>NC_060256.1:38993001-40232216 GCF_921293095.1 Ischnura elegans
CATCCCAAGAGAAGAAAGGAGTGGGGTGTATAGACTAAAATGTGAATGCAACGCGGTGTATGTTGGGCAAACGGGGCGACAATTTCAAGAGCGGGTAAAAGAACATCAAGCCTGCCAGAGAAATAAAAAGACTACTTCACAATTTGCTATACATTTGTTAGATAACAATCATCAAAGTGATTTTGTGTTTGAAGTGCTTCATTATGAACCTAAAGGACCTAGATTAGACGCTTTGGAACAAATGGAAATTTTGCAGCACGTACGTTCCAATGACAACATTGTAAACGAATTTTTGTATGACTACCATTCCCCTCTTTTAAGCCTCCCACTCCTAAATTCCTGGGCTAATGACATGACGAACTCTTCGGCCTCTCTCTCTCTCTCACCTGAACCCCCCCCCCTCCACTTGCCGTGCCCCCCATAAGGGTGCCTCCTCCCCCTAACTTCCATACCACATGACCAAGGTTTTTTTCCCCCCTCCCTCTTCTCTGTTAACCAATCCTTTCAACCTAATTACCTTCCTCCCTCCCCCTCCTAGCCTGGTATAAAAGGATGTGATGGACCTCTGTAGAGTTCACCTGATGATGACGTCTAACGTTGAAACCATGGTCGTGATTAAATATTAATGTGAAAGTACAAAGTTCTTCTTTCTTAATTTAATTATGAATCGCTTTCACATAGTTACGCCTCAAACAATTAATTTTATCAAGTGCGCTAGTAACGCAGTTAAGGCCAGCCTCTACAGGAGACTTTCCATAAAGTACCGGATCGCAGCCCTAAACATCTTTTTCAACAGCCAGTGCATCAACCACAACATCATCCCTAATTACATCAACCGCCAGTGGAAGGAACCCCGGTCTTCAGCGGGCTCCTTTGCAGTCAACGCAGCCAAGAGGACTTGGCTCAAAAGGGAGTTACATGAGTGGTATGTGAAAAGAGACGCTATTTCCCATTACCTGTTTCTTCTATACGTGGAGCTCACTCGCGATCTTCACTGGATTGAGTGGTTGATTTTAGATGACTTAGTTCGCCAAAAAAGTAGTGAAATTGCCTTTGAAAAGAGAGCCACCATTCTGCGCAAGTTGGAGGCCCTTAAGACGAAGCAGACGTCTAGTACCAAACAAACCTTCGCGGATCAACCAGTGGTGGACGCCCATTCTTTCGGACCACGAATCGTAAATCTGTCTAAACACTCCTTTAAGCCAAATGAAGTGACCTTATTAGAAAAGGGCTTGAAATACGTGCCAAATATCCCCATTTCCGTGAAGGACGTTAAGAATTTAGCAGTGGATTGTGACATAGCTCTCCAGAAAGACAATATGCATGTGAAGCATTTCATTGCCCAGGAGTTAAATAGGTTTATAGTTCATGAATCAAAGGTGAAGAGACGATACCCAGAATTTGAAACTCTTAACTCGATTAAGTGTACTCTTAGGTCAGAACAGCTAGTTATTCAGAAAGCTGACAAGGGGAACGCAGTTGTGATTATGGATAAAGAAGATTACTTAGAGAAATGTGAACAGTTCATACGAGACAATGGGATCAAAGAATTGCCGACAGATCCGACTGCCAAGTTCCAAATAGAGTGCAAAAGAGCCTTAAAATCAGTTTCAGTGTTATTTAAGTGGAATGAAGTGAATAGGTTACACCAAATGAACCCCTCAGCTCCACGTTTTTTTGGGCTTCCTAAAATTCACAAGAGTGATTGTCCAATTAGACCCGTTGTTTCCAACGTCATGGCTCCAAGCTACCTCTTGGCGAAAAAACTCAACTGTGTACTAAGACACCACTCAAAGTTTACCCCTAAGTATGGAGTTACTAACGCCATTGACTTCATCCAACACGTCTCTAAAATTGATATCCCCAATAAGTGCTTGTTAGTGTCTTTTGATGTGTGCAATCTCTTCACCTGTGTCCCACCCAAAGAAGCCGTAGACATAGCAGAATCTATTCTCGTCCAGAAACGTGTGGCAGCTCCCATTATAAGTGACTTGTGTGATCTATTGAAGATTTGTGTGTCTCAAAATTATTTCAAATTTAACGGTGTATTTTATGAACAGCCCAATGGATTGGCCATGGGCTCTCCTTTATCCCCTCTCCTGGCGGACATATATATGGACTTTTTCGAAAGGAACCTGTTTTCCCCCAATAATCCACAGACCAAAAATGTGCTATCCTGGCATCGATATGTGGACGATGTGTTTTGTATTTGGACTGGCTCAATAAGACAACTAAAAATGTTCCTATCTTTTTTGAATTCTTTGGACCGCAATTTGAATTTCACTTACGAAATAGAAGAAAATAACTCTCTCAACTTCCTAGATCTTAAAGTCACTAAGGTCAACAATCACCTCGAGTTTTCAGTCTTTCGGAAAAACTCCTATACGGACCAAGTGATCCACTCCAGTTCAAGACATTGTTTTTCCCACAAGTTATCAGCCTTTCACAGCATGTTACATAGGTTGCTGCATATTCCGATGTCCCCTGCCAAGTTCAATGAGGAATTAAACACAATTAAACTAATTGCTAAAAATAACGGATACAACGAACAGTTAATTGATAGCTTATATCGGAAACAATTAAAAAAACAAGCAGTGGGAGAAATTTATGGATCCCGAACGCGACAAGAATCCACGGCCAAGTGGCGTAGAATCCTTTTTTTAAAGGACATTGGGCCGAAGATATACAAAAAGGTGCCCAAGGATAAAATTAAAGTTGCGTTTTACAATAAATCCAACCTCAGGAACATTCTTTCCCTCACCAAAGATCACATCCCAAGAGAAGAAAGGAGTGGGGTGTATAGACTAAAATGTGAATGCAACGCGGTGTATGTTGGGCAAACGGGGCGACAATTTCAAGAGCGGGTAAAAGAACATCAAGCCTGCCAGAGAAATAAAAAGACTACTTCACAATTTGCTATACATTTGTTAGATAACAATCATCAAAGTGATTTTGTGTTTGAAGTGCTTCATTATGAACCTAAAGGACCTAGATTAGACGCTTTGGAACAAATGGAAATTTTGCAGCACGTACGTTCCAATGACAACATTGTAAACGAATTTTTGTATGACTACCATTCCCCTCTTTTAAGCCTCCCACTCCTAAATTCCTGGGCTAATGACATGACGAACTCTTCGGCCTCTCTCTCTCTCTCACCTGAACCCCCCCCCCTCCACTTGCCGTGCCCCCCATAAGGGTGCCTCCTCCCCCTAACTTCCATACCACATGACCAAGGTTTTTTTCCCCCCTCCCTCTTCTCTGTTAACCAATCCTTTCAACCTAATTACCTTCCTCCCTCCCCCTCCTAGCCTGGTATAAAAGGATGTGATGGACCTCTGTAGAGTTCACCTGATGATGACGTCTAACGTTGAAACCATGGTCGTGATTAAATATTAATGTGAAAGTACAAAGTTCTTCTTTCTTAATTTAATTAATTTATATATATGTAGGTTTAAGGCGATCGATTTCCGAAGACTCTTGTTTGATGAGAGTGGTCATATGCGTAAATCACCTATCCCTATCTCTATCCAATTTGCTTCAAGGATGAAATTTGAGGCTGGAGAAGACGATGAAGGTATTTTTTCTCGAGGCAAGTAATGATAGGACGCAAGGCGAAGCCGCAGATGAAAAGAACAAAATTAACAACGCATACCAGGGATCCATCCTCCAGCCCTCATAAAGATAAAGATAAGTAAGAAATATAAGCAGGACAAAAACAAAAGAAGAACAAGAAGAACAGAGAATAAGCTAATGAAGAGAATATGTTACCCACCGGAAGACTTTGCCACGCACGACTCGTGAAAATCCTCCACGCTATCATAGCAAAGTGAACGCAAAATAAAAATGATAAAACATTGTAATTAACCATTTAATCACGAAAAAATTCGCCAAACGAAAGATATGAGTTCAAAAGCGATTACAACCTGATGAAATAAAAATTGAAGTCATGCAGGTATTGACAAATACGCGTCATGTATCGATACACGGAGCGATAACTGATTGCAAAAATATATCCCAAGCAAAAAAGTGACTTAAGGTTACCGCATCAATGGTCAGATTTGAGTACATCGTTCCCAAAAGTTCCGAGTCATCGTTTGATTCCCGGTTTTGGGGAGTTTTTTCTCACGGTAATTAACGTGAATTTCACCACTGTCACGCGGCAGGTTTGATATAAACTACAAAATGCTGGACACAAAAAATTATAAAGAAATATACAATAAAACATTAGTTCAATTTAAAGTATCTGTCACCCAATAAAATAAAACAGCTTGAGAGGAACCTCAAAAGACTCAGTTTGTCTTAGTGGCACCAGGGTACGAGGATATTTCCGCGCGAAGTCGTAATATCCGCGGTGTGTTGACTGTGATCCCAGCCGCCATACAAACAGACGCTATGTGGGAAGTGGGATGGGGAACGCCGAATGAGCACGTTCACGGAACCGCTATCTCTGGTGTGCAGCAACGCTCTTTTCGGCACGCCGTTTTGCAGTCGAGGTTACAGTGTAGATCCTCAATTCCTCAGGGGCGGTTTCAAAGCCGGAAGACTCAGAGAGGAGACCAAAGAGCATTGGCATTATTATAAGATTTTATACTTTCCTGGAAAACCGTATTAATGAGGTATTTTTTTTTAACTTCACACCAAGTTAAAGGGCTTATTAATGCCAATGCTTCAAATGCTTCTTGCCACCATCTTCAGAGGACATAAAGATATTTTTTTACTATTGAAACTCGAAAGAGAGAACTTTTCTGTAAATAAATACTATCATATTTGCGATCATAACCTCTTCAGACCCATGAGTTTCTGAGCTGTTTGTTTTATGTTTCAGGCTCCTTTCATAATCACGGTTGAAGGAAAAAATAACATCAGAGAGAAATTTGAAATAAATATTCATAAACAAATATTTTACAGTATTATACACATACGCATCGTAAAATAGCGTATAGGTCAATGTATGTGATGCAAAAAAGTTTTAGCCAACGTTTTATTTTTAAAGTGTCATCAGGGCTATGAAAGAAATATGAGAACAGGCATTGAAAACCTTAGTAAAATATATTTTTATTTAATTAATCAAAATTAATGGTAACTAGGTTTGGTAATAGCTTAGTAACGTAATATCAATAAATATGGTATGTCAAAATTTTTTGTGTAATCTGTTCTAATATATAAATATAAATAAATATATATATTTTTTTAAATTATATTTTTGTAAAAAAAACTCTATCGTAACAATCATTTATGTAAAAATATTGTATATCATTGTATTTTATATTGTTGTCATGTTTTCTTTCATAGCCCTGATGGTAGTTTAAAAATAAACTGAAACGTTGGCTAAAACTTTTTTGCATCACATACATTGTACCTATACTCCGAGAACTATTTACCATGAGTTAAACGAGGTCAGGATAAGAAGAAAAAAATCAATTACACACATATGTGCACCTTAGGATTTACGACAATATTTTTATGCAATACGATACGGAGTGAAAGTTATTGGATTTTGTGGTTCATCACCTTTCTTATGAGACAAAACACTTGAAAATTGGAGGGAAAATTATTTATGAAGAAGTTTAAGAAAGACGCGCATTCCATTTTCCATTTTTTCGTAAAATTCTTCTAATAGCAATCCTCATTAAAGTTTTTTTAGTTTTTTTTCAATGTTTATAACTTATAGTTTGTTGACATTAAGATGGATTTAAGTCAGGTAGTAACGCTTGTGGTTAAACCCTTCTTCAGAAATACATGCTGAAGGGTAGGTCTACAATAAGCAAGCACAGCCCTTAAGGTAGGCCGCTTTAGAGATCCGGTTTGGATGTAGACTGGCAATTGAAACCGTGAGTACCAAAATAACACAAGTCCACCCAAAACACTTTTGAGAGAAACCACTTTTTCCGCACTATTAATTGCCACTGAAACAACCTCCTCAAATTTTACTCCTGACTCGATGAGGCACCATAAAAGATAATATTTCATAGAAAAAATGGAAGTAGTTTCTCTAGCAGCCTCAAGGATATACATGACAACTGCAGTAATTCTGGGGAAGCAGCATTCATACATAGAATGATTAAAAAGGAATCATTGCCGCTTCCTTTCTGGTCTCCGAATGCCACGTTAACTACACCAAAGTTGCTTCTATACGTACGTGGATAACGTTAGAACAGAATTGATGTAGAGTTCAATAAAATAACGAAACACTACAGTAACTAATTCGTAAATAATTCTCTACAGTTCCAATATAAATTCAATTGAATTCCTTGGCAGTTTCTGTAGAGTTCTACAGAATTTTCTCGCAGTTTCTGTAGAGCACTACAGAATCCTCCACGGAGTTAAGTAAATATTTCTCACCATAAATATCTATCAGCACGATTATGAAACTGGATTTTATGCGTAAAAACCATGAGTGTACTTCAATGAGTTCTTCAGGGCCATGAATGATCGTAACAATACATGCATACATGAAGGCATATAAAAGATTTTTACAATGATATTTTTTGCAATAATAAAGTAAAAATGTAAAAAGAATGCTACCGTACATTAATGAAAAATAAAACAACAATATTCACATTCCTCATTTGCACTTTGTTTATCGATTCCAGCTAGGCTGGTAAAATATCATGTTTAACACCAAGTTTAATCAATTAAATAAAAATAAATTTTACAAATTTTACCGATGTTCTTGATGTCTGATTTTTTATTGCAGTTATTTTTGTTTTTAGATACATGAATCATATCTTTAAATATTTTTTTCTCCAAATTTTTCTCAAAACCTTCAATTTCAGCATTTTAAAAATAAAAAATGGAATTGATATGAAAGCGTGATGGAAACTAATCACAAATTCCTGCACGGTGGACTTGTGTTTCGTGAACCGTGGCCTCATTTCAAAAGGGATCCTTGCGAGGGAGGAAGACGCCGCGGAAACGGAGGAGGAGCTCATATAGAAGGGAACGAGTGGAAGACTGGGTTCGCGAAAGCGTTCCCTTCCATCTGCTCCGCGTGTTTGCGTTGGCTGACCCCCAGTGTATGCTTAGCGGCCAGAAGGGTGCGTTTCCTTGGTGTATATAAGGCGATATTCCGGACGAGAGGAAGATGATGGTTACCCTCCGTGGCCCAGGGGCAAAATGGGAAACGGTATTCCTTTGCGGGAGATGCTGCTGCTCCTTTGAGATGGTCAGTCGAGCAATCGAAGCAAAGGTTTCTGGAGGGAGGAGATAACGCGTTGCCCTAGCAACGGCTAGCAGAAGGAGAGGTTGGGGAAAATGAACATTCTTATGAAAGACTTACTGCAATCTTCAAACTTAATTTCGTCCTAGAGAGAACATGTCACTATCGCTTGACCTTTCCATTTTCGTGACTTATTACTTACTTATTTATTTATTTATTATTTTTCTAGAGATATGTAATAACTCTACTGAGTTCAAAGTATA
Source organism: Ischnura elegans (assembly GCF_921293095.1). Lineage (NCBI taxonomy): Eukaryota > Metazoa > Arthropoda > Insecta > Odonata > Coenagrionidae > Ischnura > Ischnura elegans. Next base: position 39,000,424 of record NC_060256.1, read on the forward strand.
CCGGGACTAGCCGCGGTGATAACTTTTTACGGGAGTCACCCGCAATGCACAATCGTGCGAAAGATCCACAGAGAAAAAAATCATTCGCCTTGACCGAGATTCGAACCCGGATCCCCCGATTTCCGGTCGAGTGCTTCAGCCAGTTAAGCTACCGAGGCGTCATTCTTCCATGTGGATATTTTCGGACACTACCGGACAAGATGTTGGCGAATGATTTTTTTCTCTGTGGATCTTTCGAACTCTACTGAGATATAATACACATGCAGCTGCTGGTAAGCCAGGAGTGGCTTAGCAGGACCATACTCGTAAATCAATTAAATGGTGTGCATTTCATGTAAAACCTTTCACATTATAAAAAAATGCTATTAGACTGTACATTTTTTATGTTTCATACTTTGTCAAATCATTTCCTGTCAGTATAATTTCATGACAATGTCGTAAAATAAAAAAATATATTATCAGATAAAAAATTAAGTAATTGCTCACATGCATTTCTATCAATTTACCTGTAAGAATAAAAACAATCTAATTTTATAGTAAAGGGTAAAAACGATAAAGAACGACAAAAATAAGACTCGTGGAAATAGAAGTCAGAGAATGAGGTTTATTTGTTGACAGGGGAATTGGACATGGCGAGATTGATTGAGTTTAAGGGGAGAAAAAAACGGATCAATATCATCCGGATATGAATTCTGTTAGGATGGAAGGCGGTGTTAAAGAGAGCGCTTGACGAGGGATAGTCTAGGAATAGGCACATGGAGTAAGGAATGCGGACCGACCGAAGAGACAGAAATTAATAGAGCCAAGCCAATCAGGACAATCAATTTGTGAGTTAAGAATATTGTAAATAAATTTTAAATCTGTTTCAATTCTTCAATAACAGAGATCAGGGATTGACAGAGAAGATTGAATCGAGCTGGTAGGCATGGAAGTGGGGAACTATGTGTTTTGCAACTATGGCTAAGAAGCTACTTGTACTGTTAAGAGATACAAAATTGGAGAGAGCTGTGATCGAACTCATGGCGGAGAAATATCCTGTGATTTATTGTGAATATATTGTGATTGTTTTTTGTCGAAATCTCGAGCCAAATACTTGAAATTTTCAGGATATGTTCAGTAGACTTTTACTAACATTCGCGGTCACCTTATGTTTGAATATTTTTGTTAAATATTTTCTAGCAGGGAAAATTTTCATTTTGAGAAACAAATTTGACAACATTTTGAACCATTCTGATCAAAGACATCTAGAATCCCGCCGGGTGCATGAATACGTTTCTCATGTTTCTCTTTAAGAAGTTTGTCACGTATAAATTTTAGTCATTAAAAACTCCAAATTCCGTAAAAATCCCAACTTAAAACGATCCTCTCATTACCTCCTTCCTATTAATGAATTCCGTCTTTGCAAACGTAATTCCCTTCATAGTATCCTTGATACTGTGTTCCTTTCTTCTAAGGTTCTGCTCAGTTATAAACTGATCTTCATTGTTTAGGCCCACTTAGTTTTAAGGTCAGCCCTATATTCTTTATAGAGATCCTCCAAAAAACATCACAAATTTGAAGAATGATCGCGTATTGTATTGTGGGAGGTTATTCGGGATTTCCACCGGGTCGGGATCTCCCTCACGGGCGACGTTTCGATGAGCGATTCGTCCATCTTCATCAGTACATGATGGCGATGGAGGAGTGCGTACGATTGGATGGACTCGGAAATTAGTAGATGCAAGCAAATTAAGGCAATCGATGGGTAAGTTTGGAATATTGTAAATAAAGGTTAAATCTTGACATAAATAATTCTTTTATGGCAGAGATCAAGGATTGACAGAGAGGATAGGATCGATAGGACTCGTAAATCGAAACGTCGGCCGTGATTGATAACCTGACCCGGTTCTCAATCACGGCTGGTCCGGTTTGTCACGACGCATAAATTTGGTTTCATAGTCATCGATTTACATGCCATATTCCTAGCATCGCTTATGTAACGTTCCCGACAACGGCTAATCCCTCCTCGGCCTATTGCTGACTGGCTAGTCAACGCCTCACCAAAATACGAAGAGAGAAAGACGAGGGAGATATATGAGCCGTGTAGAAATGAGGGTAGGGGGTAGCAAAGGGAATTATGTCTTTGTTTTCAGCGAGTTTATCGATTGAATTCCGAAAGAGGAGAGAGATAATACATCCGCGCATGTGACCACTTACACAGCCGATTTTGGATTTATTATCTTCCTAGATTGTTTTCGGTGCTAGAGACGGGCGTGAAAATTACTTTTCGTGCCATCTAAAACATTAATTTCATTAATTTACTTCCACACCAGACGTCATCATCATTTTTCTGCAATCCTTTGATTGGATTGACGCAGCTCTCCAATGAATTCTCATACCATATAATTTTTTACGAGCTTTTCAAGTAGTTATTCCCTTTAACATCCTTCTTTACCTCCTCAATAAATTTTACCCTCTATCTTCCTTTTCCGTTTTTACCATCCACCTGTCTCCGGATTAATGCCTTTCTCAGGACTTCATGCCTCAAGATATGGCTGATTTAATTATTTAGGCTTCTTATTACGGATTCCCAGGCGAAGAGAGCATTCCACCAAAAGAGAGACCTGCTTACAGCGGGAAACTTAAATATGGAAGTAAAGAAACAATTTATAAGAACCTACATCTGGAGTATGCTCCTATACGGAAGTGAGGCATGGACAATGACCGCAGCGGAGAAAGCAAGGATAGAGGCCTTTGAAATGTGGTGCTACAGAAGAATGATGAAAATCAAATGGATCGACCGAGTTAGTAACGAGGAAGTCTTATGAAGAGTAGGAGAAAAGAGAAGCCTCATGAAAACCTTAATAAGAAGACGGAACAACCTCATAGGCCACATCTTGAGACATGATGGCCTGAGGAAGACAATCGTCGAAGGACAAGTGGAAGGCAAGAATGGAAAAGGAAGACCCCGAACAAAATATATGGAACAAGTAAAGAGAGATGTGAAAGAGAAGAAATACATAGGTGTGAAAAGATTAACTGATAGGACAACTGACAAGAGTGAAGAGCTGCGTCAAACCAATCCTAGGATTGTTGACCAGTGATGATGATGATTACGGATTCATCTATCCTACTCTTTTAAGGAATTTCTCATTGCTCACTACTTTGATCAATTTGATCATGATCATCATTCTTGCGCAGAAACATTTCGAATGCTCCCTCCTTAGATTTCTTCGCTGCTGCCATCTCCTGTGCACACTAGGCACACACCAGTAAAGGTAAAATATTTTGAGCTATACTGCCTGAGCTTGTGTGTAGAACTCAGCATTTCGTCTTTCACGTTTTTTCCATTACTTAAATGGCCGCAGAAATAGCGTCTTCTTCTAATGATATTTTATGTTCTCGTTATCTGCTGATCACCTCCTTTATTTATAAACTAGCAGGCCATTCGGAGCGGCGTTGCTCGGTAAGGATAGTGCCCAGAGAAGAGGGAAACTTAGAACTTGGAATTCTTGGTCACATGGCAGGATTTATTTGTCATTTCTTTGATTTTGTCAAGAGGTGTGCCTACCCGGCAGGAAGCCAAATTGCAGAAGCTGTATAACGTGACGTAACAAACGGTAATGAGAAAGCTACACAAAGGACGCGTCGGATCCAACCGAAAACAGCACTACGGGACTTGATAGCATGAAATTCAGTTATGTTCTAACTTTTGTAGAAATCTGTGCAGGCGTATGGAAACGCATAACGGACAAACAAAAAGTGCTCGGAAACAAGGGAAATTCCACAAAGATCTCACCTAATAATTCGAAATTCCGAATTTTTACACACGCTGATAAAGCGATACTTTTGATTGCTACTTGACGGTGAAAACTATTAAAAGATATGCTTACGTGAATTGTTGATTACTATTAGAATATATTCGTGAATTTGAAAAACAACTAATGTAATGCCTTTTATTCCGTAATAATGAAAATAAAATGTAGTCCATGCAAAGGAATTTGAGCTACAAATCAAAGCTCAACCATTGAAGTGAATGAAGTTACATTATAGATAGGAAGGGAAAGAGGGGGACTGCAGAAGCTAAAAAAGGTTTTTACTTTAAAAGTCGATGATTGAATAATTAAAATTCACTAGAAACATGCTTTGATTTTTTGAGCTGAATTCAGTCTAAAACGGGAAATATTTTTAACATGTAGCAGGGAAGTATGCGAAAAAACTATTTTTGAATCGCGATAGAGAAACCAACGCATCAACAAAAATGAAGTTAGTAAAAGTTCCATACTCAAATATATACAATTAGCATTGGCATAGATGACATTTACTCTTAGTTCCCAGTCATCACATCTGATGTAAGTTATTTTGCGATTAAAATAACATATTTAAACTATCAAGTCTTGAGAATAGGTGACGAGTCGAACGTCAGCGCTCTTCAAATATCTTGCATACACGGAAACCCGAGAAAAGTTAAAATATTCTGTTCGCTAGAAAAGTGTAAAATTATATATAAAAGTAAAATATTTGTAGGACTTAATGGACTTCTTTTATCGAAAAATTGACATAAATATCATTTTTCCACATAGAATCCACATGTATTCGTAAAAAAATTAGATAAGTCGTGAATTACTGCGAGGAGCCTCCTCGCGTAAGTAGGTATATAATGAGTGGCATCTATCTGCTGAGGAATTTTTACGATGCAGTTTTTATATATTTGTGATATCGGCCACTTATTATGCAGAAATTGAATGTATTGAATTGATTGAATTAATTGAAAGTATATTTGAATGAATGAATTAGGAGTTCACTGGGCAATCAAAAGACAATGGAAGAGCTAAGAATATATCTTTCACTGATACATTGCGAAATATTATTATTTCAATAGCATATATGGAAATGAACTCATTTTCTATACGCTCCACTTTTCATACAAAAATGCATTTTTATATACATAAAAGTTATTTTTTTGGATTCTTAATTTAGATTTCATATAGTAAAATGGTTATATCTTGGGGAATACAGTACTATTACTATAATGTAATATGAAGAACTTCAATGACAAATACCAAGTGACTTAGCAGTTTTATTCTATACAATATAGACCGAAGCGATAGGGAAGACGGCAACCCAACACCAACTATAGACGGAACGGTTTGATGAATATATACATACATATTTTTTCCTCAGTGGATTCTATCGTTTTTATTCTCTTTTTTTAGAAAGAGGAGATCTCTCGCAGCTCCCGTTTGATTTTTGGATTTGAAGAGTGTACAAAGTCGAGCTTTCGAACGCCCTACATTTGAGTCATAGAACGCCGGTAAAACCAAAAACGGTAGACGTCGGCGCGCACGAAAGACTGAGCCGTCTAGATTAACTTTAAAAGCAGTGCTTAGATGGGAAGTTTTATGGGAGAGGGATGATAGAAGCATCGAAGAAGAAAGTAATAAAAAAACCTTTGAAAAAAAAGTAACTGGCTGCCGAGAAAAAAAGAGTAGCAGATCCATGGTCGCTTCACTCAAAAAATCTGCATTAATGAAAAACACACGCAACTACAAAAAGTATGAAGAAACGGGCTTTCAGTGGAAATCTCCTCGATATCTCTCAAAAAGTTAACAGCAGCAGGTTTAGATTAACACCACAAATGGACTGTTTGCGATCGGAAAAATATACGTTCGCTTCGTACCCAGCGGGAAAGCACTTTTAATTCCGCAACATTCTCGCCTCTCAAGCAAACAAATGATTACTTTGAGTCGAAAACAGAAATGGCATTTGCACTGGATAAAGCTATCTAACTCTCTACGAACACGCATCGAAGCCCAAGTCAACAAAACGTAACGTTTCGTTCGGAATCGGACTCCTGATGAAAGAAAGATTGTCTACATTCCGAATACATAGCCTCGAAATATTTATTTCCAAAAGCATTCGTACCATAGGTAGCAAATATCACAGAAAGCCCCGTTTCAAATCTCAATATATACACTATATTGGTAAATAGAGTAAGATTTGTCGATTGAAAAAAAAAAAAAATGAACGTATATACAACATTTTGCAGTGCTTAGGGCAACAAAGGCCCTCCAGTGAAAATTCCTCAGTGCATAGAACAGCAAAGGTAGATAATTAAGATTGTGCATAGCCAAGGTCATACAGACATGTCATGCGCATCTCCATGTTACCATTCAAAAATCTATTGGGCTCGAATTAAAATCAAAATTTCAATGAAACGCATTCATAAAATTTGTTCTTTGTTTCTCCTCGCCATGTGAATTAATAACACAAAAAAGCATATCTGAGAAAAGCAAAAGTTTTGCCATTTAAACAATAAAAATTCTTTTTCAATCACTATAGAATGCAAACAAGACATCTTACTTTTTGATGTTAAGAGTAAGATTTGAAATGCAATTCAATAATGGATTACCATGCAAAATAAATTTTAGATTGTAATATGTAACTTCAAGAAGTTTTGGAATCTGAGAGAAATATTATCCCGTGGAAAAAGCGATGCTGTTGTCTACTTCACTATTGAAATAGAAGGCAAAACATCCGGAGACAATTCATTGTTGTATACCCAATACTCAATGTATTCATCCTAAGGTGAAGTTTAACAATTAGCCATAATGGGATATGAGATACGAATTTAAAAAAAATTGATAATGAGCGGATCCCACAACTACATACTTAACTCCATAAAGTTTTCTCACAACACAATCTTTGGAAACAAATATCCTGTGCCTTCGATGATTTTTGTTGCAAATCTCGAAAAAATGCGAATACATGAATGAGAAGAGGGATAAAAGCTAGAAGGAACAATGAAACTTCAAAAGGTAGAGAGGTAGGATACTTCAATAATCAGGAAATATTAAGGATAAACTTCTTAATATATCATTACAAATTCGCTTCAAAACTTCCATCTAAACCCTCTTCGAGCTAGTCATAAAAAACAGTTATCGTTGATATTAGGGGTTTGCTGGTTAATCAAAAGATAATAATGGAGTCGAGAATACATCTTTTACTGAATTTACAGTGTTACTTCAACTGCAAAAATGAATGTGTTACTTTTGTATAAAAATTGAATTATACATAATATGTTCTTTTTTTGGAGCCTTAGTTCAGTTTCAAATGGTGTCATAGTTGTATCTTGGGGGAATCAAATACTGTTATCATAATGTAAAACGAAGAGATTCGATCTGTTTTAGAATGATTTCTTGATGCCGATGTTTTACGAGTATGGCTTGACGCAGCTCTCCACTCAATACTCCTTTCAGCTAATCTTTTCAGAAATACGTATTTCTTCTCTTTCACATCCTTCTTTACCCATTAAATATATTTTTTCGAGGCCCTCCTTTTTCCGTTCTAGCCATCAGGTATGTCCTTCGACGATTGCCTTCATCAGACCATTATGTCTCAAGATGTGGCCTTTAAGGTTGTCCCGTCTTCTTATTAAGGTTTTCATGAGGCTTCTCACCTCTCCTACTCTTCTGAGGTCTTCCTCATGACTAACTTGAGCGATCCATTTGATCTTCATCATTTATCTGTAACAACACATTTTGTAGACCTCTACTCTAGATTTCTCCGCCGCTGTCAAGCTTGTCCAATGTCCATGCCTCCTTCCTCAACTGACACCAAAATGGTAGATTTTATGACACGTAGTAATGACAAAAATTGGCCACTCGACCAATGATAAAAACTCCCATCACAAGCTTTGTAAATTTTGACACGTTAACTCTGTCAGTCTAGATTAGAGTTCATTCGGCAGTAATCCCACAAAATCTCTTCACTACAATTAATTGAAATGCCATCGGAGACAAGTTTATCTGCGCTTGACGGAATAAAAATCTGGATAGAAGCAATCCCATTCAGTCACGTCGTTTAATTTAATGGATTTTGTGACAGGACTCATACGCTATCTTGTCACCTTTGCCTCTTAACCTATCATAATATTATGAAATCGGCCGTTTATTTATTTATTCAATGCGACATCTCGGACTGCAGCTCAAAAAACACAATGCGTTTAATTGACGTACGCCCCTTCCTCTTGTGGTCTCCAATTTTCACCTATCATAATTCTCTTTGACATTCCTCAAATTAACGCGATTTTAAATCAAACAAACGACCCACATTACTTCTACTTAAAAACACTCATAGCAATACACCGTATTCACTAATATGTTGAAGCGCTAGAATGATTAATTGTTTTAAATATATTTTTTGCTCATTTTATGTTATGAGATTACAGCACCACCGATAATGACGACGAAAACTACGATGTTTACTACACATTAAAACTACTTTCAGATTAATCACTGGCAAAAAATACTGTTAGCCTGTAATTTGAAATGTCGTTGTATTTGGGCAATTCCATTTGTGACGGAATTACCTTTAGAGAAAATTATGCAATAGGATATTTCGATTGATTTGTAAAATAAAAAAAATGGAAAAATTGTAACTGTGAATGATAAAGAAACATTTATGAAGGTGATTTTCATGTACATAAACAAAATTAATTATGGAAATACCTTCTAAACAAGCCCATAATTAACATGTGACGGAATTAGTGCGAGGTCAACCTCCAAAGTGCAATGATTTTAAACATCTTCAAAGCTCTGCGAATCGAAGTATAGTTTGGACACTTTTAGCAAGGCTGTGAATAATATTTCAAGCATTGATTTTTTGAAATTCAATCAATTAGCTGATGATTTATAAAGATAAAATATTTCCAGCCTAAATTTTAATTTGTGAGAAAAAGTTGACATTTTCATGGAAATGCCCATTTATCATAGGAACTTAATTATATATACTATTGAATGATGATATTATTCCCAATTAACTAGGCAGGCATATAAAATTCCCGAAATCGAATTCCTACGTGTAGCGAGCAAATAATGGAAGATTATTACGAATATTCAGCAATAAAATTAACTGAAAAATAAATAATTGTACGGTATACCTAGTAATACGCAAGAAAAGCCTTAATTTTTTTCAAATTAATTTTTGCATTAAAAAAAAAAATAAAGGCCAAAAATCAACATCTGCATTTCCTAACATACAAAAAATGTAAGGTCGGCGATATGAAATACAGCGGGAATCAAATATCCGTGATTCATCTCATTTCATCATCTTTCATAAGTTGACAAGCCACAATCAGAGCCATGTTGACGCAGCCCTGGGACGGAGACAAATATGAAAAGAATAATCGATCCGTATTCCGGCGTAATACATGGTGTGAAATAGACTTACGTGTATGCCAAATCTTCGGAGATGAACTCACCTGAGAAGAAAAAGAAGACGGAGTCAAAAAAATGCCATAACAGTTATTATATAACAAACAATGAATCTATACTAATTTTAAAACCAAAGCAACGCAAAGATACCAACTGAGCGTAGTTAATTTACCTCTGAGAACAACCTTGAGAGACTTACTGAGAACAACCTTGGTATAAGGACAATCGGATAAATTATTGATTATATAATTTTTTTTTTTTTTTTACAAACTCTGCTTTATTGCCAAGGATTTAACATATTAATAAATAATGTGTTATAATGATGATAACAGCAGTAGTTTAAAACAATTGCTTTAACCAATATAACAAAAAAAAAGATTTTTATAACATTAGCAGCAATATATCCTCACGGTCCTGCTAAGCCAATCAAGGCTTGTCAGCAGGTGCCGGCTGAAGTGTATAAACATAAAATTATCCATAAAAGTACATATTGAGTGCGTTCACAGATAAAGAAAAGACAAAAAGAAACAAAACCATGTATGTGGAATTAACACTCAATTAAAATACAACAAAATATTTTCATTTGCAACAAGCAAAAATATCTCTCATTTAAGTAGTACAATTTCCATCACAAAAAAATGCCTTCACCCACAAGAAAAAGCATCCACTGCATATAAAATCTTAGTCCAGAAAGATTAATGTCAAGCTTGTGCTAAGATATTCATTAAGCTTCTTTTTTTAATTCACTCAAATGATTTAGGCATTTAGGTAAAATAAAGGAAAATTCATTAAACAGTGTTGTATAATTATTTATATTATCCTGTTCGCCACAAATGCTTTTTGTGAAGAGTCTATTACCAATTTTGCGCTGAAAGGAGAGACCGCCATCTTCCTCATTTAGTGATACAAGTAAACCTGGACGACATACACCCTCTTAAGTACATTTTTTCGATACTATTAGGTCATTCTCAAATGACCTTATGAACGATCTAAAAGTGTAGAAACTATGGTCGGTAATAGAGTTGTGTGTTAATGTTTGTAAATAAGTATTGTTGTTTTATATTTTATCACGGATATCCCTACAGAATTTTGCACAATATTTTACCAATTGTTCAATCTCTCAATCAAATCCCAATCTTCACACTGCTCTCGGATACCGTAATTTTCTTTGTGATCTCATTACCGGGACAGCAATAACGCGCCTGCGGTTATTGCTGTCCTGGTAAACCAAGTAAATCAAACCTAATCAGCCAGTTTACAATACATTTCATATTTTGCGCATTTATTTATGATGTGGGTGTAGTGTTGTGTTTTTGCTAGCAGAAACATAAAACTAATGATGGAATTGTATTGAAATTTTTGAGAAATAAAACCATTTTGAACATTTTGGAAACAGATTAAGAATTTTTTCAGGATATTTTCTTTTCCTTTTTTTGGCGATTTCATTTTTTTAATTGCAAGTGGCAGTTTTCTTTATTTGATACTTTTTTATTTTTTAAATGAAGCAATAAGATTGCAACTTTAAACAAGTAATACATTAATAATTTACTTATTAATTCTATAAGACGGATAGGCATATAAAAGACTCACAGACGGGTAATTTGTTGATACAATGTTTTATGTCGTTGGAATTGCTGGGTCGTAGTTCCAGATGTCCGTAAGGAGCGTGTTCTGCGTGCCCCGAGCCTGTACTTGAAGTTATTGAGCAGCTTTCGATTACTGTGGGCAGCTTATGGGCAGAAAGGATCTCAGAAATTCGGACAAGGCGGTATAGATTTAGGAGAAGGCGAAGGGATTTATTTTGGAAAATATCCCGTTTTTCCCTAATTGACTCAGAGTTTTCAAATATTTCGCAGCCGTACAGGAGGGTAGGATGAATGATAGATGAGTATAATTTAATTCTGCAGCTGTGGGATAGTCGAGAAGCGCGGGACGATAATGAAATAATTGCTTCCTACCATACCGTTCCCTTTATACCTCCAGAAACATGGCTATGGTAGTGACGCCTTCTTTTGTTATCAGCTTACCACCCTCCAAAGCTACTTCTTTCCCCTTTGCCTGTTTGGCCAATCGAACGGTGTACCAATATCGAGGATGGTTATATCACTTGATCCTTGGGGTCGGGAGTTTTTGTGACGTGTAGGCTCGGCCGCAAGACCAGGGATGGCATGTGAAACGAAAGTCAAAACCAGTAAAATTTCCATAGTTTCGTTCCCGGGAGCGTAATGAAGAAACGAAACGAAATGGATTTATACTCAGGGAGATGAACTCAGGGTCGAAACGAAATCGGAGTCAGCACTACTTCGAGTCGATACTAAACTAAAATTCTGGAACGAAACGAAACATTATATAATATTTCTCACGGGAGGGACCACGTGCTCCACCTTCGAAAAGTTTAGTTTCAACCCACAAACCGATTAAGAAGTATGGTTTAATGTAGTAGAGGTTCGGCGTACCGTCGTTAGATGCATGGGGCACTCATATTTTTACTACTAACAGGAGAACGGTGGACGCAAACTGGCCATTCGATTTTTAAGCTCAATTTTTTAACCTCTCTACACACATGTCAAACTGAATGGGTCGAAACTATTCCCTCTTATCCCCCTTCACTCAACTTCTGGAATCAAAACTTAACTATGAGCAGCGGAGTTTCGATTAATTTAGTTTCGTTCCAGGAAGTAGAGTTTCGTCTCGGGTCGAAACTAAACTCCTTGGTGATTTTAATTTCTTTTGGGAAGGAAACTTAACCTAGGCCTAGTATTAATTTTCCCTCCGGGTCATAGCGAAACATTTTATTTTCGTTTCACTTGCCATCCCAACCTACGACTGTGCAACAATTTGCGACTACGCAATTTTTCCCTAAAGTATTCGTTGAATGGACTATATAGTATTTCTAAGAGAAATAAATGAAATAAATTACTAAAATTGGTTAAAAAAATTAGTGTAATATAACTTCTTCATTTCTAGAGAATATGAATTAGTCCAAATTTTTCCAATATAATGAAGAAGTGTATGCAGCTAATATCATCTCAAGTTCGGTGATGAAGAAAGGAGAGATTCGGCTGACTTCGCTGTACTTTATCTTGAAAAAAAAAACAAAGGTTGCAAGCTGCCCAGATTTTTCTCGAGATATCTAGACCCCAATCTAACTTCTGGTGTACATATCTAAGGAGACGTAAGTGATGATAACTGTTAATAATAACTAATTTTTTTTGGCGAAAATTGTCATATTTTAATTAAACCAGATTAAATAACCACAAGTCATTAAAAAATTTTATTTAATGAAACTGGTGAGTTCAGTTCACCTTCGGCACCGAAGATAGCGGGTCAACCCGTTGAAACGTCTGCTAGTTTTTGTGTCTCTTTTTTATGTGCTTCTGTGTTTTTTTAACTGTAAATTTTTGTCCGCTCTCCTCGATAACACAGGTTCCTATTACGTAAAAAGTAAAAAATTTATTTCTCCATACTCTACGTAAAAGGTATCGGGGAGCAAATGGATTTCCAGCCTACATGGATCTTCGTGTCTCGCCAGAAGCAGTTCCGATCACCGCTTAGATATTCACTTCCTCTTTCGCGTGTTAAACCAAAGCCGCGACTTGGAAATGCTCTCCAAAGTGAAAGACAGGCCCAGAACATGAGTGCCAAGTTCCATGGCGGGAAGTTCTGGCGGAGAGTAGAGACAACTGCCTGTTAACACGGGAACGATCGGCTGAGAGCTTTGCTTTGTAAGCTCAAGGATCACGACCCGGGCCTGATTACAGCAACTGTGCACCCCGAGGTATTTTGACTAAAACCCACCGTACTTTCAAAGAGGGTCCCTCAAGTTATCACCACCAGATCTCGTTCAAATTTTTCTAGGTGATACGGAAATGGATACTCATATGGTATAGATTATGTTTCAGTTGCCAAAGCTCAATACTTTTCGAGATATTAGCGACGGAAAGTAACAGGAAAAAATTACTGAATCGATTGAACTCGCATCGCAAAAATAGCCTCACATCAACCGTTACATGATAAAGAGCACTGACGGTTTAATGTTGTGCCTAATTGCATAAATTTAAGAGTTTTCTAGGTACTTTCCGTGGCTGATATCTCGAAAAGTATTGAGCTTTGGCGGCTGAAAAAATACACGTCATGAGTACTCATTTCCCATCACCCAGAAAAATTAGAACGAGATCTGGTGGTGATAACTGGAGGAAATTTTCTTGTTAATGGTAGACACTAGACGGTCGCTGTAGAAGTTCACTGCGTTGAACAGCAGACGATTTTGGGACCGGAGGAGTTTTCTCTCCGAAATCGGTTACTTTCTTTTACACACTTTTTCTTAACTTGATTCACCTACCTGTTTGTCTGTTTCACCGAAGGAATCTTTTAATTGATGTGTGGTCACTTTAGAATATGAATTCCTGAATATATTGTAAATCAATGTAGGATTTGACCAACGAAAAATTCAAGGGAAAGATATACTGCAGCTGAGTACGCTTTAGACTTCTCAGCTAGAATATCTACGATGGAACATTTTTTACACGCTTTCTCTAAACTCACTTCGTCTTTTTGTCCCATCGATGGATTCTTCTTATTGATTTTTAACACATTTCGTCCGATCGGCTTGAAATTTTGCTCATTCGCTTGCTTCTGAAGACAATACAATATTCAGTAATCATGTATTTAAATATTGTTCCATTGCGTTCCAATCAATTAACTTAATTTCCACAAGGGCGTACCCAGGATCTAAACTAGAGGGGGGCAAGCCGTGGTTCATCAAGTTGTAACCCAGAGAAGGTCATAAGTAATTGCAATTAATTTTATTTTCATTTAAACCGTGTTAAAAACCACACCATCTGTTAATATATTATGATTTTATGATAAGTTTGAAAATGCGTTTGATACTCGATGGTCGGACTTAAAGGGTTGATATAAGGGTGTCTTGGGTGAAAAACTATTACTTATACCACTTCTTTTTTTTAATTAAGCGACCCGAGTTTCGAGGAATAATCCTCATCATCAAACGTAAATTATATTTACTAAAGGTAAGATTTTATTTTTATATGGAATACATTAATCCAAATTTTAAGTTATTACAACTGTTAGTTTTATTATTTCTCTTGTAGACACCTATTTTCTCCATCTCCCTTATTCGCCTATTTTCTCCTTGCATATACACTCAAGCAGCCAAGAGCTCTCTCCCAGCAAATATTCGTGAAGGCAGTGGAGTAACTATGGAGGGGATGAGGGGATAGATCCCCCCCAAAGCCTCAGACAAAAAAATTATTTAAAACTATTGCCTTTATTTGACCCATATTAGCTGAATCTGCTTAAAGTTAAGTTATAAGTGCCAAAATGATGTAAAATATGTTTCCAGGCATGCCATTTTCAAAAGAAATTTCCCGGAACCCCCATTGCCAGGGGGGGTCTCCCTCTTCATCCTCCCCCAAAGTATATCCCTATTTACGCCACTGCGTGAGGGAATATATTTCTCCCTCTTTCTTATCATACCAAGCGCTGAATTCATTAGCGTATCTCATTATTTCTTCAGGTCACCTGTACTTGCTGACGGGTTTACATGAGTTCAATAGGTTATCGACCCCAATGTTATCTCATTTCCAAACAGAATCATCGCTCCCTGAATCTAATTCGCAGTTAACTCCCTCGTTTCGATCAAAGGCTTGAGTTCAACGCCTTGAGTTCAATGATTCCTGTAGGAGAGCGGTGCATCTGAATTTGATCCACTCAAGCGGAGTACTCTATGTAGTCATAGGACCAATACGACATCTAGCCCATTTGAGTGGCTTATTGGAAGTCGAGTCGAAATGTAGATTTGCCTGAAAAGTTCTGGGATAGTTCTGAGTCCTTTCCTTCTTGTTTTGGGGCCAAGGAGATGACTCCAAAGCTCATGTTTGTTAATCAATAGATCGAGGCTTAACTGTTGAAATTGCTTCGTTGACAATAATGAATGCTCAAAAAATGAATGACAATAAAATAGCTTTAAATTTTATCAATAGATGGCGGAAGTTATAAATTTTTTATCATAAAATTCATTAAAAACTCTAGTTTAATTAGTTACACGATGAATCAGTAAAAAGTAGAAAATAAAAAAAGAAATGCTAAAAAATCACGCTTTCTCCAAAAATAGTATATAATGAGCAAAAAAGAATAAAATAAGCTGTTCATCACATGGAAAGTAAAGCCTGGGTGGTGATTTTTTAAAAGTTTTTTTTTAAGATATAAGTGTAGAAGAGCAAGATAGGGAACCAAAGATTGGCACGCATTTATTGATATCTAAAACTAATCAGCTCCAACGCATTATTCTGCGAGTGATTAAAAGCTTACTACTTAATTTCTAGTGCATTTCATACTATCCCACCACCTGACGCAGATACCTATATAAAGGATCATCAATTCCCATCTCTTCATAATCCCTTAGAAAAGCGACCAGCATCGGTCGGGAAACGTGGGGCCACCCAAGAATTGACGCGGCGACATAGCCCAAAAGTTTTTAATCATAATGACGAGCACCCGCGAAAGTTTTAACGAAGCATTTCATACTGTTTTGTATGAAAAGGATTTTTTTATCTTTTTCTATTTCATACTTTTTAGTAGCGAGTAATGTAAATGATTGAACCAGAGCTGTAACAGAAATTTGTAAAAAATTGTAAAATACGCCATTTAATAGAAAACTTATAACTACTTAAAAAAATTGATATTTAGTTGTCCATAGAGAAAAATGGAATTAAATTTCAAATATGTGATCATTTCGAATTACTTAAGGTTAGTTTTGTCATCAGAAGCAAGCAACTGTGCAAATTTCAATTCGATCCGATAATGAGAAGTGGGTTTTAAGTCAACAACAAAATTCCATCGATGTAACAGACTGACGAATGAAGTTAAGAGAAATCGTGTAAAAAAGCAGCTACCGTGGCAAAGTCAAAGGCATACTTAGCTACAATGCAAAATTCCCTTCAATTTTTCATAGGTCACTTCTTACATTAATTGATAAAGTAGCCATTAATGCATATTTTTATTGAGATAAATAGAAGGTAATATTTGTGGTGATATTTTTTCATTTGAAGCGCGTTTTTGAAGTAGGTTTGAGTGCGGGTACCGGGATGCCAGTAAGTTGGGCCCAATGCATTTTTAAATGATTTTTGTTGACTAATTTTCGCGACCCTAATTAGCTAAAAATGGCAAAATATTTTTAATTCTTGACTATTGTTGTTACATCTAGAAATTTATCACTTTTAAGCTATTAAAATCTCCAATTAAAATAAAATTACGTAAAAACCAACATTTCTATCCGCTCTCCCATTTCTAAATATCTATTATTTCGTAAATCCTTCCCAGGTTCGTTGATGTACAAATATGAGTCATGTTGTGGGACAAGAAATTTGTTTTTCGAATTTTAAAACTTAATAACATGGTGAACTACAACGTTAAGCAAGTCAAGTCATACACCAGGTAAGGACTCAGATATACAAAATAGGATGCTTGTCCTCACCTGTCCAGAGCCAGAAGAAAACAAAGGTGAAACAATTAATCCATCGGATATTTCTAAAAAATTGGAGGAAAGCTTGCAAAATAAATGCCATTTTAAATTTCCCGTTGACTAGAAGTACACAGTTATCATAAAAGAATGGTGTGGTCTTGAATATGGTATTAATGAAAACGGAATTACTTATACTTTCGTTTCTCTTTTATTTGAAGCCGTCATCTCAAACAGAACGCCCTTGATGCTCGACAAGAGAGAAACCGGACGTCGACATTAGCCTACTCCTAAACTGCCGACTTCCCACACATTGATTTCGGGGTCAAATCCCGGCGGTGTAAGAAAATTTTCAGAGACTGCCCGATCCCTGCTTGTGTACCTTGAGTATGGCACTTCAAAGGATGCATACCGTCCGTCGGATGGGATGTTAAGCCATGGTACCCTAAGAGCCTTTCGTGAGGAGTGGGCTAATTTCGACGCCGAGTTTCTCTCCTGCGGAGCGACTAAGGACGCACGTATTGAGCTTTATTAATCATGCAAAAATTTGAGAGACAAATAAAAAACTTTTGGTAATTATGTTTTCATTAGACCGTTAACAGTTCAATATTTCCATTTGAGAACAGATTTATAAAAATTCAAGAAAGTTTATTTCGTATCTGTGATTCATTTTTTAGCTTTTATCATGTAAATAAGATATGGAAGTATTTTTTCACGGGAATAGCATGATTTGTGTATTCATTGGTTGTTAATTATGCCTCTTCAAAATTGGTTTTTTTCATTGCCTCTGTAGTGAGAATGCGGTTTATTCGATATTTCCCGACAATCGCTCTCCAGAGCTCCAAATGACCATTTATTCAGAATATCAATACATATTACGTTGTTAAACTTAGTTTTTCGGTCAAGTGTATATTTATTTTTTAAGTAATAGCAAACTTTTGTGGCTTGTTCCCATTTGGGAACATGGTTGAAAACGCATTAAAACTTTTCTTCGGGGTTTCTTTCATAATATCTCTTAATTAGTTGTAAGCTAAATAGGACATGCAAAAAACGATAAAAAATCAGTTAATCACAAAGTAAAACTATGTTTTAATCTCCACCATACTTATATGATAACCCTGTCAACCATTGGTGCATCTCAGTTCCACGACAATCACTTCAAAAGTGAGTCACCGAGTGCAAATCGAAGGCCCTAGGGTGTGATTCAAAATCACTCGATATCAGGGATATCAAAAGCATTCGCACGGACAGGTTTACATTACAAATTCATTTCAATCAAATACTTTTGTAAATCCTTCCCGGATTCGTGGGTAATGAAATGAATTATCTGGTGAGACGTGAACCAATCCATGAAGCGAGATAACTACTACAAATTTAGCACAGGTTTGTTTAAAAAAAGTAATTTTAAAACGCAAATACACATTGCTCCAGAGTTTTCAAATAACAGTCGCCTAATTTTTTTTATTTCAACATATCATATTTTTACTAACGACTAAGGGAAATTAGAGAAATTGGAACAAATCTACTAACATATTATGAGTTCTAATATTGTTTGAAAATATTTTTGATACCCGCGAGTTATTTCACCATCCGTTTCATCTCAATGCATCATCATGTTTTTATGCGGTTATTTCTTAAATTATTCTTGGGTTATTTAAAAATAT
Source organism: Ischnura elegans (assembly GCF_921293095.1). Classification (NCBI taxonomy): domain Eukaryota; kingdom Metazoa; phylum Arthropoda; class Insecta; order Odonata; family Coenagrionidae; genus Ischnura; species Ischnura elegans. The sequence goes on from NC_060256.1 coordinate 39,018,762, forward strand.
CTCATTCTGAAAACTTATCCTAATCGTATACAAATTACTTCACTACATGCTTCATGTGTAATAATGAAGGGAAAATGACGATAGGCGATTTATTTATTTACCTCGAAAAGTTAAGCTTAATGACAACGGCTTTAGTTGATTATACAAATGCGATAATTTCTTTGCACTCAGATACCGTATCCGTTACATTTCAAACTCCTATTAATGAATTGGAAGCTCGCAGGAGGATTCAAAACACGAAACACCGTAATACGTAATACCATTAAAATAATTATGTGCACTCTATCCAACAATTCCGCATCGTCTGCATGAAAACAAATCTCACAAAGGCATTAATTTTACTTCAAAACTCATTAATAAACTTGCTGCACTAACATTTTGGTGAAATTAATAAATGAAGTGCATAACAAATAGAAAACTGATGCCTTAACAAGGATTTAATAATATAATTCGACGATACCCGGAGCCTTATGCCATAGTATGCGAGTACTGGCTAAATGAATTATGAATAAGTAATTACTTGCACGCTGCAGTAATTGAAATGTTTCCATCCCTACGTAATCAAGACAATACTATTTTAAGAGTAATCAAATAAAGAGATGAGTGAATGTTGCCAATACGTATCATGCATGTAAAAATTTACTGATTGGCGCAGCGACTCGGTTTGAGTCCTTGGATGTTATTCCATGTTGGATCTATAGATATTCTAATTCTATCCTACCAAAAGAGTATAAGTTCAAAATTTATCTCCTTAACTCAATTCGCCCACCGTAGCCACATGGCTACATCCTACCATTCTGGTCGTAGGAAGCTCTTGAAGAAAACCCACACTCTTTTTTGCCGTCGGATTGTCACAAATATGTCGTTGAAGCTTGCAATAACTTAGTACACTTATTACTTTATTTTTTAAGCCGGTCTAAATAAACCTACTGGCGGATAGACACTAGGGTGATCCTTATTTATCGATTTTTCGAATTTCTTTCGGCACACCCCTCATTCTATGGCAATTGGTGTAAAAACATATCCTGTAAAATATTATTGCAATAAATAACCCAAGCCCAAGTACTAGCCCAAGTACTAGCCCGTTTTGGCAATTAACAGTAATAAATATATCATTCAAAGTTCTATTTACGAAGTTTAAAGTTCATCTAAAGAATTTTATGGCTTAACGACGGGTGAGAATGATAAATATTGAGAGTATGCAACCCGCGTGCCACCCAAAATGTCTTCTGGGGTGGCACGCGCTGACTCTTGGGGTCTCATCTCGGGAACATCTGTTCACAATTGGAAAATATTTTAGGTGCAGCAAGTCAAAGGTCCAATGTATCGTTGGTTCCCCAAGCAAATCAGTTGAAAAATACCAGAGCCTTCTTATCGCCGTACATATCCAAAAACCAGCCAAAAATGCCAAAATTTCTCATCTTTAGGTACGATGCGGCACGTCTTCCCGTAATCCAATTGGAATAATATTTTACTGGATATGTTTTTACACCAATTGGCACAAAATGAGGGGGTGTCCCGAAAGAAATTTTAAAAATCGAAAAATAAGGACCACCCTAATAGACAAACGAAAATTCAATATGGAAGCCCACTATCTGAAAAATTATTTAAAAGTATCACAAAAGTAAACAAGAAATTATATTTTTTCGATTATTCAAACTGTCAATTATCCAAAAATGTGCTTGTCATGAAGATTCATCCCTTCTATCAAGGTCACTCTAAGAAATTGAACAAAATTAGATTCTGACCACGTTACCACCCATTATAGCTACATGGCTACGGGTCGTTCTGAAGAAGCAAGTTGCGTTATCTAAGGAATAGTTCACTGAATTACTGAAGACCACAATGGAAACAACGTACGTAAATATCGTCACAATCGCAAGCAGAAAGTTTTCTGGGCGGAAATGGGTTAGGTGTACACACGGTAAACTCGTCCGTGATAAATGATGTTAATTTTTCAATAAAAATGTTACATTTCACCTGGAAACCCTTGTTGCTGCCGTAGCCAGAAATATGAATATCAACCCTCGCACCAACCCCCGACATGTCCACACTCGTTTGATGAGGTATGGCGACGCCTAATCCGTCGCCAGCTGAGCCCCCTGGTGGTCGCATTCCATATTATAGGGATGACGAGGGTGACTCACCGCGAGCTCTTGCCGCTTATCTCTGCCACGAGGGTGGATTGCCGCGGGATTAATTGCCGAAAAAGCAGAAGCGACGCGGTATGACGAGATACAGGGAACCATCTGATAAAGGGGTAAACTTTTAGGAAAATTATAAGGAAAGGTGGATATTCCAGTCAAAAAATTATACCGTTGACTAAGTTCTAACAACACGTTTCTCAAAAATAGCAAATTTTCAGGTGAGCAAAAGAAAAGATTTATACTTTTCATTGAATACTGAAATTAAAAACAATAAATTCATAAAACTGAAGAAGCATACATTAGCAAACAAAGAGTCGTTTTTTGCTTGAATTTCATTTTTTAAACGTCATTACACTTTGCTTGATATACCTGTCTCAAACCGGCCAAACTTTGAGATAATTGTAGTTAGAACTAAGTCATCGATGTACAAATGTAATACTTAAGTGTCGAAATTTAGATATTTTGTACTAAAGGTCAAAATGTTTTATAGCAAATTTAGTGGTCCCCCTTATTTTCTTGTACAAAATCAGATTCCAAGGGTTTTCTAAGCCAACTGTCGCGCCGACATTCTTTTATTCGGGTTTTAACTGATCAACTGATTTCACCGATGCATTTCCTGTCTTAGGTTTGTCAACGTATCTCCTATGCTCCTTCAACTCGTAATAGTGTCCGTAAATAAGTAGCTATCCTTTATATGCATAGTGTCACCAGCATTCAAGACGGAAAGGGTGGTGGCAGAAAGAAGGAAAATAAAATCGAAGAGTAAATAAAGAGACCATTTTAATAAAAAATTGTTAACTAGCACTGCATCTCAATAGGGAGATAAAGGGAGTAAATATGGTGAAACAAGGGTAGTGAGAATAGGGATTCTCAAGCTTATGGATTGGAGGTGAAAGCTGTTACGAGGATTCAGCGAGGCTAACTCCAAATACATATGCAGAAATTCTAAGAAACACGAAGGATATTCTAACAAGGCTAATATTTTCATTCCTATTCATTCTTAATGACTCGTTCTTAGTATAGTGCATTCATTATTCAGATATTGCTTGGCGCAAAGTAAATATTGGAATGGACAAAGATTATCCATTGAATATCAAGGTTGATAATGGTGCTGTTGAAGTGTGTAATAAGAAAACACAGGGTCGGCAAGGAATCATTTAAAACTATAAAGAGTTATTGAATTGAATTGAATTTAATACTCCAAGCTTGAATGTACACTTTTTTTTTAACAGGACAACACAAATGGAGCTTTAGGTAGCTCCAATGGTTAATAAACCAGCATGGGAGCTACCATCTTAAAAATTAATTTCACGGCAGACCAGAAACAAAAAGAAAGTATATATATATTTTTTTTGAAACATTATCACTATGAAACATATATGTGATACAATAACTTACAATAAGCAAGAATAAAGTATAATATGTGGACAGAACAAAATTAATTTCTTTTTTTCCTCCTTTCACAAAAATATAAAAATAACATATAATAATGTTATATTATTCACAAACATCAAAAAGATCATCCATATCACCATGGGACAACAACCAATCTTTGGCCTTTTTACAAAACTTATTTATACTCTTTAACTCTTTGATCAAACAAGGTAATTTATTAAAACTCTTCGGCCCCAAATAAAGAAATGATCTTTTAAATAAAGAAAGATTAGGCTTAGGAACTAGAAAATTTACATTCCTACGTAAGTTATAACCATGCTCGGTTCCAGAAATTGCTGGAAAACTACCACTTCTCAAAAAAAAAACTTTAAAGTTTTATAAACAAACATGTACCTTAATGGCAATGACTTAAGACTAACAACCAATAAGACAACAACCAATGCATTAAAATATGTAATAATGAAACAAAAAAGGAAAGACAATGGCAGGTTCCACAATTAAATAATTACTGTGACCGGTTTCGAATACATAGTGTCATCATCAGGCACATTTGATAGAGTTGTATTCGAAATCGGTCGCAGTAATTATTAAATTTTGGAACCAGCCATTGTCTTTCCTTTTTTGTTTCATCATGAAGGAGTTCCATCATGTTTCACCTGGCACGATTGAATTATGTAATAATTAAATTAAATTTTGTTTCTAAGCAAAATAAAAAAATTGAGCTTCCTCTACAGCGGAAGTAAAAAATACGGTTAAAATGCATTCGAAATTTGATCAGATACAATCGATGAACAAAAATCGATGGAAATAAGAGCATTTCTTGTCTTCGGTTTGTCAAAGTATCTACTGTTCTCCTTCAACTCTTAATGAAGTTCGTAGTTAAGCAACTTCCATTTTTGTGCTTAGTGTTGCCAACAATTGCCCTAGAAAGGACTGAGGACTAAGCTAATTGTAAGTGGAGTTACACCGTTTTAAGTTACTGCAAACCCGCAGGCACTCTTCTTAAATTTTCTAATCGGTTTGAGTCATATTATTTTGGTAGACATGCCTTCAAAAGCTCTGATTTAATCAATTACATGATTCGCCACAAAAAAGTAGAAAATAAAAATTATATAGTTAAGTCAAAAAACACGTTTTTTTCGAAAACTGTATGAAATGCACGAAAAAGCAAAAATAAGCTTTTAATCACTTGGAGAGTAAAGCGTGGTTGCTTATAACGTGCGTGATTTTTAAATTTTTTTCCCATTAATGTTTCCCTCGCCGAGTTCATACCTGAACACCTACCCATTGATAATCGCCAGGGACAATAAAAAAATTGGTTTTGGAGATAAACTATCCGAATAATTATAAATAGCATTTCGATTTCCTGTCTCTGGATTTATTCACCCTAAATAATGAGTATCTCATCGTAACCCTAGCAACGAGTGGTCTGGGAATCATATTGGCACTTAAAATTTAACTTTGCGCAGATACAGTTATTATATGATAAGACTAGACGCGGGTTTTAAATTTTATTTTGTTTCTCTAAGGCTTTAGGGGGTAAATCTATCCCCCTCTTCCCCCCCATTGTTACGCCACCGATTTTAAGTAAAGCTGTTGCAAATAAGGCATTATTTTCAATGTAAGGGAGCGGGTAAATAACCCCCAAGCGAATGTTTATAATTTCCTCGGTTAAATCATCTCCAATATCGATGCATAACAATTCTGTGTACACACACTCTTGTTTTAAAAGGCAAGGCACTATTTGACCACAGGTTGGCTGAATTGAGAGGGAGATTTCCCATCGGATCGCCGCCTCAGGTCCAATTACAATCCGCAAATAACCGCGCCAACTGGAACGGCTCGTTTGACACTTCCCGCCCACTTCGCTCCGACTGGCCTATTCCTCTGATGCGGGTGTGTCTACCCTCCAAAATGATCTACTAAATTTCATTCACTCTACTCTTAAAATCCTTCCTACTATCAACTACCTTAGTAAATACCCAGAAGTCGTCTAGTAAAAAGGACTATTTTTCATGCCATCCCATTCCGTGGGCAACTGCCAACTAAATTTAATTTCTAATCATGGAATTTAAACTCAGTCATTTTCTTTATAAAAACGTATTCTAAAAGAGTTCCATTTAGGCTAACCTTTTAAAGTGCTGTAAATGGATAAATGAGGTGAATGCGCCCTTCAGATGCATCGATCTCCATTCATTCTTTTCACTCCACATTCCAGACCGCAAAACCCGCAATCCAGAAACTCTACACCAGCCCAAATTCCGATTGTCAATTTCCCATAGATCAGTTTTCTACTGTTAACCTTCTATTTTCAATTTCCTCTCAAATAGTTCTTCTTTTGACCTCTTTGCCTCCCGCAACGGTTTCATCAGCCAATTGCAAAGACTTCAATTTTGTTTTCTACCTTTTGTATACATTGTATGTGTTAGACATGGTTGTTATTTATCAGATTATTTTTATGCTTGTTTATTGCTATATTCCCATTATTCAATTTTTTATATAATCCAATGTAAAGGCCGTAGTGCTGTTTTTGTGTTAAATAAATAAATACAATACATAATTTTACCCAAAGCAGAGAAAAATAAAACTTAAGTGTGCTCAAATGAATCACAGCCTTCGAAATGTAGAAATTTAAAAATTGTTTCTTTTTCATCCTATTTTTTCTATTCTAACTTCTATTGGCGTAAGTGAAGCTTCTTGATATAATTCAATAACAAAAGCCTATTTAGAAAATAGCCCACAATACAAAATCCAATACCAGCTAATGATCGAAACTCTCTTTTTCACAGGCGAACGAAAGGAACAACCCGAAGCAGTGCCAAGAAATCTAGATAAAAAGTAAGTGCATCATTCACTTCACATCGCCAAGCAACAATCTATGTAAAAAAATTTAAATAAACTCTTGTTGATGAAGACTTCCGCGAGGTGGTGTAGTAGGCAGTGCGAGGTTTCCGGGTTGTCCTCCGCATCGATTCATGTTCATGACGACTTTTAGGTCGGAGTCGCATTAAGCGACCACAGGCTGGAAGTGAACTAAACTTCAAACCTGAAGGGTCACGTGGATGAATCGAAACAATCCTGGAAACCTTGCTGAGCCCACTGAATAAAGCCTCATAGTAAGACTTCGTTAAAATAAAATCAATATTACCAAAGAATTTCTTCTTTAAATTAGTAGTAATAATTGAGCATTTGTTAATTGAGGAAGGGATATACTTGAGTATGGAATGTCTAAACATATTATGTCAACCTTTTTGACGATTTATAATTCGCATCATTCGCTATTTTTCATTTGAATAGGTCAAATAAAAGTTCAAGTTGGAGAATGACGGCCTGGATGCCAGTGGCGCAGCGAGGGGGGTTTTGGGGGATAAACCCTCCCACCAAGGCTCAGAGAAATTTTTAAGTTTAATCTATTTTACTTAATTGGATTAATATTACTTACAGAATTGTGTAAGGAATAATAGAATATCCCTCAAAAGGCCGTAAAACTCACCATTTTAAACCATTTATCTGAAATATTTTCTGGCGGAGGGCCCCCGCACCTCCCACTCCTACCCTAGCGGGTAACCATACCCCCAAGCTTCCCAGTATTAGTTGCGCCTGAAACCCCCCTAGCCTTACTTTCTAGCTGCGCCCTTGCTGGATGCGATCGGCATTCTGTTTTCTCCACAGAAGAGAACCTGAAGTGATAGAAGTGATGCCAGCAGGGAAAACCTTATTCAATGTTCAAAACCTTGAAAATACGTCCACTACTATACCCCTTTCCTAATTTTCTTAATCTTTTCTTTTATTCTTTCTTGGTTCAGAGGATTTCCATTTAGTTGCCAAACGCATTTGATCATTTTTAATTTTCCTTACTTAACGCATTATTGTCCGCTCACGTGAAAGTACGAGTTCTCGTATTTTACGTGTTTTTGCATTATTATTAGTGACACACCTTACGGAATTATTTTGTGCTATTTGGACGAAAAATGTGCACTAAATACATTTTTATAATAAAAATGCGCGTTTCAAAAATTAATTGGTTATCGAGTAGTGTCAATAGTGTGAGTTTGAGTGTAAATTCTGATTCATCCGATAGATAACATTGAAGCTTATGTAGGATTCATTTCTTTATTCACAGCGCCTCTCCTCTCCATTCTGAAGCACAGAGCAAGTAGTTGTTCAAGATGGCCGAAATTTTCACGCAATTATTCTCTCTCATTGTACGTTACATAAATACTGAGTTTTTTCATGCATATCAATAATTATTAAGTATATAAGTTAGACGATGTTCTCATTTATACCTACTCCTCATCACTACTCATCCATTGAATGAATCTAGAATTCAAATTCCCAACTTACTGTCAGTTACAGTTGGAAGTTTTATGCAATTTATCCAAGAATTATCTCCCTCTCATCACAAAAAAATTATATTTTTTGCAATTCCAGGGGATTTTCATATCGATTGGCAAGGAAACGTCTGCACAGAGCTCAGAAGAGGGCCTCGTGAAACGAAGCTGAATAACAACTGTACTACGGATAAGACACTTGGGGAATTCATCTACGAAGGAGATAGCCAAATGCATGACATGAAAAATTGAACCCTTGCATGGGATTTTAAAATGTGGATATGTGTGAATGAGTGAAGATGTGAAAATTTGTAAATTTTGTGTAAGCATTTTTAGTTCTTAATAATTTGAAATCGAACAGACAGTTGTGCTCAAATTGACAGCTAGATATTATATTCTGAAAAATTAACCTCTTCGGAGAGGTCGTATTCATTGTGCTTCATTTCATTTCTTTTTGTCAAAAATATTAGGGTTGCCTAAGATTGGAACACGCATTTAAAATTTGAGATGTTTGAATGAACGGAGATGTGTATATTTGTTACATTTGTGAACAAATTTTTAATTTTTTATGACTTGACAGCGAAGACACAGGTAAGCTAAAATTGACAGATTGATATCAAAGTCTGAAACATTAGTCTCTTCGCAGCGTTCAAAAATAATGTGTTTCATTTCATTTCTTTTCGTAAAAATGTTATATTTGCCTAAGACACCAAACACGTATTGTAAAAAAGATGGAAAATATAAAATTAGTCGTCTTATTTACGAATCATTGTGTAAAATAAGGATGAAATAGGTTTTACGAGCTTTAACTCTATGATAAAAATATCCTCATTCGAAGGCCTTATTCATTCCGATAAATGCAACAACTGCACAAATGGGAGAACATTAATTGTTTCAGATTGGATATCGCACTAGCGCGCCTTTTATTATATGCTATGGGTATGAAGACGAATCCTATTCCCAGAAATTTCTTTAATTTACCACGAATATTTAAATTTATCAGTAACTTGTGAAATTCACAAGTGGCTATAACAATAAGTAGACTTAAAACTCGCTATATCGAATGGCACTCGATTTAAAAATTGAACGGCACGTTTCATCGACAATTATTTAAATTAAACCAATTTTCTTTCAGATTAACTTCTTAATTTTCATCAAGGCATCAAAGAGAAGTAATACATTAGTTTAGTTTTAAAGTAAAGAGAGCTAAATTTCATGAGATTGCATGGATTTGTAATTTGACAAACACAAAAAGTTCTTTCAAATCTTCATCAAAGTTCCAGAAAAAGTAATTATCGCCATTACTCACCAGAAGCCGATATAGTTATAAATTGAAAGGCTTTAAACGGTTTTAAATCGTACTTTGTTTACGAAATTTCATCTCTCGCTGAAACATAACTCCCCAAATATAATCTATCCCAGGTTTGGGACTTTTAATTTTAAAAGATTAAATCATTCATGAAGGCTTTCGTTATAAAGTAGTAACCTAAGAAATTGATCCAATATCGGGATAATTATTTCAGGACCATTTTATCCTTCGTAGACCAGGATATTTTTTGCTCACTATGCAGTTATGATTTAAGACGAATACTAAAGTTCCGTTTATATTTTCCAATGTAGCCACGATGGACGGTAACGAGGTAAGAACCTAAGATGGTTCAATTTCAAGGAGTGACCTTAATAGAAAGGATAAATATTCAGGGCAAACGTCTTATTTTGATGAAGTAAAGTTGCAGAAATCCATACATTGTAAATCCCTGTTTACTTTCATGATAGGTTCTTGAATTTAATTGACAGAAAGTAGGCGTCGATATCGGTTTTCTGTTTCTATTTCCGTCAGTGGGTTTATTTCGACCATATACAAATATAAACTACTTACTGAATTTAAGCTTCTGCATGCTTAAACAGCATATTTTGACAATAGACATCAAAATGAAGCGTAAGTTTACTTTAAAAGCATCTTATACTCAGAATGGTAGGATCTGACCTTACAAATATGGTGGGCGAAAATTGGTTGAATGTATTTCTAAATCAATCATTTTACTAAAAATAACACCCAATTAAACAAGTAAAATAATACCGTAACTAGTTTCCCTGAGTCTCTTTTCCTAAGTCTAAGTCTCTTTTCAATATTAAGATATTCGCGACCAAAATCACATAATTTCAGCACTGGTATAATATTTGCATTTGTTCAGCTCGCTCGGACCCATTGTTGTCGTTGTCATGGGTGCCGCGTACGGAAAGAGTTAGCTCCTGATCGAGAGAATCGACGCGTTTGCAAATTGCTCCGAGGATTTTTGAGAGAAATCGAGCGATTTTGTGGGTCAATCAGATATACTGCATAGTCTATTCGAAGATTAACACCTGCTTCACTGAAGTTTCAAGAAAGAGACCAGGATACGCCGCTGAAAACGTTGTGTACAGACTTGGCTGTCTTCCTGAGTTTAAACGGGATATCTTCCCGGGAAGGACTGGAACATCTTCAAGCTGAGACAGGGATATCTTCATACCTGAGTACGCCGAGCATATTGTCCTCTTCAGGGTGACTGTAAGACAGCAGATATCTGCTTGAGAGTGACCTAAACATTCTCCAGGAAACTACTGGGATATCTTCATCTGAAGACGATTTGCGAATTCCTGAGAGTATTTTTGAGTGAAATTAAGCGATTTTGGGGTGCAATCGGATATAATTCCAAGTGTGCTTGAAGAATTACGCCTACTTCACTGAAGTTTCAAGACAGAGACCGGAATTTTCCGCTGAAAACCCTGTGACTTAAGACTTGGCAGCATTCCTGAGTCTGACTGGGATATCTTCCCGGTTAAGATTGGGATATCCTCCAGATTAAGGCCTGAATATCTTCCTGGCTGAGACACGGATATCTTCCTGAGTACGTCCACGATATCATCCCCAGTGTGACTGATTGTGAGACAGCAGATATCTGCTTCAGTGTGCCCTAAACATTCTCCAGGAAACTAGTGGGATATCTTCATTCGAAGACGATGGGAAAGATTTTATGTGAGTGTAATATAATTTCAAACAAAATGAATGCGTTAACCATAAAAGAGACTAGCGGAAATTATATTGATTCATTAAGAGTGAAAAATAAGATACATTCTAGTGATTTAAACTCAAAATGTGGGTAGAACTAATGTTTTAAGTAGAAAAAAGATTAGGGACTACACATGGAGCGTTAAACTAGATTCTAGATCTTAAAGATACGCTCCGACACAAATTATGAGAAGAGTCACTTAGAGTTTTATTTTCTGGTAACGTTAAAGTACACAGACATGGATTTCAATTCGTTCATTCTAATCATTAACTTCCTAATCTCTTCACAGTTTCCATAGACGATTTGGAGGAGGTGGGTCCTTACCGGTACCATGTAAACATTTGGCGTAAGTAAAGCATCTTGATATAATTCAGTAAAAAAGCCTCTTAAAAATCACCCACAACACCAAATCCTAAACCAGCTAATGAGTAAAACTCTCTTTTTCACAGGCGAACGAAAGGAACAACCCGAAGCACTGCCTAGAAATCTAGAAAAAAAGTAAGTTCATCATTCACTTCACATCGCTGAGCAACAACCTATGTAATAATTTTAAATAACCCTTGTTGATGGAGGTTTCCATGTAGTAGGGCAGTAAGCGCAGCTAGGTTTCTGAGTAACCTCCGCCCGCGTCGATTCATCTTCAGGAGGAAAGTTTCGCCGGTGATGCATTATGCGACCAAAGGTTTGAACTTCACTTCAAATCTAATTCGTCACGTGGATGAATCGGCATCTCGGAAACCTTGCTGAGCCTACAGAATAAAGCCTTGTTGTAAGACCTGGTAAAAATAAATCTCAATACCTCAACAAAAATAAATTACCAAATAAAATACTCTTCAACTTAGTAGTAATATTCAAGCATTAATTCAATACGGAAGGGTTTGAGCATGCCTAAGCATATTATGTGAATGTTTGATTTGATTTCTAATTCCCATCTTTTACATTTTCACTTCAATAGGAAACCTAAAACTTCAAGTTTGAGACTGATTGCCTGGATGCGATCGTCATTCTGTTTTCGCCGACGAAGTGAACCTGAAGTAATGGAACCGAAGCCAGCAGGTAAAGCCTTATTCAATGTTCAAAACCTTTGAAAATAAGTCCACCCAAATACCCCATTTCCCAATTATACTTTTAAATATTACATTTTTCCTCCATCGGTTCTGAGATTTTCCGTTGACTTTCCAATCGAACTTGATCATTTTTAATTTTCTCTACAAAACACATCATGGCCTGATCACGTAAAAGTACGTGTTCCAGCAACCTGCGGTAGAGGTGCGGTCTCGTATCTTTACGTGTTTCTGTGTTATTATAAGTCACTTCCCACGATGGAATAATTTTAGGCTATTTGGACGAAAAATTTGCATTAAAATATATTTATTTTTATAATAAAAATGTGTATTTTATAAAAATCACAAATTCTCTAGGACTGTAAGTTTAAATGTACACTTGTACCTTCCCCGCAAAAAATGCTAAAAATGGCAGGCTTCAATGGCTAGTAAAATGTAAAGGTCGCCATACCAAGAAGTGTTCAAATCTCCTATGCAGTTTCTCAATTCTCATCCATTGAAATAAAGTTCCCTTAGAAAGTCACAGATGATTTTTAAAGATGTTCTTCCTTGCATCATTTAAGATTCAATATTTGTATTACAAAAAATTATAAAAGGGAATGCTGAATAAAGACAAATTCATCCGATAGATAACATTGGGTCTTATCTAGGATTCCTTTCTTTATTCACAGTGCCTCTCCGCTCCATTCTGAAGCATAGTCCAAGCAGTTATACATCATGGCCGGAAATAGCACGTAATTAATCTCTTTCATCATGCATTTGATTGATATTCAAATAATTCATAGCTATCAATTATTGTATTTAATATGCGTAAAATTTAGATAATTTTTCATTGATATTTGCACGTTATCACTACATGAATCTTTAATTCAGATTCCCAAATTATTGTCCTTAATATTGGGAAGTTTAAAGCTATTTATTCGAGATATATCTTCCTCTCAATACTTATACCTTATATTTTTTCAATTCCAGGGAACGTCATACCGATTGGCAAGGAAACATCTGTATAGAGTTCAGCTGAGGCCTTCGTGTAACGCAGCTGAATCACAACTATACTACGGATGAGACGCCCTAGGAATTATCTGCAAAGCAGAGTGACACTGATCTACTGATAAGACACCATCGGAATTCATTTATGAAGGAGAAGGCTAAATATATGACACGTAAAACTGAATCCTTGAATAGGATTGAAACACGAATTTAGCTTTTGCATACGTGTGAATAAGTGGATTTGTGAAAATTTGTAACTTTTATGTAAACTTTTTGATTCTTCATAACCTAACAGCGGAGAGACAGCTGTGTTCAAATCGATAGTTGGAAATTATAATCTGAAACAATAGTTTAAACTCTTCAGAGATTCCAATTAATTATGATTCATTTCATTTATTTTTTTCAAAACGTTTATAGTTGTGTAGCACAAGAACACGCATTTAAAATACGGATATGTGTGAATGAGTGGACATGTATAAATTTGTAACCATTATGTTCACATTTTTAATTCTTCGTAACTTGACAGCGGAGAGACAGCTGTGCTCAAATTGATTAAATTCTGAACGTTTATTCTCTTGTGAGAGTTACCTAAAATCATTGTGTTTTATTTCACATCTTTTGTTTAAAAATTTTAGGTTTGTCGAAGACACCACACACTTATTGCTGAAGTGAAGGGAAAATATACGACATGTCGTTTAATTTCCGAATTATTGTGTAAATAAAAGGAAGAAATAGGTTTTAACTTTCTGCAAAAACCTATTCTCGTTAGAAGGGCGTATTCATTTCGATTAATCCAACAACTGTACAAATGGGAGAAAATTAAAATTTCCATATTGGGTATCCCATTTTGGTGCCTTTTAATATACGTTAAGGTCATGGAAACTTATCCAATTCCACGGAATCAGTGCAACTTTCACTGAATATTTGAAGTTGTTATTTAACTCAGAGATTTATTAATGACAAATATAAAATATATACAACAAAGAGTAAATTTTCACGATTTAATTTGTAACTCCACCACCGAAAATGGTTTCGACACTCAGGGTCGTTTTCAACCGAAAAACCATGAAATACGGTTTCGATTATGGTAGGTAGAGGTGTTATAAATTAAAGTGAAAAACTTGCCATTTGTTTCATATTTTAGCAAGGAAAGATCGCTACTCCAACTCGTCGAAACTGAACCATTATGTACGTTCACTAGTGGCAATAAGAAGATCGAGGGAATTTTGGTGCACTCAGAGGAATATTTCTCCAAGTCCCAATTATTTGCTCTAATAAAAAGCCTTTCCCTTATTTTAGTTCAATTGCATGTGAATGAGCACGGAACAAAATTCACAACTCATATTTAGATTAAATAGAAATCGAAATATGCAAATAAACGAAACTAGTCCGTCAATGAAAAATACGAATATTATTCAACGCAAAAGAATAACTAAAATTTAAAACTTAATAAAAAAAATAAATAATTCTACCTAAGTTTTCTGATGTAATTTTGATATCCTATTACGGAAGAAAAAACGAGGAATATAAAACAAGCATACGAAAACATGATAACATTCATTAGATTAAAATTTTTCGGTGGCCAAAATACTTTTTGGAAAAGTTGGTTGATTGTTCAACAAAATACTTATGCGTTGTGTTTGCGAAGAATAGACCGTGTAATTTTGCTTGTGTAATTCATAGTCGAATAATATAAGGCATACAAACTGATATAGAATTTTTTTTAACATTATGGTGGGGAAAAGCCTTGAAAGATTGCGATGAGGACTGAACTGCGGGCGAGGATGAGGTTAAAGATGACTGTGATGTGAGATCAGATATCACTGCAAAAGTAAAAAAAAGAAAAAATAGTTATAATCACGAACGCCCTTTCAACTCCCACTTCTCCCGTTAGTACTGTAGTTACTATACCATACGGGGATAGTGTCTGGATGGCTGCTTGACGATTCAATTATTGTGCTAAAAGGCCCATGACATTCAGGTATTACCGGAAACGAGAAGGCAGATGAACTGGCTAAGGCTGGCGCTGAACAGAACCCAATTGGCCCACAAAAAAAGGTGCCAGTTGCCCCCCCAATGGGGATGGCTGCAATCAGAGGGTGGGGATCAACCCAGCACTCAAAGATCTGACGAGAAACACCGGGGTTACGTCAGGCAAAAACTCTTATAGGAGAGCTCTCTCCTAGACTCGAGAGAAGACTTCTCCTTATGAACAGAAGTCAATTGCGAACGGTAGTAGGCCTGCTTACGGGGCACTATAATATAATGAGGCATATGCACCTGCTGGGGGGTAACAGATAGGTGTAGATGGTGTGAGACGGGAGAAGAAACAACCACCCATCTAATTTTCGAGCGCCCCGCAATCATGAGGACTCCATATAGACACCTGGACTCACCTTTTATAGAGCCCAAGGAGGTAAGAGATCTTCCCATTGGGGACCTCTTGTCCTTGGCTAAGGACATAGGCCTCTATGGGTGATCCATTATCGGTGGTTAGCACAACGGACCTACAGGTCTAAGTGCCCTGGGAGCTGATCCCCCACAGCAACATCTGACCTAATCTAATCTAACAGGCCCATGCGGGCAAAACAGAAGTGAGACGTCACATCCGTGATTTTCGTTTTTTGCTGGCATTTTAATTCGCATTCTCACAGCAATACTAAAATATATTTGTTCATAACGTCAACATCGGTCATTGCGGTATCGCAGCCATCGAGTCGAACCCGCTTCGAAGTGTCACTATTCACAATTCTTGCCCTCGATTCCGATTCGATCTTCCGGTATCAACTGTTCGCCAATGTAGAATCAGTTGATCGCTTGATGTGCCCAGAGGATGGAGCGCTGCATTGCCTCCGAAACGTCGGCCGGGTTAGAAGTAAAAATAACCCTAGTAGAGATTTTGAGTTTCCCCAGTCCTAGTGGTGGTGGAGTCAGCAGCGACCGTGGCGAACGCAGATTTATTAATTTATTTTCTTAACCCCGAAAACAGCACTGATTGGCCTTTACATCGGTGGGATGGAACATAACGACGATAGACGATAACTGACATCCATACCCTGGGCAGGGGTAAACTACCCAGGCGGGACTCGAACCCGCGACCTTCAGCTTGGCAGGCGAGGACTCCAACCCGCCGCCGGTACGATATGCTCAGAATTTACAGTTAAATGTAGAGGTTTTACTGATGAAAACACTCACTGTGGTCAGTATAACTATCGGTCTTAAGAATAAAATACACACGTTAACTCTAAAAGGTAGGCTGCTACAGTAAAAATATATCACTGCACTATCTCGGTCTTTGGGGTGAAGCCGCGCCGAGTTATCACTGTTCACCTACCCGGCCGATGTTACTGAGGCAATTCAGCACTCAATCGTCTCGCATCAACTGTTCGCCAATGTAGAATCAGTTGATCGCTTGATACGCCCAGAGAATGGAGTGTTGCATTGCCTCCAAAACGTCGGCCAGGTGTGTGAGCTGTGACTACTCGACGCAGCTTCACCCCGAACACCGAGATAGTGCTGTTATTAATTTTAACGGCGGCAGCCTATCTTTTAGATTGAACTTGTGTATTCATCCTTACCGACTGAAAGTTATACTGACTGCAGTTAGTTTTTTCATCAGGCAAACCTCTTTAATTAACTATAAAATCTTGATATATCATATCAGCGTTTACCACGGTCGTTGCTGACTCCACCAGGGGCGCAACTAGGAATAAAGGCCAGGGGGGGGGGGGGTTAGAGGCACAACTAATACTGGGAGCCTGGGGGTTTGGCATACCCGCCAGGGTAAGCGGGAGGTGCGGAGGCTATTAAAAAAATAAAGATAAATGGTTCAAAATGGTGAGTTTTACGGCATTCTGAGAGATATTTTATTAATCCTTACACTATTATATACTTAATATTAATCCAATTAAGTAATCCATAGTTAAGAATAAAACCTAATTAAACAAGAGAAATCATTCCGTTATTAGTTTTCCAAAGTCACTTTTTTAATATTTAGAAATTCGAGACCCATATTTAATATTAATATCCCATCTTTAATATTTTTAATATTTAGAAATTCGAACATATATTTGACAATCGACAGCAAAATAGAGGGCGGTATAACTACAAGTGCCATATTGCCTCTTATGCTCAGAATGGTAGGATATGACCTTACGGCTACGGTGGGCGAAAATGCGTTGAATGTATTTCTAAATCAATCGTTTTACTAAAACTAACACTCAATTAAACAAGTAAAATATTTCCGTGATTATTTTTCCTGAGTCTCTTTTCAATAATAAGATATTAGCGACCAAACTCATAATTTCAGCACTGGTATCATATATGCATTTGTTCAGCTCGCTCGGACCCATTGTTGCCGTTGTCATGGGTGCCGCGCAAGGAAAGAGTTAGCTCTTGATCGAGAGAATTGACGCGTTTTCAAATTGCTGCGAGGATTTTTGAGAGAAATCGAGCGATTTTGTGGGTCAATCAGATATACTGCATAGTCTATTCGAAGATTAACACCTGCTTCACTGAAGTTTCAAGAAAGAGACCAGGATACGCCGCTGAAAACGTTGTGTACAGACTTGGCTGTCTTCCTGAGTTTTAACGGGATATCTTCCCGGGAAGGACTGGGACATCTTCTAGCTGAGACAGGGATATCTTCATACCTGAGTACGCCGAGTATATTATCCTCTTCAGGGTGACTGTAAGACAGCAGATATCTGCTTGAGTGTGACCTAAACATTCTCCAGGAAACTACTGGGATATCTTCATCTGATTTGATCTGAAGCGATTTTCGGAAGCGATCAGATATAATTCCAAGTCTACTAGAAGAATTACGCCTACTTCACTGAAGTTTCAAGACAGAGACCGGAATTCGCCGCTGTGACTTGAGACTTGGCCGCCTTCCTGAGTTTGGCTGGGATATCTTCCCTGATAGGACTGGGATATCCTCCAGATTAAGGCCTGAATATCTTCCTGGCTGAGACAGGGATATCTTCCTGAGTACGTCCACCATATCATCCCCAGTGTGACTGATTGTGAGACGGCAGATATCTGCTTCAGTGTGAACTTTCTCCTGGAAACTACTGTGATACCTTCATCTGAAGACGATGGGAAAGATTTTATGTGAGTGTAATATAGTTTCAAACAAAATGAATGCGTTAAATATAAAAGGGACGAGCGGAAATCATAATGATTCATTAAGAGTGAAAAATAAGATACATTCTAATGATTTAAACTCAAAATGTGAGTCGAACTAATTTATTAAGTAGAAAAAAAGATTAAAGCACTACACATGGAGTATAAAAATAGCTTCTACATCTTTAAAAGAAAGATCCGACAGAAATCATGAGAAGAGTTACTTAGAGTTTTATTTTCCGGTAACGTTTAAGTACACAGACATGGATTTTAATTAGCGCATTCTAATCATTAACTTCCTAATCTCTTCACAGTTTCCATAGACGATTTGGAGGAGGTGGGTCCTTACCGGTACCATGTAAACATTTGGCGTAAGTAAAGCATCTTAATAAAATTCAATAACAAGAGCCTATTTAGAAAATCACCCACAATACCAAATCCTAATCTAGCTAATGAGCGAAACTCTCTTTTTCACAGGCGAACGAAAGGAACAACCCGTAGCAGTGCCTAGAAATCTAGATAAAAAGTAAGGGCAACTTTCACTTCACATTGCTAAGCAACAACCTATGTAAGAATTAAAAAAAAATACTTGTTAATGAAGGCTTCCACGAGGTGGTGCAGTAGGCCCACCTAGGTTTCCGAGTGACCTCCGCGTCGATTTATCTTCATGACGACAGTTTCGTCGGAGATGCATTATACGACCAAAGGTTTTAACTTCACTTCAAATCTGAAGCGTCACGTGGATGAATCGGCATCTCGGAAACCTTGCTGAGCCTACTCAATAATGCCTTGTAGTAAGAATTGGTAAAAATAAAAATAAATATCTCAAACAAAAAAAAATTACCGCATAAAATATTCTTTAACTTAGTACTAATATTCAAGCAATAATTCAATACGGAAGGGCTTGGACATGAAATGTCTAAGCATAATATGTGAATTTTTTTTTGACGATTTCTAATTCCCATCTTTTGCTATTTTTCACTTGAATAGGACACCTCTTGGTTCAAGTTGGAAATCGATGGCGTGGATCCGTTCAGCGTTCTGTTTTCTCCACCGAAAAGAACCTGAAAGGATAGAAGTGAAGCCGGCAGGTAAAGCCTTATCCCATGTCTCGAAACTTGAAAAAATACGTCCATTATAATACCGCTTTTCTAATTATCCTTTTTTAAATAAAGTTTCTCCTCTTTTGGTTCTGTGATTCTCCATTGATTTGCCAAATGCATGTGATCATTTTTAATTTTTTTATATTGAATACATTATGGTCCGCTCACGTAAAATTAGGTGTTTGCCTAAGCATCCACGGTAGTGATCCCGTCACTTACTCACAAAAGAAAATGTTTATAATAAAAATATGTATTTACAGACATGCATTAGTTCTCCAGTCGCGTTAGTTTATTTGTATACTTGTAACTTCCCCGCAAATATGCTAAAAATAGCCGGCCTCAAGGGCTAGTCAAATATGAAGGGTGCCGGACCAAGTAGTGTTAAAGGACTACAATATGGTGTTTAGATTCTCGCACATTGAAATAATATATCCTGAGAAAGATATCGATCTCACAGATTGCCTTCCATTTATGATTTAAGATTAACTATCTCAATTACAACAATTTATACAAAGGAATGTTGAATTATAATGACAGAATTCGATAGATAACACTGAAATTATCAACAATTTATGTCTTTATTCACAGTTCCTCTCCGCTCCATTCTGAAGAACAGTCCAAGCAGATGCACAAGATGGCCAGAAATTTCATGTAATTACGCTTTTAATTATGCATTCGATAATCATTCAGTAAATTCGTAATTTTCATTAATTATTGTGAGTACAAATCAGATTATTGTCTCAGGAACACGTCATAACTATTTAACCATTGAATGGGTCTACATGGAATTCGAATTCCTAACTTACTGTCAATAATAACAATTAGACGTTTCATGCACTTTACCCTAGATATATATCCCTCTCATCGCTGAAAAATTATATTTTTGTAATTCCAGGGGATGTCATACCAATTGGCAAGGAAACATCTGTATAGAGTGCAGCTGAGGCCTTCGTGTAACGCAGCTGAATGACTGATGTACTACGAACAAGGAAACCCAGGAATTCATCTTTAAATAAAATATTCGATTGTATGACATGTAAAATCGAATCCTTATAAAGGTTTATAACACGCATTTAATATGTGGATGTGCATGAATGAATTAGGATGTGCAAACTTTTATGTACACATTTGTAATTCTTCATTACTTGACGCCATAGAGACAGCTATACCTAAATTGACTGTTGGAGATTAAATTCTGAAAGATTATTCTCTCCGGAGAGTTCAAAATCAATGTGTTTCATTTAATTTCTTTTTGTGAAAAAATTTACTGTTTGTGGACAACAGTTTCGCTGGCTATCCTGCCAGCGTCTTCAGGTCGAAGGAAACTGTTGTCCTCAAACAAGCTGACGCGGAAGGAAACCCTGAAGAAATGCAAAGAAAAAAACATCGCCGCGGAAACCTACGTTCTAAAGTAACTGTTTGCTAAAAACCAAACACGTATTAGAAAAGAGAGGGAAAATATGTAGATACAATACTTCGTTGAATTTACGTATCATTTTGTAAATTAAATTTGAAACAATGTTTACGAACCATAATTTTATGATAAAAAATCCACGTTCCATGGGGTTATTCATTCCACTATTCAATCCCATAACTGGACAAATATGAGAATATTATTTTTAAATATCGGGTATCCCTCTAGTGTGCCTTTAATTATATGCTAATGGTATGGGGACCGATCCCATCCTCCAAATTACTGTAATTTCCCACAAATATTTTAATTTATCAGTTACATGTGAACTTCACCGGTGGCCGTAAGAAAATCGAGAAAATATTGGTGTAACCTGAGACTTGATTCCCAAATGATCGCCCTCATACCGTTTCTCTCCCATATTCAAGTTCAATACTATGTGAATGAGCACAGAACAAAGTTAACGACTCATATTTAAATTAAATAGATATCGAAATTACAAAAAATTGAAACTAGTCGGTCAATGACAAATACGAATTTTATTCAACGCAGAATAAACGCAGAAATGTAAAACTTAGTAGAATTAAATTCTGTAATAAATAATGCCTTCAAAGTTTTTTGATGTAATTCTGATATCCAATTACAGAAGAAAAAACGAGAAATTTAAAAAATAGAAGCATATGACAGCATGAATATTTTCACTGGCTTGAAAATTTTCGGCCGCAAGATTAAATTTTGGAAGTGGCATAAGTTAGTTGAGAGTTTTACAAAAATACTTTTGCATTAGATTTGCGCAAAAATATTAATAAAGAGTCAAGTATATCTCGTTAGTTTCGAATTAAACTTGAGTTCAAAATTGAATTCCACATTCTATTGAATATTAACTACAACAGTCCTTTTTTCCAGATAAACTTCATTATGTCTATCAACGCATATGAGAGAAATAATTCCGAAGTTTAGCATTGAAGCCAAGAAAGAAACATTTCATAATATTGCATGGATATGTAATTAGACAAAGAGAAAAACAAACTTAATTTATCACTCAAATTTTAATCAAAGCTTCAAAAAAAGTAATTATCACCATTCCTCAGCGGAAGCCGTTATAACTAGAGAGTACTTTGCTTGCGAAATTCTATGTTTCTCTAAAACATGACTCTTCAAATATAATCTCCCCCATTTTTGGGGAGATTTTTTAAATTGCAAATGAGTAATTCAATCCTGGAGGCTTTCTGTCTTTAATTATAGCCTTAAAAATTGAATTAATCACGGTAAACTAGTTGAGGACCGTATCACCTTTCGTTAAGCAGGTGCTATGAATATTTTTAGCTCATTTTCCATTAAAGAATTTGAAACGGAAGAAAAAATAGCTACCATTCCTTCCAAGAAAATACTTTCCAATAATGGGAGTTATAGCCCTTAAAATAATGGCTCTTTAATTAAATATTTTTGCAAGGGTTAATTATAAGCCATAAAGAAAAATGCACCGTACCTTTTTTTCTGCGATAAAGCTTTGAGCGAGTACCAATAAACCAATGCGCCATCTCACCCATTTTGAGAAAAGTGAAATAATGCCATGGTGTTTCTGTTTCCAAATAAATTACTATCGAATAAAATGTTTGCGTTTCTAATATTTACTCTTCATTCCTTTTTAAAGATTCAGCACATAATTCAAATTTAAATAAAATGATGGAAAATTGGTACATATTACAAATCAGGAAAACAGAATAAAAAAATGTTCCGAGTCAACCAACCTACGACAAATACTGCATCTGGACCAAATACGCCACGATATGCATTCCACTAGAGAGGATATTTCTGCTACTCCATGAAGATGATTTTTTTTAGCACTGTTTTATTCCGAGAGAGGCGATTTTTTGATTGAAAAGTACCGTTACTCGCACCGACGGCCGCGTCCGAAATGCCTGAGGGGAGTTTTGTCCACGCCTGGCGAGCGCCGTTAAAGGGTGATGCGCGTGACACCCATGTGGGGCGTGGATATACGGGAAATGCCTGTGCGCGTTTCATTGGAATTCGATCGACACATTGATAAATCAAAGCGATTGTATGAAAGAAAACTTCAATGTCACTTGACGCTATTTTTTCTTTGTCCCTTACATATCAATATGGCTTCTTCCACATCAATACCTTGTTTTTCTCTCTGTAACCAAAGTGTCAAATCAAGAGAAAACAATTAAAAATCAAAAGCTGTTACGACAAATAAACTTCATAAAATGAAACAGAATAACAGAAGGGAAATGTACACAAAAACATGCATAAAAACGATATCAGTCATTAAAATTACATTCATCAGTGTGTTTGTGGAATTAGATCTACACATCAATGTATCAAAGCGATATGAAAGAAAATCTTCACATATCGCTTGACAATATTTTACCTTTATTTGTCCCTTACATATCAATCTACTACTTCTACGCTTCTTCCACAGTAACTTGTTTTTTCCCTGAAACCAAGGCGCTTACTAAACGCGAAACAATAAAAAAACAAAAAGCTAACACAACAAATAACAAATGAACTACAGAAGATGAAAACATAAAAAGAACGGAAACGTTTGTAAAAAAATCTAAATAAAAAAAATATCGGTCATTCAAAGTACATGCATCAACATCGATCTCTCCCTCCATCCAATTCTCTTCCGGGAATTCCGACTGAGAACGCGATATGCAAGGGTTTCCACAGGAAGCCATTCAAATTAGCCTCTGGCAAAAGTTCAGGTTATCCATGATGACTTTGAGGAGGACCTTACCCTGCCTGTTGATAAGCCTCGCACGTTGCCTGAAGCAAAGAACAACGTTTCCCCAGTGAGCACTTTATATTTCGGAGATAAAATGATCAGGAAAGATTTTATAAAATGTCATAAAAGCTGAGGAGTGATGTGGATTAGGAAATATTAGTACGAAGATAAATTTTTATTGATTTTTTTATAAGCATAGCAGGAAAAAATTTACAAAAAAAGATTACGCAGGTTTTTTGTGGAAGAATCTGCAATACTTCAGCAGGAAGTAGGGGAGACAATTTTAAGAACTTTTAGTCCATAAACATGAGGTCGCTACTTAGTCACTTAGCAACGGAAACGTAAACATTTTTTAATGCTCTTTGGTGTTACCATGAAAACTGTTTTTCTTGGGTATCCAGCCTTTATTGAATTTACTTTTATGCTCTGGACTTTAAGGACATTAAATAATTAAGGTTGGACGAAAATTTCCTTATAATTGTCTGAAACAATTAATTTGAAAATGGGTGAGATGGCGCAATCGTATTGTGTATATTCACTCAATGCTCTCGATTAATTAAGCTGAAATATTAATTATTTAAGATAATTATTACCACATATTTTGGTCCTATCTTAATGATTAAATGTCCCTCAAAAATCCAGAGTATTAAATATAATGTCGAAAAGGCTGGATACCCAAGAAAAACCGTTTTCATCGTAGCTGCCAAATGAATCCAAAAAATTTGTGCTTTACGCTGCCATAGCTCGGTAACTAAGGAAATGCGACATTATGTTCATGGGGAAAAATTCTTTAAACTGTCTACCTTACCAAGAAGTGTAGATTCTTCCCGAAACACCCTCTATATAATATCAGAATAAATTTCGGGAGGGGATAAGGATCTCCTCAATAAAATACTCATTACAATACGAGTCATTTGGATGGATAAATAATACCAGAATACTGGAAAACTGCAGCGATTATTCCAATTAAAAAAAAGAATATTAACCATAGAGAAATAACTATCGAGGTATCTCATTAGTATACAAAACCTATAAGAGACTTTAGAAAATATTTCAGAGTAGACTGTTACAATTAACGAATGAAATTATTGGAGACCATCAAGCAGGTTTTAGGAAACAAAGGTCGAAAATACACCAGCTATTTATTTTAAATCAAATATTACCAAAATATGGCCAATTTAACAAAAGTGTACATGTTTTATTTATTGACTCCAAGAAACCTTACCATAGTAAGGATTGAAAAATGTAGAAGCTTTAAAAAAATATGGAATGCTAGACTATCTGATTAATTTAGCACAAGGTTATACTAATGACTGCAAAGGAAAGGTCAGAATCAGGGATGAGTCCATTCCACTTTCTTTCGATTCCGATTCTTTCAAATCGATTCGCGATTTTCGGTTCCGATTAAATCGATTATTTATAAGTGGGATTTAAGTATAATTAATTATAGGTGGGGTTTTGACTTGTCAGTGGCTTAGCTGCCATTAAAATTCAAGAAATGAATAGAATAAGTGGCGTGACTATGGGGGGAGGATGAGGAGATATATCCCCCCTCCTCAATGCCTCTGAGAAATATAAAAATAAATTCCAAACTATTGTCTATATTTGATGCATAATAATTGCATCTGCTTAAAGTTCAATTTTAAGTGCCAAAATGGCCTGAAATGTATTTCCAGGCATTTTATTTTTCAAAAATTCTCCTGGACTCCCTGTAGCCTGGGGATGTAGCTTTTCCCGAGGCCCCTCATCCCTCCCAAAATATATTCCTAGTTACGCCATCGAATAGAATAAAATAACAAAGACAATTAACTGTCACAAAAAGTACATTTATTTAAAAGGTGTGTGGCGGCCTTTATGCCCCAAGCTTATGGTCTACTTTCATATTATTTATCTTCCTGGAATCGATTAAATCGGAATCTACTTTAGGCATTCGATTCTTGATTCCCATTCCGCGCCCGAGAATCGGTGGAATCGACAATCGACATTGGGAATCGATAAGTATTGAAAGAACAGAGATATGGCATTTTTCCACAGGTTTGGCACTTTTTTGGAACAGTGAGATGTCTCTCTGCTCTTTTAATACCTTCAGGATGTCATTTTATTATATCTCGCCTGCCTCTATTACTTTTATTGGAAAACGACTAACCCCTAGTCAGAATGAATGGGGAACAAGGGCAAAGGCATTCAGAGATTTCATTTGTCAAATAGGTAGATGGATAATAAAACATTTTCACCTCATTATTGGCCAAATTACACAAATGCAAAAAAAATATAATTTTTCCTCGCTCGTCTGAAAAGCCAATTTTTTAAATAGATGATATTTCATGAGATATTAAAATAGAAATATAAAATGAATCAAGATACATAAATCGCGTTTATTGGCATGCAAAGCATATTCTTTCCATAAATATCTGCAAGGTGAACATACAATTGTCATCGTGAACACGCATGAATTTGAATGGAATCGCCCTCAATGAAACACAATCCACAGCAAAACAGGAGCAGCCAATCAGTGCTCTGGCTTTCGCTCTGAGCCAGAGAAATAAATCACACCGGCCATGAAGCCAATCAATCCTGGTCGACGAAACGAATACAAGCGGCGTATTACGAACAGAAAGGGTGCCTACCCATCCCTTGGTTGAACTCAGCGGCCAATTGGTAATGAATCGCTAATTCTTCACGGTGGTGGTTTCGGGAACGAGCTGAAGTCGCACTGTGCTCCAAAGACCCCAAAAATGAGGCATAGACCCACAAATGAACTCGCTTTTCGAAAAATTTGACAGGTTTTTGGAAAATTGACGGTGTAACGTTTGATATTTAATTATAGGTGTTGTTAGGGATTTTTTTATGGGAGGAGGATTTTCGACGTCGTTCCCCATTCATTCTGACCTTTCCTTCGGAGTCTTTTCTACAATCCTTTGCTTTATGAATCGGTTAGTCTGGAATTCCATGTTCCTTTAAAAATTTCTATGTTGTTGCTCGAGAAAGAAAGAGGGAAAGTCGCTTGAAGAAGAGAGGCAAAAAGAAAACTGTATCTTAAAAGAAAAATAAAGAAGATTTTGAACAAAAAAGCCTGGGGTGACGCAAAAAGATAACTGTATGTTAGAAGAAAACAAAGTGGATTTGGAACAAAACAAACGTCAGACGTTACAATGACGTCAGTTTTCGGTCAACACGTTAAAGCAAATGCCAACTCTTCATTTTAACGGAGTTACTAAGAATAGTCATCTAAGATATCGCATTACAGCTCATGAATAATCCACACTGTGGAGGAAACGAAGATCAATCAAACGCCATCAATATCCTACCGCGCTACATTTCTGTTTTAAACAGAATACAATATCTATCACGCATTGGGCATCGCCCTTGGTGCAGAAACATTAAAAAGAAGATAAATTTGACTCAGCCAATAGTGAATCGTGGATGAAAATGATGATGTAGATGAAGCAGTTACAATAGAAAACAAAAATAACATGAAAAGTACACAATATTTAAATTTTTACAGTATTCTCAATTTGCAGGCTGTGATTCATTGAACATACTAAGTTTTATTTTGCTCTACATTGAGAAGAGTCATGTATAGCATATTTTTAAATGCTAAACTGTACGTAGCCCTTTTACTATCCTATTTCAGGGAGACAATTACTGAGTTTAGATGATATCATTATAAATAAAGCAAGGAAATAAAGCATGACATGTCGAGTAAACGAGTTAATAGCACTCCATAATATTGCCATAGGCCATGTCTATTGCTAAAAATACGTAATATATTAATTAGCTTTGTGAATTCAGGCTTAAGGTTGGCACCAAAAAATAATTTCATTCGTATTTATTTTTTGAATAGATTCTATATCGAGCAATTTTGCCGTTGTGGCCAAAGCCTTGCTAAAACTTAGCGTCATGGAATGCTGATTGCGGTGATTGTTCGGTCGAATACCTGAATTTGATGTGGTAATGATTGCTTATGTTTTAAAATTTGATGATGACAGTAAAAATAAATTTCACATACCCATTTTTACTTTTTTTGATCACATTTCAATGAATCATGTCAAGTTATTAAGTTTTTTTGTTATATTTTCATAGTGTTGGTTTGGGAACGGGGTGAATTCGCACTGCGTTACAGAGACCCCAAAAATTAGGCGTAGACCCAAAATTGAACTTCATTCGTGAAAAATTTGACAATTTTTAGGAAAATCGAAAATCTGTCCATACGCTGCCATAAAAAATCTATGATATTAAAACAAAACTAAACTGGCTTATTATTTAATGCACTCTTTCATTACTTTTCGGACAAACTAGTAAAGAAAAAATTACATTTCATAAATTTAATTTCCACAGACTATGATTCGTCATGTCCGTGGACAGTCGCACAAAGATTTTTGAAGAGGTTTTATTGCATTAAAAAACTTTGCTAAATAAATCATTATAAAATCTATCATTAAACATGTTACAAAAATGTAAACAGTCTTTTTGGGTAGCTTTTATTTCATAACATTCATTATAAAATACAAAAAACATTTGTCCTGCCCAAAAAAGCAATGTCCGTGGACACACAGGAAAAGGGGAAATTATTCATAGGAGATGGTGGCGGCCCTGAAATACCAGTGTGTAGAGAAGGAAATTTTCGATTATCGCTGGAGGAAAAAGTTTAGTTCAGTTTATTGAAAAAGCCAAGATCATCAGTCACGTCCGTCGACAAGTAAAAAGAAGTAACTGTGTACCTTTTACTAATTACAATTGAGATATCTTTTACAGCTATAAGATTCAAATTCAATGTAGTACGGACAATGTGCTAACCTATTTTCAGTCCAAACTGTAACTTCACGTGCGTGGAAATTATGTCCGTGAACTCTGCAGTCCACTTAAATATGCAATCATAAATGAAACAAACTTTTCCTCGTGAGTAAACACATAATATTCCTCTTCTGCCTTGCCCGTGGACACATAAATATTGTCCGTAAACAACACAAATGTAAACATTAAAAATACAGCGTAAATTTTAATAACGATCTCTGCCACATAAGTCATTAGCTTTAACGAATGAAAAATTGTAATTACACTATTGTGGTTATCATAAAAACAAAAATTAATTTTTTTAAATTTTGTGAGTAGAAAATGTATGATTTTGTGAGAATGACCCACATCGTTGTTACCTCATTTCCAGGATATCATTCATATAGTGCTTGATATTCGTCAAACTTCATTTTTTTTAGCACAACATAACTGAATTGCTCGCATATTCCTAATTTTGTAGATTTGTTTGGTGATGAAATTTCAAGAATGCTGAGACGCATTTCCAACATTTTAATCTTTGCGAAAATTTTGATTAGTTAAAGTTCCGACGTCAAAATTGTAATCAACGACTTAGAAAACCAGCATGTCATCTACTTTGTGTTAGTACCATAGAATTATTTTTTTATTAACATCAAATTTTGCAAGCGTATTGCTCAAAATTACGCTCACAATACAGTATGACAAAAAAACAAGAATCTTACAGTGATCTTCATTTACACAGGCTTTAGCTTATAAATTTCACCTGAATTTATAGCAGAATTTAAAAAAAAGGTCTCGGGCGGCAGTGGTTAACATTAATATCAGGCTTTGAAAAAAAAATCGGATCTGACACCTTGATACGAGCTTAAAACTTTCTTTCAGGAAAATTTTATCCCGCAAAAATTAAGTAATTTTTCTTCCCACCCTAATAAACAAATTGATTTGCTAGGAAGACCAAATTTCGGAGGTGCTAGCTTTCAGGCGTAAATATTTACCAAAGCTTTATACTTTTACGCCAGGTGTTACGTCTGTTTAAACCATGCACATCAAGGTTTCCAAAAAGAGTTCTACAACGTCACACGCGCGCCTTCCATCGCGCCGATCTGTAGTTCCATTCTGATTCGTGAAATTAATCCCCCCGCTTAAAATGAGACAGTCGCCGAGAGTAAGGTATTAACGCTCCAATATCAAATAGGATTACAAACTAAATCGAAAAATTTTAATGCCTATATATTTCAGTGAAAATCTCGGTTCATGTGTGTGCACGTATTTTTATAGACTTCGGGTTTACTCTGGCGTTGATTGGATTTAACGCTTGGATCCAACTGATGATAAGTCCAGAGATTATTAAATTTTATGCAAATATTTGCTACCAAACGATCCGCGTTTGTCTCCCAAAAACTCGATCTTTTTCAAGACCGTGATTTTTTTGTCATGAAGTTTTTCGCATAGTAATAATGTCCTGCCATGAAAATTTATGGAATTGATGAACACCAGTATTATATCGCAAGTAATAAACAATTTTTTTGCTCAATAAAGAATGGAATTTGTTTTTATAGCACTATTATACTAAGGTTGTTATACTGCAGCCCAACATTTCTGTATTTCCCAACCTGTTTCACTGATTTTTATGATGTAATTCTTCTTAGTGTCCTGCTAAAATGTTCTAAGCACTTACAACTCCAATTTTCTCATGAAACTTTACCTTCATTTATTACTGCATAATTTTTTTCATAATTAGATATAAAACTAGTAAATGGGTAATAAGTGAAGAGATCCATTCTAAAAATGAGTTATAACTTAGCTTGTGCATTACGGCAAATTAAAATTCTTTAAACAGCATAAATGTATTTTATATCGGTAATTTGGACACACAATGTTAACTACTCCGTACTGAATGATTTAACTAAAGCATGGCTTCACCAGTGATATTCATTTATTTTCATTTATAATGTAATATGCATGGTAATATTGACGTTATGGTAATGTATAAATGAAAATTTATATTTTGTATAGCCGTGTGTTGAAGCTACTTGTTCAAATTCAAAAGCAGACGATCGATGTGTGAATAGCTCAAGTTTACCATAACATCTTATTTTGAAGGGTTATTATAATCTCACGATAAAAACAATCATAAGAACGAACTTTTAATTGCATAAGCAGGGTATCCAATGCTTCATAGACTATGGTAGGTTCTAGACACGCAGATTAGTGCTATAAAATTAAAGATAAAAACTCCCATACAGAATGCATAGGTATTTGTGTTTCGTAATTCTTTATTAGGATAAATCGCTTACGGCACTAATTTTAAAGAACTTCTCAATAATAAAAAGAGTTGACTAAGTTAAAATTATATTTAATGCATAAATTTAACATATAGGTCGTTTGAGGTAAAAACAACAACTTACAGGTACAACTTTTGAAGTAATAAGTAATCACACTTCTTTTATATTTGGTCTCTCTACATTCTACCCATCAACGTTATCAATAGTATAAGTAATTACGCGAAAAATATAATGCAGTGTTAAATTGAAGGAAAGTTATAAGCTCTCGCGACATTTATGAAGGACACAAAGAAGGCCAATCCTGGGATCATTGCGATTTAAACGAATTCCATTATTTATTGACTCATAGAATAATTCACTAAGGACAACTTATTTTAACATTTTTTCTAATTAATATTTTTATTTCTTAACAAAAAACATTATTAAAGTTTTGACTGGACTTTTTTTCGGTGAAATTAAAAAAAACGTAACCACGGTTATCATTTATTAATTTTACATAAAATTAGTCAATTATTCCCACCATTAAATTATCGAATTAAGACTAATGTAATCGCCGATAACTAATTTTTTGGACAGTCTAATATTTTTTTACAAATGAAAGTAAGATAAGACCAAAAAACTTTAATTCCCTTCAATTGTAAGAAATATTCGTCATGAAAAAATTTTCTGAAGCCAAAATATTATAATGATAAAAAATGGCCAGAACTATAATGGTTTTTCTGTGAGGGAGTTTTACAGGTAAAAGATCCGGAAAATATTTAACAATCGCATATCGGGAAAAATGTTTTTTTATATATCTTTTCACAATTTTTGAAAAAAAAAATTAACACCGAGATTAGAAGGCTAAATCAAAATATGTTACAGGAAACTCAAAAGCACAACAATCCCTAGTAATCCTCAATTCAATTTCCATCACAAAAAGAGGAGGTATTCGTTTTACCTCAACAGCCATGGAGAAGAGTGAAAGGAATTTGGGATACGGACGGCTGTGAAAATATTTATAGCCTAGGGTGTTCTTATTCTGGTAATCCAGGGGTAGGATGGACAAAACCAAATTAGTCCACGAAAACATTCACATGGAGACACACTTAACACTACCGTGGCGGATAAAATAAAGTAAAGCATCCCACAAGCGTTATCTTATAAATATACTGCATTCAAATATACCTCCATGAGATTTAATACAATTTTAAAAATCGTCAATACTCAGCAAATCAGTATGTTTCTTAGAAGCTCACCATATCGCAGGTATTGAAAAAATATTTTTTTCACACACAGATGTAAGGACTACACATCAATATCATCTTCGTTCTTCAATGACTTTAAATGGCATTAATTCATAATGTCGAAGTCGACAAAATTTAATATGATTTTTGAACAATTATGAAATATATGTTACGATTTCTTTAATATTAAAATACTATTCATTAATATTTTCTTATACGAACAAATGTTTATCAATTGATGGAAATCGCTTCAAAATATACAATTTTTTCGAATTCTAGTTTCATTAAAGTACGTGCTATAGACAGCAGGAGTGAGCCCAGTTGAACTTCCCGAAAGGCAATGCCACGTTTCCCGTGAATGCTAAGGGATAATCCGGGAGGACATAGGCGTATAGGTATTCTATTTTTGATATCTACACTAGATTACGGAATTTGTGCCTATTGTGGCTCAACATTTTAAAATTTTCTCTTTCCTGCTATTTTCAATTTATCACTTTCTCTCTTAACACAGCCATTACCTATTTATATTTATGGTGTCAAGTGGAATATATATGCTTTCATTAGGGGGCTGAGGTGTATACAAACTTTTAGCTTAGACCGGATTGGTGAGAATTATTGCTGTTATAATGTGTTAAATTCGAGCTTAGGAGTTGTAATTACATTCTATTTTTTATACGAACGAATTTGGATTCTAGATGAGATATGGACGAGACACAACGTATGGATAGAGCGAGTACTTAGCGGGGAGGGGATGCAGAAAACAGTGTTAGAGGATAGAATGCTAGGTAAACGAGGGAGAGGAAGGCAGAGAATAGAATTTTTAGAAATAATGAAAGGGAGTAGGATATATTGTGAATTGAAGACGGCGGTCCATGAAGGAAGGGGAGAATACCAGAATACTTCATAAGTACTTAATGGAAACCTATTTAATAGGTATAGTACTTAAATAAAAAAGACCTTGAAACAGAAAATACTCCGCGCGCCATTACTTTAATATAATAAAAAGTCGTAGTTGGCAAGCCTCAGGCAGCAAAATTTGGACACCGGCAATGCAACATATATCTCAGCAAATATAGGACGAGTTCTCGGTATCATCACTAAGGCTGGATTGCATTCAGTTCATAGTTAATTACTTATGGTCGACATGTTTTGCCCATGGGTAAGCAGAGACATCGCTTTATCAAATTTGCCTGCGTATAAGCACAAAGGCACCGTAACACGGTTACATACGATAAGCTCGAGCTCATTGTTTATTCACGGAAACTGGGACAAAGTTATCACAGTTCACGCGCACTGAATGAAAAAACGCTGTTGCGGAGAAAAAGATGAGTAGAGTAGGTTACACATTAATATTCCTAATTTTATAACTCTATGTAGCATTGATATTTATGTCACAAGTTTTTCTCGAAGTATTTTTGTTTCCATATAGTTCCAATGTGTCACCACTTTCATGCTTGGGAACCTAAGTAGGGCACGATAATATTGTTCTGAATCAGACTTACTCGCCACTCTAATGAATAGAAATAACTATATTCCACGTAAAGAATATTTTACTAAAATTATTCAAATGCAACAAAAAATAACTGCATCATTGCACATAGTTCACAACTATTATGCACTTAATTATAGGATTTGAAACCACCGTTAATTCCTCTTATTATTTTAATTAGTGGCTAGCTACCAGTATAGATATGATTGTTGCATGAATAAAAAGTTATAAATATAAAAAAAAACTGAAGTAAGCTTTTCTTCGTACTCGTTAACGCGCATTTTTAGCATTCATAGAATTTCAATCGATGATATGTTGCGAATCAAATTCCTCTATATAATATAATTGCCCATAATTATAGCTCTAAAAAATTCGTTCAATACAATGCTTTTTAACAATGTTTTCCATGCGAGAACGAGCTTATTTTTTATCAATTTGACTTAATTTGTTCCCAGGTTTACATTACTTGAGGTACTAGTCGAACGAGAAGCTTATAGACATTGCTGCATTACAAATTTTACATAATTTCATATCAAGTAGGTTTGCTGAAAATTCTTTCGTAAGCCTCTTAAGATTATTTTCTATTAAGACGGAATATTGATTGACCAAAATTCGCCGTTTTTTACCAAATTAGAGAGAACTATTGTGATTATATTTTGTCAAATTCGAACTAAGAAGTTATAAATACACTGTATTTTGAATATCTTGGAACAGAAAATAATCACTGTACCATTAGTTAAATACCATAATGTGGTATTAGGCAAACCGAATTATCGTCACTATTTTAGAATAAATATCCGCGGATAAATCATTAATATATATATTTCATATGTACGTATAGACATATTGTATAAAAAATGTGATAGCAATTCATTAGATAAAAATTTCTTGGCATGTCATTTCTATATGTATTTAATCCTAGATATATTATGCGCTCCTCATTAACAGGCTATTCTAGCAACAGAAAATTTTTCTCCAAGAAAGCAATCTTCGTTGTCTGCAGCACAAGCTAATCGCTATAGCGATCCAGGCCCCATATATACACTGAGAGCCTTTCTACAGCACTTCTAGCAGTCTCATGAAAGGCTAAGATACAACGAATATACTCTCAGAATGGGAGTAATTGGATGGCGCATACCCCCTAAACCCCTTTTCTTACTCGGGAGCCTAAAGTAATGTCTCATTTCTTCTAATTTCACTCCAGGATCCCTGGGACGCTCACGGCCTGGACAAAAGCTTTGGAATCACGATCTCCCGGTTGATTACTTGAGAGAAAATTCCTTTGATGGGTTTTTTTCTCCCAACTTTGCCCTCGTCGCTTGACCCCACTTTCCTCTTTCTTATTATCCCCCGTGCAAAAAGGAGCAAAAAAAATAACAGGGGATCTCCGGCGAAAGAATAAAAAGAAACACTGCATGAACCTTAGAGTTGAAGCCCTGCGGGAGTAAACGCCGTCATGGCTTTTTTTGATTTTAAGCCAAATGAAGGGATTAACCCATTACAACCCAATGTTGCTTTTAAGTTACATCAAAACTGTATAAATCATAAGCTATATTTAAGAAAGATTTAAACTACGATTTCTTTCGTGGTGTAAAGTTTAATGCTGAAATATGTAGCTGCCATAAATGGGTGAGAAGCCAAGGGGTACAAGGGATCTTTTTTTATACAGAGTGAGGCACAGAAATTAGGTATAGAAAAAAACGAGATCGATTATATTTCTATTAGTGCATTTGATTTTCCACTCGATGTCAACACAGGACAGAGACCCACTCGTATCCCTTGGTAATCAAGTTTTTGTAAATTTCTTCTAACAATTAACTTTACCTAACCCATTAGAGAAAAAAATCACGTATACCCCTTGGCTTCGCACCTCCTCAATTACGTTTAGGTAGAAACTTTTCACTTTTTTAAAACGAGAAATATAGAAATATAATTTCTCTCAGAAGCAGCTCTCGGTTAGAAAAAGTTAAAGAGAATTTTTTTTATTGTTCTAAGTATTGTTGATTTATTCATTTCATCAATATTGTAAAAATCGTGTTATCCGTTGAAATGAATAAATGAATACGTCTCGAAAACAACCGATCGAGGAAAAGGTCAGCTTCCGCTTAAACCTTCCTTTCCCAAGGTACATTTCCTCTTTCGTTGTCACAGAGAGTATTGAAACCATCCCTATTGTTTTTCCAATAATAATGCACGTTGTAAAACAATTAATTTTGCTTTTTATGGAATGACTTACTCATCATAATATTTTTTACGTTTTTAAAAATAATTTTTGGCTCTTTTATTAACTTATTGACTTTGTATTCTATATATATATGTATATTCAAATAACATGAGGCTATCGTTTTGGAACTATTCCATAATTAAGACTTTCGCGAAAAGACTTTTTGTTTCTTCTATTATCGTAAGAAAATGTAACACGAAAATGTTGCTGAAGGTCTACTGTGTATGCCCTGAATATAACAAGATGTTTGCGTAACGTCATACGTTTGTTTTGTCTGAGATCCTCTTTATTTTCTTCGAGATTATTTATCTTTACTTCCATTTAATACCTCACCACAACGAGCAACTTTTCCTGTTTCCTCTTCCTCCCCAACAATCCCCTCTATCCTCCCGTCATCAACTCCCCAACAACATCAACGTCAACAATTAAATATCAAACGTTAAAATTGAAGGGCTAAAAGAGTACCCAACATCATCCCTAGTGTAGTGGAATATTCACATTTTAATGTTTTTTTAAAGCCATAAATCTTTGTAATTTTTTAACTACCAAAAAACAACACATTGGTATTAAGTCTATATATTTAAATGCTAGATTATATGATAAGTTGGAGTCCGTAGTTCATATTTTCCCTCAATAGATAGCAAGGGTAGCTCAGCTTTAATTGTTGGGGAGAAAGAGGAAAAAGGGTCAAGTTGCTCGATGTAGTGAGGCACAAAATCCCATAGAAGGCTGATATCTGTTGCCACTTCTGTCGTATTTCAATCGGTTTTAAAAAATGTCCGCGGCGCGTTGATGGGTCCAATGTAATCCACTTTACTCCAATATTTTACTGCATAATGTTTGTAATAGGGTGGTTTCCTTCATCAAAGAAAACGAAAGGTATTGATTGCGATTCGTTACCCACCATTAGTGTATTCATAATATATACAAATTATTTGGTTTCAGAAATCACAGTTCTGACGAATGGCAATGGTCAATTTTAACCGCATTTGAAAAAGGCCAGATTGGCGCCCATGCGCTGCCACTCCATGTGACGTCACAGGGACCTAGTTTCTATGCGAGTAGATAGGAGTTTTACATCGACTGAGATTACCAATTCATGCATGAGGCACAGAGCTCAGGGAAACGTCTCTTAATAATCACCTATTAAAACTGCCTATTATCGGAATGTTTCCTTCGTTTGATAGGGTATTAATAATCCATATTTAAGCCTAGCGCTACCTGCTAGCAGGGTATTCTGCTACCTGCTAGCAGCCTGCATCGTATCAGCACTCAAAGCCTCGCCCAAAGATCACCTCACACGGCTACAGCGGGAACCAGAACAACGTCACACTGGGATTTCCCAGCATTCATACTTAGCTGTCGTATTATCGTGTGCTTGAAATTTTTCACTTTTTATTTAATCACGAAAAATAGATATCCTAATTTAAAAATCTAAAAGCGTAAAATACGTACTCCAGGAGTAATAATCTTTCGATTTAGGCAATAAAAAATAATAAGAAACCACCCTATTGTGAGGAATAGCATTGAAAAGTTATGAATCCGATACATCATATCATAAACCTATGAATCCTCTATGAACTCTCATTGGGTGGCCCTCTTTTAACCTGACCCCTTCAACTGATAAGTTTTAGTGGAGTAATACGTGACCAAAAAGTACAAAACACGACCGGAATTAAGAGAAGCATGTGTCCTCCTGAGGGTCGGGGATAATTTGAGTGTGGTCCATCACCCTTATCAGTTAAGCGAGGCGCAGCGCCCAGTTCGATTGATTTGAGTGCTTTCGAGTGATTGACTGACTCTCAGCGTACATCAAGGGTTTTTGAGGGATTAGATCGTGCAGCAGGAGGAGTTCTTTCCATTCCTTGAGGTCCTTCCCTCTATTTTTCCGCCCCAAAAAACCTCTCACAAACAATCGTCCGTTAATCTTTCCGTTCTCGTCCGACTTCTTGACCCAACTCTTCACCTTAATAACCTATATTCTGCCCGGAAGCCTATTTATTTCTATGATCCCCGACTTCCCTACCCTATGACGGTTTATCCTTACTAACAAAATTCACTAAATCTTGATTAACTTTTTGGTATTCCATTATAAGTTTTCCTGGATATCACTAAATTACTTAAAACACTTACTTTTACAGAGCACGACCCGGATTTCAATGAATTATCATCATCCACAGGCGCAAATTATATTTTGTTTATCTAAAACAGATATCTAAGATAAACAAATTATTAAAAATTAAATTAAATAAATTCAATTAATTAATTTCCTTATTTGCTTAATTAATTTAAAATTAAATTAAATTTTTTATTTGTTTATCTAAGATAAACAAATCATAATTTGCACCTGAATATGATGATAATTCATTGAAACCCGGGTCGCACTCTGTAAAAATAAGTGGTATAAGTAACTGTGTGATAACTTATTTGTCCTTACTTCCTGCCCCTCTGTCAACCCTCTTCCTGTCCATCTTCACTAATAAAAGGTACAGTAATGAATATTTTCTTAAAAAATATACTGAAAAATCAGTGAATTAAACAACTTTAATAATTATTGTACTTATTTTTCACGCATGAATATTTTATTTTCCATAATTGCATAACTTTACGATGAAAAGTACAGTATTCTTTTTGTTTAGTATGCACATACTTGCGAAAAATAATAAAATTATTATTATTTTGCACGTAATCATCGGATCATGAGATAATTGTGCTAAATTGATATGCTGCGACGCATGCAAACTGTAAGCATGAAAAATAAGTCTGCCTTTGTTAATATACTACAATGTAACCCCAAAAACATATAATTACCGCTGAGGTACCTAATTGCACACCTCACTTGGAAATTTTATTATGTTTAATATGTGCCCAAATATATATAATCGTACTTGGCAGTAGGGATACCGGGATTATGCATCTTTAAGGATCACGGTCCATGAGTTTGATAATTTGAATTTGTACTCACACACATTGATAAATTCGTAAAAAACTTTCAATCAGGGTCGTTTTAAAGAAAGAAACATCAATTTACAATGGTTTAATTTCACTAAATAATTTTTTGCGAAGAGAGCCTATTTAAATGTAGCAATTAAATATATTTTTGTAAATGATTACATCAATAAACTTTTTCGTTCGCTTTGAATATATTTAATTAGCATTTTCATTCAATGTAGAAACAAATATTATTGCTAACATATACGCCTAATGGTACTCTTATCAAATTAACCATAACCCACAGAGAAGCATTTAATTCCTTTTGTTTCATTTCCCGCTCTCTTATTAACTTCCATAACCAGTATGAGACTCTATTACAAACAGAATCAAATACCCTCTCTTCCTCTCCGCAGTTTTCTTTGAAAGTACCCAATGTCCTCTAACCCTTTGTCCTCGCCCACTCCATTCTTTCCCTCAATCCAAACCATATGCTCCCACAGCTATATGCAGGGTAACCTCGAACAACTCCTGTCCCGGATATCATCCAGACCCACCCCGTAATCAATAGAACTCGAAAGGAACCTCAGCAAACTTCCTTTCTCTCCATTTCCTAGCAACAAAAACTCATTTCCATTGTCTATTTCCTGCGCTTTCCCCCACTCCGTTTCGTTCCGAACTCCTTTTCAACTCAACTGCCGCCTTAACCCATTACAACCCAATGTTGCTTTATAAGTAACATCAAAAATATACTCATTGAATTTAATTTATTCTATAAGCAACTGTAGTTTAGAGTGGGTTAAATCCAACTCTCTATTTAAGATCAAAACTCGCGGTAAAAACAAAACTTATGTGATACAGAACTGTTATAAAAAACAATTTAAACGTACGTTTCGCCAGATTGGCTAATGTTCTTCTCATTATATTGACTATCATTATGGAGAAAATTATTGTTCTCTATTTGTTTAATCAAACTAACTGTAAAAAATTGTTAATCTTTGTTAATCACCGGGACACATGAAAATTATACAAAATTCATTTTATGGGACGCATGTAAATAGCTAAAATATGCAAATATACAAATAAATAACTTGATAAAAAAATAAACCTCGGCAACAGCGGAGCATGCCTTGACCCCAGTACACGGTTTATTATTTTTACGAAGCCATGGACTTGAAATAAACATTTTAATCAATACACTACTTTCTAACATAGAAAAATTACAATCTCAAATTAACGACTTAATACGGTTAATTTAAGGCAAATCGCTTCCATAAATAGACTTTTATTTTCCACCCCTTTTTAGCAAACAGGAAGTTACACTTTCTCCTTCCCCGCGTGAAAAAATTTCGGGACTCTCTACCAAACGTAATTAAAGCGGTCGAAACGAGAAAAACCAACCCACGTATTTAATTACCGCCCACCACAACTTGATGACGTCCCACGCTTATTGAACTTTGGAGACAGTCTTCTTCCGGCTTTTGTGTTCGCAAGTGAGTGCGCAGATAGGGTGGATATAGGGTGCGCAGATAAATTCTCGACCAAAAACTTCTTGCTACGATAGTAAAAGATATTTTATTATTATTTCACAAATAGCTATAATTCGACTATGCGGTCGGGTGGTAATCAGCGCAAAACTATACATATTCCAAAATTCAAAATTATAAATGAAGAATTAAAAGATATCAGGCTATCAGGAGGTAACAAACACCGAAAAGATGAAGAAAGATTTCGTGCTTTCCCGGCTAATGGACTTGGTGAAGAGTTCTCGGGATCGCCACCGGGTCAGGAACTCCATATCTGCCGACGTTTCGATGTCCGACTCGGTCACCGTCCTCTTTGATGAGTCTATTGAAATTAGACTGGCCAAGAATACCATCAACAGAGATTCTGGTTATGCTTTGAGCAGCACTTGGAAACATGTGCTCAAGACTATACAAAAGGCTAGACAAAACCATCACGCCAGCCAATTAGAGCTTGCCGCTGACGACAGCCAATCGGCAGTCACCTGACCACCAGAGTGACTGTAATTAAGGAAGTCAAAATTCTCACTCGACATTCACAGCCCTGGGGACGATGACCGAGTCGGACATCGAAACGTCGGCAGATATGGAGTTCCTGGTCCGGTGGCGATCCCGAGTACCCTTCACCAAAACCGATAAGATATTTATATAAAATATAAAACACAAAATCCAAAAATATAAACAAAACACAAAAGCACAAAAAATACACAGGGGCTCTCACAATTCAATTAATATTATTTTTGTAGACTCGTCATTAAAATCCGACTATTAAATGGGAAGGCCTCCAATTTATCGTCGGGTAAAACATTCCAATCATCAATCCCCGATGTAGGAAGAACATTTTAAAATATTCGAGAGTTGTCTTAGACTTAGATCATCAATGTACGCTTTAAATATACTCTTAATTCGTGTTTCTCTCCTCCGTGACTCTAATGATCTCCAGTCAAAGGTTTATAGAAAATCTGTCACACTTGCGATACTGGACAAGCGACAGCAAACTTTTATGAATAACAAACATCACTTAATACCCAGTGCTGGTAAATCTTTGATTAGATTTGATGAATGTAAAAGTGATTTAAAACAATCGGCTTTACAACATAATTACTTTATTTGGCGAAATGTTGGCATTTAGCAGTAGATCAGTATTTTAGTAGTGCTTTCGCGAAGTTGAATGAAATTGGTGGAAAGAAAAGTACCTCATATTTTTATTACTATTTACGGTAACTAAATATTTGATTGGCTTACCGTAAAAGTAGTTTTTTGAACAAGAAGCATAACGTTTTTACAATTCAAAATGTCAAAATCCGCTTAAAAGTATTTCGACAAATGATTTTAACTGACTCTCTGTTATTTAATAAACGGATAACCATTGAAAGTAAAACGTGAACGCTCTGAAATATATTTTTAAAGATAGAATGAAAATAATATCAAATCAAATGTTTAACGAAGTGAATTCGCGTGTAGCACGTGGCAAATTTCGATAACTTAGGGAGCCGATGAAAAAAACGAGCATCAATATACATTTTGCCAATATTCCAATAAGAGTGATGCAAGCGATGCCTGCCATAGCGTGAAGTGATAAAATAATTACAAAGCGAGTGCAGTTGAATTCGAATCTCTGCTACAGAGGAAAAAATTACCCACCCATTTGATTTGATAAAATTATAGAAAAAGAACGTAATCTCAATTATGACCCCAATGAGAGAGAAAAATTAGTCGATAGTTAACATAAAAGGACACATTCAATATTTAGGTCGGGTTATCATACGCTTAACAACTCATTGGAGTGTAAAGATATACCTTTTTTATTTTCTGACATTGAAGCCTATATATGGTTACATTAGTTCCATACTTGTAATTTAATATTAATTATTATTCTATACTATTTGAAAAAAAAGTTTTGAATATTTATGCGTGAAAGCCATTTCAATTTTGATTTCTAACCCTTCTTGTCCGTTTGTTCTTCTCCTCACTCTATATTTTCTCTACCCATTTTAAATATTTATTTATTTTAGGCAGTCCAAAAACAGCACAAGGCCAACTGCCTACAAATAAATCATAATAAAAAAGAAAGCAATGGAGGAACAGTAATAAAGCGGAAACAACCATGAACAAAATAATGTTCAAAAGTATCTATATATATAAAAAGAGGATGTTCTGTTTGTCTATCCACTATGCGTTTCCACACGGCTGTATGGATTGCCACCAAAATCAGAACATAGATGCATCTCATGCTCCCAAACCCCTTTGTGCTACATTCAGTTGCGTCATTTGCGTTTTTCTAATTAAAGTTTTTTACGTCACCTCATACAACTTCTGCGGTTCGACATCCTGCAGAGTAGGCACACATCTTGACAAAGAGAAAACGTGAAAATACTGCTCTGACCAAGAATTCCAAGTTGAAAGTTTCCCACTTCTCTGGGTACTATCCTTCCCGAGCAACGACTGGTGGCCTGCTAGTTATCAAAGAAAAGACAGAATAGTAGAATTCATAGGGTGGTGCGAGGAGAAGGGGGAAAATTACGATGGAGATGGATGAAGGATTAAGAAAAAGTAACAAAATTTGGTACACATTTTGAATTCCAGTTAATGAAAGAAGGGAATCTGAATAGAAAAGGACGTTTAGAGACAGAAAGGTGGCGTGTTAAACAATGAAATATTCTCTCGACCTCGACGTGGACGAAGGAACAAGAAGCGGAAAAGAGTAAGAAGGCCAGATGATAAGTACTTGCCATTAATAAGGTTCATGAAGAATCTCTTGTCATTGAAGACGTGAAGATCAGCTAGAGTTGCAATACCAAGATGGGATCTATTCATATTATTCATTTCATTGAGGCTCAGATGCGAATACGAACAATATCAGCGTAATTTGCATAACTGCTGTATGCATTATGAAAGATACCTACTTACTTTCAGTGGCGGATACATATTAGGGATTTGGGGGGCGCACGCCCCCCCTTGCGGGGCCGCCCGTGTTACCAAGCATTGTAGAACCACAAGTTTAAGTTTTTTATAACATAAGATGGCATTGTCTTGTATATGTGTATAATCACTTTAATCAAAACATTCCTAAACTTTGAATGTGTCTCCATTATTTTTCGTTTGGATGAAATTATAGGTAACTCAAGATATTTTTTGCACCCCCTTTAAGGTTTTTCTGCATCTGTTACTGCTTACTTTCTGCAGTGATGCAACTATTTTTTTTTATTTAGATATTTATTGGTGATAACACGCAACGATTTCCCTTGAAGTTACGGGGTGGCCGCGAAACACTATATGCAATACGACATTATTCCTGCATAGGTATCCGTATGCGTAAGCCAGTCCTGGTCTCATAAAGCCGCGGCTACATTCTACCGCCACAAAGCAGGGGTCAATCCATTCAGTGGCGCGTGATAATGCAGAGATAGAGTTGATGCACTGAGGCTGCGGTCAAACACCTCGCGGAATGCCAGGCCATTGCTCAGTGACCTCGGTTACTTGAAACGCGGAGTCACTGTGGGTTAGACATTCAATAGATCAACGAGTCTCTTCCATCAATTGCGGCTCAAATCTGGCCTCACAAAGTCACTGGCCTCTTTTAGTCACTACTGGTGTATTTATATTTTCAATCCAGTAAAACTAGGTCCTCTGTCATACCGAGTAGATGTATTTTCAGCAGCATTTGCAAAATTTTCCGGGGCATACTATATTTTTACTACAGTCATTAGACGGTGTTTATAAATTATATATAGTTAAAATATAAAATTATATATTTTATATATCAATGCATTTATTTCGTATAAACGTCTGATATCATGTATCCAGGAACTAATCCACGGCAATTGTAAAAATTGTAAAGCCAGCAAGAAAATCTAGCCAGAAAATATTGTACAGTTAATAAACGTATAGGCACCTGATATTAAAACGAGACCTAACAATTTGCCTCAAATTATCACTGCTTTCTGATCGGGAAAGATTATCAATAATAAACAGCATTGGAGGTAGTGGAAAGTGTGCGATGACGTCATCGAACGCTTCTTCCTCCAGGGGATAAACACGCATTGACCTGCAAAGGAATTTACATCTCCAAAATTCTTCTTCACAGCGTATCGGATTGCAATGGAGTTCCTTTGCTCCATCCAGTGATAATATGCACCCAGATAGGAAAAACTATTGAAGAACTGCAGGCTAAATGACTACTCTTAATAAACTGAATATTATTTGCACTAACGGATCATAAATACCTCTTTTACGTACTTGAATAATTATAAGGAATGACTTAGGGATTTAATTAGGACTCAATATCGATGCAAACAACCGTTTTAACCCATTTACGGCCAACGTTGCGAAAACGCAACATTATTGAGAAATGCAAAAAAATATTTCAATTGCATTTTATTCATGTAGAATTAGCTTTTTTCGATAAATATATGTTTAAACTGATTTTAGTGAGATTATAATGACATTTAATAAGTATTTCGATACTTACAAAAATACTCAAAATGTGTCAATTTTCGAGTCTCCTGTTAAGCAAGATAAATAATTTTTCCTAAGAGTAACTATTCCCTTTATTAAGTTTTTATTCGTCCATGTGGACGTGGAAATTTCAATTAATAGATACTAAAGCTTATATTTCGTCAGGGAGTCAACATTAAGC
Source organism: Ischnura elegans (assembly GCF_921293095.1). Taxonomy (NCBI): domain Eukaryota; kingdom Metazoa; phylum Arthropoda; class Insecta; order Odonata; family Coenagrionidae; genus Ischnura; species Ischnura elegans. The sequence continues at coordinate 39,063,219 of NC_060256.1, forward strand.
GAAAATCAGATCCGGAAAATAATGTTGCGTTTTCGCAACGTTTCCGAATCCGGTATCTATAGGCAGTTATGCAACCCGCATCACCAAATATTTCCGTCTCGTAGGAATATGCCGTTTTTACTGTCAGATATAATCCGACGCCTTTTTATGCCTCGTATTTGACAGATATCGTCATATTTGACAATTGAAATTCTTATACACATATTATTTAAATACTATAGGAAAGCCAGTTGCTCTCAATGGAGGTCATCAAATGAGAAAGTACGTGGTAAGTAAATGAATAGGGTGGTTTCCTATTATTTCTTTACTGCCTAAATCGAAAGATTATTATTCCTGGAGTACGTATTTCATGCTTTTAGATTTCTTCAATGGCGATATCTATTTTTCGCGATTAAATGAAAAGTGAAAATTTTCAAGCGCGCGAAACCGAGACGGCTAAGTAGGAATGATGGGAAAATCCCCGTGTGACGTATTTCTGGTTCCCCCTGCCGCCTTGAGAGGTGACCTTGGGGCGAGGCTTGAGCGTTGATACGACGCAGGCTGCTAGCAGGTAGCTGAGTACCCTGCCAGCAAGTTGCGCTTGGCTTAAATAAGGATTATTATTCCCCTATCAAACGAAGGAAACTTTCCAAACTTAGGTATTTTTAATGGGTGATTATTAAGAGACGTTTCCCTGAGCTCTGTGCCTCATGCATGCATTAGTAATCTGAGACAATGTAAAACTCCTATCTACTAGTATAGAAACTAGGTCCCTGTGACGTCACGTGGAGTGGAATCGCATGGGCGCCAATCTGGCCTTTTTCAAATGAGGTTAAAATTGACCGTTGCCATTCGTCTGAACTGGGATTTGTAAAACCAAATAATTTGAATATTATGAATACACTATTGGTGGGTAAGGAATCGCAACCAATGTATTTCGTTTTCTTTGATGAAGGAAACTACCCTATTAGTGAACCCTACGCGGCCACTTCATTCTATTTCTTAGTCTATTAATTACATGAGGTGAGTTTTTAGTGAGATACCTCTATGCTATGACTTCAGTATTTATTAGCATCTCATCAAAAGGTACATCAAAGAGGGCTATTATAAGGAACTTATCCGGATTAGAGGTCAACAGGAGGAAATCATTTCTATAGAGAAAATAATTATCATTCAGCGAGTGAATAAAATGGCCCAAGGGATGATCCCAAAGTGCTTTTGCAGGTGGCTTTGATGCGGAATTCAATATCATTACAAAAGAGATGGAAATTCACTCTCGCATATGATCTTTCGCGAATATTTCATATACGTTCCCACATCCCTTGTCTGTTGATGTAAAAATTGTGATCAATAATTTCGATTTGGGCATAAAATAAGTTTATCTCAGAGTGTAACCCTCCAAAAGCCATTTGTAATAAAAAATATTTGAAAATATTTTGGACAAACCTTGACTAATTTTATTCTGCTTTTGTATCGGGAGTATCAAATGCTAATAAATCTTATGATGCCTAAAAGATATTGAAGAGAAAAGTAGAATTTGCGAAGAGCGTCAAATTCAGAGAGACGTTTGAGCTGGCTCTCCTCCTACACAAGCTTATTGCCGTAATTCTCGATATTAATTGAATTAATTTTGACGTTTTAAATGAAAATTTACTCTTTGCTTGATTTTTTTGTATGGCACGATTTATTTACTCATTTTAATGACACGATATTTTTATTAATTGAAGTTGTGGACATGTTGATGGTTTTTGAAGGCGTATTTTTGTATGTCTTTTGCGGAAACTTACGCTGAACTCCTAATTTTATGATTTTCAATCAGAAAAATGTTTTTCTGGGTGGAAAATATTTCATGTGCGCACGCTACGTTGTTTTTTTTCCTTTTCAACTCAGTGGTGGAAACATATGGCGGCGCTGGGGGCGATGGCCCCCCCTTGCAGGTCTGACCGTATTGCCTAGCATTCCAGGAACACAATTTTAACTTTTTTACATCACAAGGTATCATATTCTTGTAAAATCAGTTTAATTAAAACTACCTTAAAATTTGCATGTTACTTGATTATTTTTTATTACGATAAAAGTATAGGTAGCTCAAAATAACTTTTACGCCCCCCCTTGAGTTTTATCTGTATCCATTACTGTTTGATCTCAGTATTTTTTATCAAACTGCTGCGGCCATTTTGGTAGCATTTATCAAACTGCATTTATGAAACCGGTTTGGTAAATGTTACCGAAATATTAAATGCTCCATGTGAACAGATAAGTTCGATGAATTTCCTCAGAAACTGGTATTTCTAACAAAACTTTTTTCAAGAGTAGGATTATAAGCAAACTGTGTTAGAGGAGAGAATGTTGGATGAGCGAGGAAGAGGAAGGGAAAGTATAAGATTTTAGATAGAATCAAAAGGACTACTATGAATTGAAGAGGGAAGTCCATCAAGGAAGGGGGGACTGCCAGGATACTTCTTATATATCCCATACAAACCTACCTAATTCGGTAAAATACCTTTATAATAATAGCAATAATAATAACAATAATAATTCTGTAGTATTACAACAATCACGCAAAAATAACAGAAACCTTAATGTTGCTTATATTGACTACCGTAAGGCGTTTGACAGTGTCCCACATAATTGGCTCTTAAAAGTTCTGACTACATACAAAATCCACGGCACCATCATTAAGTTTTTAGAAGCAACTATGGCAAAGTGGAAAACAGCCCTAATGGTCAATATATCGGGTAAAGGCTTTATAACACCAACCATTGACATACAACGGGGTTTATTCCAAGGAGACTCATTGAGTCCACTTTGGTTTTGCCTGGCGTTGAACCCATTATCAAATGCCCTCAATAGCACTAAATATGTATACAAAATAAAAAATAGTACAAACACCAGTTTTATTTTGTCTCACCTTCTATATATGGACGATATTAAAATCTATTCCTCAAATGAAATACAGCTCAAGTACCTTTTGGATGTCACAAGTAGGTTCTCCGCTGATATAAAAATGCAATTCGGATTGGATAAATGCAGATTGCTTCACATAGAAAAGGGGAAAATCAAGCATGGCAACTTCAATGTTACAGATGACGAGTCAATAATATCTATGGAAGCAAATGAGAACTACAAATACCTTGGATTCCTGCAAGCAAAATCAATACAACATAAACAGATCAAGAAGGAATTAACAACTGAATTCCATAAAAGACTAACATCCATCCTTAAAACAGAATTAAATGCACGAAATGTAATCAAAGCCATCAATACGTTTGCGGTACCTGTGTTGACATATACATTTGGAGTGATTGACTGGACCAAAACCGAAATAGCAGGCATAGAAAGATCAATACGTACATCATTCACAAAATTTAATTTACATCACCCAAAGGCTGCAATAGAAAGGCTAACGCTACCCCGCTATATGGGAGGTAGAGGATTAATAGATTTACAACAGCTCCTCAAAAACCAAATTCATGGACTAAAACATTTCTTCTACGATAAATCAAACAGTTCGAAGCTTCACAAATCAATAGTATATGCCGACAACAAATTAACACCATTAAATCTAAAAAATGGCACGACCGATGAAGCAACCAACACAGGAGCTGTTCTATTAAATAGAAAGGTAGAAGTATGGGCCCAGAAGGAATTACATGGACGACACATCAATGACCTCAATCAACCATATGTTGGTAAAATCTCATCAAACAAATGGTTGTCATTGGGTGAACTTTATGGAGAAACCGAAGGGTTCATGCTTGCAATACAAGACCAGGTTATCCGCACTAAAAATTATGCAAAGTACATCCTTGGTGATAAAAGCATAATAGATGACAAATGTAGAAGGTGTTTTCAAGTACCTGAAACAATCCAGCACATTATATCTGGCTGTAAGATGCTAGCTAATACGGAATATTTAAGTAGACATAATCAAGTTGCAAAAACTATCCACCAAAAACTGGCCTACCAGCACAAGTTAATAGATACTAAGACCCCATATTATGTGTACCACCCTGAAACAGTGCTTGAAAACGGCGCATTTAAAATCTATTACGATCTGCCTATTCAAACAGATAAAACTATAGTTAATAATAGACCAGATATAGTGTTGATTGACAAGAAATATAGAACTTGCTACATAGTTGATATTGCCGTGCCACTGTCGCATAACATCGAAAAGACAATTACAGGAAAAATTAACAAGTACCAAGAATTGGCAATAGAAATAAAAAGAATATGGAATATGGAACAGGTTTATATAGCTCCAATTGTCATCTCAGCTACCGGTATCATTCGAAAACATATACAAAATAGTTTCAAAATACTCAACCTCCATCCAAATACATACATCAAACTGCAAAAGGCTGTAATAATTTCAACCTGTCATATCACGAGAAAATTTCTCAACCCAATTCAACAGTAAAGAGTTACCTTGGTGAGAACCCGTGCTCTTAACACTAAAGCTACTCAGTGAAAACTGAAGAAAATTAAAGAACAAAATAACAATAATAATAATAATAATTCAGGTCCACAAGTCTACTGAGGAGGCTTGCGTGGTAATAGTTACAAGTAGATGAATCTACGCTTGCCTGAATGATCATTTAAATAAGAACTCACTTTTCCCGTTGAGTACTTGATAGGTAGAAAAATATTTATTGTTCAGGAGAAATTCCGTAAGAACAAAAATAATACAAAATTGCATAAATTACATTTTGCTAGCACAGTACATTAAATAAAATATAAATTATTACAATGATATTCCATTTCATGACATAACGGTACATAACAAATGCATGAAATATAGTAAAAAAACGGCTAATTGAGCTATTTACCAAGATGGATTTTATACAAACACAAAAGAAAAGTTACATATTCTTAACTAGACAAAAAAACTACAGCAAAAAAATGAACCATTATAACCAGAACACAAATTTGAAAAAAAAACTAAGAGCAACTTATGCTGTTATCGAGATAGTAAATGATCATAATATTTTAGTTGAAAGGTTTTAATAGATATGTAATTTTTGACTCCAGTTGGCATCTCATTCCAATTCCGACAAGCGGTAACGAGAAAAGATTTACTGTACACAGTAGGGCGATGACCAGGGAAATAAAATATTGGGATCAGACCTAGTGTACATTGTAGAGACAGACGGACAATAAAGGAACAAATCATAGAGAGACCTCGGTGATTTTTTTTTAACTAGAACAAACAAAAAGGATCCCAGAAAGTATTCTCTACGGCATCTGGCGTAGTGCCATCATAGTTGCCGATAATATGGTGTGATGTGGACGTCTCTGCGAAGGTCAAAAAAGAACCTAAGGCGAGTGTTTAAGGCCCGGTGAAGTTTTAAATTACTTGACAGGTGAATCGAAAATTTTGGGTGTGTTTATTCATCGCAAGCCATTAACCGCTGAAACTCTCTTTGCCCATTTCTCTTTCAGTGCTCATCATCAATTCCTTTGTCCCTCATATCCTACTCACCCTACTCCTTTTCTACAAAGGGTAAGAATCTTCCTCCATTCCGGCTCTTTACCTCTCTAGATTCGGGAAAATGAAAGGGAACACCTCATTTCGTATTCTTCCTCCGACAAACATGCCCTCCAGATGCGAAGTCCACCGATATGGAACGTGGGACTTTGTGTGAATACAGCTGGCAGACCTTTTAAAGAATTAACCGATCAATTTTTGTGTTAATCAGGAAGAAAGATTTCCCTTGTGTGATGATAAATTCACGACTAAAAAATATGGTATTTCAAAAATAAAATATGTATTACAAACTATTATTTTGCCATGACTATCAATCTATGCGCCTCGGCTCGGCTACTGGAGAAACGAATACATAGTCTAGTTGTCTAGTTTATATTAAAAGCAGTAGGATGTATGTCGTCTTTCATTTTGCTTGGTAATCGTCATGTGTCTAAAATAGCTACTCCGCAGCAGAAACCATTTTGTTCCCTCGAGTTTGCGAAGCGCAATTCCGAAATTACATTGCAAAGACGTTTCAGAACGAGGTAACAAATATCTGTGCTGTTAATAACAAAAATATAAGCTGTCTAAAAACAAAAATGTTTCCTTTATACAGCTTATATTTCTGTTATTATTTGTTCGAGATCAATAATGGATATATCAGTACAGATTATTTTCATATTTGCCTGGCATATTCTCTGTCGCCTTAACGATTTTATAATAATCGCGTCGTATCATCTCGGTTCCCTACCTTCTTTTTTATTTTATTACATATACAACTAATGATCCCTGAATTTAAGTACGAAAGGAAAGCATTTCAAGAAAATCTTTCTACATTTAACTCCATTACTGATTGCACAATATAAAGCGAACGTAATGATAACGGGGCCGTATTAAAAATCTTGTTTAAAAAATGTTTTAACCATCTGGGGGGGCAACGTACCCCCGTTTCCCTCTCCAAAATCCGCCTATGATAACAGTGACTCAAACTTTATCATTATCATCATTGGTCAGTATACCTATGATTGGTTTGACGCAGCTCTCCACTCAATTCTTCGATCAGCTAATCTTTTCACAACTACATTTTCCTCTCTTTTACATCTTTCTTTACCTGTTCCAAATATTTTGTTCGAGGTCTTACATTTCCGTTGCGGCCATCCACTTGTCCCTTGACGATTGTCTTCATCAGGCCATTATATCTCAAGATGTGGCCTTTAGGTTTATTACGTCTCCTTATTAAGGTTTTCACGAGGCTTTTTTTCTCTCCTACTCTTCTTAGGACTTCCTCAAGCTTAGGTATTCAAATACAGAGAGAGCCTGAGGAATTATGAGGATTTCCTCGACTGATCACCATTCCTCAGAAGATTTATACGCCATCAGGGAGAGGGGTGAACTAGGGGTTGAGAGAGTTGACCAAATAACCGCAAATGAAATGACGCATATACATACCATGAGAGGACAAATTACTAACGTTCTAACAATCGTATTTTGTCTGGAGCCCTTACACATTTATTGTACCACGCTTAACCATCTACAAACATTTTAATGTGTATAAAATAGAACCACTTTAATGAAAAATGTATCTCAATTATGGAAATCTTACCACTGAAAAACGTTGGGTGAAACTTATACGTTTTGGACATAAATAAATATTTAGCATAACCTGAAAATAAAAATAAATTACCGTGATTAAAAAAATAATACGCCAGGAGATAAGACAAAACACGAACAAACGAAGGAGAGTGATTTGACCTCTTAATATAACCTACTTCGTTGGGCCAAAATATTTCTTTTTAAAGATAGACTTCGTATAATTCCATTCCAAATTCAAATTTTATTATTTCCCGTGATTTTCTCCATTTATCTCAAAATCCGCTCTTCTTTAGAAATTTAAAGACTTCCGCGTGTATTCCAAGAAGCAACATAACGTGTTTTTTTACACAAAGAATCCTTGAAAAGCAGAAATGAAACTTTCTCTCATTTTCAGAGTCGGTGAAACAAAAATATCCAGTTATTCTTCAAAGATATGCGGAAAATAATTTTTTTGGGGATTTAGATATTTGGATATTTCATAACGGACAAAGATTTTGAACATAACAAAAGAAATGAAATTTGTGAGATGGTCATTTTCCAAGAATTTCTTCTTCAATGATGTACGTCTTCATTTCAACAATTCACTGGTACAAGCGCAATCTCCAATGATGCTTAATAGAGGAAAATCCTCGTTTGCGTATCAAATTTCCCTAGATACCTCTGGGTTATATTTTCCTCCAAGATTCGAGCAATGATAATTATCGTCTGACATTACTATATTTTACAGCTCCTACTGCATTCTCCACCCCTTGACATGTATTATTAACAATCGTGTCATGGTACTGGAACAAGCAGGCGCATCGTTCCGACACGGGTTAACAAAAGACATAATAGTTAAATAACACTTTCGTCAATTTGGTTGCCTCAAAATTTCTAATGCATACATTCATAACCAAAACAAAAAAAAACTTGTAAGGAAATAATAGGTTACTTGTAATAAAAAAAACACTCAGAGTAATATTTCACTTCCAAAAAAAGTTAAGGAAAGTGCGTTCCGGCACTGCAAATTTTGCCATGAAGTCACTGATTATTAACCTAAATTAAACGGACTTCATTTCACTCTAAGAGGATGGGATTTCTGCCTTATCTATAAAGACTAGTACCTATGGGTCATTTTGATTCACTTAGTCTGTAACTTCTAGAGAATATAGCAACTTCGTAAAAAGTAAAATCGTAGAAAAAACATCAGCAAAAACCAGAAACTTCTTTAGATCCTCCAATTACATAGAAGCTAGCCTGTTTGATTCCCGAGGAACTTTTCCGGAAGAACCATTTACTACAACAGCCAACAAAGTTCCAGGCCAAGGCTTCACCAGGCTCCTGGGCTGTACCCCACAAGGAAGTCCTAATTCCACTAAGGGTCACGCGTCTTTCTTCGGTATGCACTTCAGTTTGAGCCCTCGTATACGGCTATCTTTGGCAATGGAAAGTGATCTAAACCAAGAAAGGATGAACATACGCGAGAGGTACTGATCTAAATTCAAATATGTGCTCCCTCCAGTAGTACGGGATTTTTGCGTAATTTATATCCAAATAGAGCGCGAATTATTTCTCTTTAGTCCGTACCTGTTGCACCAACTCCCTCTCACAAAGCTTTAAGACCATAAATAGTGATAACTCAACCGCAGCTCTTTTAAAATATAAAGTAAAAAATAAATGAAGACTTTGAAAATTGGGTAGAGAAATTAAGTATCACAGTTAAATGTGAACCGTAACGTACATGAAGCAAGAGAAACTAAAAGTTTCTTGTCCAAGAAAGGTTCGTGGCTTTTTCAAGATCTAGTCGTTTTATTTTACAATGTGGTTGACTTCTATGCCATAAGGTAGCCAGGTCATTAGAAATGCCAAAAATATTTATTTGATTTTTCATGCACATCGTGCTCCAGGAAATCGTTCATATTATTCTCACAAGAAAGGAACGACTTTGATGCTTTAAAGGGGATATGACCATACCGACAGCTTCAATCTAGGGCCTTAATTCCTTGGTTTAATCTATCCTTTTGGAAGAACTTTTTTGATTCAGCAGTGCCGATCATAGAACCATTACCATTACAAAAATATCAATTTATAATAATTAACCCAAAATTTAAAAATGGATTTTATTAAAAGATGGCTAATGAAAACTTTTTGTTCGCTTTTTCTTAAACAACATACTTTATTAGGGATACAAAATATGAATATTTAAAATGAAAAATCCCATTGTTTTTAACGTAGCAATTGCATAAATGTACACCCAATTTCGAAGCAGCTAAACAGTGTAACTGATTAACTGAATTTCCACATGGAAGAATAGTTTAAAATATTCCAATTGCTGCTCGTTTGCAATTGCAACTTTTGGCAGAAATATCTTTAACAGCTCTGGTTCAATCGATTTCATGATTCGCCACTAAAAAATAGGAAAGAATATTACAACAAAAAGAGATTAATAAACAAGCTCTTTAGAGAAAACGTATGAAAAGCACGGTAAGAAAAAAGTAAGAAATAACTTTCTATTACTCGGAAAATAATACACGGATGCTGATTAGGTTTACAAGAAAACAGTGCAGGAAAGCCTAGTGGGTCAGCAAGGATTTGTGCATAATGTTAATAACTAAACATTATCGGTGCCCAAGCTTAATTTTTCGAGTGATAAAAAGTTTTATTATACTTTTTAGTGCATTGCATGCTATTTTTTTAAAGCGTGCCCTTTTTAATCTTTTTTATTATAGTTTTATTTTCCGTGAGAAACTGCTACTCAAGTAGATACCTGAAAGCTGTAAAATTACTTAAAACAACAAAAGAAAAAAAAGTTCTGCTAGTAACGAATAAAATATTCGATGTTCAGGTTAAGTTTATCTGAAGGACAAACTTTGCCTTCAGCTCTTCCTTCCCGGCTATTTGCACTGGAGAGATGTCCTATCTTTTCTCGAGGCCTAGCTAACCGACCGTAATAGTAATAGGTTTGCAAGCCTGCAACACGGAACTGCGAACTTTCAAAGCCTTTCCCAACTGTGCTTGGCCTCCGAATTGAACAGCTCTGAGAAACTATTCAGGGTAGAATAGAGGGCAAAGTTTTACATTACAACTCGCATTTTCTAATTCTCGTTCGTATCTGGTAGCAATATATGTGCGACTGCATACATTTGTTCGCTACTCAAAAAATACCTCGAATATCCATTACTTTCCGGTGAAAGTGCTTTTTGACATACGATACGGACAAATGTATTAGCCACTTTGAACTGGAGATGACTTAGCTTATTAGATTTTAATGAAAATTGCTTTAGATACTTTCCTTTCCAAATGAACCCATGAAAACCCAATGTTGAATCTAAGTAACATCAAAAATGTATGCATTTCTAGATCTTTCAGGAAAGATTTAAACTACATGTTCTTTGGAGCTGCATAGTTTAAAGGCGAAATATGCAGCTGCCAAAATCATTATGATTGAGTTGAAAATTTTCGCATTTTTAAAATGTAAAGTCTTGGGATTTAATTTCTCCCAGAACTTTCTACGGGTGGGTAAGAATGCTATTATATGAATAAAAAAAGCTATTTCCATAGTTATACGGAAATCGTAAGAAACAGCAGAAGAACAGGAATTTTCAAAATGAACAAGGATTTTTCGACGTTACATTTTACTGGAAGAAGTCCACGTATCAAGATGTTTGGTAACTTATTTTTACACTAAACTCTTACTCTTAGGAAATCCGAAAGTGCAACCAAAAATTCTGTTTAAACAACTGTTTAATTATGGCTTTTCGCAAAACGCTTCAAATCCCATTTTTTACTTTGGGAATCAGTCATTTACGAACTATCAACAATATCATAGTCGTCAATCGTCTACTCCAACTGTAAGTGACGTAAAATGACCAGCATATTTCAGAATTCACAATTCGGAAGACCATGAGAGAATAAATACGATAAGAATCAGAGAATCTCCGAAGTGGCGTGTAAAAATCCATATGTACTAACATTAATTACTCGATATGCAGCACACCTTGAGAGAGTTGACCGTTGACTGCATTGATATTGTAGATAAATAGAATAAGTATCTGCTTCCTATAGTAAAAAATGGGACTTGAAGCGAAGCGTTTGGCGAAAGCTGGTAATAAAAAGCGATTTACAATATTATTGTTTGAATTGATCCCAGGTTCCCCCAATTACGATCATTTTTATATAATTCGACACCATATTTTAAAACAACGATGTCCAGGTGGAACACGAACCCGTAACCATCGGCTGGGAAGGCGAGTATTTACCCCTTTCGCAAGATCATAACAATATTTCAGATTTTATAAGAATTGAGTAGGGTACACCGGGGTAAGTGGAACCCCATATTTATATAGTTGACATTTCGTTAGGTACTGTACGTTGAATTGAAATTCAATTTTATTAATATTCAGTATTATATTTGAGAAATATATGCTCCAACGTCGAATGAAATATACTAATACTCACGTATTTTAATGGTTTCATTCATGGAACAGAGAACATGAATTGCAGTCAGCATTTACACTTGCCCCAATGATTGGGGCAAGTACAAACCAAGGCCTGTTCATCAATTATAAAGCAAAGAAATATCAATAGGGTAAGTGGAATAATTCAACGACATGCAATATCAATAGAAATGTAATTTCTCGTAACTTTTCATGCATTTAAATGATATTATAGGAATCAGTTGATGTGTCAAATTTGAATGTGCCTCGCCTCTCAAATTCTGGAGGCAAGAGATATTGAAAAATTTCTTCAGGTTGAATTATTCTCTTGTCTTCAATGTTGGGCCCATAAAATTTTGATGTTGAATGAAGTCTTGGAGCAAATTTCACTGGCAGACATGCGTCCTTTTCCGTCAGCTGTCCAACAAACTTTTATATTTCCTTCTTTTGACAGCATTTAGCAAGAGTCTTGTCACTCACTTCTGCTGTTAATAAATCTCTCTACATTACACTCGCGAAATTATCTTCTTCATCCATTTCTTTGATCTTGCCTTCTGTTTCATAGTCATTAGTTCATCATCATAAGTCATTTAAGCATTCCTCAACATTATCTTCGTCACTACTCTCCTCAATATACACTACTGTCTTTTTATTTCTTCACCTGCTCTTCAGATTTTCTTCTTTCATTTTATTTTAGTTTAAAAAATACCTCCTGTGATGTGATAACTTCTGCCCCTCCACATATTCTTTTTCTTCCACGCGTAACCCTTGCTGCTTGTTTTACTTGCTCCAGAAGGAGCTCCTCAAACGAGATCCTGCATGTGCGTGATGCTGGGACAGCAAGGTCATTTGAATCAGTAATTTCGTCGAAATTTGATGTTGCTGGCGGAGCTAAATGTGGTTCTTCATGCGATACTGCTATTGGCTAATGATAGAGATTGGGGAGTTTCTACAACAGTCCCTTCTGATGGTGGAGATGAAAGAGCTCGTACAAGTGTCACTTGATGAGTGATGAATGATTTCGTTTTGGTTTTGTTGCAAATTTAACCATCTCCTATATACCTGTGGTTCATAACTTTCCATAGGAATTACCTCACTACTAAAAGGAAATATCCCAACCTTTTCTTAAAAAAAATTATTTGTCTACATATATTTGATGAGGGAAGTGGAAACTAATAGTTTATACTAGTTCCAGTGACAATATTATCTGGGGCAAGAGGAACCTATACTGATTTCGACCATAGTAACATAATTTAATCTACCACACTATAACAACATGTTAATATATTCTTTAAATCATAATTACCGATTAAATCTCAATTTCTTGGTATGGTAATCGTAAAACCATATGCCGCACTTGGACACTATATGAGGCGATATGACCGAGAGTTTTGTGTAGGCAGCGATTCCCGCGCATTATCAAAAGAGTAATAAAAATATTGCTAGGAGCAACACTTTAAATATTTTATCCACGCGACAATAGCTATAGGACCCCCTTCCTCACTTACCCCCGTGTACCTTATTAAAATTTCTGGTACTACTTGCAGCTCAGAGGGTTTGTCCGCACTTAACACGCAAGAATGCAAAGGAGAGTACCTCCCTCTTTTCTTTGACATTTCAGAACTATAATTCACAAATAGGATAATTGTATGATTCAGTAATGCATTAATGGCCATGAATTTCAGAGGAAATGCTCCCCTCAAAGTCTTCCTTAAAAATCGGAGGATATACAAACAGCGTAGAACGTGGAGTACACGACCTAATTATGGAAATGAATTCATCACAGTCCTACACGCATTGCGATGCTCAGTCGCAAATTCAAGGAATAATCAACCCTATTTTGAATGCTCATAGCTCAATACAAGGTAAGGCAGAAGGAAGGAACGGTTAAATTCATGTTTCATCCCGTGCAAGCGAAGTGATGCGATTTCAAAGGTAACATAATTTAGTTAAGAGGGCGATTCCATAATGTTAATTTATTATTTATCGTGCTGGGCAAAAGACTAACTGGGCGAATTACCGCGATAAATTTCACGACTTCAATTAGATATTTATACAAGAAGCTGTGCTCAAAGTAATTTTTGTAATAATATCAACAGCAAAAATGATTAGTTGATGTTAATTCATTTAGGCTATAGGTCAAAATATTTCTGTCTAAAGTAAATATCGAATTCGAATATTAGTGCTATATTCCCGCCGTATGGCGGAATACGGAAATTGAAATGGCGGAAAAATCTAAAAGTTTAAATATTTTCCGCGACATCATGCATGTTTACACTAAATCTTATATGAAATAGTTATAAAAAATTGTTTAGATGTGGAATGAAATTTTACGCCGATTCTGAGATGGATTAGTTGAAAAAAGACCCTTCAAATGATTTAAACATTTTAAATCAATCAATTAGGAAATTAACCATCATTAATAAATAGGAAATTATATCTAATCAATGCCATTCATATACATTGGGTCAAATAAAGCGTTTTATTTCAAATGAGCCATGGATATAATATCTTCATGGATTCTACGACAGTTTTATGGGGACAAAGACGGAATTTCGCGAATCGAGGCACAAAGATTTTTCGAGTTGAAGTGGATGAACCATACAGATATAGATTCGCCCATTTCCGCCCACCGTAGCCATAAGACTAGATCCTACCATTCAGATCACATGCAGCTCTTGAAGAAAACCCGCGCTCTCTTCTCTCTTAAAATGTCACAAATATATATTTTTATTTTGCAATAACTTTTTATTTTATTTTATTTTTATTTTATTCTCAAACCACCGGATACAGCTCTTATTGGCCATTTTACACCGGGGTGTTCAACAAATGTAACAAGTAAACGTACACAGACGACCATGCCCTGGACCGGGGAAACCTACCCAGGCGGGACTCGAACCCGCGACCTCTTGTTTGGCAGGCGAGAACGTTACCCCGCCGCCACCGAGGCCGGCGTTTAGTTTATTTTGAAAGACCACAGCCAGAAAGAGACGTGTGAGATACGAAAATTCAATATGGATTGCGACTCTACGTTAATTACATGCAAGTATCATAAAAGTAAACAGGAAATGGCAGTGTGTAGATTATCTTAACTTTCCATCGTGCAAAAATATTGTCCTGTGATTCATCCTTTCTACCAATGTCACTCGTAGAAATTGAACAACATTAGATTCTAACATTGTTAACACTCGGTGTACCTACATGGATACGGATTATTATGGAGAAATAAGTCGCTGTTTCACCATAATACGTTGACGGCGGCAGGGAAGTCAAGAGTGGAAGCATTCGAAATGTGGTGCTACCGAAGAATGATGAGGAAAAAATGGATTAACCGTGTAAGTAATGAGGAAGTGCTAAGAAGAGTGGGAGAAAAGAAAAGCCTCCTAAAAACCTTGAGCAGAAGACGGAACAACTTAATTAGCCACGTTCTGAGACATGATGGCCTGATGACAACAATCGTAGAAGGACAGGTGGAATAGAAGAAGGTCAAGGGAGGGCCCCGAATGAGTTACACAGGACAGGTTATAAAGGATGTAAAAGAGAAGTAATTAGTCGCCATGAAAAGGATAGCGGATAGGAGAGAAGAATCGAGAGCTGCGTCAAACCAATCTTAGGATTGTTTCTACAAACGACAATTCACCATAATATTTCACTAATTGTCACCAGTGTCACTATGTATTACCAATGAACTAATGACGATTCGCCCTAGTATTTCACCACCTTAATAAAGATGATCTTTGGAGCAACATAACGAAATATCTTTGCTATGGCAAAAATAAGGCTCCTGGGCGTAAATAAGTTAACGTTACAGCAGTAAATATAAATTAGCACTTTAATAAACCTGCATATCACATTTTTCTTAATTATGTGCTAATGGAAAATCAGTGATAACCTCAGGATGGTTTGGAAGTGCCATCCCGCATCTTGTAGGAGCTGCATATCCCTCTTGAAAATACCTCCGAACAACAATGGATTCGGGCGTGAAAGGTATCATCCCATCTCCACAGCAGCAGCTCCTTTGTGCTGTACCACTGGTGGTGCCATAAGAACGCCGTCAGTGCCTCTAAAGGACAAAGACTCGTCTCCACACAAACACCCACACTGACAGATAGAACCTCGCTCCTTGCAATCGACCCATAATCAAATCCTCTATCCCTGGACCACATCCATCGGGGCGGAAATAGGGAGCTTTAAGCCTCCACCTGCCTGCCTCTTACCAACCCTCTGCTCCCATGACACACACTATTTGCTTCAGATATCCTATGCATAACGTCATGTACAAGGGGAATGCATAGAAAAAGGTCCAATTCCATCCCATAGAAGACTGAATAATGTAGCCACTTTACATTTTAATCATTTTCAGTCTTATCAACTGGAGATGGAGGAACAAACCCTACTCGGTATCAATAATTTTTTTTTAAATTATACATATCCTTTTGGGTAGCATTATCCCTCTGATTTTTTACTGAAAATGTTAACCGTTGTCATTTTTGTGAATTTTGATTACATTTTTCCACAACTAGTTTCTTAGAGTGTAGGTCTTACGATAAAAAAATTAAAATGCAATTTTTCGCAGATTTTTAAGGAATTTCAATTTCCTTCGTCACGGATTGAAATAAAAATGGATGTAATTTTGAGATGTAAACAAAATATAGAGTGCATGCGATCCACTTTTTCAAATATTTTGAAATATAGTGTTTGAACCCGCGAGGAATATCATGGAAAAGTGATGGATATGATAGATTACAATCATCATGTATATAAATATCGTTTAATACCCCTAATTACACCTTATATCCCCATAAAACTCAAATCTTTTTGGCCGCCAGCGAAACGAGTGGCGACTTACGTGAAACGCATTTATATACGCGGTGTGTGACTTCATGTCTAGAGGCCGACTTGAGGATCCTCTTGTTTAATATTCGTGGAAACCACGTTGATGAATCATTGGTATTGTTGGGCATTTCCCGATTTCTTTTGTGATTTTGTTGCGATTAAGCCATCATAAAGTCGTAAATAATATATATTTAACGAATTCATATTTATGTACAATACATTTTTGTTGCGATTCATTGCTTAAATTCATCATTTATTTCGACGGTAGTTTGCAGGCTTAAAGATTTTACGGTAAACAACGTATAACACTTACTCTTTTCTACCCTGCTAGGAATAAATTTTTTTTATCGAAGTCACGCATTTATGGCCATTAGGATCCCTTTGAGTAATCTCCAGGATTTTGTAGCAGATATTTTTGCCACAATGTATTATTTCCTGAATCTTTATAGCTATTTTTCGTTGCCCGTAGGTGTAGAAATACCTCCTCAGCCAAGAAAAATCTTTCTTGACATTTTTTACTTTATTTTTCGCAGTGGCTCGACGATCATTCATATTACACCAAAGATATCATCACAACACCACGACTTCTGTAAACCCATTTATATGCGTGGTTTGTGACTACATATCTAGAGGCCGACTTGAGGAACGTTCTTCGTTATATTCGTGGTCATGTAATTTGGAAGTTGAACGCCATTTTGGCCACAAGGGGTTACGAGCACATTGAAACGTTTTGGATATCATTCTTCCTATGATTTTCTTTCATAATTGTCCTCTTTATAACGTCATATATTCTTGATGTAGAACGCCGTTTTAGCTACAAAGAGCTACGTGGACATTAACAATTTTTGGGTAGCATTCTCCCTCTGAATTAAAATTAAAAATGTTAACGGTTTTCATTTTTGTGAAATTTGATTACATTTTACCACAACTAGTTTCTTGGAATGTAGGTCTTACAATGGAAACATTTTTGAAAAATTTCGATGCAATTTTTCACCCATTTTAAGGACTTTCATTTTCCTTTGTCACGGCTTGAAATAAGAATGGATATAATTTTGAGATGTACACAAAATATTGAGTTAAAGTAACATTTTCACTAGAATGATAAGGACAATAAGAAAACCAATTCAGTGGTTAACTAACGAAAATGAGACTGAAATATTGACGCAATTATTTTCAGCAACGTTTCTTTATGCTTACATCGTCCATCGAGGCGTGGATAGGCAACGTCATCTTCTAACAGGAAGGCTTTTTAAAAATAGATTTAATGTGGAATTAATTTATAACACTAATTCCAATTGGTTCCGACTATTTACTCATAAACAATTGATAGTTGTTTTTTTAAATACTCCATTTCTGAGTCGGCCGCAAATTTTGCTTAAAAATCTAGAAACGTATGCTTCAATAAAAAAATAAATAGAATCTCATCAACGTCAGATGTAGGAACAAGTAATCACAACCATACTACTTATATGCCGACAAACTTAATTTAAAAAAATATTATACATACTTTCACTGAAAATACAAACCATTATACATATCTGATAGGAAAACAGGTTAATTTAGGTGTTATAAATAAAAAATCAAAAAAGGTGTTGGTCTTTTCTACAAATATATAAAATCTACGACATATTACCCGATAAACAGGAGTGTTTTTCCTCGCAAGAGCTATTTCAATCTAATCCGAACAGTTATTCGTTAATAGCACATTAAAATTTTGACGAATGCTTCCTCTGATGAAAATAAAAAAGAGAACAAATCAACAATATTCATATTTGTTAGTACTAAATATTCTATACCGCATAGCTTCTTCTATGTATATAAAAGAGAATTTCTGTTTGTCTGCCCGCTACGCGTTTCCATACGGCTGTGCCAATTGCAACCTAAGTTAGTATGTAGATTTATCTTATGCGCCTTAATCCTGTAGTGCTATTTTGGGCTGTGTCCGATGATTTTTTTGAGTCGTGTTTCATTACTAATTGTTGCGTCATATAACTTCAGTGGTTGGACATCCTCCCGCATAGGCACACCTCCTTACTCGATACAAGGGAAAAAATAACACAAAAGGTACTACACTTACCTATTAATCCTCTCGGTACAAACCTTTTTGCAGGGGCATGAGTTCACAAGGCATTTTTGGTCTACACTCATACGGACATACATTGCGATCAATGTTGTGGAGCGGGGAACAATCTGATCCCGTGCGCCTTATACGGAAATCGTATTATCGATTGTTTGCTGTTCAGCGTGCCTGCTATGTGACCATGATCCCACTTCTCTAGGTACTATCTATCCCGAGCAACGCCGGGTGACCTGCTATTTAAATGCAAAATAGGACAAAAAAACTACAAAATAATTTGTAAATGCTAAAACCTGTTCTAATTTTCTTCTTGCGTTCGTACACGTTCCGTTCCGGTCCACCAAAATTGTTCATGGATACACAAATAGACTCGTTCTTATTAATGTACCGCATAGACAGGGCTTAAGAGAGGAATGTCTCTTACTCTTTAGCGAAGAACTTCCCAAGCTATTACGCAAGGCAATAGCCAGCGAACCCTTTTTTCCTTCGTTAAATACTAGCTTGTCTTGTTTATTTTTTAACATGGCCTAGGTGTGGCTTCAAACCAGCCCCCTCTTCCCCAGGTATCTTTAAAAAATTAAATTCTCAGTCATTATTACACCTCATAATATAGTTCAGCATCATCAACCGTCACATTTATTTAATTAATTAACATCTCCCCGTAATTAGCAAAATTACGGCCCTCACAATGGGGAATCAACAATCAATAGAGATGGACGTTCACGCCCATGAAAGGTCCATACCCTTGATAAGTAGGTGCAACTTATCAAGACGGGACTAGAACCCGCGACCTTCGGCTTGGCGGGCGAGGACTTTACCCCGCCGCCTCTGAGGCCGGCATTGGCATAGAGTCCATAGCATTTGCTTCATGTTTTTTTAAGTTTGATCTTGTTCACTTCTTTATATTCAGGCAGTTGATGAAATCAATGTCAATGGCTTGGAGTGATCAAGTCGTTTCACTGCGTACTGTAGAATAAAACACCACTCAGGGAGCCCAATTCATATAACGTGTATTAATTAAAAAGTAATGGAAAAATAAATAAGTAGAAGCAAAGTAAAAACAAAAATAACGAGTACAAGTACAAGAGCTCGGGCATTCAATTTTTTATTATTTTAAATTAGCATGCTAACAGCCCGGAACCTGAATCCCCCCTGGTTTCTAATTAGTTTGCGCGAGCAGGGACTTACAAAACCTCCATAAACTGAGCTTTCAAACTTTTTAAGCGGTTCTCCGGAACAACTCAATTAACTCCTAAGCCCCGAGTGGCGCTCCTAAATGCTGAAGGGATTCTGTTGACAATTTTACAACCACCCCACTTCCTTTTCAACCACCCCATTTCCATTAGCAGACGTGAATGAAAAGCATCAGGTCTAGTAATGGAAAAATGTCTGCCAAAATCAATTTTTCGAGCGATCGATTTATAATCGAAACGAAAAGCTCGAATTTTCAATTGAAAAACGAAATTTGAACCAAAAGGTCAATTAATCGAAAAAATTGATGGTTCTTATCTTAAAAAAAGTTTTTTTTTTACAAAAACACCTATAGGTACTATTTAATAAAAAAACACTAAATATATATATGAGTGGTATAAAAATATTATTAGAATGCATGCTACTGTTGCGCGCACGCAACGTAAATTAACGAGTTACTCCATGAATTAGCACATTTTGGAGATATTGTTAAGTTTTCAGGTAACGAGAGATTAGGACCACTTAAGTAGAATTTTAAAACATGTTTTATTGCGCGAATTACAGCTTACACGGATTCGCAATCACCAACGACCTCCAACTCACTCCCTACCGTAATGAGACTCCAAAAACATTCCCATCATCATCTAAAGAATATTTGCAGAATAGCCGTGAAGAAATTAGGATTCGTCAAGCGTATTGTGGGAAGATTTTCGGATGAAAAAGTAAAAGAAAGGTGCTATTTCGCACTCGTCCGACCGCACCTAGTGCTGCTACTGCTACGGGCGTACAGCCAGCGTTACCTAGATGTTAAGCAAATTAGGCTGGGAGCCGCTGGAGACTCGGAGGCTGCGCGCTAGGCTTATATTGTTTGAACAATTGAGGATGGATATCCTTAAGAGCGACATGGAGAACATAATATTAGAGCCCCACTATATTTCCAGGTCCGACGAGTAAGGGGGCAAGTATAATAATTGACGTGGGAACTTACGTTGCATCAGCAAGGTACGTCAAGGTTGAAGGAAAAATAATTTAGAGAAGAGCATACTCAAGCAGTTTATTTTGCGGTAACGTGAAGACTCATAACCTTATATGATGATTCTCGATTCTTCTCTCATTCAATGCTCTAATAAATACGACAGAGTTCAGAATCCAATATCAAAAAACTTTGTGAAAGGAGCTGCCTAAATAATTCTCTGAAATGCCCATCCAAATTACGACTGGACTAAATCGCTCAGTAATTTTTCGGAAGAGGCTTAGAGAGAAAATTCTCCGGCTACATCGTCAAATCCCAGCATTTTGATACCATAAGCAAGTCACGTATATTGAAGCCATTGTGCGAAGGATACAGAATCCTAAAAAAATGCTCAATCGGAATAAAATAATACGTATGCAAGTAAAATTTGCATACGATACTCCTGTCAGCAGGAGCACGTGACACATGATGCAAGACTGATCGTGTCAACTCTTTTTCCGATGAAAACGTGATTTGAATGAGAATGAAGCCCCATTTTCTACCCGAGTTCAGTCAATATAGCAATATCCTCGAAATGAGTTCAAGGGATGAATGTGCAATTTGTGAATTGGAACTGCGACATAATTTGCCAATACGGCCGACACATTGAGGATGGTGTTGTGATGATATCTTTGGTGTGATATGATGAATCGACGAACCACTGCGAAAAATAAAGTAGAAAATGTCAAAGAAGATTTTTCTACAACGGGAAAACGAAAAATAGCAATAAAGATCCAGGAAATAATAAATTACGGTTAAAATACCCACTACTAGATCCCGGCAACTACTCAAAGGGGTCCTAATAACCATTTATGCGTGACTACGATAACAAGTATTATTCGTAAGCCCGAATCATACGATCATTTTATGCGTCATTTCCTAGTGATCACTATCGCGATCACTAGAGTGATCACTCGCAAATGATCGTCGCCGGCAATTGTTTTTCGCGATCCCGATCGCGATGAGGATTCCCATCACTCTTTTTCATCACTCGTCCGGTCGCTTTTTCCGTCGCTAAAAACGTCACTAAAACCCCATATCAGCCAATCAGAACGCATGCCTGTATGGAGCGATTGCAGCGCAACGTTTGCCAATCGTGGGAACGACATAGATAAACAAACACGCACAAAACAAAACATATTTTCAATTTTCAGATAAACCAAACATATCTTCGTTATGCGGGTCCTATGACAACGAGATGTGATAACGAAAGTGATGCGAAAGGTGACGGCAGGAGGGACCGTGTGATTCGTAAAAATGATCACGAGAGCGTGCACTTTTCCCGCCGCGAAAAGCGATTGGTCTAGTGATCACTTTTCGCGGCGAAAGAAAATGATTGTTTGATTCAGTCTTCAGCAGGTTGGAAAAGAATGAGAGTTATACATTGGTTACCTTGAAAGCTCTAAGCCTGCAGGCTACCGTCACCATAAATGATGAATTTTAGCAATGAATGGCAACTAAAATGTATTATATATAAATATGAATACATTAAATATATGTTAATTACGACTTTATGATGGCTTAATAGCAACGGAATAACAAAAGAGGTCAGGAAATTCCCAACAATACCCATAATTTCTCAACCTGGTCTCCACGAATATTCCTCAAATTGGCCTAAAAATGAGTTGTCACCCACCGCGCACATAAATAGGTCTATAAAAGTCGACACTCGCGTCGCTGACGGACAAAAAGATCTGAGTTTCACGCGGAAATAAGGTATAATTAGGGGTATTAACCAGAATTTATACATCAAATTCATTTCTTTTCAATGCTATTCCTCGCAATGACAAACATTTTGTGGCATTTTTTAGTGTCCCCCCCCCCCCAAAATTTCTGGTACCCCCCCCCCCCCCCCCAGAAATTCCTCGAACTTCCTCGAACTTCCTCCGAACTTATCCGCAGAACTTTTCCCGCTAAGGATTTTTCGGGCTAAGGTTTTTCGCGCAAAGGATTTTCGCGCAAAATCCTGTGTCGCAAAATCCTGTCTCTGAAAAATCCTGTCTCTGAAAACCCTGCCTCTGGAAACTCAGCCTCTGGAAACAGCCTCTGAAACAGCCTCCGAAACAGCCTCCGAACCAGCCCCGAACCAGCCTACCTGCAATGCAAGACTTATATAGGACTACTGCGGAGAAATACTTCTCCTTGGCAAGCAAGGGGAAATCGGTGCTAAGGCCTTAGTATTGCACTTGGAGTGAGAAGTTTTACCATTGTCCTATCACAAACTCTCTCTCCCTCCAACACCTCACCCCAGTATCTCCTTCCCCTCCATGTGTTCCAATGAACGATTCCTCTGATGTCTCCAACCCAGAAGTTGAGGGGAAAATTCTGGGTGCTGGCTGTTGTCTCAAAACCAGGGAATGGTGTTTTGTGGAGCGGCCGTTTCTGCAGGGGCAGTGACGCATCAGTGGGCGGTTGTTGAATTCGCCTGGCTACCCCTCCACTCCCTGGAAGAAGCCCTCCCCTCAAATGCTGTCTCGCCTTGCATAGGCAAGCCCTCTTTCTGGTCGTGACCTGCTGGGAGTCACATGTCTTGTGAGCCATGAGATTTTTAGAGCAATTTTCTGCTGGTAATGTTTCCTTTGGGATCATGAATTTACTAT
The DNA here is from genome assembly GCF_921293095.1 of Ischnura elegans. Lineage (NCBI taxonomy): Eukaryota > Metazoa > Arthropoda > Insecta > Odonata > Coenagrionidae > Ischnura > Ischnura elegans. The sequence continues at coordinate 39,086,392 of NC_060256.1, forward strand.
CATTGTTTTCTGTAATACTTCTGATTTTTTGAATACTCTACTTTGAATAGATATCGTACGGTAATAACTCGTAAATTATTTTTGGCTACCTTTTTCTTGTGAGCTGTTTTTCTTGTTTGTGGAGTCTTTTCCCTGATCCAGCATGTGACCGACGGTTGGAGTATTTCCCCTGTCTGGACTTACGTGAAAAATCAACCAGATTTTACGACGTAACGTTACATATTGGTAGCAGAGCGTGGTTCGATTCCTATCCTTTCGTCGAGGTCTCCGAGTGCTGGACAATGGTGACAATTCTCCACTATTTCTCCACTTTTTGCAGTTTCTGGTTGTTTCTCCTCTTAAAAGTGAGTTATTTTATGTTCCATTAAGTGCTTTTTGGTTCGTGTGGGATTACGTGACTAGTGTTGCCGACTTTTCCTCGTGGTCCTATGCCATTTGACATTAATGTTCGTAATGCTCGTAATGTTCTTGATAATTTGGATAGCAGCTAGTTATTCTCGCACCCCTCTTTTCCTATTGGATTCTTCCAGTAATGAGAGATAGTTTTATTTCTCGCTTTTTCTCTCTCTTTTTCTCGTTGTCGTCACTTCATTTTTCAAAATGCCTGGAGGTACTCACAACCCGTACGAAAAAACTTATTTAACCACGGGCGAGGATCGTAAGGCCAGGGGTACGGCTAATGTGTCCGTAGGAAGTGAAGTTTCTAATAATGAACGGGAATCTTTTTTAGAAGTGGTTCCACCTCGCCCAACGCACGAGGAAAGCAGTGATGTTCACGTCTCTCACGAAATGTCTGCTTCTCAGACATTGCCAGTTTCTGAAGGGTTAGTAATTGTCAAACAATTACTCAGTGATTTTCCGCCATTTGAAGTGTCAAACAGTGAGAATTGGTTTAATTTCATGTTAAAAGTTAATGAAATCGTTTCTTTGTCTTTGGTTCTTCTGTCAACGTTATTGTACCTTGTAGTATCTAAACTACCTGCCAGCTCTCGTCATTTTTGGTTGTCTATGTTAAACTTGAATCTCGCATGGTCTCAAATCACAGAAAAAGTTTGGGCTAGAATTGTTAGTGACAGAGAGTTTGATCGCTTGATCACTACGAAAGTTAAGAGATTTCAGTTCCCTCGCGAAACGCCCCACGATTTCGTGTGTTCTGTGCGTAATGCCACTCAGGTGCTGGGTTTGCAGTATTCCGAGTCTTCTATTGTGCGACTCATTATTCAAGGGTTAAATCCTTTAACAAAATCTGCAATTATGTTCTCAAATCAGCCTAACACATTTGTAGAATTGGACTCTGTTATCATGCAGGCTTCTAAACATTTAATGGACTGTGCTGAATATTCCAACACTTTCCATCGTATCTCTAGGAATCCGTCTTCTGTTGCCTCTTCCAGTGCGCCTAGGGAAGTTTCTTTTCCTATTAATTGTTCTTACTGTCATAAACCTGGCCACAAAGTGAACGAGTGTCGCAAAAGACGACGATTTACTCAGCCTGCCGTGAGTTTGATGAGTGTCCGTGACAAGTGTTCGACTCGATTGCCAATATTATCTATTAATCTTCATTCTATGCCATGCCAGGCTCTAATTGACACTGGGTGTTCAGTTTCACTGTGTGATGAAGATTTCTTTGCTTCTCTGAAATGTTGCCGGAGAAAAATTATTCGTCAAAATGTTGACGTCGATTTAATCACGGTGTCGGGGCAGCCTTTTCATATTAATTCCTCTGTCTCACTCGAGGTTCAAATAGGCAAGTTTTCTTGGAACCACGTGTTTTATCTAGCTAAAATCCCGTTTCCCGTGTTACTGGGTGTGGATTTCATTTGTAATTCAAAGATGATTATTCGTCCGGCGAACGTCAGTTTTGAAATTGCCCCGAATTCTCTTTTTTCTTTTACGGACAATTGCGAAGCGTTTAAATCGGCGCCAGTTAGTAACTCATCCGAATCACATGTTCTGTCGTCCACTGAAATTACGTTGTGTGATAAGTTGAAGGGTTTATTGTCAAAGTATCCTGATGTGATTTCTCAAGAATTGGGGGTCACATCTGTTATGACCTACGAAATTGAACTGCTAGATTCTACTCCGATTCGATCCCATCCTTATTCATTGTCACCTCCAAAGGCAAATTTGATGAAGAAGCACATCCAATCTTTACTTGATAAGAAAGTGATTGAGGTTTCCAATTCAAACTGGTATTCGCCAGCTTTTCTAGTGCCTAAAAAGGATGGATCTGAAAGATTAGTGGTTGATTACCGTAAGTTGAACAAAGTTGTTAAATCAGACGGTTATCCTACACCTTCTGTTGAACATGCATTCCAATATCTTGCTGATGCAAAATATTTTACTGTTCTTGATCTCAATTCTGCCTTTCATCAAATACCATTATCTGAGAATTCTAAGAAATTAACTGCTTTTGTGACGCCGTTCGGAGTGTACCAGTATAATAGATTGCCATTTGGTTTTGTAAATTCTCCTCAAATATTCACTCGTCTCATTAATGAAGTATTGGGCGATTTGAAATATTCATGTGTCTACCCATATATTGATGACTTGTGTATCTATTCCAAGTCTGCTGAAGACCATGTATCTCATGTTAATGCTGTCCTCAACAAACTACGCAGTGCCGGTTTGACGGTGTGCGAGGACAAGGTTAAGCTTGGTGTGGAATCACTCACTTTTCTGGGCCATCTCATCACAAATGGAACCTTGCAAGTTGATCCTGAGAGAGTGAGACCAATTGAACAATTCCCAGTTCCCAGAAATGTGAAGGAAGTGGCCAGATTCATTGGACTTTGTGGGTTTTACTGCAAGTTTATTCCAAGGTATTCTGAAATTTCTATGCCACTGAATCGCTTGAAACGTAAAAATGTTCCTTTTCAATGGACAGCCGTTGAAAATGAGGCTTTCTGCCAGTTGAAGAAAGCTCTCACCAATCCACCAGTATTATCTTTCCCTCGATTTGACGAGGAATTTCATTTATTTGTCGATGCCAGTAATTTGGCGGTTGGTGCCGTTCTGAATCACAAAGTAAATGGTGATTTTGTCCCTGTGGCTTTCGCTAGTAAGGCACTCTTGGAACATGAACGTAAATTTTCTTCTTATGAATTGGAGTGTCACGCAATTCATTTTGGAATTCAAAAATTCAGTGTTTACTTACAAGTAAAACCATTTCACTTGTACACTGATAATGGTGCCTTGACATGGCTTTTCTCTCATCCTAAGCAGTTGGGCAAATTAGGCAGGATGGTTCTTAAATTATCCTCTTATAAATTCACTGTGCATCATGTTCGAGGATCATCTAATTCTGTCGCAGATTGTCTTTCTCGCATTGAGCCATCCTCATCTACAAATAGTCATTTAGATGTGGAATCTAACACTCATAAGGAGTCAGCTGTTCCTTATTCTTGTGTGTTACATAAATTGCCTTTGTCATTTGTCGACATTCGAAAACACCAAGAAACTGATCTCGTTCTAAAGGATATTTTCAATCAGATTAATAATAATTCCTTGAACGACAAAAACTATTTTCTGAAGGGACAGCTATTATGTTATGGGAATTCTAAAATTAAGCGAGGAAGAGCTGTTTTGCCTACGGTCTTGAGGCCTATGATTTTTCAATATTTTCACTGCTCTAGTATGTCTGCTCACTTGGGCATGGCTAAAACTTATGATAAGATTAGCAGACACTTTTGGTGGAAGGATATGAAAAAAGAGGTTTATGACATGGTCAGAAAATGCCATCTGTGTCAAACTTGTAAACCCAGAAATGCTCCACCTCCTGGCATGCTATCGTCGCACAATCCTTCTGAAGTTTGGGAAAGACTTTATATTGATTTTGTGGGACCTTTACCTTTGACTAAAGGTGGACACCAATATATACTTTCTCTTATTGATGGTTTTTCTAAATTCTGTTTTCTTGAGCCAGTTCGTAAGGCTACTGCTGGTTCGGTTGTTTCAATACTCACTCAAAGAGTATTCCCGAAATTCGGTTTTCCTAAATATTTGGTGTCTGATAATGCACAAGTTTTCAAATCTCATGCCGTTAAGGAGATGTGTTTGCAACTGGGGGTTAAGCAAATTTTTGTTTCTCCATACTATCCCTGTTCTAATCAGGTAGAGAGATTGCATAGAAATCTAAAATCTGCACTTGCTATTTTGTGCAATAATGCTCACCATATGTGGGACTCTATGCTTGCTGACTTAAATTTTGCCCTGAACACTGCCTTACATGAGAGCAGTGGATATTCTCCTGCCAAAATAATTTTCGGCAGAGAACTTAAGCATCCTTTAATTAATCAGTGGGACATTCCAAAATCTTTATTCGAGAATGATCTCAGCGATAATGACAGACAAGCATGTCTGAATCATGTTATTGCTAATTTAAAAAAGGCCAGAAACAGGTATAAAGAATCCTATAATAAATCTCACTCCCAAATCACTTTCTGTGTGGGAGATCTTGTTCTCTGCAAAAACCATCCTGTCAGTTCTAAAGGTGAACAGAAAATGGCAAAACTGGAACCTCTGTGGAACGGACCTTTCGTCCTTAAAAAGTATCTCTCTCCTGTAACAGTTATTCTGGAAGTTTCTCCTGGGAAAGAGAAAATTTGTCATGTTTCTCATTTAAAGGCATATCATGATGGCATTGCTAATTCCAGTAATTAAAAGGAGAGAAATATCATTGATTTTTTTTTATTTTTTTTTATTTTTTCTCAATGAATGCTAATGTTTGCTTTCTCAAATACTATTTGATAATTGATTTCGGTGTTGAATTTCTCTTGATTCCTAATAATATTGTTTTGAATAATGAATAATAAGTCTATTTCTATGCTTGTAATTGAAATTGTTCTAAAATATTGTATTGTACTTGCTTATTCTCATCTGCTTAATTCACTCTTGTAATTTAGTGTTGGTCTACTGTGATTGTGAGATGGGGTAAGGTGGAGGAATTATGGGTGCTTGGAGGGAGAGGACGGGAGAATAACTTGGGGATAAATCCCCGAGATGGCTCGTTTCCAGATAAGCTGTGGAGGTGGCCCCAGTTATTAAGATTCAATTGTGTTTTGTGTCACCTTTCCTCCACCAAGACTTTATGGACTTTCTCACAATTGGTGATTTTTGACAGTGATAAGAGTCGTGATTTTACAGTGTTCGATATTCTATCGATGGCTGAGTGATTGAATTGATCAGCTGATCTTAAGACTGCCTACTGTGTTTTAGTGTGGCTTTGGCGTTGAGTTGCGACCTTCATCGCCCGACAAGTATGAACTTTCATCTTGTCGCAACCAGCATGTAGCTCTCATTTCTATTGTTAATTGAAGAGTGAAATTTAGAGTGATTTCTTTTGTTGATGCAATATGCAGTTCTCATTTTGTTAGCATCGCCTATGATTCTTTTTGACTTGTTTAATTAATACTGAGAGATATATATACACATCTTGATTAAATTTAGTCAGTACTTGATCAATAGCTGACATGAATACCATATGCCTTGTAAATTGTTAACAATTATTGGAAAATCGAGGAAATTAGTGCAATCTATTGTCATTTATGTAAATCTTGTTGAATTTTGGAGGATTCTTTATTTGATAATTAATTATGGACTGATAATATTTACAAACATGGAGGGTTTAAAGGGAGAAATACTAATGCCAATGTATATTAATTAAGTGAGACACATATTATGCTGAATATTTTTGCTGCTATTTTGATAACTAATAATTATTTAGTGAATAACCGTATATTTGAATAACCTTGTATTTATTGTTTATATAAATTGGGATATATATTTTGTTGGTCGACCCTAACTTTCTCTTGGGTTGCAATATGAATTTTGGGTAGAAGTTAAAACCCATTTTTGTCAATCGTTGATTTTTGATAAGGTGGTTGAACCCAACTAATGGGACAACCCAGGGTTCTCATGAACCCAACTGCTTCACCAACCCAATCTTGCCCATTTACTAAGTGGTTGGTTATTGTATTGCTTTACTTGGTTTTTTAAAAACCACAAAATATCTCTGATGAGAGAAGGAACATTTGAGTTTGGTAAAGATATCCTGGTGTTATACCAATAAAAATCTTCCCAGTTCCTTCTAGTCGCTGATGATAATTATTTGTAATTTTGATTCACTGTACACCGAAACAAGCATCACATTATGACATATTGATTATTAATTTTATTTTCTTGCTATGTAATACTAAATAATCTACTCTATATCAATTCAGCAATATTTCTTGTCTCACTCTTGTAATTATGTCATGTTACTCACTTAAGAATTCTGTTGAATTCCAAACATCACTCCTGAGGTTATTATTTACAGAGTGATAAAAATGTATGTTCTTGTCAAAACTATTTTTGAGTGATATTTCTTGAATACTATTGTCTCAATCAATAAACTTTTTATATTCAGTTCAATTCTAACCACTGAATAATGGTTTTTGTGAAATTCATGGGGGTTAAACAGTGGGGGTTCATCCAGTGAAAACCAGTGGACCTGTGATGCCTCGATAAGTTTTCTAGGCATTAATCAGTTCTTGGTGGACGTGTCTTGGTCCCCAAGTTCAAGCAATTTTTGTGGTCATTTTCCCACAGAGGATGTGGCATTTTTTAGTGTCCCCCCCCCCAAAATTTCTGGTACCCCCCCCCCCCCAGAAATTCCTCGAACTTCCTCGAACTTCCTCCGAACTTATCCGCAGAACTTTTCCCGCTAAGGATTTTTCGGGCTAAGGTTTTTCGCGCAAAGGATTTTCGCGCAAAATCCTGTGTCGCAAAATCCTGTCTCTGAAAAATCCTGTCTCTGAAAACCCTGCCTCTGGAAACTCAGCCTCTGGAAACAGCCTCTGAAACAGCCTCCGAAACAGCCTCCGAACCAGCCCCGAACCAGCCTACCTGCAATGCAAGACTTATATAGGACTACTGCGGAGAAATACTTCTCCTTGGCAAGCAAGGGGAAATCGGTGCTAAGGCCTTAGTATTGCACTTGGAGTGAGAAGTTTTACCATTGTCCTATCACAAACTCTCTCTCCCTCCAACACCTCACCCCAGTATCTCCTTCCCCTCCATGTGTTCCAATGAACGATTCCTCTGATGTCTCCAACCCAGAAGTTGAGGGGAAAATTCTGGGTGCTGGCTGATGTCTCAAAACCAGGGAATGGTGTTTTGTGGAGCGGCCGTTTCTGCAGGGGCAGTGACGCATCAGTGGGCGGTTGTTGAATTCGCCTGGCTACCCCTCCACTCCCTGGAAGAAGCCCTCCCCTCAAATGCTGTCTCGCCTTGCATAGGCAAGCCCTCTTTCTGGTCGTGACCTGCTGGGAGTCACATGTCTTGTGAGCCATGAGATTTTTAGAGCAATTTTCTGCTGGTAATGTTTCCTTTGGGATCATGAATTTACTATCATTGTTTTCTGTAATACTTCTGATTTTTTGAATACTCTACTTTGAATAGATATCGTACGATAATAACTCGTAAATTATTTTTGGCTACCTTTTTCTTGTGAGCTGTTTTTCTTGTTTGTGGAGTCTTTTCCCTGATCCAGCATGTGACCGACGGTTGGAGTATTTCCCCTGTCTGGACTTACGTGAAAAATCAACCAGATTTTACGACGTAACGTTACAATTTTACAACAAAATATTCGAAAAAAGTGGATAACATTGCACTCATCACCGCGTCGAGGACATTTTTGAAAGGCGATTAAGGGCGCAGGCGCGCGCTAGCGTGACCACGACCACGACCTGCGGCACACGACCAGTTTTAGCATTGCAACCAATGGAGCGACGCGCACTAGGCCAAGTGCGACTCGTTGGTCGGACCCGAGTCGTCCGACCAAAATTTTTGAATTTGGTCGTCCCGGACTCAGCGGTCGTTGCGGCCAGAAATTACACACATTCTTATGGCGCGCCGCGCACTGGCTGCGACTTCACTCCGACCCGACCGTACGAACTGAGCAAGTGGACGCTGAACTTGTTCTGATATCGTGGGTGTGGTCGTGGTCGTGCTCTGGTCGGAAGGTGTGCGACAGAGATCTTTCGTGGTCGTGGTCGCGATAGTGCGCGGCTGCACTAAAATGCGACCGAAGAGGCAACAGAAATATATGGCCTTCTATGGAGTGGCCTTCTATGGGGTGGCCTCCTCCATGCAGTCCCCTTCGTGGTTTCCTGTGTTTCCAATGGCTTGATATCCATGGGGCTCTAGTTCCAAATTCGGCCGATAGTTCACATAAAAGTGTTTCACTTGTTGGATTCGCGGTTTTTTTTCCAGGACAGAAAAGAGTTCAATAGGAACTATTTTATATCGGAATAATTTGAGAATGTATTTTACTGACATCTTGTTAAAACAAGACATTGCAATATTTCCACTGACATTTATTATTACACAACGCGTTTCGTTGTTACAAACAACATTATAAAGTGTATTATATAATGTTGCATAGTATAAGTGAGTATTGCATTTGTAAGTGCATTATATGATGTAAGATAATGTTGTTTGTAACGACCAAACGCATTGTGTAATAATAAAACTCAGTGGAAATATGGCAATGTCTTATTTTAATAATATTAAGAACGTCTACCATATCATGCCCAAAACCATACCATATATTACTGACGTCTGATCATGTTTTCATCATACTGGCAATGTGACTATTGTCCTAAAGAAGGTCTCTGTCCGTCCCATGGAAACTTGATTATCAAGTTCCCTGCCGCGGATTTTAAGACGAATTCATCAATTGCGCCAAAATTTTCTTTTCTTTCGCTGTAATACTTGGGTCCTTTCAATTTGAGTTTTGTGTGCTTTCGTCTTCGCCGTCATACACGCGTCGCCAAAGTAGCCGTGACCAATGGCGTGCTATTATTGGCCAAAAAAATGACTCATTCATTGGTCACTATGACCGAAACCGCGTGAAGATGAAGTACAAGTTTCGGTCATAATGACCGAAGTGGCTGTGAACGTCGCTGCTTCATTGCACTTATTTTAATTGATATTCAAAAACGCCCTCTTTTCTTCGATGTGGACACAGCGACCTATTTATTCTAAACATTTGCAATATAATCTATTTCAAATCCTTGTGTCTCTACTATGGATGCTATATCATCGGAAAATCGTGACATACTAACGTTTTCTCCTTGTATATTCATTCCCGAGGCTTTTTCTGTGATTTAATCATTGGCTTTCTCGCTTTGGACGTTGAAAATTAAGGGTGACAAAACACAGTCTTGATTTACCCCTTTACTGATTCTTGCTTCTTCACAGCTACACTCCTGATCTTATCGCCGCTAATTGGTTTTTATATTATAAACTATGGATGAATTATGAAATCATTACAAATAACTCCAATTTATTTCAGGATTTCCAGCATTGTGTTTCAATCCACAAAAACTGTGTGCAAAATTTAATTTTAAACCAACCTTAACGTGCCTATTTGCGTTTCGAATATTTTGTGCTTCGCAGCAGGCTGGGATATCGGGCGGATCTGAACGACTTTCAATTGAAAGCAAGTTGCCAGGGGGACCGATTCATTGTTATTGGTGCTTCTTCGTCTCCTGGGAACCCATCCAATTCCTTCCTTATCTTCTCCCTCCATTTGATCGAACAATGGGTCGCTCAAGTAATTAGGGTCTTCCAAACCATCCAAAGAAGCAAGCTACAGGGTAAATTCCTGTATTGAAGGCGAGCAAGAAACGATAATGCGATTAGGATACGATAACACCACAATGGGATGATAATCTGCCGTGAACGCGTTAATTCCGGTATTGAGATCTTGAAAATATTAATAATTCGAAAGGTTCTTTTGTTTCAAATTCACTCAGAGTAATGATAAATTAATTATCAACGTATTAAAATTGAAATACATTGCGTTTTTATGGGTATCTTTTATCTTGAGTGTCCGTTAAAGTTGCTACTATGTAAAAAGTTATTTTTACATCTATAAAAATTTAAAGAAAATCTGGGATTTGGTAGATTTCCATTGCATTTATTTTATTCTAATGCATTATGCATGTTGGTTTTCATGAAGCTAACGTATTTAGCCATTTAAATACACTACTTAATTCAATTCAACCCCTTTTTATTACCATGACGGTGACCAACCCTGCGCCCACCCTGCAGAGGTTAATGTAAATGTAGTGTAATGTAACAAACAAAATTAGTAAATCACTTTTTTAAGGGGGGGATCTACCCGTGAGGGTCTTTCAAACACGTTGACGCCAGGGTTCTTGGGTACAGGGGCGCAGCAAGGAATTAAGGCTGGGGCGTATTTAGGTGTAACTAATAGCGGGGTGTGTGGGGGTATAGAATACCTACCAGGATAAGCGCTATGTGCGAGATTAATAAATTGCGCAATTTTAAAGATAAATGGTTCAAAATGGTGAGTTTTACGGCTTTCTGAGGGATGTTTTATGCATCATTACACTATTCTATTAGTAATATCAATCCAATTGAGTAAAATGGATTGAACTTAAAAATTTCTCTGAGCTCTGGGGGTGGTTTAATCCCCCAAAACCCCCCCTCGCTGCGCCACTGCTTGGGTAACCATTCCACCCCTGTACCTATCCAAACCAACCTGAGTACCTAGAACATTCTCGGTCACTCTGCCAATTCTTAAAACTTTTGTCAGCCGTTTGTTCCTGAAGGATCGTTTATTTCGGTTATATCTAATACACTAAAATTTAATCCTAGAAATACCAAGCATTCCTAGGCTTCCAGGCTTTCTGACTTTGGCAAAGGACTAATGGCTACCACAACGACTATGGTGCTAATCAGTGGCGTAGCGAGGGGGGTTCCACACTCCCCGAAATGTATTAATTCAATTACTTTCCTTTATAAAAGAAAACAAAATATTGAAAAATCATAAATTTACAAAATATGTCTTTGACAAATAAAGTTTTTTCGATTATGAAAAGTGTTAAAATTAGTTTAAAACCCTCTACTTGGTACCCTGTTTTTTCAAACATTTCCTCCCACGATTTTGGACCCCACGCCCCAAACGAAATTCCTGGCTACCACACTGGTTCCAATAATAAGCTTCTCCGCGATGATCCAATTCCCCATTACCATCGATTTTTTGACCCCCAAATGCATCCGTAAAGAAGATGCGTAGAGACAGTTGGCAAAACCATAATAGATAGATAATTCAGTGTTTCGACAATTTTGTTAGGGTTTCAGACGATTTTAGAAGGGGCCAATTCCATGAATTTATGTTGTATATTCGTTCACGCCAAACATTTGTACGATGGAGTCAGTCTATCAGTTTACATGAGAACGGAGATTTCTGTAGTGTGCGTTGAATTTCTTCGTTTCCGGTTACTCCCGCGTAGGTTACCAAGGTGAAGACGAAAATTTCGCTGACACTATTTCCAGCGTCTTCAGGTCGAAGATGCTGGTTCACAATTTTCGCCTTCATTATATAGGGCACCGTAGCCATCAGTTCTTGCAGCTGCTCCCCCCATTGGTCCACTTGAGTTATCCCCTCCAACGGGCGTCTAGATGGTATCCCTCGTCGCGATTAAAATTATTTTTCCCGGCGATTTCAATAGATTCTCGTATTATTCTGGGGTTATATCTGCTTGTCTTCTTGGCTATCTTGGCTTCGTCAACTTTAACATCGTGCGCCGCGGTCCAGGCGTACTCGGAAATGACAGACAAATGGAACGATACCTCATGGCGGGCTCGAGGGATTACACTCCCGGGGCAGGGTCTTTCAACTTTCTCTTTTCACATAATCAATCACAACTAAGGATTTTCTATGCAGTCAGCGTTATTTTAGTCAGTTAACAAATTACAATAGCACAATATTTTCTAAAACAATAGTTTTATCGTAAAAAATAACTGCAGAAATGAAAATAGGACGTCAAAAAACTTGAAGGGTGCTGTTTTCAAAGTAATCCGATAAAAATCTGACTTTTTGTCCAACTTTTTCGCTATCCGGACCACTGTGCGAGTGGATATGGATGAAAGAAAGGGAATGAGGAATCCCTCACCGACATTGGGACGGCGCGGCGGGGCCCAGGACTAGCGAAACCATTACTTGCTTTTCCTACAGGAAAGAAAAATTCCCAATGGGCAAGGATATTTCTCCAATTTTCGGTAGATGGAAACGACAGACAGTTGAAATTGTCGTTTCTTCGTGGCAGGTGTTCCTACATTTGCAACAGGGCCGAATCAAAAGGAGTGATTTAATAGGCCTTGTTGTGAATTTAAGAGGGAAGTCCATGAAGGGAAATGAGACATATGTAGTACTTAAATACTTGATGGAAACCTAAATTATTCAGTAGAATAATTTAAGAATAATAATAATGACAATAGTAATAATAATAATTAAAAATGCATAGAATGGGTCAATTCCATTTTTTTTAATGACGAACACGATTTCAATTGCGAAGATTTTAAATAACTGAAAGAGAAAACTGTGTTATTTCACAAAAAAAAACTTATACATAAGTCTGGTCTATACTTCCTAGGTCATTGTCGGGCACAATTCAAGAAGAATTCTCGAAAATAAAATGGAAAAAAGTGGAGTTTGGACACTGATGTGGTAGACTAGATTTAAAAAAACTGACTTTATAATTTTCCAGAACTATTTTATTACCCAACTGGTTTCAGCACTTCAGCACTATTTTCAGGGAACTTTTATCAAGGTTTTCTTTTCAAGAATTCATCTCATAATTTTAAAATATAACATAACCGCAGATGCTACCAGCCGAAGCAAACTTCTGTCATCCTACTTGAAAGACATTCATCCCGAAAGACCACTAATTGAATTTTAAAATGAGACACACTAAATTAAAACTCGTTCATTTCTGCATATGATGACATTGTGAACTTTTTATGAAAATAATAATCTCACAGTGGGCTCAGAAACAAATTTTCGGCACATTTCTAATTTAAATGTTTATAACTACTTCAACTTATCAGATTCCGGAGATAGGTGTTCTAAAACGAATGTATGGAAACCCCAATTTTTCGCACAACAGCGGGAGAATAACCTCAACAGGATAAGAGAATTTAAAGCGCAAGAAATGGTAAATTTGACAATCCCTGGCAATTTATTTTTCATGACAAGAAATAAGAGAGTAAAATGTCGCAGTCACGAGCAACATTTCCGGTTGAAATGGCAGTTAAAAACATCTATTCTTCAACGCACCGATAATTGGGCAAGTAAGGACGTAAGGCTAACAAATCACTCGACATCACTAAACACTCCTAAGTTCTACGACAATTTTCCGAGGAAGGACCTACTCAAAACTCCAGCACTTCGTTATCTCAGAATGCTTCCAGCTTAAAACTTCCAAGATTCCTAAAAGTTGACTGTTACAACTTCTATCCTACCCTAAAGACGCAGAACTCCAAATTGCTCCACTTCTATAATGCCCGTAATATTTTCAGGGTCCCCAATTAAGAGACAGTTTGGGACTGCTACAAAGTGAAAGATGAATTCACCCTCCAATCTTGGAATGAGAGAAATTTATCGCGAAATTTATTTTATAAAATTCTCAAATTTAAAATGCCAGAATAATTTGAAAGACAGATTTTATTGTGGATGGTATTAAAAGAAAGGTAATAGACGAAGTGAAGTGCCTGAGAGTTACGATAATCTCGAGCCTCTTGTGAGAAACACAAATAAGAATATTTGCAGCATAGCCCTGAAGAGATTAGAATTCGCCAAGCGTATTGTAGCAAGATTTTCGGATGAGAAAGTAAAAGAAAAGGTGATATTTTGCACCCGTCCGACCACACCTTGAATGTGCAGCTGGCGTATGGGATCCGGTATAGAAAGACTAAATCCGCGAACTGAATAAAATACAAAGGAAGGCTGCGCGGTTCGTCAAAAACCGCTACGGGCGTACAGACAGCGTTACTCAGATGTTAAGCGAATTAGGCTGAGAGCCGCTGGAGACTCGGAGGCTGCGCGCTGGGCTTAGATTGCATGAACAATTGAGAATAGATATCTTTAAGAGCGACTCGGCCATCTTAAGGCCACACTATATCTCCAGGGCTGACAGAAGCGATAAATTAAGAGAGATATTTTGCCTAACGGATAGATATGGGAATTCGTTTTTCCCCCGGACCATAAAGGATTTTAATGAATGCTAGTCGTAATTTCGTCGGAGCGTTTCCTTTTTATGTGTAAACGGCTGGTGTCCTAACATCCCCTGCCACACGCCTTTTAGACAGCTTGCGGGGTAGTTCGTAGAAGTAGATGTAGTTTTTCCATAAAAAATCGGAAATAAAGAAAATATACTCTTTTTTGTGTCTCTTGTGGGACAAAAAACTTAAAATTAATTCCTGAAAAATATATAATTTTAAGTTGTATCCTATGGATAAACATAATTTATTGTAGGTATATCATGACATGGTCGATATCCATTTTCATCATAAAAAAAGGAATAAATCTAGCCGCAGCCAAGTTTCTGGGTTCTCCACCGAGTCGATTCATCTTCGTGACGACATTTCGCCGGCGTTGCAGAAGGCGTCTTTAGGTTTGAAGTGTCGGATGCAAGCAACAATCAATCTAGCATTCAAATACTGCAATGTTGATCAGAATTGAGTATAACAAAAACTCAATTTCGAAACCACATTCGATATAATTTTGAATATTTCTAGAAGTAAAAATTTAATTGTAATCGTAAAATGCATTCTCTTGCGATTATGGTTAATATGATAAAAATAACCATTTCCTTTTCCAACAATTAAGATTACATGGAACTATGGCGTATAATACACCGTTTTTTCCTCTGCTAGAACCGTTTATGCTGGCTTAAAACATTGATGTTGATGCATAACATTAACCATAAGCATACTCATAAAATGTTGTGATTGCATCGAATAATAACTTTCCAATTTGATAGGAAATATTTTGGTTCAAGTTCAGCTGAACGCGCTATCAACATAAATTGTCTCCAAAATTAATTATTCCCCCGTACTCAAAATAATTTTTTAGGTTATAAGCAAAATCCGCAATGTTAAACTGTTAAAAATATGTTTGCATTTGCTGTCCAAATAAAACATGTCGATATAATTGCGATGAAAGAAAAACTTTAAGAAACGTCAAAATAAGTATTGTTCAGCCTTTTGTCAGTACAAATATCTCCATCATTTTATGCATAAATGTGCTGTCCATTCATGAAATTAAGTATTCATTGAATGCTTTATTGTAGTTAAAACAGTTATTTCTACTTTCATGCATTTCGTTTAATCATTCCAAAATGGTGTCTGTGAGACGCCGCGCGACTAAGAGTGTTCCAAAATGTGACGCGCCTGATAGAGGGTTAAAGGGAATTCAAAGTCAAATGCATGGTTCATCGCAGTATTAAATAAAAAATCGATAATAAATTTTTTGGCTCGGTCTTAGCCGGTTATTATATTGAAAACGTATCTTCACATTAGCATGTATGTTAAAAGGTTGCTGAAGTATGTTGTACCTCATACCTTTAATTGCATTCCAAGGGCTCTACGTAATCTAAAATCTGTAGCCGAAATTAAAATAAAAGTGAAAGGTGAAAGGAATGGTTAATTAGTGAAACTGTAAACTTGTAATTTCTTTAATTCATCTGAAATGTACAAATTATATTAAATTCTCATATTTTGGTTTCAAAGTTCCTAAAAATTTTGTGTAGTGTTTTTTTGTTTTTTGTTTATGAAGTTGAGGGCCATGATCAAATGCATAGACACCTACCGATCGTCGCACCACTATTGACAAAATTTGGATTGCGATTTAATGCGCGGGGAACGTGTTCAAATTAAGACTGCAACACCTACCTATTGGAGCCTCCTACAGAACTATAAACTTTCGATCGCCCATATTTGAGCGACGACGCTGAATTGGTATTTCTTCACCATCTATCAATTGGAATTTAAAATAGCAATTTTAAGGTGGGAACATATCATGAAGCAACTCGCTACCGCTCAGATTAGTCACTTTGCTGCTGCACAACGGTTGGCTTCAATGATGCACGCAAAGCATATTGGTTGATTAGGAATACGCAGCGAGGGTCAAAACGAGAAAAAAAAAAGACAACAGAATTCCGCACCTCGTTAATTAAGCTGATATTGGAAGCTTAATTGGAGGCATTCCGACGGTGAGTCAAATCATAACAAAGGAGCTAATTGGAAACGCAAATTAATATAGGAAGGAAAATACTTTAGAATTCCTAGGTATGATAGCGAGAAATGATCACGACGCAAAATCAACGGTGATGAATACCATTCTCCCTTGCACCCAAGGGAATGTTATTTATCGCCGTTGGATGGACGCGGAAGGGTGATTTTGGAGGGGGTCTCAGGGGTATTGACCCACCACAAAATTTATTTAAAAAATTTCTTTTTTATCAGTTTAATTGTTTTTTATTCTTTCATACTTGCTCTAAAATACCATCGTATTTATCACACAAAAAGTACAAACTATTTTAGTATCATTAATATCTTGTGATCAAGATTTTAATGTTTATATACCGGTATCTTCCAGGAGTTAATCGCAAATTGATGAGGCTGACTCCGTTGATTTCATATCAGTAGTTTTCGCGAAAGTAGTAGCATTGCTGGTTCTACATGATACACACTTCCATCGGTCCTTAAATTTTTCTGGACATCGCCCGATAAGTCGATTCCCTGACTCACACTCGTAGTAAATTCTATACGTACATTATCGACAGCTAACGAAAACCTATCACCAGGGAGTTGCATCTAACAATCAGATTTGCAAATAATCCCTTGGAGAATATTATTCGGGAGAACTTAAAGACACAGCAGTTTTTCTTTTTCTAAAATTCGACAGTCATTCTTTGCTGTGATGGCGTACACCAAAATTTATGGCGACAAAAAGGTCGTGTTAAAGGCGACATAATTTTCCACTAACTTTCACAGATGTACAATAAGGCTTATTCTATTACATAACAACAACGTATTGCCGTAGAACACTAAACTAGTCGAAAGATATTTTGCCGGTTTTCACATCCGATACTCAATTTTTTTCTATGTTCGTCATAATCAAAACTTAATGTGACAAAATGAATACATGAAATGCAATATAATCTACCACTAACACTCACAAATATATAATTACGTTTCTTCTATTCTTTAAACCCAAAAAATATCGTAAAGCATGAAAGTAATCGAAACAAACAAAGTAATGCTACCAGTCACCCGGAAATCCGTGTAATCTTTAGTAAAGTTGAATAACGAACGTTGAATGATAATAAAAATGAGCTACTTATTCCTCACCCGTCAATTTTATATTTAATAATCCTAGTTATTGCCTATCTCTATGTGAAATTAGGATAGCTCCACGGTCGGTATCATGAATTACCACTTTCGTAAATCCATTTCATTGAGCGGGCCTACCGGAGAATCCTCTCATGTAATATTGCTGCTTCTGTAGGTTAACATCTGACAGCGGGGAATACGGAAATGGCCCTCTTCAACCTGATGTCCGGGACTGGAAATGGTTTGACGAAATTCCTACAAATGGAAGCTGCAGAGCTGAGCACCACTACTCCACTATAGAGCTCGTTGAAGCCATTTTCGAGTACCCACTTGTACTCGTGCCATGGAGCGCAATCTCCTCCAGGGTTGCCAGCTCATCTCTAACTATGGCGCCAGGTGATATACTTCAAATGGAGGACAGGATACGGAATGTAGAGTACTGGATATAAAATCTGGCACCGACTATTGCTGCCAAACAGTCCGAGCGATCGTGCAAAGCATTGACAGAAGCGATAGTAGCGCTACCACCCATGATTAGCCGTGACTAAAATGAAATTGAATCGAATTCGAAAAATTCATTCATTTGCGTCTCTCATTCACGACTCGTAATTTATTTTACAGAATTATTTGAGTGTTTGCATTCAATTACGCTTACTCAAGAGGTTAACCTCTGAAGTTGATTCTTTCGACCAAATTTATAGAATAAGGTGGTTTCCTATTGTTTTTTTTATTGCCTAAATCGAGAGATTATTACTCCTGGAGTACGTATTTCACGCTTTTAGATTTTAAAATGACGATATATATTTTTTGCGATTAAATGAAAAGTGAAAATTTTCAAGCGCGCGAAAACGCGAAGGTTAAGTATGAATGCCGGGAAAACTTCGTGTGACGTCGTTCTGGTTCACGCTGCCGCGAGTGAGGTGACCTTGGGGCGAGGCTTAGAGCGCTGATACGACGCAGGATGCTAGCAGGTAGCAGAGTACCATTGTGGCTGGTAGCGCTTGGCTTAAATAAGGATTATTAATACCTTATCAAACGAAGAAAACTTTCCAACCTTAGCCATTTTTAATAGGTTATTATTAAGACATGTTTCCCTGAGCTCTGTGCCTCATGCATGAATTGGTAACCTCAGACGATGTAAAACTCCTATCTAGTCGTATAGAAACTAGGTCCCTGTGATGTCACGTGGAATGCAATAGCATTGGCGCCAATCTGGCCTTTTTCAAATGAGGTTAAAATTGACCCTTGCCATTCGTCTAAACTGGGATTTCTAAAACCAATTATGAATACACTATTGGTGGGTAAGGAATCGCAACCAATGTATTTCGTTTTATTTGATGAAGGAAACTCCTATTCTAAATCTTTGCGTGTGTTATTGCACGTAGTTCATCCATCTCCCGTTTATCGTGAAAGAGAGACAAAGGAATGAACGGTTCGAATACGTATCGAAAGAATCACAAAAAACGGCATTAAAGACTTGAGCCTATAAATCTATGCTTCCCTTACTATAGGCGAAATTGGGTATTGCGCAAGTATCAACCATAACAATTATTTCAAGAAATCGAAAATGGTTATTACTTAGTCTAATTCTAACCGCAGAGCTTTGAAATTCGTCGTCGCAGACCAGGGACAAAATAAGGGTTTTTCACCCCGACCGTGGCTTAGTAAGCACGACCCTCGCCACATGTGCCACAGTGTGCACTTGTGACGTCAACATCTTGTTCGGTAAAACCCATCCCGAAGTTCTTTCTGAGAAAATGGCTTGGTGGTGAAACTGGGTAACACACTTGACTGGCAAAGTCCCGGCCAAGTCCAATGTTTTTTCATGGTGAACTTCATTTTTTGGTGTATTTAACTATTTCACTAACTAACTCTGGAAGGACTGGAGGGGGAAGATAACTCCAGTCCTAACTCCTCACACCCTCCGCCCACCCCTCCCACCTGAAATATATAAAAAGGCAGCAAAAACCAATCCCATCATTATTCCCTTGAAAAAGTGACCAGCAGTCGGTCGCGAAATGTCGGGGCAATCTCCAATACGACACGCAGCATACACCCGTATGTGACTTATTTTTTGATACATTTACCAAGTTTAAAATCCATTTTACACGGGTCGCGTCATTGCGCAATCTGGAGTATTCACGAAGGTGCAATCAAAATTGCATCGTGTAAAGCGGTGAATTGCTAGAACACATGCGAGAATGCGGAAACGGCAAAAGGGCACCGGATCTAATTCCAAGCTCGCATTCCCGCAATTTCAACGTGTTTTAAGTGCTTACCAGTGCAATGACGTGCCCACTGTAAACCCCGTGTTGATTTTATTGCGATTTACAAAAATTTTGTCAATATATTGGCGTCATTTCACTGCTACTCACTAAGTTAGTTGTTCCAATAAGGTTTATGCATTTTTATAGCTAATTTTTCTGGTAGATATACTTTCAATATATCATTATCTAAGGCCGATGCATAGAAAACGGTATCAATATTCATGCAGAGAACATATATAGAAACATTAATTTAAAAAAAAGAGGGAAATGTATTGAGCTTTAGAACATTAGAAGAAATCAACCTGCTATATAAAACAGACTAATAAAACAATTAACAGAATAAAGCGTCTGGTAAAAGGCGGAAAAAATATGATACCTTCATAGTCACGTCGGGTCAAATCATCGAGTGCAGGGAAACAAAACAGTACTTTGAAAATCCAACTTTCCTCAGTGGTAGAATGACAAGAAATATTAGACTAAAAATTTTTAATTTTGGAAGGCGTCATTTTATTTAAAAATCATCTTATAAAATCCAAATGGGTCTAGTGTGACCCGACACGATCAATTAAGGGTTAAAAAGATATGAACAAACGTTGGAAAAATCTTAGGATTTTGACTTTCGTCCCTATTGGAAAAAAATACCCACTGCCAGAAAACGCCCACCCACATAGTCAACTTCTGCGGTTTAACCTTCGAATAACCGTAATTGAATTGAAATACTTCAAAATTCTTACTAAATAAATAGCGTACGATGAAAGAGAGACACGAACGAATAATTTAGTATTCACGCAAAATCCTGAATAGGGACCTAGCCAACATTTCATATTTAATCGTGAGCCACAAAACTAATTAAAAATATGTAATTTCATTACACTGCGAACATATTTGATCACCATTGGACGTATTTTATTTTGCCTTTGACTCTGACATAAGAGCCAATAGAGAGTCAATAACAGAATTGACTTTGTCAATTTCACTTTTTAAGTTCGGAAACATATGATTTCGCTAATTTACATCATTGAATCGGCATATACCGGAGGAAAGAGCAGAAAATTTTCATTGAATCCACAAAAATATTTGAAACTCGTATTTGAAAGCAATATTTTCAGCTCCCTCTCATATTTTGGAATTCTCTCTACTGAGCACTGAACTCATTGGTTGGATGTTATTGCTAATGAAATACATATCATATTTAACTCTCCATTAAAGCATGCTTGGATATTTCTTCTCGATTGAAATGAAGCCTTTTGTGAATATTAAAGGAGGTTCTCCATATCGTCCACTCTGCCATGAATAAAACGATCATATTTAAAAATTAATTTATTGACTTTCAATATTTATACGGCCACTAAACACAGAAAATGTCCAATAGCAATTCTCAAATTGAGAGAACATCGGAACAAAGATACTCTTAAATGATAATATGCATTGAAAATAGAGGGCGTACATTCGATAAAATTATTACTGAGACACTTATGATTAACCGTTGCAAAAAATTGGGCCCATAGACCTTAAACTTTTCTTTACTTTACACTTGGGTATAGCGCCTTTGGGAACTAAAAATACGTTTTTTTTTAATGTCATGAATGACGTACAAAGTTAAAATTCTTTTAGGGCATTGGTTTCAGAATTAAGAAACGAAACATGTTAACATGTGGTTTTAAATAAAACATTTTGCTAAAATTGTCTATGCCTGATCAGAATAAGCAGATATTTAATTGATTAAGTTGGACAGGAAATCATTAATTGTATTATTTCAGTTTCCAACAGTAAATGTCTCCAAAAGGAGTGTCAAAAATATTGTCTTCTTTTTTCTTGATTTACAACTAAGCGTTTTCTTTTTTAATCACATAATTCTAAAAAACATTTTCGCAAACATTTATTCTGTTTACGTACCAAAATTATGTATTCATTTACATTTCAAGCCCTAATGAAGGTTTGAAAATAGACCGAAACATATGAAAAATTGCATTTCAATTTATAGACCTACACTACAAGATGATAATTTGAATTATAATCTTTTCAAGCAAATATAGGCGGATTAATCAGTGATGTGACCTTTGAGAAGTCACCCGAAAATGCACTTCGCACATTATAATGCCAACTGTAGCATGAAGGGCTGTGAAAATAGTTTTATTCCAAATTCCAAGTTTTCTTTTACTTATTTTGCGTATAAATTTGGCTTATTATATAAGTCGACCGAACAGTCATTAAAAATTTCAAATACCATGATAAACTCACGATTGGTTGAAAAATATAGATTATCACATTCAAAGAACGCGCTTTCATTTAAGAATTTACTTATTTTTAATAATTCAATGATGGACTCTTGAGTTCCATTTATTGATTACTTTGGAGAAATTTATTTGGAGATATAGTAACTTTGGATTAATAGAGGTCATGCTTTATTAATTTGTATCCTTGAGCTTAACTGTGATATCATCATCCTTAGACGCGTTAATCTGCTGAAAGAGTTACCTTCGCTGCTTAGATTGCGAAAAAGATCGCCTCTCTCTCAGAGGAAATATGGCGACTTATTAAAAAGAAATGGAGGCATTTAGTTCATTGGAGTAGCTCATCTAGAGGATTATTCTGCTATCCAAGTGAAAATGACCAACCTTGGAGAGCTTTTGGATCTTACCCGCAATTTAAATCTTGGCCGTATTAGGATAAATGCGTGAACGTATTAAAGCCCAAACGCGGAAATATAAAATTACCTTCGTCAGCTTTCCCAATACTTACGAGGGTACTTCCTCAAGTTTCACCGACTGATCTCGTTCAAATTTTGCTAGTTAATATGAAATAGATGCCTATGAGGAGTAGTTTTTGTTTCAGCGGCCAATCTTCAATACTTTTTGAGATATTAGTGACGGAAAGTACTAGGAAAACGTCAAAATTTATGCTACCCACACCTTCACAATAGCCCCTTATACTCCATTGCTAGGGTTATTAGCACCAACGCGTCGCGACGGTGTATACTTGCGATGTGGGTTGCATAAAACAAGGCGATTTCCTTGTGCTTTCCTTCGCTAATATCTCGAAGTGTTGAGCGTTGGCGGCTGAAACAAATGCTACAATAGGGTTGTTTCCTATTATTTTTTTATTGCCTGAATCAAAAGATTATTTTTCCTGGAGTACGCATTTCACGCTCTTAGATTTTCCAATGACGATATCTATTTTTCGCGATTAAATGAAAACTGAAAAATTTCAAGCGCGCAAAAACGCGACGGCTAAGTAGGAATGATGGGAAAATCCCCGTGTGACGTATTTCTGGTTCCAGCTGTCGGCGTGTGAGGTGACCTTGGGGCGAGGCTTGAGCGCTGATACGACGCAGACTGCTAGCAGGTAGCGCTTGGCTTAAATGATGATTATTATTCCCCTATCAAACGAAGGAAACTTTCCGAACTTGGGTATTTTTAATGTGTGATTATTATGAGATGTTTCCCTGAGCTCTGTGCCTGCATTAGTAATCTCAGACAATATAAAACTCCTATCTATTCGCATAGAAACTAGGTCCCTGTGACGTCACGTGGAGTGGAATCGCATTGGCGCCAATCTGGCCTTTTTCAAATGAGGTTGAAATTGACCGTTGCCATTCGTCTAAACTGGGATTTCTAAAACCAAATAATTTGTATATTATGAAAACCCTAATGGTGGGTAACGAATAGCAATCAATGCATTTCGTTTTCTTTGATGAAGGAAACTACCCTATTGAACTCATGACAATGATCATCGGAATACGGGGTCCCGTATCTTACCTTGTGAAACTCTTAATGTAGTGTGAAAAATCCACAGAGAAAAAATAATTCGCCTTGACCGGGATTCAAACCCAGATCTCCAAATTTCCGGTCGAGTGCTTTAGCTTGTTAAGCTATCGAAGTGTCATTCTTACCTGTGGAAAGAATATTGGCTCTATTGGCTCTTATGTCAGAGTCAAAGGCAAAATAAAATGAGCCAAAAATAGCCGAGCTCATAAAAGCACTCCTAACCTTAGCGGCGGCCACAGACAAAGAAAACAATGAATACAGCAACAAATTTTTAAATGATAACTATTTTCTTTTAAATCATTTTCGAATTTCCACTAAATTCATCCACAAGCAACGAATACATAATTATTGGAATAGTAAAGTAGAAAAATCTGAATTACAAGATTACAAATGTTTAAGCCAATTTAAAGATATTTTAATAGGACAAAGGTAGATAAAATGTTTTTAACATTTAAATATACAGTAAAAGGAAAGGGTATTAATGAATTGTGTAACCACTAATTCTCTTTCGTACAGTAATAAATGAGAATAAAAATAAGCTATTATTTATAGCAGTACGACTATTTGGTGGAAAAATATAAGGATTTATACGGCACAAAACACATTTTTGACAAACGCGTGAAAAAATTTAAATGCGTATAATTATTATCATTAAAGTATCCGACCGATTAAGGTTAATTCACGCATTGCTTGAGAAGAATCATTCTGGGAGCCTCCCTCTCCTTCAAGCAATTCTTTTTTCAGTTCACTGAAAGGCCTACTCCCTTTCATTCTATCTAAAAATCCTACTTTCTTCATTCTTTTCCCGCGTCTACCAAACATTCTACCCTCTAACACCGTTTTCAACATCCCCACTCCGCTAAGCATTCGCTCTATCCATTTCTTCTGTCTCCTCCGTATCTCATCCAAAAGCTGCCTCTCCTCACCCACCATACTAGCACTTCGTTTTTACCCCTCCCCTCTTTCCACTTCAGCTCCTCCTTTCTTCTTCGCTCCAACATGTCGAATGCTTCCAGTCTTCTACCCACCTCCTTCCTAAATGTCCACGTTTCCGCACCGTAAATCGCTACACTCCAGATCAGGCTCTACTCCAACATTTACGTTAAAAACTAACATAACTATCCTCTCATAACCTCCTTCCTGTTTATGAACGCTTCTTACTGATGTCCTCTCTGCTGTATCCGTTTTCCTTTGATGTTCCGCTCAAATATTTGAATTGATTTACCAGCTCAAGTTATTCCCCAAATAGATTTACCTTGATTCTCATAATTCTAGCTCGTGAAAATGAGCATAAAACGCAAAAAAATGTATTAAAATAAAACGGCCTCGGTATGCATAGCTGGAGCTGAATATGATAAGTTTTCCTGGAGAGTTGACTTTAACTTATACCACTACTTTTTAAAAGTACTACTACCAAGAAATTATATAATAGAATACCACATAGATAAAAATTAGTTTTTTTTTTATTAGTGAATTTTGTGAATCATATATTTCCGCAATGTTCTCCGAGGCATCATGGGAATAATCGCTTCGTTATACATAAATAATGAAAAGAGGATTTTGGGCTCAGCGAAGAGGGAAATGGAATAAAAAAATAGGATTCCGACCGGAAGAGGTGAACATGATTCAAGTGGTGGTGGATCGGAAGTTGGTACAAAAAGGCTCACAAGGGAAGTCTCTCACGTGTCACCACCAGATCTCGTTCAAATTTTTCTAGGTAATCGGAAATGGGTATCTATAAAGTTAAGTTTTTGTTTCAGCCGCCAATGCTCAATACTTTTCGAGATATTAGCTAAGGAAAGTACCAGGATAGCGCCTAAATATATCCAACTCATTGCGAAATCATAGTCCCATATACTCCGTTGCTGGGGTGAAGTGCACTGACGGTGTATTATTGTGATTCGTGTTGCTTAAAATTAGGCGTTTTCCTGTTAAGGTGCGTTTACACAGTGTAGCATGTTACATAAAACAAGTTAGATATAACATGTTTAACGAAAAAGTTACAAATACGTGTAACATATTTCGTGTAAAATTGTGTTTTTAAAAAATTCGTGTTATACAACAAGTTTTCGGTTTCCCGCTTCGTGTGGGTTGCATGTTACACGTATAACATGTTACACGGATTTGTAACTTTTTCGTAAAACATGTAACATGTAACTTCTATAATTAACATGTTACACAGTTTAAATGCACCTTTACATTCCGCCACTAATGTCTCGATAAGTGTTGAGCTTAGGCAGCTAAATCAAAATTAAACCTCATTGGTATCCATTTCATGTCACCTTGCAAAATTTTAACGAGATATGGTGATAATTGAGGGACTTCCCTTGTCAGGATTAGACTTCGAGTAGAGATAGGTATAACTAGCACGATACCTACACAGCAAAAACGCTCAACAATCGCCCACCGAATCAAATCCGCTCATCTAGGAGCCCAACGACACGAGTCCGCCCAGCTGGCAGTTGCCGAAGCATAAACGCTCACCTCCAATTCTCCAAGCTTCGGAGGTTTATGCTCCGGCTACTGCCAGCTTATCGGATTCATTTTATTAAGCTCCTAGCTGAGTGGATTTAATTCGATGGGCGATTGTTGAGCGTTTGTGCTGTGGAGGTATCGAGTACAACGGAATTGATAGGAAGAAAATTGTATGAGACGTAATTTTGAAATATTACCCATCAGTTTTCGGTCATTATTACCACAAGTACTGTTGTTCAGGGGCGCAGTCAAGAATCAAGGCTGGGGTAGGTTTAGGTGCAACTAATACCGGGGTGTGTGGGGGTTTGGTATACCCACCAGGATAAGCGGTAGGTGCGAGATTAGTAAATTGCGGAATTTTTTTTTTTTTTAGAATAATAGAATTTTATTCCACTCATATTCAATACATTACATCGAGAAAAATAAACCCTGTAATAATTGTGGAATATATGGGTACCCCTTTGTGGAAAGGTTTTGGGGCTACCATCATACACTATTGAGAACATGACTGGTGCTAACATACATAAAAATACATTTATTTCGTTTAATTGAGTGATTTGTTTTCTTGACAATTGCATTCGATTGTGAATTTACAGTAATTTACACATGGATAACTTTTCTTAACACATACTATCATAACACACTTTCTCTCATAACGCATAAGAATTACATACAATATACCTTTATTTGAATTTAATTATAATGTAAATGGTTCAAAATGGTGAGTTTTACTGTTTTCTGAGGGATGTCTTATTAATCCTTACGCTATTTTATTAGTAATAGCAATATAATTAAGTAAAATGGATTAAACTTAAAAATTTCTTTGAGCTCGGGGGGGGGGGGGGGGGTTTATCCCCCAAAACCACCCCCTCGCTGCGCCACTGCTGTTGTTCACCATCTATAGAGCGAAAGATCTACAACCGCATGGTTCATTATCCAGGGTGTAAGTTTCTTATAACTATATTTCAGCCGGAAAATTCGCTTCTTATCTCTAACATGTCAGGTTAACATCAGGGATGGCAAGTAAAACAAAACGAAAGTCAAAACCAGTAAAATTTCAATAGTTTCGTTCCCGGGGGGAAATATAGTAAAATGGATTAAATCTTAAAATTTCTCTGATTTCTGGGGGGCGTTTTATCCCCCAAAACTCCCCCCCCCCCCCACGCTGCGCCACTGCGTAGGTGCATCTCATGCTCCCAAAGCCCGTTAGGCTACTTTTTGTTGAGTGTCCAACGCTCCCTTTGCGTCGTCGTCTCATTAGCGTTTCTTACGTCACGCCAGCTGAATGGATGTCAACCATGCTGTGATTAAACATCCCCTCGGGTAGGCGCACCTTTTGATACGCTGAGGGGAGAAACATATGAATCGGTAACTGCGGAAAGACATCATGTCCAAGTTGGACGATTTTTCTTTTTTTCTTCTCTAAGTTGTTGCTAGGTGCAAGACTCAACATTTCCTACTGAATGGAAACATGTTATGGAAAAGTATGCTCGGTGGTATTAGCATGATATGCTTCGTTTTAGTAGGAAACGTTTAGTCTTGCATCTAGCAACAACTTCAATAAGAAAAGAAACCGTCCAACTAGGATATGATGCCTTTCTGCAGTTGTGATTCATACATTAACAAATGATGCGCGCTCACTTTACAACAATATCCATGTTTATATTTGTTCCTAGTGTCTGTAGTCTGGTGAAAAAAATCTGAGGCCATACAATTTGAATGTATCTCTCATATCTCAACTCCAGCGATCGGTTTTCATTTGAGCTCATACTTGTTTAAAACACTAAGGGCAACTTTTGGACTCCCTTTTCTCGTCGATCTTGATTAATAAACTCAAATATTTTCCGCTTACGATCCGTAGCCCACTTTTCGAGCTATTATCGGCGAAAAAATTGGCGCTGTCGACACTTTGGAAGAACAGTTGATGAGGTAACGAGTTATTTCGGAGCGAGTCATTATCCCCAGTTACTCCCAGGTACAGCGCATGAGACTAGCGAGGCTCATTGTTGCTTATTTCATTAATCAATTCCTGCAAAAAAATTTAATTTTATGTTTATTTATGGCATTGAACATTTCTGCAGTTAGCGATTGATATCTCAGAGGATCTTAACTTAAATATTTATCCTTTACCCGAGCAAACCTTTTTGCTCGGGAATGCGTTCACGCACCATTTTTGGTCTACGAGTACGTGCGGACACACTCGACGATCAATGTTTTGGTGCGGGGTAAAAGCTGATTACGCGCGCGGTATTCGGAAATCATTTTTCTTTCATTGTACCTATGTGAAATATGTATACCTACCACCATCATGCCTGTTTTGTACCTTTGCAAAAAAATCCTGACATGTGACCACGAATTCCAAGTTTTAAGTTTCCCACTTCTCTGGTTACTATCCTTCCCTAGAAAAGCCGGTAATTCATCAATAGTATGAAAGGAAAGAAGCTTAACATGGAATTGAAGACGGAAGTGCATGATGCTTGTTGGCATGGTATTATGTGGGGCGATTAAAAAATAAACTCGTCACAGAATATGAATGGATAAGTTTTAAGTATACCGCGACTAGCCACGGTGATAACTTTACGGGAGTCACCCAAAATGCACATATGGTGGGATTTGTCCACGGAGAAAAAGTCATTCGCCATGAGTCATTTTTTCTCTGTGGACAAATCCCGCTAACTCAACCGGTCGTATTTAATTTTTTCAGACTTTTTTCCCATTTTGATCTAACGCTACATTGAAAATTTCAGGGTTACAATATACTATCAGGCCAACCGGTTTTGCTCGGAGAGGATATTACCCAGAGTTACTTGGAATTCATGATCACATAGCAGGATTTTTCTGTCTTCTCTTTCAGCGTGTCAAGAGGTGTGCGTACCTCGCAGGATATCGAACCGCAGAAGTTGCATGACGCGTTGTAACAATCTGTAATGAGAATACGACGCAGAGGACACATCTGACGCAACCAAAAGTAGCATTAGAAGGTTCTGCAGTATGAGACGCACCTACAAAATAACTTTGGTCGCAATCAGTGCAGCCATATGGAAAGGCAAAGCGGACAGACAAACAGAATATACTCTCTTCCATATAGATAGATTTTGGAGAACCTTATTTCTGGCGTGAGCGTTTATTTGTGAGTGGCGTGTATTGGATAGGTGTGCCTACCCGGCAGGATGTCCAAATGCAGAAGTTGTATGACGTGACGTCACAAATGGTAATTAGAAACCGACGCAAAGGACGCGTCAAACGCTACCGAAAGTAGCACTATGGGAGCATGAGACGCATCTATGTACTAACTTAGGTCGCAATCCATGCAGCTGTGTGTATACGCATAGTGGACAGACACACTGAAATCCTATTTTATGTGTATAAGATAATTCCTTTTTTTGTATTTTTGTGTATCTCAGATATAAATATTTAACACGTGAGAAAATATTAAGACAAAAATTTCAATTTTTGGACGCAGGCATATGTAGACTAGTCACTATATTTCAAATACAGAAAGTTTCAAGCAAATGGAATATTTTTTTACAATTTTTATAAGGCCATCGGAGCATTCTCGTATTTTAACATTTTATAGGCCGTAAAGCTCATTTTGTGAATTATGCGTAATGAAGAAAAGATGTGTGATCCTTCACCTTCATTATTAGGTAGAAACTGCATGAATGAATGTTGAAAAACCGGATGAAAAATGTTTTTAGTCTATTTATCTTCGATACTCTAAAATGTGTCATAATGACTTTAAATATTCACCCTAAATTTTGAATAAACTTAAAAATTTAAGTGTACCATTGCCAAGGTCAAGTGACGAAATGGGAAATCGTAATGGTCAGCAGCGAAGTTTTTGATCGATCTAGTAAAATCCCGTTAGAGTGAGGCGAAATATCAGCAACAGGTATGTTGCTCTGTTTGCCAGAAGCATTTCTTTCTCCTATGACAAGGACACCACAAAAAATATGCTATTACCACTCTCGGACGTCGAAGATCAATGCTGCCATTTACTTTATCCACATACGGACCATGTTAGGGTATATTTCATGACAATTGTATAGTATATTATTCGTTATTTTCTCGAAGTATTATATGGTTAAATTCAACCGATTAAGGCGAGATATAGTGGAAGTTGGACAAATTAAACATTAAATGCAATTGCATGCATCTACCATTATATGCTGATATTAATACAGCAATAAAAACTCATTAATAATACGAATATTCACTTACATTTTATATAAACATTGTATGGATTTTCATCGGCTAAGCCTATCTCAGTGTTCAGATGACGGTTTTCATATTAATTGAGTTACCATCGCAACTGTTCTTTTACAAAAGGCATGACAAAGATTTGAGACACGAATTACAGGACACGTTCCCCACAATTAAACGAAGTTATAATTCACATGAATTACTGAGAGAAAGCAATCCCCTGGGCTCAATAAAATTGTCTTGGGAATCATAGTACATATCAGGATAGCGTATAGATCTGCACAATCGCGGAAAGCCAAAAGTCCGTGGTTCGATTCATAGTCCAGGGGATTTCTTTCTTCCATCTCCTATGGCAATGAATGTGAATTTGACTGCCGTTCATGCAACAGGCTTGAAATCAGGGCCGGTCTGGCCAGGTCGGCTGTTCGGTGATCGCCGAGGGCCTCTACAACGCTCGTGTTGCGTAATCGTGAAGCGTATGTGAAAGGTGTAGGTATTAAAAGAAGACTCAGCTTAATTGAACCAAAGTTTTTTTTGCCATTTTAAAATTCTACGTTGTTCTTTGTTCCTTTTTTTACGATATATTCAATTTAAAAATATTATAAAAGTAAATAAAGGTGTAAGAAGATAAAAGAGAACCTGATTCTTTTTTGAAAGGGTCATTCGAAAAGGTTATTTTAGAGTTTTTTTTTAGACTTCAGGGCAGTTTCAAGAAATTCTCTATATAATTGATAGACAGCGCTGTAGTAGGGAAAATAATTTGGCAGTAGTCACCAAAAATTGCCATCAGCTTAACATATATTATTCATCCGGCCGCGATTGAAATGCCAAACTCTCAACTCATATATTTGTTCCAAGTTGTGCCACGAGATAACTCTGAACAAGGAAATAATTATTTCTGACTTTTCTTTTTGAAATCCTGTGGACAATTCACAGTAGGGCTATTTTTTACAGATTTAAAAAGGTAGTTTAACCGATACGCTTATAGTGAGTTTGGATTTTAGGGGGTACGCCGTACCGATCCGTACTGGCCCAACTCCAGCACTGATAGAACCATAATACATTCTTAAATTTTATAAGCTGTGAAATGCTCATTTGCCATAATATTTTTCTTGCGAAATTGCAAACTTTCATTAAATTTTATCTAGTTTTTAAGAGCCAGAATTGCATCAAACTTCATTTCTGGGCAGGCAATTTCCTAAAATTTTCCGAGGGAGGACCCCCGAATCCTCCGCTAATGACGGCCCCATCATGAGCCCTAGCCGTGGGCCCAAAATCACTCCAGACTGCCCCTGCTTGAAATAAACCACGGAGACAATGTTGTATGAACATGTCTTCGTTGACGTATCAGGAATGTGTCCCGTAAATTGTGCCGTAAATATTTCTTACATCCTATATACGACATCAGTTTCACCCAGCATCAAAGTCTCCTTACCTTGTCCGGAGGTGAAGCACATGATGAGGAGACAGATGACCGATGTGGCTACCGAGACGGGACCCGCTATCCCAGCCGCAGGCGCCGAGGAACTCATTCTGGTCCTGGTGCTAATAGCGGCTAATCCAGGTAGGTGAGCACTAGGCCAAAATTCACGTACTTCCTCAGGGGCAACTATGGACCACCATACCCACAAGATCACATGGAGAGCTTAAAATTAAACTCTGCGCTGAATACAATTCAGCACATAAAGGAGAAGGTAAGTATCCATCGCTTTCCTCACTCAACGGAATGGGATGAAGTTTATCCACTGACTAATAATTGAACACATTAATCCCTCCTGAATGCTTATAAGTTCACTGCAGCGTGCATAGGAAAGCCGAATACTACTTGTAACTAAATGGCACATTACACCAACACATGGCGGAAAGTCCTAGCTAGTTTTCACTAAGCATTCTCACAACAGCGATTCTTCTTATTATCGTAAAAACGGATCAAAATGAACAATCATCCTCGCTAATTTTCTATTTTGCTTCAATATTGCTGCAATCCGAAGACTGGTATGGATAGGTTAGGGTAGAGCTCACCCACAAGTAGGTGGGTCAAACATACATGGCACAGGGACCTCGCATGTCAACAAGTTTTGATTGGATATGTCCGTTGGATTCAGCTCGGGTTTGTACCCTGGACCCTTGAGTCAGTCAAAGCTATAACCACTATCTAACGACCTTCGGTCTTAGTACCACAAAAAGAACTTGACTTAAGCTTGACAGGGCCATATGATTCCCAGACGTAAATCAAACACTTGAGTTTACAACAATTCACGTTCCCGGTGAAGAACCACAGCGCACATTATTGGTACCATTCACGTTCCACGGGATGTGAAAAAACAATCTTAGATAGGCCCACTTCCTCGTCAGAGCTTCGATGCCACCCTCGAGGGTGACTGAGGAAACTACGATGTTTCTTAGCTTAGAAAATAGAACACACCAAAGTCTCCAAAAAGTTAGACCAGACAGGCCAGAAAATATAACAGTAACGCATAAAATTGTCACTAGAATCTGTGGTGGTGCTGTAAGATGCGGTGATATTCGACGAGACGGGGCAAATGGGAAAAATACCACGTAATTGGATGCAATGAGAGATTCGCTGGTAATTATAGTTTAATAACTGTCTTAAAAAAACACAAACGAAACAAATTGACTCGATGTAATCCAAGATTTTCGGTAGAGACCATTCACTCGTTCCGAGGGTAAGGGAGCCAGTTCACTTCCCTTGACCACCTAGCACTAGAGAAGTTTTTCGTTAATGGCTTCACTTAACACTGATCCCGGGACCCTTGGATCAGCAGCCAATCTCTCTTCCCACTGGGCTACAACGCTCCCGACATTTGCGTATAAATACGATGAATAGACCTCGCTGGAGTGCGGCTAGACACCAACGTAGGGACGAGGCAAACAGAATAACTATCACCAGATTGAGGGCACTTAGATACATCCACTGATGAGCAAAGTAGAATCACTGTCCATAAAACACTATCGGGGCAAAGTCACTCGAGTTATATCCAATAAGTACGGGGTAAACAAATCCGCAAAGTATTCTTTTTTTAAAATTATACTGGTTTAGATCTCCTCTGTGTCATATCCGGTGTGAAAGAACAACTTATAATCACTGTTTGTAAAACAAAACTGGGGAAAAATCTCTCGATATGCGATGAATACGGGATAACAAATCCGCAAAAAGAATTATAAAGAAAATTCAGCACATCTAAGTCTTCCGTGTCACATCCGCGGAGACACCCACGTGAGAATTCGACGAATGTTAGAAAAAAAATCACACAGCAAGGCGAAGACGAAAGGTTACGCACACGTACCCAACAATAGCGAGGGCGATGGTTTCACAGGATTGAGGAAAACGAAAGCGCGCGGAGAATACACGAGACACGATCGCGGCAAGGGTGAGCGAACCGTCAACACTCCCCCAGAACAGGACCCGACTGAGCTTGAATACAAGTTCGGAGTTCGCTCCGAGAGTTGGAGGGGAAGTAGAGCAAGGAGAGGGGATATTCTAGACGGAGTGGGGTGAGGTGTGTTGGCTGGAAGGTCGCATAGTACGCACGCGGCAGAAAGATTGCGGCTGGGTGGTTTTCTGGGGTCGGGAGATTTTTGACGCGATCCACCCTCAACAGTACGCAACAAGGAGCCCATTTCTCCCCCCATAAAGGTGGAAATCGCGGCTTAGGGGTGGGGTATGGGTGTCGAGGGAGGAGAAGCCGAAAGCGCATGCGCAGAGAAGTAGGGGAAGATAGGAAGGCAATTTCCCCCCAGGGATTAGGTCGCAGGCGTGCCTCAATATGTTCATCTAGGGAATTACATGGGGTATGCATAAGTTTATAGTCACGAATATTACATTAGAGGCAAGGGCGTACCCAGTATCAAAACTAGGAGGGAGCAAACCATTTCAGTTCAAATAGCTAGATTTTAGCGAGGAAAAGGTGAATGAAACCAACATTTTAGGAGAATTTTATAAGGGCTTAATTTTTTTAAATTATACGATTAAAATAACTGAATTTTATTTTAGTTACAAGTGTTATACTTTTATTATTTTTCGTGGGTCTAAAGAATTTTTTTTTTTCAAAACTTTTGTTTAAACCCAGTCCTGATTTACCTTAAAGAATTTTGCTATTTTTGTTTCTGGGGGGGGGGGGGCAGATGCCCCTTCCTGCCCGCTGGGTAAGTCCATGATTAGAGGATTCTTAAGACCGTTTTACACGGGACACGTACTGGCACAATCTCACTTGTGTACGAAGGCACAGAAAAAAATTGCGTGGTGCAAAGCGATGAATTGCTAGAACACATGCGATAAGGCGTGGACGTGGGATGGCAAAATAGCCCCTGTTCTAATTTCGTTCATGCATTCGTGCAATTCCACGCCATTTTATAAATTAATGCAGTTCTAACCTGTGCAATTCCGTGCCCCGTGTAAAGTCCGCCGCTAGAAGTGTTATCGCTCCACGCGCATTAAAGTCAGATTTCATTAATCGCCACTCGTGACGCTATAAGTCATCGATATCCCCTTTTCACGAGGAAATACACGGCAGTAATACGTAACTGAGCCAATGACTCATGCAAACCACAGATTTAACGCATGCGTGACGATTTCCGACTAAAAAACACCACGGCGAAAGTCACACTGAATGAGATACAGCTGTCTAGTGGCACCACCGAATACAAAGCGAGAAACGGGAACAGATATAACACTTTAATGCCATTTTATAGGGACCTTATTTAATGGTGTCCCCTTGTGTGGTGTAGTGGTGGAAAAATTTGGGTTAAAATCGATTTTATAAGCAATCAATTTTGAATCGGAATAAAAAGCTCCACTTTTCAACAAAAATCGAAATTTGAACCGCAAAATCGATCAATCGAAAAATTCGACGGATTGATTGGTGTAAAAAGGCACAGTTGTGTATAAAAAAATGAACAACATGTTTATCATTGATTCGAAATCATTCAAAATACATACTTGAGTTGCTAAAAAAAATCCCAAAATATCTACATAGAATACATGCAGTAAAAAATTACGCATGCACGATATATAAAAGCGGTCGCAAGAATGGAAATGGACAAAGGATATTTCGTTGAGAATGACATTAATTCTTATGATAAGAGATACGTGAAAATCGCACTTTCATTTTTATTTTATCAAACTTTCAATACTTAACAGTTTATCGCATTTTGTAGCGTGTATTTTTTATTTTCATAATGAGATGACGATAAATGTAGTGAAACATAGTTATATGACAAAATACAGAATATTTTTAATAAATATGTTGTAAAACAATAATAAATTAAGGAATAAGACATATAGTGGCGGAGGTGTAGCATGCCCGCGCCCACTTGTAGTTCGCGGCCACGTAGAGTCCCAGCCAACTAGCAGCTGGCCAGTCGCTCACATGCTTAAAGTGGCGACTGTCAGCGGAGCATTTAAACTGCGCTCGGCACAAAATGTATGAGTTTTGCCGTCGAAAAGGCAAATTTGCGTAAAAATATCATAAAAGTCCAGTCATCGCATCTATGTCGCATTTATTTGTGCACATCGCATCTATATCGCAATTATCGCATTTGCGATTTTCACGCATCTCTACTTATGATTGAGCGCAATATATAGGAACAAAAAATACGAGCGCATTTAATCGCCTCTTAGAAATTCATTACAAAAGTATCTTTTCGGCGACAAAAGGTGTTTTCAGATTGAAGTATGGGCCGGAAACACAAGAAACGATATCGAAAATGACTCAAAAGCTACTATTAATAGCAAAGATATCATACACAGAAAAATTGAAAGGGTAATAGGAAACTAAAAAGTTAAATTAAAGGCTATCAATGTAAGAGAAAAGGCTGCATGGTAATTGAATCAAGTGTAACTTATAACTAATAACTTCAGGCTTTACTTTGTGAAACCTCTCCATATTGGAAGTAAGGAAACTGTCACTTGTGTACTTCGTGTATAAATGTATGATGCATGCAAGATCAGTCACCTGACGATGTAACCAAGTTACGAAACCCGGGTCGTGCCCATAATTAAATAACAGTGAACCTTACAAAGTTTTATTTCCTTACTTTCAAGTATAACTTACTTTAAAAGGGAGATAATCCGATACAATCCTAAAGAAACAGGTAATTAATATGTGTACGAGAGCAGTCGAAATATATGACAAATGGCAAGCGAACGTTGAATGAAGGAATTAATGATATTATTATTTCATAACCAATAGATGATCTCGTCGAGAATTTCATAACAACTTTTAACTTAGCGCAATAGAAATGAAGAGACAATACGTTGCATGTTATGCGTATTCATATTTCACACCGTGTGATTTATCTTCATGAGTATACGTCAAGGGTCGAGTATTAGTTCCGCCACCCCCTTCTATTTGCGAGGAATTAAGAGCAGCCCAAAATTTGGCTGCAAAACAATAACTGCTAACGTACTTTGGGAGTTGGAGGAAAAGGAATTTCTATTGGGCATTAGCGTATCTCCAGAGTATGTGATTTTCGAATTTTTCACTGTAATTAATAAATATTTCCCTTTTAACAGTAAAAACTTGTTTGTTGAATTTTAAATTAATCAATTAGTATCCACCCTTGTGATAAACCCTCGGCAGAAAGAAATGATATCAGTTGAAATGGTGAAGAGCAAATGAAATTCAGCTACGGCCAAAGTATAAATTTGGGGAAAAGAGCAGTATCACTGAATGAAATGAAAATCAATATAGGTAGGACGAGGGAATTGTCACCATAGTTAACAGGACCATAGTTATTCGAGTGTCGGGGAAAATTAAAACGGTATTCTGTGTCGAAGAGTTTAAAAATGAATCGAATTGGGATTATCGCTTGCGCCAAATTGGCTTTTTAGCGGCTTATTCGAGTTCACTAGACCGAACAAAATAAGCTCGCTAGGATTGTTTCGTTCAGTGTAGTAGAGCTTAATAATCTCGCCCTTTATTAATTAAGGGACATTTTTTCCCTCATCATACCTATTCAAGTGTCAACGTTTGTGCTGCGACTCTTGTATGATAAGTACTTCAAATAAAACACTAGATCAAACAAACGTGAAAATGAATGGAAACCAAATCAACTGATAATAAAATTCCCTATTAAATCTATTCTATGCACCTAAAGATGATTTATTTTAATGTACACGAATTCACAAACTATTTAGATAATTCTAGACCATGATTCAGTGATATTAAGTACACAAAATAATTACAAAGAACATCTTTACTACATAGTCCTCAATGAACAGGGCTAAAAAATCATAAATTCAAAATTATACTCCAAGTAACATATACAGACACTCTAAGGCCATTATTATGCTTTCAAATATTTTAGTCATTAGCTTTTCTACCGGTCGATTAATTTATTTAGAAACTGACGGGACCTAATTTTAATCAAGACAATTTAGGACTAGGGTAATTATAAGTTATTTACATCAATGATAACCTACGTTCGAGGTGTATAAGGTAAACTCATTCCAATTAATATAACATTATTCTGAAGCTCCCAACGATTGGGAAGTAAAAATAAGTAATATTTAACATTAAATGGATACTTACTACAGTTCCATTACTATGCATTCCTTCTACAAGCTAAACAAAATTAAGTTAAAAAAATCACTGTCAATTAAGAGTTTTCAATATGTTGAATAAAAACATATTACCTCCAAATACCTTCGGACAACAAAGTTATTTACCACCAAAAACTCTATCAAGCGATTGATATTCACTAAGTTAATCCATAAGCTAGATTCATTATATTTATTAATCCCCCTAATTTTATATTATAAAATACAACGTACTTTGGTGGCATCTAGATTTATACGAATGTTCCATTTCTTTTAACGCAATGAAATTCATTTTGCAGCGCAAAGATCACGAAATCAATTGAGAATTATAAAGATGAATATATTATTATCTAATCTTCACCCATTAATTTAGGAATGAAACGATATGATATCATGCTGCTAGTGAAACTATACCCACTTATAATAAACAACAATGTTTAAATACATTGCGCCATAAATGTGTGGTTAATCTACTAAAAATCCTTCACTAATTACGAATGGTATATCGTATTGGTACCATCGAATTTCCAGGAATCAATATGATTTTTCCCCAAACTTTTACAATACTATCCCTAAGTAACATACCATTTGCCTCCCTACTCGGCTTTTATTTCATTTTTTTTCGCTAGTTCTTCTTTGGCCAACTCCATAGTCAAGACATATGATTACCACACAATATCTGTACTAAACCTTGAGCAACTATATTCTCAAGTAATGTGTATAAAACCAAATTGCAGAGAATGAGTTTTTCTCTCTATCATGCAATGCTAAGGCGAATGCATTTTTGTGAAAATCTTTTGAACTTATATAGTCATTGAGAAACGATCGAGATATTTAAAAAAATGCAGTCTCATGGTTTGAAAGCATAAAATATCTCACTGCGATGTTTCCAGAATAAAAAAAAAGAATTGCATCGCAGATTCGGATCTTAAAAAACGCGGATTCACGGAATATGGAAACATGGAATCGGCTTTATGCAAAAGATAACCATATTATCGGTCATAAATTAATCGACTTGGCCAAAGGAGCGAAGGTAAGAGCAATTACATGGGACATTTCTGATCTTGTACTCCGACGTTGGCCGGAATTAGGTACGTGCACAATACGGTCAGTGAGGTCACATCTTCAATCTATTTTCAGGGATCCAATAAAATTTCCATCTTGATCCCCCCTTAGCCTTTCAAGCAATTAATTCCCGCTTTCAAGCTTATTGTAGCCGCTGGTAACAGAGCAGCGGATAATAGCTATTGATGTGCGTTTATTAGTTAACTTGTACATGCGCGTACCCAGCAAGGGGTAGGAGGGGGTAGCTGTCCACCCCCCCTAGAAGCAAAAATCGCAAATTTCTTTAAGGAAAATAATATTATTTCAAGCAAATAATTTAAAAAAACTAATAAATAGCTGTTAAAGTTTCCTTAAAATGTTGGTTTCATTCACCTTTTCCATGCTTAAATCTTACCTATAACTTGAACAACCATGGCTTGCCCCCCCCCCCCCCCCTAATTTGATCCTGGGTACGCCCTTGAACTAGTAGTCTACCGTTGCTCGGTAACGATAATACCCAGAGAAGTGGAAAATTTGGAAACCCCTTCCATCCCCCAATGTGTCCCACGATTGATTCAAAAGTGAAGTAAAACGGCGAGCGGAAGACCCTGAGCATTAAGCAATGGAAAAAATCAGCTTGATACACCGCGCACGGGATCAGCTCACCTATACCCCGCTGCACAACATTGATCTTTATGTGTGCGTACGAGCGTGGGCCAAAAACGTCGTGTGAACTCATCCCCCGGAAGAAAAAGTTTGCACCGAGAGGATTAACCCTTTCTAAACCAGAGCTTTTTCTGGGAGAAATCAAATTTCAAGTATTTCATTTTGAACTCTTGAAAATTTTACACCTAGTGATAACTATTCTGGCAGCTAAATATTTTGTCATTAAAATTTACACTACAAAATAATATTTAGTTTAGATATCTCCTAAATAGAGCTGAAAGTTTAAACATTTTTAAAAGGTAAAAGGTTAGAAGGTAAGTGTAGTATCCTTTGAGTTATGTTTTTCCTTTTATCATGACGAGATGTGTGCCTATCCGTCAGGAGTTCCAATCACAGGAGGTAATGGTAATGAGGAATAGACGCATAGGATTCGTCGGAAGCTACTGAATGTAACACTGCGGGGTTAAGGAGCATGAGATGCACATATATACTATCTTTGGTTGTAATCCGTACCGCCGGATGGAAACGAGTAGTGAACAGACAAACAGACATTCCCTTTTATATACACATATAGATAAATAGGGCGATTTCACTTTCTAGTAAGTAGAGGGTAATTCCAGATTCGAAACCGGTGATACCTTTGACTACATAACAATTAAAAGCGGTTAATTCCTCGCAGTAGAGTTTCATCCTTACTAGAACTTCGCACTAAATCTACGTCTTCATATTACCCTGAAAGCCGCTTCAATAGCAGTGTGGCCGAAGATGTTAGGACAGCTGTACTTACCAGAAAACAAAAATATTGTTTGTGCTCGTTGTGAGTAGTTTTTAACTGCCTGAGCTCAAATTAGCATTCATTTAAATTTATTGATGGAAATAACGCACATACATTTCGGTCAATTCACAGCCAC
The DNA here is from genome assembly GCF_921293095.1 of Ischnura elegans. Classification (NCBI taxonomy): domain Eukaryota; kingdom Metazoa; phylum Arthropoda; class Insecta; order Odonata; family Coenagrionidae; genus Ischnura; species Ischnura elegans. The sequence continues at coordinate 39,126,476 of NC_060256.1, forward strand.
GTAGGAGACGAATGTAGACTCATAAATACAAATAGAAGTTGAATCAAAGAGACAGGAACACAAACATATGACGTTGACGACCGGAAAATTTACTCGGTCGAGGTGAAATTTTTCCATGTGTTTTCGGCCATCATTCCATCTCCACGACAGAAGGTTTCCGCAGTGTCAACTTCACTCGATTGTGTTTCCATCTCTTTGTTTCAACTTCTATTTGTATTTTTGTGTCCATATTCCCCTAAAGGCGACCTGCGTGAATGTGAATTTAAAATGGAACAGAATGGTTAATTTCTTTTTGTTTGGATCAGCGTTCCTCGAAATGCATGAGCTATACGTGTATCCTACTGTATGTGAGTGTGACAATCCTTTATTTCGTTTCTTCTGCTTTGTGTGCTCAATTCTTCCTTGATGGACGGAATTGTACCTAGCGCCATCTCTTGGCTAAAATATTTGGCTACATCTAGGGGAAATAGTCGCATGAGACCCCCGCCGAAAACACTAGAGACAAGAGTAGCCTCGATAGCCAGGTGGTCTGAGCATCTGCACGGAAAACTGAACGTCCGTGGTTCGATTCCCAGACAAGGTGAAATTTTATTCCATGTATATTCGGCTAACATTCCATCTCCACGCAGTGCCATCGTCATGTGTTTATGTTCCTGTCTCTTGTTCCACTTTCCATCTGTATTTACATTTGAATATTCGCCTTACGCGACGTGTGTAAATATGCATTTGGAAAACAGAATGATTAATTTCTTCTTGTTGAATCGGCGTTCCCCGAAACGCATGTGCTTTGTTCATCCCACTGCGTGAGTGCGTCAATATTTCATTTCATTTCCTCTTCTGTGCGTTATTTCCCTGTTGGCGGGAACCATGCCCAGAGCCATGTCTTGGCGAACACATTGGGCTAAATCTGGAGGGAATTAGATGCCGTCTCTCCTGACTTCGGGCGTAAAATTATTTCCAAAAAAATGACTCTCATAGGCAAATGACGTCTTTTTTAGTGGTACCCCCAAGAATATTGCAAAAGAGTCCGCCTCAAGTCCGCCTCTAAATGTGTTGTCAACCACCGCGCGTTTATACAGGTTTACAGAAGTCGTCACTCGCGTCGCTGACGGACAAATTGATCTGTTTCACGAGGAAATAAGTAAACATTAGGGGTGTCACCCGAATTTTACAAACATGATGATGTGATTTATCAAATCCATAGCTCTTTTAATGCTATTCTTCGCGATTGCAAAGTCCAGGTTGAAAAATATTGGAATAAAGTGGATCGCATTGCACTCATCGCCGTGCCGCGGTCATTTTTGAAAGCCGATTAAAATGTGACTGAAGTGGCAACAGAAATCACCCTTTTATGAGATGGAATTGGACCTCCTCTATGCAGTCCCTTGGGGTACTCCATGCGACCTGCATATCCTCGACTACTCCTTCCGCGCGCCAATTCGAATGCGATCGTCAGCCATTTGGACACTCGCCAGCGGCGTGTCGAGCGAAAATTTCGGCAAATTATCGTCCTCTCCTCTAACACTTCATTCCACTGCCTTCTCGGCATTTTAAATCTTACATCCCAACTACCGCAGCTCGCTCAAAGAGCTTTCAATATCAGGTACAGGATCCGAATTTGAATTATCAGGCGAATAATTTTATCCCAACGATATAGCCGATCCCGCAGACCTTTTTCTTAAAAGAAGAAAATCGGTAGAGAAATGAGGAAGATAAATTACAAGGGAAAAGCTATCTGCTCGATTCAGCATTTTTAACTTTTTTAGCTTTTTTTTAGAAGTTAAAAAAATAAGAGCGAAACTTGCCTCCCATTACGAGTTTCTTACGTCATCAGAGTCTCGATTCATTAACTCGTTCAATTATAATCTACCATGAAGGAAGGAATAGTTCACAAGAGTATCAAGAACAACAACATTAAGCTGTGCCAATGCGCATGGTCGAGATCACATATCAAAAGGGGTGACTCGCTCGGCATGACGTCAACAACTTATCTGAAAAAGGGTTTTGGTTGTCGATTTTTTGCCGCGAATCGCTCGAAGAGTAAACAACTGATCGATAAACGGACAAAGACGTATATTTCTAGTTTTCAAACTCATTCACGAACGAAAATATCAATGAAAATTGAGAACCGCTCTCTATAAATCCCAATTCATTGCTCTCTTTAAACGGTAAAAACTAAGTTTACTACTTAGTTTCACTAATTTTACTTAAGCTACTTAGTTTTTAACGTTTAAAGAGAAGTTTCGCAGAGAAGAGGCAAGTTTTGCATTAGGCATTTAGGGATATAACAAGTAAAAAAATAAAGGCGAAAGGATGAACTGAATCGTGCCCACAAATAATTTTTGAGTCTTTCATTTCGCCTCAGAATTCTACTTGACCCTGATGTGAGTAACCAGGCATAATAGAGCCGAGTGCGTCCATACCAAACCATTTAACAGTTCCCGTATGCATGACTATTGATCAATAGTTTCCAATGAATATTTTGACTAATTAGTTAATTATGGATCCAAATCTGACCATCCCAAATGCCCCATCAAAATATAATTTCGAGACATTCTCACCTTAGAGCAAAGACAACCGGATGAGATCACACTTTTTTGCAATTAACTGACACAAAATCCATACATTACATTCCATGTGATTAATCACCTCAACCTACCACAACGGAAATGCGGTAATGGCAAAAAAAACAGTCTATTCGCAAAATTTATGATAAAATGGAGGGGCGAGGTGGAGGATTGTCAAGGAAGAAGTTAGATTCTAAAACAGTACATAAAAAATTAGAATATTTGAATGCAGTCATATCATTTAAATTCTAATGTTCTAATTTTTTATCTACTGCTTTAAAATCTGACTTCTTCCTTGACAATCCTCCCCCTCGCCCCCTCCCCATTAACCTCGTCACCGCCTGACCTTCCATCCGCCTCTCCCCCTCCCCCCCAGCTTATATACTTTTCTGTTTTGACCTTCTATCTAACCTACCCACCCCTCCTTTCTCATTTGGGTCCCCCCTCCCTCCCTCACACTGTTGTTGAGTATATAAGGCTTGACGTTGCACGCTGTTGCTCTGTTAGTCTTGCTGATGACGGTATAGACGTCGAAACTAGCTGACAGCCAATAATAAAAAAAAGTTTGTGGAACAGTACTTGGTTTTGTTTCACCATGAACAATATTTAAAATCACTTAAAATCATTACAGATCAATTCATTTTTATCACAATTCATCACCCAACTCTCTCCCGTTGTCGAACTTATGGCTGTGTACTTATTCATCCAAATAAATTGTCAATAAGGTAGTTCTAAGTAGAATGTAGAGGTGGAAACGTTCATTTTAACTTTACCAAAAAGGTGCGTTAACTAAACGAATTACTTTTTTTCTCCAGAGGTTCTTTTTTTCTCTTGCTTCATATATATTATACAAGCAGGCCACCCGGCGTTGCTGGGAAAAGATTTTACCCAGAGGAATGGGAAACTTGGAATTAATGATCATATGGCGGGAATTTTAGGTAAAGGGACAAAGCAGGCGTGATGATGGTACGCTTGTGTAACAGCAAGAACATGGAAAATCGATTTCCATATATTTTAGCTTATTCGCCGGTCCAAAATATTGATCCTTGTATGTGTCCGTACGTGGACAAAAAACGTCGTGTCCCACCAGGAGCGTTCATGGTCTCACTGCAAGATTTTTAAGCGCGCCGAACAGCAAACAATGGAAAAAACGATTTTCCGCATTACGCGCACGGGATCAGCTTATACCAGGGTTGGCAAGTAAAACGAAACGAGAGTCAAAACCAGTAAAATTTCAATATTTTCGTTTCCGGGAGGGAAATGTAGCAACGAAACGAAAAAGATCCCGGGCAGCTAAACTCAGGGTGGAAATGAAATCGGAGTCAAAACTACTTCGGGTCGAAACTAAACTAAAACTCTGGGACGAAACGAAACGTAGATAATTTTTCGCACCGGAGGAACCACGTTCTTCATCTTCGAACATTTTAATTTCGACAGCTAATGTCATTTGCGCCATGAGCGAAGGGTGGAGAGAAACCCGGCGTTAGCATTAGCCTACTCCTCAGAAAAAGGCGCCAAGGCGACCACGGCCTAACGTCCCATCCAACGGACGGAGTGTTGCGCTTGAAATGTCCTCCACACAACACTCAAGCAGGGATCGCGCAGTCTCTGAAAATTCTCTGCCACTGCCGGGATTTGAACTCGAGCCCGCCGGGTGGGAAGCTAACACTCTAGCCACCTCACCAACCCGATCCCCCATGCCGTTCCGGCATAGGTTAGAGGAGACATAATGGTAAAATAACACTTTATCAATTTTGGTACCTCAAAATGACTAGTCTATACATTCGTACAAAAAAATGTAATAAAATGTAAATAATAACTTGAAATTAAAAAACACAAGGAGTTTTGTATCACTTGTAAAATAAAGTTAAGGAAAATGCGTTTCAGCACTGCTAATTTTGCCATGACGTCACTGATTTTTAGTGCATTTCATGTTTTTAATGCGTGTTTTTAATGTTTTATTTAAGTTTTTATTTGATGCATGAAATTCATTGCCGGAGTTCCACTTCAACCTCAAAAGCTGTGCCCGAGTCGCGAAGTACTCCCACCTGCTTCAGTAAATAAAAAAATATGCTATTCATTTCTCGGAAAATGAAGTGTGGATACTGATTAGGTTAAGATTAATTAATTTCCTTAGCATACATTTTCTCTGATAGCGTGAGAGTGCGAAATTTTCCCATCGGTTACCTAGTAATACTTGTAAGAGTTCTTAAAAATTAATTAAAAATATTAGCCCTAAGGATAGTGCTCGCGAAAGATTGTACCCAGTGGAGTGGGAAACATGGAATTAATTAATATATGTAAATTTGTCCTACGTACGCCGCAAATAGCATATACATATATTTTAAATGATGCACTATAGTACACCAAATTGCATTATATAGGTTCGGTTATGTAGAGCAGTCCTGTAAGTAAATTCACTCAATATCAACCTCAACTTGAGTGAGTCTACCTCAATATAAAAGCCATTTCAGCACCTTTCCACGCATAATGAACATAGGGATTACGATATTTTTTGTGGCAAGTCACTCGGAAATAAAACTTTCCGTTGAGAGAATTTCGCTAAGCATGTACGGCTTCCTAACTTCATTATTATTTAGTTAATATTTTAAAATTCATTATATTGCATGCCAATCCTTACTCACTCATCAGGTTCTTCTACACTCGTCTCCAATACACTCAATCAACACCCACGTTTAATTCTCCAAGTATTGAATGTTTTTTTTACTTTTTAGCGCATAATATACCGTTTTTTGAAAAATCGTGTTTTTTTATATTTGTCATGTTATTTTTAAAAGGCCATAGCCACGATATTTCCAGGATGAACTGAGTGTGTTATATTTAACTGGTGCCTTTATCGCACATTTAAAAAAATATTTTCAGAAATGCGATTTTTTTATTTTGAACGCAGGAAATTCTCGACTATGGTAAAACCTTTCTGCAGTCGTGAAAATTTTTAGACGGTAACATAAGAGTTGAACGAGTAATTCGTCACAAAAATAAATAAATATGATAAACTTGATAGAGTGATGTATCCTCTTAAATATCAGTTAACTAGTTATCCTAATGCCCTCCGAAATGTTTGTACATACACACTTAAATCTCAAAGTTATGGAAATTTTATTTTTTTTAACTTTTCGGTGCATTTTATACCGTTTTTGGAAAATGCGTCTTTTTATAAATCTTTTTCTATTTTATTTTTATCAAACCCGTGAAATGCATTAGTGGAGTTCCACTTCGCCTTCAAAAGCTGTGCCCGGGTAACACTCCGACCTGATTCAATTCTCCCCTGCGCCAAAACTTGTACCAAAAGTTGGGGTACAAAAGTATGTAATACGCTTAGTTCAAGCTCAGCGTCCGGGGATACTGAGTATGACCTCAACCTTTTCAGCGCCAAAACTTTCACGAAGCGGGTTCCGGCCTCTATTCCTCAAAAGGCTCTAAATATGGTTGCCAGGATTATGGACTCCTGGCAATACCATTGAACTCAACCACTTCCCTGATGTTATTCATAGACTACACAAAGGTAATGAACAGCCTATTATGCCCCAATGTATTCATGATAGGCATCTAAAATTTTGAAAACTATTCAGGATTTTTGGTGAGTTCCTCCTCCTGACAGAAATTTATAATTAAAAATGTACGTTGTTAAATACGAGATAAGTTGCGATGGAGGCAAAGGTAGTAACTCACCTCAACCTACCGCAACGGAAATAACAATAATTCGGACTTTTGAAATTCGGACTAGAAAGCCCCATCTTCCATCTAACCCCTCGTCACACATTAAATAATTGCAACGGAATACATTGTCAAGTCATTCTTGAAATTAAATGCAGTCACATTACAACAGTAGAGACTAAAAATAATGCTTCAAAAAAAATTAAAAGTGAACAAAGTTAAATATACCAAGTATAAAAAGGTGTGAACAGAACGTGGGAAAAACCTAAGGATATTGAATTTCGTCCTCTTTGGATAAAATCAATAAACCTGGATTGGATAAAATTTGGAATTTAAAAAATTGTTTACCGGGATTAAAACACGTGATTACCACGTAATGACCAAGAATATTTTAGTGGATATCCACACATAAAAAATAATAAAAATAATTGTCCACAAGTTGTATGGAGCATAGAATAATTATATTATTATAGCCATATGAAAGAATAAATAATTACATTATTAAAATATAATATATATATATTATATAGTAATGATGTAATATAATTATAAGTATATTATTACCAATTGTACCTATACATAATTAATATCATGTATTAATTTAATAATTGACAATATTGACAATTCATCTAATTATTACAAAACGCAGTTTCATTTTTCATTTCATAGAATCATCTAATTTTATCCATCATATCGCGCGTATATGATGGATAGATATAATACAATATTTGGAAGCACTCAGAGAGAATTATTCCGAAGACTAACGTAGAATGTATGAAAAATGGTCCCATCAATAACCCTGTCGTAATCGTGCAGTCCCATTTCCTAAAATCCATTTACAAAGGTGTTAGGCTAAATGGTGATACCGTGTTTGCAAAATGAAAAACAACAATTCCAAAAGAATGGAGAAGTGTTGAAAGGAAACGGGAAAGTATTTACAGCTAGCTACGATTAACAATTAGATTTAAATACCTTTTTTGTTACTTCTTCCGAGGAGATAAATTAATCGTTATCCTCAGTAAGCTATAAGTTACATTTAATGTCTCTTGGCGTACTATTGATAAGTCATCTAATTATCCTAAAATGCAGACAATTTTCGTTCGATAGAATAATCAAATAAACAGCTGATCGATGTTTCATTATGCAGAATGTAAATTAGATACTCATAGGGCTCTGAGAAAAATATACCCTGGTAACTATAAAATTTATATTCAATACTTCAAAATTTGTGATTTAATATTTCATCAAGAATATTGTTAAAATGTGCGAAGTATTTCTTTCCTTCCAGTCTTCCTGTCTCTAAACACTCTTTTCTATTCATACTTCCTTCTTCCATTAACTCCTATAATAATTCCAAATAAGTTTTGATCCTTTTTTCATCCCTCATCCATATTGTATCATCTCTATTGTAATTTTACCCCTACTCATCGCACCACCCAAATATTCTTTGTTATTTATTTGTAAATATTTTTGAATATTATTATGTTGATTTTTGGTTACGTTTGGCTTAATATAAGTAACTTGTTCTGTTCTTGCTGTGAGTCCCCTTTTATTGGCCTCTTACTTTTTCCGGACTGCATTAAATAAATAAATATTTACTCTTAATTTTTAGATAGGATATGACCTCATCCCTATTTGAATTTACACCAATTTGGAGCAAATTAAAATCTTTCACGCCTACAATTTACAAGCAGGATATTGGTGGGGGTATTTTCATTGTGAGTGCCGTTAAGGATTCTTCCTGTGAAATTCATATTTTTTTAAGCAGAGGGTATTAACGTTTAATGGAATACCTCTTCTTAGAATACTAAATCAAAAATTCAACGAATTCTCAAGGAGCAAATTTCAGTTCTAATCTCTGAAATAAGCTTTAAAGAAGTGTAAGAGGTCTAGCGTGTTTTTTATCAATACTAACGGTATTTAAGCCTTCAAAAACATCAAGGAGAATTCAATTTCAAAATCTGTTCCTCCAAAATAGGAATTCCATGATTTTATTCCATCCTCAACTGTGCTGAGCATAATATACAAAATATTTTATATTCTACTACATGCTACTTGTGTTTTGTTTTGCATTCGTAAAAGATGATGAATGACGCAACCAAGGGACTGTATAGAGGAGGCCCAATTCCATATCATAGAAGGTTGATTTCTGTGGCCATGTTGTCTTTTATAGAGAGCGTTTAACATTCTTCAAACTTCTTAGATTTTACCTTTAATATTTTTGCCTACTTATGTTACAATTCTTTGGTTCAGTTATGGATTTAACGGGTTATTATACCTTTTTTTGAAGTTTAGAATAAAAAAAACTGTGTGGTGCCGGTATGCCTCGAGCGATTAGTCGACATGGAAGTTTTAAGTCAAATGAATAGGTAAATAATGAAATTAGAGACTGAGATTGCATTTTTCGTCAGAAGCCGGTGATTCAACGTTTTAAATGATGCCACATTTATCACTGTAGGCGCAGTATTAACGGAGAATATACGGAATGACAGAAAAAAACCTTTCTGAAAAAATATATATGATGATGATATTATTTTTCCTATTAGAGTCCAAGAGAGAGGATTTTTTGTTAGGTATGGGATAGCTCTCAGGGTGTTTACCGAGGTTATAAAATAATATCTAAGGGCGCGGAAGAAATTGGACGAAATTTATGAGTTCGCGGCCCATAATTTTCACGGGAAGCTGCCTCAAAGGCAATTTCATTTCTTTTTTGTTCTGGAAAGAGCTTTCTCCCCATGGGCTTCTATATTGTCATTATTACTACCACCACACGCCACCTACGTAAAGAACACACATACGTACACAAAACTTGGCTTCGGCTAACTTAATAGCCCTTTATCCCCAACATCCATTATATTTCCTGCAACGGCTTTAAAAAATAAAAAAGATGCACTGCAACCTTATGCCCAACAGTGCAGCAAAGTCACGTACCCTTGCCGACATAACCAGCATTTTGCTCCGCTATAAATCCTGAATCACAAGATAATTTACTCCTTCCAAAAGGCAGGTGGTAATCCTCTCACCAAATTAAACAGGGTAGCGTTACCAAGGTATTTCATGTTTTATGCCGTGCACCTTTGTTTTTATTGTGTAAAGAATAGAGAGAAGTCGAAAGAGCTCACTTTTTAGATAACATTAACTACACTTAACGTGACCAAGGTACTTTATGAGTCAACCTATTTCCCGCCCATCGTAGACATATGGTTACATACTATCATCCTGAGAATATGGGGATCTTGAGGAAAAGCCGCTCTCCTTTTTGCGGCCAAATTGTCACAAATATGTTGAAGAAGCTTGCAATAACTTTTTCCACTCATTAGTTTATTATTAAAACTGGTTGAAATAAACCTACCCACGGAAAGAGAAATGTCTTTCGGAAATTCAATATGAATGCGAATGTCTATAAATTACGTGCTAGTTCAAGGGCGTACCCAGGATCAATACTAGGAGGGGGGCAAGCCATGGTTGCTCAAGTTATAGGTAAGATTTAAGCATGGAAATGGTGAATGAAACCAAAATTTTAAGGAAATTGTAACAGCTCTTTATTAGTTTTTAAAATGATTTGCTTGAAATGATATTATTTTCCTTAAAGACATTTTGCTTCAAAGGGGGGGGGGGCAGTTGCCCCCTCCTGCCCATCGCTGAGTACGCCCATGTGCAAGTATCATGGAAGTAAACAGGAAATGGCATTGTTTACATAGTATTTTAACTATCCTACGTCCAAAAATATGCTTGCCCAGAATATTCATCCGTTCTGTTAATGTCGTTCGTAGAAATCGTATTCATATATTATAGTAAATTCTTATATGGCTACGGGTCATTTTGAAGAAACATCTTGATGTATCTACAAATACTCGGTCAAAATAGACATTCACCCTTGCATAAATTGCCAACAAGCTTAAAATTTACAGGAACGTTACTAATACCACTCTAATGAAATCCTGAAAAGCCCCCATCCATCCCGTGTGTGCAAAAACTTTTATTCAAGGTCAAAGGTCACAAAAATGGGTTTTTCGCATTTTTTGGCCAAACGGTTAGTTTTACGATAAAAATTGCTCTGACCAAAATTTTAGTTCAGACAATTATCTACAAAATAGTCCCCGTACTTTTATCTCTACGATTTACCATTTCTGAGAAAAATCCATTCGAAAGTTAGCTGGAGCTGTATTCTCCGTAATGTGCATTACTATATTGTTGCGCTCTAAGAACGTTATTGGACAGCTCCAGCTACTTTTCGAATGGCTTTTTCTCAGAAACGGTAAATCCTAGAGATAAAAGTACAATGACAATTTTGTAGACAATTTCCTGATTTACAATTTTTGTCTGATCAATTTTTATCTTAAAACTAACCATTTGGTCAAAACATGCAAAAAAAAAACAATTTCTGTGACCTTGAATTAATTTTTTTGCGTACACGGGATCGATGGGAATTTTCAGGATTTCATTAGAGTGGTATCAGTAACGTTCCTGTAAATTTTAAGCTTGTTGGCAATTTATGCGAGGGTATCCCTATTTTTTGGGCTAATTTGACCGGCTAAAAATATTTCACTGGATTACTTAACCCGTAACTACTGGCCCGGGGTGATGGTATATCCCCAGGCTAGTAAATTTGTTGTTTACTTCCAGGGTGATTTCGCAACATCGCTTAGCTACTTAGTAGCTTCAAGTCTACTGCCCCCCTCCCACCAAACTGATTTTTGTCATTCTATCTCACCCTTGTGAAGTGTAAACATTATGCAAAGTGATATGGGAACTCTGTATGTCCCCCCCCCCACTAGTTGCGTTATAGATACCTCGTTTTATATGATTTAACACTTTCTCGGCGAACAACTTTTGAAAAATCTTCTCGGGATACCGCGCGGGTAAGATTATAATACAGCGCCGACGTTTCGGGTACCGACTCGCTACCCATTCTCACGGCTACTAATAGAAAATTCGACGTGACCGTTGAATCCCAGCGTTAGGCGCGTTTTCTATTAGTAGCCGTGAGAATGGGTAGCGAGTCGGTACCCGAAACGTCGGTGCTCTATTATAATCTTACCCGCGCGGTATCCCGAGAAGATTTTTCAAAAGATACCTCGTTTGTTTGCATTGAAGTAGTTACCATTTTTAAGTGGTAACTATATGTTACTTCATTTTGCATTTTGTTATAATAATAGAATTATGAGTTCCCACGACCTGAATGAAGAGAAAATTAAATATGATTTTATTTTTTCAGAAAAAGTGCAAGGTTTTTTATAAAAATATGAAAAATACATGTATTAAATATCAGGGGTGCAGCCAGGAATTAAGGCTAGGGGGGGTTTTTTGCGCAACTAATACTTAGGGGTGTGGGGTGTTGCATACCCGCCAGGGTAATCGGGAGTTGCGGACTCCCTCCGCCGGAAAAAATTAAGACAAACGGTTCAAAATGGTGATTTTTACGGCCTTCTTAGGGATATTTTATTAATCCACACACTATTCTATAAGCAATATTACTCCAATTAAGTAAAATAGATTTAACTTAAAAATTTCTATGAGCTGTGGGGGGGGTTTTATCCTCCAAAACCTCCCCCTCGCTGCACCACTGTTAAATGTTGAAAATATCAAAATCAGATAATCTACATTTGCTGAAAACAGTTTAAACTTTCAAAATTGCATGGTAATTTCGACAAAATATCAGTAGTTATTAAGAAATTAAATAAATAATTTGGGGGTCTGGTATGTCCCCACGCCAGTACTAAGGTGTCAAAAATGCGCCAGTAGTTAACGGTTAAGAGGGCCATAGGAGCAACACAGCTTTCAGTTACATACAGGTCTTCCTTTCCCGTATTCGCCATCTACTCGTCCCTTGACAATTGCCTTCCTCAGGCCATCATGACTCAAGATATGGCCAATAAGGTTGTTCCTTCTTCTTGCCAAGGCTTTCATGAGACTTCCCTCCACTCCTACTATTCTCAAGACTTCCTCATTACTAACTCGGTCGATCCATTTGATCCTCATCAATCTTCTGTACCACCACATTTCGAAGGCCTCTATCCTTGCTTTCTCCGCCGCTGTCATTGTCCACGCCTCACTTCCGTAGAGAAGCATACTGCACTTGTAATTTCTGATAAATTGTTTCCTTAATTAAATGTTTAAATTTCCCGCTGTAAGTACATCTTACTTTTTGTGGAATTCTCTCTCTCCCTGCGCCATTCTGCTGATGATTTCTTTTTTTTTACTTCTCCCGTCGCTACTTAATTGTCACTTTGCGAAAAAATCTATAAAAAAAATGAAACATTTCACGCAGTTCTTCTATTGAAATATTGATCCAACTACTTCAGCGGATTAGGAAGTTTTTCGGAACCATTTTTTTTATGGCAGGCGGAAATGTTGAAGATATTTCATGGAGGGTGGGATTTGCAGAGCGGAAAACAATAGCCCCACTCGACATTCCATTTCATTTTTTTTTTTTTTAGAATTGGAATATTCCCAAGAGGTCCACGATATTGCGCCAGCGTTGCTATGGAGATATCGGAGTTATCCGTCTGTATTTCATCATTTCAAAACACGAAATTCCCTGCTATTCTTGATGGAACCTAACTCCATCTCTTCCTGGTATTGGGGTACAAATCGGATTTTTTAAATCGTTATGGGAGTATTTCAGTCAGTTGAATCCCATTGAAATGAAACTTAGTCGTTGAAATTGATCGCGGCACTGATTAACCTGTGTGGACAGTACAAATTCATTTCATTCGCCGTGCTTGAAGTTTGAAATCATCTACAACTCGCATGCCACCTCAATCGGCGAGTGGCGGGTGGTGCTAGTATACCAGCCGTTCAAAAAAATAAAGAAATAAGGTACGCATTGGGGATACTTGATTACTTCGTCTCACCCGGTATTTATTCAAGTCCTTTATAATATGAGACTTAGGAGAATTATTTAGTGCACAAAAGAGTTGTTCTGTGGCATAAGGACCTGTGTGTGTACTGAATATGCAACATAAAGCACATTCCCCCCAAAATTCATTATCATTTTTTTTTTCTTGGAGTGTAGGTCAACGTATGTGATGCAAAAAACTTATAGCCAACGTGTCTGTTTATTTAAACCATCATCAGGGCTTAACTTTGCACATATTAATAAATATGTATGTTTAACTTTGTACATATTTATTGATATGTACAAAGTTAAGCCCTGATGATGGTTTAAAATAAACAGACACGTTGGCTATAACTTTTTTGCATAACATACGTTGACCTACACTCTAAGAAATATTTTAACATGAATTAAACGAGGTCAAGATAAGGAAAAAATATTTTAAAAATTATCATTTTTAAGATTTTGCTAGCTTTCATTTACGCAGCTAGCTGAAAAGAAAGTTAGAAGTTTGGAAAGTTATTACTCGATGCAACGACAAAATTTTTATATGCATGCTTACGGTTAATGCTATGCATCCACATCAATGTAATAAGCCACCATAAACGTATGCAGCAGAGGGGAAACGGTGTATTATACGCCATATTTCACTCAAATTATGCGAGAATCATGGTAAATTCTTCCCAATAATAGGTTTATTCAGGTTTTAAATTTATTACAATGAAAACTTCGTAGCAACAAGACGCATATCCTAAATTTAATGCTTTAAATAGTTGTTAGTTTAAATTATCCATAATTACCTATGCCTGATTGAACACAAACCGTCAACTGGCATTATTCTTACCACGGTAATTTTAATCCAGGGTAATTTTAGCCGTTTAAATGATCGAATCAGGTTATGAATATGAAACCGTATGATGACTCAACTAAGAACGTAACTAGCCAGCCATATTTATTTTTTTTTAACCCTCCGTCTGGCGCGTCACATTTTGGAACGGTATTCGTCGCGTGGCGCCACACAAACACTATTTTTGAATGGTTAAACAAAAAGTATCAAAGTAGAAATAACTGTTTGAACTACATTCAGGGTTCCCACTAACTAAATTATAAAATTTACGGTTTTTTCCAGGTTTTCACGGTCTAAATGTCATAAAATTCACGGGTTGTAGATAAGGCATTTTAGGCAGGAAAATTGATCACGTAACAATCATCGGCCGCGCGTTAACTAAAAATGTAACAAACGCAACAGATGCCTTGAATGCAAACGCAACAATGAAAGTTTTATCTCTTATGAAGTCACCTATAGTTAGCAAAATTCAGGTCCGGCTAAAAGGATGTGAGTGGGAAAATGGAGAGAGCACGGTGGCAGGGAAGTGGAGAAGTGCCTGATTTTTTGCCAGGGTTAACTTCTTTCAATCGCAGGCTTAAGGTGAATGTGCTGTCATGGCACACACGGACCAATTAATAGTTGCGCTTTCGAATACACGTGTGCAAGCTAATGCGTGGGCAGTATCTGCACGTGACTCGGCCTTGAAACATAATCGAAACATCGATTTTTCTTTTAATCTGTAAATCTACAATCAAGTTTGAGAGATTTCTAAGGTTTTATGACGAAATTCACGGCTATTTCCAGGTTTTTTGACGGTATACGAAATTCACGGCTAATTCACAATTATAAGGTTTTCACGGTTGATTGGGAACCCTGACATTAAATCTGTCATTGAATACTTAATTTCATGATGTAGATACAACAAATTTATGCATAAAATTATGGAGATATTTTTATGAACAAAAGACGGAATACTACTTATTTTGACGTCTCCTATGGCCTGTTTACACGATACATTAACACGCACGAGTTAATGTCTGTTTGCAAGAATGAATTTTGCGGACCCGAACGGAACATGTACGGATGCATGAACCAAATTAGAACAGATTCTATTTTCTGTGCATGAATTCGCACAAGTTGCGTGGTTACACGGTGCATTTTGGCGTTTATTCTCGCATTCATACAATTAGACATTAACCCGTTCGTGTTAATGTACCGTGTAAACAGGCCTTTACAGTTTTTCTTTCATCAAAATTATATCAACATGTTTAACAGGGTAGTTTCCTTCATCAAAGAAAACGAAAGGCATGGATTGCGATTCGTTACCCACCATTACTGTATTCATAATATACAAATTATTTCGTTTTAGAAATACCGGTTTAGACAAATGGCAATGGTCCATTTTTATCCTCATTTGAAAAGGGCCAGATTGGCGCCCATGCGATGCCACTCCACGTGACGTCACAGGGACCTAGTTTCTATACGAGAAGATAGGAGTTATGCATCGTCTGAGGTTACCAATGCATGCATGAGGCGCAGAGCTCAGGGAAACATGTCTTAACAATCACTGATTAAAACTGGCTAAGGTCGGAAAGTTTTCTTCATTTGATAAGGTATTAATAATCCTTATTTAAGCCAAGCGCTACCAGCCAGCAGGGTACTCAGCTACCCGCTAGCAGCCTGCGTCGTATCAGCGCTCAATTCGCCTCAAGGTCACCTCACAGGGCGGCAGCGGGAACCAGAAATACGTCACACGGAGAGATTTCCCGGCATTCATACTTACGCGTCGCGTTTTCGCACGCTTGAAAATTTTCACTTTTCATTTAATCGCGAAAAATAGATATCGTCATTTGAAAATCTAAAAGCGTGAAATACGTACTCCAGGAGTAATAATCTTTTGATTTAGGCAATAAAAAAATAAAAGGAAACCACCCTATTTTGACAGTAAATGCAAATATATGTTTCACGATTTCACAGTAAGGATTTTGCTTATAACCTAGTACATAATTTTGATGACAGGGGGAATAATTGATTTTGGAGTCATTTTATATTGACAGCGCGTTTATTTGAACTTGAACCAAAATATCTCCATCACATTGGAAAGTTATTACTCGATGCAACGACAAAATTTTTATATGCATGCTTACGGTTGATGCTATGCATCCACATCAATGTAATAAGCCACCATAAACGTATGCAGCAGAGGGGAAACGGTGTATTATACGCGATATTTCACTAAAATTATGCGAGAATCATGGTAAATTCTTCCCAATAATAGGTTTATTCAGGTTTTAAATTTATTACAATGAAAACTTCGTAGCAACAAGACGCATATCCTAAATTTAATGCTTTAAACAGTTGTTAGTTTAAATTATAAACGTATTTAAAAATCTTCGGATGAATATCACGAAGCTATTAGCATATAACGTATTGTAAATTAAGTTGTAAGGTAGCGTCTACCAGGCTCAAAAAAAAAAAACAAAATATTAAAATTTATTCCATAAATGTAGCAAAATATATTATCATATTGGTGCTTATTTCAGAATCATAAAATAATAAGGGATATGAGTTTCCTAACTATGAAAACACAATGTGCCCAAAGAAAAGAAACTTATCTGGCGTCTGGTAGACGCCAAACGACCAACTTTTGAAATTAATTATTAATTGGGAATTTTCTCAATTAAATTTAAAAAATTAAAAGTTAATTGGGAATTTTCATAATTTGCCACCCATTATTAGCGCCATCTTATTATTGTGTAAACGTAAAATTGTCAAACGTAAAAAACTTTATAAATCCACGTACATTTATTACTGTACGACCTAGGTTTCGACGTGGCACGTCATCGAGATGATGTCGTGCCAAAATTGGATTTATACGTTCATGGCACGCCATCAACTGGATGACGTCATCATTTTGATGAAGTGCCACGTCCCACCAAATCATGTCATGCATTGTTGAAACCTAAGTTCTACTGGATTAAATTTATGTGAAATTATAATGTTTTTTGCCATTCATTATGCTGAGTCGATACCATGAAATGGCGCTCGAAACAACGAATTATATCTTATTTTTGGCTCTTTGAGCAAAATATCATCTCCGCAACCTCGATGTTCGTATTCTTTAAGTTGCAACAAAGAGAGCAGTACCCCCATGCTGCGATCGTCAAGGTGTCCACAAGACCGCCATTTTCTGATAATTGACCCCCGACTATGAATAAAGAACTTAAATGTGCAAGTTCGTCTTTAATCTGCTTCGGTGGAAGAGTTCGCGAATTGTTCCTTCCTCGTTAACGAGCACTCTGGCAAGTTGGAGAGAATGCATAAGAACAAGAGACATCAAAACCTTCAAAAAAAAAAAAAGTTACAAGGCAGCCAAAATTTAATGAGTGATATTTGAAATTTATTTTTCATTTTTAATTACGTTTTCATGCTAATTCTTACTTTGTGGATAATATTTATTTATAAATATGCGTTAAGGCTGTACTGTAAAATGCCTGTTTAAGTACGACAGCCTTGATTATTCTCTTGAACTTACTAAATGTATATACCTCTTTTAATTTGTGGGGAGGTGATCATAAATATTTGTACAAGTAAAGTGTGAGCCATTTTTAGTGAAACTCGAATTGAGCGTTTTTTAGATGGAATTTATTGTTTTCACGAGTAGCATGTGGGAGGAGGAAACTATTCAGTGGAAATATGTCTAGATTTTGTTTGACGAAGGATAAATCTGCAAACAAATAAACACTGTACTCCGCGACCAAATTAACCAGAATTTATATTTTTACGCGGAATTCATGGAGACAGAGGCATCTCCCGGTGAAACGTGGCATTAGACTACTGCGATATAGTAAATTAATATAATTTTGCCTCTGATGCTTACCAGATCGAGATGTACGATAACTAGGGGCTACATCTTCCTCCATACCTCTCAGACAGCTTCGCGAAAGCCCCTAGGGTTCCTCGGAACGACTTGAATACCTGGAGAAGGCGACTTGCTCGGCATAAACTAGAAACTTTGACCAGGATCGCTAATGGAAGCCCCAATGGATTTCTCGAGTTCAGATACTTCGGTGTCCTCCTTTCCAATATTAACCCTTAAGTAGTCGCGCAGTGTCTATATGACTCGAGATGTTTTTTTTACAAGTAGAACTTACAATCAGCTAAATATTTCAGCAGATGCGTCCCTTGTAATCTAATACCCATTTCTTCTCTTTCTGAAATGAATGATGCAGGCTAATACACTGTGGAAATCCGTAATAGCATATGAAGTAATATACTTTGCACTTTTTCGTGTAAATGTTTATTTTAAAAGTAGTCAAATGGTTCATAGTCCTTGTGATGCTGTGGTTTAGTCAAGAGTGTATCTAGGATCTTATTCTGGGGAAGCTTAAGGGTCCGATAGCCAAATGATTTCTCATTTTTGAGATTATAAACAACATGCAACAATCACTGTTCTAAATACTCCCTTTATGTTAATATTAAAATTACTAATATGAAATTTAATGATTTAGGATACGTAATACAAAACGAACGTAATGATAACTGTATTAAAAACCTGGTCCATTTTTTGAGCGTCTGGGGTGGCACGTGCCCTCGTGCCCAGTGTAGTGAAACATTTTGACTCCTTTATGAACACATATTTATGTGGAAAATTGAAAAGTATTTTACTTTATATCCTTGCCATTTTTTGTCCGGAATTAAGCATTATGCATAATAAATTAGCGTTTTCACCCGATGGGGACTTTGCGTCGTGAAAAATATCGCTCTACGACTCGTCACTAGCGTTAATGATACGATTTTGAAATACGAAGGCTGAACTTGCTAATTAATTGTAAAACCATGTATTAGAACATTGAATCTTTTGAAAAAATAACATAAAATTCTTTAAATAGTTTCTGGGTTTCAGTTTCCAATTACTGAAACCTAGATTTATTTCCAATCATGCAACCATTATCACTCCTAAGTAGGGATGAGTCGATTCCAAATGTCTATTCTTGATTCCACGGAACCGGAATCGAAAATCGATCTCCTAAAGTCGACTCCGATTCCAGGAAGATAACTTTTTTAAATAGACTATAAGCTTGGAGGAAAAAGGCAGCCACACACCTAAGCCATGGTGCATTGTGCATTATTAAGTTAACAATTTATTTCTGAGATAGCGACAGTGTTACGTAACTTTATCATTTTATTAAAGCTGAGGATATATTGCTATAATGCTAATTCGCTATTTTTAATAAGTGTAGCCTTTGGGCCCCTTAATCGTCTGTTATTTTATTCCATTCATTTCTTAACTTTTAATGACAGTAATGCAACAGAAAAATCAATATCCCACCTGTTAGTATGAATAAGAATCGATGGAATCAAGAATAGAGGGATCGAGAATCGATTTGAAAGAATCGTAATTGGAATCCGAATCGGAATAAAAAAAGTTGAATCGATTCATGTACTTTTGAGGCATATATTCTGGGTCAGTATGACCCGACGCGAGTAGTAACATAAGTTTATCTGACGCAGCTGCTTAAGGGTGAACTGGAGAACGGGGCAGAGCGGTAATATATCCTCATAGCCCTTCCAATCCAAAGGAACAACTCCGTGGTGGAGTCAGGGGTCTCTCGCCTCAACACACACACACACACACTATTTTCTCACTGTTTCGCCTTAGCCGGAGGATAATCCTTTGAGAGAGCAAGTTTAGAGGGCCGCCCGACCTTACCTTTGACCCGGGATTTAATTGATTGGGGCACGAGGACTTGGGGGCGATAAAACTCGTTATGGAGTGAGAGAGACGGGATAAAAGGTTAAACCCAGAGGGTTTGTATTTTTGCGTCTGAAACCTAAATGCATCTAGGTTCTCAAACAAAAGTGACGTATTTGCTCAAATGTAATTTGTATCCAATGTCTTTGGGTGGATTTTTAGAATTGGGGATAACCCTCTCCAAAAATAAGGTCTTAGTATACAGGGGTGAATTCAGCATCAACTTTAGGGGGTTATGACCTGGGTTCGGGTAATATGGAATACTTCTAGGAAGATAGGGGCGTTCTCCCGTGAAAATATTTTAAAATACCCATTTTTCATGCATTTTGGAGAAAGAAAATTCATTTTTATCCTTATCATTAGATGAAATTGGACAATTTTCAGTATTATAATTTAACCACGATAACTTTAAGGATAAGGATAACAAAAATATTAAATTAATAAGAATTTGAAAAATTTGATAAAATTTGGGGGGGCTCATGACCTATGTGAGCCCCCTAAATCCGCCACTATTAGTTGAAATTAATTGTTCTGACTAAATAAGTTTCGTAGTACATTTCCCACTAATAGGTTAAACCTTGAGGGTTTATATATTCGCGTCTGAAACCTAAATGCATCTAGGTTCTCACAAAAAGCGAAAAATTTGCTCAAATGTAAATTGTATCAAATTTTTTGTACGGACTCTTAGAATTGGAGATAATCTTCCCAAAGAATAATGCCTCAGTAGTAGTAAAAATTAATTGTTTTGACTATATAAGTTTCGTAGTATATTTTCCTTTAATAAGTTAAACCTTGAGGTTTTGTTTTTTTTAGTCTGAAACTAAAATGCATCTAGTTTCTCATAAAACCATGTTTGTTAAAATTTAAATAAAATCACATGTTTTTGTTTGGACCTTCAGGATAGGCGATAACCATCTCAAAAAATAAGACCTTATTATTAAAGAATTCTGCCAATTTGGGTAGGTTTGCTTGAAGTTTTCAAGAAATATTCTGGCAGTTCACCCTCGCTTCATGGACTATCCAGAATAAGGCCGACTTCCTTTCATTCTATCTAAAAAAAATCCTATTCTCTTCCTTCCTCTCCTTCGTTTATCCAACATTCAATCATCTAACACTATTTTTAACATCCCCTCCCTGCTCATCCATACATTCTCTTTCCTACGTATCTCATCTACATGCTGCCTTTCCTCACCCACTATGTCTAGCACTTCGTTATTCCTCCCCCTCCTCTCCGTCCACTTCACTTTCTCCATTCTTCCCCATACCCACATATCAAACACCTCCAGTCTTCTCTTCTCCTTCTTCTTAAGTGTCCACGTTTCCGCACCGTAAAGCGCTTCCCTCCGGATCAGCCTTTTCTTTGAACTCTTACGTAACGAACCTCTCATTATAAATCTACTGTTAAGACTAAATAACTTTTGCTGACCTCTGTATACATAAACCTGCAAAAATCAACGTTAAAAGGCTTTCGGCATTGTTCTACAAGCTCTAGAAAAGAAAAGAGTGAATTCTCAGTAACAAAACTTATACTGCAAGTAGTATATTAAGTATTCAACTCAGAAATAACATTTTATTAGTGAGTCTCGCTCGCTTCATATTGATTTATGGCGTAAAAAAGTTAGTATTGTCAAATTTTTCGCGAGTTTTTACGGAAAGATTTTGACTGACTGTCTTTTATGATAGAAATATATAAAAACTGGTTTCCTAAGTTTCTTTTCATGCTGAACACTATGTTTTTTTAATTATTCAGCTATCTTTTAAAATAGCATCAAAATTAATATTTATTCAAATGACGTTTTTCATCAAAATTTGCCCAGCCGCCCTTTAAAAATGGCTGCCAAAAAAGTATGGCTTGTAAATTTTTTCAAATAGTGTTTTGTGATTGTCAACATGTAGAGAACCAGTGATAAAAAAATAGAATAATTGACAAATGTTGAGCAACATTGCCTGTATGTTTTGAAATGGATGGAACCTTAAGTGAATGGGGCGAAATAAAATATTTTCACACATAATTCTTCAATGGACGCTTGAGTATTCGACGATTCAATCACTGATGAATTGCCTCCGGTTCGCAGCACTAGAACCTTTTCATGGGAATCTGGCTGCAGACAGACTACCAAATAAATAAATGGCGAATTTTTAACGGATATAAACTAGGTTTTTCACTAAAATTACCTTTGATATTCTCAATCCCCTTAAACTTCCCCATTGTCAATTAAAAGGTAAAATTAGAAGAATAAGTAAAAACATGTTTTATTTGATTGCGCTGAAATGCAATGCATGAAACGAGTAACTCTGAACATATTAATTCGCACGAGTGCAACCTTATATAATCACTAAGGATGAAATTCGCCATGAAACAGTCATTTAACTTAGCCTGAATGCGAACCTTGATCAACCGATTGCTGGTCAGATATGCAACCAGCTATACTAAGCCATCAACCAAATCATATATAAATCAAGCCATCTTCTTTGAAGTTGAATCTCAGACTGTAACTGTAGCATACCTGACCGGCAATTGTGAGATTCGGGTTCGAATTCCGGCTAAGACTAATAGTTTTTCATGGTGAATTTCATTCTGGGTGTATTTATAGCGTTATCAGAAATTCACTGATACGCCACCATGTACGTTGTGGAGTAAGTTATTTTTAACAAAAAATTACCTGAAAATTTTTGCTCAGTGCGCCGTTACCGAGTCAGTGGCGTAGCCAAGAATTTTGTTCGGGGGGTCCAAAACCAGGGTGGAAAACTTTTGAAAAACAGAGTACTAAGTAGAGGGTTTTAAACAAATTTTAATACTTTTCATCATCGAAAAACCTTCATTCGTCAAAGAAATCGTTTGCAAATCCATAATTTTTCAATTTTTGTTTCCTTTTAAGAAGGAAAAAAAATGTGCTTTTACATTTAGGGGGGCCTGGAACCCCCGGACTTCCCCCTTCGCTATTCCACTGTTCCGAGCTAATACGAACGTCACGAGATTCAATCGCAAATAGCTCGGAAATGTGGCAACTGAGCAAACAAAGTTTTAGTAATTTGTTGCTAAGACTGACTTACTCTATAACGTCGATGGGGGGAGCATATCAATGAATTTCCGACTACCCTCTAGTGTTCAAATGCTTTTTAAGGTCATATTAGTGCTCCATCGCATTCAGGGGCGGATTTAGGGGGGTATAAACGGGTCATAACCTCCCCCCCCAAATTTCATCAAACGTTTTTAAATTTTTATTAGTTTATCAGTTTTTATATCCTTACTAAGCAGTAAATGAAGTATGCAAATGCATGGCTACAAGTCCCAAACGAGAGAGAAATTTCAGTTGTATTTAACATAGAGCGTAGCACCCCCTACCAAAACTTTAACTCGGGAGGACGCCTTTCCCTCCTTGGGGTATTCCATACTCCCCCAGGCTATGACCATCCCCACCCACAAATTTGACACTGAATCCACCCTGCCACGCCACGCCGAAATTTCCTTTGCTTTTTCCTGCTCTGTTCCCAGCTAAAATGGCTGTCTACAGTGAATTTCTTCAATTGTCATTTCTGGTACAATTATTCGGTTAAGTCACAGTGTGGCTGAAAAATGATTAAGGGGAGGGGATGTGATGGGGGACTAAAGCGTATTTAGGAGATTTGTGCTTTCATAGTTTAGCTGGGGAGTAGTGTCAGAGATTTTCAATTAAAACGTTTTCTGTTGCCGCCAGAGATTTTTCGAATTTCGGGAGTTGTGCCTTTAAGTCAGAAAGTATCGGTTGAATTTTTAGATCTTTCCTCAAGTCCTTATTGCGAATAAACCACGGAGCTCCTACTGATCTTCTTATGATTTTATTTTCGGTGGTTTGAATTTTGTTTAGATGCGTTTTCGCAGCCATTAGCCATGCTGGCGATGCATACGAGAGAAGAGGTTTCAGCATAGAGTTGTAAAGCAGGAGCATTTCGAGTTTCTGTATAGAAGCGGGCCCAGAGAAGATGCTGCAGCGATGGTTTATCCGGTGGAGTAAGTAATATGTTGCTTCCATCTCATCCTTTGGTCTAAGACGACGCCGAGAAAAGTTGCTTTTTCAGCGCGCGGAATTTCAGTATTCCCATAAAAGATTGGTTCGCCGATTCCGGCTTTTGGACGACGAGAAAACGTCACGTGGACGCATTTCCGAGGATTCGCAGAAAATTTCCAAGTGTCCGCCCAATATTCATATTCGTCAATTTGCCGCTGGAGTAATTCCGCTGTTGTTCTAGGGTTTGAACCCTGGGCAATGAAGATGGTATCGTCTGCATAAAGAAAGGTTGAGGCGCCGGGAATGGAAGGGAGATCATGTATTAATAGGTTAAAAAGGGTAGGAGAAAGAATGGCTCCTTGAGGAACGCCGGAAGAAATAGGAGCAGTATCGGAAAGAATCCACCCTGCTTGCACCATCAACAAAGAAAAACTTTGAAAATGATATATTATTGTCTTCAACAATAACTTCCTTTGAATCTCGACTGACATTAAGTTCAAAATAAACTCTGGCAAACGCCGTGCCGTCTGAAAAAAATGCTTTATATTTGTTTATACAAAACCGTATATTTTATTTTTTTAATGTATCCGATTTTGCAGTAAATGCTTCAATAAAATTTTCACTTTATTCGTAATCATCCAGTTACTCCATGCTATTAAATCAATGCATTAGGCTGGGACTCAGCTAATAGTGTACCCCAAAAAGCCTAAAAATTCGACGTACAATGCAAAAGTGAAACTTTAGATTAGCCACGCTGCTGCTGCACAACAAGCCATGACCCCCGCTCTCCAAATTTGATGCTGAATCCGCCCTTGATCTCATTCCGATAGACGTCCAACGCGAACGCAAAGATATTCCGACTCACAGCCGTCAAATAACTACCACAGATGTCGCAGGGCGCGGGGTTCTCAGACAAGAGGGCATTACAGGCTTGCGCGTTCCCACCAGAGGAGCGAACAAGGCCAACAAGAATCTGCGCAAACACGACCGCGCTACTGCGAAGCACGGCCAATCACGCTAAAACCGTGAGAGGCCGCAACAGCACATCGCATAATCAGAGAGAGGTTCTCTCAGATTCGCTCGGCGGCGGCGTAGCCATGAGGTTCACAGTGTGTTTCCAGAGGAATCTGAAATACATCAGGGGTGGTTAGACGAGACAATGTTAACCATTTTTTGTCAATAAAGATGGGGTCGAAACTCCTTAGTTACTGAGCTATGGCAACGCAAACATTTTATTGGATGCACCTAGAGGTTACCACGAAAACTGTTTTTCTTGGGTATCCAGCCCATTCGATATATTATTTAACCCTTAGTTACACGCTATGACACTTTCCAATTTATTGAACAATAAATCGGCGCGCAATATTGTTTAAAATATTGGGCATTAGTTTTAGTGTCAGTTGGACCACAATCCAATATCCTATGGATTGGCCAATAAATTGGGAAGTGTCATACGGGCTGAAGCGGGGATTTTTCCGCATTTTTCAAAAACTCGAAATAGCGCGTTTAATGCGCATAGATAACTGGTGGCACACTTTGGTATTCTATTGCGGTATTTTTTTCTCGACAAAGAACATTATCGTCTGCAATTCCATAACAAAAATCACTCAAAGTATATAACAAGAAATTTTCATATCAATATGCTTTATTTTCGTTTATAAATGGAAGAGGAAAATATTTAAAGTGCTTTTAATTATCCATATGTGTGTTAATACCCTGAAATTTTAATGTATATTCAGGAAAACCAAAAAACATTTAAGTGCGGAAAAAAGCCGCAAGCGCGTACTGGCGCTATCCTCGCGGGCGCGTGTAGCTATGGGTTAATACACTGTATTTTAAGGGCATTAAAAAATTAAGATTGGACGAAAATGTACGATTACAATTGTCTGAAACCATTAATATTTGATCTTATTTAAAGGAGACCTTGGAGCCAGTATAAACATCTCACCCTAACACTACTATCAGCCACCATTTTGATAAAATACGAAAGGATCACTTTGGATTCATACTTTGATTTATTTTTCCATTGTATTCTGATGTTTCCGATTTAATGGATGGTTGTACCTAATCGAAACATATTGAGGAGGTTAAAAGTTTCATTATTTCGTGTTAGAGATAGAATAAATATGAAAAGTATTTCTTATCTCAAAATTATTTCTTCTCTCCACAGAAATGCAAATAAAAGATTCTTATAAAATTTAATTTGATTTTATCTTTGATATTTTATAACGATATGGTCCTAATTAAGTCCAAATTATTTTAATTCTATTTAGGAATCCACTAAAAATATATGAAGCAATAAACCCGCACCGTCGCCAACTTCCAAACGAGCAATTAGTGTTAAACATCGCTGTAAAATATTCCTAGATAGACTGTAGTACTGACACTTGAAAGATATTTGTGAAGCAATTCAGATCCTTATGAAATAAAATTATAACCACGTGGTAAGGTTTCTTTAATATAACCCACCAAAGTAAAAGATACTCTCTCAAATTTGTTCTTACTGCACTGAAATTGTTTTTTTCGTTTAAACGGTTATGAATTTAAAAATTTTACAAATCCTACTTTTTGAGCCATATATGTTGGATGCATAAACTACGATTGGCCCATACAGCGATAAAGAAGAACGTTGAGATACGTTGTCAACCATCTTAATCTTTTGAATATTGCCGCATACTGTCTTATAATAAATTGTCACGAATGGGCTTTTCCGGTGTAATTATTCCTTCCTCACTTCTCTCCTAATTTTCCCAAGTATTATGTGAGTAGATTGTTCGTTTAGCCAGGTTGCGAACGTTCGCAGTGATGCTCTTTCATTACGCGCTGAATTCCATTCGGGCGACAATCAGCCCACACGGAGCATGAAAATCCAGAGAGAGCTCCGTATCCCATCGCGTTGGTTCCCTCCCAATCACCATTGGAGGGCCAGACCACAGCCTTGGCGTACTCTAGCTCAGCAGTCTCATTCAACACACTGCAGTGCACTGTCTGGAAATCATTCGAAAGTGGTTTCGCACATTTTGCAGGCACAAAGATTAGACCTCGCATATTACCTTAATTAAAATTAAATGGGTAAAACATAGTTTTTATTTTTGATCGACAAGATTTAAAATGAAATATCAACCCTATATGTTTATTGGAGGTGACTTACTGAAAAAGATAAATTGTAACCTCCCGACGCATCGTAAGTTTTCCCCGTGTATTTTCCACATCGAAAAGTCTCATTTTGGCTAATGTAAAGGAGAGTAGTGGCGCAGCGAAGGGGGGGGGGGGGGGGGTTTGGGGGTTAAACCCCCCCCCCAAGAGCTCAGAGAAATATTTAAATTTAATTCATTTTACTTATTAGGATTGATATTACTAATAGAATAGTGTAAGGATTAATAAAATATCCCGCAGAAAGCCGTAAAACTCACCATTTTGATTCGTTTATTTTAAAATTCCGCACTTCATTAATATCGCACCTACCGCTTATCCTGGTGGGTATTCCATACCACCAAACACCCTGGTATTAGTTGCACCTAACCCCCCCCCACCCTCCACCCCCAGCCATAATTCCTGGCTACGCCCCTGAAGCAGAGATCACTTATCAAGGATCTATGCCGTTGATGAAATACGAAATAACAAACCTCGTGGGATCTAAACGTAATTTTGAGGATACTTGTTCTTTGACTAAAATTCGAGTGATTTTTAATAAATAGCAACATTATGGAAAAAATTTAGGTTCAAATATCAACCCTCAATGTTTTTAAGAGGTAATGCACTAAATACGATAAATTGTAGACCTCCCAACAAATCCAACGTTTTTTCCATAGTAATTTATATTTTGCTTCTTTAGTTGAAGTCTATGTAATTTTGAGATAACTTATACCGAGAAACTTTGCCTGCTGAGGAAGACCACGAGAAGAAAATGGATGTGGAAGAGATAAGAAGGCTCAGATGGATGATGGGGAAAACAAGAAGAGATAGGCTTAGAAATAAGACAATAAGGGAGATGGCAAGAGTGGTTGAGATCTCAAGGAAGGTGCTAGAGGGAGGGTTGCAATGGTTCGGTCATATTTTATGGACGAAGGAGTGTGTGGGGTATGAGGAGTGCGTGGGGAACAGAATTAGAAATTTTCAGGTAGTAGGGAAGAGACCGATGGGGAAGACCAAAGAGAAGATGGAGGGACTGTGCTGAGAATGATTTGAGGGAGAAGGATTCGACGGAAAGGGATGCCGAGGATAGAATGACTTGGAGGCGATTAGTTAGGAAAAGCGAACCAAACAAGAATAGCTGCAAAGAAATAAGAAGAAGAAGCATAACGACAAACCTTCAGGTGAAACAGTCACGTTTACAAATTAAATAGCGATTGATTGAGAAAACTACGGCGAACAAATGAAAACTATTAAGTTTCATATATTTTTTTTACTTAACACCAAAGCAGGATTAGGGTATCATTGGCCTAGGGCCTTTATATTCGGTTAATAAAACATGTGCATAAATGATAAAACAAATATAAAAAATAATTAAAAAATAACATTGAATATAAATACTTCGCGTACCATTGGAGTAATATTACGCCACCCGTCTTTTGAAAAATGGTGGTTTGCCACTTTTCAACGAAGTGACAAACCTCTAAATAAAAAAATAAATAATATTTCATTCATTAAAATGATATAAAATACCTATTCCTCGCAACATAGGTTGGTTGTTAGGAAATAACACTAAAGTATTGAAAGTGGCTGGCAATGGGGTACATATACGGTACTATGGTCAGCAGGGTAAGTTTAAACAAATGCAATATATACAAAAAGGTGGTATCTGAATGACAGACTTTGCAGTTAGCTGTTGAAATTGGTGTGGAAGGCAAAGAGGTCAAGAGAAAAAGATGTATTCGAGAGGGAATTGAAAACGGAAGGTAAACAGTAGAAAAGGGATCTTTGCGAAATTGATGGTCGGAATTTGGGCTAGTGTAAAGTCACTGTATTGCGGGAGGAATGTGGAGTGAAAAGAATAATAGGAGATCAACGCATCTGAAAGACCCATTCATAATGCAGAGAAGAAATTTGCTGCCGGTTGTCAATCGGCGGTGGGTGGGTTGTAATAATCTAAGTGCAAGTAGTATTTCTTCCAGTAAAGAGGAGAGATATGCGTTGTCGTAGTATTGCTATGAAGAAATTTAAGATAATGCCATGATATCATATTTTATCTACGCCGTTGTAACGCTATTCATGTCTTGAATAATGATAATGATAT
The DNA here is from genome assembly GCF_921293095.1 of Ischnura elegans. Classification (NCBI taxonomy): domain Eukaryota; kingdom Metazoa; phylum Arthropoda; class Insecta; order Odonata; family Coenagrionidae; genus Ischnura; species Ischnura elegans. The sequence goes on from NC_060256.1 coordinate 39,155,368, forward strand.
TTATTTCACCTCAATGAAGTATACAAAGTACATACGTACGCAATACATTAAAGAAGTACTGTGTGTGCAATATATGTACCCTGTAGGTCAACCTGACTTGAGGTTAGCATGATATATTAGGTTAAAACAGCGGCTGGTAAAGGCGGAACATATTTTATCTGATAGCAGAAAAACAATTGAGATATTCAAATATATATCACGTGCTGTACAAGAGTGACATAGAGAAAAAACTTTAAGAATTATTAATAAGAACAATATAAATACATCGCTGAATCCAGCATTTATTTCTATAAATGCAACGCTAGCACGATTAGTGCTTTACAATGAAAATAACCTCGCTTGTTTTTCCATAAACCTTGCTGAATCAACTATTGGAAACCCATATTAGATCCGGAAATGGAACCTTTTCCCTTTCTATTAAACTAATCTCCTCCATATACTCTCCTTTCCCTCAGTCAATTCGAATACACTGTTTTCCTCCTCCTAAATATCTGGTATATCTCCCTTAATCTTCTCAGACAAGCTTACTTTCCAAATTCCTCTCCAAAAACCTCATCTAAAAAACGTTCAATATGCTATAATCCTCTTACCACGAACACAAAGCCTCCGATATCATGTAACGCCACACTTTCACTGTTATTTATCTTTTGAATGAAGCCATATACGACGTTGAAACCATGGTATATTTTATGTATCTTAGGGCTTAACTTCAATGACGGTGGAGCAGTTTATCATGCTCTTGGTAAAGGTTTTCACGTACACTTATCGCATACTGAAATTTGTGGCTAAAATAAAAACTATACGAAAAAATCCACTTCTTATTTGAAATATCATTATTCGCGCTATCGTTGCGTTAATAGCAGTAGATGCTTCCCTTTACACAGAATGATGTTTTTGATATTATCATAAATTAATATGAAATATGCCAATGTTCAAAAACTACTAAAACTTTCCAAATAAGAAAAAAACTTCATTAAATAACATTGAGAAAGGCTTTTGGAGGTTTCTCAGATAAGCTTACTATCCATTTTTTAGCTGAATTAAGATAAGCGGACGGAATGCACTGAGGAAACTAACGTCTACGCTCATGCTAAATTCTTTTCTTTTGGACTCCATGGCGAGGTTTTTCCTCGCTTTATATTCACATTTGAACTTACCATATATGTCCTACGAAGACGTGGCTCCGTAGCTGAATAGGTTTACTCCATGCGCCGTTGATGCGGCAAAGTTCTACGAAGGTTCGAATCCGAAGTATAATTCTTTCATTTTATAAAAGAATCATTCTTCTCATCATTACAACTGATAGTGTTGACTCAAGATATAGTTAATTCAATTTTTAAAGTACTGAAATTATTGAAATAATGACAATCTACGTTAAAACATTTATTTCAAAGCAGATTCACTCACTAATATTGTAAGAGGAATTAGGATGGGCAGTCTCGGTGGTTGTATCTTCGTTTCCTTGCGGCTAATTACAGTCAAATCTCCGTTGATAAAAATTCCTACTAATTGTATCGGCAATACTCATTAAAGAACTAGATACACTCATAGCTAATATCATTTTGATAACCATCTAGCAAGAGAAATGATTATAATTCAATCGAGAATCATAGTATTCAAACTTCTAGTACATGGTCACGAATAATGTGGAAATTACGTGATTACAAGAACCAATACTTTCCTTCCAGTGGGTGTGCTAACTAAAATCAGCAAGGACCAGGTGGAAATACATTGGTATATGAACTTTCACCCTATATAATCCGACGATTATAAAAAGGTATAAACTCATGACCGCAATGGATGTCACCCATGTCTTCAAACTCTTTGATCAGACTCATCCGTTATTTTGCTGCGATGAATATTTTTCAGAGTAGAATGGTCGCTTTATAAGAAAAACTACACAATTTTTCAGTTTATTAATATTTATTAGTGTCACCCGATATCTCTTCAACTTTCCGAAGACGCTAAGGCATTCAAGAAACTAATTTTTCACCTTAATGAGGCCATCATCGAAATGAATTCAACTATTCGTGGATATACGCTCCTAGCGCCTACATTGATAATTCCCCATACGTTTTCTATGGAGTTTAGGTCAGATGAATGAGCCGGCCATGGTGTTGATCTTGCGTTGCTAATGGTAAAATCAGAGGGTGAGGCCATATGATTTCTATATAGAAATATTACGGAATGATTACTCAAAAATTATTTAAAAGTAGAAGAAATGAATGATCTTCTAGTTGAATCTTCTAGTTGACCTCCAAATCAGCCCCTTTTTTCTCCTTCAGAATTCACGTCAGCGCTGGGAATAGGATAAATTACCTACAGTAAACATGAATGAGTAATAACCCTGTGAGTGGGGAAAGCAAGGACGAAAACGATTAGTTCAAGATATCCAGCATATTCAAACTTTTCACTCGATATCAGGTCCAACGAATTGCATGCTAGATTATAACCAAAACCCAGGACGTATTTGATTAGCAGTTTGCGAGATGCTTGGTCACAATGTTAGCAGAATCACCTTGAATTATGAATAACTGAATTTAGAGACAAGAGAAATCTTACATTCATACTAGAGAAATCAAAGCAGTAAATCAGTAAATCTCGCCGGCCTCGGTGGCGGCGGAGTGAGGTCCTCGCCTGCCAAACATGTGATCACGGGTTCTAGTCCCGCCTGGGTAGGATGGCGTGGTTGTTCGCACACATAATAGGTGGTTTCCTTTTATTTTTTTACCTAAAACGAAAGATTATTACTCCTGGAGTAAGCATTTCAAACTTTAAGATTTTTTAATGACGATTTCTATTTTTTTCGTAATTAAATGTAAAGTGCAAATTTTCAAGCGCGCGAAAACGCGACGGATAAGTATGAATGCCGAGAAAAGCCCGTGTGACGTCATTCTGGTTCCCGCTGCCGCAAGGTGAGGTGACCTTGGGCGAGGAAATGTGCGCCGCTAGGCGCAGGCTGCTAGCAGGTAGCAGAGTGCCCTGCTAGCAGGTAGCGGAGTGCCCTGCTAGCAGGTAGCGCTTGGCTTAATTATGGATTATTAATACCTTATCAAACGAAGGAAACTTCTCGAGTTTAAACATTAGGGTTAGGGTGGCAGAGATTTTTCAGAAGCTGCCCGATCTCTAATCGATTGCCTTGAGGAGGGCACCTCACATGCAGCACTCCGTCCGTCGGATGGGACGTAAAGCTTGGGCCTTTACGAAAGGACCCAAGGCGCCTTTCGTAAAAAGTAGGCTAATACCGACGCCGAGTTTCTCTCATGTCGAGCAGCTAAAGGCACACACATTGAAATTCACTAATAACTATTTTTTTTACCGTTTGAGGCGAAAATTTCGAAAAAATAATAAACAGTAAGTAATTCCGTTTTCATTAAAAACCATGTTAAAAACAGCGCAATTCTTTTACGATAACCCTGCATAATGATTTTAAAATGAGCAAAAATTACATATAGTAATAGCATGTATCGTACTTCCGGTAAATACACACATTCCCTTGAGAAAACAGGATAAGGATTTTCTCATGTCAAGATGAATGTAGTTCTCAAGTAGAACAATGAAGTTGGGACCACACACTACCAATCCTTATGATTCTGGTCTGTCCGAGATGTACGGCCTCTTGCTCTGGACTTCGACTAAGATACCACAGGACAGCGACTTCACGCCCTCAATTTGCTGAAAATGGAGTGAAGACAGTATGTAGAAAATTGTGGTTGACTCAGTTTAGCTATTCATGTTTTACAAAAGATAATGCCAAAAAATAATTCGGTTACCATTAAAAACAAATACATGGCAGAAAATGAGTTAATCTAAATAAATAATAGTTTTTTAAACATCAGTGTATTTTTCCTGCATCACTGTGCCATGGGAATCTTTTTTTTTTTTGAAAGAAATGCAAAAAAAACAATGCAAAGGGTTTTCCACCACACGTAACCAGAAGGAGACTTGATTTAACAAGAGAATGATTTTGACAGGGTGGTTTACTATTTGTTTAATTGCTTAAATCGAAAGATTATTACTCCTGGAGTACGTATTTCTCGCTTTTAGATTTTAAATGACGATATCTATTTTACGCGATAAAATGAAAAGTGAAAATTTTCAAGCGCGCGAAAGCTCGACGGCTAAGTATGAATGCTGGGAAAATCCCATGTGACGTCATTCTGGTTCCAGCTGCCGCCGTGTGAGGCCACCTCGGTGCGAGGCTATGAACGCCGCTACGACGCAGGCTGCTAGCAGATAGCAGAGTACCCCAATAGCAGTTAGCGCTTGGCTTAAATAAGGATTATTAACACCCAATCAAATGAAGGAAACTTTCCGACCAAAGGTAATTTTAATAGATGATTATTAAAAGATTTTCCCTGAGCTCTGTGCCTCATGCAAGCATTGGTAATCTCAGACGATGTAAAACTCCCATCTACTCGTATAGAAACTAGGTCCCTGTGACGTCACGTGGAGTGGCATCTCATGGGCGCCAACCCGGCCTCTTTCAAATGAGGTTAAAATTAACCATTAGCATTCAGGTTAACTGGTATTTCTAAAAAAATAGTTTGTATATTATGAATACACTAATGGTGGGTAACGAATCGCAATCAATGCCTTTCGTTCTCTTTGATTAAGGAAACTACCCTATTGTGGATATAGAAGTGCCACATAAATCTCAAAAAAGGAAAGTTTGATTGCAAGGAAAACTTGTAATTGGAACCTGCCACGAGAGTACTAGATAAGGCAATTTAGATATTAGGCTTGATATATATTCTTCAAGTAACACGTCCATACACACGTACATGCGTCCATCTTTCTATGTCCTTACTGGCCGTACAAACAGTAAGGTCGCATCATCACATTCCTGCTCAGGTAGTTTAAAATATCGTACGCATCCTAACTTTTAACATAATCCCAATATGCTTATCTATTTATCAGTATTTTAGTCCTCGATACAAATTTCAAATTGCTTTATCTTCCGTAGCATTAACTAATTATGAACTCAGGAGGAAGAAAGGTGTTTTAACAGCGATTTCATTGAGTAGGATCGGAAAATAATCAGTCTTATCTTTGAATCCATGACAAATACCGATGAATACATTTTCATTAAAAATAAAAAAAACTAATGAAGAAGTCTTAACTCTCAGACTATGTAGCAGAATTTTTGACATCCCAATCCCTTTTGTTGCAACAGTCTTAAATGCGATTTATCGGTTCAGCAACCATAAAAATGTCATGAAAATCAGTTGCTGGTCGCACAATGAATTGATGGTTAAAATTGAAAAAGTTTGCATTCCAGCATAAAAACGCGAAAATAAACGAGCGAATTTGATTATACTTTTTTTAATGGGATCAGCAATCTTATCTATTACCTTTCTTATCCTAGATTTTTACTTGTCACGCTCATGTGGAAGAATGTTGCAACGAAAAGAAGTACAGTTTTCTTGGAAGGTCGATTAACTAATAACAAATGCAATAGGGTGGTTTCCTATTATTTTTTTATTGCCTAAATTGAAAGATTATTACTCCTGGAGTACGCATTTCGCGCTCTTAGATTTTCGAATGACAATATCTATTTTTCGCGATTAAACGAAAAGTGAAAAATTTCAAGCGCGCGAAAACTCGACGGCTAAGTAGGAATGATGGGAAAATCCCATATGACGTCATTCTGGTTCCAGCTGCCGCCGTGTGAGGCCACCTCGGTGCGAGGCTATGAACGCAACTACGACGCAGGCTGCTAGGAGGTAGCAGAGTAGCCTGCTAGCAGGTAGCGCTTGGCTTAAATAAGGATTATTAATACCCTATCAAACGAAGGAAACTTTCCGACCATATGCAATTTTAATAGGTGATTATTAAGAAATGTTTCGCTGAGCTCTGCGCCTCATGCATGCATTGGTAATCTCAGACGATGTGAAACTCGTATCTATTCGTATAGAAACTAGGTCCCTGTGACGTCTCGCGGAGTGGAATCGCATGGGCGCCAATCTGGCCTTTTTCAAATGAGGTTAAAATTGACAATTGCCATTCGTCTAAAATGGGATTTCTAAAACCCAATAATTTGTATATTATGAAAACCCTAATGTTGGTTAACGAATAGCCATCAATGCATTTCGTTTTATTTGATGAAGGAAACTACCCTATCGAAAGATAATAAAAATCAACAATGTAAATTTTGGAATGTGTGAAGGCGCAAAGCTCCGAAATGTCCACTTCGAGAAAATGTTTAGTGCATCGTCAGAAGAGGATAGAAACATTGGGATTTTCAATTTCAATCCCTTGCAATGGACATAAGTATTCATATTTTTTTTAAACTACCCGACTCACTTTAAATTGTCGTGCAAGAGGCATTTTTACATTAGCATCGGATTTTTTCTCTTAGATACTTCTACATTTCCAAGGGGTGATACATTTAATTCGGGTGATTAATGGACAAAATGTCCTCAATTTCCTCGTAAGGGTAACAATTCATCAAAAATTCAATATTTTGTATGTAAAACAAGCGGTCTAGGTCTATCGCAGCGGATAGGGTTGCTAACGTATCGGATCCTACGGTGCGTTTGGTTACCAAGAGCACTCAAAAATGGATGAATGCGGAATAAACTACGTTTCTCTAATTAGTAAGGAAAACGTGACACGACATCGAGAACCACGGAGGAGCTATTTTCCCAGCCTCAAGGCAGCCCATCCCACATTCCTGGAAAAAATTAATTACGAAAAAATAGACAATAGGGTAGTTTCCTTCATCAAAGAAAACGAAAGGCATTGATTGCGATTCGTTACCCATCATTAGTGTATTCATAATATACAAATTATTTGGTTTTAGAAATACCGGTTTAGACGAATGGCAAGGGTCAATTTTATGCTCATTTGAAGAAGGCCAGATTGACGCCCTACGCGATGCCACTCCACGTGACGTCACAGGGATATAGTTTCTACAGGAGAGGATAGGAGTTTTACATCGTCTAAGATTACCAATGCATGTATGAGGCACAGAGCTCAGGGAAACATGTCTTAATAATCACCTATTAAAACTGGCTAAGGTCGGAAAGTTTCCTTCATTTGATTGGGTGTTAATAATCCTTATTTAAGCCAAGCGCTAACTGCTATTAGGGTACTCTGCTATCTGCTAGCAGCCTGCGTCGTAGCGGCGCTCATAGCCTCGCACCGAGGTGGCCTCACACGGCGGCAGCGGGAACCAGAACGACGTCATACGGAGTTTTTCCCAGCATTCATACTTAGCCGTCGCGTTTTCGCGCGCTTGAAAATTTTCACTTTTCAAAAAATCGCGTAAAATAGATATCGTAATTTAAAAATCTAAAAGCGTGAAATACGTACTCCAGGAGTAATAATCTTTCGATTTAGGCAATAAAAAAATAATAGGAAACCACCCAGACGGCACAGGAAGTTTTCGTACCTAAATACGAGGGTGGACAATCAAGATACAAAAATCGCGCTTAGGAAGTTACTTAGAAGGTTTTGTTTCTTTATTTCCTTTAATGACGAAAAAAGATGCAAGAGGACTGGCAAATTCATATGCATCGATAAAATTGTATCTCATCGATAAAACTGTATTCGGTCTGGGACTATTTTCTTTCGCGGGTGGTGCCATCGTGCCCTATCCTCCTAGAAAGATCACATGCCTTCACAAGCCGTTGGAGATCGCGTCGTTTACGTCACGTCTCACTACATTTCAGGGATTTTTGTGGTTAAGTTAGTGAAGAATAGAGTGTCTGGTAATGTGGAAGTTTCCCTTATTCTTTAATTTCATTCACTGGGCTTCAGAAACGTGTTTGTGAGATATTTTTGTTAGAAATGCCTTTCGTGTGTGTATTGTCGGGATGTAATGGAAACTCCGGGACATATGGTTCAAGTTTTTAGCTCTCCAAAAGATCCTGAGTTGAAGAAGAAGTGCATTTGGGCGATAAGAAGAAAACATTTCACCCCTACGAAAAACTGTGAGGTATGTACTCTACCTCGCTGTAATTATTTGGATGTAATTTTAAGTCAGAAGTGGCTATTCAGTACTAAAAATGGTGATTCAAAATATTGTAGCAGTATTTCTTTTGAAAATTCTTGCATTTTAGTTGTCTTTTTTGTATTAATTCATTCGGTAAACGTGTGGTTAAAGGAGAAACTAGGAATAAGCTGCCAAGTTTATAGGATCGAATATTGCTTCTTAGCTTGCCCTATGGTGTATTACACGTCGGCTTTCATCATTTCAAATTATCTTATGCTATAGTTTAAAACAATAAAAATATCAGGCATACAAATATTTACTATATTTACGAGCCTAGTAATTTGATTTCTCATGCAGAAATACCAAAAATTGGAAATGATTTGACCTAATAAGTTACATGGTATTTTATTATTTATTAATTTTAGGTGTGTGAGCTTCACATTGCACCATTGTGATATCAGAAAGTAATCTGTGGCCTTGGACGAGAAGACGAGGAGAAAATTCTTGCTGAATGGAAGGTGCCCAGATTGGAGGAAGGTACCATTGCTTCACTGTTACCTGTCGCCAAGAAGACACCCAGCAAGGAAAAACTGATTTCCATCAGATTTAACACTGATTTCCAACAGGTTTGACGCACTGATTTCCTTCTCCTTTGAATCTGTTTTGAAAATTGAAACAGCTGGAAATCAGTAGGAGGACAGTGGGAAATCAGTTGTGAAGGTCCAACATGGCGGCTGTTTTCCTACTCATTTCCATGAATGTGGTTTGACTCTGGTTTCCACTGTTCAACAGATTTGAATCCGGTTTCCCCGTTTAAGCTTTTTCGAATCTGTTTTCCACCTTCATACCTATCTGAATCTTGTTTGCGACTCGATTCTCACCTCCTATGACCTGCTGATGCATAAGTTAACTTCAGATACATGAGTTAACTGCTGATACCCGAGGCGGAAATAATTATTTCCGCCAGGTCCAAGTTTCGCAGAGCTGCACTCAACCAACGTTTCTAACTCCACATGCTACATCTCTATCATTAATCTGGATGTAGACTCAGCTGAAAAAAGTTGACAAAATACAGCCTAACAAAATGAACTTCATGTAAGTCTTCCACCACAACAAAATAACACAGGCTCTATTAACGTATTTATTAAGAATGCACAAACTCTGTTGGAAGTACATATTCAATTGAAAATACATAGTCATCTAATTTGGTAAACTTCTGCGGCAGAATACACTTAAAATCTCAATTTCATGCGTTAGAAATAATTTAGGGAAACACAGAATTTACAGATGAAATCTCATTAGAAGGAGAGTTAGACAAACTAGTTGTGCTTTTTGTAATTGTTTATCAGTTCTTGAAAAGTCATCGAAAGGCAAAAGTTTTGCCAAGAGTAACAGAACAGTCACTGCACCAGAACAACAACAACTTGCATCAGATTCCACAATCTTGAATTATCGAGGAGCACAAATTTTTCCGTGATTAACAGAAAAATCACTACACTAGAAAATATTTCAGATGCCTTTACGAAAGAAAGACTTCTTTACGTGACTTATGAAAATAATTCTGGTTCAGAATTAAGCCAACGATATCTGTATGTTGCACTACAGAAACTTTCCATTAATGTTTAAATACATGAACACGGTCGTTTCACTTAGCACAAACAAACCAGCAAGATACACAATACTCTGAAAATCCTGGTAGGTTCTCTTCGGCGACGTAACGCAAGTACATATTATACATATTGTACACAAAAATATTAGTAATCGCTCAAAATCTGTTGACACAAGATAAATTATTCAATGAAAACACAAAAGATCGAAATCACATCAGGCTTCCACTGTCGCTTGAAGACTGAAGAGATGCACGAATGGCTTAATTCAACGCTGCGGGAATTTAGCACTGGTTAAATAATACTGATATGATTATTTTTTCTCCACGCCCTATTACTTTAGCACAAAACAGAACCACAAGCACGTAAACATTCAGAACCAAAGTTCAGAACGGAATCGGCGTATCGGCGTTGCTACTTTGGTTTGCTATCTTTTGTAGTTAGGTGGCAGCACCGCTATATTTTTTTTAAAGGCGAAGTCGCAAAGTGAGGTTTAAACGTGCTTAAGCCGTATTAGCCACTTAAATTGCATGCCCGGTGAGCTCCAGCAGGTGAAATGATGCACAATACAAAATGTGGATGATGTACAGTAAATTTTTTTTATCACCCGTGAATTTTTGCAAGACGGCAAGGTACATATTTCCTCTACGTCATTATTTTATTTCTGACCATGATTTTGAACTAATTATACTCATTGACACCTCAGAAGAAGTAATTTTCCAATCAACGCAGTCGTAAAGCCTGTGTGAGATAGGTTTTTATAAGACACTCATTACAAGAGAATTTCAAATTCATTCTACAATTCAACTCTGTTGGAAAGCACTTGTGGAAAACTCTTTCAAGCCAATAAATAAGGAAAAGAGTTTCAAATGACATTCAAGTCAGTGTCAATACAGTCCATGTGGAAGACGGCTGGAAACCAGTTACAATGGAAATGAGATTCAAATCACTTCCTTCCATTTCCTGTCCGCTGGAAACCAGTGGAAATCAGTGTCAAGACAGAGTCAAATCAGATTTTAAGGATTCAGATCAGATTCAAATGAGGTTCAAAACTGTTGGAAATCAGTTTTTCTTTCCTGGGCAGACATTGTGGCAGAAGTGACATATTTGTGGATGTGGATTTGATTTGTGCAAGTTGGTGCAGTGATAGTGGACGTTCATCGGAGAAAGTATTGACGATAGTTTGTATGTATCGACCAGTCCTCTTTTAAATAATTTTCTATTCGAAAGAGAATAAGAGTAATTGTTTCGCTAAATTAGATGTGGGATAGAAGAGAAAATTGGAAATATTATTGTGGTTGACAATAGAAAATACATAATATATGTATTGTATTTCTGTGGGTTTTTTCTTTCCTGCCTCTTTAAAATTTCTTGCGGTGGTGACTTCATGCAAAGTAAGTATAAAATCGGAGGTGTGATCTAAGAGATAACATGTTTTATTTTACAAGTGTTTATGCTGGTGATTTGGCAGGACTTTCATATTTTTAATAGGTTGATACATTTACTGCAGTTACCTAGGGACTTTTACTTATACCAAATAATTTTTCAAATACTTTAGCGCCTGATATGGGTAAGTTTTAGTAGCTGAGACTGAACTATACGTTAATTTTTGCTTGCATTTTGATGAATTCGATCATACTAATAGCAGATGTGTCAGCAATCCTGTTTCATCGGCAATTTTTATTTAAAAATCTTATTTCGTCAGGCTTTAGGGTAAGCTTTTTAATGCTCGTGGGCTATGTGATGTCTTATTTAGTGTCAAAATTAATAAGAATTTACTCTCATTAACATCTCAAGGTTTCCAAGTAAGTACGAGCCACTTAACAATGCTGGATGCTGGTGGTGCGTGAATTAGCCGTGAGAATCTCATTTTTCGCAGAGTTATTTAAGTGGCCGAGTAAGTTTTGTAAGTTCTCAATGGGTAAATAATACTATATCATGAATTCTAATTACCATGAAAAACTCACAACCGACAAAAACTTTGTCGGTCGTGAGTCTTTCATGGTAATTAGAATTCATGATATGGTGTTATTTACCTATTGAGAACTTACAATTCATTCGTATCAAGGTTCTCGCTACGGTCGGTAGTTATCGATTGTGTTGCGTTCGATACATTTTTCGATCGTGCGAGTTACGATATAACTAATTTCGACCTAATCGATTGAGATTAGCCTGAGTGCCGTGTTCCTGCGCGCTATGTATCCAATCGTACGTGCTTAGTAGCGGACATTCACATGCTGCGTACGCGCTTCGTCGACAGGCCGCGAATGGTATGTATCCATTGACGAAAAGCGACGGAGCGGCACAGTATCCCCTTAGTCAATGGGTACTATGTACATACGAATTAGATACGGAGGGTTCTGTGCCGTCTGGGCACCCTATTCTATTCTTCATGAAAAGTCACCAAATTATATCCTTTCAAATTTACCCACCGACCACAAACACGCATTCGGCACTAATCTCGGGAAACTAAAGAAATCGCTCGCTACACTTTCGATGTGAAGATCGCATTGCTCCATTCGACGTGAACTCGCTAAGCAATTCCTTCCGGCTTGCATCTCTGGCACGAATACACAATAGCTGTAACATATTTAATTACAAACAAAGCAACCATTAAACCCAGCCACAACAGGAGATATACCTGCCTCTGCAAGAATTACCAATTTATAATTCATTGCAATATCACTGGTAACCACACGTCAGAAATAAATGCTAGCAAAATATAATTATCACAATTCGTAGTTGATTTTTAAACGAAAAAGTCGTATATAAACAAGTTTACTTCTGCTAAAAATTCTTACACAGTTCACAGAATCATCACGTACCTTCGTCATCATCCAATACTCTGACAATGGTGTATATAAGGGCCTTGACTCTGACTCGGCAACTAAAACATCTTTCTTCGTAGCAGCAGTAGTTAGCAGCAGGCGCGCGAGTGAATGACGCCCACGCCTCTTATATATACTTTACGCCTGACAAGCGAGAATCGTGATTCGCCAACCGTGGGATTTCGCGGAGAATATGAAAACCAATAACATAGCAGAATAGTTGAGCACGCATTAGTTGATACAAGAGAAACTATGATTTAAGAAATGCAGCTCTTTCACTACAAAATACTTTCGTTAGTAACAAAAATTTTCATTGACAAATCCTGAATTTGACTAAGATACCTACTCACACAAAGAAATCCCAATTGATGCCATTGGTTTTGGAAAAAATATTTCACAAAGTAAGAGTTGCCCAGATGTGCAACATAGAACTAATGGAAAATTCTGATACTAAGCAACAATTGATGAATTCTTAAAATCCAATGCATGTCGGACCTGAGACGTATTATCACTGTGATGTATTGCATAAAACTAATGTATGTAAGGGATAAGTAATGGATCACAGCCCCCAAAACAATGACCTTAATCCAACGCTGACCTGTTTTAGACTTCTCTCTCTCGAAGATGCAAAATGACAGCACTTAATTACCGAAGCACATACTGGTCAACTCCTCCCTTCATACAAGCTTGTTCACGATCCATGAAACTTCTTTAGAAAGAATCTTTCGGTAGTAGCACAATCGTAGCTTACCATAGTTTTAACGTCTAAGATTAAGTAGGAGAAGGGTAACATAATTTCTTGACACTTTTATGTTATCACATTTTTAAGATTGAACCCAAAGGCAGAGTAAGGGAAACGGATCACTTATCCACAGCATCTACGTCATAACTAGTACCTACGCATTGAGGAAAATTTTGATACCAAAGACCTACACTGAGACAAAATTGTAAAAAAGCACCTGGAGCCTCAATAACACAAAATTTTGTTTCATCCAGCAATAGCTTTTCAGGGACCATAAAAGTTATGACTTGACCCACCTTTTCCAGAATCAAACCAACATTCTATCACCCATTTTATATCAACATTTCATTCCATTAAAGGCCAAACAAAGCGTAACAATTGCTGATAGCAGCTGTTCATTCTGATTGGCTGAAAGACAGTCTCAGCAATGGGATACAGAAATGGAATAATAGACCAGCCAAGTAATGGGAAAAGGGACGGGACTTCACATCCCTAGAGCCATTACGGGAAATATTTGAGTGAAATTGTCATTTTTCTGCCATTATTAGGGTAATTAATGGAGTTCTCCTTCAAGAGGGATGGACAATAAGATTGTATGATTGACATTTAAGATATAGAAAAAAGATTTCTAATCTTAAAAGATACTATGTATATCAAGTTGGTAGGAAATGAAGAAAAGATATTAACTGAAGGAGCAACAAGAAATGAAGCGCCCAAGGTAAGGTAAGTATACATCAACCGATTGAAGACAATATGAGTAAATTTTATTTCATTACAATCTTTTGTATAGATCTATCAAAATATGTACATTACATAAAACTCATAAATTACCATGTCATTTTTGTCCAAAATGATGAGCATATCCCCTTAGGATAGCATTTCCAGCTCTGGTAAACTAATCCACTGACGCTTTCCACAGCGTTTTTGAGGTAACTGATGGCCAGCAACTAAATACTACAAGAAACTGAATGAAACATCTTTGTCAATTATTCAATGAAACATGGAGTATGAGAAAAAAATTCATTTTGACAAGTTAGGAGATTATAAAATGACAGGAGGTGTGGGGCTATTAACATGGATATTTCTCTAAATTTATAATAGCCGTAGACCTGTAAGGTTGATTTACAAATTTGCCACTTTTTAGTTCATGTTTCATTAAGTTTCAGTCATTTAAAAGAACACCTAACCTTCTTGTGAGATAAGGGAAAACAGTAAATTTTCTATTGTCTGATTGTTAGACTAGACTATAGTTTCAAGGTATGTACTAATTTCAAAAATACATATTCGCAACTGAGAGGTAGGCCCAATGTTTTTGGGGGGGTAAAGGCATGTGACTTCTTGAAAACCAACCAAAAAGCAATGGGCAAGTCCTAGACTTCACAAAATTCAGTCGCCTTCTTTCAGACTTTCAGCCAAAAATTTTATTCCGCTTAAAACTAGATCACTACTCTAGTAATTTAAGGTGACGGAAGGGACAATTTTTGAGTTTTTGAGCATTTGAGTTAGGGGAAATAGAGATCCCAAAAGCAAAAATTAAAAATAATTGGTCGATATACAGCTACATGGACTGATTTTTCAAGATACAACTTCGTGGACTGGTATTCAGACACATGATTTGATGGACAAAATTTCAGATACAATTATATACCTCAAATTTTACATTTGCAATTTTCTGGAGTAGAAATTCAAGATGTGCAATTGAATGGAATGATTTTTTGAGATACATACTACTTTGCGGCTAGGAGTGGTCGATATACTACATCCTTTGCATCTTTCATTTTAATATTGAAGGAATTGAGAAAAATTTTGCCAAAGATATATGTAAATATGTAGTTTATCAAGGTGATTTTTGTTCTTAAGGTACTTCATTTGGCTGTAAACAAAATGTCTAAGTTGGCAATATTTTATGATTATTAAATAATTGCAAAATTTGTAAAAAGATTACTATTCAACATACAAATTATTGATTGCAACATATTTAGTAGAAACACTAAGGAATCACTACAAAATAAATAAATTATTAAAATTATGGCTTATTCATTGAGAAATAATAGGTATTTGTAAATTGACCCTTGCTTTCTCTAAGTTTTTGTATTCTCTTAAATGACTGTACATAATTTCATAAATTATTAACTTGGTAAGTTAACAGTAGCAAACTCATAAATCACTCGCCTAGGTCTATAACATTATTTTTGAGGAATATTATCGATAGCAACACTGCACTTCCTGCTTGAATTTGAATAGATATATGTATCCTATTACATATGTACATTGATTGAATTTCAGCAACAACTTACCTCATCCATTTACGCTTGTTTCTTTCATATCATTTGTACTCTTCACACCAGATTCAAGATTTTTTGCTTCTTCAGCTTTTTCTGAGGCCTGCTTTTCCAGTTTCAGGACAAAATCCTCAAATTTTCTCCTTGCCTTGTAGAGGATAATTGGATTTTTCGGCTCATGGCCAAGAGCAATTAAACGAGCATGCCTGGCCTTCATAGTTTCAAGACTATGACAGAGGATCCTTGATGAACTTGAAATTTGCCCTGGGTCAAACTTTGGACTCATTTCTGAATCACCTGCAAAAGAGAATACCAGAGGGTTGTAGCCCGGTTTTTCAGATGCACTTCAACTGCCTAGGCAATGTCCATACCAAATTTCCATTTTTGATCTCCCTGATTTCTCCCCGTTATTACCAGTGACCCAGCGAGTCCTTACAGCCACTCCCCATGAAATAAAGCCCACCCCTACCACTCATTTATGATCCTCACCGCAGAAACCCATTGGGAAGTGGTTATATTGTCAATAGTTTTTTTCAATGATATATTTTGTTGCATACTACAATTTTTTATACTTTGAAATGAATTCTTCAATTTCTTCTGTGCGTAAGCATTTTTTAAACAAAATTTTGGCATTAAAAATAATGGACTTAGAGCCATAGTACATTGTGTTCACTAACTTTGCTGTTATTAATGCTAGAAATCCGTTTAAAATTCCTAAATGCTTAAAAAAAATTGTTAGTAATAGGGTAGTTTCCTTCATCAAAGAAAATGAAAGGCATTGATTGCGATTCATTACCCACCATTACTGTATTCATAATATACAAATTATTTCGTTTTAGAAATACCGGTTTAGACGAATGGCTATGGTCCATTTTTATCCTCATTTGAAAAGGGCCAGATTGGCGCCCATGCGATGCCACTCCACGTGACGTCACAGGGACCTAGTTTCTATACGAGAAGATAGGAGTTATACATCGTCTGAGGTTACCAATGCATGCATGAGGCGCAGAGCTCAGGGAAACATGTCTTAATAATCACTTATTAAAACTGGCTAAGGTCGGAAAGTTTTCTTCGTTTCATAAGGTATTAATAATCCTTATTTAAACCAAGCGCTACCAGCCAGCAGGGTACTCAGCTACCCGCTAGCAGCCTGCGTCGTATCAGCGCTCAACTCGCCTCAAGGTCACCTCACAGGGCAGCAGCGGGAACAAGAAATACGTTACACGGAGAGATTTCCCGGCATTCATACCTCCGCGTCGCGTTTTCGCGCACTTGAAAATTTTCACTTTTCATTTAATCGCGAAAAATAGATATCGTCATTTAAAAATCTAAAAGCGTGAAATACGTACTCCAGGAGTAATAATCTTTCGATTTAGGCAATAAAAAATAATAGGAAACCACCCTATTCTTTAAGAAGAGCAAATTATTGAAAATGAAATGCAATATTTTGTTGAAAAAAACACTGGTAGTGCACTACGTTGACCCTGGATTCGTGCTCTGATAATGTTAGAGGGTGTAGTCCAGTGGCCAGGATAAGGGACAGGTGTCCTGTTGAGCTGGGTCCCAAATATCAGGGACGAAAATACCCGGGCAACTCACCCCCAAAAAAGAGCTCCATACAGAGAGGTTTAAAATGTTCTCATGCTATTCATAGCATGGAAATAGTTTTCCCATTGTAGGCACCAGCAGGGAAGGGTTAACTCATGCCTTTGAAGAAAAATTGAAAAGGGAATGACAAACCAAGGCTTATAAATTACAAAGACTCCTCACCATCTTTTCCGAGGAGGAAGTCCAATGTGTTGCATAGCTTGGCAGCACCCATTCTCTGTAGCTGCGGCTGTCGTTCAAGGACTACTTGTGCCTCCTCCTTGCTTATGTTCAGTCGAGACGAAAGGTAGTCCACCATGGAATCCTTATGTGGCCCAAGGAGTGCTCGCTTTTCAGCTTGGAGGCGAATTGTGCTGCAATCAGGACAAGACAGGATTCCATGAGTAAGACCCTCTAAGACCATTTTCAAATGCAGCAGCACCAGTCATGTAGCCAGATATTTGCTGCGAGCTGTGCTTGGGAGGTACATTTGTGGGTTGCCTGCGCTGATGTTGCATTTTGTTTTTGCCACCCATTTCATCAAGTCAGCTTTATATTTCAATTACAAAACGTTGAAAGTGAAATTAAGTGTTAGTTCTTGGGAGACATTAAAAAAATATACCTGCAGTCAACTCTTGATTAAAGAGCTTACGTGCTGAGAATTTTATCAGTGCAGCGCACCATCCATGTCTTGAACTGCTTAATGCCACCTTCCCTTGCTATCTGTACTCTCTCCTGCACTTTCTCCACTCGATAGCGAAAAACCCACATGTCCCTCAGGATTCTCGACGGTGGAACCCCGGCATCTGTAAAATTATCATGAATGCGCACACTATCAGAAGAATAGGAGCTTCAACAACCCAGAAAATAGATCATAATTGTGTTGAAAATTGTCTTGAAACTGTACCTTGAAATAGGATTGAAAATTGATACCCTGCAACGAGTTAGTAAATTACCAACACATTTAAATGGTCTGGAACTAATCCCATGAATTTATTAAACCAATTTATAATTTCTGATTCTTTATAGGGGATGGGAAGCCAAAATGTATGAACATTAGCAACAAAAAAGCTTATTGTAATAGTCTTGTAGAAGAGCATTGAAGATATTTATCACAATTTCAATCAAGGTTCAAGAGAATTTCAACCCGACTTCATTTTAAAAAGGATAGCATAATGGCACCCCATAAGCCCATGTGAGTTTCTAAGGCACAAAGAGAAGTCATTCCTTGGATGACAAGCTACATGGTAAACACTCACCTTAGACAAGATATAAATTCTTGCTTAAACAAAACATAAACACATAAAGGCTTCCGCGGAGTGGTGTCGATGATCGGCTGCTTTCAGGTTCTCTCCCGCATATGTTCATCTCAGGCCACGATATGTTTCGCTAACGTTGCAGTTTGCTTCTTCAAGTCCGAAGTGTAGTATGCAGTCTGTGGCGCCGACTCCATGGGGCCTGAGGGGGCCCAAGCCCCCACAAAAATTCGTTATGGGTGTGAGGAAAAAATGTTTCAAGCTTGTCGATATTTCCAAGAGTGTCCAGATATCCAGATTCGAGTTATCAGGGTTCTAATGTTGATCATTTGACTCTTCTAAAATGCTTAAAAAACTTAAAACTCACTACTTAAAAAATTTCACGGGACAAGATACCCGGTTTGGGCCCCCCCAATATTTTTTGGAAGTCGGCACCCCGGTATGCAGTTGGTGATTTCCATACCTTTCCTTCAGCCGGGGGCCGGTTCGTTTTGGTGTGCTTTCTTGTTTTCGCTGAAAACTTGTATCCAACAGCTGAGCAGTGTGTAGCCATCTTCTCCATTGAAATTATTTGGGTTTTTCTTTATTTCAATGGCTTCTCTGATGAGTCTCGGATAATAGCGTCTTTCTTTTGTGATCAATCTTGCTTCTCCCACATTTAAATTGTGTTTCCATCCGCTCCATGTGTGTTCGGCGATTGCTTAGGTACGAAACTGCCTGTTTTTAATGGCTCTCTTGAAGGCGGCATCTATGAGCTAGACTTTTGGCCAATGTATGCCTGGCCGCAATCACACTTCTCCTCATATACTCCTCCATGGATGCTTTAGGTCAGTTTGTCTTTGCTATTGCTGAGTAAATCTGCTGTCTTGGAGATGGAGGCATATCTGGTCACCATGTTGTGTCTCCTAATTATTCTCGCGATTTTTTCTGTGGTTCCAGCCATGTAAGGCAGTACGGCACATATGGGTTTTTTCAATGTTTGTAGTGCCGGTTCCACAGAGGTCCTTTTAAGGGCTGTAAATGTCTTCCCTTCTACCTTTCTGGCTGCCTTGATGATATTTTTTACATTGAAGCCGTTATTTTGAAAGGCCTTGATGAGGTGGCATTTCTCCTTGGGGAGCGATGAAGAGTCCGAAACTGAGTGGGCCCGATGGAAGAGCGTCTGCACCACTCCCATTTTTTGTTGTGGGTGGGTGGTGAGAATTTGCATTTAGGTACTGGTCTGTGAGGGTCTTTTTTCGGTAGATGGAGTGGCCAAGTGTTCCATCTTCTCTTTTCATGATCAGGACATCCAGGAAGAGCATAGGGTTGTTTTCTTCAACCTCTATGATGAATTGGATGGCAGGATTGATCGAATTCAGGTGTTGGAGGAAATTCTTGAGTTCCGTTCTTCCATGTTGCCATATCGCAAACATATCATCCATGTATCTTAGAAATAGCTTAGGTTTCTTCACCAACGAATGCAGTGCCTTTTTCTCGAGGTTTTCCATAAGGATGTTGGCGATTATCGATGACAGCGGAGATCCCATGGCGGCACCTTCAGTTTGCTTGAAATATTTCCCATTCCATAGGAAATATGAGTTCCGCAGACAAAATTCAACTAGCTTGGGGAATCCCTTTGGTAGTGTTTCTTTCGAGAGGGCCCTGACAATTTCCATGGTTTTGCCAAAAGGGATGCTGGTGAACAGGGAGATGACATTGAAACTTACTAGAAGGTCCCCTTTGTCGACTCTTAAGTTTTGGATTATCTTGACGAAATGTGGAGTATTCTTGACGTATGTAGGTGTTTTACCCACAAGACGCTGGAAGGTTCAGGCCAGGTATTTCGCCAGTTTGTGGGTGGGCGAGTTAATAGTACTCATGATGGGGCGTAACACCACTCCTGCTTTGTGAACTTTCGGAAGTCCATGAAGTCTGGGTGGTTTAGGAGCACTTTTGATCAGATATCACTGATAATGACACCAACCTTCTGATCCTACTAGCTGACAAAGGGAATTCTATGGTTGCAATGAATAGACAAGATTACGCCTCCAAGATCCTAGACCTATTGAAAGAAGAGACATACCAAGAGCTGAAGTCGGATCCCACCTCCAAAATTCACAGAGAAACCAACAGGCTCATCATACACTCATGCATTCCTGAAGAAGAGCAGCGATATCTGATCGAAAGTGCTCCTAAACCACCCAGACTTTACAGACTTCCGAAAGTTCACTAAGATGCTATCCGAGACTCATCAGAGAAGCCATCGAAATAAAGAAAAACCCAAATAATTTCAGTAGAGAAGATAGCTACACACTGCTCAGCTGTTGGAAATGAGTTTTCAGCGAAAACAAGAAAGAGCACCAAAACGAACCGGCCCCTGGCTGAAGGGAAGGAATATAAAGAAATCACCAACTGCATCCTACACTTCGGACCGGAAGAAGCAAACGGCAACGTTTGCAAAACATGTCGTCGCCTGAGATGAACAGATGCAGGAGAGAACCTGAAAGCAGCCAATCATAAAAACATAAAATTTAATACCTGAACGTATAAAAGATTTTTGTCGATTGGAATGGAACATATACAGATGCATAAAACAAATTAGAATTAGTTGTATTTTCTGTTAATGCTTTTGCACAAGTTGTTTGATTGTCCACAGCATTCTTGCATTTAAACATTAACTCGAATGTGATACACACAGGTAAATATGATTCAGTACTATGTCACATAAATAACCAGGCCATAATAGTACCATCTATAGAAGATGATAGAGATAGTGAGATTGATCAAAAGCAAAAAGCATTATGAATTAAGATGACAGGAATAGAATATGGAAAGAACTTAATTGACTTACCTAACAGTATTTCCAAAATTTGACTCATTCGTTCAAATGGTACGGTGAGTAGAAAACTATGGGTAGACACAGCAAGTGCAATATCAGCCGGATCACACTACCACCCAAAAAAGAGAAATGGATGGTGTTATAAGCATGAAGCACCCATATGTCAAGGCTATCTACCTTAAATTTGAAAAACTACGCAAATAGCCTTTGTAGTGACATATCATTACCTTTAACCTCTCACAGAGATATGATAATTTTGTCTTGTCCAATTGGCCATCGGCGTGGCACCAAGATAATGTTTTATTCAATTGTTTGACTGAATATCGAAGCAGGGGGAAGGCGGCTTCGTAGTTATGGATTCCAATTTTGGCTAAAACGGCTACCTTTTTCCTTAGAGAATCTGAAAATATAAGTATAAAATTTTCATGCGCGGTATTCGAGATCATATACTGATGTAGTGATGAGCAATTTTTACAAGAAATGGAACATTATCACACCTTCTTGTCAGTGAATTAGTATGACTTCGAGATACGAGACAAATCATGCAAATAGAAAATGATGATAAGAAAAATTTGGACCAAAGATCAGCGTTAGACCCACAGCGATTGGAAATGAACACTTTCTCACCTTCTGACTCAGTGAGGAGCCAGCAATTCATCGTAATGGTATCCATAGGCACACCTTCTTCAATTAAAAACTTAACAGCCCTTGAAATCTCGCTGGAACTAACATGTTTCAATATAGGATACTCCCTTAACATTAAAATAGCTACTGACTCAATGCAACCGGTACATTCCATTAGCCGGGCAATATTCTCCTTCCAAGGCAGCTTTCCAAATTCATGCTTCGACTCGCCTTCTATTTTGTCATCATTAGAATCAGGTGAGCCCAGAATCGTATTCGATTTGCTCATAAAACGTACATATACTTCCTCATGAATCCAGATGTTCAACTTTGGTGAAATTTTAAAGTAGGTTTTTATTACACGGCTATTACTACTACATAGAGTTTTAATATTGCCACAGCTAACAAATAACAATCGTGCAGAGGATTTCACCAACATTTTAAGAGTTCACACGATCAGCATAAATAAATATAAAACTACAACCCACTTTTAACCCACAGAAAAAATAAGCATATACGTCGATTTAAACCCCACATGAATTTTCTTCCGCGTGCGCATTCCCATTTTCTCCCAAATGAAAAGTGATATCCGCAATTTCTGCGTGCGAGGGATTTATAAATCGAGTTCAACGCGTAGTTCAAAACTAGAATGAAATGTTATAGTCAGAAGTGGACCGGGGAGTGCATTATTTTCAAGTTCAAGACAAGCTTGAAAAACTTGTTAATATTGTAGGAATTTTTTCATCCCAAAAACTCCCTCAGTGCTATTATAAACATCTTATATTATAAACTCGTATTTCGCCATCCCAGGCGGCCATTGGCGTATGAGGATATTGCTGAGCATAAAAGTCGACGTATGGAGTAATTTTATCATGCCTAAATCGAATCGGCGGAATTAAGCGGTGCTTTTAGTAAGTGTAATAAATGCTTGTACCACTTTTACATCGGAAGATATAACAATAGTTATAGCTGACTCCTATGAATATTTAATCGACCAAGCTCAGTTAGTCACCATTAGTACCAGTGCCAACGAGAATTTTCAAATAGATAACCGTAATTAAGCAACTCTATGCACTTTTCAACCTGTAGTAAACCATCTAAAATCATGCTTATAAAAAATGACTTCCTCTTTGACTACATCCACACAAAAATTGGGCTTAAAGAAATGGACATAAAATTATATAAACAATTGCCGCTTTATATGTGAAATGAATCAGTAACATCAATGCCTTTTTAATCAAAAAAGAAAAAGTGCCTCCTCAAACTGCACCCATGCCTTCACCATGCATTTGCACTGCACCCAACGTTCTACTTGTTCCACACCCATGCCCTGCCTACCCAAACAACAACCTCATCCTTCCTTCTTATGATATTTCTTAGTGAATGGGGAGCAGGAAAGGAGTGCGTCAGAAAAGGGAGAGGGGGAGGTTTATTGGGGGGGGGGGGGGGTTGCATGAGATGTTCAACCCAGGGAAGCTATCGGCTAGCAGATGCCAAATGCACACCACTTCGAGGGTGTGGAGATTGAGAGTGGAGTCAGTGGGGGGGGGGAGGCAATAATTGATACGTTGAAACATTCATTGAAGATAGATTTCTTTTAAGGTAAAATACTCTATTCTCTTTGTCTCTTCAAAAACTTGTACCTTTTCAGATTGGTATTATTTTTTGCAGTGTACTTTAGGATTGGAGAAAAGTTTTGTGTCATTTCAGTTTCATGCCTATTGTCTTTTGTACCAAGGGCGTACCCAGGATCAAAACTGGTTGGGGGGGGGGGGGGGGTAAGCCATAGCTGTTCAAGTTATGGGTAAGATTTAAGCATGGAAAAGAATTAAACAAACATTTTAAGGAGACTATAACTGCTCTTCATTTGTTTTAAAAAATTATTTGCTTGAAAAAATATTATTTTCCTTAAAGACATTTGCGATTTTTGCTTCTGGGGAGGGGGGCAGCTGCCCCCTACTGCCCCTCGCTGGGTACGCCCATGTTTTGTACCTTAACATGGACTATTTGCCTGTACATGGACTGAAACTTTTGGATTCTATTCTTTAACCCTTTCACTGCTGTGAACGTGCCTAGTACGTTCGCATGGCATACTGCTGTGAACGTACTTTTTCTTCCTTCATGCCATGCACTTTGCATCCAAAAGCACTTTGAAGGGTCCCTAATCTAAAACCCTTTCCTCGATGAGCTCACCCATGCAGGACCGTCTCATCGACCCTACCAGCGGGAGGCCTCCCTCCCGAAAAGTGACCTCTCTGACTGCAATTTGAAAATCAATCAATCAATCCTATTATCAAAAAATGATTGTTTTCATCGCACTCCTGCCAATCATGCAATCAAGTACGTCTTTGAACCGTGTTTCTGCGATGAAAAATAACGATTTTGATAACTTTGCTAAAATGGTCATTTTCCGGTGGTCCGCAGCCACGTTTTTAGCAAAGTTGACAAAATCGCTATTTTTCATCAAAGAAACACGGTTCAAAGATGTGCTTGATTGGCAGGAGTGCGATGCAAACAATCATTTTTTGATGATCGGATTGATTGGTAGATTTTCAAATTGCAGTCAGAGCGGTCACTTTTCGGGAGGGAGGTCCCCTGCTGGTGGGGTCGATGAGACAGTCCTGTGTGGGTGAGCTCGTTGAGGATTGGGTCCCGGATTAGCGACCCTTTGGAGGGTGTACCACGCCCATTATTGGAGTACCTGCTCCATGGGCCCACGAAACGCATTTTAACCTTTCCTCAGCATGTGAGGAGAAGGTTTTCAGAGATTGAACAGCAGCGAAAGGGTTACGGTGCTTTTTTCATACCAGATCTAAACCCTGATGAATACAATTAGGAATCTATTTTGGAGAGCCTTTCTCCAGACACTTGATAGTGTTTTGTAGTGTATTATGGTATTATGTATGTCACTTGTTTCCTGCCGCCCTCTCAAATGCTAGGTCTTCGCTTTCATGATACAGGGCCCATACAATCTCTCTGTCCCGAAGCCCTAAAATGAACTGGTCCCTGAGTGAGTGATCAGAAAAATCGATATAGTCATTTAAAAATCTATAAGCATGAAATATGTACTCCAGGAGCAATAATCTTTTGCATTAGGCAATTAAAAAATAATAGTAAACCACCCTATTGGAGGCAGACCGTTGGCGAGGCCAAATACCATCCAGGGTAAATGGCCATGGGAGTAAGTAAGTACATGGTAAACCTATGCAAGGCTGTAGCCAGGGGGGGGTGTCAAGGGGGATTGATTGCCCCCCCCCCCCCGAAATGAAAAAAAATAAATAGATACTTTATGCTCGCTTGGTGCTCACACGACGATATTATATAGTGGCGTAGGGACATCTAGTAGTCCAATGCGACTTAAGTCAATAATTATCTAAGCAAATTTGTTGGTGCAGTGTGTGTAGTTGTAGTGCAGTGTGTGAAATAATAGTGCTGTGAATTAGTAGAGAGGTGAGTGATTTATGAGCCTCCTGAGGGACCGCAAAATTGACAGCGACACCGAGGAGTTAATTGATTTGTTCGCTGCAAAGAAAGCTAGAAGGCTAAATTAAATTTTATAATAATATCTTTATATTTTCCTTTAATGGTTTAAAATAAATATGTATATTTAACCATATATGCTATTTTATTTATCCTATAAAAATAATTTTATGTTTGCCAACTATTCCATAAACCCCCCCCAAAAATATTTTCTGGCTACGGCCTTGAACCTATGGCTACGTATCATTCATGGTATAAGTTTTCTTTTTTTCCTGATCTATATCAAATTCACAAAGGGATCAATGAGACTGAAATGCAGAGGCAATAAGCAAAGGCGATATTCAAAGACACTCTAAGTACCGAGCAGTGAGGGTGTGATTGAATGTCATTAGACAGTAGACAGGGGTGGATTTAGGGGAGGTCATGATGCCCCCCCCCCAAATTTTATAAAAAGAATTTAATTTATTTTGGTTTGATATTTTTTGTATCCTGGTAAAGAAGTGAAGGAAATGTTTAAGCAAAAGCTACAAGTCCCGAACGGGAGAGAAGTTTGAGTTGCATTTATTATATCGTATTGTGAAAATCTCCCTACTGTAAAAAACGCCTTTCTCTCATGGGAGTAGTCCTAATTCCACAGACCCCAGTCATTACCCCTCTCCCCAACTTTGATGCTGAATCTGCCCCTGTCTGTAGTGAACCTATCTTTTGATTAAAAAACATCATTACTGCTAAGGTATTAACCACAAAATTTTACATAAATTTATTTATTTATTATTACAAATTATGTACACTGACATGGAGGTGTGCCTTTCTGTAGGTTTATCTATTCAATTATTTCAATGAACAATTAAGTATTAATGCATGCCATACGAGCACACAGACACAAGCGTAATGACTTGAAAATTTTTTTAGGGCTTGAATCATTTCCAAAAACACCTTGGAAAGAAAGCCTTTATAATTGTACATGGATGGAAATTTATATTTAAAAGTAACATAATTATAATTACATTTTTCAAAAAATGTTTTCCTTCTAAAAAATCAGAATAAAAAAATTTCAGCGTTTACAAATAAAATAAGCATTCCTCCAACTTACAATTACATTAAAAAACCAATAACTCTTCAAGGCATACATAACTACATTTAAGAAGTAAACACGTTAGTAATGCAAAGCCAACTAACACATTAGCAAAGTAAAATACTCTATGAGACATAGTTTTCAAAAACAGAAATTTCAATCGAAGTAATGTTAAGCCTACGATTATTATTGCATGGCTATGCATTGATATTGATTAAAGATATTTTTCATTAGCATGGACCACATATGCAATAGAAACTATAAGGGAAAAATGATTTAAATATGTCTCCATCATAATCTCAAATTGCATTGAAATATAAATTAAAAACTGAGTCAAGATTGAGAAAAAAAATGGAATGGAGGTCATGATTGTTACATGAAAAATCAGATTCATAAATTCTTATAGATGAAAACATTTAATTTCACACTTCCAGCTTAAGTTTGGCATACGAACTAGAGAGCATTTCATTAGTCAATATATTGATGCCAATAAGGAATCGGAGAGATATCAAGAACAATTTCCACGAGAGGAACATAATTTTCTTGAAAGATATGTCAACTTCGACACCTGAGTACCACCAGTGAGGTTTAAAATTAAAACCATGAGGTTTAAAATTAAAACCATCGAAACGTCCAACAAACTTTTTTAAAAATCAAGGACTGAATATCCCTAGCTGAGTTATTTCAGAAGATATAAAATTATTTTTTGTCCACAACATAATGCACATGTAAAAAGAAAAGAAAGTTCAATGTCCTTATTACTTTAGAGAAACCCTTATTTAGAGTATAAGAGTAGAATCAGCATGATTTCATCATGAGTAATTGATTTTAGAACAAAGGAATGCAAAAACACTATGTCAATACAATCATTCTATAGAAGTACATAGGTTTGAATAATTTTTTTAAAAACAGGAGAGATTCTTAAATTGCATCCACAGCACTTCACAAAACAAGACAGTTTCCATATCGTAGATGATTCAAGACAACCTAAAAAATCTTAAGTTTTTGAAACATAAACATATGTTATTGGAAATACATACAAGATAATGATAACTTTTCACGTACACTCTCTAACTTTAAAAAAACATACAAAAACTCTTTAATCGTTTTACCATTTTTCAAGGATAAATCAATAAAATACTGGATGGATTGTTCATCAATTGAGCCTTTCACCTATATCATACATGACAAACATTAAACATTATTCATCTACAGGAAGGTAATGCAACCTGCTGAGGCAAAAATCTTGATTTCAGCAAAAAAATGCAAATCAATGGACTACTTTCTAGATGAATATCTCTTATGAGTTGATGAGACATGCAAGTATCACACCATTTCATTCAATAAAGCTCTGGCCCTACGTATTACTATAACTTAAATCAGAAGTGTCCTCAATGCTCAAAGACCAAAAGGAAAAAAAAAACATCACAATAGATAGAGTACGTCCTCAAGGAATGATAATTTCTTCGCGATCATTAAAATTAAGAGAGCTATGTGTCGATGAATGCAATCTAAAACTGAAGATTGCACACATGTAATAGAAAAACTCTCAATAGTGATTCCTATCACACGCAAGTAATACTCCAACTACACAAATGGAATCTAAATGCCATCAATCGGGATTAATACGACAGCAAAACTGTCAGTCATGCATGAAATGTGTCCCTTTTCTTTCTTATCAAATAGTTTTCAGAAATTTCACAAGAAAAAAAAATCCAGCAGTGACTTAAGTAAGTCATGTCCAGCCTCAGCAATGCTCTTACACCATTTTTTTCAGCATAGGAAACTGTCACTTTCCTTCATGCACACATAATATTGGGCTGAAAACCACATCTTCCACAAAAGAAAAAAAGTCGTACAGAAAAACTTTGACAGAGTTTTGTGAAGTCGAGATCACTGTTCAAGAAACCCTGAAGATTTCTTTGCATGAAAAGTCACAGGCCCAAATCATTTTGAACACAGTTCATTACCCATAACTGTAATAAACACTTAAACATCTCCACTGGAAGTTGTCAAGTCCTGACCCCAGGACTCAGAAGTACAGGAAGCCAAAAAATCATGGCAAAGATGCCTCACGGTCCATGAGAGAAGTACTCCTCTGTATCTGCAGTACTCCATCCTGAAATGCAAGACAATTTTGTAACCAAGAAGTATACATATATTGAATGCAAGCATACATGCCAAGAAGCTACACCAACACACTGTCAGAACAATTTTCTTGTGAAAGTCTCTTAAATAACCCAAAAAAAATAGGGTGAATCTGCTGGTACATATCTAGAAGAGAAACTTCCGTTGATCTTGTTTTTTCATGCCCCAAGTTTGTTACATTCCTTCCTCATGCTTCTAACTCATTATCTTACCACCAAATTCTTCCCATAGATTGCAAAATGTGGACAATTCAGCATTTACCAAGATATATTACTAGTCTTAGTGATTATTATGTTATTGGGCATGCAGAATTTCAAGAAGTAACCATAATTAACAAGAGCGAAGGGAAACTGCTCTCATGATAGTCGGGTTGGAAAGCCATGTCAAGTGTCACATTATTATGAATCAACAGCTACATATTAACAGCTTAGGTAGCCAATTGATGACCAAAATATTGGTGACCAGGTCAATCCTCTAAATGTGAAAAATAATGAAAGAGCCTGTTAGCATTGAAAGACACTTTGCTACCATCAACCTATATGTTCAAGAGACCCTCCTGAATGTAGAGGTTTATGGTAAAGAGATGGATCCTCTCCCTTGATTTTTCATAGAAGACTTGAATTTTAAAAATAGTGACCCCCTTGGCTTTTGTACATTCGATCTTATAACTGCCTAAAGCCAGCAAGACTCCAAAACCTCCCCAACCATTCAAAGCAATGCACTGCATGATAATTAAGGTAAAATATCATTTTTCCCTGCTTTCTCAGACAAATGAAGCAGATGATTAAAATTGCATACACAGTAAATGTTACTGTAACCATTTTCAGAAACCACTGGTCAATAGTTAAAATAATACTTTTCTCAACCAAAACACAGTAAATTAAAAACTTGGAAAATGGCACTGACTGATGAGCACATCCCAGATAACACGGCATTTGTATTACATCTGTATAACATCAATAATACACAAAAAATACGTGACCAAATACATATGTATAAGATGGAATATGATCGTATTACATCGGTATATTTCACGTAGAAGTGGTTCAAAAGTCCCTATGGATGTATGTATACGTGCGTATTACAAATTGGAAATCTGAATACCCATACATGAATTATACATATGTATACGATGGAATACAACCGTATTACGTCTGTATATTTCACGTAAAAGTGGCTCAAAAGTCCCTCAGGATGTATGTATACATGCGTATTACAAATTGGAAATCTGAATATCCTTACATGTAATATACATATGTATCTGCAGGCCCTCATGCACGAATTATACATATTGATTTTCTGACCCACATCCACTTAATGTCAATATGGATCAAACGGATGAATAAATATAAGGAAACCAGAACATACAGATAATAAAACATTTATTCAAAGAGAAAAATAAAATAATACACACAAAGAACAAGTGTGGCCATGAATATTGCTAACAAGCATTAAGGGCCAGCAAACAGTAGGTGAAACTTAGTTTTAAAAAATGGCACAAAGATAAATCAAGTACAAACAATGGTTTGAGTTGGAAAGTAGAAAAAAATATTAGCACGGAACAAGCGTTGTAATCCATTGCACAAGAAGAAACCTGGATTCAGGAAACCAACTCTGCACCATTAGCCACTTCCTGAATGGAGAAAAGAAGAAGTCAAGTTTAATAGTCATGCAAAAATATATCTTTTTGTAAGATCTGAATAGGAGCTCAAGGCCTTTAAATTTTATTTTTTTAAATTCATATAGGCAGTCAGTATTCTGTGAAGTCTGTAATTTTAGTACTAATTCTGTATTCTGAATGCAAATGAAAGTTTGGCTTCTCTGCTAGATTCCAGACATGAGTTTTAAATTTTTTCATTTACCAATTATGCCGAGGTCCCAGCTAGCGCAGATTTGACCTTGTCCTTTGAGAAATCATATATTTTGGGGATATGCTTTCATTTTACAAAATTTATAGCCTTTCTCTTAAGAAGAATGAGAAATATGAGAAAAGATCATATGACTACTTTTAAATATAAATTAACTAGGAAAAAGTGTATCCATTGGTATGCTTATTTAGTACATGATACAAATATAATAGTACCATGATTTAGTAGCGGATGATTCACACAGAAAAAATATAAACTTGTGATATCAAATTTTCGAACAAATAAATTTCATACCACCGATAATTTCAGGCTTAACTTTAAGAAACCTCTCCATTATGGATTTTAAAAAACTTTTCCCTCAAACCTTACCTCGGTATTAACAATTCCACATGGTCTTCTGGCTTTGCTTCGTCGTTTTTTCCGTAATCCATTCTCCTCTTGTCCAGGCCAAGCTATTTACATCGTCGCCGCCTCCTGGGTATGCGCGAAAGAGCATGAAAGTAAAATTATATTTAATCAATTTGGCCCATACGCATCTCTTTCTTACACATAATGACAAACTTTCGCATGAAAATTACGTATTTATCTTGTGTTAATAATAACGACGAAATGCACCTTGATTGACTGCCTTTCAAGATGAAAGAAATATTACACTTGGCTTTAAGGGAACCGATATTACACGACCAATACTTCTTGTTCGTTAAATAATTAGAAGTAGTGGGCAAAACGGCTCGGAACCTCGAGGAATCTATTAGTGACAAGGCTACGCTGATAAGTCTGCGGTCAAAGATGTTATGACTAAAGCATAGGATAACTAGGAATGCAAGAACTACAATACAGTAGGTTGTGGTAATAAACAGCGATAAAACAACTTACACGTGAACGAAAACATCCCTTTAAACAATTTTTTCTGCTCTTTATTAAGAGAAGAAAAAGTGTAACTTCAGCCGCGAAGCACGGAATTACTATAAGACGCATAATCTATTAATTTATACGTACAAGGTTGACATTACACTATATTTTACCCGTTTTACAATATAACTTCAATGGAGACCAGTCTCCTCGATACGTAACTCAACAAAAAAGGAAAACAATAGCCAAACATAAACAAAATTGGCGCAATGTGGTCAACACATTGCGCCAATATAGTTGTATCCAAATATACTCAAATAACATAATTAATGTAGTCTTTGTAGGCGTACAATATAATAAAAGATAAATCATACCTCACCTTAGTTATCCAGTGACAGGAAACTGTTGGAGCTGGCTTGCAGGAATCGCAATAACCTGCGGGATTGAAGCATTGAAGCACATTTCCAGCAAAACATAGCTTCGGGTTGAGCACACCATCCACAAGCACCGGTTATCGAGGATTAAAACACTATGTCAATTCTTCCAATACGTATAATAATGCAAACAAATATAAAATTAACTATACATCAATAGCCGGAGTTCCTCCTACAGCACGATCTCGACGTTCTCGTAGTCTCGAACGAAATGCCGAGCTTAACTGTTAACGAGATTATAACGAAAGGGATCACTCCCTCTCACTTCCCTAGTTTATTGCGACAGTGGAGGCGCAGAATTGAGAATTTATTTTTTTTGTTTAAACAGTTAATTTAAAATATTGTTTAAAAAATTAAACTTCGCTTTTACTTTTGCTCTGTGCAAGAACTATTTTTTGTATTTTTCATGTATTGTGAGGATTGTGAGCCATTTTCCATGTGTATATTTCGCGGATGGAAACTGAATTTTACATATGTAATACGTCTGTATTTCGCGTGCATTTACAAATTAACATAAATATGGTCGCCATATTACCCTTGCTCACATCGATCAGTATATGATTTATTTTTAAGCTTTCTGGGTATAAAATCGAATGGATGAATGATCATTGAAATGAGAAAATCTGGCGTTTGCAGTGAACATATTATTTCTGGAAAAAATGTTTATGAACATTTCACAAGACGCCACGAAAATCCACCTCTCAAAAATTACAGAAAATATACATAATGTATATTTTGTGTATTTTTGACCACATTTACATATGTATTTCCTCTGTATTCATACATATGTAAAAGTAGCAAGTGTTACACGATATTTACATTTGTATTTTTGACCACATTTACATAAGTATTCAATTTTCAAAAATACAAATGTATTTATCGTGTAACACGTACCACTTTTACATATGTATGAATACAAAGAATATACATTCAATAATACATATGTATTACACATGTGATACATAACAAAAATACATATGTATGTGACCCATGAAAATACAATATAAATACATAATGTATATCCAAATGTGTGCTGTTGGGGATAAGAGCATCGTTTGTGGTAAAGGAGACAATTTTTGCTGTCTTATTGACAGAACAAACCATCTACCATATAAGAAAGTCATAAAGAGCTAGGGGAAATACGTTCTAGTGAGGTTGTAGCAGATTGAACACGGCTCTGGACCGCAGAGCAGTATGGCACCCATGGGTGTTTATGGGCTAATTGTAATTAAAAACAGTACGATGAAACTATTTTCCATTACCTAATGCCCATTGCTATGATTCAGTTCCTTGTCTTCTGATCCTGGGAGAAGTGGGGATGCTGTTGTTCTCACGGTTGGTGCACTGCAAGGAGTAAAGCATAAATCATTCTTTATTAGCAATTTGCATAATACATATACATATAATAATAACATAATACATATACAATAATAATAAAACATAAAAGTACAAACATAATTTCAAAAGATTCAGGCTTCAATTAGTAGAAGTTAGACATGTTTAAATAAATAAAAGATTGTGACACTTTTCCACAAAAATTTTTTACTGCATACAATGCGTTTCGGCTCACAGAGCCATCATCTGGTGCAACACTGGTCATAATAAATAAGACTAAACATAATAAATATAAGTAAATAACAATGCACTAAATGTAATCTTATTGACCATGAGGGTTTCTATTAAGGTAGAAAAGAGCGTGGTTTATAAAATTGTGGATAGGAAAAGAGAACGGGTCAATGTGGTCTGGAAGAGAGACAGAAGACGATGGAATTTTTGGTCAGTGACAATCTGGGAACGGGCATATGGAGGAGCGAATGCGTGCGAGTGGGTCTGAATGGAACTTTAAAAGTTAGATTACAGATGAGATCAGGACAGTCAACGACAGAGTTTAAAATGCTATGTAATAGTTTTAAATCGGATTTGAGAATTACATTTGGAATATTAGATGTAGAGAGTGTAGGCAAAACAGTATTAGCTGGCATATTACGAAGATGAGAGACTCTGTATTTCAGGGGTGCAGTTAGGAATTAAGGCTGGGAGGGGCTTAGTTACACCTAATACTGGGGTGTGTGGGGTATGGAATACCCACCAGGATAAGGGGTAGGTGCGAGATTAATAAATTGCGGAATTTTAAAGATAAATGGTTAAAAATTGTGAGTTTTACGGCTTTCTGAGGGATCTATTCATCCTTAGACTATTCTATTAGTAATATCAATACAATTAAGTAAAATGGATTAAACTTAAAAATTTCTCTGAGCTCTGGGGGGAGGGTTTATCCCCCAAAACCCCCCCTCGCTGCGCCACTGCTGTACTAAACTATTTGCGTGAAACTATTTTACTGAACTTAAAAAAATAAAAATCCATTCACTTGCTCCAAGGGTCTCAGAACTCACCGATTTCTTCCTTTCCCATGCCTGAACGGCAGCTTTATGCTTCTCGAATGCATGACACCACTCCGAGTACACTCGCTGGTAATCACGAGAGCGTGCAGGAGCACCACACCTGTTGGAATCCACAGTCAGGTTGTAGCTGCAGAGAAGTGATGGGCCAAGCCATGCATCGTACCGACCAGCCTCCCCTTCACTAACACTCACAATCACCAGGCCATGCTCCGATGTCTCTATGTACTTGTCGTGCCTGACAATATCAAAATACATGTTTGAAAATTTGACTTAGGCATTAGAATAATGGAATCAACTAAAATATATTTAGACCAACAATTTCATCAAGTGATTAACTAATACTAATTACACACAACTTGTTCCCAATAAAACATAGTCAATATATAAAAGACAAGTGAACCAAAAATTTTCTTGTTGTCTAATTAAAAATCATTGGTTGATATTAAAAGTAGGAAGTAAAATTTTACGAAATTTTCAGGAAAATACACAATTTTTTTGGAGAATATTCCATCCATCATTATAAAAGCAGCAACTAAATTACAAATGCATCAAGCTGTGAATAAATACTCATTTCAAATATTGATATTTGAAGAAAGATAGCAATGATTGGTAAGAATTAAACATAGCATGATGAAGCAAAAGTTTTCCCTAGTATCCTTACAAAAAAAATAAGCACACAAATGGCACAACATGCATGGGTAAAATAGACCTTCAGATATAACAATGTGCGATTTAACTGGCAATAAGTGTGGAAAAAGGCAAATATTGGATATTACTCATAATTAAGCATCCGAGAATTTTATACTACATATTTACAGTCATTCTCTGAATACATATAAATATGCTAGGTTGCATGAGCGTATTTAAATGGATCCACAAGAAAGATTTCTGTCAATTAACAGTACGGAGAGGTTAAAAATAATTAAGTTAAATATTTTGCATTAACAATGTTCTCGAAGGGATAATAGAAAACAAGTATGGGAGCAAGGTAAACAGTTGGCTCCAAATATCTAATGCAATGGATATTGTTTTGTAGAATGGCATGTGAATGCTATCAGTAAGAGATAGAGAAATAATTAAAAATGAAGACATACAATATCTATAGGGTTACCGACATTACATGCTTGAATTTGATGAAACCATGAGGTTATGTAGGTATGTATGTATGTTATGTATAAGCTTAGGAGGTTAAGGTTATTAAAGACCTTTCACCTGTATGACATGGTCATTGGCTGACACAGAGGTCATACTGTATTTTTCAATACAAGAATGGAGTCATGGGCATACCCAGCGAGGGGCAGGAGGGGGCAGCTGCCCCCCCTAGAAGCAAAAATCTTAAACGTCTTTAAGGAAAATAATGTTTTTTCAAGCAAATAATTTTAAAAATTAATAAAGAGCTGTTACAGTTTCCTAAAAATGTTGGTTTCATTCACATTTTCAATGCTTAAATCTTACCTATAACTTGAACAACCATGGCTTGTCCCCCCTAGTTTTATCCTAGGTACGCCCGTGAATAGAGTCATATTGATTGACCGGCAATCCGACAAAAATTTTGACTCCAAGCACTTCAGAAACTATATGCAAGCCTCAAGGGTTTCAAATAGATAATACATATATGTAATTAAATTAATAATAATGCCTCTAATCCATTACAGCACACTATTTTTGAATAGTCCATTCATATTCTGTATTTACCTGTAGGTGATTTGCAGCCTTCCTTTGTCTTTGTAATGATACCATGTAACTTTCTGGCCTTCCAGTCCTTCAGATAGGTGAACAAGGCAACTTAAATGGACACTTTGACCCCATGTGACTACAATTTTCTTCTTCATCACACTGGACTCACATATGTTGGCTGTCTTGTTTTCCACATCTTGCAGATACCTAGCAAAATATATAGGAAGACAATTGAGTCAAGTTTGACACTTATAAAGATTGCATGCTTTTAATGATGTAAGTGTCATATTGCAAAACAACTTCATGATTATTTCAATTTATAAATGTAGAGGGGCAAGGAAAATGGTATAAGAAGATGGAGTGCAGAATTACTTAAACAGTTTTTTTGGTACCAGCCATTGTTAAATAATTTGTGTCACACAGATCAATGGTAGGTATGCCGAAGTAGCATATAAAGCCAGAAGTACTACATGTGGACACTACCAAAAATACTATAGCCAATACAGAGAAATATTTTATAGAAATAAGATTTTTCCTTATAGAAGATGGTATAATGGCAAGTGTATCTCTGCGAACATTAGTATAACATGTTCATTAACAACAAATGATGACTTTACAATTTTGTACTCATCATTCACAATATAATAAGAAAATGATCAATGTCAATGAATGCTGTCAGTATCACTGACACTGAATTTACAAGCTGTGATATCAGACAAATTTAGTGTAAATTTTTAGCTTCATCCTAGCAAATTTTTCAAATAAAAAATTCCCTCCTTTTTAGGTACCCTGAATTTCCTTCAACATAATGAGATCTGCAATATTTTTATGCGTTCCTAAATTATTTCCAAGGTATCACAATCAAAACTATTCAAATAAATGAGAGAGCAATAATGGCGCAACGGTCTTCAACCCGCAGCACGCAGACTAATTTCTTGCAGCTCCTGGAGGCTAAATAAAATGTTGAATCGCAAACCAAATATCAACGCACTCGTCAAAAATAAACTATGTAAAAACTCACATTGATTGATTGAACTTTTTTACCAATAAAGATAATTGCAGATTGAAACTATGAAAATATTTTAACCGATGTGGTGGTAAAGTGACGTGGAGAACTGTGGCCCTCCAGATGATATGAAATCGATTTTTGGCCCTTGCATTGAAAAAGGTTGAAGACCCCTGACTTACAGGACTAATAAACATTCATTTGCTCATTCATCTCTGATATTTAATTAGCATAAAATTGCCAAATTACTTTTTAAAAATGAGTTGAATCTAAAATCAATCATACCCAGCTTTGTAGTTCCGGCAGGTATTCCCGACTTTATCCCATCCACAGTGTGGGTCCCGGACGCATCTCAGGCAGCTGTCATACCGCCACTTGCACATATACTGATCAATTTGTTTGATTTGTGTGTCAGTTCCAACATAGATAGCTTTGTGCTGCAAAAAAAAAAAATGTAAATCACAATTAAAAACAAATTTGTAGGACAGTCACCCTGGTAATTACTTATTCCCAGTGGCAGCAGCAGGGGTGGGTTATGGCCCACTCAAATTGCTTTTTGCCCACCCAAATTAGTTGGACAAATTTCAGAATTGAATTCCAAATTTAAATTTTATTTTATAAAGAAAACAAGTTAAAGCCCAAGGCATAATTTGTTTTTATTGTGTGGCATGTCAGGAAAGGGCTACCATTCATGTAAGGTCAATAAATAAATGTTTTAAATTATATTTTATCCTTCATATATACCCACGTGAACTCGAGGTTAGGCCCACCCGTATGGCTCGTGCTAGAGCTGCTGCTGCTCATTCCCCAAGCAAAATGACATATTTCATAAGTGTATGGAGTTTAAGTATAACGCGTTTGAAATATCTCCTTCAAAAATTTATGACCAACAACTACTACAATCACAAAAATTAATCTTAAAATAGGAGAGAAATTAATGAATTTTGCAGTGAGGATAATAAAAGGTACCTAGATGAAAAACAGCAAAAAGTACTCAATGTTAAACTTAGTCATTATTTTTCTGCAAAAAACCTATTATTAGTGGCCACAAACCCATCTTTTAGATGCAAAATTTTTCTGTCATCTATTCATAAAATTGCAATACTGAGCACATGTTAAGGATATAACAAAATTTCTTTTTTTATTTATTTGCATTCATATCTCCAAAAAAGTTACAGCAGATGGAGTACTCTGGGTCATGATATAAATTCCTCCTTTCTATTCGTATCTCCGATAAGATCAATTTAATTTTTAGATAAAAATCTGTCCTCAGCAGTATTATTAATTACCAAGACAGACCTTAATACATTCAATCCGGGCCCGATTTTCATGACAGTCGTCAGAATCGGCCAATAAAATAAGAAAGAAAAATAGAGACAGGTTTTCGCACCATAACTTCCGTTCAAATACTGCTATTTACAAATGGTGCACACAGGTCGAAAGAGGGAAATTTGCTGAAGGCCATACATATGATTGGAGGAATCGGAAGTGGATATTATATGGTACAGAGGCGGAGGAAGGGCTTCCGGCCTGACCAGCAGAGCACGTGCTCCGTATCTCGGCTTGGACAGGGCCACGTCAATTGACGTGCTCCGTGCTGAATGTGTTAATGCAGACAGGAAACTGTTAAAAACCACAATTTTGCAGAGATATTTTTATCCTTCATGCTAACAGAACAAAAATGTCATTTGTCAGACATTTTTGTTAAATGAAACTTCCAGCACATCCAAAACAGTAAACAATATACAAAACTTGAAATAAGTTCTCAAATGCTAACTGGTTTTCATTCAACACACCTTCTTTGATATATCCATGACCCTTATTGGTTCACCAGGAGTAACATCATAAACATCCAAAAGAAAAGATGAACTCTGGGCTCCTTCATCTGTTAGCCACTGCACCATCTTATACACTTTTCCTTCATCTGATAGGAAAAAATGCTTGATTAGTACATGTGATACTTTAATAAATAAAAGTAACAATGATAATAATTTGAACTCAATCATTCTCAAAGCAGAACATTATAGCACCTCATACATGGCATTGAAAAATAAAAAGTATCAATATTATAAAAAAAGGC
The DNA here is from genome assembly GCF_921293095.1 of Ischnura elegans. NCBI lineage: Eukaryota > Metazoa > Arthropoda > Insecta > Odonata > Coenagrionidae > Ischnura > Ischnura elegans. Next base: position 39,194,076 of record NC_060256.1, read on the forward strand.
ATACAACAACAAATAAATATGCACTCTATGGTTTCCATAAGACAGAGAGGAGTCTAGAAGCAGAGGTTCCACAGTAGTGTACAGCGTGGAGAAAAATTGTGTCACTAAACTTGCCATGAATAGCTGATGCCAGTAGGAAACAAAATTACTGATAATGTTTAGGTCGAAAATGTACCATTTTTAAGCAGCAGCAGCTTTGAGCCAAGTGTTCCGAGCAGCTGAGAGTTTTCCCTATTGCCACATTCCTTGGATACATTGATTTTTTTGGCAGGCAAGGCATTCGAAGTCATGAGTTGTCCATAGCACCCAGCAACAAGGCGAACTCACGGCCAGTCAGACAATTTAGCTTAAAGTTTCTGTTGCTTAAAAACTGAGTGTTTTTGACCTAAACATTATTATTAATTTTGGTTCTTACAGCCATCAGCTATCCAGGGTTAAAATTTTGAGAAAAATTTTTTCTCCACCTTGTGTATGTAAAAATAGCCCATGGGGTAATAATATGGTTTAAGGGCAAGTGATTCCTCTCAGTGGTGCCGACTCCATTGGGCCTGAGGAGGCCCGAGCCCCCTCAAAAATTCATTATGGGTGTGAGGAAAAAATGTTTCAGGCTTGTCAATTTTCCCTAGAGTGTCCAGATATCGAGGTTCAAGTTATCAGGGTTCAAATTTTGATCATATGACTCTTCTAAAATGATTAAAAAACTACTTATAAAATTTCCCGGGGCAAGATCACCAGTTTGGGCCCCCCCGATATTTTTTGTAAGTCGGCATCCCTGCTCAAAATGAGACCAATATCATTGGATTCTTTCTCATGCAGCGGTTGAGAAAATTTGTCCGAAAATTTAAAAATCTCCAATTAGATTTTAATTATGTATTGACAGCTGCAATCAAGGGTCACTCTATGCACCATGTCTCCCCCATCAAAAATATGCACTCACTTGAGCCAATGTACATGATCGTGTACTGTGCTTCCTTTCCTTCCACAGAGCTGTTCATCCTTTCCACAACAATTTGGGTGAATATCACATCCCTCTTGTAGAACGCAGGCTTGGAGAATTCATGCTCAACTGCCATGTCCATCAGGGGATGAGATCGGATGAAATTCAAAACAGTGTCTGGAAATAGTAACAAGAGAAATAAGAATGAATAATGAATACATTGAATTCATAGTAACAATTAAAATTTTTCTGGTTTCATGCATGTGGAAGAGCAACATTTTTTAGTAAAATCACCCATTTGATGGGTCACAAACCCATTCTGACATTCAAAATGGTAGATGAACACTGAGCACCATCATCTACAACTACACCATTGGTGTACTTAAGAGATAACAGCAGGGGTGGATTTAGGGGAGTTACAAGGATCATGAACCCCCCAAATTTGATCAAAAATTATGTTTTTTTAATAGCTTTGTACCCTTGTAAAAGAGTAAAGGGAGTGTTTAGGCAAATGAATAGCTACAAAAGTCCCAAACAAGAGAGAAGTTAAGTGAATAAAAAAACCTCTTCCTGAGTACCAGCTAAGCCTGCATATGAGTGAAAGTGTTCATTTGAAACATTAAAACCAACAGTCAATATGGCATCAGCAACAGACTTGCTGAGTTCATTGCCAGCTACACTTCCCAGTACCCGTGTCAGTGCCATGCCGTGCAATGCTGAATGAAAGCTCACATTTCATTACATTACATTCAGCACTGGTACCAGCATTGGTAATGGCACTCCAGAACGCTTGAAAATGGCCCATGAAATACAAAATAATTTTGAAGGGATTCAGTGCTTATTAATTAAATATTATATTCATATTACAGCATTCCTACTTGTTTGAAAAACAGTTAATGTAATGCTTTAGTTTTAATTCAGCCTCTCAATAACATAACTGGTAACTTAAGGCTTAACTATGTGAAACCTCTCCATATTGGAAATAAAAGATTAAAACCCGCGTTTCGTAAAGTAGTTACATCTTCAGGAGAAGATGTAACTACGTTATGAAACCTGGGTTGTGCCTTTTTATATACACAAGTGAACCTTAAAAAGTTTTAGCCTGTATAATTTATTTCAGCAAATATTAGTTAATTTGCATAATCAATCAAAGAGGTTCCCTTTAACTGATACACCCAATATAAAGCAAAATTTTGTGCATTATTTCCCTTTGAGAGGTGCTGTTCAATCTCATTCAACTCCCTACCCTCAAAGCCAAGCTCTAGATACACCATTGGGTATTGCTTACCTGGAAGAGTTTCTGTGTCATCTATGCACTGGCCAGGCCTTGGCTCAGGAACACGGTTAGACAAAACTGGCAACCAGGCAGAGCTACTGGTTGCCTGCTCCTTGAATCTCTCTGCAAAAGCTTGCTGGACAGATTCCAACGTAAAGGAGCACACAGCTGATCCCATAAGGCCATTGTTGGATGTTGAAAACGTCCCATAAAAGTGAGTATCATCTCCTGGGATTTTGTACATGCTCTCTAGAAAGATCATAGAAAAGAATCATCAACTATCTTTACTCGAATGATCCATTACAAGTAAAAATATCTGTAATCACGAGAATAATTATTCAAGAGACTCGCCACCTATCCTGAGTTAAGAAATCCAGCATATATTAAATAAAAAAAATCAAATGTAATAGTGCCATACACAAAATTACTCCTAAAAATTCATTAATGAAGTGATTACGTTAACAAATCAAGCTGCACTGTCTGATTGGCTTAAAAGGTATCTAAAATTCACATGAAGTTAATAACGCTCATTCCTGATACGAGAGAATATTACAGCCAGTAGAAAATGGTATGAGAGAATACTTATAAAATGTAAACAAATGACGCATGTATCTACGAAGGAAAATACTGATGATCAGTTATCCACAAAATATTATGGAAAGTACCATGTAGAGGGAATAAAAAATAGGGCAGAGTCATAGATCAGTGATTCCGCCATTACTTCATTTGAAATACCTGGAGTTTATTATTTCTCACATGGACCTGATTCCTGACTCAATCAACACTCACTTTAGACAGCCAGCACATGGTGTGACTCAGTGCATATGTCACACCATGTGCTGGCCAGGTAGGTCCTTGATTGGTAAACAATTAACTTTTGCAATCATCGTATAACGTAAATTATGGAAAGCGCTGGCAGCCTATGATTCCAAATTAATGCTAGCATGAAGGGCTGGGAGGAAAATTGCTATGTGCCATTGTGATTACACACTTAAATCACATTCACACATTAAAATGAAATTAGAACCAACATTTCACCATTATGCTTCAATTATTGTTGTCGTCATGCCATCGATAACAATTACCGTAAATAAAACTCATTCAAACCGGGCATGTGACATCAGGACATGGCTTTTCCTCTTCGGTATCAATTCGAAAAATTTGCAACCTCAATGGCTCCTTTTATTTACAAGATGAAAAAAAAAATTTATGCCAGAAATGGCTCTCTTTAAATACACTGATTTGTTAATAATCTCTCATCGACTAACTCTGACCTTGGCAAATATTCTAACATGAATATAAAGGCAATTTCAAAGTGTATACTCACGGATTTCATTGAAGTAAAACGGGAATTCCCCAGGTATAGAGCAGTTCAGTCGGGCTTTGAGGAAAGTAACCCAGTTCTGGTTGAGGATATTCTTGCCACCCGTATCACGTTTGCACACACGAGCAACGCGAGAATAGATGCTTTTTCCGCAGTTGATGTACTCCACGGCTGTCTCTCTGAAGAAGAAGAATACGTACTTCCCGACGTCAAAGGATGCCACGAAGTTGGGCTCTGCAAAAGAGAAATGTTTTTTTTTTTAAAAGAAATCACCAGGAAGATATGGCGCAAAAAGCACGTGCTAATGAGACACGAGGATTTCAGGATTTAATGGCACCCAACTAAAGATAATTTAGGGTCCCAGAGAGATTGAGTGAGGGCCAGATGAGAGCATGAAACTGACTTTAGAAATATGAATGGTTTATCCAACAATAATGGCTTTAAAAAATTGAGGCTGTTTAACACAAAAATTAGCAAAAAGTTTAAACTAAGTACATCATGAAAAATTAACTCTGTGGCATTTATGGAACAAATTATAGAAGGCTGGATGCTATTTATCACTCTTCTAAAGAACTAATAAAAAAATGCTGCATACACTTTAGTGAAATTGAGTGGAGTATTTTCCAAGCTGCCTCCGTGTCTTTTTGGAGACTACTTCTCCATTTCATGTACTATCTACAGTGAAACCTCGATTTTACATTCTCCCATTATACATTTTCCCTGATTTTGCACAGTTTTTATCAGGTCCCAAACAATACCGCCTTTATATAATGATACTCTATTTTACAATTTCCTCAATTTTGCACTTTTTGTAAGTGGTCCATTCAAAAGTGTAAAATAGAGGTTTCACTGTATGTTATTTTTCAAGAATTTACTTGGACAGTGTAATAGATTAAAGTTATATTAATTATATAAGAAACTCAAGGTGAAATAAATTAAAAAACTTTTCTCAAGCATTACACTGGATGTGAACTCAGAGAAGTATTTTTACAACAGGGCAAGTTTCTTAAAAGATCATTTCAGATGGAATTTATACCATACCTTAAATTAGATATTAATCATTCAAAGGAGGAATACCAAAGGAATAAAAAAATCATATTTATGACACACATGGCAAGGTTTTCCCAACATTGTCTCATTAGCTGATATTAGAAAATAGCTGCTAATTACTTGCTACTTGGACATTACCCTATTTGCAAGGTGTCATTAAATAAATAAATAAAATGAAAAAAAAACATTAAGTTAAAAGTATAAAAGCACGAACTCACTATCAAGCCACTTAGAGTCATATTTTAGGGTTCTCTTGAATGCAAATTCTCTTCTCCCAGTGGTCAGGTTGTGCAGGTCAGTGCGGAATATGACTGTATCAGCTTTGGTGAATTCAGCATTTGTACCACTGTAAAGTCCCGGTAGGTTTCCAGGGTTACCCTTGTCAACCCAAACTGCAGTTGAGTTGTCATTGGGGTCAAAGGGACACTTGGCAATCCCAGTGCCAATGCCAGGAACGTATTCATGCCGTGGTAGATGAGTGAGGTTCGACTGTTTCGTACAATAGAGGAGAGAAATATCAGTAACAATATTAACATAATAATAGCATATAAAAATAATTAAAATTACAAACAAACTACATAATATAATGTAATCCTTTTGAGCCTTATTAACCAGCACTCTGCTTATTCAATGCTAAAAGAAATTTTCCCTCAAAAATAAAAGTTAAAAAAAAAAAACTAGTTCACATTCATTGTGATGGAAAAAATTCCCTAGACTGGGATTATAATCCTATGTTAAATTTACTTTTTATGAATCAAGCAACCTGAATAGTATTGAGGTCTGCCTCGATAGTGACCAAAGGTCTATGCTTTGATTTCTGGTCCAGGGAAGTTATTTCCCATAGCAATTATCGCATTTAAAAAAAGACTTCAACCCTTTGATTGCCACACAACAATGAAGTCATTGATAAATTGATTTTGGATTTGGGGTATGGTCAAGATCTCCACCGTCGCATTTTGTCTTCAATTCAAAAACTTATTGAAATCATGCACAGGGAAAACTTTGAATTTTTCTTCACACGCCTAATGCTGTTTTTGCTACAATTGTTGGTAGCAGCCTTTACACATATAGCCAAATGATATGATGTATCACAACAAGCTCATGAGTGAGATAGAGCCACAACCTATCATATCGGCTACAAATATAAGGCTAAGCCTACATTTGATCATTAGATCATCACAATGACTCAGAGAGTGCCACTGATCAACTTAAGTTGATTCCGAGTTCACATGATGACAAAGGACAATTATATCATGTAGCAATATACGAACTACCTCCAACAGAGGAGGCATCTGGTGATCATCACTGCAAAATTACTGCACTTGGGGTGCCGCAATGCAGCCAGATGTCTCTTGCTGGAGGCAGTTCATAAATTGTCTTAAGAGATCATTTTCCTAAGTAATCAAATGAACTCTATTTACCTTTTCATTTTGGCACTTTCAAAAATACCCCTGAATCCAAAAAAGTCTATATTGAGGGTCATAATTTTTTTTCAGCTCAAAAGGAAATAAAAATAGCAAAATTAGTTGCAACAAGGAGTATTGTATACTAAACCATTGGGTTAGTTGCCCATCTAATTGTTCCATTTATGTACATCTAAATTATAAGGAAAAAGTTATTTTGTATCATTAAGCTTTTAAAACTTACATGAATCACCCAATCCTTTGGACTGTGGGCATTGGTACCACATATATAAAGACGACTGCCATCTGCCATTGGTTGTATAACACGGATATGATTCCTGCAGTCGAAATGCTGTCAGATAAAATAAAAGAATCTCATTAGCATAGAGTTTAGATAAAATTGTAACTTAGAGTCCTAATAATTACAAAATGATTCTCAAGCATGTATGTACTGTGAGGCAATGATTTTGAATGTATGGTCACTTTCTCAAGGTATTACTGAATATCAAGCATATCAATGAGTACTTACCTCGGATTTTCCTCTGGAGACACAATTAGCTACACTGCTGGGCTCTAAACTTAGGGAATCCCTCTGCAAATTCAAATGAAAGAGGAAAATTATAGAAGTAAATATGTGAACGTCCAAGTATCACTAGCAGCATTTTGCACATAACTCTCATTGCTAGCATGAAAATATGTGCAAAAATTATTAATTGAAAACTATGATAGCGGATGTATGGAAAAGAAGGATAGATATGTACATGAATTTTTATGGTTAAGTTGATGATGTATGTTTTGGTTTGTATGGTTTTGAATTTGTATAGTTAAGTTGATCTATAGCTCAGGGCTGGCTGGTATTTCAAATACAGGTATATATTTTAAAATACATTTATTATTTTGTATTTGGTACTTTTCCATTCTAAAATAAAAAATACATTAGTAAAATACTTTTCAAGTAGCTCAGATAACACTTCTGTAAACATTACGCTGCAGAAATTATTTCGTTTTTGTCAGAATCGTTTTCTTCATGTTTAAACGCAACTATCCATAATGTGCCAAGGCAGGTTTTATTTTTTAAAGATGTCTTTGTTCTCATATGAATGTATTATGTATTTTAAAAGGTACATATTTAAAATACTATTTGGAAGTTTGTTTTTCAAATGCCCAAGTCAAAGCTATCAAATGCTTAAATACCTGTTTCAAATACATACCTAAGTCAAAGTAAAAAAATATTTCGCATTTCAAATACATTTGGAGTGGTATTTTATACTTCAAATACTCCTCGAATAGTATTTTGTCCAGCCCTGCTATAGCTACATTAGTAAGATGTAAAAATTAAATGCAACCAAGTAAGTTGTGCACAATAAAATTAACTGCTGCTTACCTCACAATCAGATCCAGTTACATTGGCTGAATTAAGTCTGTACACAGCATCCCTGAAATGAAGGCAAAGTTTTCATTGCAAAATTTCCACGAAATGGAATACTACTGCTTTTCAAGTAATTTAAACAATTGAGTAGGTACTTACATAGCACCAACATATAAGGAATCTCTGGTGTCATCCAGAAAGAATGTTCGGTAGTAAAGCTTTCCACAGCTGAACTTCTTAATATAATCAACTGCAAAAAAAGACAACAGCTATATCATCATAATGAAAATAAGAGAGAAACTCTCCATGCATACATCAAATATTCACATGTATGTAGTGAATATGGTGAATTATAAGTCTTAGGTAAGAAGAGGGAAAAAATTTCACTGTTCACTAAATATATTACAGCAGCGGAGACATTGTAAATATATGCTTCAGATACATATTAATAAAAGCCTCTTCCTCCATTCCAATACATTTTTAAAGAATAAAAGTTATTACAAAGCTCAAAAGAGCAAAAAAGTAATATTAATGATAAGATGATACCTCCCCAGCAAAAATGCACAGCAATTGCCCATTGAATCAAATCCGCTCATCTGGTAGCCCAACAATACGAATCTGCTCAGCTGGCAGGGATGAGCGGATTTGATTCGGTGGGGGATTGTTGAGCAAGTGATTTTTGCAGTGGAGGTATCGAAAAGACTTTATGTCATAGCTTAAAATAAAAACTGGCATAAGGCCTGATAAAATTAACTTGTTCATTAATTTTTACTTTTTGATTAACGTATCCATCAAATTTGATTATTTTTACAGTATAGATATATCTTTGGGAAGGAAAATACGGATAGGCTCCTATATCAAAACATGAGAAGCACATACTAAGAGGTATTTGGAGTTGTTACTTAATATGTACCAAAAATGTTATGTTCTATCATTACACTTTCCCAAAAAAGGAATAGCCAGTAGTTCTGTTACTCAAGAACATGGAGAGAAGTCCTTGGATTGTCTTGAATAGATAGAAGCTCAAGAGGCAGAAGTGCCTTTTTTCAAGAGAGAGCGATAGTTAGTCGAACTGACTGGCAAACCTCGTCTTTAAATATTACAAAAGCATACCTGGGGGTGGTGTCTGGACTCCAGCAGTAACAATCTCTGCCTTGATCATTCCATACGAGGATGGGACCACAATGAACAAGAAAATGGACATGATGGGTGACAAGGAATTTCTTGTCGCTGCCATCTTGATATCTTCTTTCTCTATCTTTTCAATTTCTCACACATAAAATTTTCTGATCCACAACTCTGTCCGTGATGTGGAAGTGATTGAGAAGAGGCCACAGTCTGAGCCTCCCGATCACCCAGCTGGCAAGCAATAGACCTGAAATGACATACGAAAAAAATGTATTATTATCAAGAGCCAGGCAACAATTAACATTTAACATTATTCACGGTAGACAGAAAAAAAGAGTACCTTCTTCTCCATCTAACCCCTTACTAATTATATAGGTATCTACTCTTGAAATTCTCAAATACAGAGAAGTGAAAACACAAGGTGACGTCTCATTTCTCGATTTCAAGGTAGCATTTGAGTAACTTAAAGACCTTTTGTACAAATTACAGCCTTGCGGATTACGCAAAAAAAATGTTAGGCAGATTTAAGGCTCATTGAGTGATTATAAGCAAAAACTTGTAGCTCTGATGTAGCTCCGGTGACAACTAGTGTCCTACAAAAAGTGTAATTACTCCCTATTTGTGAATTAGTAGTAATAATTAAGGTAGTTTTAGGATATTATTCACTTAACACTCTTGGAAGTACATAGACGAGTTGAATGGCATAATGCTTTGTTTTCCTTTAACATTTCGATATCATGAGTCTCACTGACTATGAGCAACATGAAAAAACCATAGTCCACACCCAAGTCATGAATGGACTCCTCAGGTGAAAATATAAACAATTTGATGTCAGTGATACAAGTTCAATACAGTGCAACGGATTCTAGTCATGGGATTTAGTTTAAACGGCAAACACCTACATCACAGGATGGAATTAATGGGACTGACTGGCTGACTACAGCGATAGTTTGTTTTCATGCCATTCATTTCAGCTGGAAATTTTATTTCCCCTAAATTTAACTCTCAAGAGGAAAGCAAAGTATCAGGAGGACTTCAACAAAATCGATTTTTTATTATTTCCTTCGCTAACTGTTTCCAAATCCCATTGCATTGCAGCCGTGAGTTAAAAATTGAGGTTAACATAAAGTAACGTAAAACCTCTGAAGAAGCACACCAGATATATTTCCACACACCTTAACGGATCGATAGATCATGACAGACTGAATTAGAATAAAGAATCTCACCCCCACGAATGGAAGGTTGAAAAAAATCTAAAACACCAAGCTTACATGAGACAAAAGAAGTACGTCTGCAAGTTTAACCTCAACTCATAGCATCTTATAAAATCTTTTCAGGCCTCATTTGGTGGAAGTTTGATATATCCATGATAAAAACACAACTGATAATTCCGGCTTCCGATGTCGGTCAGGTTTAGTCTTCATAATTTTAGAGTGCTTTTGAACGCGCTCACTAGACGCCTGTCTTTCTAATTCTACTTCACTAACACTGGAAAGGTTACACTGGTCCTTACACACTTGTTTTGTCATAATTGTCCCGCGTACGCACTTAGCGCACAATCATCGCCGCTGAAGAGGTGGAATAAATACTCACCGGCAGCAGGACTATCCACCGCTATATAAGCCGGCTATTTTTGACTTTAAATCAAAACTCAACGACCACTACAGATACCATGGTCTGTAGTTGAGTTTTGACTTAAGGCGTGGAAATTACAATTTGTGTTTTTATCATGGTTCAACACATAGAAATTGTGGTGTCAATGTTTGCCTAGGCTTTAAGCAAATTGCACAGCCCTCACGCGCGTTCTTGTATATATTTACGCATGGGTCTAGAGTGAATACCACTTTCCTGGTGCACCTAACGAAAGGGGAGGAAAAGTGATCAATTCCTGCGGAAGTCACCACCTCGCGGACAACCCCTGCTTTCCCCAGGCGACAATGCCCACGACAAACTACGGCTCCTTGTTCCAGATAATACCGCGACAACAATGGGCGTCCCATCGCCAAACCAACTGGTCAGGGGGACAAAAGCTAGCCTCTATTCAGAGCCTCCATCTTGCGACCACGTGCACAAGAAGTTTCCCGCCGACCAAAGAGCCGGACGTGACCCTTTACCTCCTGGACATTGGCGAACCCATTAAAGCCACCACGTAGGTGCGTTCGGTCTCGGAGAATATGCTGGACACCAAAACCACGAACATTCTCACCGCAAGACTCGGTATCTACAAATGAACGCCCGCAGGTACCCGCGAACTTTAGAAATATTCAATACCAGCAGGAAAAACCTGAATGGGATCATATTTTTCAATTAATCTATACGTCAGCTAACTTCACGACCTATTCTTGACGAAAAATCATAGGTCTTCACTTTTTCGCGGATAAGTTGATGACGACACGAACTCATGCCAAGCGAATTATCGCTCCTCAGCTACTCACCGGCCAAGTGCATGACTCTCCAGGGGCTCGTTGTTGTTTACACTCTTGTGAGTGATACATTCCCTAAACCAAAGGTCCTCCCTGAACTCGTAAATGAGTCAGATGACGTCACCAACTCATGAAAAGTAGGCGGTAAAATTAATGTTTCTTTGTTTTAAATTTATTAGTGAAATGGGAAGATCTATTTTGTCGTAACTTACCTTTAACCGGCAATAAAATCTTTCCTTAGCCAAGGATACGCTCATGCTTATAAAAGAATGGATAGATATGTAAGGTTTTATAGAAAAGGTAATTGAAGACGCTGATAGCGTTTTACGGTGCAGAAAAATGGACACTTAGAAAGAAGAACGAGAATAAACAGGAGGCGAGAAGTGGGTCTGGATGAGATTGAAGAAGGTACAGTGGAACGAGAGAAGGAGGAACGACGAAGTGCTGGACAAGGTGGGTGAGCTTCCGGTCGAGATACGGAAGAGACACAAGTTGTGGATGGAGCGAGTATTGAACGGGGAGGGGATGTTGAAAACAGTGTTAACAGGGTAAAGTGCTAAGTAAACGAGGGAGAGGAAGGAAGAGAACGAAATTTAGATAGAATGAAAGGGATTAGGTCTTAATGTGAATTAAACAAGTAAGTAAGTGCATTACGGGAGGGATGGATGCCAGAATGCTTCTTATGCAATCCGTGGAAACCTACTTCAATCGGTAAGAATACTTAATCATAACTTTTCTTTACCTTCCATCCGTCAAAGCCTTTTCATGAATAACGATTTCGGGTCTCGTGATTGACCGACCCCATTCGCATGGGCAAGAAAGTCTTTCATTGTCATTTTCATCCGCAAAGTTTACTCGCTGGATTCTATTTATTTATAAAACAATTCATATCTCACGACGTCAACCGCGTAAAGAGTAAGGACCACTACAGAATTCGATCAAATCAAATGTTTTGGTCTAAGTGGAATGCGAACGTTCACTGGTTATCCATAGCTTAGGGAATGGATACTATCCATAAATAAATCGTAGTTTTGTACTCGATGTGTCACTCATATTATATTAAAAACTGTTACCAGCCACGTTTAGTGTTTACATGATATAACTTGATGCATTGTAAAAAATATGCATGCATTTTTTTCTCTGATTACGATTCGAAAATTTTCATTTTTTGAACAACAATATTAGCAATCGCACATATTTATTTACGGAATCGATGCAGGTGCTTGCACCTTTGAGGCTGCCTAAAACTCCGAATTATTTGTACTAAAATTGTGCTAACAGCTGTGGAGTAAATATACACTATTATATTATAATTATAAATTTGATGAGGCAGCAATCTGGAGGGGTGGGTTGAGGGGCGTGGGAAGGCACTTTTCCATTCTTTGGGGCCCGTCATTTCGGAACGTAATCGTGGGTATAGTCTTCCTAGCCAGATCACAGATAATATAGGCAGGGAAGTAAAATCTGATGCTTTCCCTGCGAATATATTAAAAAAGGCTATTCGGGCTTCCAGCCGGGTGGTCTCCCTCCATTCTGCCGACGTTTCGGAACCCGACTCGTGTTCCGAAACGTCGGCAGAATGGAGGGAGACCACCCGGCTGGAAGCCCGAAAAGCCTTTTTTGAATATATTCGCAGGGAAAGCATCCATTCTGCCGACGTTTCGGAACACGAGTCGGGTTCCGAAACGTCGGCAGAATGGAGGGAGACCACCCGGCTGGAAGCCCGAATAGCCTTTTTTTAATATAGGCAGGGCCCCACCACTGCCCGTCGATGCATTACTATGGAGAGCGACCCACCCAAATTTCCCAGAGCCTTTTTTAGCCAAAGGTAATCAAGTATTGTTCGATTTTTTTCACGTAATTACCTAGAAAAGTAAGAAAATGTGTCTCCATTAAGATATTTTTAACTCACTACCTTCATTGAAAGAGTTAGCTAAACTATAGGCCTACTTGGACATCAATGCCTTTCACCTAGAGATCACGACTCGTGAAAAATATCCCGATAGAGACGTTAAATAACTTTAGGAACTACATTTATTTCCATGAAAATTTCATTTTCACGGTCAGAAATAATGACGTTTTACATTCCTTAGGCACGCATTCAATAGAAATATCTGAATTTAAGATTAAAACGGAAAACGATGAAATAAAAGATTAAAATTAACAGTGATTTCGTTTCAAATACATTCCTCACTGAAAGACAAAAAAAAAAAACACTTCGTAATTCATTCCGTAGTGAGCCCACTATATGACGTCAGATTCGTCTCCTTTTTCTCAATTAACGCGTTTTAGTTGAGTACTTTCAGGGTAGGGAGACTTATACCGGCTAACCGGCCGATGACGAACATATTTTGCCTCTCATGGAAATGCGCGCGCACATATTTTAGGTCACAACAGTAATTTCGAAGATGGGACGAGAAGATAGCGTTCGAAATTTGCGACTGTCGGAAAGTCCGAAGCATAAAAAGGGAAGAGCAGAACTCGAGTGATTTATACGGTAGGGTGGATCCTTTTACGGATTGAGGAAGGGAGGATAATGCCTCCGACGCATTTTGAATCATTGGGATTTATACCACGCATAAACGTACACGCAGTCGTCCGATCCCGTAGATTACGGCACAGAACCCTTCCCCCACAAATATCGCCCCGGCTTTTAAGCATTCCCCCTTGCTAATGGCTTCTGAATCCAAACGTTGGTGACACCCTTCAATATCACCCTTCCCCACAAACCCTTCCGTTTTCATTTCGCTACCCCATTCAACTGGCGCGTTCAAGCGTTCGTTTGTTGCACTCGCGCGCATCAACAATGGCGGCCGATTCGCCACGAGCCATATTATCCAACACTTATACTTCTATTCACGCCTATGAATGCCGAATCATTCACTGCACGTTAGATTTTTCCCAGAATGCGAAATAAAAATGGGCGTGGAAAAGAACACTTCTATATCTACAATGCACCCTCTGATTCGATGCGGGGGCGTGTTGCAGTCGATCTATGGGTGTATGTTGAGTGAAGAAAGGGTAAATTAAAGGAATATCGGCGACGAATGGACTGAAACGAAATATTCGCATTGCAACGCTCTAACCTCATTTTTGCCATGCAGACATTTTTGAGAACCGATTAAAATGTTCCCATGTTGACGGACGACACACAACAAGGTTCAACGGGACGTAGTGGGACCTTATCTATGAAACCCTGCTTTCTATTCCATAGAACTCCACTACGAAATTGGCCATAATTAAGGCTATTAACCCATGCATATGTACGGATTGATGTGATTTATCGAATTCATTACTTCCCAGTGCTATTACTCTCGATCGAAAATATCATATTGGAAATTTTGGGGATCTCTCTTCACTCATCGCCCTGCACCGGGTTTAAATAGAAACTGATAAAAATGGGCCCTAATTGGCTACATTAATGAAGCTCCCACGTGACAGAATGCAGCCTCCTCTATATAGTACCACCGCCCTGGACATTTGAAGCAGCAACCAATTACGAGTAAGAGGAAACTTTTACCTGCATGAATACACTCGGCAGTACGTGATCTCATCTTGATTTTGTACTCTGCAAACAAATCGGGGGATTCAATCAGGAGTCGGTTACACAGATTCTGTTTAATTCGTGCATTAGGATGCACTCTGTATAGTAGCCACGGGAATAACGCATTAACGGATGTATCTATGCTATACAGCAAAACGCAGGGACTTGAGTCATGGGTACAAAATGAAGAGAGGAGCGGAAGAAAAATTTAACCGCGACCCATAAAATGTGATGCATATACCGACGAAACTCTGAATATTACGTCTTACTTACGATTTAAAAAAAAAAGATATTAGGAAATTTTCGATCTTAGAATGATTTCAATCTAAAGATTGGAAGATACAGAAAAACTAATGCCCGCATTAAAAATTTTTCTTTACAGTTACGACGTGCGAGTATAAGTACCATTAACATTAATTTAGAGTTACTTTTTGAAGTACGATAGTTTTCTCAAATCCTATAAAATGGAGTTAAATTTCGTTCAATTATCCTCAGCATTTACTGTTCGTTGTTAGTTCATTTTGAAAACTAATTACCGACCATAAGATTCGGAGAATCCAATAGGCCTGAATCGGAGCCAGGCTATCTTAATCCAACAAGCAAAAGCAGAGCAATACTTATTGTTAAATGAAGCTGCTTAATACTAAAGCATGCATATATTGTAAGGTCCCACGTAAGGTAGAAGAGAAATACAACACATTAATTAAATTCTAAAAAGTAAAGTCTTCCCGACGATTGTATATTCTGCGGGCGATAACGTCACAGTTATCTGGCTGAATGAAAGGCGCTTTAAAGAAGGACCAAATGCAAAAACTACAGTTTGAATAAGCGAACTTTTGGTTTACGATTAAATTTGGCGGAAAAAATCTCTAAAGCGGTAGAGAAGCGATTTAAGCACCCCGTAGACGCGAGGATACAAAAGCATACATCGTAGCTAATGAAAGCGGTGCTCGCTCCACTCGAACGAGCGCTGCAAACTTTGATTGTCCTAGCAAACATTTACTGAAAAAAAGTAGTGCATCGTGATCGTCCAAAAAACCTCCCTAAAAACATTTAGATAAAATACGAAACTTTCGACGGAAGCAGCTGTTTCAAGTTGCGTTCGCAGAACAGATAAATAGATAAAGCGTCGGCATGCATCCACGTTATCCCTATTGCAGGGCTAATTGGACAGCGTAATGATTCAATTACTCCGGCGACACGAGCCCATCCAAGACCCCTCATAAATCCAGCACCCAAATGAAGGGATACGCTTTAATCGCACCGAGTCGCTAGTCGCTGGCGGCAGTAGTAGAGGCAAGGGGACATTAGCGTAACGAAAGCATTTCGCGTGAGCCTCAAACGCGGAATTATCCCCAACGCTCAAGAGATGGCGTGCCGGAGAGAAAGGGCGGGAAGTAGTAGAAGTTGGGGAAACGTTGCGTCGACGAGGGAAATTAATGGAGATTAAGAGGAAACGCGAGATGGAAGTAGGGATATTCCGACTGAAATGGTTGAATTAAAACCTGCGTTCGCTCGAGGGGAGAGAGAGAGAATCTTCGGTATTCGAGAACGCCACGGACATGCAGCATATCCTTCCGCGCGCGCCTCTTCCGGCGAGGAAACAATTACGCTTCCGCTACGAAATGTTAATTGTTGCCTTCGTAAATAGCAACGGAGACTGGAAGAATTCACTTCGCTTTAATTTGGAGGGTGGAAGTGAATTTTCACGGAATACCTCAATTTTCTTCTTGTAATTCCGACTCAAGAAATAGGGAGGCAATGAGGTATAAATTAAATCGATGTGTTAAACATGTACTTTATAGGTGATATGTTACAGTTATCTAACTAGCAGCAATAAGAGATAAAGGTAAGTACAGGGTGTTTCAAGTCGAGGGAGAAAATTTTAAGCATTATTTTTGTCCATAAACATGGGATTGCAACTCCTTAGTTATTGAGCCATGGCGACGCAAACATTTTTTCGAATACACTTTGCAGTTATCATGAAAACGGTTTTTCTTTAGTAACCAGCCTTTTCGACATTTTATTTAATATTTTGGATTTTTAAGCACATTAAATACTTAAGGTTAGAAGAAAATGTGCGATTAGAATTGACATAAACCATTTATCTGAGGATGCGTCAAATTGCTCAATCGTATTTTTAATACTCGCTGAAAGTTCTTGTTTAATTAAGATTAAGTATTAGAAATCTGACATATATACAAGTATGAACGCATAGTTACGGTTAATTTTGTTTTAAACAAGCCATTCTTTCACAAGGTTGCTATAACAATTGTGACATCTTCCTCTATTTACACTGGTAATTGTTATTACGAATTGCATACGATCGATAGTCATTGTAGAGTAATTTGGGCGGTGAATTAAACGTGATTGGGAGTCCAGATCGGACGAAACAAAACATTAGCGGATCTCAGATCGCTGATATCTTTGAGCCCATAATCCCATTTCCAAATTTAATTATTTAAGTGGGAATCTGTTTTTTAAACATTCCCCCACGACGCAATTCAATGTGTTCCGATTTATCGATAAACGGAAAAAATATAACCCGTATCACGTAAATACCAGTAACGTTGAAAAGAACCAACGATTTGATTCACAAAGTCCAAATTATTTAAAAAGATTTGACGAAATCACAAAATATATTCTCTCTCCTGTAGTATTTATTTACAAGATGGCAAAGCGTATCAAGTTATACAAATGTGTAACGTCTTGCTACGAGCACTTTTAAGCTGATCTATGATGCATTGATGGGGTTGCGTTGAGATGACATGCAACGTGTGTACGTTGTGTTTACAACGCAACGCGTTCTTTGGATGGGATTGTTAAAAAAAGAGATGAAAGTTTTTTTTTGGAAAATAGCTTCGCGGTACTTATTATGAGATATAAATTTGGTTGAAAGACGTTTTCATGTGTTTGACATCACAAATGGCACGAATAAGGGGATGGCTAAGGGCCGAAAAATACCCTAAAATAACTACCTAGCTTAAAAAAAATAGTAAACAGGGGTTAACTCAAAAATATGGACCAATTTTCAAAACTTCGTGCTTATTCAAGAACGAATACAAAATGAACACGCTTTATGCTAATGAAAAGAGGACATTTCAAAGTTTTTTCCATAATGGGTGACATCCATTTAATTTCAAAAAATTTAATGATTTGTTATAACAATTTCCTACGAATTATTGAAAATGGGCCAATACAGAAATCCTGTGTAACGCACATACTCGGAATTTTTGCGGTGATTTGATATCGATAGAACTGCTTAGATTAAACATGACAGCAAGATGATAGATCGATAGGATCACGTGGAGATAAAACACGAATCCCAGAGTGAGACGTCAGAACAGCCTGGTGGGACATTATTTCGTCGGGGTACGGCCAAGTGCTGAGGGTGACGGCACCCTTTAAATCAGGCAGACATCGTGAAAGCGAGTTAGACAGGGAATGGATGGCGGTGGGGGTAGCTGAACAGGGTATCGAACAGCGTAAGGGAGGAAGGGAAAGGACTTAGTGCTATCTCGTAGTACGAGGGTGTTACGCATTCGCCAAGGCCCCATTCGACAGCGGCGTGGAACGCCATTTTACCCCCACACCACTCGATACGAGCCCTCAATGAAAGAAACATGAATACGGCGATAATATTACTCTTATACAAGAATATGGCTCGCTTTCTCTCGCTGGTGGCTCTGCCCCCTTTAGAAAAAAACTAGACGCAATGGTTAAATACAACTGACGACACGATTCAACTGCATGAATGATGAAGAAATATGAATAAAGCATTTCAATAAAATAATTATGACTATATCTCAGGATCACGGCCTGCAATTTGCTTCAGGATGTGCTTTGGTGGTTTCCGGGATGCCTCTACTGATATATATTTTGTAGTCAATCCGCAATCATCTGAAAACCATGCATTTCAAATCAAATCCAGGGGGGTCTGGAAGGGCTCTGCTTCCCTAGACCTCCCCGGAAATGGCCTGCGGTCTTTTCAGGTCAAGTTCTTAAAATTTTTGCCTGCCTTTTGTTCATTAAGGATCGATTTTTTCCGGTTATATCTAACCTCCTTAAATTGAATCCTAGGAATATCAAACTCTTCTAGGCTTCCACGCTTCCTAACTGCTATAAGGAGGAGATTAATGGCTGCTACAATTACTCAGATGCCATTAACAAGTTTTTCCGCGATGCTCAAATTTCTCTTTGCAATCGATTTTTTAAACCCCAAAAAGTAGGCACAGTTGGTAACAATGTATAGTGTAATAGATAGAAAATTTGGTGTTTCGAAAGTTTTTCCTAGGGTTTCAGACGATTTTAGAGGGAGTCGATTCCATGACTTTTTCATTTATATTAATTATTCCGCCAGTCAGTCCATGATCGGAAGTGGGTTTTGTACTATCATTTAATATGAAGGATACAAAGAGTCAACATTACCACCAATAAATTATTAGAAAAAAACTGTTGCTGAGAATAATGTAGTAACTGGAACACGTTGCCTCGATATACATACGATAGTCGCGGCATTTTCAAGAATAACTTTTATGGATATTTCAAGAATTGATTAAAAAAATATTTTCGTGGATAAAATCGGATGGTCGCACGTCGGATAGTAAGTACCTACATAGAGCTCCTCCTAGGATAAGATTCCCTAGTCGGCCACAAGATGTCACCCACTATGCATTAAAACGGGTTTACTAAAGTCGCCACTCGCGGCGCTGACGGTAGCGCGATCCGTATTTCACGGGGAAATGTAAGAAACTTAGGACCGTAAACCGAAATCTGAATACGAGATCATATAATCCCAATCAAATAGTATCGACTGAATCGAACTCTATCGACCGAATCGAATTATCCGAATGAATCGATGGTATTCCTAGCGAGTGCAAATAATACATTTGAAACATAGGTGATAAATGACTCGCTCTGCGTTCATCGCCACGATGTGTACATTTTTGGAAACATAATATAGAGGAGCGAAGTGGCAGAAAAACAAGGTTCTACGAGATGGACTGGTACTTCCACTATGTGGTCCCATAGGAAGAAAACCCAGGAATACGTTCCTTCCCCTCCATTCCAGTCTGTTGCTTTCAATTCCAACCACCCCTATCTTCAATAATGACTCCGTTTCAACCATACCTTGCCCACTCGTTCAAACATATCCACCCCTCTCAGACGACTGGGAAACTTTTTTTTGTCTCGGGCCGAACAAAACCATCATACTATTTTCAAAAAGGAAAATAAAAAATCGTCACCACCCGGCAAAAAAACGATTGATTCAACAAAAAAACAAACGCATTCAATCGCGGCAAGGAGGAATATTCTCTTGCATCCGCCTTTTCATACATTCTCACAACAGCACACCACACACGTTTTAACGAAAAAAAAAACAAAAAAGGAACGAAAATGAAGCCGCCCTTTTCCACATGTCGTGGCGGAAAAAATACGCCATTGTTTGAAGGTACGAATTGAAAGGTATGAAATAAAAAATGGTTTCATTGTATGCACTCCCTAGGGGTGTGTTCCGGATTCCCTGAAAGGGTGCGAAGTAATATCTGGATCCTCCATCCATATTTCAGTGACGAAAAAAATTGAATAACGGATGCGAAAAGCGTTTTGATTCTTTTTCAAATTGCTTAGGTCCATCCGCGGGAAAAACAATTGAACCGCCATTACCGCAATGTGCCACCTGTGCTACCTGTGCCTTCAAAACAGATTGATTTAAACGGGACAGGGATGTTTTTCAAATATTTTACCCTCGGGTTATTGCTATACGCTCCGATTTAACGACAAAGCAAAAATATTCTATTCGGCGACATAGAAAGACCAGAAAGATTGAAAAGGGTCATTCATCTGACCCGCAGGTGTCCAGAATCACTAAAATGATTTGAAGTAACCAGAAACGACAATTTTTCAACCGTAATTTTTCCACAATACTCATGTATTTACAAATTTGAAACGTTTTTCGACATGCAACACGAATGTACGGACCAATACCTAGGAAAATTACAGCTAAGAGATTGTCTTTCCCACTAAAGATAACGTCCAAAAACGTGAGTTCATTTCAACGTGATGTTTATGGCATTAACTAATACGTTTGGAACGTATATATGTTACATTAATTAACACAACATTCAATTGAACACACTAATATTGTTTGATTTTATTATGATCTGTCTGATTTGTCTGTTTGTAATAGAATTCATTGAAACGTTTTTTCCAATATTTTATAATTTCCATTTAAATATTCTAAAACATTTGAACGGATTGAAAACCAACGTATAAGTCATAGACACGCGAGGAAGAAATGTTTTTAATATGAATTCGATAAAGATATTCTTAAAATTATTTGAACACTGGACGATTTTAGGGAAGTTGGCATAAAAAATTGACCGGTGTTTTTTGTTCGTCGGTGTTAGGTACTTTCAGGCCGACGTTCCGAACGACTCAGGAAATCTAAAAAGCCTTAAAATTGAACGAACTCATGAACGTGAAGCAGTAGGTGACAACAATCTTATTTTGTGTTCGCTAACTAATAGCAGAGAGGAGAAATAGGTAACGGTAATAGGTAACCTCGCTAATAGGTAACGGTACTTTTGGGCTCCTGACAAAAATCCAGTTATCATCACAGATCAGCAATCCAAAGATTGGTTTCACGCAGCTCTGCCCTCGATTCTCTAACCAGCCTTTGTAATATATTCACACCCAAATCAACAGGGGTATCCTAAAAAAATGGTTCGAATTTGAACGTGGTTTAAATGAAAATAGAATTCCTTACAGTATGTGTTTTTTTATTTTTCGAATTTGTCGTCTTGAACAATTTTTTTACATAATCAATAATTTTCACTATGTGCGCCCGTAGTCGCTCGACAAGAGAGAAACCCGGCGTCGGCATTATCCTGCCCTTAAGGAAAGGCGCCAAGGGGACCACGGCTTAGAGTCCCATGCGACGGACGACGTGCACTAAAGCAGGGATAGGGCAGCCGCTGCCACTCACATTCCCTACTTTCTTCACATGAAAAACTGAAACCGCACCATTCTATAATGATAATCACGTATTTCTTCTCTTTCACACGCAGTACAAGAATAAATTAGAAAATGGAAAAGGAGCAGCAGTTCTGTTACGATCTGCGTGTTTTACTTAGAAATTTTGCTCTGGAACAATTTCAGTACGCGACTTTATCCACACGACTAACATCTAGAACATGGAAGTTGATAGGGCGTTGTCATGGGAGGAAGATGTCGCTCGTAAAAACAAATGAGGTTGATATAGCCGCCATTCCGAGTCTGCTGGACAGTGCCAGACCTCGGGTGCTCCGCTCAACCCCATATCCCGGAGGATTATATGTAAATCTTGGCGACGCCCATGCAATGGAGTTTGTACATGCTCTTAGGGACTGCTAATTCTTGTCACGAACAGTCCATTAAGGCCGCAACGGGGACCACGGCATACAGAAGTAATTAGTACCCTGCTCGTCACGTAAAGGGCGTTCGGTTGCGAATAATGTTAAGATACCAAACTACTCAAGGCACGTATTCAAAGACACCAAGCTAATACGTGCATATACTTTAAAATCACCAGTAAAAAGTGATAATTTCACAATAAAACTGGAAAGTAATCAATTCAAATACAATTGAAAAAATTAGTTAAACAAAGGTAAATAACTTATACATTATACATGGTGTAAGATAGAAATTTTGGGCCTAGAATTAAAATGTAAAATAAGTATGCGCCATCTATTAGGTACACCCAACGAGGTTAATACGCGGTTATTTCGTCTAAAACAAACAATTTTTGACAGGATTACCTAAAAAAAAACTTGGTTTTACACAATTTTTTTCAATTTAGGCATTTTTCACGGGGTAAACACCATTCAGCCGTATTGGAAAATAACCAATTCTCCATTTTTAAGGCGTGCTACTTTCTGAATATAGAATTCCATACTTAACTGAATTGACCGTTTGAGGAGTACAGCAATTAAGCTCAGGTGTCGTCTGATTGGCTGATGCTCTCTTGACATTATTTCCTTACTTTCCTCATATTTTTTATGGAATTGATTACAGGTGTCCAAGTATTGCTAATAAGAAAGGCAGTATCTCGATTGAAATTTTTTGGATTCATCTACATCTACATACTACCCAGCAAACCGCCTAAAAGGCGTGTGGCAGGGGGTGTTAGGACACCAGCCTTGGCACATAAAAAGTAATGCTCTAACGAAATTACTACTGGAATTTGTTAAAGTTCATTATGGTTCAGGGGAAAAAGGAATTCGCACATCTATCCGTTCAGCAAAATATCTCTCCTAAATTATCGCTTCTATAGGACCAAGAAATATAGTTAGGCTCTAATATTATGTTCACCGTGTCACTCTTAATGATATACATTCTAAATTGTTATAACAATCTAAGCCTAGCGCGCAGCCTCCGAGTCTCCAGCGGCTCCCAGCCTAATTCGCTTAACGTCTGGGTAACGCTGCCTGTAAGCCAGTAGCAGTTTTTGACAAACCGCGCAGCCTTCCTTTGTATTTTATTCAGTTTAAGGCGATGATTCAGTTAAAGGGATTGAGGCGGATCTCGACGACTTTCTTGATAATGCTGTTCCAGTAGCGTCGTGAAAGGCAAAGAATTTTTGCATCTCCCCATCTAATGGCATGATCGTCATTGATACTGTGTTCAGCCACATACTTCAGACTTCTCTGGTTGCGCAAATCTAAAATGCCTTCGGTGCTCTTTCAGCCTCGTCTCTATTGTTCGGATTGTTTCCCCTACATATGATATATTTTGCTGCAGTTGCAAAAGCCACACAAAGCCAACATTCCTAATAAAGAGAGGATTGCTCAGAATTTCTTGAGAAGAAACACTTCAATCATTGTTCTTCCTGCAGACAAGGGCAATGCCACCGTCCTTGTGAAAAGTGTTGATTACCGCCATAAGATTCTAGAGTACTTTGTGAGGGTACATACCTACAGGAGAATACTCCGAAACAGCAAATCTTTTTACACCTACGTGTGACTTGCGCACGCGACGTGGAACGACGAGTCACTCCATGAAGCGGCACATTTTGGGGTCCTTGCCAGGTTGTCAGCCGACCAGAGACCAAGAACACTCTTTCACAGTTTTTAAAATTAGTTTTATTTCCAAAATCACAGCTTACACAGCTAACAATCACCAACAACACCAATAATCTCCAACTCCACACTTTGTGCCATGGCGACTCCCACAGCAATGTCTCCTCGGGCTATACACCAGGTTAATTCGTATTGGTCGACGTTTCGGAAAACAACTTTTCCTCCATTCTCAAGGCGTGCAACAGTCTGAATGTAGAATTTCACAATGAACTGAATTGACCGTTTGACGAGTACAACAATTAAGCTCCAGTGTCGTCTGATAGGCTGATGATCCATCCAAACAAACAAACCCCGAAAGCAAACCCATCCAAACAAACCCCGCTTCCTGACAACCAGGCTTTATCAACAAACTCCTCCCACTCCAGAGCCTCCTCCATCCCACAACTCAGACGCACCACCCTTTGTGTTCACAATACGTATTTCATCTCTTTCACATCTTTCTTTACCCGTTCCATATATTTTGTTCAAGACCTTCCTTTCCGGTTCTTGCCATCTACTTGTCCTTCTACGATTGTCTTCATCAGACCATCATGTCTGAAGATGTGGCCAATAAGGTTGTTCCGTCTTATTCTCTAGGTTTTCACGAGGCTTCTCTTCTCTCTTACTCTTCTTAGGACTTCCGCATTACTTACTAGGTCAATCCATTTGACCATCATAATTCCATACCACATTTTTAATATTTACCGTGCTGACCTAGTGCTGTAGTTGGGCCGGCACGGCGTACCCCCTAAAATCCATACTCGTTAAATTACCTTTTAAAATTGCATAAAAAGGCCCTACTGTAAATTGTCCAATGGATTTCAGAAAGAAAAATCGGAACTGATTATTTACTTGTTCGGAGTTATCCCGTGGCACAACTTGGAACTACTTGGGCCCATAAGAGTTGGAGTTCGACATTTCAATCGCGCTCAGATGTATAATACATGTCCAGCTCGGCTGAAGAAACAGCGTGTCGAAAATGTGACCCACTCAACGAAGTCCACTACAAGTCCATCTGGAACCACCTTAACTGATTTTTGGTGAGTACCGCCAAAATCATTTTCCCAACTACAGCACTGTGCTGACCATATCACCGTAGACCTGTACCCTAGTGCGGGCCATTTTCAATACTCTTGAGTTATTTCTTAACAACCAACCTTAGATGCGAGGAATAGGTGTTCGGTATAATTTTAAAGAATGAAAATTTCTTTTGTTTTTACCACTTGCTTATTTCAAGGTTAGATTTAGAGGTTTACCACATTGTTAAAAAATGGCAAACTACGTGTTTTAAAAGACGAAAGGCGTAATATTACGCCCATAACACGCAAAGTGCTAAAGCCTACAGTCCTTGATTTATCCGCTGCTGTCATTGCCCATGCCTCACTTCCGTAGCAAAGCATATTTAACATGTAAGTTCTAAGAAATTTTACCCTAAAAGCTTTATTTTAATGTTTTGTTGTAAGACTATCTTTCTGTTGGTGGAACGATCTCTCTGCCTTGGCTATTCTGCTGATAATTTCTTTCTTGCATCTTCCATCACTATATATTCCGCTCCCCAAATAATGAATTCATTCATCTATTCTAGTTTTTGTTTCTCCATTTTAACGTTAGAATTGACATCTTCTGGGATGACTATTATTTAAAATAATTAGAGTTTAATTTTGAGCAAGGCTTCATCGACAAGATATGATACAGAAAATGAACGTGGACGTGGAAAAGGAAAAATTTCTCTCCCTCACGCAAGCTTCAAAATGGATGAGGTTCATACATGTCAATCTAAATCTGCTTGACAGACACAGGGTGAGCTGTGCCAATGCATCAGTCGGTGTCATCCTACCGTTCGACACACGACAGATATTTTCAATCAAGTCCACTGAAAAAAATACGTGAATAGCAGGAGCGCCCGTTGCGGCTGCACAGTGACCGTGAGCTGAGCCCAGCATTGAAACGACGAGACTTCGGATAAATGCCGAATTTAACTAGAAATTGCACAATATATTCGTGGAGTTCGGTAAGTGAGAAGATATCCACGGTTATCGAATCAATTTATCAGAGCGTATTATGCAATGCTCCTTACTATCTCAGTCCATGACTTACGAGGGAAGTGTCACAAGTAGATCACGTCCAAATTTGGCTAGATTATAGGAAATGGATCCCCATGAAGTGTAGTTTTTGTCTCGGCTGCCAACGCTGAATAATTTTTGAGATATTAGGGACGGAAAGCAGCACGAAAACGCCAAAGTTTATGCAACACACATCACGACAATACACCGTCTTCGTCGTAACAACGAAGTATAAGGGTCTATTGTTACTCTGCTGGTCGCAAAAAAATAGGCGTTTCCCACTTACATTCCGTCGCTAATACCCCAAAAAGTATTGAGCGTTAGCGGCTGAAACTACACCTCATGGTCATCTATTTTCTATCACCCAGAAAATTCGAACGAGATCTGGTGGTGACCCATGAGGGACTTCCCTTGTTAGATACATAAATAAACAAGTAAGGAATCCTTGGCAACAATATAAAAACTAAAGTCACCATTAACGGTCGCCATGTTAACCCCCTTCGTCACCATTGAGGAGATCGGTAAGTGAGAAGATCTTCACTTTTATCGAATTAATTTATTAGAGCTTATTCAGCAGTGCTCCTTAAAATCTCAGTCCATGACTTAGATACCCAGATTTGGAAACCCAGTGGAAAGAAAGCAATGTCCAATTTTACTACTATTAAGAACTTCCACCACATCGTGCCTCACATCATACAAGATATTATTTCCAAATGTCGATACTCGATTCCAAATATTCTCGGGTACGGAATCGGAATCGAGAATCGATCGCTTAAAGTCGATTCCGTTTCCATCGATTCCAGGAAGATAAATATTTTGAACATAAATTATAAGCTTAGGGCAAAAAGGCCGCCACACGCCTGAGCCATTGCGCACTGTACAATGTATACAGTGTATGTATGTATGAATGTATGTATATATGTATAGTGTATACTGTATTATGTACAGGGTACACATAATTAAGTCAGCAATCTATGTCTGAAACAGTTAATCTGTTTAATATTTTATTAAAGCTGAGAGTATATAATTACAATACTAATTCGCTATTTTTAATAAATATATTTTTTGGGCAATTTAATTGTCTTTGTCATCATATTCCATTCAATTCTTAAAATTTTAATGACAGCAATGCTACAGAAAAATAAATATCCCACTTGTTAGTACGAATAAAAATCGATGGAATCGAGAATCGGGAATCGATTTGAAAGAATCGGTATCGAAAAAAAGTGGAATAGACTCGTCCCTAACTAATTTATATAGCTTTTTTTTACGATACATAGGGTAGTTTCCTTCATCAAAGACAAAGAAAGGCATTGATTGCGATTCGTTACCCAACATTAGTGTATTCATAATATATAAATTATTTGGTTTTAGAAATCCCAGTTTAGACGAATGTTAATGGTCAATTTTAACCTCATTAGAAAAAGGCCAGATTGGCGCCCATGTGATGCCACTCCATGTGACGTCACAGGAACCTAGATGCTATACGAGTAGATAGGAGTTTTACATCGCCTGAGATTACCAATGCATGCATGAGGCACAGAACTAAGGGAAACATCTCTTAATAATCACCTATTAAAACTGCCTATGGTCGGAAAGTTTCCTTCGTTTGATTAGGTATTAATAATCCCTATTTAAGCCAAGCGCTACCTGCTAGCAGCCCAATCGTAGCGGCGCTCATAGCCTCGCACCAAGGTATCCTCACACGGCGGCAGCTGCAACCATAATGACGTCAGACGTGCTTTTCCCAGCATTCATTCTAAGCCGTCGCGTTTTTGCGCGCTTGAAAATTTTCCTTTTTCATTTAATCGCGAAAAAGAGATATCGTCATTTAAAAATTTAAAAGCGTGATAACCGTATCCAGAATTAATTATCTTTCGATCTAGGCAATGAAAAATAATAGGAAACCACCCTATTCCCAGTAATTGCAAGCGCGGCATAGAATATTCCTATTTTTGACATTCATTCCAATGCCCGCGGTAGCTAGAGCACTGCCACCATTACTATTACCCGTCGAAGTCCTTTGATAAACTTATATCTTTCGTCAGTATCGCTACTTCCTTGACTGCCAATTAAAACTTCCCTCCGTCAATTCTCGTTCTTGAG
Organism: Ischnura elegans; assembly: GCF_921293095.1. Taxonomy (NCBI): domain Eukaryota; kingdom Metazoa; phylum Arthropoda; class Insecta; order Odonata; family Coenagrionidae; genus Ischnura; species Ischnura elegans. Next base: position 39,221,797 of record NC_060256.1, read on the forward strand.
ACGGAGCCGCAATAGGAACTGGGACGGAAAACCCAACGAGAGAATGTATACGGGTTGACTCGGGCGACCTGCAGATAACTCCTCCGAACGCAGCAACACTCATCTAGCATTCAAATTGCGAAAAACAACAAAACCCTTCCCGCATCTGCATATCAACTGGCAATTACGTCAAATTTGGTACACGCGATACCGTCAGCGTGGAAGCGAACGCCTCCGTTGAGATGCATGGAGAAAAGGAAAGGACGAAATATAGTAGGCCCGCTTGAGGATAAAACAGCTTCGTCCTTTGTATGCAAGTACCCCTGGAATAAGGAGAAAAGCACACCTCACGAAGCTCCCTTAAACTAAACTCGTGAATATTCATTAATTTTATCAGCAGAGTGACGAGACGACTGGAATTGAGTTTTCTAAAATGTGAGCCCGAGAAGTTCTGATGAAGAAGCCGTTGGATATTTCTTATCATTACCTATGTGACCAAAACTTTTTTGTTTTAAGAAAATGGTACACATATAGCAACAGTGCTAATTTAAAGTGCAGTTAAACAATAAAATGAAACAAAGAAGCTAACTACATGTATAAATCAAGAAGTAAAAAAAAACAAAAATTAAACAACAAACCGATCACGGTGGCCCCAACAATAGTATTTAGCAAGTTATAAAGTCGTTTTGCATTAAATGATATGATGCCACGTGTATTTGAAAGAAAATGGTACACATACAGCAAGAACGCTATATACTATGAACTCATTTTACATTACATGATATGATGGCAAGAGTATTTGAAAGAAAATGGTATACACAATACATACAGCAATAATGCCAATTCAAAGTGCACTTATAACGATAAAATGAAAAAAAGAAGCTCAATTAAAGTAAAAATCAAACAGTAACAAAACAAAAACTAACAAAAAACCAATCACGGTCGCCACAACCTCAGTATTTGGAAATTTATGCACTCATTTTGCATTAAATGATATAATGCCACGTCTATTTTAAATAAAATCGTACAAATACAGCAAGAATGCCATTACAACAATGACATGAAACAAAGAAGCTTACTAAAATTACAAATCAAACAGGAGAAAAGGCATAAACAAAACAAAAAACAGATGACAATGGCCACAACCTCAGTATTTAGCGATATATGTATGTACTCATTTTGTATCAGATGATATGATGCCAAGTCTATTTTTAAAGAAAATGGTACACATACCGCAAGAATGCCAATTTGAAGTGCACTTATAACAATAAAATGAAACAAAGAAGCTAACAATAATTAAAAATTAAGCATTAACAAAAAAAAAGAATTAAATACACCGGTTACCGTGGCCACAACTTCCGAATTAGCAAGTTGTATTGTCATATTGCATTAAACAAGATTTTCCCAAGTCAGAGAAAATTTTAATTGACAACTGAAGATCAATGCTAGCCGGGAGAGAATTTTTTAGGACGGAAAGTCGATAGAATAAAGAACGCTTAATTAATGATAGCCTGGGTAATGGCATGTGGGGCAGGGAGTTCAAACAAGTGCGGCGGGAATGTATTCTAATAACTAGAATGAGACACGAAGAGCAAAACTATACTATTATCTTCTTTTTTCGATTATTTTCTCTTGAAAGTATTTCTTTAAATTGAAACCTAACTGAATGTTCAAAACATACATACATCTAAAACATGAGGGGGCCGCTTAGGCTTCCTTGTAGGACACCGGATGTCACTTTAACTACATCAGATGTCATACTACGCCAAATGAGGATATTTTGACGTCCTACGCGTCCTTTCGAATGTTGTAATTTGTGAAATCAAAAATACATGTTTGGTTTTCAATGTAAAACTCGAAAATTATAAAAATAAACTTTATAGGGCGTTTCCGCGTAGTTCAAGTCACATTCCAATGTTTCGCGACCCCTGCTGGTCGCTTCTTCAGAGTTGATTGGGCTGCTAACGGTGTGCATTGAAATAAATACTCTTCAAGTTTGTAGGTTGAATGTGTAAGGGGTGAGGAGGAAGGGGGAAAGGTTGAGGAGGATAGCCTGTCAAAACAGGCAACAGGAGTTACTCAATTGGAGGCCGCCATTCCCGCTGAAATAGTAATTCTGTTTTCGAGTTTCTATCGCCACTGGAAAAAGCCGAGGTTTAATTTTTTTTTGCAAGAACTCTGGTTTTCTCAAAATCAATATGGTTTCCTCGAACAAGAAGCATGTAGACAAAAATGGAGCGACCATCAGGGGTCGCGAAACGTCAGAATGTAACCTGAACTACGCAGTAAGATCCGGAAAAGTTTATTTTGATCTCTACATTTCTTCAGGCGGAAGAAAACCCTGAAGAAATGCAGAGATCAGACCATCTCCACGGAAACCTACGTTCTAACATTTAAGTTTATTTTTATCAACCCTGAACAGCAAAAGTCTCAATGAAGAAACAATGTAAAACTTGTTTTTTTTTTGCTCACCAAATTCACTAGCAAGGGGGTGGTGGAAGGTTTCCATTTTAACAGCAAGGGGTCGAAGTAAAAAAATGTTTGAGAACCCCCGTAGAATGTAGATGAAAGAATTTCCGTCACCCTGGATGTGAAGCAGAGATCACGTGGGGTGCATCCGAAAGGTTTATAGAGGAAGGATATTCGGAAGCCATTAAGGCCGCCGGGAGCGGCCGGATTGTAGTTATGGAGGGAGGATATGGACCCAGCATCCCTGCGGAAATGCTCTCGCGTCATTAAATCCCGAATAAATTCTCATCGAAGAGAGTTCCAAGCCTCAACCGCCTCCCTTACCCGCTCTCTCCTTCACGCCATTAGGTTCCCATGCCAACGAGAGCGCGCTGCAAATGTATGCAAAAGGCGCGCTAAAAACATAATGGAGACGGTTGCCACGGAAACCGTATCCATTATTCGAAATGAGTCGGCTTTACCCCATCCGACTCCCTTTTTTATGTATTTTAATGGGGTTAAAGTGAGAGTCCCGCAAGAGCGTGATTACAGAGAGGCTTTGGCAAACATTTCTTTTTGTATTTAGTTCCGCACAGCCCATTAGCCAAGTATATTTTTATTTTAAGACGACACACCGTAATAAATTTCCTGACCTAGGTGGATATTCAGGCGTAAGGAAACGCCTAAAAAATGTTGTGATGAGGAAGTGCAGAGTTTTAAGAAGTATTTTTATAAACACTTTTTCCCATCAATAGCGCAAGAGCTTTAAGTTAACAAATTTCAACACAATTATTAGACTTACTGAACGAATCTATGACCATTTCACGGTGGTTACTTATTGCAGGCATGCATATTTTATTGTTTGCGGTGTGCAGGGTCTTCACTCTAACTAAATAATAAAATTCACGGTTTTTGTTCCAGATTTTCACGGTCTAAATGTCGTCAAATTCACAGTCTGCTGATGAGCCATTTTAGGCAGAAATACTGATCACCTAAAAATAACCGGCCGCACGTTAACTAAAAATTTAATACGCGACAGACGTTGTGAATCCAAACGCAGCAATGAAAGTATCTCATATGACGTCACCTATCGTTGATCGTTGACGTCACTTATCGTTAGCAAAATCCAGGGCCGGCTAAAGGTTGTGAGAGGGAAAATGGAGGGAGTAGGGTGGCAGGGAAGTGAAGAAGTGTCTGATTTTTCGACAGGGTTAATGAAAACTTTGGTTACCGGTCTTCCAATAACAGGCTTTAAGTCTATGTGTCGCCATGCACTCGGACCAATGTTTGCGCTTCGAATATACTTGTGTAGATAAATGCCTGGACAGTGTCGGCGCGTTACTGACCTTGGAATATGATCGACACATCGATTTTTCTTTTGATTTGTAAATCGTAGGTCTACAATCAAGTTTAGGAAACTTTTTAAGGTTTTATGATGAAATTCATGGTTTATTCACTGTTGAGTGGTAGCCCTGGGTTTGTCAAGTAATGTATGCAAATGTTAGTTACGTTCATTAAATTCCATTGGCGAATACAAAAGCAGGTGATGAAAGAGTTGAGCATAGTCTTATAACGTTTGCATTTAATAAAGTCAGATTGGTAAAATGCATATGTAGAGGGGGCTTCGACAATTGTCCTGGCACTTAGCCTTATCTTGACCAAACATATAACACCTGCCTGCCACTTGCAGACAGTGGACAAGGAATAAATGAAATACGCCAATTTAAAATATTCCTCCCATATCGATATCCATGGAGGAGAGATAATTTTTATAAGGCTTTGTGAGTTCATCTCCACCAATACTTTGTCTTGGTATGACCACATTTTATATGTTTACAATACATTTGATGCTGTTCTCCATCATCTACTGCCTATCCAGGTACGAATTCAACGTTTCCCCTCATTAATTTTTCCACAATACAAGTAAGTACTACTAACTTATGTCCTTACAGCAGATCATAATATCAAGTTTCAATGCCTGATAAATGTCTCATTCAGATTCATGTATAAAAACAATTTAGCTATAACAATACTAAAAATTAAACATTTTTGATAAATTTTGTGGGGGGTGAGTCATGACCCCCTGCATACGACACTGATTATATAACATTGTCCATGATTCTCACTGCAGTTTTCTAAAACCCTGTTTACAGTCTGCCTTAATTTCAGCACGTAAACTTTCGAGGCAATTGAAATTTTCCCGTTTCAAAACCAGAAGGTACGGTCACGCGGCGTCCATCTAACCGGCGACGGAATCCGATTACGGCCGATGCGTTCGAATTCCTCGTCTCCGAGTGGGGCCAATCCAATCTCAAAACTCCGCTGTGGACACGAAGCGGTGTGGACGCTCAGTGTGCTGAGGACGGACTTCCGGACGGACTGAGATTGGAAAAACAAACGAGGACTAGACCTCGCCGTAAATCTCATTGTTGACTTGGACCGCATTCGACCGGGCGCGGAAAGCCGCAGGAACAAAAGAAGACCCTAGAAATTACTAGGGCGCGGATGTCCAGTTTAATGCCGCCCGCATGGAAAGTGGCGGGAAAACAAAATATCAAGCAGTTTAACTGGGCCAACTTGAAATAGCTGTTCCGAAAAAAGAAAACATAAATTACTGGGAAAATATTGCATTAAAGAATATGTTTCTCCTAGTAATTAACTCTCCAAAAGAAAACTCTACATAATTTATCCGTGAACTTAATAAAATACAAAGGAAAGCTGCGGGATACGTCAAAAACTGCTGATGTCGTAAAGAAAACGTTATACATATGTTATACGAATTAGGCTGGGAGCCGCTAAAGACTTGGTGGCTGCGCGCTAGGCTTAGATCGCTTGTACAAATAAGAATAGATATTTTTAAGAGTAGCACAGAGGACTTCATATAAGAACCCCACTATTTTTTCAGGTTCGGAGGAAACGATAGATAAAGTGATATATTTTGCAGAACAAGACCTATTCCATTCAATTAGGATCAAGTCCTGGAGAAAGTGTCGCTTTTCCAATACTAAGGATGCGATATAACATATGAAGAGGGCATAGATATTAAAAATAAAGTTAATACTTTCCAGAGAATATGTGGCACAATTGAAAGAACTCTAAAAAATAAAAAGAGAAAAGGAACACAAATAAAATTTTATGAAATGATGGCAGTCCGTACTGTACTTAACGGATCAGATTGTTGAGTACCAAATAAGAATGAATTATGGCAGACGGAATCGTCGAAAATGAAAATTTTAAAGACGATCAGTGAAAGGCTGCACAAGATTGGATAAATTAAGAAATACTCAAGTAAGAGATGGACTGGGTTTCCACGCAGTTATTGATAAATTACAAGAGCACAAACACAGATGGAAGGAACATATACTTCTAATGCCAAATAAAAGAATTCCAGAACAAACAATGGAATATCAACCAATTGGCAAGAGAAGTGTTGAAAGACCAAGAGAAAGATGGTAATGTGGAGCCGGAACAGGCTTTGTAGCCTAATCCTGGAAGGAAGAAGAAGAAGATTTTGCGGAACGGATAGGTATGTGAATTCGTTTTTCCCTCCGACAATTAATGATTTTAATAAAAGCTACGCGGAACTTTGTCAGAAAATTTCCCTTTCTATTTGACCACGGCTGGTGCCCTGACACCCCCCATGGTTACGAAAATATTTATCGTTATTTACCGATGTAATAGTTGTTTTATAGCACTCCTTTTAAAATGGATTCATACAGATACATTTATAGATGAGGAAGTTTTGATGTACTGCTAGGCATCAGATCTCTCATTTTTTTGCACCCACTAAACATAAACTGGGATGGAAAAAAGCAATATTTTTTGAACAAGCGCAATCAGACTTTTTTTTAACGTACAACAATACTCTGGCAGCGAAAAGCAATCAAACGAGAAGAATTACTTTTTTCACGAAGTAACTGTGATTGCGCTCAGTTACTTCTTCCCAGTACTTCTACCAACACTGTTTACAACTCGAATACTGAAAGGAATATAGTAGTTCGTAACATAGAACATTTCTCAACAGGGATATCGACACCATACCCAACCAACCCACCTCTGCCTTCAGAACCAGATCCCGAACACGGATCTTTCAATGACCCTACCCCCTCTGGAGCGGTGTCTGCCTTTGGCATCCATCCATCCCCCCTAAACTCAAGTTTCCACCCCCCGCAACCCAAAAGGGTTCACACCCACGTTTCCCCAACTCGGTGGAAAGGGACCCGTTTTAAAGGGACATAGGAGAACGTCAGAGAGAGGGGAAGAGACATACCCTGTCGCTGGCACACCCCAGAATACGACCCAACTCCAGGAATAAAATCGTTCCTAACCCCACACACATACACCAGCTGGAGGAACTGGAGGAAGCTCCAGCCGGGCGACGTAAAGGGTCCTTTACCCAGCTAACACACACATCCCCAGCATGTGCCATGAAGAGCGAACTCTCTCTATATTTGTATATATGAAGGAAACCAGAGAAAAAGACCGGTTAGGACCCCTCGGAGTGAACCAATTTGAGCTTCCGAAACTCCCCAAATGAACTTCTGCCCGCAATCTAACCCCGAAAACGCCTTGCATTGTGAGCCTGTCATGGCTGCTTGAGACAGAATAGATTGTAGTTCAGATGACATCCACGGAGAAGGCAGGGCGACACTCGGTTTTCTACAATCGGCATCGAAAACAACGCGATCAGCTCGCAAAGTAAAATCATTTCATGAAGCTTACTCCGAGAAAACAATTACTGCTTATTGCAAACGAAATTTAAATTTTTATTAGTATATACGCATCTAGGAACAATGGTATGCCATTGAAATTAAGACTCCGCTTTGGGGTTATAGACTCCATTTACATTTGGAATGTTTTCGATGTGTTGCTACTTATTTGAACAAAAGTGAATCAATGATGGCAGTTACAAGAGAAATCCAGAATTTGAACAAATAAATGAAAGTCCTGAACTAGGACATTTGGCATTGCACTGATGCACCTCAATCCGTAGATTATCTAATCAAATTCGACACATCACTCAAGACAACACAACCAATTTCTTACACTTTCACAATGCCTATATTCATTCTTTGCATCAGTTATAAATTTAGGCAACACACTACATATATCATGGGTCCTGGGAAACTTTGCTTAAAGATTTCTGTTCTAGGTCTGCGTAATTCTACAATTAAGTGTCATTTTCATAACAAATTAAGAACATGTAGACTGTTCACACAGATAGTGGTTCATAAAAAGCCACGCCATGGGAGGGCGACATTCGGTTTACAACAATCGGCCTCGAAAACAATGCAATCAATTAGTAAAGAATATTGCTTAGCGTAGGCTAGTCCGTGAAACCAAGAATCATCATTTTCATGAAAATTTCAAAATAGACTTCTAATAGTAGGTCATAGATAGATGGCCACAATAATAGACTTTCCGAGCTATATTTTTAGAATATTTCATTTGAGAATCCAAATTTTTATACATACCCCTATCGCCACACTTAAGCACATGAATAATGCTGATTAATACCAGAGCATTATCAATATAAGTCATAAATCCGAGGATTGGTTCGGAGTAATCCACTCGCTCTCCTGTCTGCTAACCTGTTCGAATTTTATCTCTTTTAAATCTTTTGAACTTTCATCGACATGGATTATTCAAGACCTTCATTAGCATTTCTTTTATATATGATCAGTGCTGTAGTAGGGGAAAAAATTAAGCGGTATTCACCACAATTTGCCAGCAGCTGAACATGTATTACATATATCCGGCCGCGATTGAAATGTCAAACTCCAACTCTTATATTAGTTCCAAGTTGTGCCGCGAGATAACTCTGAACAAATAAATAATCATGTCCGATTTTTCTTTCTGAAATCCATCGGACAATTTACAGTAGGGCTATTTTTTACAGATTTAAAAAGGTAGTTTAACCGGCACGCTCATAACGAGTTTGGATTTTAGGGGGTACGTCGTACCGGCCCAACTACAGCCCTGGATACGATTTAATTGTAAATTCTCTCGATAACAAAGGCTAAATAGTCCTAGATAGTTATATAAAACGTTGTAGGTTATTTGGAGTATGTATGGACCTGTGTGGAAATTACAAAGCTGTCTCATTCACAGTTTTTCAAATTAGAGTAGACTGCCGGGCATACCTCGCTTGATGTGCATAATATCGTGAACTCTATTTTTATAAAATGAGATGGGAAAATCATTCCGCCAACAACGCGATACATGGACACAACAGCATCGCTAAGTGACAGTGACGTAGAGTCTGTTTACTCGGTAGAAGGCGCTTCCTATGCAACGCGTGGACACGAGTTGACACGAGACGGCTTGTGTCGCAGTTTTTGCCTCCCATTCCACCGGTGTCGTAAATGAACCGGGCGTTTGGTCAGCACGGTCAGCACAGAAGCCGCATATAGGTGATTTTCCTCGAGCAAACACAAGTGGACGCATGGGTCACGTGAATGGAAAGCACACAGTGGGCTGAAATCGAAAATAGCTGACCTAAAACTCAGAAATAGTTTTTTTTTCGAGTTAGGAAGTTGAAACTTTGCACAGTTGCTGTCATTACATAAGTGCATGTTTTGACACATGACGATTTTCATAGGTGGCTTCTTTTAAATAATACGTGACCTCAAAAGTAAACAAGTTTCCTAAAAACTGCTCGTATTGAATTTTTTTCGAAATTCATCACATGAAAACTAATGGTATAACTTTTTTAGCAATGCAATGAAACCAAAAATAGAACATGCAATCTATTCAACGGTTTCCTATTGTTATTATTAACAAATTTAACATAACACACGGTCTCAGGCGTTATTTTGTGGAATTGCTTCATTATTGAATGAAATAAAATAACTTTGTTTTATTCCACACTTTATTCAACAACAAATTTCACGGCTTTGCTGTAGTATTTGATTTGTGACCAATACGATACATAATGGCGGACCCTATTTTTCGTTGAATATTTTTTTTTATTGTTTTTGTAGGAGAAAATGGTTTTTGTAAAATACGTTAACATTGATCCTCCTTAACACCTCTTTTATAAAGTTTTACCATTATACATACATGAAACATATCGTATTATTTTAGAATGTACCATTTTACAGAGAAGAGGAATCAGACCCTAGTGACGAACTGAGTTCATCGGAGGATTGAAAATTAAAATTCGGTAAATGAAAAAACACAATTAGATGGATTAAAAAAAGGACAGTAATAGGTGATTTCCAAAATAAGTATTTCTTTAATATTCTAATTCATCCTTCTAAATTAGGTCATTTATAAGTAGGTATTAGTTGATGTTGATATTCCATTGATGCTAGTTACATTTTTTGATCTAACTTTACATTTACGAATTTAGCAGCAATAAAAATTTTTTTACCGATGCCTTTGTACGATTTCATTTTAAATTTGCATTTATCAAATCTGTCCCTAAATAAATTTGTTCATGATGGATGACCGAAAGAGAAGTTTGCCCAAGACAAAGTAACTCTAAATTTACCCTCTTCATATATAAGATACAAATTTCGAATTCAAAGGGATAACAATTTTCACTTTCTTTCTCCTTGAATATTACCCTAGCCTTGAATGAACCTTGGTCAAATGGAAAAATCTTGTGGAGGAATCCAAATACCAAGGCTATGCGTCGTAATAAAACGTCCCTTTCCGCGCGACCCACCTCGACGAGGATTGAAAAGGAAGGGTTGGGACAAAGAGAAAGGCTGTTGCCATTCCCAGAAACTGTTCATTTCTCTCTCTTTCGCATGCCGCCTGAATATTCTAATAATACTTCAATATCCGAAGTTTACTTCTTATCCGTAGAACGGTTAGGACAAAAATCAAATCCTTACCATCTTCACTAGAGTAATGCGTTAAATAGTCAAGTCGATCGATCTATTATCCTGGTAATAGTGTTTTAGGTCCATACTGATCATGCGCAATGCTTCAAATAACGACTTTTAAGAATAAATTCTCAAAGAACTTGATAAATCGACAGCAGTCTCCGAGCCCCAGGTTACCGCGTCGCGTAGCTCGGATTTGACGCGCGATCGAAAAATCGCTCTCGTTTCCTTGGTTGCAAACATTTTTCCAAGATTTTCTCGTAGTATTCTTAATCAACCTCTACTCAACACTGTGATGTAAATTTTCCGAGTTACATATTTCCTAAACGAAAAATTATGTCAACTTTATTTTAAATTCCACGCGAAAAATGGGTACGCCATTTTGTGTTGTAAAACCATCCAGATGTGAACGGAAATCTTCAAAAAATAATGGACAATACAGCAAAAAAATCTGGTCAAAAGAATATTCTGTTTTTTATTCCATAAAATCATAATACCGCAACACCACCTGCTTAAGATCAAAGATTTTCGAAGAAAAACGAGATCGCGAGCGTTTTTTAAAAATTGGTCATTTTTGACCGACTGTATCTCAGCAACTTATCAATTTTATGTAAAATGGCATACAAATCCATAATCAGCAATCATTTATAAGTATTTACGCTAAGTTTTTAGTACCTATTTAAAAAAAGCTATTTTGGACTTTTTTCCGGCTTTTTCCGATTTCGGACCACTGTGGACTGTGGTGTACGCTTCGTGAGTAAGTTAGCTGTGTTGCCAATTATAATCGTAGCATTGGCAACAAATAAAATTCAATAAATAATTATTTATTGAGTTTTCAATCACTCACCAAATTCCCAAGCACACACATAAGCAGAAGGCGAGGACCATAGGACTGAACTCACCTAAAAATAAAGAAATTATGTAATTAGTCTTTGCAGCTATACATACAACATCATTCTCTCACCAAAAGTTTATCAATTATAGTATCAAAGTAGGTACATCTAAGGTAAAAGTGACCTAAAAATCTCTACAAAGTAGAGGTGACACAAAAAAATTGCTAAACTCCTTTCTGCTCGATAGCTTACGAACTTCAATGTTTCACTACCGATAGCACTAGAAGCATATGACGGATTTCAAAGTGGAACATCCGTTTGCTTTCGTTAGAGTTCATTTCAGATATCTTTGCTAGTATTTAATCAAATATTAAGATAAAGAAGAAAATCATTCAGATAAAACGGGATATTATGAAAGGAGGTGATATTTCTCAAAATATCATTGCTGCAGACCCACAAGGTTTATTTACAAATTTGTCACATTTTAGTTCATATTTCATGAACTTTCAGCCATACAGAAGAACACCGAACCTTCTGGTGAGATAGGGGACAAAGGTAAATTTTCAAATGTCTAAATTTTGGACTAGACTAGAGTTCATTTCAAATATCTTTGCGACTGAGACTGAGATGAGAGTAGAGGACATGTGACTTCCTGAAAACCAATCAAAATGAAATAGACGGAACCTAGCCTGATAGGGAAATTCAGTCCCTTCCTGACCACCGTGGTATACGGTTCGTGAGTAAGTTAGCTGTGTTGCCAAGTAGTACGAGAGTTTTTGACACACTCTTTCGTTTCCGTTCCTGACAAAGTCTTTTGAGGAAACATGGCAACAAGAGGCAATGGCCTCTCTTTCTCCCCCATCTCTATTGTCGTAGATCCCACCTCCTGCCGCGACGACGCTCGAAACATTCCGAGCTAGCACGACTGGGCCAGTCCCAAAGACACTTTAAAAGGATCATAATACACTGATATATTTTATAAATTTAAATTGGCATTCATGTTCCATGAAAATATGAAATGTGTATCGGTCACTTACGTACCTGGGGAGCGAATTAATGACCATACACGGAAATAGGGGCACCTTTGAGATGATTTTTTTATGAGTTTCCAACTGGTTTAGAATCTCTTTTTATGTCCACGCGTCGCTAATTGAAGACTTCAACTTTTTTTTCAAAAAATTCATAGCAGTGGCTCATCGGGAAAGCACCAAATACTTCTTAAGTATTGTTTTATCAACGTAGAAAAATGTACCAAAATGGAAGTTTGTTAACTTTACCAATTATATTATTGCCACAAAAACAATGAACGAATTCTCTGGCTATGCAATTCCGAAATGCGATAGCTGCAAGTAAATATTTATGTGTTAATTTGACAAACAATTTATAGTGGGGCTTAAATATGAATTGCATCACTAAAGATGCGTTCAAACGCTGCACTGAGTCATGTGAAACCTCAGACGGAGTGGAAAGGCTACATGGGATATGGCCAATATAAGCCTGGTTGGCCCTATCTTTGAGTACGCTTCTCTAGAATGGGATTCACACATGAAAGGTCAGGGTGCTTACTATATTGGAGAAGTGCTACGAAAAGCAGCCAGGTATGAATTAGGAAGATATGAGAAAATAGATAGTGTTGAGAAAATGATATACGTACTGGAATGGGATAACAAAGTAAAGGAGAAAAAACAGCAGGATGTTACCAAAAAAAGAGCATGGGAAGATCTCGTGAAGGAAATATTAAGGCTTATCTTTGTTGGAAAGAATGATCAACAATTTAACATTAAGTGCCGATCACAAAGGACTAACATTAAGGAGATTTCGTACCTTAATAGAGCAAAACTTGTCTAGAATGAAATACCAGCAAATTTCCTTAAAGCTTTCCCGAAAATATATATTTAAGAATAGGTTGAATAAGGGTGTCTATCATTTAATGGTAAGGTATTGTTAACTAGCGCAAAGGTGTTTATTGTTCGTACGTGTATCTATGCTACCATCAGGCCAACAATCAACTTGTACATTATTGATGTAATAATAATAGTGATGAAATAAGAGAGGTAAGTTGGTAATTGAAATGGCCACTCATGAAAAAATTATGATAAAAGTTAAATTGCTGCATCTCTATGCGCCTGATTTTCAAAAAAATCATTTTGAAATGAATGCGGATTCCGTATTATCAAATATCACTTTAAAATATGAATAAAATTTTCGCATCAGTACACCAGCTCACATGACTTAATAGCGACTGTCTATCTCTTCCGATGTATTGATCAATTACACATCCTTAAGCGGAGTACCTATTCTGTGATGGTTAATATGCTGAGTACATAACGGTATGCAGCATAATGCACATTCCCTCGTTCATCACAACTCTGAGCCTGTAGCATTACATTATCAACAAGAGCTCAATAACTCCTCAGATCGAAAAGCAACAGATAGGACGGACCCCGTTGACCAAGCGGCAACATATCGGACTTTGATATTACATTAACGCAGTCAAAGCAAACGGGTACACATTACAGTGCCATCATGAAGCATAAGGTAGAGGAGAGGTTAGCGCGATAGTGTCTACGAATTGATTGATTAATTGATTATGGGAGGATTGCAGGGTAACATATCAAACATATCCTCAGCTTCATAATACACAGATGGTTGAGAATCCCAGCGGTCCCTTTTGTATAGTGGCATGCCCTATCACCTGCTTTAACCGCTTGGAGAGCTGCTTGTGGGATCAATAATCCGACACGGGAATGAGCATTGCAAACAATATCAGCCGCCCTTGGAAACTAGATGCAAAGGTGTTTACACCGCCGCAGGAATCCTGAACAATGAAGTTCTTGGTGTTGCCATTTTTCAACCACTAGGTGAAGGAATTGAGCGTCATATTTTTGTTTCTTTTCTTACTAAAAGCAGATGATTTATCTTGAACAGTTGAGAAATTAAACATTAAATATAATTTTAATTACTAAGTATATATATATATCTATATACAATGTTTTGGAAAATATGATATGCACGTGGCACGTAATATAAATAGTTCAAGTTAATAACGATAAACACAGAGACACAAAAAAGAAACACTCACATTGAAAAAATAAACTCGTCGAAGCTATCGAAGCACTTCAGGCTTCTTCGTCAGCTGAAGTATGAATGGTGAGGAAAGGAGAGGGTTGGAAGAGGGAGAAGAGGGGTAAGGGGAGAGGTGTATGGGGAGGGGGAGTTAGGAATAGGGGTTAGGATGCGACGTTCAGACCTGGAAGGCTATTGGCTTGAAAGTGCCAAATGCAAGCCAATTCGAGGGTGTGGAGGTTGAGGGCGGAGTCGGTGGGAGGGAGGGAGGCAATAATGGATACTTTGTAGCATTGATTGAAAATGGAATCATGTGAAAGACAATGTGTAGGAACTGGTAGAGAGGAGTGGGGGGAAGATGGACAACAGGAGGCGCGATGATTGTTAATTCTGAGATTGAGAGGGGTAGTGCATTGGCCAATATAGAAAGCAGGGCAGAAATTACAGTGAAGAAGGTAAATGATGTTGGTGGAAGTACAAGTAGTGGAGGGGAAAATCGGTAGGAATTTAAGCTTGGGGAGAAAAGAGGCAGGGGGTGGAGAGAATATCTTGCAGGTTTTACACCTGGGACGATTGCAAGGTGAGGGTGTGGAGATAGTGACTGACTGCGACTTTTGGAGAGGGCGGGTGGCTTTAAATATGGTGTTTAAATTCGGCGGTCTCTTAAATGTTATCCGAGGAGTGGAAGGGAAAATCTGAGAGGTGGACTTGTGTTTGGAAAGGATGGGGTACAGGTCCTTCAATATATTTTGTAGCAAATGAGCACCAGGAAAATAGGTTGTGAGCAGAGAAGGAGAGCAATGTTTGTCTGCGCGGGGTTTATTGTGAATAGCCGGTTTTTTTCTTATTTTGTTCAACAAGAGTTTTTCGGGGTAGCCGCGGTGAAGAAGAGAGGTGTGGAGTTTGGAGAGGAATTTTTGAAGGTCTTCGGGGTTATTACAGATTCTGTGTCCCCGGACAGAGAGGGAATAAGGGATGGAACGTTTGGTGTGTGGTGGATGGCAACTGCTGTAGTGAAGGTATTGTTGTTTGTTGGTAGCTTTGATGTGAACCGATGTTTTGAATTTGTTATTATCTGAAAGGTGTATGTCCACATCTAAGAAGGTGATATTAGTTTTGGAGATGGAAGAGGTGAAAGAGACTGAGGCAGAAGCGTTAAGTGAAGAAACAAAGGTATTGAGAGAGTCGATGTCATGAGGCCAGAGAATGAAAATGTCATGTATCTGAGCCAAAGAAGAGGTTTTAGAGGGTAATCAGTGAGGAAATTTTCTTCAAACAGGCCAAGGAAAAGATTTGCATAAGAAGGGCTAAACCTACTGCCCATGGCGCAGCCAGATATTTGCAGATAGTAGTTATTGTTAAAAGAGAAGGAATTGTGGGTGAGAATGAAATGGGAAAGATCAAGAAGGAAGTCAGTGCTAGGGTTTTGAGGAGTGGGTCGTAATGAAAGATAGTGGCGGAGAGCAGCGAGTCCCTCAGAATGAGGGATTGAAGTGTAAAGTGAGGTTACATCAATAGTGGCCATGATAATGGGCTGATTGGGGGGGAGGGAAATGGAGTTGAGTTTAGAAAGGAAGTCATGAGAATCTTTGATGTATGATGGAAGGGACTGAACGAAGGGTTGGAGATAGAAATCAACGAAGGCCGATATTCGCTCCGTAGGAGAGTTGCGAGAGGAAACTATGGGGCGGCCTGGGTTATTAGTTTTATGAATTTTTGGAAGGATGTAGAAAGATGGCGAAGTGGGGTGAGCTGGTAAGAGAAGAGAAATGTCTGACTGGCTTAGGCCCTCAGAGGGAGCATTTGTTTTTAGTAGGGCATTCAATTCTGTGTGAAAATCAGAGGTAGGATCTGATGAGAGAGGGGAGTAGGAGGAAGGGTCTCCTAGTAGTCGGTTGCATTCTGATATGTAGTCGCTGGTGTCAAGTACAACGACCGTGGAACCTTTGTCGGCCGAGGTAATCACTATGTTAGGGTTTTTTTGGAGTTTCCTGATGGCGGCGGACTCCGAGGGGGAGAGATTTGGCGGCGGGTGGAGAGAGCGTAGGAAAGATTCACTCGAAGCCCTAGAGAGGAGACAGTTGATAAAAATTTCAAGCGGGTGGTGGGGAGGAAGAGGTTTGGGCTGGTGAGAGGACGGGGAGCGGA
Source organism: Ischnura elegans (assembly GCF_921293095.1). Classification (NCBI taxonomy): domain Eukaryota; kingdom Metazoa; phylum Arthropoda; class Insecta; order Odonata; family Coenagrionidae; genus Ischnura; species Ischnura elegans. The sequence goes on from NC_060256.1 coordinate 39,238,106, forward strand.
ATTTGAAGAGGGCATTGTGAACAGAGTCCTCTGGATTGTTGATAATACACTACAAAGTTGAGTCGTCGCATCCTACCATCTTTGTTCTCTGCACTCGTTGTTTACGTTATGAAAGAGAATGTGGCCGGCAGTTGCTCGGCAAGATTTTCCGTTATTTGTAGTAGAAATACGGCACAATAAGTTGTAGTTCGGCTCCTAATTGCTACATTAGCACCAAGGACGTGTTTAAAAATTTTATTTTCCCTCAAAATATTGAGAGAAGAGCGAAATGGCTTCAAATATGCCGAAGGGACAAGTGACACCAAACAACGTCTTCCCGCCTACGTGAGGTAAGTTTTTCTACACATAATGGTTCCTTTAATACTATTACCTTAAATTTTTAATAGTGCTGATCCACATATTCCAATTATTAGGTTTGAACTGTGTATAAGTAGTAATTTAAAAAAATATGTATTCCGGTTCAGATAATCCGGCGAGGTTCTTGACGAGTGTTTTTGTGCTTGTATGTTTTCTATTCATCAGAGGAATATGTGAAATTTTGTGACTAAAATATAATATTTAGTCTGGGTTTCAGAGATGATTGACTTAGTTCTTTACTACGTACCAGAAAGTGTAACAATAACTATTAGTGCTGCTAGTTTTGTACTCAATAAAAATATTTGTTTTTGTCAATGCCGGTATGAAGTAATCTTACGGTCATTTACAACAATAAAGACAATTACGTTTTTGACTAGAATCTGCATATCCGGATACTTATTAGTGGAAGAAACTCCGCTTTTCATTGCTTAATTTGTGTGTTGTTCATGAGAATAATGACTATTATATTTCGAAGTAGTGTGAATGCTTAATTTTAGGATGCAATTAAAATCTCGACGAGTCGCTTTTGCGACTAATCTTTTCCTTGACTCATTCCGAATTTTTAATTCCAGTTTTGTTTGAAGAGGATTACATTCCTAGGGCTGGTTAAAACGGAAAAACACATCAACACCGAACTTTTGTCGTGGCCCAGTGCTTATACTGCTGTCTGCTCCTGTGTACTTGAAGTTTCAACATCTTTGGCCGAATATTTACTTGTGGTACGTATTCGAGCTTAGTAACTAATTGTAAAATATGGAAATATATAATTAATTAGGTTTTTCTGAAATGGCTTCAGTGATTATCAAAGAGGACGGTACCATTCATGCCTAATTATTGAGAGTTATTACAAAAATATGGCTATGGATAACTAGGAGTTTTTGATTATTTCTTCGTACACCATTTCAATTTCAATGCGTTATTGTCAGTGTGTATATTATTCATGTACATTTCTCTAGAACTTATTGTTTTACTTTTATATTTACTTTTATTAAGCCTGTGCGTTTAATTATGCTTTTATAAATCTTATATAAATAGTGATTATTAAGAGTGGAGTGGAAGCTTATTGTTAATGTGTAGATATAACTTATTCAAGACCTGATGCGGTATTGTGTGAAAAGAATACGGTTTTAATGATATCTTGGAGATATCATGATTTCTGTTGCAATAAAAACTTCTTTAAATGCATTTCTTAGTGATATGTTGCGATAAACCTAGGATATTGTACTCCTAAATCCATTTATGGTGTTTATCCTAAGCCGTAGGGGGACTTTCTGCCATTTCCTTTTGCGTTGATTCTATATTCTAGTGATTAGTAATGTTTACCACTGGAATAAATTAATAAATTTGATTTGCATTATCACTTGCATGTTGCTGCTGCTGTTCAAGCAGGTTCCAAGGGTGTCATTTGGCGAGGGAGCAACATAGGAAGAACTAGTGCACGATGCTAAAATTACTGATTGGGCAAGTTCTACATTTTACACTAAATACCCTGACATTGAACGTTCAACTACCCTTTCTCACCAGTATGTATGAATAGGGTACCACATTACTATTTATTTGTTTCTTAAGGGTTGAGGTTAGTGTCTGTAGCTTTGAATATATTTGTTGAAGGTAATTCATTAGAGTTCCTACAGAAAATGGTGCACTGCAAAGTTAAAGCCAAAAACCTCATAATGAAAGTGGCATATAAATATTAGACACATTGGTTCTCTTTGAGTTCGAACTTAACTTTAATTGTAGTATAAGCTTTACTTTTTTTATACATCACTGATTGGCTGAATTTTTATCATTTTAAGATTGGCATCATTCTTTTCCAAAGATATTATGGCTTCATCGATAAACATGCAGAAGATAATTCATATTTAAATGTAATTTTTGGGTTTCTTGTTTAGTTCTCGTATTTGTTGAATAGAACACCAAAGAATCATTTTGTCTTCAGTAGAATACATTATAAGGGCCTACTATACTGTATGGTTGAAGTACAACAGAGTGTTTTAAGCATGCTGTAGAGTTGTAATTCTTACTTTCAATTTTCTACTTCAGCATATGGTTAAAATAATTTTGCAATAGGTCATTGCAACATGGTTGAATTTTTTAATCAATGATATTGTAAACCACATACTATGAAGCCACTGCTTTTTATCCTTCAGTCAAGTTTTAAAGTTCCAGTTACGAAGTACCCCCTTATTTTTGCAGAGGAAATTAGTATGTATGAAATGTTATTATGTTCATGAGATTAATGCTGAAATCAAATTACAAATAAGTGCAACAGTCGTTCTTAGAGAGGGGGGAAATCAAGCCAAAAACATGTTTAATCAAATTAAATATTGCAAGTAATATGATTCCATACTCAAATCCAAGTCGATATTTGGCCTCACCAACAAGTTTTCTCTTCAGACTCCTCTGTCCTCCATAATGTCAACCTTTTCCCCAACTCATCCCATGCCCTCAAACACTGGGTCATTGCATCTTAGTCTTGGTCTTTCTTGTGGGTGTCTTCCCTCTGGTTGACCTCTCCACACTCCTCACTTCTTCTTACATGACCAAGCCATGCAATTCTCCTACTTCTGATCACAGTGACAATATCTTGTTTTATGAAGTTTCCTGCTCTATGTTTTTCAGTATTCTCCAAACCCCTTCGTCAAACGTTGGACCATATATCCTTCTCGATGTTTAATTTCCAACAGTTATTTACTTCTTCTAAGGCTGCTTTGTTAGGGTCTTTACCTCAGCCTCATTTAAGAGCACTTGCTGTATTATGATAGTATACATTCTAATTTTTATCTATCTTGAGTTGATATATACCTGGGGTTGGTATATTGAGAATTTGGATCTATGATAATTTTGATAGGCTCCTGTAGCATCTATTAGCTTAATTTATCCCCATTTGTATCTCTTCATCTATTTCATTTTGGCAGTTAATGGTGACTACCAAATACCAGCAGAGAAATGTTAGGCTCTGCCACTCTTCCAATTTTCATATATTTAGTTTTATCTTCAATTACCTGTAATCCTACTTTTATTACTATTCTACTTGGGCTACTGATTTGAGGTTACTTTTACTATAGGCTTTTAAGGCTACATCAGCAGCATAGGCCAATATATTTATTTTTCCTTCGATACTTGCCCTTCTTGGTATAGCTTCAGTTGCTTTCAAAGCTTTTTCTAGTGCCAAGTCTCTTCTTCATAATTGAGAATACTTCTTTTGATGGGTAAGTTTAGTTTTTTTGTGCATAAATGCACTGCAATTCAAAGATTCCTCTTTTTAAGTTAGTTTCTTTCCAGAAGTGTGGATTGCTTAATCCTTTTGGCAAATTACTACATTATATGTTGTACTTAAAGGAATATATATTCCATGACGGTGTTAATGGAGAGTGTAAATGTTGTTCATCTCATTGATTTGAGGGTACCATGAACATTGACTTGAACCCTTCACTGAACAGTTTTCTGGGGTTGAAATCTGTTCTTCATAATTACTAGTGTCTCTTTTGATAAGCAAGTTTGGTCTTGCTGTGCATAAATTCACTACTATTCTGAGATTCCTCTTATACAGTCAATTTTTTTCCATAACTATTGACTACTTAATCCTGGTCTGAATGTTATTAAGTATAATGGATGTAATACCGGAGGAAACTGTATGACACATTCCATGATGGCGTTAATGGAGATAGGTAAATGGTGTTCATCGTTATAATGAGGGTCATTAATTGGGGGGTACCTTCACCATTGACATGAATTCTTTGCTAAACAGTATTCTGGGGTTAAAATATGGGATACGTTTGAGAATACCTATTAAATGTGAAATCTATGAACCTATTCCGCTGTTTGGAATGTTTTAAAATGTAAATATTTTTTAAAGGGGAAGAGCATACGATGGTTGAGATTAGGCAATGGAGTAGTTTAATATGACTGTATGTCTTCAATTTGATAATATTTTTAGATGATCTAATAAATGTTGAAATATTTGTGTCAAGGAGTAATGGCAATGGCGTAACTAGGAATATGCTTTGGGAAGGATAGGATGGCCTGGGGTGGCACCCCCCCCCCCCATCAGACAACGAATCAGTCCAAGAAAATTTTTGAAGAATAACATTCCTGGAAATACATTTGAAATCATTTTGGCACTAAAGATTTAACTTTTAGTCGATGCAGTTCAATATATAAAATAATTATAAATAATTTTTTTATTTCTCTGAGGCTTTGGGGAGGGATCTTTCCCTTCCTCCCCCCGTAGATATGCCACTGAGTAACAGTGTTGTGGAATGTTAATGTCATATTATTCCTTTTTATAATTTTGTATGCTGACAGGAAGATTGCCATCTTGGTAATAGAATTAATTTCTTGAAAGTTGTCTGCCAATTGAAATTTAATTTATTAATTTCCTATTGCTCAAACCATGAAATATGATATAGAAACAAGTGATTGCATGTTTAATAAACATCTACACATTATAGAACTTTATCATGACTGTTGATTGTGAGAATTTGATGTATCACTGAGATGCTGTTCATTAAAATTACTTGTGAATTAATGCTTTTGGTGTAATTAACGAAATTTTATTTATATTTTTAATTACAGGTTCATATACTCGAGTAGTCAATGTCATGGTGGTAAAGGAACATAGCAAAATTGAGAATAATGCAAGATGTGTGGCAGCTGTCATCACCTGTACATCATTCTCTCCTACTAATTTGAATCCATTTTAATATAAATGTTACATCATGTGCACTTCAGATTTATTTATTTTGTTTATTTTGCATTATGTAAATAATCTTAGTTTCAATGAAATTGTTAAATCATTCTGGAAATCTTAAAATGTAACATTTCTGGTGTGTGTACATTATATACTTTGGAAAAATGTGATTTTTTCCTTTATATACCTCCTTTGATGATATCTTTTATGATCTGCAACTCTCGTGAAAAGTACAAAAATTGCATGTCAGCTTGTGACTTCTGTAGTTTTTCTTGTCTAATTTTGGGGTAGGATAATATTTCCGATTTGTCGGCACTAAAAATTGACCAGACTTGTCCTCAAATTCCTCGTATAATATCCATTGCGCTGTTTTCATGGAAGTTTACTCGGATATTACATGCGACATCTCTTCCGATCAGAAGATAACAAATCTCTCTCAGCTGATATTGGACTTTTCAAAATCTGAAATTATTCCTTTGACGAGAAAAAATCGCTATATAGTAGCCCTGAGAGCAGTAATAGTAGTTTTGGAAATAATTTACCCTGTTTCAGACATAAATATGAGAGTTTCATATCTAGAAAAACGTCCTGTGAAAAGAATCAAAACTTAATTGAAGCGCGAATATTTGTTATTTTTCACGATTTAAAATTTACAAAATGATAGTAAAGTGTTCCTAGTACCTCAAGACTGAATATATTATAATTTATAATTACCGAAAATGCGACAGGAATCGCGTATTTATGAAAAAACTGGCATTATATCACTTTCCCCCATAAGACTCTATAGAGACGGAAGAACTAAAATGGCGGACGTTTCAATTCCCATAGTGGAAGTGTATGGAACGACTCGACCCTATGAGGGAGTAGTGTAGAGAACTGCCATCCAGAGGACTCTGATTGTGAACACCCTCCGGCGCCTGTTGTCTCATGTGGGAATTCCAGAAAACCTTCCACCGAAGGTTTCGGCAAAAATGCAAAATGTCCGTGAGAAGAGTAGTGGGGTTAATCCTAGGCGTTGGGGAGAAAGAGAGTCCGCGGTTGAGGACAGAAACCTCGGCGGGGCTGAGCTTAGCGGAAGAAAGGTTTACCACTTGCTGGTCGGTGGGTTCCACTGGGTCCCGGTCGTTAGGGTCAATTGGCAAAGGATCGCGCCGAGGAGGCCGGGTTGAGCGCTCCGGGGCCGCTGTGGGTCGCGGCGGAGGTGGGGGTGAAGGGGGGAGTTTAAAAAGTGTGGCCAGGTCTGGTTTGACACCTATGAGTGGAGGGGGGGCCTGTGGGTGGGGTGAGAGACGCAGGGGGAGGGAAAGGCCATCTCGGAAATGTGAAATGCATAGGGAAGAGAGTTTGTGCAGTGAATTCTCGCGTTTCTTCTCGAGGAAGAGATGTGGGCATACACCTTTCAGATAATAACAAATTCAAAACATCGGTTCACATCAAAGCTACCAACAAACAACAATACCTTCACTACAGCAGTTGCCATCCACCACACACCAAACGTTCCATCCCTTATTCCCTCTCTGTCCGGGGACACAGAATCTGTAATAACCCCGAAGACCTTCAAAAATTCCTCTCCAAACTCCACACCTCTCTTCTTCACCGCGGCTACCCCGAAAAACTCTTGTTGAACAAAATAAGAAAAAAACCGGCTATTCACAATAAACCCCGCGCAGACAAACATTGCTCTCCTTCTCTGCTCACAACCTATTTTCCTGGTGCTCATTTGCTACAAAATATATTGAAGGACCTGTACCCCATCCTTTCCAAACACAAGTCCACCTCTCAGATTTTCCCTTCCACTCCTCGGATAACATTTAAGAGACCGCCGAATTTAAACACCATATTTAAAGCCACCCGCCCTCTCCAAAAGTCGCAGTCAGTCACTATCTCCACACCCTCACCTTGCAATCGTCCCAGGTGTAAAACCTGCAAGATATTCTCTCCACCCCCTGCCTCTTTTCTCCCCAAGCTTAAATTCCTACCGATTTTCCCCTCCACTACTTGTACTTCCACCAACATCATTTACCTTCTTCACTGTAATTTCTGCCCTGCTTTCTATATTGGCCAATGCACTACCCCTCTCAATCTCAGAATTAACAATCATCGCGCCTCCTGTTGTCCATCTTCCCCCCACTCCTCTCTACCAGTTCCTACACATTGTCTTTCACATGATTCCATTTTCAATCAATGCTACAAAGTATCCATTATTGCCTCCCTCCCTCCCACCGACTCCGCCCTCAACCTCCACACCCTCGAATTGGCTTGCATTTGGCACTTTCAAGCCAATAGCCTTCCAGGTCTGAACGTCGCATCCTAACCCCTATTCCTAACTCCCCCTCCCCATACACCTCTCCCCTTACCCCTCTTCTCCCTCTTCCAACCCTCTCCTTTCCTCACCATTCATACTTCAGCTGACGAAGAAGCCTGAAGTGCTTCGATAGCTTCGACGAGTTTATTTTTTCAATGTGAGTGTTTCTTTTTTGTGTCTCTGTGTTTATCGTTATTAACTTGAACTATTTATATATATCTATATATATATACATCTCAAAAATGAATTAAAAATGAATAGCTACTCCGAGAGACAGAATTTCCAGACAGAAATGTTTGTAGATTCCATGAATCTATAAATGTTTTAATAACGATTTTTTTCTCCAATTGCAATAATTAACATGGGGTCGCAGCTCCTTACTTAATGACCTATGGGAACGCAAAAAAGTTTTTGGATGCAATTTACAGTTACCATTGTTTTTCTTGGTTATCTAGCCTTTTCGACACTTCATTTTATACTCTGGATTCTTAAGGATATTAAATTGTCAAGGTTGGACGAAAATCTGCCATTACATTCGTCTGAAACAATAAATCTCAAAATGAGATTGTGTTATCGTTATGTTGATACTCGCTCAAAACTATTGTTTCATTAAGCTCAAAGATTAATTGTTTCAGATGATTATAATCCCACATTGCCATAGGCAATAACTAAGGAATTGCGATTCCATGTTCATGGACATAAAATGTTTAAAATTGTGAGAAAATTCCACACAGGAAAAAAGCATTCGCCTTGACCAGGATTCGAACCCGGATCCCCAATAAACCGGAAACCTCAACTACAGTATTACTATGGGAAATGGAAAGAATAGGCAAGAGGAATCCATTGAATTGGTTAAAACTTTCGCGGTCCACGATGACGTAGCGATCTTCTTTTGGCTACATCCGCATCACAGTTAAAAATAATTATCTTTTCAACCCCAAACTTTTTTGCGCAAAAGCAGAAAATCGCTCTTGTTTATATATTTTCCCAGAGGTTGGCATTTGTGAATGGCGGCGAGCACATCGACGAGATGCAGGAGTGAAGCGAGGTGACAGTCGACGAGCGGCTTCCGCACGCCTCTCGCTCCCGCGGAAAACGTCATCCCGCGATTCAATCACTCTGTTACTACGTTTTTTCTTCTCCCGCATTTCTAGTTCGAACCTTTTCCGACAGGAGGTGCGAGTGTATCGGAAAGGCTGAATAGCTCACGACCCCAAAAATTTTTTATTCGCCAGTTGGATCGGTTTCCACAAACCGTCACTTCCCAGAAATGCAGTGCGTCGGCTTTTTTATAAGGCAACAAACACCAGCAAACGAACAGATTTCTTTCAGTTTTGTGAATTGTATTTGGATCCAAAAACCACTCCGCCCGAATTCTTCCAATTTCAATTTGAAACGACTCACATTTTAAGCGCAAACAACTGCTAGGGGGCTGCATACATTAAAGATTTTTGCGAGAATCAACTTCACGGTTAAGGTGATGCATAGTAATTTAAAATTTTTGGTTCAACCAATTTTTTCTTCAATCACTTTTTCAATTAACTCTGATTCTCCTCGATCGTTCCCCGGCTTGAAGACAAGGTTGCGGAGTGCAGTCTCCACATGCCTGCCCTTCTGAAATGCGTGCTCATGTCTATTCAGAGGACAGTCGCGAGTGGGACCGTCTCTGATGTATCTAAGAGGGACGTTTTATTTTCAACCTCCGTCAGCTCAGCAAAAACACAATACTAGCAACAGGCGGGCACTGCACGCATAGGGCAACTGCGCATCCTCCGCACCACACGCTCAAGTCATTTCTGATCTTAAGTTTTTAGTTTAAGGTTAACAGCAATCTCATTAACTACATTGCTTCAGTGGATTCTCACGCCAAGTGTGCAGTGCGGAGCCATAGCCTAGCAACTCCCCGAATGGCTTCAGCATTGACATGTCTCGACCTTTATGCCGATAAAAGAGAATTTTTAATGCAATGTGGCTAGAGTGTGAAATAGTGAGAAGCATTACACTCATTCCCATTCAAAACAAAAGAGAAGATTGTGCGAAAAATCCACAGAGGAAAAAATCATTCGCCTTGACCGGGATTCGATTTTTCCTCTGTGGATTTTTCGCACAATTTGTGCATTGCGGGTGACTCCGTAAAAGTTATCACCGTGACTAGTCCCGGAATACTTAAATAAAACAAAAGAGGAGGCATGATGGCTTCTGGAAGTGTTCTGATCCATGACAACGACCGTCATCTCAGCGCTGATGCAGCCCAACTGCTCCTTGAGCATTTTCAATGGGACATTTTCGATCATCCGCCGTGCTATGTCGACATAATGCCGCGTGACTTCCATATGGGAATAATTGGCTAGGAGGGAAGGGTTTTCAAACAGGCTTTGAGATTCAGAACTAAGGAAAATTTTCATTGGAGGTCACTGGAGGCAACATCTTCTGAAGAGGATACAGTAAAACTTGTCCACAAGCACGACCTATACCTCACTTGACGAGGCGATTATGTCGAAAGGATACCAGAAGTGTGCTCAACATTTATCATTGAAATTATTTTTAATCATTCACTTCGTTTTCTGTGCATGATCCATCGGAGGTTAAAAAAGCGTACCTCGTATCACCTTTCTTCTCTAGCGTTTTCAGCAGAAGAGGCATCAGGCTAATGATCCTAAAGGAGCTATCCTTACTGTGGTCCGTTCTTCCTGGTTTGGGAATAAAGACGATTTTAGTGGTTCTTTCTTTCTATTCTTTTCTGGATGTGCAAATATGCTAGGAAGGAGCGGTAAATTATCACCATTTGAGGTAGCACAAGCTCCCTCTTAAAGAAGTACCAGGAAATTGTTACCGTGAAACGGTCATTTGCTTCCGCCATTTGCTCCGGATATTACCAAAGACGTGCAATTAGCCTTTTTTAAAAAATAATTAGCTATATTTTATTAAAAATTCAATTGCTTATTACCTTCAAAGATAAAATTTTTGCAATTCAGAATATCCTCCAGACTTTTTCAATCATTATTACTAAGTATTAGTGCGTTGCACGATTGGCTATTGATCGAAGGGTACCTGGTGAAACTCCTACGTGAAGATTTCGTAAACCTCACCAAATCCTTGACGCATGAGGTGGCACAGGGTTAAGAAATACACCCCCTGCTCCAAATGTGAGAAAATCTCTCGCCAGTGGCTTAGTCCGAGGTGAGGTCCACCCTAAAATATCCGAACCAACCTTCGGATTGGCACACTGAGTGAGTGGGTAAGCTGTTGTCACGAATAATACAAAAGACGATCATTAAGTAGTCGGCCTCTAAATGCGTAGTCAACCACCGCGCATTTAAATGGGTTTACAGAAGTCGCCACTCGCGTCGCTGACGGACAAATTGATCCGAGTTTCACGGGGAAATAAGGTATTATTCGGGTTGTCAGCCGAAAGTTACATTCATGACGATGTCATCGATAAAAATGCATAATTTTTCATGCTATTTCTCTCAATTTAAAACACTTTTATGCAAAATATTAGAGTAAAAGTGGATCGCATTGCACTCATCACCGTGCCGCGGACATTTTTGAAAACCAATTAAAATGCGACCGAAGAGACAATTGTGAAGCAAAATAAAAATCTATGGCCTTCTATGGGGTGGCATCCTCCATGCAGTCCTCTTCGTGGTTTCCTATGGCAATCGCTTGCTATCCATGAGGCTCTAGTTCCAAATTCGGCCGATAGTTCACATAGAAGTGTTTCACTTGTCTGGATTCGCGATTTTTTTCTAGGACAGAAAAAGATTTGAATATGAACTATGTTATAACGGAATAATTGAGAAGGTCTACTGACGTCTTGCCATGTTTTAGTCATACTGGCAACGGGACTACCGTACTAAAGAAGGCCTCTGTCCAGCCAATGGAAGCTTGAATGAAACCGCAGTGGCAACAACAATCAGCCTTCTTTGGGATGTAATTGGCCATCTTCTATGCAGTCCCTTTGCCAGGAGAAGTCCCTCGAAAGGGATTGAACAAAATGATCATTCGATTCAGGCTGTAGTTAAAAAAGGAAGTGTCATTCATAGTTATTTGAGAAACGTAAATCCCAAAAAAAAAACACCCTACCTCCGGCAAGGGCGTTCGTCAGAATTATGGGAGAAAATGCTAATGCGACCTTTCGCAGTCATTAATCGATGGGGCGAAATAAATCCCGGATTTCGATGGTCTTTTGTTTCCTGCGCGTTGAAAATGCCACGCGAGCTCGCGATAAGTTGATAGGCCCATTCATCGCTTGATTTATCGATGGGTTCCGAAGAATGGGTTTTCAAAATTTATGTCCCCATAGGCTACAGTGGCAGAAGTCAGGAACACGAGAACACAAATCAAACGCTTTTTCCTTTCATTTTTTTCCGAAAAGATTTCTTTCTCCACTACGGAGATATTTCTCTCCTTCCACAATTAATATCCACGATGACAAGAAAAAAAATTTCAGTCGAACTATTTAAGCCATTATTACACAGGGTTATCATAAAAAATGATGCAGTTTCGATCATGGTTTAAATGAAAACAAAATTACTTGAAGATAAGATTTTAAATCGAAACTTTAAGCTTGTACGTAGCGGATGGGGTCCATATTATCAATAAAAAAAAACTTTATAACTTCCACAATATATTTAGAAAAATATTTTCTGTACTAGATAAGGGAGTAACAGCAGAAACCGGTCAAAAACATTTAAAAAATTATTGTGGAAGTAACTAAGTGTCTGTTATTGATTAGATAAGTTTTTTTAATTTTTTAATTTGTTGCCTAAAACCGGTTTTTAAATAATTAATATATTTCGATATGCTTGGCCATAGTCGCTCGACAATAGAAAAACCCGGTTTCGACATTAGCCTACTCCTTAGGAAAGGCGTCAAGGGGATCACGGCTTAACGTCCTATTCGACGGACGGAGTGCTGAACTTCAATTTCCCTCTTCTTGGAGCAGGGATCAGGCAGCCTCTGAAAAATCTCTGCAACCCTATCCCTTCTTTCTTCTAATGAATCACCGAAATAAGTTTTTTTAATTTTTTTAATTTGTTGCCTAAAACCGGTTTTTAAATAATTAATATTTTTCGATATGCTTGGCCATAGTCGCTCGACAATAGAAAAACCCGGTTTCGACATTAGCCTACTCCTTAGGAAAGGCGTCAAGGGGATCACGGCTTAACGTCCTATTCGACGGACGGAGTGCTGAACTTCAATTTCCCTCTTCTTGGAGCAGGGATCAGGCAGCCTCTGAAAAATCTCTGCAACCCTATCCCTTCTTTCTTCTAATGAATCACCGAAACCGTACCATTTATTTACGATAAACCTAATTTTCATTCATGTTTTAGGTGAATTGATTACATTGATTCTACCCCAGTCATAACTTAATTCAAAGTTGTCTTTTTCATGATTAAATTATCTATTTTATAATAAAAATTGAATCTTATATTTAATTTCTAATTAGGAAGTCCTAAGAAGAGTAGGACAGAAGAAAAGCCTCATGAATACCTTAATAAGAAGACGGAACAACCTTGTTGGCCACATAATTTGAGTTGAGACATGATGGTCTGATGAAGACAATTTTCGAGGGACAAGTGGATGGCAAGAACGGAAAAGGAAGACCTAGAACAAAATATATGGAGCAGGTAAAGAAGTATGTGAAAGATAAGAAATACGCAGGTGGGAAAAGATCAGCTGACCGGAGAATTGAGTGGAGAGCAAGAAGGCTCACTTGCTGCAAGAAAACAAGCGACCTTCTGCCTAAGCGAAGGACAAGATCTCGCGCTTACTCTACGAGGGAGTGTATCAATTGCAATGCCCTTGTGGTAAATGTTACGTAGGACAGACCGGACGATCTATCATAACCAGGATAGGGGAACATGAACGCGCCACGGAGAAGAAGCATTTCCGCCTTTCCGCTATCTCGGAGCACGTGTGGTCAGAACCTGGCTACACTGTGGATTCCGATAAGCCTATAGTCCTGTGTAATGAAAGTCGTTACAATCTTAGGCTAATCCCAGAAGCTATAGAGATAACTAAGCATCCTGAGAACTGCAACAGAGAAGACCGCTACACATTAGCCAACACATGGAAAAGGGTCTTCAAAATCAATGACCAATCAGAGCCCGCCTGAGAACCAACCAATCAGAACCAACCTCTGATCCCCAAAGTACCTATATAAGACGGGCAATACATGCATTGCCCTTTGTCTCGGATGGACACCGCATAGTGACGCCCTATGGCCGTTAGCGCGGATGAAGCCGCTGGAGGAGACTCTTCGTTCTCAGACACAGAAACTTTTCCAGGAGGTCGCGAAGTCACAGTTTCCGGAGCTGCGACGGATAGCAGAATTCCCTGTCCGGCCCTGGGACAAATACAGATGACCCTGCGCCGGAACCGGACAAACAGAAAATCTTCCTCCGAAGGAACAAAAGAACGCGGTCCCGTAACGGGATTTACGGCCTCAACATAGGAGGCTTTTACAGGGAATAAGTCCCTTGGCAAGTTGGAACCCGAAGCGAACCATAATCTGAAGAGCCCAGGAGTGCTGAGCAGATTAATACCAATATACAATTGGTATGAAATACCACGCGTCTAGCTACTTCTGACCTGAAGACGCCAGCAGGATGGCTGGAGAAACTATCGTCACCTAAGGACAACTCAACGCGGAGGAACGCCCGAAAGCCGTGACTCACATCCTTCGAAGCAAAGTTCTGACTGCGTGTCTCTCAGGAGCAATACCCAGAGAAAACAAATATTTTATTATCAAAATTGTAAATTCTTCTTGCCTTGCCCAAGAAATGATAGGAAGAGGGATCCTGTTCTTTCCTATCTTGAGAACGAGGGGCATCGTCCCACCGAAAATTAAAACAAACTATACCCCGTAAGCTCCATCTTTTTATTATTTTAACTTCGTGTTTTTTATGTGCCACCCCTAGGGTAAGAAAAAGTTTTATTCACGATGTTCGTGTGAGTCACTTTCAAACACGTGCATTATCAAAATTATCATTTATACGAGTGAGGGTCATTCCTTGCAGCGAGGTCAAAACATGAAGCAAGGTCACTTTGAGAGCGATTCGTGCTCTATCATCTGTAGAAATAAACGGATGAGCAGAACTTGAACAAGAAAAAATTCAGTACATTTCAGTACAAATTACAGTACCGTGATTCACGCGCGTTTAGGCACGCGGGCATTCTTTTAGCCCGTGAACCGTGGATCCGCTTAAACTTCTTGAATTCCAGTATGGCAAAGGGTTCTCCACGATAACCTATTCACCGTGTGCATTCAAAACAATTCCGACAGCGGCGCAATTCCGCAAAGCTCACAAACAGACGACGCAAACGCAACCGCAAACCTGAACGAGGACGCCGCGTTTGGCGACAGCGCATAATTGCTGAGCGGTTGTTTTTGCGAGCGACGAGAGCCCTGTCGTCATGCCGACGGGGGTAATTATTGGCCAATCAAAGAGCGGGCGGAAGCTGTCTTTTCCCTCTTGTTTTTCATTGACCCCGACAAGGTTCCTCCGACGGGGTTGGGTCGCATAGCTTCGAGTTTCCGAACGACAAAAATAAACGAACATACCATTGACGGGAAAGACCAGAGAGAAAAGAACACAATGCATTAGGGACACAAATTTTTCTCAGCATAATTTTTCTTCTCCAAACTGTGGAGGAAAATGAGGATTTGCAATCACGACTCATCTTTCCCTTCGACAAGTCATTTTTGGTTACGAATTACTAATTACGTTAGTACCCTGCCTCAGCGTAGATAAGGGAGCTGTAAACAAAAAACCCTGAGAAAACGCACTGAGAAACAGCCAACCCTCTCGTGGATACATGTAAACAAAAATAAATAAATACGTCCATTACCTGAAAATAAAAGCAATGAAATAGTAAATATTTAAGAAATTCTGCATAGATACGGTAATTTTTTTAATTAAAGTATAATGAAAACATAATGTAGGATAATACGTTCCCGGTGTGAAATTCGTTTTAAAAAATCATTACATTAATACAATTATTTCTCTCAGAAGTACGCCACTCAATATGTGATATTATCCGAAGGCTAGATAAGAGAATATAAGTTTCTTTATTAAAATAGAAGGATTATTTCCTCTCTATCGGTCGAATACTGTATTTCTGGTTTCTTAAAACTTGTTTTAAGCTTAAGGCGTCGTCGCCACATTTTCAAGGCTAATCGAGGTACCCTGGTTAAATTTGTCTGAATCTCAAATTTATGAAACAAATACATCTGAGACAATATCGGAGTTAACAGTGTATCGCAGGCTATATCGCAGTAACAGATGGGCAAAAGATTCGTCCTCTAAACAGCTCGCAAGAAAAGTTCCACGAAATGAAACCCTATTCCTGCTGCCACTCCGATAGATGGCAGGCCTTTCGCCTGCACGCCGGGGCTGTTCATTTGTCCGTCAGGCTGTTTATTTTCTCATTAAACGGAATGAAAGGAGATACTCTGTCAGAGCAAAAGAGGCGCCGAAAAAGGGGGGTCGACCATTTCGTATTCTCCTGCCCCCCCTCTCCCCACTAACAGATCCCCCTGGAGGAGGAAGAGGATATTGGCTGTTTGCCCTGTCAACCGTGGAATTTATATTGACGCTCCCTCGTCTCAAGTCGCACGTCACCGTCAAACACGCATCGGGGCCATGTTGCGAACAGGGACGGTTACTTGGTGAAAGGTTTCCAATTTTGCTGAGAGAGACGAACGGTTCGTCTGCAATGAATGTCGGATCGCTTCAATGTACCCTCTCTACCCATATTTTAAAAGCACTCGTTTTCGAAATGTTTTAACTTATTTATCCCACTGATGACACCACAAAACAGGGTACTTTAAGGGGATGTGTCGTACTTTGGAAACATGGCACTTTTTCTTTTGTGATCTGCTAAGAATAGTGTTTTTTTACCGCAGTCATGCATTTATGGTAGTGAGGAACCCTCTGAGAAATCGCCGTGATGTAGTACCAGATAAGTTATGATTTATTAATTGCTGAAGCTTTATTGCTATTTGTCGATGCCCCTAGGTATCGAAACACCTGCTAAAATTCAAGAAAAATTTCCCTGACATTTTCTACTATCCTTTATGGGTCAGCCATATTGGCTCATTACGTCCGCTACTTCAGCGCCGCGATCGTTGATTTGAGCCTCGAATTGAGAGGAACTAACAATAAGTCCATAGCAAGGTTTTTAGGTTGACCTCCGCGTCGATTCATCTTCATGACGATAGTTTCGACGGCGTTGCAGCTGGCGTCTTCAGGTTCGAAGAGTTTAAATTCAGGTATTTGCCGCCTTATATAAGCCTTGGTTTTGGCTAGGTCCGTTCTGATTGGTCCGTTTGGGTAAGTCTCTTCTAGGCATTTGAGAGCGAATAGCTGCCCTCCCTGTACAATGTTGTAGTTTTCGCTATTTCGATAGCCTCTCGTATGAGTCGGGGAAAGTAATGCTTCCCTCTAGCAATGATTTTTGCATTTTCAAAGTCCACATTATGTGTTGGTACTTGGTCCTTCCCATACGTGCTCGGCGATGGCGGATAAGCGAAACTGTCTATTCTTGGTGGCCCTTAGGTGTTCTTGCATTCTGCATTTCATGGCTCTTGATGCTAGGCCAATGTATGAGTCTCCGCAAGAGCACTAACTTCGACGCGGAGGTCAACCCGAAAAGCTTGCTACGCATGCGGCACCACTCCGCGAAAGTCTCCGTCAACAACATACAAAAAGTCTTAAGGCGACAAAAAGTCTTAACCTTTACTGCCATGATAAAATAAAATAAAAAAAACTTTGTCCTTTCCACACAATTTTAATATTTAGCGACCGGTTTCGACGTGCTTTACGTCATTTTCAAGCTACACTGCCCAGTCAGTCTAGCGGCAGACTTGCTTGAAAATGACGCAGAACACGTCGAAACCGGTCGATAAATAGTAAAATTGTGTGGGAAGTAAAAATTGTATTTATTTTATCATGTATAACTTCCAAAAAGTAAACTAACCTACCATCAACTTCATTAACCTTCACTGCCATTTATCGTTCCCCTATGTGTCGAAACACCACCTTAAAAATCAAGAAAAATCTTCTTTCACATGATCCACCTAATTTTTCGCACCGACTCTCGACGATTCCTCCTATTACACCGATGTTATCATCACAACAACATCTTCCATGCGTCGGCCATGTTGGAAAATTACCTCAGAGCCTCCAGCGCCGCCAACGGTGATTTCATTCTCCAATTCGTAGGAACTGAATCATAAGGAGGCCAACCACTACAGACTCAGTCTGCCGTGCGTTTCGACCATTCATTCCTTCTCATCATTTCTATTCATTTCTCCGACGCCTCTCATTAGTTCCCAGAATTCCACCGTATCTCTCTTCCCCGTCTGTTTACCCGTGCGAAGGTTCGCCGCGGATAGCAATCGGCAGCAATGGAAGGAGACCAATATTTACGGAACCGATACTTTCTCTTTCCCCTGAATCTCCCCACAGAGAGGTCACCACTCGTAATAATAACATTCAGAGGTAATCCGTGGTAAAGGGGGAAAAATAAATACCAGATAATTCACTCTTATCAGTCGTTCAATGTTTTCCATGCCGGCATTTGGCTGATCAGCATAGATGAATAAGAGTTTTATTTATCACGGTAGCGGACTTCGGAATCAAGTGAATTTTATATTTGGCCACACAATCAACCTAATGCAACTCATTTTACCTAACCTAGGCCACTGACGTTGCTTGCGGATAATTGCGCGAAGATAAAACAAAACTCAATTCAAATGATAATGTAGCATCAATCATAGGTTTTAGTGACAGATTGAGCACTGCCAATACGGTAAGTGAGCTAAAATCAAAAATATTTAAGGCCGAGGGGCCATAAATACTGGAAGCCGTCCTTGGATTGGATTTTGCCTTCTCTCTAAGAAAGCTAGGATGCTGAGATCAATAACGGCTAACATTAATGTCTGACTAACGCTAACCATAATGTGATACTACCTTCAACTTTACCTAGAGGTCGATGATAGTTCCGATTAGCTTCTGTGTACGGCCAGACTCCATGCTAACCAGAACTTTCATTCACCGCCTGGTAAAGTGAAAGACTGTTTATCTTATGGTTAGCGCTTACCAGGTATTTTTAAACCGAAAATTCACTAACTCATTCTTACCCTTGAGGTATTCCATTATAAGATTTCTTGGACAATTCACATTTACTTATACCACTACTTTTTTATGTATCGCCAAAAAGTTATTGTTAAACCGGTTATAACTGTCACAATAATCACGTTATATTGCAACTAACCACTTCATTAAATGTCCCATGATGCCATGATAGAATCTCAGTTTGTATTGCACGCTATGATATTTATTAAATATTCATGGTTAAATAAAAACACAGTACTGTTCCACAACCTATTAAATGTATCAAAAGCAGGTACCATGAATTAAAAAAATATTTTGCTCTAAATTACTCCTCAAAACGAGGCTAATAATCACACAAGTCCGTCAAAGATTAATCTTGGCGCTGGAAAAGCCTAAAAAAAATGACCTCATAATATTGTATCAATTTTAAATTTTAAACGGCATTCTTATTTTTGTGCAATCAATCAATACTCTTTCAAGAGAGAGAGACCTAAAGTAACATATTAGATGAATAACACCTCTTTCTTGAACCATGCATTATATTTGACTGATTCTATGCTTTGTAACATTTGAGAAACTAAAGACAGATCAAAAGTAGAATTTGCAAGCTGCCCCAGCAGGATGACGAGTTTTGTATCCTGCGACTTCTGCAGCAACCTTTTAATTACATTTGATATTTGGCCTTCTTTACTGCGCGGAGCAAACAGTCAAGTGGATTAGTTCATTAGCTTTCGCTAGAATTGCTCCTCATCAACATAATACCACTGAAATGGATAATTAGCAATGAAGTCGCTTTTTCTTGAAATGGAAAACTTTGTAAGTCTCACATACGTACTACTCGAACGTTTAACGGGGAAACCAGTCGGGTAAAGGTAAGCACATGAAATAACTAATTTTTATTCAAAATCCTACAATAATTCGTTATATACATTAAAATAGGGTTGACAACGTGACATCATACGGGACATAATGGGATCGTACGATGGGTTAATAATTTAACTAGCTAATACCAGTGACTGTTGTCCTTTCTGTTGCATAGCAACGATATATAAAACAACACCGCTTATAACAATTGAATTTCCGCCATTAACACTCCCATTATCTTTCTAGAAGGCGCAGTTAAGTTAGGACGTGGCTACGCTGAGCCATTTTGAAAGTTGCCCTTTCCGTTGCCTAGCAACGATACATAAAACAACACCGTTTATAAAAATTGAATTTCCGCCATTAACACTCAAATTATCTTTCTAGGTGGCGCAGTTAAGTCAGGGCGTGGCTACGCTGAGCCATGGGACATCACACATGGAAATAAGACGAGCAAAATGCGACTAATTGGCAATTATTCCGGAGCAATTAATCCAGATTCATTCGACGCCTCGCAACCGGAATGCTCAAAGGGACACGTGCGAATTAATCACATAACGACTACAGACTTTTCATGACAGATGACAGGCAAACGAGCGCATTCTTCAAGTCACTTACACGATGAAAAAAAAGTGATCATTTACCTAAAATGCAAAAGGAGCCGTAATTACAGAATTGCATGTGCTGAAAAAAATTGGTGATAAGCCAATTTCAACCAGTCTCACCAGAATATTGATTTTAATGTTTTTCTTTTTTTAATCCTTCACTACACTGATACATGTGATGACCGTTATGGGTGCTACTATTTATTACATAGTTGCTAAGGAGGCTGATTTGTTTATATGTTCATGTAACTAAGTCATGGACTGAGATCGTAAGTGGCACTGCATAAAAAGTTCCAATAAATTGATTCGATAAACGTGGAGAACTTCTTACTTATCCATCTCCATATATACGTGCGATACCTACAAATAATTAATTACTTTGGGCAGAAATAAGAGAACAAAATGGATATTTAGGGTGTTTTCGTCAGAATTAAAATATAATTACGAGATGAGTTATTTATTCACAGTAGTATTAATACATTCAGTCGACACAACTCCACAACATTTATTCACTGCTTTCACGAGAAGTTAATCAGACTAACATGCCAAAATTGGATTTCAAAAACATTCAAGACTCTTCCTAAGCAAATACGATTAAGGCTCTTCCATATTTCAGGATGGATAATGAAGGAATTGGTGGTTCAATACCTCGATAAATAGAGTAACTTGGTTAAGAATGAATGATTCGATTCCGGCTAATTATTATTGTGTAGCAAGGGTCATGCACTAGCTACGTCTCAAAGCAAGATAGTTAGTAAAATTATTACAAAAAATCGCCTATTTGGCGAATAAATCACGTATAATATTTTCAAAGACTAGCGAAGTAGCTCGGAAACGTGGTTCGATTCTTGTTGCAGGTGAATTTTTAAAACTCCTAACACAGTAACTATTGTGATAAAGTTCAGACCTACTCCATGAACGGAGATGGAATCCAATTCCATTTTGACGAAAAAATATCCCCAGTGTCGGGAATCGAACTACGTATTTCCGAGCCACTACGTAGACCACTATTCTCGCAATTGAATGTATAAAAATAGCATCGAGTGCTAAATTAAATGAATTGTGAAGTAGTCTGCAAAGAGGCGCGGAAAACTGAATGTCCGAGGTTCGATTTCCGGTTCAGGATATATTTTTTTCCATGGTACCGGTTTTATGAGCAATTATTTGTCATGAAATACAATATTATGTGTGAATTAATTAATTCTTAAACTAATTTTCCTTCACTCAATTTATGTCGTTATGGAGTTATTATTATGTCGGTAAATTACTGAATTCATAAGGGTGAGTAAATGACGGGACAACAGAGGGCGGTGCTTATGCCCTCCACCCCTGATCATCTTCTACCGTGCGAGCTAAAAAAAAATTCAAAAAATATAAAGCGTTAATCTTCGAATGCCATCAGATTTATGAGCGGCTGCGTGAAATGGAACTGCTCTCTCAGGCACTCCCACTTGGACGTGTTAAGGGCGCCTTCAATTTATCTCGCTGCACGGAGAAAAATACTCGAAGAGGAGAAAGGTTCGCTATGCGCTGTTGTTTTGTCTCTTTTTCCCTCCCAATTCCACAGAGAGGGGGTCGCAATCTCTCCTCACGCTTCCCATGAACCCCCAGATCCCATTGGAGGAAATGGGCACACGACATGCGAAGGGGATAACCGAAATAAAATGAGAATTTCCGAAAAAAACAATTGACGACGTTGTGGCGTGCGAGTGGCGGATATTGGGGTGCGACACGCAACTCCTTCAGCGAAGCGAGCTTTCAAGATCTCCTCCTTTCCTGCTCAAGATGTGGGGCCCTCACTCAGTTGGCGTTTTGAATGAAAAACAAAAGGGCATCGCCATTCGCTGAATACGTAACTGTAAGATTTCTTCCCCCATATCCTCTCGAGACGAATCGAAATTGATTGAATGAATATTGGTGCTCCGTTAAAGTTGTCACGACCTGTCACGGCATTCTTGACCCAAAATGTGAGACGTATAATGGAGGCATATTTCTTCGAGAGCCGATTTTGTCTTCAAGCTCGTGAAATAGCTTTCATGATCGCATAAATATACAGAAGAACGGCTACAGAAATTCGAATGTCTACCCAAACCCAACCTGAACTTTGAACAATTGAACTCTGGTTGCTATTCACCGCGAACGGGAGCAGTTGAAGCCAGACTGAAGTTTCAAACATGGCCGATCTATTTTAAACTAGGAGGTTGTAATTATCCCTACCTGAACTTTGAACAATTGAACTCTGGTTGCTATTCACCGCGAACGGGAGCAGCTGAAGCCAGACTGAAGTTCCAAACATGGCCGATCTATTTTAAACTAGGAGGTTGTAATTATGTGGAGGCGCTCTTTCCAAGTTTTTAGCGCGGTCAAATTTCCGCCATCTTGGTTTGACAATTTTTGTACTTTTATCTCCGCCTGACATTTTGAGGTGGCTAAGTTTAGTTCTGAAAATAAACTACATTTTAAAACATCCTACCATAACATTAGTATTTTGCCGGTGATTACCATAAGATATTTCCCACCATTCGCGATAATTCTATTAATATTTAAGCTTTGTGTCTGTTAGCCACTTTACAGGAGGGGATATCCTTGAAAATATACTTTATTACTGTAATTGTTAGATTTCCGTTGGCTATAATAAAATTAAATACCAGTATAAGTGCAGGTAAATGACTAGTTTACTCTCGTAAAATCTTTTTTCATTCAGCTGACCTGGTTGTAGAACGATATCGTGGTGACTAATAATAATTTTTCCCTGGGAAAAGATGTTTGAGTCAACTTCTCGAAGCCTACCAACGAAGTAAGAAAAAAAGGTTCACATTGTGCGTTCCATAAGTTATTTTAATGTGTTAACGAGTTATGGCCAAAAATTTCACCCAATAGTAGGTATTAACCGTTATGGGATTGTCAATGTTTTGGTCAAAGTGGGCGTGGCTTGTCTTACCCAAGCACCCCTATTCACGCCACGCTTCGCTCCACGTTCGAAACCAATGATGCCTCCTCCAGATATTTACAATCTCCTTGATTTTTAACTAGAAGGTTGGAATATATAGAGACGCAGCTTCCGGGTTTTAGGATGTTCAAAATTCCGCCATCTTGGTATGACAATAGGGTGGTTTCCTATTATTTTTTTATTGCCTAAATCGAAAGATTATTACTCCTGGAGTACGTATTTCACGCTTTTAGATTTTTAAATGACAATATCTATTTTTCGCGATTAAATGAAAAGTGAAAATTTACAAGCGCGCGAAAACGCGACGCGTAAGTAGGAATGATGGGAAATCTCTCCGTACGTCGTATTTCTGGTTCCCCCTCCGCCCGGTGAGGTGACCTTGAGGCGAGGCTTAGCGCTGATACGTCGCAGGCTGCCAGCGGGTAGCCTAGTGCCCTGCCGCCTGGTAGCGCTTGGCTTAAATAAGGATTATTAATACCTTATCAAACGAGGAAAACTTTCCGACCTTGGCCAGTTTTAATAAGTGATTTTTAAGACATGTTTCCCTGAGATCTGTGACTCATGCATGCATTGGTAACCTCAGACGATGTATAACTCCTATCTTCTCCTATAGAAACTAGGTCCCTGTGACGTCACGTGGAGTGGCATCGCATGGGCGCCAATCTGGCCCTTTTCAAATGAGGATAAAAATGGACCATTGCCATTCGTCTAAACCGGCATTTATAAAACGAAATAATTTGTATATTATGAATACACTAATGGAGGGTAACGAATCGCAAATATTGCCTTTTGTTTTCTTTGATGAAGGAAACTACCCTATTTTTGGACTTGGTCTCGGACAGATGTATTGAGTTAGCTAAGTGGTATTCTGCACCAAGCTAAATGAGAATGCTGCCATAATAACTTGTTTTTAGCCGGTGATTGTCATCCGAGTTTTCCGTTCATTCGTGATACTACTATTAATGCATAAACTCTGCATCCTATTAGCCATTTCACCATTACTTTTTTTTATTTTTACTATTAGTTTCAAACGAAATAAATTATCTACATATAGAGCGATCATAAAAAATCGCCAAAGATGGATAATTCCCACGTTTCCCGTCACGGAAAGGCCAGAGGTGGCGGTAGGGTCACATGGCTGCGGTGGGTTTCCAATATTGACCGCATGTAGGTACTGAAGCCAATTATCGCTCCTTCCTGTCCAGTGGATAATAGCCGTTATTCTGAGCCTTAAAAAAATCGGAGCACTAGCAGACGATACCTCTCACTATCTGCAAAACCGGCTATCGAAAGGAAAAGTATCGAAAATGAAATAACAATTCCTAATGTTAAGTCGGGTTGTTTCACCAACGATTCTAACCGCAATAGGACTTCCGATGATAATCTCACGGCGTGGCCGCGCCGAAGGTGCGAAGCATTGGCTTGTAGCGGTGAGTCAAAACTAACCCCAAAATAACCCCATATTGCAAAAGAATATTACAAAATGGCGCTAGCGTATCGTTGACAGTAAAATGTGGAGTCGGTGTGAATTAGGAAACTTAAAAACAACGAAAATGTGCACAATTTATAAGCAAAAAACAATTTAATGAATAAAGCATTGAAATTATTTATGAAATCCTTTTTACAATTTTAATTAAATGATGAAAATTTAACGAATATATTTTTTGTAGATATTTGACACCAACTTCTCAATAAATTTTTCAAAAATTTCGCTCCAACTAAATGCAAAAATGTGCTGAATAAGTCATACATTAATCCACTAAAAAAATCGGAACGTGTGTTACACAAATTTACGTTACTTACCTAATCATATTTCTGCAATTATTAAATTGAATTCGTATAGTAAAATTTATATAACAAAAATATTTTTTTGAGCCTGGAAAAGCGATACTGAAATTTCAAATACGACGACGCAAAATCGATCAATTGCGAAGCGAACGTATTCAAAATGCACCTATTTTTACGTGAGTCTGTCGTTCGTAACAAAATACAAGTTAAGGCAATTTCTGCGCCGACAATTGCCCACAACAGGAAAAAAATCCGGCGGTGGACGTAATCACGTCTGGAACTGTCCAGCGCGTTCGGGACTTCGACGCTTTACGACAGGACATTCGTATTCCATTCGGCGAAAGGTCCAAACGAATCCAACGAATTGGCCGCACGTGTTCACGCGGGTACCATTCCCCGGAATATTTAATCTGGTTATCTCGGAACTTGGACCCGGCGGCGGCGGATCTGCCCAACCAACGCAGCCTACGAAGCGAAAGATTTACGGACGCGCAGCCTAAAAAATTGGAATCGAATTATAAATAGTACAGAATCGGGCTCATGATAAAATACGTTGGTATGGTCATGAATATTACAAAATAGGATCCTGAAGGCGGCCTTTAAATGTGTTGTCAACCGCCGCGAATTTAAATGGGTTTACAAAATTCGCCACTCGCGTCGCTGACGGACAAATTGATCCAAGTTTCTCGAGAAAATAAAATGTAATTAAGAGCGTTAATACAAAGTTATATACACGATGATGAGATCTATCAAATTCATAACTTTTCAATGCTATTCCTTGCGATTATAAACGTTTTAATGCAAAATATTGGAAAAGAGTGGATCGCATTGCACAAATCACCGCGCCTGCGCACATTTTAGAAAGCCGATTAAAATGCGCCCGATATGACAACAGAAATCAGCTTTCTGTGGTATGGAATTGGTCCACCTCGATGAAGACCCCTAGGGTATGGTGATTGGAAGAAGCGACTGACATACATCGTCATTCGTGGAATGAGGGAAGTATAAGGGCCCCGGTGTACCCCATGCTATTTACCACTACTTTCTTGGTGATTTTTAACGAGGTAAAAGTAATAAAATTTATCAATGTCCAATTCTTCATAAAATTTCGTTTTCTAACGCACTTATTCCAAAAAAGAATGTGGAGCCCGATGGATTCTTTTCGTCATTCAATTATATTTAAGTTTTTCGGCGAGTTCATTTCAATTGTTGTGTATTCGTTTAATCTAATATTGTGTCCTTTGTATCCATTCATTTCCTTTCCAATTCTTCATAAAATTTCGTTTTCTAACGCAATCATTCCAAAAAGAATGTAGAACCCTATGGATTCACTTGTCCGAATGTAGAGCCGTATGGATTCACATTGACGTGTCCACTTAAATTGTTGTGTATTGGCTTAATCTAATATTGTTTGCTTCTTGTTATTGCGCCACTGTAAATTGGCAATAATTGCTGTATGTGGGCTTTTGAAATAAATAAATTAATATTGCGTCCATTAAATCCATTATTTTCCTGCTACTTTATTTCTTTAGTTCTTCTTTTTTTAATTTGCCGGCTTCTCTTTGCCAGAAGTACATTTCCGCGGTGAATAGTGGGTTATCAGATTTTTCTGTTAGTGGCTATATTCTATGTCACATTGCGTTTGCCCATTTTCAATATTTTTTCTTCTCTTTGACCTTTGTATACATGAATGCTATTCAAAGCATAAAGCTAGGTATAAACGCAGTCCGTTCTCTGTATGAAAGTCGACCCTTTCGCGAAGTTTTCCATTTTCTCGTGTATTCGGTAAACCCCTCCCCCCATGAAATGAGTGTTTTTCTTTTTTTAAATCTTTTTCCTCTTTTTAATCTTTGGGACAGTAACTGCCTTTTAACCCATGCCTTTATCTTTGAGGCAGAAGTTAATTATTGTTTTTAATATTAATGAGCGCATGCCTAATTACCGTTTTGAAACTTCTCAAGCTCCGTCGCTCGCAATATCTGGAGCACTTGTTAATTTTTGGTACGTTTTTTTTATCAGCAGTAATACCTGCATGGCTTCCTGCTCCATCAATTTTCCTTTGAGGTTCCCCCTTTGCTGAAAGCCCGTGACCTCCTTGACGTTGTAATTTCCTTCTGTTAATGAAGGTATTTTCCATTAATGAAATTTTACTTGTCTTAATGCAATCATGTTTCGCTAAGGTTTAATATTTTTAGGGTTACGCACAGAGGGATGATATCGATATTATCTGGCCAAAAGTCAAAGATAGTTTTTTTTTATGAGCCGTAAAAGCTGAAACTTTGTATGACATATCACAAAAGACTTGCGCATATAATGGGGCAAATATATTTTTCATGTCCAGAAAGGATTATCGGGTTCTCTGCCGGAAAATTGGCTGCGTTTCTCCCGAAATTTCGAAATACAATTTGTGCTTCTTCCTCAGGGAATCTCCGGAGGTAATTCTTCGAAACGTTGAAAGATATGCACCCGGTGGAGAACCCGAGGATCCTTTTCTGCACTTGATACGTCTGGAAAATCTAATCCTACTTATCTTAAGTATTTTTTCAAGGTTTTCATTCGGTATCTTCTAAAAGCGTTACGGGGATGGAAAGGCAACTTAGTTGGGCACTTAGGGAAAAACACTCGGCGATGAATTTTTCCGTTGACGGGGCACTTGACATGCAAGAATATTGTGATCCCACTGTGCACTGGGGGAAAAGGGAATGAAAATACAAATCATCTACTTAGGGTACGTTCTTTATTTCGATATTTCTCGAGAAGAACCCAGTCGTTCAGCTGAATTTCGTGGTCAACTTTGATAGCTATAGCAGTTGACTTGAGCGAGGCTTGGACGTTGACAACATTAGAGAAGTCAAGAGTGGAAGCATTCAAAATGTGGTGCTCCAGGAAGTGCTAAGGAGAGTAGGAGAAAAGAGAAGCCTCCTAAAAACATTAAGCAGAAGAAGGGACAACTTAGTTGGCCACATTTTGAGGCACGATGGTCTGATGAATACAATCGTTGAAGGACAAGTGGAAGGGAAAAAGGGCAAGGGACGGCCCCGAATGAGTTATATAGGACAAGTTATAAAGGATATAAAAGAGAATAAATATGTAGCTATGAAAAGATTAGCGGATAGGAGAGAGAAATGGAGAGCTGCGTCAAACCAATCTTAGGATTGTTGACTAATGATGATGACAGAAGAATTATAAAGATAGAATGGAGAGACCGAATAAGTAATGGGGAAGTGCTAAGAAGACCGGTAGAGAATAGATGTCTTATGAAAATCTTGAGGAGAAGAAGGTGTAACGTTCACCCTGAAAACTCTACTGGGCTCACCGTGGAACCGGCCGGTTAAGGCAAGCCCAGTAGAGTTTTCAGGGTGAACGTTACACTTCCCCCCTTCCTAAATAAAAATTTTTCCCTAGAAAAATTTTTGTATTACACCAGCTTTAAATCTTTTATATGCCAGGGACCATCTGTTAGTCCCTGTTCATCCTGGAGAAGGTAAGCCTTATTTCCTACTTTAGAGTGGACTAGATAAGGACCTAAATATTTTGGTGCTAATTTGGAAGAAAAGTAATTAGCAGCATTGGATTGTACAAAGTTTCTCCTTAAAACTTTCTGTCCGGGCTCTATATTCACATCTCTCCTCCGCAGGTTATAGTAATGGGAATTCTTTTTATAAGCTTGCTGTAATCGCTCGACAACTTCCTTCCTTATTTCCTTGACCCTCTCTAGGTGTTCTAAATGTTTTCTACGATTTTGAAAATCTGGAATCTCTCTTCCATTTATTTGTATTTTCCTTAACGTCCCATTTAAGAAAATTTCTTCCCCAAATACTAGTTTATGAGGACTACATCCGGTCACCTCATGATCGGCAGAATTTATGGCATAATTAATTTTAGATAAATTTTTATTTAGGAAGGGGGGAAGTGTAACGTTCACCCTGAAAACTCTACTGGGCTTGCCTTAACCGGCCGGTTCCACGGTGACTCACTCTCCCATTTCCCCGTATTCCCTTCGCTGGGTGTGCGGAGTCATGGTTCAGGCAACCACCCCTCCCCTTCCCAAATAATCCTTCCCCTACCTACACACCCACCTCCCACCAAACCCCCCTCCCCTCCTGGATAGGTCGGTGGGCTGGCCGGGAGAGCCCAGGTAACCATGCGTTAGCCAGGAAGCGAGTCTAGGTGAGAGAGGCGAGCGAATATGCGTGTGTGAGGACAGGGAGACGGAGGACAGACAGAGAGAGAGTCACCGTGGAACCGGCCGGTAAAGGCAAGCCCAGTCGAGTTTTCAGGGTGAACGTTACAAAGGAACAACTAAGTTTGCCACATTGAGGCATTATGGCCTGATGAAATCAATCTCCGAAGAGTAGGTGGAAGGGAAGAAGGGTAAGGGACGGCCCCTAATGATTTATATATAGCAATTTATACGGCTTTTAAAGAGCAGAAATAATTATAAGGCATTATACGTTAAGAAATAAGAAAGAAATTATTAAGGATTTAAAAGAGATGAAATACGCCACAGTGAAAAAGGCTAGCGGATAGGAAAGCGGAATTGAGATCTGCGTTAAACCAAGGATTGCTGACATGTGATCATGATCACTTAGTTACATTTGTGTGATGTCAAATTTGCAAAAATTGCGCACAAAAGTTTCACAAAATTCGCACAAAATCTTTCGCACTCAATAGGGTGGCTTCCTATTATTATTTTACTGCCTAAATCGAAAGACTTTTACTCCAGGAGTACATATTTCACGCTTTTGGATTTTTAAATTACGATACCTATTTTTCGCGATTAAATTAAAAGTGAACAATTTCAAGCGCTCCAAAATGCGACGGCTAATTATGGATCCTGGGAAAAGCCCGTGTGACGACATTCTGGTCCCAGCTGTCGCCGTTTGAGGCCACCTTAGTGCAAGGCTATGAGGGCCGCTAAGATGCAGGCTGCTAGAAGGTAGCGCTTGGCTTAAATAAGGATTATTAATACCCTATCAAACGAAGGAAACTTTGCGACCAATGGTAATTTTAACAGGTGATTATTATGAGATGTTTCCCTGAGCTCTGTGCCTCATACATGCATTGGTAATCTCAGACGATGTAAAACTCTTGACTACTCGTATAGCATTTAGGTCCCTGTGACGTCATGTGGAGTGGCATCGCATGGGCTCCAATCTGGCCTTTTTCAAATGAGGTTAAAATTGGCCATTAACATTCGTCTAAACTCGGATTACTAAGACCAAATAATTTGTATATTTTGAATACACTAATGGTGGGTAACGAATCGCAATCAATGCCTTTCATTTTCTTTGATGACGGAAACTACCCTATTCTCTGAAGATATCTTCAAAAGTTAGCCTTTTCTATGAGCCTCAATAGGATATAAATTGGAATCATAAGTGATGTTAATTTATGGAACAGTGCCATAAATTAACCTCACTTCCCGGTTTAAGTGTGGCATGCTTCTTTCTAGGTAATTATGCGAAAAAATTATGAAACAGAATAGCGGGAACTCTTTTTTGTTCGTTTATTTTTTTTATTTTATGCGTCCTGCTGCGATATTATGAAAGGATACTGCTCCTTGTGATAAGAGAAATTTGGGTCCGAAACAATAATGAATATCCCATGATTACAGTATATACTCTGTGCCGTGGTATCTCGCCTGGATCTAATCGTTCGATTTGTAAGGGTAACGGCAGGCTCATTTATTTGCGAAAAAGGTCCGCGATGCATCTTGAATATCATCAACATTTTTAAAGGCTTAATCCGTTTTAACCTTTAAAAGCACTTATCGTGAGCAATCTTTCTTAAATTTGTTTTAGATTTTATCTTTTGTTTTTCTGTAACAGAGGGAAAAATCAGTATTTTTAGGGACATTTTAGGGCCTTTTGCTAAAATGGCCTCTCTATATCCTCATCCATTAGCCATTAAGATCAAGTTTTTGTCGCCGCCTGCTAATAAATTACGTTGAATGTCATGGTTCAAACGCATACTCCATTCTAAAATTTGAGAATCAAAATTGATGCTGCACGTTGGCCACTATTAAACGCCTTACCTGAGTACGGTTCAATTATCTCATATTTTGGTGTCCTGTTTCCAGGCGAATCAAAGGGTTTTTAAGAGAAATACATTTAAATTTCTTATCCGCCGTTTAATAGTGCTGTTTTTTCGCGAATAAATTTTACATTATCATCGCACAGACTTGAGAGACTTATCTGTGGAAATAAACTCAATAGATGTAATTTTTCTGATATTGGATTACATTTTTCGGATATTTTTAAATACGGTCCCGGTTACGATGGGGCACGTTAACGAAGTGCACTTTTTCCGAAAAGAGTTGCAACTGGCGCGCCACCAGTAATGGTCATCGGAAACGGGGCAAGTTTACACAACAGACTTGGAACCAAGAAACATTTTCTTTAAAACGGTTAAAATCCCAAACAGGCCAACAACTTACAGCACGAATTTTGACTTTACAAACTCCTTTATCAAAACAACAATATCAAAATTTCCTAAGTTTAAACATTAAAATTATATAATTCATTTAAAAAAATCCGCGTAAAAGTGCCCCGGTCTCCCCTAATTTGCGCCGCACTGTGCAGTTCAGGCTTTGTACAACATTGAAGGAGGACACGAACAGGCTTAAGGAGGTAAAGATTCTGGAGTTAAGAAAATTGAGAAGGTGAGGTGAACACATAAAAACTTAACGTGGGAGGCGCATGGCATTTTTGGTAACGATAAGAGGCTTTAAAGCTATGGTCAACACGGCTCTGACTGGCTAACCTTCCTCTTTTCGGCTAGTTCCAGCCAGTTCATCGCGTTCGTAAACAAGAATAAAACGTCAAGCGTTATCTAATGATAAATAGTTTCCGTAAAGACACGTTAGGTGCTGTGTCCGTACAGTGATGAACTCAAGACCAAGAAATCGGCCCCTGTAGCGACTTAATTGGGTATTTAAGTTGAACGGAAAATAACTTACAAGGACACATCGCGAAAGTGATATTCGGGATCAGAATGCCGATATTACTTTCTGCAACTACATAGTAATGTAGAAAAAGTGTCAAGGCTTCCATCCACATAGGCCCGGATTCGAGAGATATTCGCATGTAAAGATGTCGCGCGCAATTAGAAAATGTAAAACAAATCGCCAAGTAACTTAATAAAACGAATGGGGATGAGTTGTGACAGTGATTTCTAAAATTATAAGAGAGAAAAAAATTGTCCCACATCGGGACCCGGGATACACGTCAACAGTCACTGGACGAGCGTCTTACATCACTATACCACCGCGATAGTTAGGCGATTACTCAAGGGAACTCATGGTGCGCGAAATATTTACATGAGAATATCTATCGAAACCTGGCCTAAGTGGAAAAAAGCCGCGACACTTTTTTTTACATTACCTATGTAGTTTCAGAAAATAATATCGGCAATCAGATCACAAACATCACTCTCGCGATGTTTCCTTGTTAGTCTTAAATTTTGGTCGAAATTTGAAATACAAAGTAGCTAATGCACATGAAACTTCGATCATATAAGAAGAAAGCCATAAGCTAGTAAAGGAAATCTAGACGGCTTAGTCCTTTTTTGCTATAAAACTGTAAATGCGATTCATCAACCAGTAAACCACAGAAGTCCGCCAAAATTCCGTTTCTGAGCACACAAAGAAATAGATGTCCCCTATAAAAGTGTTTGCATGTCACCAGAAGCGCAGAAATATATGGGCTTGAGTTTGATGTCCTTCACTTTAAAATAATATTTAAAATAGGGTAACAGAATTTTGCAATAGAGTAGCATTAAGGGCGTTTTATATGGGGGACACCTGATAGTACAATCTAACGTGTGTACGAAGGCGCAGTAAATATTGCGTCGTGTACAGCGGTGAACCGCTAGAACGCGAGTATGCATGGACGTGAGATGGCAAAATAGCCCCTGTTCTAATTTCATTCATGCATTCGCGCAATTCTACGCCACTTTAGAAAATAATGCTGTTCTAATCTGCGCAATTGCGTGCCCCGTGTAAAACGGTTTTTAGGCAATACAAAAAAAAACCTTACAAATTTTCACCCTTATTGTAACGCAGACTTCGCAGTTTCGACGACAACGGAGTTGGTACCTTCGACCCAAACGTAGACGTTTAAAAATCGGCAAAAACTCCATACTAAATTATATGGAAAAGGGTTATATCCTTGTTATTTCCATCATGCATATTACATATGATGAATTCACCTAACGTCTCTTTCGCCTTGCCCTTGACTTTTATGACTTTTATTCCCTAGGGAGTGTCTAACTCACAGAATAGTAAACTTAATACATACATGCATAAAAAAATAGGCTAACTCCAGCATTGCGAAAAAGTACCTTTTCATTCATGAAGTCCCTAAAAAAAAACAACATTTTGCAGAATCAAAAATGCAAAAAAGGGTACGATACAAAAAAGTACGAGGGAGTCATCGTTTATTCAGCGAAACATAGAACGACCCCAGTTGTTTTTCCTAGCCTTGCGCTAGCCCCGACCGTATAATGAGGGTCAAAGAGTAATTTATTCATTAAAACTGAATAGGGGAAAAAACACACTCGACAGGACGAGGGAAGAGGAACTAGATGGCGAATCTTTTTTGTTTTTTTTTTTTGCTTCGGGAGGAAAATCCGTTTAAAAAAAGCAACGGACGACAACAGAGCCTTTCGAGGAAGGAAGCGAAACGGAGTTTTGAAAAAAGAAAAAAACAAAAAAATGAGAAAGGGTACACCGTAAGTCTAATGGCGACTCTTTCATCCCAACAAAAAAGGAAGGCTATTAAAGACGAAAGCGGGAATGGAAGATGACCCTTTAAATGAAGACAGACAAAGCCGTAGAAACGTATTCAACACACTCCCAGGGGAATTGCGTCGAGGCCAGGGAAGGGGGTAATGACCTATACGTCCCAATTACAGTCATACGATGATTGAGCTCCACGAATGTAATCATGTAATCATCAACAAGTGACAGCAGTAAGCTGATGGAGACTTTTTCATCAGAAGATTAAGTTTTCAAAGGGATTCCGACTAAAAATCATATTCAAAAACTGACCTCAGTCTCTTCTTAGGGCCTTATTGGATGAGGTGGCCAGGCCATGTTACTACAGCAACGCAGCTGGTTCAACAGCTTGTCACCGGGCAACGATTTTGCGGAGGTTATAATGCTACACGGAAAAAAAGATTTGTAAAAAACTATCAAACTGGTATGATAGGTAGTAATTTTGGTAAAAATATACTGAAACTTTGATGCAAATAATGAAGCGCTTGATTAAATTTATCAAACTTTCTCCATAAATTTTATCGAACATTTCGACATTTCATAATTCGGTCAATGTATAAAATATTTGAGTTAAATTAACTGCATAATTTTAATAATCTATACGCTTTTGGTTTGGAAACTTTCATCGAAGTTATGCTAATTTTACGAAAGTGCTTGCTTGTTTGGTAACACATATGCAACTCTATCGCTTAATTTGATAGAATTTACTTGTATTTTTTCCCCACTTTTTTAAATATTTCTTTTGCGGAAACTTACGAAGAACTTCTAATTTCATGATTTTCAAGCAGAACAATGTTTTTTCAGGGTTGAAACTTTCATATGCGCACGACGTTTATATTATCCCTTTTATCTTAGTAGTATCGTAGAGTAAGTATAAGAGTATAAGAGAATATACTTACTCTATGGTAGTATTTATCAAACTGCTGTGGCCACTTGGATAGAATTTTTCAAACTGAATTTATTAAACTGATTTGGACATTGTTACCGAAATATTTAACGTTCCAAGACAACCGAAAAGTTTGATAAATTTCATCAATATTTGAGACTTCTAAATAAACTTTTTTTTATTGTAGGGTAGCCAGCAACGTTACCAGACTGGCGAGCGAACGGATACCAAAACCCGTCGACACTCGGTTCACCACTGGCTATTCAGACGGAGCTGTGTGTAGATGACCACTCCAGAGTCCACTGGCCTTAGTTATTAGTATACTAATAGCAGGGTTCCCACTCTAACTACATTATAAAATCGACTGTTTTTTTCCAGGTTTTCACGGTCTAAATGTCATAAAATTCACGGTTTGTAGATAAGGCATTTCAGGCAGAAATATTGATCACGTAACAATCATCGGCCGCACGTGAACTAAAAATGTAACAAACGCAACAGATGCCCTGAATGTAAACGCAGCAATGACAGTGCTATCTCTCATGACGTCACCTATCGTTAGCAAAATTCATGTCCGGCTAAAAGGGTGTGAGTGGGAAAATGGAGAGAGCAGGGTGGCAGGGAAGAGAAGAAGTGCCTGATTTTTTGCCAGGGTTAACGTCTTCTAATCGTAGGCTTAAGGTCAATGTGCTGTCATGGCACACACGGACCAATTAATAGTTGCGCTTTCGAATACACGTGTGCAGGTAAATGAGTGGACGGTATCTGCACGTGACTCGACCTTGAAACACGATCGAAACATCCTTTTTTTTCTTTTAATCCGTATACCGTAGTTCCACAATCAAGTTTGAGAGATTTCTAAGGTTTTATGACGAAATTCACGGCTATTTCCAGGTTTTTTCACGGTAGACGAAATTCACGGCTTATTCAAGGTTTTAAGGTTTTCACGGTTGAGTGGGAACCCTGACTAAGTTATAGTCAGTCGACAGGACTTTGGTAAGTGAAAACCAACCCCACTCCGAATTAGGATACCAACAAGGATGAGAAATTTGGGAACTCGTCACGAATGCTCAGACGAAATAAAACGAACAAGCATACAATTTTCAGTAATGAATCGAAATAAATTGCACAGTATATAGGCTACTACAACTTCCAAAAATGCAAAACCTAAAACAGAGTTTCTCAACATTAGTACTGAAACGGTTACGTTACTAGGACGGAAAAACATGAAAAAATAGCACAGAACCGAACATATCAACTGAATAATTCAACTTAGACTGGCGTATGATAAGGGCTAACTCCTCCAGTGAAATTTCTCGAGGTAGCTCGGATGGTCGTACGCGTATAAAAATAGGCGCCTTGAGTTTATAGGCTTTTTTCATTGCTTAACAAATGGTATAATCGGATATTTTCATCACGTTTAAGCCCAAGAAAGAAAAATATTCGCCACTAGATATATTTAGATCAACTTCGGCATCAAAGCGTAGGTGCGTGGATTTTGCCGCAAAAAAATTATCTTTCAAGCAGTAATTTACTAAATAAAGAACCGTAATCAGGTAAAGAATAACGCATCTGAATATTTCAAAATATTGCGTTAACCTTTCCAGTTATGCACTCATTGTCAGCATTATTTCCTTACCAAAAGGTTGTCATTAATAATATCAAAGTAGCTACATCTAAATTAGAAATTACCTAAAAAAATCTCTACAGCCCTTTCTGCTACCTAGCGTTCGCACTTCGATGTTTCACTACCGATAGCATAGAAAGTACACGACGGATTTAAAAATGCAATCTACTCATGCTTTCGTAAGGGGGTATGATATTTTTTTACTCCATCAGCATGAGGAATAAAAATTTGTAGTTAGTGATCTCATTAAACCTAAATTAAATTCTCGTCTTTGTTTCAAATTGGCGTAATTATGAATAAAAACATGAGTCGACATCAATCCCGTTCTTCATGATAGAATTTACGATAAAAAATACAAAACCCTATTTCCAGAGGCTCTTACATCTACAGATATGAAAATATATTTCTCCATCTGGCTCGTTGCGTGCTCAAATTTTGATTTCAATCGTGCCAACGACATCCATCACACCGCACCTACGCAAGCAGAATTTTTACGACGTCCGACGCATGCATCCATTACAAGCGAGTACACGGTTTGTTCGTTGGAAATTCTACACGAGCTGCGTGATCGAAAATCTGCTCTCAGAACCTCTATTTTTATTTTATACGTACACCGAATTTTTTTTGCTGAATGACAAAAAACATAGGAGAACCTGGAACACGTCCTATCGACATGTTTTTTTTTCCTTTCCTTTCAATTTTTAAATTTTTTTTACGACCCAAATGAGTCCGCGAGGAAAAAAAATATATAAAATGAAAAACGGATTCCGAGATTGGCGATCGTCGCGCCCTGCGGTTCGCAAAGGAACGAATTTCGATAAGGGTACACGCAGTTTGTTGTGCGGGTAGCAGTGGCGTAGCTAGGAATATGCTTTTGGGGGGGATGAGATGGCCTTGGGCGGGAAAAGTTTTGAAAAATGACATTCCTGAATATACATTTTACATCAATTTGGCACTAAAAATTTAAAGTTAAGCAGATGCTGTCATCATATTTCAAAACTAGGCACTATTTTCAAGTAACTTTTTAATTTCTCTGATGCTTTGGGGTGGGGGGATCTATCCCCTCATCCCCACCATAGTTACGCCACTGGCGGGTAGGCTAAATTTAGGAGACCAGCGCAAGTGGTAGCGATGCTATCGTGAACAGAAAGAGGAAGGTAAAGAGTTCTTAGGACCTTATTAATTTCACTGTCTTCGCAAGTATGTTTCGTCCACAATGATGTTCTCAAATTTTAGAAATAAATTTATTCAAAATATTTATAAATTTATTCCAAATTTTGATCTATTTTTCATCCCTCATCTATATCGCAGCATCCCCATCGCAATTTCACCTCTACTCCTCGAACCACCATACGAAGTCCACCATTCTTTATTTGATAATACTGTTGAAAAATATTGTGTTCATCATTTCTTGCGTTTGCCTCACCATTAGTTAATTGCCTCCTTGTCATTGTGAGTTGTTAGTCTTCTTTAATTGGCCTCCTACTGTTATTGGACTCCATACCTAATGAATAAGGCGTTTTCATGAATGGACTCGCTTTCGCTCATTTTTGGGGTTGCTCTACCCCCTCAACCCTTCCCGGAAAGGCCTATGGCCTTCTCTGGTCACAAACAATATTTATTTACAATATTTGTTGAACCCTATGACGTAACACCGTATCTCCCTCCGTTGTCAACATGATAATTCACAAAAAGTGCAATTGCAAGATTTGGCCAAAATTAAAAGTGCTCCGATCGGTCTGAAAATTGATTTCTCGATGTGTCATAAGGCTTATATTCAAAAGTTCAAATTCAATGAGATTTTTGAAAAATCAATTTTTTTGAGCCCAAAATGCCCCCCAAAAAAAAAGACGTTGAAGCAGTTGGAAACCTGTATTAGATAGAAACTTGAGTTTTTTGACAAATTTTCCTAGGACATCTGAAGATTTTAGAGGGGGTCGATTCTATGACTTTTTGTCCTATCTCGTTAGGTTCACCGCTAACATTTGCACGAATCAGTCAGTCGGTCAGTGGTTGGAAGTGGTTTTAACAGGATACAGATACCAACCAGTGGGCTATTCAAGCGTACAAAAAGGGGTTTTTAATGACTCATTTAGCTATCACATTAAAAAAGTAGTCTTTAAAGTTATAGGTGCAAAACTTCTCTCAATATTCCATAAATACACAGATAATTTCCAGAGTATATTCACCTTATTTTTAAATGATAAATCTTAATTATCTCTCGGCGGAAAAATACTTCACTTGGTCATCAAATTGTAAATTTAATACGACGACTCGTGGAAGATGCCGCCACTCCAAAAAGTTTCCCAAGTCATCAAAAGAACACAGTTAAAAACCTTTTTCCTCGCTGGAAAGTGAGGAAACAAGAAATATGCTTATATAAAATACTTTTGGTGCCAAGTATTGTAAGGTTATTAGTGTATTACGTGGTTTTACAACCTTAACTTTGACTTGACCGCGGGTATTTCAACATACATGAGCCAATTTCAAAGCCGTATACCGTTTGAATAAATATTTGAAAACATAGAAAACGGGATTTTCAGAGCAACAATACATAATGCTACGTCAAGTAAGTCTAAAAAATACATGCCTTTTGAAATTACATCGAAAAACTCAACAGGAACTCTTTAGAATTACACCATTTTATCAACAGGTAACAATGATTATTCATTGCATTGGCGATCACTCACCAAGTTCCCAAGTATACACACAAGCCGAACTGAACTCACCTGAAAGTAAAAAAAATACTGCGTTAGCCTTTACAACTATACACTCAAAATCATGTTCTCACCAAATTTTTATCAATTATAGCATCAAAGTCAGCACATTTAAAGCAGAAGTGGCCCAAAAAAATCTCCACACTCCTTTCTGTTCGATAGCGTTCGAACTTCGATGTTTCACCACCGATAGCACTAAAAGTAGATGACGGATTTAAAATGGAATGTTCGTTTCATTTCGTCAGGGTTCGTTTCAAATATCTTCGCGACTGAGAGGCAGGACCAAGTTTTTTTCTGGAGAGTGAGGGCGAAGGGCACATGAATTCCTGAGAACCAACCAAAATGCGAGAGGTACGGCCTACGGAAAATTCAATCGCTTTCTGACCACCGTGGTATACGGTTCGTAAGTTAGCTGTGTAGCCAAGTGGCACGAGAGTTTTTGACACAGTCACTCGTTTCCATTAACTGGCGAAGTCTTTTGAGAAAACTTGGCAACTTGGCCCACCTTTCTCTCTCTCCCCATCCCACACCCCTAGTGTCGCAGATCCCACCTCCAAGCCGCGACGCCGCTCGAAACATTCCGAGCAAGCACGAATGGGCCAGTCGCAAAGATATTAAAAAAGGATCATAGCGGCTATGATTTTTTTTACTCTACCAGCAACGGGAAATAAAAATTTGTAATACACGATCTCACTACGTAATACTTGATATATATAACATATACATCAAGTATTACGTATATAACTTGATAATAATGAACATTGCACAGCATAAATCTGATAGTAACAATAGCTACTCCTTCTTTCCCTATACTCAGAAAGTATAAAAATCCTATCTATCAAGTCGATCACCAGAAATATAATCCGGCACTTGAAAAAATATAAGTGAATCCAAATAGTTTATTTTACAGGGGTCGTACGAAGAGCGTTAAGAACGTTATACCCTGGCGGGTCGTCAATTTGGAGGCTTCGCAGCTTTTACGAAATCGAATCTACGTTTTAGCATCCTTGGATACCGATCACGTCGTCGTAATGTTACAAGGAATCCTTGCGACACAGAATATGTCCCATAGTGACAGAATAAAAATAAAAAATGGATTTGGGACCATTTAGTATGAAAAAGTTTCCATAAAAAAACGATCAGCTAAGGAAGAAATGCAAATCACGAAATGAATGAAAATTGAAGAAAATTTACAATCGAAAATAAAGGTGCAAAAAATTTAAGTTGGTTCCAATTAATTGATTAATCTAGCCATCGAATATGATTACTCTAAGTACATCTTAATACTACCCCGCGAGCCGCCCGCCTAAAACGGCGTGTGGCAGTGGATGTTAGGACACAAGCCGTTTAATATTGTACTTACAATGTAGCAACGTACCAACTTACGCGGTGGGAATTAAGAAAAAAATAATAAAATTGGGTAACCTTCTGTGACGCTAGAACACATGGAACTTGTGGTAAACAAGATCAGTTTCTGAGCTGAACTTCTTCGTCCTACGAATTTTGACGTAAACATAGAATGTTTTTTTTTTTAAGAAACTTCTCAATATTATGAATAATTGCGTGCAAGCATAAAAGAGTTTAAAAGAAGAGAGGTAATTGACGTGGAAATGGCACATCTGTTGTGAACCATCGATAAAAATAGGAAAAAATTATAAACTGGGTAATATTGCACTCAAGGCGAATGAATTACGACAGGGAAGGGTATGCGGAGGTTATTCCTGGGGGGATTGAATAAGGGGCGTGGAGAAGGTTCTATAAGGTTGGGGACGGAAAGGGGAAGAACGTGTTGAAAATTTATGACTTCCGAAAAAATATAAGAGTAATGAGAAGAAAAATGTGCGTCGGAAGTGGAGAAGTAGTGGGCCTATTCCCCCAAGTCTTTTCATTTGGAGACCCTGCCCTTACCCTTGAGGGACACGCTGGCTGGATTCTGCACAGGGTCTGAGCATAGGGGACAGGGACTTGAGAAAATGGGGGTGGGAACTTTCCCTTTGCCACTCCTATGCTCCTGAATTTTTCAAAGAAGATGGACCCTGTTTCTCTGGGTTTTCAATATTACATAACACGTTGCGCACGGCAGTGTTTAAATGCCTCCTACCCCTCTGTTCCGGCAGTTATTTAAACCCGAGTAACATAATATATATATTGTACGTATGTATGTAATTGTTATGCGTTTCTAAAAGCAAGTTAGTTACCATGTGTATTAGTATTGTGTGCATTTAGAACATTATAGGAATATCACAATTGATTGAAAACGATAAGAAACAAATATCACTAAATTCAGCGAAAGAAATTTATTTGTCATGTATTGATAGCACCAGTCCTGTATAAACAGTGTATGATGATAGCCCCAAAACGATTTCACAAGGGGTACCTATACACTCCACCACACTGAAAGGATTTTCTGTTGTAATGTAATTGCATTGAGTGGAATAAAGTTATTTTATTATTATTATATGCATTCTTCCATTTAATGTGCCATTGTTTATATTTAAGCAGTATTTTTAATGGAATTTTTGTACTTATTCACGCAAGATGTTATCAACCCTTTTCGGTGTGATGCGAATGCGTGAAAGTAGCAACTTCGAAAACAAGCCTTTTTTTAACGAAAAATATATGAAGGCAGTCAAAAAGCAAAGACGAACTTCGACCTGAAGATGCCTGGTGGAATCCCAGCGAAATTGCTGTCAATCTCAGACAAACAACGCGGCGAAAACCCGGGATATAAAAAATCAAAACGCCACGGAAGACCAAGAGCCAAATTTCCA
This sequence comes from Ischnura elegans, assembly GCF_921293095.1. Classification (NCBI taxonomy): domain Eukaryota; kingdom Metazoa; phylum Arthropoda; class Insecta; order Odonata; family Coenagrionidae; genus Ischnura; species Ischnura elegans. Next base: position 39,279,568 of record NC_060256.1, read on the forward strand.
AAAATATACAACTTATGCAAAATTATATTATTGATGATATTTTTATTTTACATAAGTAAAAACATAAATGATTAATAAACATTTTCAAAATAAAAGGAATCAAGAATAAAAACTATTTTGTTTTTTTTTTATTTATTTTAAAATTTATCTGTCGATCGCGGTAAAAACGAGAATCTAAATCTACCAGCCTAGTTTTCAATTTTTCTTGATTCCAGTTTTTATTGCAAAGAGTCGCGACACCTGAGTTGGAAGCGTTATATCTCGATAACTAATCGTAAATAATCGTAATAAATCACTGTAATGAAATAAATAGGAAATGGAAGGCCATTTCTTTCTACGTTTTCTCAATATTATCAGAAACCTACCCTTACGTTAGCGATTTCGTTCTCCGGCTTCGTTTGAAAAAAAGCATGTTTTTTTTATTCTCGGTAAATGGCAGCTCCAATTTGAACGCTATTTCTTCCGGAACTTCTCCTTGTATGGACATGACAGCCGATACAATAAAAGAAGGCACTCTAGAGTAGAATTTTCAACTAATATCTTCTTCTTCTTCGTGGCACTATAGCCCAGTGTGGGCCTTCGCCTGCTGCACTCCTGCTCCTTCATTCTGTCCTGTTGGCAGTTATCTCCCGCTAACCTCTTCCTCCCATCTTGCCCAGGTCACACTGTACTTGGTCCATCCATCTGCTCTTGGGTCTTCCCCGTCTTCTCCCCTTAAATAGCCTCCGTTTTAGGGGCGCAGCTAGAAATTAAGGCTAGGAGGGGTTTTAGGCGCAACTAATACTTTGGGGTGTGGGGGTATTGCATACCCACCAGGGTAAGCGGGAGGTGCGGGGGTCCTCCTCCAGAAAAATTGGAAGAATGATGGTTCAAAATGGCGAGTTTTACGGCTTTCTCAGGGATATTTGATAAATCCTAACACTATTCTATAAGTAATACTGATCCAAATAAGTAAAATGGATTAAACTTAAAAATTTCTCTGAGCTCTGGGAGGGGGGGGGTTTAACCCCCAAAACCCCCCCTCGCTGCGCCACTGCTCCCTTTGACCATCCGTTTTCGTATCTCATCTCCTGACATTCTCTCAACATGTCTCATCCATCGTATTTCTCTCATACATTCCCTCAACATGCCTTTTGCCACACGCCTTTTAGGCGGCTTGCGGGGTATTATGTAGATGTATCCTCTGTGCCTTGATGAACTTTACTATGGTCTTCCCTTCGATCAGCCGTTCTATTTCCTCATCATATCTTACCCTACAATCCCCCCGGTCGTGCAATGGGCTATGTATTTTACGAAGGAAATGTCTTTCGTAGGTTCTGAATCTTTCTTCATCCGACGCTTTCATTGTCCAGGTCTCTGAGCGATATGTCGCCACGGGCCGTACTAATGTCATTTAAAGTTTCAACTGATATCACTAGCGCCAAAACTTGTAAAAGAAATCCCACGATTTTTTTTCTTTATTCAACTTATTTCCGCCCACTGTAGCAATACTTCTACATCTTATCGTTCTGAGCATAAAAGGCTCTCGAAGAAAACCTACAGTTGTCACAAATATATTGCTGAAGGTTGCAAAAACTCAATGCACTCATAAGTTTATTTGTGAAGCTGATCAATATAAGCACACTGACTGTAAGAGACATGTTAAAAACGGAAATTCAATATGGACGGGAACTGTCAGTAAATTACTTATAAGTATGAAAGTAAGTAAAGAGAAAACAGGAAATGGCACGGGATATATTATTTTAAAATTTCTCCCAAAAGCAGGCATGCCCTGAAGATTCATCCTTTCTGTAAATTCCACTCGTAGAAATTGAACAAAATTATATTCTGACCTGGCGTCACCATCCGACTTAGCTATTTGGCTACTGATCATTCTGAAGAAACAAGTTGCCGGCCTCGGTGGCGGTGGGGGAAAGTCTGAGCGGAAATGGGTAAAAATAATGGAGAAAAAAATTAAAAACTCACAGAAAATTGAAAAGCACTGACGGCATCACATCATTTCACCCTTAACATCCGCGACTTCTAGGGTCCGAGGGGAGCCAACTTCGCTGGAAGATGGTGCTGAGACATCGAAACCATCCGTTATACGAGGCATATTCATAAAGTCAGGGCCTTTTGGTCACAGGAAAAAAATATACTCATATGAAACACATTTTATTGGCACTTCTAGTTGGCTACAAACCTACTTTACTTCTCCACATGATCACCGTTTACTTCTTAGCATTTTTCGTAACGCTGCAACAGCTTCTTTAACCCCTCCTCATCGTAGCTCGCCGCCTGAGAGATGAAACAATTGACTACGCCGTTGAGTCAAATAGGACAGGTTATTAAGGATGTAAAAGAGAAGCAATACGTCACTATGAAAAGGCTAACAGAAAAAAGTGGGATGTAGAGCTGCGTCACACCAGTCTTACCATTGTTGACTTAAATATAATGATGACCTTTACAACCCCTTCCCAGATTTTTGTAAGCACTATTACAGTAAATTGGCGTTTGCCATAATTTACTCTCCCTTACGTACTAGACTTCAATCCCATCCTTTCCTCTCCATTTCACTATTTTTCTTTCGCCAAAAATTTTCTACATAGGTACCTATGGAAATAGGAAGCTATGACTTCAAAATCGACTCTAGTCTACTTCAATTATCGTTGGTTGGTTTTAATTTTACAAATAAAACACATTTTCCCTATATACCTGCTCGTACATAGACTGGGTGTTTACACGAGGCATCATAAAGTAAGGGGCCGTTTGATCGGTGAAAAAATACACTCATATGAAACACATTTTCTTGGCAATTTTAGTTGGCTACAAACCTACTTCACTTCTCCACATAATCGCCGTTCAATTATAAGCATTTTTTTCTAATCGCTGCAACAGCTTTTTTTAACCCCTCTGAATAGAAGCTCGCCGCCTGAGAGTTGAACCAATTGACAACGCCGTTGAGTTCCTCTCCGGTTCGTCGTGCAATGCCTGATGCAATGCTGTGACACAAGTTCAGATGTGCAAGCTGCTCCTATATCCTCTTGCATAGTCCCCTAATCCCAATACTTTTGCTAATAGGACAACTGCCACTACCGTACCCTGGCACAACCGTACCCAGTCTACTCTATATGCGAGGTATATTAAGGGCCGTTTAGTCACAGGAAAACATATACTCATGTGAAAAACATTTTATTGGCACTTTTAGTTAACTACAAACCTACTTCACCTCTCTACATAATTAACGTTCACTCCTAAGCATTTACCGTACCACTGCATCAGCTTCTTATGTCCTCTGCATAAAAGCTCGCCGCCTGAGAGTTGAACAAATTGATAACGCCGTTGATTTCCTCTTCGGTTTCGAAATATTGTCCACCGAGCCACTGTTTCACGTGCAAGAAGAGGAAGAAGTCATTAAATGCAAGGTAAGGACTGTGCGGTGGTTGGTCAAATAGCTTCCAACGAAACTCTTGAATTTTCTCCTTGGTTTTGGCAGCAGTGTGAGCCTGTGGCTTCGTGCAATTGGTTCAACTCTCAGGCGGCGAGCTTCTTCTTGAAGAAGCTGGTGCAGCGGTACGAAAAATGCTTATAAGTGAACGGCGATTATGTAGAGAAGTGAAGTAGGTTTGTAGCCAACCGAAAGTGCCAATAAAATGAGTTTCATGTGAGTGTATTTTTTCCTGTGACCAAACGGCCCTTGCTTTATGAATGTGCCGCGTATAAAGGATGGTTTCGATGTCTTTGCACCATCTTCTAGCGAAGTTGGCTCCCCTCTAACCCTAGAAGGGTAATTTTAAGGGTGAAATATTGTAGTGCCGTCAATGATTTTAAATTTTCTGCAAGTTTTTCAATTTGTTTGAAAAATGCTAATAAGTGAACAGCGATTATGCAGAGAAGTGAAGTAGGTTTCTAGCTAACCACAAGTGCCAATAGAATGTGTTCCATACGAGTATATTTTTTCCTGTGACCAAACGGCCCTCACTTGTGAATATGCTTCTTATTAAATCAAATTACAGATGAAAATTGCCATTTTTTTTATTGTCAAGCTCGATTCAGTCACCATGTTTCCAGAATAAATGCATCTCTTGTTGAATACAGTTGATCTGAACTTAAAAACATCAGAGAATTTATTTTTAGAATACGTGCACCAAGACCGGCGATGGTTCGGCCACATGTCGCCCTTGTTTCCCCGCCATATTTTATCGGAACGATCGAGATGGTCATAAAACTTCACCTTACGGCCGTTTTGAGCGGGCAAAATGAAATCCCTATGCCGCGACCCTCGCGTTAAAATAAAAAGGACCAGGAGGCAGTCAATTTCACCACGTCGTCCATTAAAGTCATGTCTCTTGCCTTGCTGAACCGGCAAGTTTGGGAAAATTATTTTTTTTATCATTTTCCATATAAGCCTCCCTCTATTCCCTCAGTTTGCTCTTATGCACACCTACTCAGCTCATATTCCATTCAGGCCCTCTTATCATGGCCGATTCAGAGCCAATTTCACTGCCTTAACCACAACTCTCAACTCTTCAAGAATGGCTTTATTCTTTTCCAATATGGAAAATATTTCCCTTTATTTTCCAAATTTGGGATCAGGAATATTTTGGCAACTATCCACCTTACATGCTCTGAAAATTTCAAAGGGCTTATATTTTAAATAAAGTAAATAATTACGGAACAAAGACTAGTAAATCGAGATTGATGCGTTTTCCTATGTATTTATTGCTCAGTACTTAGTTTGGTATTTCCTATCTCCCCTCACTAGATTAGTTTACTGCTTAAATAGTCATTAACCCGGTAAAATGCATGACCTGAAAACAGAAGTTCAGAGTGCATATAAAAATCGGAATAGAAGGAAAAATGCATAACTGAACGTACTCCTAATTAAATGTGGCTCAAAACATCGGCAAAAAGAGTTGCTGAAGACCATTCGGTACGACTTTAAAAGTTTTTACTATTTTGTAGATAGATAAGAAGTTAGATTAAAAGACACCCGATAAAATAAAAATTGGATTGTTTATTGGCCATATGGACGCAAGATATTTTTTTAGGGCGCAACAGCAAAATTTATTTTCACAGAAATAGCCGATTCAACATAGAAAAGTACGGGATAAAGGAATTATAATGGACATTAAATCGAGAGACATTATTCGTGAAGCCTACTGGGATTCACTGGGAGTTATTGGATCAAGGTAACACTATTTCATCACAGTAATTGCTTCCATTAAATGCCCGGTGAGACCACAACAATGGTCGTGGATCAGTGAAGGAAACTTAGCTCCATAACATATTCAGGGGGATGGTCGTATTTACCGTAGCATTTTCAACAGAGATATTATCCTAAGGCAATGCAATGGATCATAAACTATGGGCGAATGACTAGGTAGACATGGAGTATGCGTATTAGCAAAGACTGTAATGAGTCGTGGTAAAAAAAAATGGATATGACGTATGAGAATATAGCCTCATTAACCAGCGGAGTAATGGCCACTCTGAAAAGTACTTTCCACGGCCGACCACGATCTATGAGTTGAAAACTCGACTGCGAGAGACAAAGCACAGGTAATAGATCTTTGAAAAAAACAACATGTATTACCACATGGCATGCAGAAACCATAGTATTGGAGTAACTAGCTTTTTCTACAATTTAATAAGGTAGCTTTATTCCAACGATACACAATTATATCATAATTGAAACTTTCAAGCCGATCCGACAATGGTAAGTGGGAGAAAAATGAATTCCAAGATTCCATTGATGAAACAGACGAAGAAAACTAAGACAAAGCGCGAAAAATCAAATGAAACCCGTAAGTAATATTATTTAAGAAAAAATGCCAGTAAATTTTATTTTACCAACACATTAGAATTCCACCAGATTAAACCTGAAAAAACTCTCCCTGTTCAAACTAGTATAAGGCGTTATCCGTTCAAAATTAGTATTTTTTTTCTAATACCGCATCCTTTTTAAGATGTGAGCGTTTCTACGCGTCACTGACTGATCGTTACACCCAGTTTTTGTGCATATATTTCCCCTTTGACTCAATACAAATCAATGTAGGAACTTTCTGGAGGATTCCTCCAAAAATAAGTTAGTGAAAGCATACACTGGCTTTGGTACCACCCTGTGACCCCTGTAGAACCGGAGATTTTAAACTTCAAAGTCGTCGTCACTGACTGACAAAAATGAAACTCCGTTTTTTGACATCGTCACGTTTCTTATGATAGCTCTGAAATTATTCAGGATAAATAAAATCCACGAAATACGTAAATTAGTTCTAGCTGTTGTTTAAACGTATGCAAAATCGTGACTTTGTGTAAGTAATGGTTTCCTCTCTTTGGTCAAAAAAGTGGAGCGTCACTGACTGACGGGAATTGTCACTGACTGACACATGTGATTTGACGCTTGTTAACTTTTCTTTTTCATGGAATGAGCATTGCAAAATATACATATTGAACCCAGAAATTCATATAAAAGAAACCTAAGAGTGGTATAGCCAGGAGGTATGCCCAGGGGGTACGTCGAAGGGGTCCGGACCCCGCCCCCCGAAATATAAAAAACACAATTATTTTCCTTCAGAAAAAGTGTTAACATTAGTTTAAAAACCCCTACCTTATACCCTGTTTTAAAAAGTTTTCCCCCTGTATCGGACCCCCCCCCCCCCGAACGAAATTCTTGGCTACCTCATTGAAACGTAAGCACATAGTATGCATTATATCCAGAACTTTTGCTTCCATTTCTTTGGTCTCGCTTAAAATAGTGAGTACGCCTAGCACTGTGATCTATTATCTAAGGGACATCTTAATTACATTTATAGCAACTAACTCCACATGGTGAACAAAGAGTGTATGTTGTATGGGTTAAATTCCGTGCCACTGTTATTCCAGCATTTCATTGGAGGGAGAAATGCCGTGTACAGGGATCTCTGCAAATTTTATTTTCTTGCTGTTTTAATTGCACACTTGCACTGCATTTATCACAGGAGAACCCGACTTAAAAGCTTCCCAGGTCATTTTTCTGCCTTTGCCCTCAACTACATCAACACCACCCTTGCCATGATCTGTTACGATTTCATTGCCGCTCTCTATTCTTCCTTTTTAATTCCTCGCATTCCCCGCTACGCTTTTTCCTCTCACGATGCTCGCCCTGTCTTTCAGCTCCCGTCTTTGCCATCTGAATCAATCCTGACAGATGGTACAATTAAGGATTTCAGATCTTAACAATCATTCCACTCCTATGTCCCGCTTTCACAACAAACGAACCGAAGCGACGCGACGACAATGAAGGTGACGGTGCAAGCGGCATGCCGAAGGCAACAATTGGCAAAAAAATGAAATACTCCGCCTTGTAAACAAATAATTTACTGAGAACAATAAAACTTATATGGCATTATTACTCGAGGAACATACTATGCCACAAATTTAGTGTACCAGTCGGGGCCAATGAAGCGCACGCACCAAAATTTGAAACCTGAGCACTACCAAAGCTTAAAATGTCAGTCAGTGACGGCGCTCAAGAGCAAACACGGTGAATACCAGAGAATTTTTTAATTCTGATCTTTCATCCTTGTGATGGACTTGATTAGGATACGAAACGATTTATCTCCCGCATCCTTCGTTTTCGGTCAGCGGAAAAAAATGGATGTCAATCGTCACTGACTGACACCAAAACGACGCACTGTTGCATTACATTCCTCTGCAGGAACATGTGACTTTCAAGTATTGATGAAATGGATTGGTAAGTAATAGTCATGATTGGGGAGGATGGTTAACTGAAAATTTTCATGGAAAAATCGTATCTTCGTTGCGAAATCTTCAGTAATAGAATGGCTCTGTAAACGGAATCATTTGCTCATTTAAACAAGAGCTCAATTCCGCGGCGTTTTCGTAAAAAATGGTTGGAGTATGGGGATAAAAAAGTACGGATTATTAAAATTTGAAATATTTACACCATTTCAGGACTTTGAACGGTTCATTTATCTCAAATTGAATTTTTGAACCCTGGTATGACAGTTACGTAGAAACCCTCATGTAGAGAGTTGCCTAGCCGTCAAAGCATAGTAATCGCTTTGAAGCCGGCGATCTCGGCGATCATCTCCATTTCGCTGAAGCTACTCCCCCTATACATTTGCGCTCTCATTGTCTCGGAATGATAATATGGTTAATGGATATAATATGGTTCTTCTCTCCATACCATACTTCCTTGTTCCGGTTTCGGCCGCCCCAGCGCCGACCATGGTTAAGTGGCAGCGTTACTAACTACTGATATCTCCGTTACCAACGCGTGCTCAGACGTTTACGTTTAGGGCTATCGCGGTACGGACTACGGTTACGACCGAGGTTGTGTGAAAAAAATTAGACTTCCTGCTTCCCCTCTTCATATGCGTGGCAGAAAAATATCATACAACAAAGGAAAAAGTCGTATTTCACCCAATAATTGTCGCCGCCTGATTTGTGGTGATACTTTTTCGACCGATAACGCAAACCAAGATGGCCACATGCGCGATCTCATTGGTAAGAGGGTATCATTTATCTCACTCTCATGCACCTCAGAGCCTTAACACACGATATGATATTCTATATTTTATAAAACCGTTTTGTTGTTTGCTATCTTGTCCAGGTCAAAACTTCTAAATTAATTTTAACGAACTTTCCGATTAGCTATCCAGCTGAAATTTTCAGAATAACTCAGAATCAGATAACAATGCCTTTTACAATGATTTTGACTTTTATAATGCTTTTAACTGTTTCACGATTATTATTCACAATTTAAAATTAAATATAGAGATTCGCTCAAAAGAATGGGCAAAAAATCTGGTGGCGGAGCTGCGATCATTTGAAGGAACGAGAATGATAGAAACATAAAAACAAATTTGTTTACTAACTTTTTCATTGTTCTAACCATAAATGGATGTAATATAAGAACTACTAACCATTTGTAAGTTTTGCCGTAGGATGAGTGTGCAAGTATTTTAATTTATACAAGAATAGAAGAAGTCGAATTTCACCCAAGAAATGGCGCCTCTCAAGATATTAACATACATTAACATTAACATTTTGACCGATGGTGCTTATCAAGATGGCCACATTCTGCAGTAGGATAACATCATTCCACTGTCTTCGATCTCAAGAGCCTTGCATGAACACATGGTGTGATATTCAACGGTGCGCAGATTGCAACCAATCAACTATTTTTCTTACAATAATTGAAGAAGTCGAAATTCGTACAAATATATAAGTGGCGTCACTTGATCTGTTGTGATACATTTTTGACCGATAGTGCTCACCAAGATGGCCACGTTCGGGGATAGGATATCATCATTCCATTCTCGTGGACCTCAAGAGCCTTGCATCAACGCACGATGCGATATTCAACGGTGCACACACTTTACCCAATCAATTATTTTTCGAGATGGGACGCACACTTTATTCCAGTACGGTCCCACCTCGCAATTTCCAATTAGGGCCAATGATGATGCAGCCTCTCGTATTTTTGCGCAACTTTTATTTCGGAGGAAGGACGAAAAACGAACAAATGATTTTCGATCGGGGAAAAAAATGAAAATCAACTCGCGTTTTTACACGCGGAGTTCAGTGAAGCTAAAAATGATCGGGCGCAACAATAAAAACAAAAGAATATCTCTTTCGGTAGCTCCGAGTGGAAATCCATTACACGCCACGCAATAAAAGGAGCACCGACTCGTTTGAATAAGTCCAAAAACAAGGCTCGCGATTCGAAATGACTATATGTATTATTCAATGCACTTACAAGATACACAAGAGCATTGTTACAGTGAAGGACATGAAGGCTGAAAGGACATTTCGTCGAAATAAACTCAAACTGCTGCCTTTTTTCAAAAACTCACGTCCTTCGTGTACTCTCCTAAATGCGTCAACTTATGAAAAAACTATTGATTAATAACAAATGTTACTTCAAATTTCAGGATTTCTACCTGAAGTGTGGCCGTGGTGTTATTTAAGCCATTTGCATAAGCTTTTATACGATGAAAGGTATTCAAACCATCCACAAAGCAAAGAAGAAAACTGCACATACTAAAAAGAAACTACATAATTCATTGAATCCACCTTCGGTATCTGTGTCGGCAGGGAAATATTAAAAATGGATTTATGAATACAGGAAATAAATGCTAGCGGGGTTAAAAAATACGACTGAGGCGTAAAAGACTAAATCTCTAATTAAGATTAAACATTGAAAATAATAAGAGGACACAATATAAATAATAGGAACGTTGCAAAATCATTTGATTACATAAGCCCGTCGTGTCCTCACTTAGGAAAATAACGGAATTAACATTGTTTTTAGTTTAATACAGAATTTGACCGAAAATTATTTTTTAACTATTATTTATCATATATGTCATTTTTATCGACATAGTTTTGGGGATGCGAAGAACAATATTCCTCCTCAGTCTGTCATTATTTTAGCTTTAAATATATTTTTTCACGTTTGCTATGCTTTTACTAGCTGCAGCACTGAAGAGGCAAAATGAATACTGAAAAGAGTTGGCCAGGGGAAGAACAACTAAAAGAGATTCATTTATAATTATTCATTTAAAAAATATTAACCTAAACATTCACCATTCTATTTGCCGACAAATTACTAGCAAGTAATACACAAAACTCGTAATTTCCCCAAATGAAAATGAACCCCATTCCGTTAGCATTACCTATACCACTGCGCCACGATCTATGCATCCTAGCAGGTTTGGCAGTGAATCCGAGAGGTATTCTGAATATTTAAACAATGATGCCCCCAGCAAACCTTTGTTTGCAATTATATTTAAGTATTACTAACGAATAATATGCCTACCTATTAGACCAAAAAAAATCGGATTTTCATTTGATGGAAAACATTTGTTTGGCAATAAAAATACACAACCAAAACCAACTCTCACTGTTACAACCAAATCAGGAAACATTTAAATATAAAAGACCTTATAATACGGAAAAAGTGCAACTAATTATTTCATTCATTCCGACTCAGTTCCCGAAATTCAGGGACAAGATTAATTTAAAACGCTCGCACCAACCGCGGCTGTATTGTTGACGTTATTTATAACAACAAATTAAGGGGGCATACAACCATTCCCTGAGGTACCCCACTAACTCTGCGATACTCTCCGGGTTTATTCCATTCCACGCACGTCCCCAGCGAAGTCCAGTCAGGCCATTAGAGCCGTGATGAATGAAGATGGGGAGGAAAGGGCTTTTCCCCTTGGGGACGTCCTTTGCGATGGATAAAAAATCCATTTTCCGAATGATACTTATGAAAGGGGGAGCCCAGTACGGCCAACCCTCATGGTCACTACACATTTCTCTCCCCCCATGAGAGAAAAACGGCGAGGGTTTCCAAGAGAGAAAATATATTAATCACTTTTTTTAATGCTCTAGAACTGAGTGGAGAGCTTCGGAGGTCAAGATGCCTCCAGAAAAAAAATATAAGGACGTCATTATGGACTCATATCCTGCTTGGAAGGCTTTTTAAGTGGATTAACTGAAAAAATATATTGAAAAAACTCAAGCAAGGCAATCGATTGGTTAAAAAATGGAGAAAAGAAACTCCATAGGACGGAGTCAGTAGGCATTTGCGGAATTACGTACGCTTGAAAAAATCCCGAAGGATTTAAAGGATCACCTTGTCGAACGCATAGCACTTTTATGTCTTTAAGAATTAATTCCCTACTTTTAAGGATATATAATCTACTTTAGGGACTACGTGATGCAGTGTCAGCGAACTCCTTTTTAGAAGTCTCCAAAATAAAAATTAGCAGCAACTGTTTCAAGTCTAGCAACAAAGACAGTAACCATCACGATAGATATTTCTCTTATTATAAAAACAATATCCAGAAATCTCTTAGCGCGTCGACTAATTTCATGCAACGAAGAAATAGTAACGGTAAACGCACTGATGTACCAATGATCTTTAGATAAATTCGCTCTGTATTTCCGCAGCATGATTTACTAATGAAAGGGGTATTGGAAGAGAAATCCACGGTAAAGTAAAACAAGATAATTTCACTAGTTCCTCAAACATAGTGTACCTGACATTTATTCACTAAGAAAATTCACCTACTAATTCTTCACTATGTGGTATTCCATTATAAGGTTTCATGGATATTTCACTTATACTTAAACCACTAGTTATTACATAACGCGAACCGAGTTTCGATGAATAATCATCATCTTCTGGCGTAAATTATGATGTGTTTGTATTGAAATGGTGTCTACGTGGGGCAGACAGAAAGAAGTTTCGAAGGCAGGAAGAAAGAAAATTTAAGTGTTTACAAAAATAACAAAGATGATAAAAGTAATTTAATAAAAGTAAGTAAATCGAGTAAGGGAGGTATTGAAGTCCAAGGACATGTTACACCACGGGAATACTTTAATTTCGGAGCGACAGGAAGAACATCATATATTTCAAGGTCCGACAGAAACGATAAATGAAGCTAGATATTTTGCCGAACGGATAGTTTTAGGAATTCGTTTTTCCTCCAACAATAAAGTAGTTTCATAAATGCTAGATGGAACATAGCCAGAGCATATCCGTTTTATTGGTAAATGGCTGGTGTCCTAACACAACCCTCTACACGCCTTTTTAGGCGGTTCGCGGAGTATCACGTGGATGTATGGTTTTCTTAGCTTTTGCACATTACACCATAAATGGCGGATTCTTAAAAACAAATGTTGATATCTTAATCAAAATCCTAAGTTTGATGAAAAGAAACATCCAAGAAGGCAACTTATTGAAGGAGTGTGTTAAAAAACCCTCTTGTCACTCGGCAACGCGGCTAACTTGCTCACGAAGTACACTGCACACGAATGAGACCTTAAAGCGACCAATTTTCTTGGAAGCTAAGATCCGCCCATCGCATTTTGGTTGGTTTTTAAGAAAGTCACGTGCCCTCTGCCTCCACCCCCCCCCAAAAAGCTTGGTTCTGCCCCTCATTCGCAAAAATATTTTAAATGAACTCTAGGCCTGTCGAGCCAGCCTCGACTTGGGACAGCAAAGAATTAAAATAGCGACTTTATTTTAAGGAGCATTCCCATACGGCTTGTTCATAATTGAACCAAGCTCGTCCCACAGTTTCAATCTTTCAATCTCATTATCTTAACACTACCTTCATCATGGTCAGGACAAGTTCGTCTCATATTTCACCCCTGAATATAAATCCTATTATTTACCGCGCTATAATAATAACAACCTAGGCACGAAAAATTGTAAGGAACCATAGTATATCTTTCCAGGGAAAGTGAAGGAGAAATTGAAGTAAAGGTTACTAGTGACCGCGTGCTATGCAAACTAAATTTAGGAAGATTAAAAATTAACTCCTAGAAAAAAACAAATTTCCCTAAAACGTCAGAACTAAACAAAAACTGGAGACTTAAAACCCATCGCATCGGCAGAAAAAATATTCCAATATTCAAAACATAAAATAATAAGAGATGACATTGGATCGCAAGCGGTAAAAAATGCGACTGTTGCTTAGGAGAATTCCTACACGACTTGCTTGTAATAGAAACACTTATATATTTCAAGTGTAAGTTAAGGCTGGTAGCGAGCGCGTGCTTTGAATACTAAATATAGGAAATTTAAAAAAAACAAAATTTCCCAACAGGGCCACAATTAAACTAAAACTACAGACTTTGATCTAATCGGCTTTTCATGGCTCCAGCATGTGGGCAAATATAGGCCCACAGCAGAAAAACTTCTTATTAGTGATGGGTCGGTTCGATTCCTCGATTCTTCGATTCCTCGATTCTCGGCCAAGAACCGGAATCGAAAACGAGTACTTGCCAAGGTGAAAAATCGATTCCGATTCCAGTAGTACTTCAAACCACAAAATATACGACCGCGTTCCCAAAAGTCATTTGAAATTTCGCGCCTCGTAATCGTGATAACAAAACACATATCTTCCTGGGATGTGCGAGTACTCGAAAATTCAAGTCGAGTCGAGTAGTTGGTACTGGACTTGCGCGTTTCGAGTAGCATTACGAATGTCGAGTCGAGTAGTTAAGGTTATATAGAGCTTTCGAGTATAGTAGGTCCAGCGATCTGCCGACAGGAAGCGCTATCATGAAACTCGTGTTTTAATGCAGTTTTTAAAGCCGATAAGTCACCCTAATGCCTTGGCCTGGTAGTTTCAGCTTGCCGAATACACATGGGCAGTTGTCGACATGGGCGCCGAATACCTTTACGGCAGCCGCGGCGGCCGATCGTCTTCCTACCCGGCGCGCAATGGTCCGAAATCGGAAAAAGCTGGAATGAAGTCTAAAATGACCTTTTTGGGGATAGAGACTTGAAACTTAGCGTAAATACTCATAAATTATTACTAGATATAGCTTTATATGCCGTTTTACATAAATACGACCCTTTTGTGAGATACAGTGGCCCAAACATGACCAATTTTTCAATGCCACGCGAGATATCGTTTTTACTCAAAATATCTTTGAATTTATCCAGGTGGTTTTGCGTTGGAATGAGTATAATGGAATAAAGAAACGCAACATTCCTTTGACCTGGTGCTTTCCCTATATTTTCAATGACTTTTGAAGATTTTGGCTCTCATCTGTCTGGTTTTACAACGCAAAATGGCCGACCCGTTTTTCACCTGAAATTTGACATAAAGTAGATATTATCTTTCGTTTACGAAAAATATAACTCGGAAAATTTGAACCACAATATAAAGTAGAGATTTCTAAAGATTAATAAGTAGAAATCTTGGAAAAAAGTTTGCGACGAAGGAAATTATAGCGATTTTTTAATCGCGCGTCAAGGCTGATCTACACGCCGCGGACCTCTGAGGCTCGGTAACTGAGGCCGATTTTTCAAGTTTTTTTAAAACATTAGCCTTGAAAATCGTCATGTAAAGCATTGATAATCGTCTTAATTGACTGAAAACACTAAACTGAGGATGTTAAAAAGGATTATGTATAGATCGAATAGGCCATTTAGCGCATTACTCGAAAGAAAATACTAAGGATTGGATATTTTTCGGAACCATCCCACGCATAAGAAATATGGCTCGGGTATTGAAGTAAAGTGAAGAAATTAAGTCAGCATGCTTAAGAGAGAGAAAAATGAACTGTTTCCACGAAAGGCAACAACTGATACCCTTTTTCCCTTTCCACCTTCGCCGAGGTGAGTCGCGCGGAAGGGGGAGTTTTCATATCACAAGGCATCTTTTAGCCTTTTTTATTACTGCATCCGTCCGATGTGATATTCATTTGTAGCGTTTAGTTTCTTTCTTGAACTTAAAAAAGCAAGAGACTTTAACCCTGATTAAATGACGTGCGAAGTATAGAATTTTTTTGGCTCTACAAAACTCAAGTTTAGTTCTATATAGTTCGTTCGCTTCGTCCATTTGAATTCCATGAAGATTCAAGGTCCAAATAAATCGTTGATATTATTTTTAATAAAAATTCCAAAGTGTCCAAAATCTTGCAATTTTGGTAGGAAAGTACTTGCCCTGTCACACAAGTGTGTAGCAAAAGCCAATTTTCTGCAGGCAGTAATACTGTAACATGAAGATGTCAAAACCTGCTGGCTGAGCATGTAGAATAATTGGATTTTCTGCTTGAGAATTTGAAAGGGCCAAATATTACATGATTCATATACTTAGTATGTAATCTTTATTATAGCTGTGAAAATTACTATACTCAGGGCTCATTATAGGGCACGATCCTCATTATATTTTCCTTCTTACATTAGGCTAGACATTCATCATAGAAAAATGGAGTAGAATATATTGTAGTATGCATTGCTGTATTGCCTGGATCAGAAATTATCATACTTGACTCGATACTTGCGAGTAATTTTCAACTCGACTCGAGATCAAAAAGTGCTACTTGGAAATCCCTTTTATATTCCAAAGGAGCAAATGCAGACAAGGGAGCCTGTGACAGGTATATAGTCAAGATACAGTGATGCATTTGGAAAAGTACCCAAAGTCACCATAGCAAACACTGTTGAAGCTGAAGTGGAGCTTATTTATCATAGATGAATGCACCACCAAATTCCTTCCCTGGGAAATACTGAAAGACTTGTATCTCCTACCCAAGGCTGAAAGTATAAGCGAAGAGGTTTCTTGCCATACCGCCATCCACTGTGTTCAGGGAAAGACATTTAGTTCTGCAGGAAAAATATGTGATATAAAATGCAACAGGCTTTATCCTAGGATATCCTAGGCTATCCTAGAAAGCAAAGCATCTTCACTCTGTCAGCCGACAGAGTGAAGATGCTTTTATATCTGAGCAAAAATTTAAAGTCTGTAAAAGGAGCCTAAATTTGTGAGACATTATTGATAATGATAAGATATTATCAATAAAAGATAGATATTAAAGGAGATACTTTTATTTTAAATTTAAACATGAGTGTTAATATTCTAAAGTAATACCTATCATGTAACATCACTTATCAGGAATGTTCTGTTTTGAAATTTAGCTATTATATTTTAATTACATAGTGATGATATGAAAGATGCTTTTGTTTGACTGACTCTTTCACAGAGTAATATTTTTTAAAGTGGTTTTCTTGTTGCCTGGAATTAAGTGATATTTTTCTTGGAGCCTATGGCATCAGAATCGATGGAATCGGTATCGGTAGAATCGGAATCGAAATGTCAGAATCGGAATCGGGATCGGAATCGATAAAATTTTGGAATCGACCCATCACTACTTCTTATGTACAAAAAACAAACTAATAAGAGATGACGTCGTATCGCAAACGATAAAAAAATATGATTAAAAAAAAAAAAGGAGTATTCTTATTCGGCTTGCTTGTAATAGAAACCACGCCCGCCGCAGAATTTCTATCTCATTATCCTAACACCACGTTCATTAGGTTAGCACATGTTCGTCTCATATTTCACCCCTGAATATAAATCCTATTATTTAGCAAGTTATAATGAGAGGGTTCAAGATTCACAATAAGCCTCTTTGGCTTATTAATTAGTGCAGGTAACGAGATATTCACGTCCCCGCTGGAAATCAAACACCGCGCCATGCTAATCTCCATCGGTCTCGCAGTTAAAATGGTGGGAAAAAAACAAAATGGTCGCGTCAACGCGCATAAGTTGATGGTGTGGGCATAGGAGGGTACATTGATCCGTTAATGGCGACGGTAATTACTTTAATTTCCGCATGGAATGCAATTCAGGACGGGCGGAAATTCATTTGCCCGTCTGATTCCACGCCAAGTCAAACGTTATAGCTAAGCCGATTACGAAACAACCCAACTATTTTTATGTTTATCCCATAGCTGCGAGCGTGAATTAAGTCAGGAATGGAATAGTGCAAAATGTCGATCTAAATACAAATAGGAATCAATGGCACCTAAGTAAACACGACGGCGAATTAACTCAAACAATAACCGAAAATAACAAAACCTTTGGCCAGAAAAAGTATGGAAGGCATGCTAAGTGCACTTTTAAAATTCAGTCACTCATGAATTATAAATCAGAGCGAGGCAAAAAATTACTCCGTGGCGATTCGCTAGAGAAACATTTTTCAAAGCTAGTGATGTTGATTTGTTGCCCACTCTCCGAATAAGAACGAATATTTAAATATTATTGCAATTTAAAAATAATTTTTATAAAAAACATCGTTTTCCTCGTGACAATTATACAAGAACCTTTGATGTAAACCAGGGGTTCCCAAACTTTTTTGTACCAACGCCCCCCCCCCCCCCGCTACACATATCAGCTTTCCATTTTGCAATACCCTATTTCCACGGTGCCGTACCTACCAACTCCTACTTGCACAAGTACTTGTACTCGTACAAGTATGTGCCTACTTGATACGGTGAGTAGGTAGATTTTTTTGTTCACTGATGAATGCGGTGACGCAGAATGGAAAGATTACAATTATGAAAACTCATAAAGAATATATTCCAAAGATCTGAGGAAATTATCTTTGTAATTTTTTTTATTTATTTCATTTGGGTGTCACGCCACCCCTGGACTTTCTCCACGCCCCCCAGTTTGGGAACCCCTGATGTAAACAAATGTGTTGCCATGATTTTCCATCATTCTCCTTCCTTGAATGAACGCAGCGCAGTCATCGCATTTTGGTGGACATTTTTTGAACTAATCTCCACATTTACTTATAAATTCCGAATAAAAACCGAAATAGAGTTCCAATTTTGATAAAAGTGTCAAAATATTGCATTGCCATCTGGTTCTGAGTTATCCTGAAAATTTCAGCTTGGTATTTAATCGGAAAGTGGGTTAAAATTAAGTTGCAGGGTTTGACCCACACAAGAAGAAAAACAACAAAGCGTGTTTATAAAAACGTCGTAAAAAGACAAATATGTAAACAAAGTAACAATACATGGTAAAAGTATACGCAGCACGGCTTCAGGGCTATCCTCAGCGTCGACTCATGCTTGTGACGACAGTTCCTACGACGTCACTTCATACGCATGGCAAAAAATTGTTACAATTGTAAGCCCGTTAAAAAAAAAAAACTTTACTACGACTATCTTGACTCTCACCTGTAGTCAAAATGTCTCGCTTATCAAAAATAAGACGGATCATCAATTGTAGAATAGATAATAGTGCAAATTCATTGTTCGCATGACTCTCGATGCATATAGCTGTCGTTTTCGCCGCAGGTTAATATCGAGAAAAGAATTGAACTTTCGTCAACTAATGAATATTTTAAGTCGAACTACGTCGCTTTAAGTTGTTGTGAACCGGTGGGCGATCTTCATTTATTTCCAATTCCATAGCTACGCCACGAGCAAATAATGCTTCATAGAAGAATTTAGAATTGCTAATTAAGAAATTCAATGGTTTGAACATTATAAATCCACTCTTAGCAGAAGCAAAATGAATACTTCCCACGCGTGTCAGAGATTTAAGTCCGTTTTACACGGGCTACGTATTTGCGCTCGTTAGAACTGCATACATTTCTCATAATGGCGCGCAATAGAGCGAATACATGAACGAAATTATAGTAGGGGCTATTTTGCCATCTCAGGTCCATTTATTCGCGAGTGCGTTCTCTCATTTCACCGCTTTACACGGCGAAATGTTGACTGCGCCTTCGTACACATGTCAGATTGTGCCATTACGTCCCACTATTAAAACAGCTTGGCATTTATGACAGCTTCCATCCATGTAAATAGCCTACAAAACTCGAATTAGTGCGACCATCGGAGGTAAATAAAAGAGGCGTGCAGTACAAAAGGAATGGTAATACATGGTAATTCCAAATGACGGACCCATTTTCTAAATTTCGCATTTATTCAAGAACAATCCTAAAATTAACAAGCTTTATAGCAATGAAAAGAGGAAGTTTCAAAGTTTTTTTCATAACGTTAGATATCATTAAATTTTATAAATTTTATAATTTGCAATGATTAGCTTTAAATAATTAGAATAATTGAGCTTAATTAAACAAAATTTTTAAGCTAGTATCAACAATACGATCGCGCAATCTCACCCATTTTGAGATTAGCTGTTTCAGACAATTAAAATCACTTTTTTCGTCTAACCTTAACTATTTAATGCTCCTAAAATTCCAGACTATTAAATAAAATGTCGAAAATGCTCGATACCCGAGAAAAACAGTTTTCATGGTATCTAACTGCAACGTGCATCCTGAAAATATTTAAGTGGCCATAGATAAGTAACTAAGGAGTTGCAACCCCATGTTTATGGGCAAAAAATTCTTACAACTTTCTCCCCTATCATCTCTTGAAGTATTGCAGATTCATCCTTAAACACATAGTATAACGCGTTATAGTAAACAAATATTGCATCCCGATGGAAAAGCAACTTATTTTTGCCAATTTCCACTCGATCCAAAGCAGAATAAATAAAAGCACGAAAATTACGTCTATACATTACATCCTCGAAACAAACTATGGTCATCATCATTAGTGAACAATCCTAAGATTGGTTTGACGCAGCTCTCCATTTCTCCCTCCTATCCGCCAGCCTTTTCATCGCTATGTATTTCTTATCTTTTACATCCTTCATAACCTGTCCTATGTAACTCATTCGAGGCCGTCCCTTGCCCTTCTCCCCTTCCACCTGTCCTTCATCGATTGTCTTAAGACTTTGAAATCGTTTTTAAATGGGCTTACGACCACTGAACTGATGGATAATAGTAGAATGAGAATGAAACCTATGAGTGGGTATTTACCATGTGTGAATCCACTGGATAAACTCAGGACTCTGTAGGCCGCATCTGTGAAGGAGAAAAAAGGATTATTGAGTTGATTACAAGACGAATAAGTAAAAATACAATTCTAAAATTAAAGAGAGTACGTGGTAGATAGAAAAACAAGGAATATTAAAGCTCTCGAAAGGATGCCATAACGGAAAAGGTACGAAGCAATGCGGTCGCCGTAGATGGGGATTGTGTAGGTTGGGTCAGAGGTGCGGATGATATATTAATTATGGATATTAACGGGTGAAATCAAATGAATGAATTAGAATTAATCAAATTATTGGCACGTTACCAAGTTACTTATTCAGTTATTACCAAACCAATCCTGTATATGAAGTCAAATCGCGTCAGTTACGAGGAATGGCTGGTATCAAAGCAACAAATTCAAAACATAAGGCAAACATTATCCATATTCTCTGTATTATGATGATGCTTTAAAACCGCAATGTATGTCAGCTATGATAGCGAAATAATATTTTGATAAAATAAGCGAAAAGTAATTTTGCATGATCGTGCAGTAGCGAAGCTACCTCCTCAATGCTTAAAATCAATTCTACTACTATTGATTCTATTGTAAGGTTTATCCGACGCAATAGGTCATTTCACAACGCCTTTTTGTCTCATCTTCACTTCTGTTTTTTTATTCACCAGTGAACTCAAAAAATTACTTTACCTGAATAATAATAATATTTATTGGCTCTGGGTACAATACCCTTAAGAGCACCAATTTAACAATAGTGGTGTGCTTCAGGTGTTTAAACATTCTATAAAACAAATATCATATTAACGTAATTGTGAAAAAAGAAAAGACACATACAAGAAAAGCATGGAAAATTAATCATTCAATCAGAATATGTCATCTACAATGAATACATGGGAATAAAACAGTGATAAAAAATGGAATAATTCTTCCATTGTGAAAAAACCAAAAACAGAAACTTTACTGAATTACTGAAGAAAGAAAACATTAATAAAACCTTTATGTAACTTAAAAACCTTTAACGAGATATATTTTGTAAAATATTCTCAAACTGCCCGGTAATTTAGTGTTTTCCCCGCAAAATCTGTGCGGCAGGTGCTCGGTAAGTGTAAGAGTCATAGCAAGCATTATTTCACAAGGGCCACCATTGACCGTTATTTTTTTATTATAAAACACTAAAATTACAAGAAAAGATATAATAGTATTGAAAAAACTACTGCTGGAGTTGTTACATTAGATATGGTAACATAGAGTTCTTTTATCTTCGGTTCAGATATATTTACTCAATCGCTGCACTGATTAAGCGTCCACTTACTTATCCATGCCCTTGATAAAAGTGGTAAACCTGATTCATAAACACCATACCTACTGAGTATTCACTCCACCCAAATCACGCTACCTTGGAAACCTTGTCAACACAAAGGGAAGAGTTACCTACTTTATCACAACGAAACTCCACGACAAAAATTGAGCGATATTGGAATAAGGATGCCAGCCTATAAAAAAGTTCCTCGCCTTTTCTTCCCACGTTCCCTCGGCAAAATTACATTCATAAAATTAAAGTCTCTCTCTCACACATCGATCGGAAAATTCGAGAAACGAGGGCATCGCTATAATTTTTTTCGGAGGCGAGAAAATGAAAAGTATGAAAAATTTAGAGGACCGAACCCCAGGATCCAACTGGGGGCTTGGTTGGGAGGAGGGGGGGGGGGGAATCGAAAGAACGAGGGTTAGGGGAAGGCCTTAATCCACCAGGGATCCAAAACAAATCACGATGATTGAAATTCTGAGTGGGGAGTGGATTACGGGGGAACGTGGATGGGAATATATATTTTTTTTTCTAATGGAAAACTCGTTGCACATTTTTTTGACGCCGGTAGAATCCGCGAAAAAGTATTCGGGAACAATTATCGAGGGAATTCGAGTATTCCAACAGTTGACAGAGACGAGTATTGGAGGAAAACAAAAGCAGTTAAAAACTGAGAAATACAGGAAAAAGTAATGGACTAGTTCACCAATTTTTACAGGACTGCCAAATAGTGTAAAAAGAATGTGTTGAACTTCGGAAAAGTAGTTTAACAGGATGAAAATTGGTGGAAATGGTCTTTCGGTAGCTCTGATCAAACTACCAAAAGTCCAAATAACCAATTTTTACAGGACTGCCAAATAGGGGAATATGCCGCCATTTTGAAAAATCGACGGCCATCTTGGATTTCCTTCAGCGATCATTTTAGAATTTATAAGTTGGTGTATAAGCGGGCTAAAATGACCAGGTTTACCTTGAATTGGAGAATAAATAGCAAAGATTTCCTACCAATTAATCAATCGAGGTATAATGTAATAGATTTTATAATGAAAAAATACGTGCCTAATAATAGAATACTAAATCTACAAGGAATGAAGAATTGTTTTTATTTTCTAGGCATGAATGCATGATTTATCCACCGTAGCTACCAAACGGTTCCACCGATTGAAATACTAAATTATTGCTGGCATTGCTACACTAACCAAAATAACAAAGGGAATATTTTACAACATTTAATCTTCAACTAAGGCCGGAAGTGACCTGTAACTACACAATCGGTGCACTGCTTTCACCGAGCAAACTTTCGTTCGTTTTCTTCCGATTCTATCATTCTCAGCAACTCTCCAAAATCACTCAGCGTTCTCGCGTGGTTTGCTGGTGTTAATGTATGAACGGTTCCTTCCCCAAATGAGTGAATCTCCATGAACGAGTTAATGAACCGGAACAGGCATGACGTCACAATTCATTAAAATATGTGCGATTCCTTTCTTCAGCGAAAAAAATACCCTATGGATTTTCGAAAAATATTCATTGGGACATGTTTAATTTATGGCAAGGTTAAAGGTAAGAAGTTTTGTTTTCGAGCCCATTGACTTTCCGTCATCAAACCGCGAATTTTAGACAGCTCTTTGACTTCCGAAAAAATGCTGGTAAAAGTCCGAAATGGAGTTTTTAATACACTTATACTCCTTAAATAGGTACTACTTGATGCCTTTCACCCGTGACCAGAAATATAAATCGATTCGCCGCATCTAAAGTTCATTTCAAATATCCATGTAATTGAGAGGCAAGCCTAGGTTTTTTTGATAGAGAACGCGGAGGACAAGTCACTTATTGTGATTTACGGAGCCTAGCCTCCGTGAAATTAAATGCCTTTTAAGACCTCCGAGTTGCCACGAGGGCAGAGAGTTTTTGAGACAGTCTTCCGTTTCCATTCACTGATAAAGTCTCTTAAGGAAACATGGCAACGCCCGCCTCTCTCTCTCTTTCCCCATTCCACATCCCTATTGTTGTAGGTCCCACCTCCATCCGCGACGCCGCTCGAAACATTCCGAACGTGCACGAATAGGCCAGTTGCAAAGATATTTGAAAATAATCATACAACGTGAAAAAAATTTGAAAAAATATTTTCTGTTCCTATATTGGGCATTCCGCCCTTAGCACAACACACAGAAGGCCACGTCACAGATGTAGGTCTTCTAAATCAGTATGGGCAACGCTTACGAAGAAAAACTGATAGTGAGCAAAGGTGATGACTACCTGCAGCTTTATGTAAGTATATATTTGTGTCATAAACTGATTTATCAAATCAATGGGTCACGATTTCACTTCGTAGAATGGTAGAATCAAAAATAAACTTTTTTCATATTACACACAGTGTTTATTAAAAACGGCATTCGATCTTTTCAGGTCATTATGAAGAGGCAATTAACATTCACGCAACAGACATTGACAATAATTCATTTGTTTAAAAATGTATGCCAATGAAAACCAGTTCTGTTACCTCTTCATAATAACCTGAAAAGGTCGAAACCGGTAAATTAAAAAAAATACTCTGTGGAAAATAACAAAGTTTATTTTTGATTCTACCATAAATAGCTTTATTCAAGCGCCATTGGATTCCAAATCGATGGCGGGTCATGTGAAAGGAAATTTGTAAACTCGTCGTGACGTCAACCTTTATTTTAAATGTACGCAGTAGTCCAAATATTTTTCCTCGGTAAAGTAGGTAATCAGTTTGGATATTTATCTCATTACTTTGTTATTCGCCGATCCGATATAAATAATACACGCAAAGCGTTCATAATCGTACCGAATTTAAATTTATCAAGGAAAACTACCGCTTTAATTGCGTGTTTACGAACTTCTGGTCCATAGAGCAAACTAAATGAAACCAACACATTTTTTCTATTGCCCAATGAGCTTAAAATAAATCGGTCGAAGCATCATTGTGGAATGAATTTCGAAGTAGCACGACATAGAAAATCAAGCAAATTTCCATTAAATTGACCAAATATTTGCTTTAAAAAAATCACATTCCACTACATGAGAACTACGCAAAAAAAACTCTTAATCATCATTTGGTTAGTACGCCAGCCGAATCAATGAGCCGAATAGAGAGCCATTAAAATGATTGGATAAAGTACCTCATTTGTTTGCACAACATGTGAATGCAGAATGTGATCAATTCATCCATTCCCAGTCACACTACTGTCTGCGTACTCACGCGATTCAATTTAGTCCATTTATTTATCCAAAAATACTAGAAAAATCGTGGTAATATTTTAAATTTTGTTTGAAACATGAATAATTTGTTATGATTTAAAGCATAAAATCCAACCTCAGAGTTGAATCACTTAGGCACTAAAGGACTCGGTCGTGGACTCGAAAAGCATTATACGTGCATCAGTGGCGTAACTAGGAATACGCTTTGGGGGGGATTGGAGTACCTGGAGGGCGACCCCATCCTCAGACAACGGGGATTCCCGGAATAGCTTTGAAAAATTACATGCCTGGAAATACATTTTACATCATTTTGTCACTTGAAATTTAACTTTAAGCAGATACAGTTACTGCGTATCAAAACTAGACAATAGTTTTAAATATTTTTTGAATTACTCTGAGGCTTTGGGGGCATCTATCCCCTCATCCCCCCATAGCTACGCCACTGACGACTGACGTGCATCTTATACCGCGAAAGCCTAAAGGTGGTTTCATACTGTGAAAGACTCGTTGAGAAAGCTATCTCGAATGGAAGTGACGTCATGTCAATCGTCATCATTATGGACATATTTTCCTGAATGCTCTTGACTCCCATCGATTCCTTCAAATTCGTCTTGCCTTGCACGTTCTAATTTCTATCGAATCTCGAATGGCGTTGAGCGTTTCGACCAACCTATGAAGGTTTTCTAGCCATCCCAGCGCTACCTTGGAGATTGAATGATTATTGACGTCATGGCCGCTTGGTAGAGAAACGCCGTTGAAGCCTTCATAAAATTTCACGAGGGGCAAAGGTTTTTCTGAGAAGTGATCTCCCTATAGGCTACCATAAGAAGCAAACGAGAAATTCGGCTCTGCAAGAAATTGCGACGAAATTGTTTCCTATAATTAAAATGATAATCATAAATGTCTCGGTCAAACATTACGTTATTCATACGTCGATCATATTGTTATTCAAGTCAATTCGAGTTTTCTACAACAGTGTGACAGGCCGTTCACTCCGATTCAAGATGTGTTAAACAATCCCTCTTGAAAGACTACCGCTAATGGTGTTGAACAAGAGGTTGTGTAACGCCACCTTTGCTAATATTGCTCTTTTATTTCATATAATCTTTTTAACGCCACACAATCTCTCCCTTTTTACAGTCAACAACCACTACCACCAACATCCCCGTAGCAACCATTTTATCAATAACATCAAGTAAATAAAAACAAATATAGCAACAATTTTATCAATAACATCAAGTAAATAAACACAAATATGACGGCGTTACAGCCTTCTTCCCCCTTAAGAACGAACTTATTTCAAATAAGTTCTGTTTAATTTAATCTGAAAGGCAAGTGCCCAAGCCCGACATCGTCTCTACCACAGTGACGTTTCTCTGAATAGATCTACTTAAGCTATCAGCATTTTGAGGAGACGACTTGATGAAAACCCAAGATTTGTTAGGGTGTTCCCCATCAGTACGGCAGGTAGTAGGAAGAATGGCGGATCCTACTTGGCCTCTTGGTTGGTCGATAACCAAAGTAGGATGAGCCACGAGCCCTTGTGCGAAACCTTCCACGGGGTGGCCGATCTGTCTTGCTTAGTCCAGGGCGGTTAGTTCGCTTGGGCATCACCTTAATTTGTCGTCCTCTAAACAGAGAGTCATCCATAGCCATAGCAGTTTGAAGAGACTCTCTATCAGCAAATTCTATGTAAGCAAAACCTTTTGGATGGCCATCACATTTATTACACAGAATGGTTACTCGATTTATTGAACCACAGCCATGAAAATGCTGTTCTAGTTCTTCAGCAGTTGCTCCGTAGTCAACATTTCCAACATAAATTGAACGGTTGTCTACCTCCATTTTCTCCTCAATTGACATATTCAAAGGACTAGTTAAGCTAGGTGGGCTTCCCAGATTCATTTGCTTGTCCACTTCTGACTGTAGTTGCTTCAATTTTTCTGCTTCTTTCTCTCTCTCTTCACGTCTTTTCATTGCCCTGGTCTGAACCGCACACACCCACTCTGGCTCTGGCATTTGCTTCCTTACCTCTTCTACAAGCTTTGCCGTTTGGTTTCCCAGCAAATATATGCCGCGATCCAGCTCGCGTCTGACTACAGCTGCCTTCCCAAACACGCGTCCAAATTTACCTACTAGTTCGACTTCCGCCAGGGGAAGTGTAATAGGGCTCTGGGAAAAAGGAGTCATTACACATATTGTCTCGCCAGTCAGCATTTCCGGGGCTACAAAATCTTGAGATATGATGTCTATTGACGAGCCAGTATCTCGTAAAATCGGCATTTTGTATCCATTTACCAAACCTTCAGATATAAAATCTTTCATTAACTCATCACTTTCGAATGTCATTACGCGTCCCACCACCTCTTTCGTTCTCTGCGTGGGGGGCCTTAGCTTAGGGCATTCAGCTTTTAGGTGATCAGTCGACCGACAGATATAACACTTACGAAGAGCTCTTTGTTCAAAAGCATTTTCAATTTCTTTGGAGTATTCTTTGATATTCGGTGAGTTATCTTCTCTATTCCAATTATCTTTCTGTCGGGGAAACCAGCGGTTCTCACTATACTTAAACTTTTCTTTCTGATCTTCTATAATTGTCTTCCTGCTGAATAATTCACGTACGTTAGCATAATCATCCAGCTTCTTTGCCAAAATATCAGCGTCTTTAAACGAAGTCCATTCATCAAGGAAATGGTCTCTCACTTCTGCTGGAACCTTCCTTTTTATTTGTTCCGTCACCATTAAATCACTAAGTTGCTCGAATGTCTTTATTCCCAAACCAGAAATCCAACCATTCCAATAATTCCTCAACTTATACGTAAATTCCTTCCACGATGTTTCAGCTGTCTTCAAATTGTTGAAAAATAGTTGTCTAAATTTTTCTGAACTTAACTTGAACCTCTCCAGCAACAGTGTTTTTACGTAATCAAAATTGTTCGCTGCTTCTTCTGGTTCCCTGGCAATTAATTCCGCAATGTCACGCGGCATAAGCCCTATGAGATGCACAACCCAGTCCTCTACGGGAACTTGCGCCCTTTTTGCCTGCCTTTCGAAAGTGACCAAATACAGACTAATGTCATTTTCCTTGGAGTCAAAGCATGGCATGACATCTGATAATTTAAACTTTGGTCTAACTGGCATGTTTTGATCTGACATACCATCGCGTAGTCCATTATTTTGAATTTTTAGCCTTTCTAACTCAAACTGCGTCTCCTCCCTTCGTCTTCTTTCTTCAATTTCTTCTTTTCGTAACCGTTCCCGCTCTTCAATTTCTTCTTTTCGTAACCGTTCCCGCTCTTCAATTTCTTCTTTTCGTAACCGTTCCCGCTCTTCAATTTCTTCTTTGCGCAATCTTTCTCGAAATTGAAGCCATTCTTTACAGAATTCTTCTTCATAATTGCAGCTATTAGTTATCAATTTTTTTATCGAAAAAATCTTTGCATCTTCGGGAACTGTTTCTCCCAACTCTTCCGCCAACAACAACAAATCTTTCTTTAAATATCGAGCTAAATAGCTCATCGTAATATTTCAAGATCTGACTAGCACTACGCCCGAAAAATTTATTTTTTCCGTCACTGAGATAAAACACGCTGCCAACCCAGGCACTTACCTCTGAAATTCTGCGTGGTTACTTCAGTCTTGACTCTTCTTTTTTTATATTTTTTTTAAATCCCTGCAGCCAAAGTATATCTCCTTCCACCGTTCCGGTTTTTCCTTCCCTGCAGCCGAAGTATATCTCCTTCCACCGTTCCGGTTTTTTTTTCTTCAGGAGACTTCTAATGCCGAGTCGCCGAAACACCAGTTACGTCGTATCCCACCGTTAAGCCACCAATTAAATGTCTGTAACGCCACCTTTGCTAATATTGCTCTTTTATTTCATATAATCTTTTTAACGCCACACAATCTCTCCCTTTTTACAGTCAACAACCACTACCACCAACATCCCCGTAGCAACCATTTTATCAATAACATCAAGTAAATAAAAACAAATATAGCAACAATTTTATCAATAACATCAAGTAAATAAACACAAATATGACGGCGTTACAGTTGCCAATTCGTCGCATTTTTATGCCCGCGAAGGGCGGTGCATAGTAGGTACAATGCGATCCAATTTTATCCAGTATTTTTCACTAACTACAATGTTTTTTAATTGCAAGGAATAGCATATAAAAGTTATGAATTTGATAATAACATCATCATTTACATAAATTTTGGTTAACACCCCTAATTAACCGTATTTTTTCGAGAAACTCGGATCGAAACTTTTCCCGTCAGCGACGCGGGTGGCGACTTTTGTAAACTCTTTTAAATGCGCGGTGGGTGACAACAAATTTAGAGTCCGACTTGAGGATCCTCTTATTTAGTGTTCGTGGTCTTGAACCTCATTTTATCGTTAGAAGAAAACTTACTCCACGTTCCTCGTTCGAGGTATCTCGAGTAGTGCGAAAGATTATTGAGATCATTCATCTCATATTTAAAATGTTTGATCAAGGGGAATGCAAATGATAGAGGAGGCCCAATTCCATGCTCTAAAAGGCTGACTTCCGTGGCCACTTCGTTCGCATTTTAATCGGTTTTCAAAAATGTCCGCGGCGCGGTGATGACTGAATGGCAATCCATTTCTTTCCTTTAATCTTCAATATAATATTTGTCATTGCGAGGAATAGCATCGAAAAGTAATGAATTTGATATATTACGTCATCTTGTACATTAATTTAGGTTTATACCCGTAATTATGCCATATTTCCCCGTGAAACTCGGATCAATTTGTCCGTCAGCGACACGAGTGGCGAATTGTGGAAACCCGTTCAAAGGCTCGGAGGGCGACAACACATTTGGGGGTCGACATAAGGATCCTCTTTTTAATATCCGTGGTCTTGAAGCTAATTTATCGTTATAAGAAAACTTACTCCACGTTCCTCGTTTTAGGTGTCTCGAGCAGTGGAAAAGATTCTTGAAATCATTCATCACATACTTGAAATGCTCGATGCTGATACATCTCCGGTTGAATCACATCGGCCATTATTCTGCCCGCTCGCGCCAACCGCTTGAGAGGCGCCCACAGGAATGAAAGTATTTTCCCGGAAGAAAATGAGGCGGGGAGTGAAAAAGGAACACCACGATGGTTGAGGTGAGGCGGTGGTTTGGTGGGCGTTTGGAGGGAGTGTGGCCTTGTCGACTCTTTTTTGAGTTCCCCACCTCGGCTCCTCGGGCGAGACTTCTCTCTCTTTCTCTCACTCGAACGACTTAATGTCTCAATCACGCGGAACACGCAAGCCTCCCTACGGGGATAAAGCCCCTTCCCTCTCTCCATCTGAGCCCGCCCATCCAGGAGAAAAAAAGACGATCGCTGGAGCGAGCCCGCCCTCGAGACTCAGACGAAAAAAAAAATCAAGTACGAAAAAAAACAACAGATTTTTACAGCTAGAGTATAAAACACACTCACCAGTAAAAAATAAGGTTAATAGCTTATTATTTTACCTGTAAGCTAATATGAAAGAAAGAAAAATGCACGTTATGAGATTAAATTGGAAGCAAGTTGTTAAAATATGTGACTGAATGTAGTGTGTTTCATTTTTTTAAAAATCATTCATCACATACTTGAAATGCTCATAGGGCCATATATACCAAACGCGAATATGTAAGCGTTAAGATGAGATAGTCATTGCTTACGGTAAATAAATTCAGAGACAGGAAATAAAAATGCTAATTATAATTATTCGAATATTTTATCTCATAAACCAATTTTTCGATTGTCTTTGGCGATCATCGATGGGGAGGAGTACAGGTATTAACTAGGAGAGGGCATAATTAATAAAAGAAAGAATAAAAAACACGTTTTTCCAAAAACGGTATATAATTCACTAAAAAGTAAAAAATGAGCTTTTTATCACTCGCAAAACAAAGCGTAGTTGCTGATTAGATTTACTAAATATGAGAGTAAAAGAGTCTGATAGGTGAGTAACAATCGGCACAAAATATTAATATCTCAACCTAACTTATTGTAATATCTAATCATCACTCGGACATTAAAGCAACCACGCTTTCTTCTCCGAGTTTTGAAAAACTTATTTCTTTTCCTCTTCAAAGCATTTTTACTGTTTAAGTGTTTCTTTACATATTTTTGTATATTATTTTTTACTTTTAACGGCGAATCGTGTGATTAATTGAACCAGAGCTGTTAAAGGAATTTATGCAAAAAAGTTAATAACTAAGACCATCTATTTAGAAAATTTAAACTATTTTCCAAAACGAAATTTAGTCTATTAATGATAGCTCAATGAAAGGAAGGGATTTTGGTCTTTGTGAGGTCAATTTTTTTTGCTCACATTATTCCAAATATTTTCCTCGGTGAAGTTATCATTTTAATTATCTACCTCAGTATTTTACTATTCGCAGACCTGTTCTCGGATTCAACAAATTAATATGGAGCCTAATCTAAATATGGAACTATGGAAATAATGCAGAGATACCAGCGAAAAACTACGATTAAAAAATGTCTGCAAGTTCATTTTACAGCGATTATAAATAATTAATTAGCTTGTTACACTACCAATCAGAAAGAAAACGTGGCAAAAAAGAACATTTCTTTCAGTAGAAGGAATTTCTACCTCTTCCACAAGTATTGACAAATCATTAAGATAGTAAAGTTTATAAAAATATCAATATAAGAGCGAATACCAATTGGTAACTGGACCCTGCGGTGGCGTGTTTGTTTGAGCATACAGATGGCCGGCACGATTATTCACGACTGGGCGCGAACCGGTTTCCACGGCGACGGACGAAATAACAAGAGAGGGGGGGGGGGGGAGTGAAGACCTTTGAAGGTCCAGGGAAGGCTTCTCGTGGATGCAGAATAAGCATCGGCCACTTACTTGCAGGACGCAAAAAATATTCTCAGGCAGGATATCACCAACCCATGGAGCATTCGAACATCGGAATGCACCGAGCTCGCCCACGATTTGCTCGCAATGCACTTGGTCTGAACTCGGAAACAATCAGATACTGGTCGCTATGGGCAACCCAAAGAATTGTTGTAATTTGTATTTTTTAGTTGTGAACTATGTTTGCTTCTTTATTGCTGATGCTTTTTCCGCGTTGCTTAATGACCAAGCATATTTATTTATGTACTCTTAGCAACAATACCTTCTTAAGTGACGTTCTTTAAACGAAGTTTCAATCCATCTGAGTTGAAGTCTTAGTATTCATTTACGCTATCACCAGTGTGTTCCGGCGGGAATATAATTTTCACGCTAAGGAAATAACAATAATCAGTTTATGAGTTTTGATTTAACACCTGGATTAGACGATTGACAGAAAACCTCCCTTGGTTCATTAAAAGTATAATAAACTGCCGTCAACATATTTCGTTACTAAAAAGGAATACAGTCCAGATTCTTCCTCCACCTGCACAGACCCTACTTTCTACTACCTTTATATAATCTGTTACCGCTGGACATACTATTTTTAATAATACTTTGTTGTTGCTATTTTAATAAAGCTTATTTCTCAAATAATATTGACTATTATTTACATGTATTTGTACTGATAAATTGAATTATCATTTTTTTATCTTTTTTTGTTGTTACACAACACATAAAGTGTAATCAGCCTTAAATTACTCCACTCATCAGAGTCCTTAGATTGTTTACTGTCTAACAGTCTCTTATCAATCACAGAGTGAGTCGCTGACCGATGAGTATACGGTTCTTTCCATTCAATGATGCACCAAGAATCAAAATACCAAAGTGTCTATATCGCTGGCTAAGTTCTAGCAACACGTATTTCAAAATTTGACCGGTTTGAGACATGTATCTTAAACAAAGTGCAATGACATTAAAAAAAATAAAATTCTGGCAAAAACAACGCTTTGTTTGCATCTGCATGCTTCTTTTTCAGTTTTAAGAATTTTTGGTTTTTAATTTCAGCGTGCGATTAAAAATATAAATCGTTTATTTTTCTCTCCTGAAAAGTTGCTATTTTTGAGATACGTGTTGTTAGAAAGTAGCCATCGATACACTGAATCACATGACCGACTTGATTCATAAAGATCGAATCTGTGCAAGTAACGATTTTTCCCATCTCTACCACGAATCAAGATACGATTTTCGAAGCTCACCTCATAGAGATGGTAACCATATGTTCGTTATAATAGTTTCACCTGAATCAATAGCAAGTCAGCTTTTTTTGCGCAGTGCATGCTTGCAGCACGGCGCTGCAGTAACAATTCCTCACTGTCGCGATACCTGCTTTCCTGTGAACAATTTTTCCGATCGTGGAGACTGAATGAGGCCTATTTATCGACGATTTATAGCTTCGCCGTTCGGATTTCCTTTGAATGCGAAATACTGCAAGCGGAATCGCGCGATATTCAGATTTTCTTTCGCCATAAATAAGCGCCGCGTTTGAAGTAACGTTATATTTTATCGTCACACCTGCGGATATCCTTAATATTCCTAATGCATTCGAGTTTGTCGAGTTTTTACTTTATTATCGCAATGAAATCCTATCATTTTTTAACCAAATAGAATCAATCACGCCGATTATATAAAACCGACAATAAAGGATTATATATACCGACTTATTTAGAACTTTTATACTGTATCTCCTACTACTTATATATTAAGCATTTCTAAGTGCCATTTAAATTGGATTTTACGTAAGTATTTGATGTGTCCACTACGGCATTACTACGCGGGCAGTGCAGAGTACTTACACAGAATTCGAAGCATCCAAGAAGCATCCTTTAACTCACTCTGAATGCCTTTTCTCGTTTTTCATTTGCTCGACAGTTGAATTGGGACGGGCCATTGTCTGTTTTTTTTTTACGATCTGTAAACGCGTCGGACGCCATTGAATTTTTCACATAGGTACCCCCTCCTTCTGATCGAAGTTTTTCGCCGTATCTATTGTGACGGCCATTTTAACCATAAAAGCCCCGCCGAATTTATGGGCAACAATGAAAATTGAGTGTGCCGGTATTGTTGCGTGTTAACTGCAGGGAAATCCGGGGCATACCCCATCGCGCGGAAAATAGTAGTGCCTTTTAATGGGAATAAAAGTATCTCTTTTTTTATCTGAAGAGAATGGAATTTGTTCTTTTGCATCATATATTCGCAAGTCTTTTTTTATAAATGATGGAATTCCATTCTTAGCAATTGAAAATACATTATTGGTTGCTCCACACATTTTTAGCGAAATCGATAATTTTATTAGCCCAGTTTACATGTTTTGCCCATTATAGCTACGAGTAGATACAAAATAACTATTTTACGATATTTACAAAGAGAAAAAATTCCATTATAGATGGGAGGTCCGATTACAAACTCAGTTCTTCGAATAACGAGCTTGTTTTTAAGCTACAGACATCAAATAAGCATTTTTGCTCTTATTTCTGGAGTAGCTCATGCAGGATTAGCTCAGATATGGAGACAGAAGTCGTTACTAATGGAATTAACTCTGATTTTTATTGCTGGTGTATAACTTTCAAAATTGAGGTAACATATTAATAATTTTGTAATCAGTGATGCTATTTTCTAGTTAAGCATCAATAAAAGTACTTTTATGAACTTCATTCCGGAGGAAATCGTAAGAAAACAATTCCGTTGATAAAAAATTGTAAATAAAAGTGAAATGGCTAAAATAAAAAAAATTACTCAAAATGGCTAAAATTTCATGAATGCCATCTGTCAGTAGGTCCACCATTTAGGTTTCATACATTATCTTGTTTCAGCTTGTAACAATTCTCATTGACGACGATAGAAAACAATGAGAGTCACACAATGACGGGCAACAATTCTTATTGACGAAGCAAGGAAACCAGGATTATGGTAACATATTTACTTTAGCGACCAGACTTTGCACAACCTCTTTTCAAAAATAAACATATAACCTTTCAAGCAAAAACGCCATATTATTCATTTAAACCCTGGTTTCATAGTGCGTAGGCATGGTTTTGTAATCAATTTGTCACCAAATAACGCCACCAATGTTCCTCTCCAGAAGCTGAGCATATTGCATGACAAATAATGGGAGCACGTAACTACTACAGCTATCTATTAGGAATTGCATTGAATATGGTTTCACTGAATCGCTTTACCTGGTAGGAATCGAAAGCCTTCTCGCCATGATCATGCTTGCTGTAAACTTGCTGATTTCCAACCGGAAACGGGCTTCAGTCCCAAGCTGATAGAACAGTCGCCTATTTGCCTATTTTAATCCGTGAGCTAGAGCAACTATAAGAATTCCTAGCGGAGACATCCATGTCGACGGGATTACTGTGCTCAAACAAACAAGCTTGGGTGTGTGAGCGAAGAAGCCATTCATACTCTCGTATCGCATATGAAGTTCGTTCTCGGGGTTGGCAGTTCTACAGGTAGCAGAGGGCGTTCATTTACGTTTCCGTTGGAAAAATGTGAGTTTGAAAATAACACAAAGTTGATAATAATTATAACGTTAACTATCGTGGGCTGTGTTCAGCCTATGAGATAATTTGGTGCGCATACATATAAATGAGTTAAAAACTAAATAAAATCTTTGAATATATTGCTTACAAATATTTAAAAACACAAATTGAAAATAACGAAAAGGAACTATAGCAGCTCTTCTTCAACTTGAAATAATACTTCGAAGACATTATATGGTCATATAGTGAACAAAATTGACAAAAATACTATGGCAAAATGGTGTTTCTAGGTAAACATAATGCTGGATTAAAAACTTCGATCGACATGTTTTGAAATTGAGCAAGTTAACTTTGTTAGGTATCTTGCGATAACTCCATTCATCAGGGAAATTTGAAAAATAGCACTAGAAATGAAGGAAAAGTCAGGGCAATAGAAAAAAGTTGGTATGCTAGCTACACTCAGTGAGAGATAATTTTTATGTCGTATCAATATTATGTAAGTATATGCATATATTTGTATACTTATTTCTTCAAATAATTTTGTGAAGTTGTGAAAATATTGCCGTGCTTACATTTTTTTACCGTCCATCACTTTGCATGACTCCTTCCCACAAAGAAACACCATATAATGCCTACGGAGTATTTTGTCAAGTTGAGGAGAACTACTTGTGGTTCATTTTCGTTCTGTTTATTTTTTATTTTCATGTATATTCATGTGCTATTGATTCAAATTATTTAATTAATTTGAAAATTCACTTATTAAGAAGTACCAAATTATCTCATGGGACAAAAAACAGCCCACATTATTATTTAAGAACTATTTTATTGTTTTAAAAGCATTTAACAATGACATTTTCACCAGTATATGCCAAAATGTTTTCATTGCGTGTAACCAAAATTATATAGAAGCAGGCAAAAATTATTTCCTTCAAATTTTGATTCCTTTAGAGCCTAATTATATTTTAAATATTACAATGATATGTATATTTAATATAGTATTGTAATACAAAAATAATTGTTACTAATTATAACAATAAATTAAATGTTTTACATAATTAAAAATTGACTATAATTCTTACTATCTTAACGGAAATTGCACTTAATTCGATATCTTTTAAAATGTTATTTCGCGGAGCCTGCGCGCTGAACTGTTGCCGTATGTGTTAGTAATAGTATCAAGGTATATCCGTGGCAGTATATCCGTGGCAGAAGTGACCGCAATGACCACAAGGCTCACCACCAAGATTCAGCTATGGTGGATCTCTCTTCCGTGGGCAATAAAACCGGATCAAAGCACTAGTAAGTAATCCTGATTCTTGGGCAGTATTGGCCAAACTGTGGCAAAAAAACGGATTCAAATAAAGTCTGTCGTCCATGCTTTAACGACTTCCTGAATGTAACGTTACTGTTGCCAGCTTTCTCTACCCTAGGTGTCAATTCCGATTCTTTAGAAGATAAGGGCTAGCCACAGCTAATATAAGCTAGCCACAGGGACACAATGCAACAATCTTAGCGATAGTCGTGAATTCATTCGCTAAAATTAGTTAGAGACCGCTTATACTAACCAGAATATCCTTCTAGAGCGTTTATTCCATCTCATTCGATGCTTAAGGTTAGCTACAGCTAACATTAATTGCCAGTAACTATGTGTTATAAAACCCACTTCCGATCACTGACTGACTCACTCACTCATATAAATGTTTGAGGTGAACGTGACGAGAATCGTCAAAAAGTCATAGAAAGAACCCCTTTAAAGTCAGTGCGAAAAATCCACAGAGGAAAAATCATTCGCCTTGGTCTGAAACAAAGAAAAAATCGTTGACACACTAAATTTTCTATTTATTAGTGTTGCCAACTGCCTCTATGTATATATATATTTTTTTTGGGACATTTGGGGTTAACGAGACGAGATAAGAAGCCATGTAATCGAACCCCTCAAAAATCGTCTGAAACCCTACGATGAATTGTAGATGCAGATGATTTTCTATTTATTACAGTGTTGCCAATTGCCTCTATTTCTATGATTTTGGGGGCATTCGGGGTGAATGAGACGAGATAAGAAGTCGTAGATTCTTTTCTCCAAAATCGTCTGAAACCCTACGATAAATTGTCGAAGCACTAATTTTTCCATTTTTTACGGTTTTGCCAACTGCCTCCACTATTTAGGAATAAAAAAATCGATGGTAGCGAGGAATTTAAAAATCGCTGAGAAGCTTGTAAATGACACTAAAGTCATTTTGGCATCCATTAGCCC
Organism: Ischnura elegans; assembly: GCF_921293095.1. Lineage (NCBI taxonomy): Eukaryota > Metazoa > Arthropoda > Insecta > Odonata > Coenagrionidae > Ischnura > Ischnura elegans. The sequence goes on from NC_060256.1 coordinate 39,316,913, forward strand.
ACGCCTTGTAACGGTCAGAAAGCCTGGAAGCCAAGAACTCTTTGGTATTCCTAGGATTCAATTTAAGTAGGTTAGGTATCTCAGAAAAAAATGATCTTCAAGGAACAAATGGCAGATAAAAATTGCCATAATTGTAAGAACTTGCGAAGTGACCAGAAAAGGTCGTAAGCGTTCGAGTTTTAGCGAGTAAAGATATGTTAACAATCGTCACGAGAGATGTTCATATCTTCGCTAACATTAGTTAGCGGGGATCGGGTTGGTGTGGTGCCTGGAGTGTTGGCTTCCCACCCCGTGGGCTCGGGTTCAAATCCCGGCGGTGGCAGAGAATTTTCATAAACTACCCGATCCCTGCTTGAATGTTGTGTGGAGGACATTTCAAGCGCAACACTCCGTCCGTCGGATGGGACGTAAAGCCGTGGCCCCCTTGGCGCCTTTCGTTAAGAGCAGGGTAATGCCGACGCCGGGTTTCTCTCCACCCTTCCTTCCATACCCTACCCTCATGGTGTAAATGACCTAAGCTGTCGGTCGTCTACTTCAAATACTGTACTGTAACATTAGTTAGCAACCGCTAATAATAATCACAATAAACGCCCGAGGCTTTGAAATGAGTATTCATTTTTGTGGTGTCCGAAAGCTTCAACCGGGATATAAACCTGAGACCGTCCGATCAGTAGCCCAACCCTTTAGCCGCTGGACCACCACCCAAAGGAGTTAACGAAGATTAACAATGAGCAGAATAATCGCCCTGTTCGGTTATAAGATATATATATATATATTTGGATTGATTATGGAAATTATTCCGGTTCTTCAGGCGTTAAGGTAGAGGGACAGTTAACATTGCAAAGCAAAAAGTGCATGTGCTATATGCCCGCAGGAGTATGCCCGAGTTATTTATTTTTTTCATTGCCGACCTCATTGTTGTTTCCTATGTACCTTTTTTATGCTGAATATAACGCGATAAAAATATCGAATAAGTTTTCAGTTGTATCTTTCCTGAGAATTTTAATGCAGATTTCGACGCAAATGCAGTAGAATGCAAATGCGTTCGACTTCCCTAACTTAGAGATAATAAGCGAATTTCCAATATAATCTTCGACCCTTTGATAGTAAAAAAAAATATATTTAACCCCATCTATTCGCAATCATGCTCGAGCAAAAATTTCGTTATTTTAGATATTTCACGTTTCGGACACAATTTTCCGCCAGCGAGATGGGGAGGGATAAAAATTATAATGATGTACATGGAAACTATTTAATTTCGCCAAAGTGGGAGAAAATAGCATGACAGGCTCAGCGAGCATATTCAGCCGTAATTCACGAGACGGATAACGAGGCATTTTAGATAATCGCTGCGGTCGCTTTGGTGACCGAAATGAAAAAAAAAATTATTCATCGTTTCGCAATAATTTCCATTTGCACGTCCTTCCTCGAATTTTCGCCGATTTATAATGAAATGCAAATCAAATTCTCTCCGTGCTATTGAATAATTCGCTCGGCTTCAATATCCTCATAATCATCGCTTGAATTCGCAGTAGCTATTATTGTTTTTTTTTTGTCACATTTCAACATAGATTCATTTTTTTTTTAGATTTGTTGCGAAGGGGATCAAAATTAAATATATTTTAATTGGAGATAAACGGGGAAATATTTCTGTTGCATCCGATTTTGCGGATTATCAATTGTCAATTGAATTCCTCGCTTCAGTTATTCCCGTGAAACTCATTTTAGATTCAAAGTTTCCGCTTGGAATCACTCATCCGGGTTACGAATATATTTCAATTTAGAAGCAAATAAAGAGGCATGGAAAAGTTGAGTAATTTTCATTTTTGAATTGAGATGCATATATTATTTTCGTATTGGCTCTAATATAACACCAAACCGCCACCTTTTTTCAACGAATTTTAGCGCGAATGGCACTAATTAAGCGTCAGATGTTTTTAAATAGTAAAGGGTCTGATTTTTACAAAATGTTGACGACGTCTATTTTTTTCACGAATGATGTAACATTGAGTCTTTTTATAACAACTTTCAAGTGAATTCGGCCAGATAATGTTAATTAAGGCATTTTGGAGGGCAGATTTTTTTCTTTCATTTTTGATGGTTGGTCAATATGTATTGTAAAAATTAGATAGCCAGGTCGCGGATGAAACAACCGATTTCGTATTCGTCATTTGTGGATCTTTGTAGTCCGTTTTTTAATCGTGGCTATAGTTATTCGTAATAAGTCACTTATGTTCTTCACTATTCTTCTTCTTTTACGAGATTCTAAGAGCAGAAGTAAGTTAAACAACTAATGAATACATTAGCCACAGCGTCCAACTTAAAACATCCATACATAGGTATAGGATAGCTATTTCGTATAAAAAATAGGAGATGTAATGAGTAACGAATCCGTTCTGTAACAGAGCGCATCAAATCGCCTAAACTCAAACAACAGTACAGGGTATGGTACCAAAACAAAATAATAGCATACAATTTACAATAGATTATTATTAACAATACAATTTACAAAAATGTCTGATAGCTTTGCTTTGAATACCTTTGCGTTATCAAGTGATGTAAAAATTTCTGGCAATGAGCCCCATAATTTGAAGGAGACGTCCCCTTAATCCCTTCAGACTTAGCTTAATTTTTTAAGAGGCAAACAGGTTTTTTTACATTAGTTATTACTGACTACGGCGTAATTTAATGGTGAATCCGTAATTTTTGCCAGTATTTCCTAAAATTCGATAGCTCTTATAAATATACAATTTAATCTCTATTTACTAAGGCTCAGCTTCGTAGAATTCCATTTTGGTAATAACGCTTTTATACAGCGTTAATAATAATAATAATAATAATAATAATAACAATACAACAAGATAATTTTTATAAAAATACAAGATAAAATTTCTTCATCATATGGTCCTTGGCGTAACCAGAAATTGTCATTGAGATCCATAAGTTCGCTAGAAATGAGAGTCCAATACAGGGTGCTTAAGGGTGAATCTGTGATTCTTCACGGTGTTGTAGGGGAGACAATTGTAAGCATCTTTTGCCCAAAAAATGTGGTCGTAACTCCTTAGTTACGGCGCTATGGCAAACGCAAACATTTTTTCTTAATGCACGCTGCAGTTACCATGAAAACACTGAATAACTGATGTGCAGCGATGGAAGGGATCTGATTTGTGCTGATTGTGCTACGTGCACAAAGATAAAAGTAGCTTATCTTTACGATGCAGTGAACCTGATCATCGCAATACATTCATTAATCTTCAGTTCCCCACCTCTGTGTCAAGCTTCCATTGTTGTAGCTAAACGCCTTGGTAGTTGAAATGTCTCTGATTATCAGGAATCCATTGTAAAAATAAGCTACCATTCTCATCGTGGATAGAATAAAATGAAGAAATCATATCTCGAGCAAAATCAGCACAAGTTCCAGATCCCATCCATCACTGCACATTACGTGCGAAAATATCATTTGATATCAATTGATTGAATATCATCACCGAGAAGATATCATTTGCCTTGACCAGGATTTGAACACGGATCCCCGATTTCCGATCGAGTGCTTTAGCCAGTTAAGCTACCGAGACGTCATTCTCCCCTGTGGAATTCCACAGGAAATCTTTCGAGGCATCATTCTTCCCTGTGGAATTCCAACTTATATATTCCAACAATAGCTTAACTGGCTAAAATGATAAAAACACAAATGGTAATTTCCACACTATTTAATTTAAAACTAAACGACCGACCATGATTTAAACACAGCGTAATTTTCAAGGTGATTGCCACAAGGAAATTACCATATGTGTTTTTATCATGGATAAAGTCCACAAAATCTAGCCTGAAACGCTGGCATATGATTTTTTCTCTGTGGATGTTTCGCACAATCTGTGCATTTCGGGTGACTCCGTAAAGATATCACCGTGACTAGTCCCGATTTCTTCAAATATCAGCACATTATGTTATTCAAAGTTTTCATGTAACGGTAAAGTCCATCCAAAAATATGTTAGCTCAGTTCCTAAGGACTTGCGACCCCATATTAATGGATAAAAATGCTTAAATTTGTCTCCCCTACCAACTCCTGAGGTACTACAGATTCCTCATGAGACACCCAGTATATCACCGAGTATGAGAAGGTTAATAGCGACACCATCCTCGATTCCAGCATTCTGACAAGCAATCGTGATACCTCGTCAATACCCGAGGGAATCTCAGTGCTTTAATTCCTTCCTCCCTTCCTCCTTTGCGATGCACCTCCGCGATCAATAAACTCCTCGCAGACGAAAAACCACCCCGCGCGGCAGACAACCCCCTTGCCAAGTTTTGAGTTGCCACACCAACCCTCCCGTCTCGGATACGAGGAAGGAGAAATTTTAAAAAAAAGTAAAGAAAAAAGAAATAAATACAAAGCCGCCCACGAAGCGAGCGGTACGAAACTTGTCTCTTCCCTCACGGCCTACTTGTCATGCACGCTGCGAGTTCACGGGAAGGGGGCGGGGTCGACTCCGTGAGAAAAAGCACGCTTCCTCTCTCACCCCCGCCCTTGTCGAGTTTTGAGGGCTGGGTGAGAAAGTCCTTAAAGCCCATCCACGTCTTCTCTCCCCTCGGCCAACCCCCGCATAACATCCCATGGAAAGAAACAGGCGAAACTAGCGGATCAACATAAGACCCTGGGGTATTACGCGTGGGGAGACAGCACCAGTGGATACACAACAAGCCAAAGGCCCCGGAGGAACGAGGGAGGGGTCTTACCGCTGAAAGAGGTAATCTACCCCTTAAGAACACACACATGGCATTACACCTACATACTGCCCCCCAAGCCGCTTCAATAGGTGCGTGGCGGAGGGCGTTAGGACAGCAGCCGTTAACAAGTAAAAAAATAAAATAGAAGCCTTACGCCTAACAAATAGCACCTCATTTTCATAAGCAATTCATATGCATCGATGCATGCGCAAGATATTAATAAATTATATATTTCTTTATTTTTATTTTATCTATTCTTGTACCACTGAAAACGGCACCATTGGCCTTTTACATCGGGATTTTCAACTTAACAATTAAACATACACGAACATCGATGACGTGGATAGGGGCATCCTACCTAGTCGGGGCTCGATCCCACGATATGGCAGGCGAGGATTTTAACCCGTCGCCACCGAGGCCGGATTTATCAAAACCTAATTGCGTTGATTTAATCAAAGAGAAAATGAATATCGTCGGAAACAATCAATTTATTTGTGATTGTTTCTTCACCTGTTGTTTCTTGATAATTCTCGAAGAATATTTGTGGCGTTTTAAGTGATCTATATCTACATACTACCCAGAAAGCCCCCTCAATAGCCTTAGTAGTAGTAGCGTTAGGGTTCGTCGACAGCTAGGTCATTCTGCACCACTACTCAGTAATTTGATTCCAATCGTATATTAAAAGGATCGTTACTGGACAATTTACTTAAATAAAATAGACAGGAACATTAAATTTTATTAAACAGACCTATTTCTTTGAGAAACAAAATTATAGTACTAAAATTAGTAGGGTAGTCTCCTAGGAGGGATTCAAGGTCACCCTTATATTGAACCGTATCCGCGCGCCACGGTATTTGTCACACACTGTCAGGATATGTCGTATACTTAAGTGGCACCTACACTCATCACAATGAGGAGCTTGCTTCAGTGAAGAGAAAGGCATGAGTCTAAGGGCAGTGCCCTATCCTTAGCCGTGTAATTACTTATTCCTCCCTTCGATTGTTCCTGGCGGAGGAGGGCCAAGCTGACGTTGTCGCCTTGAGGCTTCGGAGTTTATTATCGTTCAGAGTCTTCCACGACTCCCTTCATTGTTCAAGGCTCAATAGGCGTGTGTCGGGGGATGTTAGGACACCAGCCGTTTACACATAAAAAGGAAATGCTCTAAGCATTTGTAGCTTTCATAAAAGACTTTAATTGTTCGCGGGAAAAATGAATTCTCATACCTAAGCGTTCGACAAAATATCTCTCTTACATTATAGTTTCGGTCAGACCGGTAAATATAGTAGGGTTCTAGATACTTAAAGTGTCGCTCTGAAAGATATCTATTCTCAATTTCTCAAGCAATCTAAGCCTAGCGCGCATCTTCCGTGGACGTGAAGCTGTTAGCCCCTAGGCTTCTTTCGATAGGAGTAGGCTAATGTCCACGCTGGGTTTGTCTCTTGGTTAGCAACAAAGGGGCACATATTGAAATTGATTATGTAAAAAAAGAAAAGTTTAAGGCGAAAATTTCGAAAAAAATCAAAAAAGATAAACTGTGATTCTTTTTTCATTTCATGATGTTCATGTTTTTATATTTTCATTACTTTTTGCAACAGTTGCATGTTTGAGGCGAAAATTTCGAAAAAAAACATAAACTGTGATTCTGTTTCCATTTAATGATGTTCAAAATCGCACCATTCTTTTATAAACCTGTTTTTATATTTTACTTTTATATATTATATACATTACTTTTTTCAGCAGTTATACAATTAATACTGATAAAAATCGGCTCACTGTAGTAAAGGCTATTTATATGAATGGCAGCACTGCTTCATTGTGAAAGAATATCTTCTTCTATCCGTAATTCGTAGCTGACATTTTTATCTGGCATTTTTTACGACAAAAATGAATAACCGTTACCAAAAGCTCCTCCCAATATTGCCCTAATTCAAATTCCTTGTGGGATCTCCTTTTTGATAATAGCTAAAAAAAATGCCTTTTGCTATTTGTAGTCCCTTAGTTTTAGTATGCCTCGAGTTTTTTTTTACAATAATGAATATATTCTTATGAAATGAATACAATTATTTAATCATAAGCAACTAGATTTGCGTAACCAACTCCGACTTGCACAATAAGTATTTAGCCTCTTATTTTGCGAGTATTTCAAGATGTAATCGAAGCAATACCTCTTCCTTTTTATTGAAAAAATGTTTAATATGCCCCAAAAGGACTTTTAGCTGCAAATGCCACGGGAAGCGGTACTCGCCTGTTGGTAATCAGCCAAAGTAACTGTAAATAATTGTTTTCATTTAAACCATGCTCAAAACCGCTCAAATATTTTACGGTAACCCTGAATTTACAAATATCTTGTACGATGTTGGGCACGATATGATGGAAGTTCTTAATATTATTAAAATTAGACATTGCAATATTTCCACTGAGTTTTATCATGACAAACTTTCGTCGTCACAAGCAGCACTTGATAATTTTGTTTGTAACAAGGAAACGCTTTGTATCATAATGAAACTCAGTAGAAATATTGCAATGTCTAATTTTAATAATACTGAATTTACAAATTGAAAAAAATAGAATATCGATAGGGGGGAATAAGAAATAATTTTTAGGGTTATCAGAAGCCACTACAATCTTGGTCTCATGCGCAAAAACTGGGAATCGCACACGAAAATGATCACTCCGGATGCTGGAACACACAACATCTCTCTTCCAATTTAACGTCGAGTCGGTAGTGAGGAAGGCGCGGAAGGAAAGGAATGATGGTGGCTTCACGAAGAAACCCTGCCGGAGGATTTCCCCGTGGGGAATAAGTGTTGAAGGGAGGGGAAATGAAGATGGAAGGTGTGAAAATCTACGACGCGAGTGCTGGAGATGAGTGCCTCACTACGAGACGTGCTCCAAGGCTCCCTTCCTTATTAACTCCCAACAGCCGCCACGGGTCCGGCCATTCCAAATCGACCCACTTCGCCTCCCCCTCCGAAGATGCAGACTGCGCCGCACTCGAGATAACAAAGAAACACGCTGCTAGTTGAGGACGATCGAGGGAACACAATCCCGAAACGAGACCGCGCGCTTGCTTCCCACCCAAGGATACGTGTTATGGTCGGCCCTTTTACATCCACAGGGTGTTCAGGATGGAATGTTCAATGTTTCAGGTGGTGGGTGGGGAGACAATTTTAAGCTTACTTGTACATATAACGTTTTCATGATCTCGCTCTGTTGTTGGATGAAAAATTTCTCGGGTTTCCCACCGGGTGTGGTATTGGGTTAGTTCTCCCAGCGTTTCAACAGCTTAGTCTGCCATCGTTTTCAGGGGCAGTGGCGGATCTAAGGGGCCCCCTTCGACATCCAATTTACACTAGACATACTTTTGTTCGGACCTGCAATACTTCTGATAGTTTACCCCATACTTAGCCCCCCACCCCTTGTCCCTATCCTGGATCCGCTACGGTTCAGGGGTATACTCTTTACGGTACTTATTTATTTATTCATATCTTTGGTTGCCCTTATTGTTGTGTACGGATGTAGCGATTAATTCTGACATTACAGGCACTGCTGAATAGGAAGCAAAGATTCTACATCGCTATGTTGTCTGTCATTTTGACCGAGTTAGATCTCGCAACTCGATTTCTCACTCACCTGCAACTCACTTTCCGATTTAAGGCTACTTATTCCATCAGCTCATTGATTACCTGATGTGAAAACATGAGGAAGCAAAACGTTGAAAAATCATTGGTAGCACGACCGTACTGAAATATAAGAGGGCAGTTTTTTTCAACCTCCGACAGCTAAGCAAGAACACTATAAAAGCACTGTGCAGATAGGGCAAATGCGCAAATGGTCCTCCGCGCCACACGCTCAAGTTATTTCTGACCGTAAGTTCAAGGTTTTGTGGCAATTAAGAGAAAAACTTTTAGACTGCCAAAATAACGAAATTAAGAATATATTATCCATTACAAGTAATCTTACTGTATTCTTGATTTTGATGTTTTTATTTAATCGCGCATGTAATGAATGTAAAACTGCTGAGTTTCTCATCTGACACAAAGTAATTGCTAGTATAAAAAAACTTAATATGAATACATGAGAATGAGGAAGGATATGTCAAATGTTGAAACTGTCGACGCTACTCTCAGATGAGAGCTTTATCCCAACATAATAGTCCAAATGCTAACGCCTTATGGCAGTATAGCCTCCAGACAGAAGGCTTCGCGTCGATACCATTCCAACGGTAGTATTATCAATTTTTTTTGCAATGATCAATAAACTGAGAAGCTACTTGTTCCTTAACAAGGATGCTGAAATTCTATTTGAGACAATTACTTGATTTTTTTCATGGCATGGGTACCACCGATTATGTTGATTGCTTGTACTCTTCTATTTTTCTACATTTTTACATGATCATATTTTTTATAGCAGTAATTTCCATTTATTGTATTCTAATTGTATTTTTTAATAGTTTTCAAGTTTGTTCACATCTCAATTCATTATATATTGACAAATATTACTATGATGAGTCATAGATGAGCAACTATTGTTAAATCTTATTTGTAAAACATGGCCTTATTTTATATAAATAGCAACCCTTATATAAGATTGTATCTTCTGCAGTACCTAAGTTCACTCATTTTCTTTGTATCTCGGTGTAACTTTTGAGCAGTGAAATAAATATTTTTAATGTTATTATCTTATCCCCTTTAACATAGGATCAGAGCGTAAACTTGGCAACAAGTTAATTATTCAACCACATTGTTACGTAAAATTTAAGAGAAATGACCCAGATGGTCGTTACGGGTCACGTTCGGATCGGTTGGGCTTGGGTTCCCACCTTCGACCCGACCTTTTGAAAATAAAATGCAGCACTGGAAAATATTGCTCTCCTAGAAGCTGTTTGGAGATTCGTACTTGAGGAATCGGATAACGGTTGAATCGTGGAGTAAAAAAAAGTCGAAATTCAAGGCCCGAGTACAAGGCTTCTGCTATTAATATAAATAAGCTAATGTACAAAGGGAAAAATAAATAAATAATTCTATCAAATATACCTTGCCTGGATGCGTATTACAGATGTGATTTTTTTCCAAATCGGTTGATATTTTCTGTTCTCCATTTTGCTTTGAAATTTCGAAATTTTTAACGAAAAATGTTTATAATTTTGAATTTGATTTAAGCGAGCAATATTTTTTTACGTTGGGGTATAATCCTGGACTTTCATTGATATTTAAAACCAAAGGCGTGAGCTATATTTCTTTTAATAATCGAGAAAATGATTTTTGATCGTGTCCCCGAAAGCAGTTTTGTGGTGTGTGCAACCCGCAACCCACCGTCTCATTTTGCTCTGTGCATGCGATAAATGACGCCAAATCGAGACATTTTCAGCCAAAAACGTGAAAATCATGTCTGAAAATGTCAAGGGTTGTCACTAAGAGCCACTGATTATCCTGAGTTATCAACGAGTTTTACATTGCCACCACAGTAGCGGTGATATTGCTGCATCAAAGGTTAGGGAGAAGCAATTCGAACTCCAATTGCATCAGCCAAACCTCAAAGAGTGGAAAGCAAAAAGCGATGACGCTTGAACACATGGAGCGTTCTCAGAAAAGGACCCAATTCACTGAATATTCGATTTTCCCAGTCTATCCAAAACCAAGCACCCTGGTGCAGTTCTCCCACCAAACAATGCCTCGTTCTTAATTAAGTAGCGACGTGGCATTCGGGATGCTAGACCCTTAAAAAGAGAATTCCCCGGGCCATTTCCAAAGAGCATTAAGCGATCCCCGGCGACCCGCGAAATGGGTGAACTGTGAATACATGAGGGAGCCCATCTTCTCGTCTTTCAAGCGTCCATTAAAAGGTCGACTGCTATCAAACAGTTTTCCTCCGCCATTCCACCCGTGCGATTCATTCTCACACGTACGTAGATGCTCAACAATGAACTGTAAAGCCCCGTTCATTACAACCTGCTTCCCACTCGAACGGTATTCGAGAATACGAATTTCAACTAGTAATTCGTTCCCAAATTACGAGTGGGTGCCGTAGAGAAAATGATGGGAATTAAAAAAAAAGTTTTTAATAGTTTGCATAAATGTTGTCGCATTCAAAATAGTTCCATTTAGCTATTCATTAGATTAGATTTTCATGAACATCTATTTCACTTTTCAACGTTTAATGATGTGACCGGGGAAATATGTTCAATAAATTCAATTCGTCAAAATGGCTTTAAAACATGCAAATCCGGTGCAGTAGGAACATAGCACATTGGATAGGAATGATCGTTTTCATTTCCGTAAGTTCACTATTTTCAGGGTGACAAGGGAATATTATATATTATTCGTCATCTTCTACGTCTTCATGACCATATTGGAAACTCTTATACCACTCGTAAATTCATGTTTTACTCCCCGCAGACTATCCATAGGACTTTATTACACATTTCATAACCTTTGTTGCACTTTATTTGCTGGTCATTCTTTGCTTTGCAATCATTCTTTTATCCATTTCTTTTAACAAACGAAGATCGCCCAGCTCATAAAAGCGCATCTAACCGTATTGACTCCATAGTAACAGATACGAAAATTCAGAAAAAAATGTCAGCGTGGTAAGCAAACTAAGATAAGGAATAGGGAAAATAAACAATGATTTCGATAGCATTTTATTGCTGCACGATGGTTCCTTAAAAATGTTTTTTTTTGGACTAAGTTCTGCGCACTAAGCTAAGATTCCTTGAGTAATTGAGAATAGGGTGACAGGGAGAGCATCTTATTAGAACCCCGCTTTATTTACAGGTCCGACAGAAACGATTCATTTCTGAAAGACATTTTGCCGAACGGATAAGAATTTTCGCCCGAACAGTAAAGGATTTTAACAAATGCTAGGCGTAATTTCGCTGCGGAATACCCTTTTTTTGTCAACAGCTGGTTTTCTAGCACCCCACGCCATATGCCTATTAAGGCGGCTGGCGGAGCAATATTTAGATTTAGATGTAAGAGGGGCTAAATAAATACTAGTTGTAATTTTGCTAGAGCACTTGCTTATTTTATGCGAACGGCTGGTGTCCTATCAACCCCCGCCACAAGAATATTAAGGCGACTAGCGGGGTGGTATGTAGATAAAGGGAGAAGGATCACTTTCTCCGGAAAACACATGAAAAACACAAGATCTCCAACAGAGTCCTCTTCCTTACTATCTTTTTTCTCTCGCTCACACCACTGTTATCGCGCCATCGCGACTCTTTTGTCTTCGCATTCAAAGAAGGGATCTTCCCTCCTCACTTGTTTTATATCGCAGCATCATCGTCTCTCCTCGACGGCAATAAAGACAGGAGTTGGGGGCCATTTTCAATACTCCGTCGTCGCGTGCTTTTTTTATTACGCGTGCGTACCCCTCGACTCTCCCGGGAGAGTCGAGGGGAATAAAAAAAAAGGAAACCGCATCCATTGAGCCAACGATTGAGTGATAGGATCTCATGCCATCGCCAGCCTTTAAAGGCGATGAAACGGTCGCATTTCCACTTCCCATCCAACGATGAAATTCCTTTTCGATCGTGTAGGTAAACAGATGCGTCTCCACGCATATCCAAATAGGATCCTGCACGACTTGTTTTTTTTTCGTGGCGATCTAAAACCTATCCTTTTTCTATTTAAATTTCCAGACTAAATTAAAATAAGGCTATCTTTCATTTGCCTTGAAATATTACCCTAATCGACTCCACGGATAGCACTATGTTTTCATGCAATTCCGGTGCAATAGGACCATGTTCTCCGTATACCCTGAGTAAAAAAGTATTGCTTTACCAAAACCAAATTTAACATCGTTGAAAAGATGATCTTTTTGTACGTAGGACCAAAGATATACAATGCGTTACCCCAGTCACGTACTATTTTGAAGCCTATGAAAAAAGTTTTGCAAAATACATATTCCTAGCTTCCCACCAAAGAGAGCGTAGAGCAAGTATTATTGTAAACATTTATGTACGTACATTAGTTATAAACAAACTGTTAGCTAGTGGATTTAAGATACGCACTTACACTGTTAAGAGAGAGTAATGATATCACTGCCAGAGCTATGTGTATGTATCTTTAAGTAAAAGCATGACGCATTATTATTTGATGGTACTATCATTAAACAGGTTATCTTTCAAGGCTACCGAAAATTACTCTACATTTCTAATTTAAATGTAATTTTTTGTATGCAGTAATAAAACTTATTAGTAAAATTATAGAATATTGAACAGAAAGGGTCATTTTCCTTTTCGTACGTTTACTACGTTCTGGGAAAATTCTATACATTACTATTCGTTTACTCAACTTCATTCATTCACACGACGCCTTAAGCGCAAACATACAAATAAATTCACAGGTAAGAAAAGAAAGGGATAGGAACATGTAATAGAAAAAGGACGAGGACAACGGTGCTGTGGTGGATGGTTAAAGCCAGAAATCAGAGGGTAAAAATGCGGCCTGACTGGGACTTATTATTTATGTGTTTCTACATGCATGTGTGTTTTTCTTTGCAACACCATGTATTAACTAATAATCGCCGCAAAAAAGGTATAACGCTGAACTTAAAGCATTTGTATAAAATTATTCCACTTTTCGCTTTTGTGGTTTCTTTTAAGTTTGAGGAACAATATAAACATTTTCTTACACCTAAAGTCTGGCAATATTTTTTGCATATAGCATACGTAACTTCGATATTCATGTAATATTCTACAGCGCGGAAATTTAAATCTACCCTTCGGCCATTAAAAAATCAAAGAATGGGTACAATTTAATTCTAAAAAGTTATTAGTAATGCGAAGATGTCGTTCTCTCCATAAAAATTACAATGAAATGTACCAGTCAAATATTTTGCCCGTGACGAGATGATGGCGACGACTGTTACGCCGTTTTCGTACATTTTCACGTGTTCTTCAGTAGTACGGTAAAACCAATCCATGTTACCACCCGACATAATAGTCGGCTTGTAACTTTAATTTTAATAATAATAATTTGGAGAGACAGTCTAAGTGATATAAGTATTACTGTAATTGAAGCGATTTGACTGAAACTTGAACTCAAAAACACGAATATTAGAATCACATCCATCAAAAGACAATTATGCAGGTTTTATAAATTTATACACCCGTTCCGCAACGTTTTTATCCTGCACATCTGCAAAATTATATTCGCAACCAAAGTGAAAACTTAAGATGGTATTTGCCATTTCTGTCGCTTGATCAATATTTCTAGCACCAAGTGCCATTTAGAAGAAAATCCAAAATCATAATAGAAAATTCGTCGAAATTAAAAGTGAGGGAACACTATTTCTTTGTTAAAACTTTCGCGGGTGCTCGTCATTATGAATTAAAACTTTTGGGCTATGTCGCCGCGTCAATTCTTGGGTGGTCCCAACGTTTCCCGGCCGATGCTGGTCGCTTTATCAAGGGATTCTGAAGAGTCAGGAATTTAAACCCCTGACACAGATACATATATAAAAGAATTTAAATTCTCAACTCTTCAGAATCCCTTGAAAAAGCGACCAGCATCGGTCGGGAAACTTTGGGGCCACCAAAGAATTGACGCGGCGACGTAGCCCAAAAGTTTTTATTCATAATAAGGGAACACTGACCACAAGTAAGTGGTCAATGTTTCCTTAGTTTTAGTAATAATGGAACAAGTTATTAAAAGAACACATCACTCCCACAACACCGGACTCATATTTTGGCTTTGCACCTCAAAAACATGACCCTGCACGACTCGTTTTTTTTCAGTAAGCTGTTCATCACTCGGATAATAAAGTGTGGTAGCTGATTAGGTTTAAAAATTAAAATCGCATGCCAATCCTAATTCAACATTCCGACTCTGTCTCGAAAACCAAATCAGCACCCAAGATTTATTCTTCAAGTGACGAAAAACTCATATTTTACTTTGCAGTGTATTTCATAGTTTTTTTAGAAAAACCGTGTTTTTTGTTGGTATATATTTGTATGCAATTTTTATTTCTCTGAGTTACCATGTACATTAATGTTTGTTGATTTTTTTTACATATAAGTTTGAGTGTGTGAATCTTACAACAGAGATTAAATGTGCTTTTAAGATTCAAGTTACTAATTAATTTCCATTAAGCTTGAAAACATTGTTTACCTTTTTTTACTCTACACTTACATTTCATTTCTTCCGACTCTCTTATACTACATTATGGTCTGTAGTTTTAAGCGTAGTCAATACGGAGAAGGCCAAGCGAGGCCATCATGCTCGCGTAAAAGTTTTTGCGTAGCCGATGAGTTTACAGCCCGCCACTGTTAAAAGGCTTGAATACCTTTAGACTCGTACACACCCTTCTTCTTTCTTACTGGAAAAGGAAGAGAGAAAAGGATTCTTTCCGCTTATGTCACAGCTAAGCACTGATATATTTAGACTGTGAGACTATCATATAATGCTAAATTTAAAATTAGATTTTTTTACCTTTTTTACCTCGTTTGCCAGCTTTTTATTCATACAAAGGCAAAGTTAACAATGGTTCATAGGGAAAACCTATAGCATAATTAATACTCGGTCATTCATGAAAATAAGTAAATTAAAATGAATTAATTAAATTGCAATATTTACACGGAATCCATTTTAGCACGACGCGTTTCGTCGTTACAACAACATTCCCGAGTGTCCATTGTTGCACCACAGTTGTGGCACGTTTCTTTATTGTACCACGTTGCACTGTTGTAACATGTTGCATTGTTATAACTCGTTGTTGCCACAACAAAATATATCGTGGTAAAATAAATTCAGCGGAAATATTGCACTTTTTATATTTTATTTCCCGATATTTTTTCAGTCCGCCACTGTTAAAAGGCTTGAATACCTTCAGGCTCCCACACACACTGCGCTTCTTTCATACTTGCAGAGGGAGGGGTGGAGGGGTACGGGGGACGTCGGGTCGGCCATTTAAGCCATCGATTTTTTCTTTTGCCATCCGGACTGCGTTGCGTGCACGAGACCTCAGCGATGAATGAACGGACGCATACACGAGATGAACACGAGACGGCAATCTATCCCATCCCTTTCTCTCTCTCTGCGTTCAATGGACCATTTTGAACGAGACGGGGATGCTGTGTCAGAGAGGAGATGGAAACCGCCAGGGAGGAAAATCGTGTTCGGCTCGGCTTCCCCAATATTGCTTGCATGCATTTCAGCATGTGACTCTGCTCCAGGGCTAGGTATACCTTTCATGGCCCCCTAGGCTATTGGTAGCGGCACATAACAAGGATATAATAACTATAATTAATACTATACTCATATTTTACCGATTACGATAGGTTTGAATTATAGGGTTGACTTTATTATGCATACTATCAGTCTCCCCTCTTCAATAGGGTGGTTTCCTTATATTTTTTTTATTGCCAAAATCGAAACATTATTGCTCCAGGAGTACATATTTCACGCTTTTAGATTTTTAAATGACGATATCTATTTTTCGCGATCAAATGAAAAGTGTAAATTTTCAAGCCTACGAAAACGCGAAGGCTAAGTACGAATGCTGGGAAAAGCCCGTGTGACGTCTGGCGACTGCTGTGTGAGGCCACCTGGATGCGATGCTATGAACGCCGCCACGATGCAGGCTGCTTGCTGCTAAGCATAGCGGTAGCGTAGAGCACCCTACTAGCAGGTAGCGCTTGCCTTAAATAAGGATTATTAATGAAAAATACCCTATCAAACGAAGGAAACTTTCCGATCCTAGGCAACTTTAATAGGTGATTATTAAGAAATGCTTCCGTGAGCTCTGTGCCTCATGGATGCATTGGAATTCTCAGACGATGTAAAACTCCTGCCAACTCGTATAGCATCTAGGTCCCTGTGACGCCACGTGGAGTGGCATCGCATGAGCGCCAATCTGGCCTTTTTCAAATAAGGTAAAAATTGACCATTAAAATTCGTCTAAACTGGGATTTATGAAACCAAATAATTAGTATATTATGAATACCCTAATGGAGGGTAACGAATCGGAATCATTGCCTTCCGTTTTCTTTGATGAAGTAAATTACCCTATTCACAATAAGGATAATTAGTCTACTACTAATCCACAATAAGGCTCCTTTCATTCTATCTAAAAAAATCCTATTCTCTCCCTAGTTTACCCAACATTATAACCTCTAACACCTTTCTCAACAACTCCTCCCTACTAATTATTTCCTTCGTATTAAGGTGTGGACCTTCAGTCTCCTCCGCATCTCATCTAAAAGCTGCATCTCCTCACCCACCACATCCAGCACTTCATCGTTGCTACTTCTTTCCGTCCACCTCTCTTCCTCCTTCCTATGTGTCCAAGTTTCCGCACCGAAAAGATATAACAATACTCTCCTAAGCTCCTTTATGTTCATGAACGCCGTTTAGTTGCGTTCAATGCTGAACTGTTTTAACTTCGATAATGGATCGAATCAAGACATCAATTGATTCGCGCTCCTTTCGCAGTGCTTCGTAGTCGTTGTTTACATGTAAAAGTTGAAACCAACAGTTCATCACCGTCATCAGTGGCGTAACTATGGGGGGGGGGGGGTGGAAGAACCCCCCCCCCTCCCAGAACCTCAGAGAAATAAAAATACTATTCAAAACTATTGTCTAGTTTTGAATTATAGTAAATTTTAACGTAAACTTTTAATGCAACCCAAATTTTAAGTGCTAAAATTATGTAAAATGTATTTGCAGGCATGACATTTTTCCAGGTCACCCTTCCCCATCCCCTCTCATCAACCCCAAAGCATATTCCTAGGTACGCCGATGATCGTCATCCTAAGTTATCAATCCTAAGATTGGCTCGACGCAACTCTCCATTCCTCTCTCCTATCCGCTAGCCTTTTCGTGGAGACGAAATTCCTTCTCTTTTACATCCGCTATAGCCTGTCCTATGTCACTCATTCGGGGCCGTCCCTTGCTCTCCTTCCCTTCCACTTGTCCTTCTACCATTGTTTTCATCATGCCATCATGTCTCATAATGTGTCCAACTAAGTTCTTCGAACTTAGTTTTTCTTCTCCTATAGAAAACTTCTATTTTAACCCACTCTTCTCATTACTTCCTCATTACTTACTAGATCTATTCATTTCATCTTTATCATTTTTCGGGGTTACCACATTTCGAATCTACATCTACATACTATCCTGCAAGCCGCCTAAAAGGCGTGTGGCAGGGGGTATTAGGACACCAGCCATTTGCACTTAAAAAGGAAATGCTCTAACGAAATGATGACTGGCATTTAATAAAGTCCTTTATGGTTCGGTGGAAAAGGTATTCGCACATCCATCCGTTCGGCAAAATATCTCTCATAATTTATCGCTTCTGTCGGACCTGGAAATATAGTGGGGCTCTAATATTAAGTTCTCCGTGTCGCTCTTAAAGATATCCAATCTCAATTGTTCCAACAAGTATAGCGCGCAGCTTCCGAGTCTCCAGCGGCTCTCTGCCTAATTCGCTTAATATCAGGGTAACGCTGTCTATACGCCCAATGCTTCCATTACTGACTTCTATGCTGCTGTCAACGTCCAACCCTCGCTCAAGACAACAGCTATACTAATCAAATTCGACCACGAAATACAGCTGAACGACTGAGTTCTTCACGATAAATATCGAAATAACGAACGTACTCTGAATAGATGATTTGTATTTTCATGCCTCTTTTATACCATTGCACAGTGGGATCACAATATTCTTGCATCGCAAGCGCCCCAGCAACGGAAAAGTTCAACGCCAAGTATTTTTCCCGATGGCAACGGAAAGTTCGGTTCTGCGCGCGAATACAAAGAGGCATGCCGTGAATGAGCAAATAACGAGCGAATGTGCGAGGATCGATACGTTTCTCAAAGGCAGCCGCCGCGGAAGAATTTCTGAGCCCGGTGTCATCCGGAAAATTCATCATTCGAAATTCTCTTAATTTATCGCTTCTGACGTACCTGGAAATATAATGAGGCTCTAATATAATGCACTTCGTGTTGCTCTGAAAGATATCTACTCTAATTTTGTTATAATAATTGAAGTGACAGGAAATATGGGAAAAAGTTAAAATATTGCCATATTTTGACGATGTTGGAAAGTCCTAAAAATTTCCCCTATCTACTACGAAGAATGCATAGCGAAAAATCAGAATTACGAGTTTTTTTATTCAATTTATAGCTGTTAACACAATCTCTGGAAGCCCTTTATTAAAGTTTTCATCAGAACGCCAAGGGTTCAGAAAATTATTTCGTTTCTCAGTGAAATTGAGGGCTCTTGCTCAGAAATTAATTAACATTTCCTCTACCACAGCGAAGGATATTCCTTCCCGTGCATAAAAGTTAATGGGTACGAACATTTGCTAACGCAATTCTCCTCCTGATATCCTTACTGCTGTGTGTCCGTTTTCCTCCATATGTTCTGCCAATTAGTAAAACCTATCCATCTGTTCCAGTTATTCTCAGTTTGACGTAATTTATAACTGATCGGAAATGAGAAATTATTCTGAAAAATTGAAAATGGTAATGGTAAAAAATAAACAATAATGATAAAATGATAATGGTCATTTCAGAAATAGTAAAACGAGCGATAAATTGTACCAAAAACACATAATTCTGATTATTTCGAAATACATACCTCGTAGCATATAAAAATATGAAACTTTAGAACCAGAAAATCTTCACTGCATGGGCATCACATTAGAGGAAAACGAGTAAGGATATGAAGTAGCAAGGATATCAGGAAGACAACTGCTTTAGGAAATGAGGTGTAACTGCATTGGGGGCTAATAAGAGGATCGTCCGGTAAGAACTTTATGAAAATTCGAGTCAGGAAGCTGATCTGGAAAGTAGTGTTTCACGGTGCGGAAACATGGACTCTTAAGGAAAGATGACGAAGGTAAAAAAAATGATGTACAAAATACAATGATTACAGTATCCAATTACCTGCTCCTTTATTTTTCTTCTAACTGTTGATAGAGTGCCCAATGATGGCGAAACATATATTTCAGGATATATGTGAAGTGTTTTTCAATCGCACAGTGGCGACCTGTGCTGGAAAATATTCTTAATGTTGATTTTCAAGCTGCTAAACTGTTATAGGGACATGGAATAAAATTCCATCCAAAATTTGGCCAAATATGTACACCATTCATTGGAAACGAGGAGTTATTCTGAAATAACGATCATTCCATAGAAAGCGCAAACAGCTATAAATTGTATTAAAAAACATAAAACTCTGATTTTTCGCTATGCAATTCTTGTAGCAGACATGCAAAATTTTAGAACTCCCTAACTTGATCAAGGTAAAACAATGTTCACACTTTTCACAGATCACTAGCTATTGAATTAAGAGAACACAATTAGAAAAGATATCATTGAGTCCCACTGAGGCGAGGAATTAAGAGAGATGATTTGAGGAGAGGATAAGTATACGAATTAGTTTTTCTGATTAGACTGAAAAAAAGATGCAGAATTAATTCTGTTAGGGTGGAAATAATCATTTGGAATCAAGTATTTTCTTCTCTTATTACTCTCATAAATTATCGATAATGGAAACATGATATAAACAGCGAACAAAGTCTTTACCCTAAGACATGGAGTAATTCAATTTTGATAACTATAATAATATATTTAGACAAAAATATAATTTTTTGTTAATGTCGGTGCATGTTCCTTTTCCCGCTATTTAAAAACCAATACATGGAAGATAATTACATAATTATGGTAACCTTAACACTGTTCCGCCTTCCAGGTTACCTAAAGCTCCTAACATTTTGTTTATGTCTTTGTTTGTGAATAATATGGAGTAATAAACGCTATTACATGGTATTAAAAGAAAAGATCGATCGTACCCCAACACATGAAGGCACAGGGTAGTGTATATGGTGGCCTCCTTTTCCAGGGTAAACAAAAGGCGAATAGGGGTTTTTCTTTTCTTTTTTCTCAAAAAAAGGGAACGTCAGAGCAGAGATCGTTTAAGGGTTGCGAGGCACGAATAACTCGGGCAGAAACACGAAAGCCCCGAGCGCTCCCTCGGATGTTGTATCCCATTAGAGCAGTGATGGCTGACAGACAGGTGGCTCCCTACGTTTACCCGTGCAAACCCTACAAAAGATAGATTCCCATATACGTTGAAACGTCAGCTTAAACGAATGACGCGAAAAAAGCTTATATTCCAACTCTTTCTCACTCCGTATTAGGTAAGGGGAGAGGTCGATCCAGAATAAGAGACATATTTTAGGGCCTAACTCAATCTTTAATCCTCACCCCACATCGCACAGGGGGCTGAAATCAAAAGAAGCTGGCCAAAAATCGCTGCAGTATTGCTAAATTGATGAAAATGTTTACGATTTATTTATTTTAAAGATGCAATGAAACTTATTCAGGAGAATGCAGTACACTTTATTGTTGACGAGGCCAATGAAAATGAAGAAATAGGAAAAAGCGATGCGGGAAGCATGATTGCCGGAGGCAAGGCGAAATTTTTGATACGTGACCAACTAGGGAAAGATAGAATTTCTTCCATTGTTGACAACGTTAAAGCTATTAAATATATGCGCAAAAGGTGAATGATGATTAAAAAATTGGTATTAGGTCTTTCAAATTGAAATTTTGGTCATTGAAGCGTAATTATCATCATCATTAGCCAACAATCCAGATTGGTTTGACGCAGCTCTCCATTC
This sequence comes from Ischnura elegans, assembly GCF_921293095.1. NCBI lineage: Eukaryota > Metazoa > Arthropoda > Insecta > Odonata > Coenagrionidae > Ischnura > Ischnura elegans. The sequence goes on from NC_060256.1 coordinate 39,338,275, forward strand.
CTCCCTCGTAACCTTTTTATAGCGACGTTTTTCCTCACTTTTCATGAAACGTAATAAAAAAAAAATGCAAGTGGTCCTGACCTCGGACTGAAGTAGTGCTCAAGTTAGAGCATGTATTTTAGAAACTAGCCTCAACTTACCTTTCTAGAATTAGATTAAGTGTGGTAAAGTTCAGCTGTCTACTCTTGTCATCCGTGGCATCATGCTCCTAAAAAACTACCGTCGATGGATTACAACATTGCACATGGAAGTATTTTTACGAAGATTTAATTTCGGTCATAAACGGGTGAGACAACAGTAAGCAGTGGCACGGGGCAAAGGAACCACGACTCAAATTGAGTACCACGATGCCAACTTATTAATAGAGTGGTTTCCTATTATTTTTTTTATTACCTAAATCGAAAGATTATTACTCCTGGAGTACGCATTTCATGCTCTTAGATTTTCGAGAGACGATATCTTTCTTTTCGCGATTAAACGAAAAGTGAAAAATTTCAAGCGTGCGAAAACGCGACGGCTACGTAGGAATGATGGGAAAAGTTCGTGTGTCGTCGTTCTCGTTCCCGCTGCCGCCCTGTGAGGTGAGCTTGAGGCGAGGCTTGAGCGCTGATACGACGCAGGCTGCTAGCAGGTAGTTGAGTACCCTGCTAGCAGGTAGCGCTTGGCTTAAGTAAGGATCATTGCAACCTTATCAAACGAAGGAAACTTTCCTACCTTAGACAATTTTAATACGTGATTATTAAGAGATGTTTCCCTGAACTCTGTGACTCATGCATGCATTGGTAATCTCAGACGATGTAAAACTCCTATTCTCTCGTGTAGAAACTAGGCCCCAGTGACGTCACGTGGAGTGGAATCGCATGGGCGCCAATCTGGCCGTTTTCAAATTAGGTATAAATTGACCATTGCCATTCGTTTAAACTGGAATTTCTAAAACCAAATAATTTGTATATTATGAATACACTAATGGTGGGTAACAAATCACAATCAATGCATTTCGTTTTCTTTGATGAAGGAAACTACCCTATTGTGGAGTCTAGTTTGAGCGAGCTTTGGGACTATGTTGCTCCGTCTTCTCCTTAAGGTTTTCAGAAGACTTTTTTTTCTCCCACTCTCCTTAGCATTTCCTCATTACTTGCTCGGTCCATAAATTTTACCTTCATCAGTCTTCGGACCACATTTCGAATGCTTCCACTCTTGACTTCTCTGCACCTGTCAACGTCCAAGACTCGCTCCCATAACAACGTTAAAATATTAAATTCATTTGCACTAGAAACCTTATTAAGGGAATTAAACTTTACTCCAACAGTCTATTCGAATAATGGTACTAACAATTTGAAGTTCTGGATATTAGTTTCCCGCCAACAAAGCTAAATGATTTGGAATTTATTTTTAATGATGCGGGAAATATGAGTTTTCAAGTTCTAACCGCGTTCACACAGAATGGCCCTAGCCGTCGTCGAGCAACGAAACAAAACCCGTTACGTTCGTAATTAATTAATTCACATTTCTGCCTCCCTCCATTCATAGCTTAATCCAGAGGTTCGTGGCGAGGAGATTATTTTAATTTTTTGACGTAATGGAATTTTTTACGGCACCCCCCCTTTATGACTTAATCCGCAAGTTTTTTTGGTGAGTATTTTATTTTTTTCCTAATGGTTTTTTGGGGACTGTAATTATGTCAAGTAATTATAAAAAAGTGTGTTCCCAACGGGTGTGTTTTGAATTTAACTGACAAATTTCAACAAAGTGTCCACGCATTGTTCCACAATTCGAAACCATTTCTCCGACCAAATTATTCCATTAATGTATGTGGCAATGATATAAGTTGTATTTTAATATTCATATTTGTAGTCGACGGTATATATTATTAAGGGATCGTAAGAAACTACCGTCCGTGAGTATTCCTAATCAAAATTGACCGTCGGAGGCATTACCCCGGATGTTTCCACACAGTTGTTTTCAAAAACAGTACAATTGATTCAGAAAATTCAACTCACGATTATTATTGTCATCATTGAAGTAATCATGCCGATGCAGTTAAGATAGTGTTACGTCTAAGATTCAAGTGTGACATTTACGGGCTGTGAATACATTTTTCAGACAAGCTATTCATGATGTGGAATTCCTCATGGTGACACGCTAGGACCAATATTTTACCCAATAAATGCACCTACACAGTAATGATCTAAGATTGTAGTGAGGGATGATCAATTAAGATACGAAATGGATCTCAATAGCGACACTCAAGAAAAGAAAACGTGTTACCACCGCCACAATTGGTGTCAACGATAATAGCTTTTTCAAACTCGACCACAATCTAAAATATTTATTTAAAAAATGGCGAACCAGTCTATTTTGTACGTATCCATTCCGTTCTTGTGGGTTGACGGAATGTAGGACTTATGAATCATAGCAATTATGATCGACCTGGGAGAATCCCATAGGGTAACTCAGGAAACGGATGCTGGGGACATCGTGCAGGCAAATCCTCAACACGCTTCATTGGAGAAGCCGACAACCCTTCAACGCACGCGTTTGCTATCGCCACTATAGGGGATGCAAACGGCAGTTAATCCACCTAGGAGGTGTAGCCTGCAATGATGGCAAAACCACCTATCCTCATTAGCCGCCATCAGCGACAGCAGCCGAGCATTTCGCCGATGTTCATTTTCGTCGATGTTTCAAGCGAAGGGAACACGTCATTAGGATTGCTATTCGCATACCTCGGCCAAATCGAGTATTTCACCGCGGAATATCGATCCCAAATCACCAGGGTGCTAGGTTCGAGTAATGCGTGCGGCCATGATATATGCTGTACTTCAACATTCATATTTCCAGACGACGGTATATTTTATTAAAGGATCGTAATAAACTACCGTTTGTGAGTACTCCTAATCAGAATTGACCGTCGGAGGCATTACCCCGGATGATGACCAGGGTGCTACGTAAACCAGAATCGATATTAACCATTCGATATGCTACCGATTGAAAATATCGAATTTTCTCCCATTTAAGAGGTAGGTATATCGTTTGAGGTGCTGAGAATTTATTGAGTGAAGGGGAAAAAAATACTAGACCTTTCATAACTACGTGCGCCCGGCACCAATAATCACTGCACGCCGCAAAGCAGTCTACTGAAAAGAATATCATTGATATCGAAAAATACAGTCTTAACAGGAGGCCATGTACCTTGCTATGCCTTTTTCAATGGAATATTTTTTTGACATTAGGAATACCGAATGCTTCATTTACATACTACCCAGCAAGTCGCCTAAAAGGCGTTTGGCAGGGGGTGTTAGGACACCATCCATTTGCACGTAAAGGAAAATACTCGAACGAAATTACGACTGACATTTGTTAAAGTCTTTTGTGGTTAGGGGAAAAAAGGAATTCGCATATCTATCTCTCTTAATTTATCGCTTCTGTCGGACCTGGAAATATAGTGGGGCTCTAATATTATGTTCTCGGTGTCGCTCTTAAATATATCCATTCTCAATTGTTCAAACAATATAAGCCTAGGGTGTAGCCTCCGAGTCTCCCAGCCTAATTCGCTTAACACCTGGGTAACGCTGTCTGTACGCCCGTGGCTGTTTTTGATGAGCCGCTCAGCCTTCCTTTGTATTTTGTTTAGTTCGCGGATTAAGTCTTTCTGCACCGGATGCCATACGCTCGCTGCATATTCAAAGTGCTCGAATGGGTAGTTGTTTCATTGAATGATCCTTAGTTTGGCTGTAAATAATTATTTTTCATGCGACACGTTTAACGTGTTACATTATCTATAAATAGCGGACCCTAATCACGTTGAAGTGTCGGTGTAGAGGTTGGTGTCGTTAACTTCCAACATGGAGACCACAATTAGCGGCTCCATTGCGTCGATATATTTTGTCGTTCAACATTATAATGTTTGTCCCCGGCTTCAATTTCATTTCAATTGCATCAAGTCTAGGCAGGCAAGCAAGTCTAGCACTTGTTAAACACTTTAAATCAACTCCTCCCTGTGTAAAAGTGCCTCTTTTACCAGCGCAACTCACCTCCCGCTGTCATTCCTGACCGTTAGCCACTAAAGTTTTAATTAGAAGTAGGTTTGGGGTTATGGGCCATCGACAACAAAGGTCATTAGCAACACGCGCAATCTAATTGCACCATAACAAGATATAATGTTCCCAATTTAGTACAGCACAGTTAAGAACATGAAAATAAAAGTATTACCAATCCAAGTTACATTTATAAGGTGTATTTTTTATGAGAAACATTTTAATTTGCGGTACAATGTAATGTTGATGGAGTTCGAATATATCACTCACTTGATGACTCAACCCGAAGATTGGTTTGAATATGTGTACACTGAAAAATATTTAAAATGATTGCGTTAATTAAGTCACGCCACTAAAAGACAAAAATCATAGGTCAAGCAGGAATGATACGCCCTCTTACGGCCAGGGAAAAGAATGTACGAATTCATGTCGCTGCTTCCATTTAAACAATTCTTCCACAAAATTAGTGGCATTTCACGGGTTAAAAATTTGATTTTGAGCCCTGGAAATGAATTAAATAAATTTGCCAATCAAATACAATACATTTTAACCGCGTCCTTCCCTTTCAAAGATATTAAAGAAGATGAAAAATATTACAGATAGAGATAAATATGGGGAGAAATAATCAAGAGACACGCAAACACAAAACGATTTCACAGAGGTCAAATTCAGTTTTGAAACGTTTGCAGAGAACTGAAGGGTGACGTTTCCGTACGCTAAACGTCCAAGCTGGAAATCATCGTTTGCCTCAAAAGTTTCAAAGGACCGACTATAATCTAAAAAAAAAATGTAAAGGTCACCGCCTTGTGCCATTAATTTCGCATCAGATATCGGCGAAAAATGGAACGGGAGGTTGTGATCGCGAATCGTACGCCCCGCGACATGGATAACTATGTTTTGACATTATCCGGGATTTAAGGAAACACACATTAGAACACAAAAGGCAGGCCTCGGAAAAAATTACGCGAATAAAATTGAATGAAGGGTATCGCCCACGAGAGAAACCCCGAAATTTTGACGATTCGTCGACGTAATCGCGATCGACGATATCGAGATCGAGCATTGCGATTTCATACTTTACGACCCTCATTCATTTCGTTTCGACAATTGAGACCGAGAGTTTGATACCATCACCACGAGGGGTCTCGTCGAAATTCCTCGCATGACCCAGCCCTGTGAAGAGCGACACGAACCGGACTAATACCATTCCAAAAAATAAAAATAAAACAGTCCCAAAGCTTTGAATTGAGGCTGGCAGCAATTATGCGATGGGGGGAAAACGACTCTTAAACGTGTCGGTCGGAACAATTACAGCAAGAGCGATTTCGGCGGATATTGCATAATTACAAGATTGTCCGCGCGCGGCGCGGTCGGTCATTGAAACGGTCACGCACTTTTATACAAAAGCTTCCTCGCGGAATGGGTAACAGGGGTCTGTAGGGTAGCCCAGGGTATATATAATAATAGCAGCAACATTACGGGGGAAATTGAGGAAGGTGGCGTGGCAGAGAATAAAAAAAGGACAGGGAAATTTAATATAATGGACACAGAACAAGGGGAGAAAACGATTACAACGTTTTTATGGGTTTCATATTCTCTCCAGAAAAAAAGTCCGTGCACCAGCTTGCGCTCATGCAGCGTTTGACCGCCATGGCCCTTCAAAATTCATAAAAATTACTAAAAAGTTTGCTGAAAATTAAGCCGAAACACGAGTTTTCCCCACAACCGGGAGCAGGCTAAAATAAGTCGCAAATCTCCGATAAACTCCAGTAACAAATGCTCATTTATTCAAAAAATCAATATATACTACAATGTTAAAATTAATTTTTTGGTCAAGTGTATTTTTTTTCAAGCAATGGCAAATTCAAAACTTTTATTCGGGTTTTCTTTCATGATATCTCTTGATTAGTTGTAAAATAGATAGGTTATCCAAAAAAATAATAAAAATCAGTTGTTAAGTTAGTTAGGCCTTTTAAAGGGTTAACCGGCGATAGGGGTAGCAAGAAAGACATAGTAGAATAGCACAGGCGTAAAGGTCATACAACAAAAAGATTCTACTAGCGGCTGACAATATAAGCATATAAGTAAAAAAATTCATCATATATAACCTCTGGAGCATGTTTATCCACGGTGGCGAGGCTTGGACGTTCATAGGGAGGTCAAGAGTGGATGCATCAAAAATGTGGTCCTACCGAAGAATAATGAAGATAAAATGATCGACCGAGTTAGTAATGAGGAAGTGCTGGGAAGAGAGGGAGAAAAGAGATGTCTTCTAAAAACGCTAAGGAGAAGTCGGGACAGCTTAGTTGACCCGATGAAAACAATCGTAGGAGAGGTGGAAGGAGAGAAGGGCAAGGGACGGCCCCGAATGAGTTACATGTGCCAGATTATAAAGGATGTAAACGAGAAGAAATACGTCGCTATTAAAAGGTTAGCGAATCGGAGTGAGGAATGAAGAGCTGGGTCAAACCATTGTTGACTAATGATGAATATGATATAGAGCAACAGTGAGGCTGCAGAGCAGTGCCGTAACTATGGGGGGGATGATTGGATAGGTCCTCTCCACCCCCAGAGCCCAAGAAAAATAAAAAAATATTTAAAATATTGTCTACTATTGATCTATATTAACAGCATCTGCTAAAAGTTAAATTTTAAGTGCCAAAATGATGCAAAATACATTTCAAGGCATGTCACCTTTCAAAACTTTTCCCAGACCCCCGTTGCCTGGGGGGGAGGGGAGTCAGTCACCTAGTCACGCCACTGCTGCAGAGTCTAAAATGCATTAACAGTAAAAGGGGCTAAAATGCCTTACGAGGGTACTGGAAGCGAATACACTAAGGCATTACACGTCCGCAGTTTCATTCCCCAATTCAGCCGCCATTCTATGATCACACATGGCTCGTTCACCTAATATTCAAATGCTCACTCAGAGAACTATAAAATATTACGAGACGAGTTCTTCTCGGTCTTTTACTCAGACCCACATTTTTGGGTAATCGGTGATGGTAATATCCTTTCGTGGTTGCGAATATTTTAGACGTCGAATGCTAGGAGGAACTATTAAGAGGCGATGAAACAGAAAAACGGGTCCAATAAATTTATTTCCTTCATCGTAATTTCATCCGAATTATATGAAAGAATCTAAGTCGCGTGATTTCCGATTTGATTCAGCACATTCCTCGGGTTCCTTCGCAAGATGGTTCAATTTGCAATTTCTCGGCTTCGCTTCGATCGTTTATAGTTAAGTGGTACTGACAAATTTCAATTCACAGTGAAGACATCCAGCCAACGAATACTGCAATCGGACTCTCCTAACTTCAAACCCGTGAGATTTTAATATTGCCGTTATTTTCTGAAAACACTTCGTACAATGGACGTAATGGCATTTTTTTTAAAATTCAGGTTCGTACATAATCCTGCACTCTTTGCTTATAATCCGTCGTCCTCATCAGCTGTCATGTCTACGGACTGATAATGGGTGTGCTTACGCCCTGACTTGCATAGCAGGTCATGACCACCTTCAGGAAAGGCTGGGATCGCGGATGTCACCATACCTCCTTAAGATATTAGTGAGACAGCTACACGAATACTTTGAAATGAAACCCAGCCAAACATCACTAAACTCTATTCGCCATTGAGTCGGAACGATTCGTTCGATTCGAAAGACATCAGGATCAGCTGGATTTCTGTTTGGATCGCGGCATAGCACTCACTCTGCTAAAATTGAAGTCGATTGCGACTTTGGCTAATTGCATAAAATATCTCTCCTATAAAAAATCAGTAATAATAAATACCCTACACCAATTTAGTTCATATTCACATTGGCTCAGCTCAAGTATTTACGAAAATTATATACTCGAATGTGATGATAAAACTAGTGCTTTCAGTTATATTGGACGGAGATATGACGAAGATATTTTCGAAACATTTTTAAGTTTCTGTTTTGAGACAGCCAATTTTCTAGTTAGAGACCAATAATTTAAAAATACACGAGATACCCGTAAGTTAACAATAGAAGCTTCTGAACATCAAGCATAATTTAAAATTACTGGTCTTTATTTCATGATATCCTTTTCCACAACTCGAGTTTTATTCGCAAGAAGCGACTCCAGGCATTGTCAAACTAATTGGGAATTAAAAATCGTTTAATTAGACCAACAATTACATTGCCCACGCCACAAAAAAATTATTTTAAATACTCGAGCACAATGATAGCCCAGCCACAGACGATTTAACGAAAAAATAGCGTCATGAAAGGAATTAAGAAAGCGTTTTCCACGGAAAAAATACGGAATAATCCTCGGATAAATGCAGTCTTTAGAGCATAAAGACGTCTGATCAAACGGCACGCTCGAAGCGAGGGCTTGGAATTATCCTCATCAAAAGGTTTAATCCACTGTTCATGGGAGGTCTACGGGACAGCCACTTGCTTTTAATTCCCTCCTCCCCACACCAAAACGGGTCACCTAAAACCTTCACCCTTACACTCCATTTGGCCTACTTAAAAGGCCCCCATTAAGTTCCCAGCCGCCCTTTACGCCGTGCAGTATGGAAGAAAGTGCCAGGACCGCGTTAGCGCTCCACCTGCAAGTCACTATTCATTTTATTTTTAAATCATACATTTTTTTAAGTTATTACTGAACACGTATTTTGTAAAAAAAATACATTGAGACGGTGAAACATCCAATAATAGTTTTCCTTGAGTTTTTGAACATTTACCTTCACTTAAATTTCGATCGTTCTTTTTTCCCCCTAACCTACTGTAAATATGCTTCGCCAATTTTAACACAGACCTATAAAATCGGGTCGCACTCAAAGGGCATATGCTTGAAATAAATATAGAAGCAGTTTGCAAAAAAAGTGAATTATCGGCCGTTCCTCCAGTAACTATCTCAATCAACAAATTATCATATTTATTGCTCTTTACTCCCCTAGATAGTGTAACTGTTATTAGAAACAATAAAAAAAATGTGTAAGATTTTCTATTAAAAGCGAAAAAAAACTATTCCTGAGAAAATTTTGTCATGTTTGTATGGCTTAACAATGACGAATGTGCATGTAAATTCATTCCGATCTCCTACATTGCCAACCATTTTCCGATATTGCTGCTTAGTCATTCCACAATTCTGCCCACTTATTTTCGATTTCAGCCAACCGTGCGACTTCACTATATAATTTACAAATGAAATTGTACTTATATATATTATTGAGTGATGAGAAATAGTTTAGGCCATCTCTTACACCTGGCATATTACTTATGAGTACCATAAAATATCTCCAAAATGTGTTAACGTCTTGTATTTTTACAAGTATTTGTTCTTTAATGAGAAATAGATGAAGTAAATTTTTTTACATCCGCCATGTTACCAAGTGTACGACAAAATATCTCCAAATAGCGTTAACTTAATAGCTGTACCCAAACAATAATACTTATTAATTAGGTGATGATCATTGTTACTTTTAGTGGCATCCCGGCCAACCATTCACTTACTATCTTATACCATCATCTTAGAAGTACTTGCTCTTAAAAAGAATATTGATGGAGGCTATTTGGCGCTTAACACACCTTGAGTTATAGTTTCGCTTTCACTGCCAAGCTATGGTTACGAACATTTTCCGAAGATTCAAGCGTGATGTAGTTGTATTTTTCCACATTGAAATTTAGAAAATTTCCACATCATATAATAACATTAAAACCAAGGTCGTAATAACTTTTATACTCGAGGGAAATTGCAAGTATTTATTTCAATATGGAAAAATTCCACACCATCATGCTTGAATATTCAGATTTTATTCGCAACCATGGCAGTAGAAGCAAAACTATACCTCAGAGTGAGCAAAAAGTGCCGAATAGCCTCCATCGACATTCGTTTTAACAGCAAGAATCTTGAAAAGGATGTAGTAATATTGAAATCTAGTTTGTAATAAATTTTATAATCGAGGAAAAGTGTTTATTTCAAATCTGTTTCATCATTAAAAGAGCTACGTCAATATGTCTTCTCAATATCACCGATCACCGCGCTGAATGTAATACCTGCACCGAGCTATATTCCTATCTAATCGGCTTTCAGAATTTTCTCCTCGGAAAATTCTACCTTCATTTCCCTCTCTTTCGACTTTCTTTGATGTTTTCTGAATGCCCAAAGGAGAAGAGACGGATCTCTTGTTTAGAAGGAACCCTTTTTAATCAAGGGAAAGAAGGTAGGATATCTAATGAGAGGAAATGAGTAGACCAGGGCGTACGAAATATGAAATGAAAGAATACCACGGAAATCAGCCCTAAATTGGATTTCCAAGACGGGGTTAGTACCAAACAAGCAATGGACGCTCACCCATGCAGTCTCAAAGTATACACGGTGGAGGAAAATTGTGTTGCGAAATTATGACTAATTCATACTGCCTGATGATACCTGATTTTACCATAAGGAAAAACTTCTACCGCCACCGAATTTTGAACACGGACATTACATGAAAGCGCCAATACCCTAAGTCCAATTCCCATAAAACTAGACACTAATTCTATATAGCTGGTATAAAGATATATATTCTATATAGCTACTATATTCTCATCTAAACACGTACTATCCACAAGCTTACTACAACCTTTAAATCTCTATAATATTTTTTAAAGGGAAACTCGTAACAGTTTAGCAGAAAAACTTTAAAGAGCCGAAAATGGAAACTAACGAAATGTAAAGTAAATAACGACAATGAAAAAATACTCTTTCGATTGCTAAATTTTTATAAGTAGTGTGGTGACTGTGCATCGAAACGCAGGACATAATGGAATCTCTCACCCGGTTTAAAACCCGCGGGCACTTTTCCTGATTCACCGAACAACGAGAACTTTCCATTATAACAACATATACCCCTATAGCCAAGACGATTCACGGGCATTCTTAAAATTCCTGGCCACCAACGCGAGAACCCGCGGGAATATTCATTTCCACGATAAAAAAAAAAAGATAAGAAAAACGGAAAATGAGCGAACAATCGCGATGGGGCACGATCACCACGACGCTTAGGGAGGCCCACACTACCTGGGAGAGAAGTGTCTGTATAAGCCAAAGATATTTCCCATTTTGTCACTTAACCTTGGCAATGGACCATTATTTTTTTGCAATCGCAAAAATATACTTTCAATGTTGGTTTTCATCGAAAAAAAGTTACGGATTGTAAGCACTAAGTGCCAATAGAATAAATAATAATGAGAAGTCATGTTTTGCATAAACATAAGAAATAATTTTTTTTATAATCACGCCAAGAAAGAGAAGTGTTTGAATTCGGTTCTGCCAAATCTCATTGGTTTGTCGGCTAGTTCCTTCAACAATGCCGTAAGAGAATATTATGTGGCTCCAGAAATTATCGACTTTACACAATTATATTAACGGTATACAAAAACACATAAATATGCATGCAAAAATATATAAGATAGGTATATATTGCAAAAAAATTAAATTAGAGAAAATTAAATAGATAACATACATTTTCTTAACAAAAAAATATAATTTCCTCTAACAATCAGTAAGGAAGGCAACATTATGTTTAGATATTCTTTTAATACACATGTTATATCAATCAATTCATTGACGTATGCATAGGCTTTCAGATTCAACATACTACTAGGTAAATATGAAGTTGCGAAGATATGGCGAGGAATTGTTCATCTCAACGTTAAGACGAGGAAAACTCGCTTAAAACTAGCGTTTTCCCCTTAGTTTTCCATCATCTATTCGAGCAAATTCGATACAGTTCTATCAATAAGAACCTGTCTAAAAAATGCGGACATTCTGATGCAATGATAAGAAAGTATAATGTGTAAAGTCTATTGTCCACGGTCGTCAGGTAAGAAATTACATGCAATCCGAAGTTTATACTTTTAAAACTACATGAAAATTGCCCCGTTCGTCGCACAAACCAACTTGAGGAACACTTGACGCTTAAAAACGAAAATTAAAAAAAAAAAAACAATTCGGTTCCTTCAACATACTACTAGGTAAATATGAAGTTGCGAAGACATCGCGAGAAATTGTTAATCTCAACGTTAAGACGAGGAAAATTGGCTTACAACTAGCGTTTTTCCCTTAGTTTGCCATCATCTATTCGAGCAAATTCGATACAGTTCTATCAATAAGAACCTGTCTAAAAAATGCGGACATTCTGATGCAATAATAAGAAAGTATAATGTGTGAAATATCTGGTAATTTTTCCGGGTATTCTTCCGCGTTAATCCATTTTGCAGGACAATATTTGCAAAATGGATAAACGCGGAAGAATACCCGGAAAAATTACCAGATATCATCATAATCTCCGCGGAAGCCTACTTGGAAATAATGCGTAGTCTATTTTCCACGGTCGTCAGGTAAGAAATTACATGCAATCCGAGGTTTATACTTTTAAAACTGCATGAAAATTGCTCCGTTCGTCGCACAAACCAACTTGAGGAACCATTGACGCTTAAAAACCAAAATTAAAAAAAAAAACAATTCGGTTCCTTGGTTAGCGGCTTGGCCGGAGGAAACGAGTTCTTCCGAACGACAAAGCGTGACCAGACCTCGCAGAAGAAAGAGGCAACTCGTGGGAGTAAGGTCGGGGTTCCGTTGACCCCACACTCCGTGTGCCCCACGAAATGGCCACTATACGCCGGGCGCTCACGGCGAGAGAACCGGCAAACGGACCCCGAGAAGCTACCCACTTGAGTCAATCATTAAACCTATAGAGGGATACCAAGGAGACTGGATCGACTAATGCTGTTATCGCGAGTCTTTGAGTTACCAATTCACAATATTTTTTTATTCCAGCATCGATAAAAAGTTCAAATAAATTGTTACATAGATAGGCAATTTAAAAGTTGATATACATACATACTAGGCGTATAACTATATAACTATCTAGTTAGGCGTATAACTATCGTGTAACTAGGCGTAAACTATACGTATAGCTATCACAGTATCGGAGACAACTTATCATTGATACATAAAATTATATATTTCTATATTGTTTGAAACACGAATACTAGGAATCGCAAAATTGCGATGATTCTTAAGACAGTTTTACACGGGGCACGTAATTGCACAATCTGATGTGTATAAAAGCCGTTTTACACGGAGCACAGAATTGCGCTGGTTAGAACTGCATTAATTTCTAAAGGCCGTTTTAAACGGTACACGGAATTGCGCAGGTTAGAGCTGCATTAATTTCTAAAATGGCGTGGAATTGCGCGAATTCATGAACGAAATTAGAACATGGGCTATTTTGCCGTCTTGCGTCCACGCATTCTCGCATGTGTTCTAGCAATTCACAGCTTGAAACGACGCAATTTAGACTGCGCCTTCGTACACACGTCAGATTGTGCAGGTACGTGCCCCGTGAAAAACGGCCTTAAGTAGGCGCAGTCAAAATTGCGTCGTTTCAAGCGGTGAATTGCTAGAACTAATGCGAGAATGCGTGGACGTGAGACGACAAAATAGCCCGTTCTAATTTCGTTCATGCATTCGCGCAATTCCACGCCGTAATGAGAAATGAATGTAGTTCTAACCTTCGTATTTACGTGCCCCTTGTAAAACGTCCTTCACAATGAATCTTAAAACTACATTCAAGAAAAAATATCTTAATTATAAAATTTGCCCGTTTATAACCAAGTAATACCGTAGGTGATTGGTAAAATGCTCCAAAAGATGAATGATACTTAGATTATGTTTACACCTAGCGTGCGAGTTGTATTGTTTCTCTTTTCGGAGGATGACAAAAACAACACATTAATGAAGTTTCAAATAAATTAGTGCACTTGAATATGATTAACTTGCTATTAAAAACTGTTGAACTCCCTTGACACTACCACTGGAACACGTGATGGCTTGAAATTGCGCAGATATATGCCTTTAAATACTTAAAATCGAGCATATTGGACTAATTTCTTTTCCATGAAACCCATTTGATAAGTAGCTATAAATGTGACTTAATCCAAATGCCAACTGAGTTTCCATAGATACGGCATGAAAATCATGTCTCATTTTAACATCTCTTTCTGCGTGGTTTTAAGGCACAGATTCAACATGTGTTCAAGATATTTTCAAGGGAATTTTAATGCAAATTCTTCCCCTAGTCAACTAAAACGAATAACACTAAACAGGATTAATAAAACAAAAGCATCAAACACCAAGACGGGTCGCTTTCACAACCAATGGGTGAAATCGGTAAGGCATCTATATATGCAATATATAAATATGTGGTAAGTATTTACATGGGGTAGCGCAAGTTTGATTTTTGCTATATTTAAAATTGAGTTATAATTTACAATGAACTCCATGGAAACAAACACAAAATTACCGCATGCAAAATAGGGTATAAATTTCATTTTAAAATCTCCGAGTGTCTCCGAGAAGCTTTTTTGCAGGCAAGCTTCCTAATCTTACAAATAAATAACACTAGCTAATGAGAGCTTACACAAAGTAACAATCAATACCTTCCTTTGAGCTCCAGAGTTCTTCATTCCACCCACGCAGAAAGCATGTATTAAAATGGAATATAAGGGCCCGATTTATATTCAAATCGTTAAAAAAATACAAATTTTCATCAGTATGATACTTAGTAGTTCATCGCTAAAGAACGAATAAGCAAGCAAAAGTATAAATGTAATTTTGGTCAAGATTATCAGCCAGCCCTAGAAGACCGAAGCGGTTTCAAAGCGATGAAGACATTTAGAATGCTCTCCAGACAAAAACAAAAAAGCCTCCAGGATAATTTGCGTAAAAGCTTTTCCGGTAGAGGTCCAATATGTGATTAAGAGGAGTGACTAAGAATTCAAGAGAAGCAATAAGGTAGCAAACAGTCATTGGCATCGAGGGGTTCTTTCACCTTCGCCCGAAAATAGCTATTCTGTATCAACAAACTAACGAAATTAATATTGTTGACAACAATAACGCACTCCTTCTGTATGTAAGTTACCCTGAAAACCTAACGGATTACGTGCTATATACTTCAAAATTTCCTAATATTTTAATAAAGGAGGAAGATCATGAAGTACACCAAAGAAACGTGAAAAAAGCATAAGCCTGATGAATAAATAGTCCAAAGAGGAAAGATAAATCAATCCTAGGCTCAACTATTCGTCATTAATAGTAGCAAAGCAGCCTTCATAGAGCAATTTAAGTACTTACGTACCACAAAAAAATCCTCATTGCAACAAAGCTACAACAAAATTACGATGAATAATAATAGAGATCGTCTTCAGGAATTCTAACATACGATAAATCCGAATATAAACAAGATTTTCGGGGCCCATCATCATATCTAATCCAAATTTACACTTGACAGCAGCTGTCGAAGGGGCACACAACATTACTCTGAAAATATGTTTTAAAAACCTAGACCTAGAAAATTAAATGCTTCAAAATTTGGTTATTTTAACTGTTGATAAAATATGTGAAGCAAAATAACTTTGACATCTAAACATCTCCGCCACTTCGTGACATCATTCATGTTCATTCCCTTGAAGACTCGATACATTTGCATTTCTAAGCACCAAATTGTTAACTTTTTTGTACAATTTACTTTTTAGTGAATAGAGTTCTACCTGGCGTCATGGCGGAAATCATTATAGCACGCAGACTACAATACCATAGCAACTGTAATAATAACGTAACTTGCTATGACAACAAACCTCTTAAATTGAAAGTTAATTATTGTACATCGAAGACGATTGAGATCTCCATAACGCATGAAGTGAGCTCAATCTCAGGTCACGGTGGAAATACTAACATATAAACTATTGTGGTGATACAACTTTATCACAACATTAATACTGTAGACAATTAAATTATTGCCTGATTTATGAGTGCCCATTCCACGCTTAGGAAACTCAATTTTGCGTCAGTGTAAATTATTGCATAACATATTAATAATAATGGTAAAACAACAATACCAAAACCGTAATTCTGAGGTCAATAATGGCAAGGTTTAACTCAAGGATGAAAGCTAAAACTCTGTGCTAAGGGAAATAAATTTCGCGTCACAGTAGAAATTAAAACATAAAAATAATTATATACAACAATGGCATAAGAGAAGGGCTAAGGACAATTATTGTAAGGTTTAAGTCGAGATGAGTGCTACACATCGCCAAGTAACCTTATGCCACGGTAGATATGAATACTGACATCAATTTAGAGGAGCACAGACTGCACGAAAAGATTCAAAATGCACGAAGAGGTATTGCCATCAGTTGCTGCCAAACGCAGCTTCACGCAGTCCAGACGGCCAGGCAAGCATGTTTTCGCCACGGTATCCACCTTGTGTTGGGCCAGGTGTCGACCACCTCCCTCTTGCCCTGCGCCCGCCCGCTGGTCACAAAAGAAGTGGATGCCAGTCAGAATGAGAGGCTAGCTAGCGAGTTGAGAGTCCTAAGCCGAGGGAGACCGACTGACGATGGCACCACACACACAGTCATACCGACAAGGAAGAAGAAAACGGGACGAAAAGAAGACAAGGGGGGGCCCACGCCCGGGGAATGGAGGCAATCGATTCATGGGGGGAGGTCGACGAATCTCTCTCCGAGGCAAGGGGAAGAGAAACACTCTTTTCTGCCACCCCTGCCCGAACGAGAGGGACAGAGAGCAAGGGAAGAGACAGCGCTTTGCACCGTCCAAGTCACTCACCTGCGTTCAGAGATGCAGGAAAATGAAACAGGGATGCCCGCCGAACCTCACTTCACGGTACGCCGTACGGAGTCAAAAACCTTCCCACAACAATCGTTCTCTCCTAACCAATCGGAGACGAAGAAGGCAATCACAACAATCACACGGCACGCGACAATGATCACGGGACGAAGTTCACACTCGAGATATGTTTGGGGAGTAATTGTTTACCCGCAAGTCTCGTTGTTATGAACAAAAAAAAAGGTGGCGGCGTTGAGATGCCCTATCGCGGGGCTTCGCAACGTTCACCGAACGGGCGACCTCGCGTCTACTGGCTGGGGTTGATGGGTGCGACCGCAGCGCCATTCCCCCTCACGGCGGCCATCAGGGGTAAGCTCGCGTCGGCTCGGGAGGGGAGGGCGGAGAATGCTGAAGGGGAGGTAGGAGGGAAGTAAGGGAAGGGATTGAGGGGAGGGGATAGAATATTAGGTGGCGGCGAGGTGAATTTCCAATTCGTCATTTTTTTCACTGCTTTGTTGAGGCGAGGCGCTTCCCAGAGGATTCCGGCAATGCACAGAGGAACTTTCGTCACGTGTTCTTTATGAAACATTCACGCGAATATCATTAAATAACCTCCCATGGTTGACGCAATAAAGGAGCCATTAATATACTTTAAAAGCGTGTTTATTTATTCATGGAGCAATGCGTCACACGTGTTTTTGCGGGGAATTTTGATATAAACCAAGATATACGAGAGAAATTCCAAGTGTAAAAGAAAAACGAGGGGGAAAATGGGTAAAAAAATATAAATATCTCATATAGTCACCATGTTTGATAGACATAAATTATAGCCATGATAAGTCAAAAAATAAAAACATTATACACCTCCCTGGAAGATCCAAGAGCGCTTTTTAATTAAACGTTCCTGCATTGAATTTTAAAGTACCCATATAATTTATGATTTATTTTCAACTGAAAAAATAGTCAGACCAATGAATCATGACTCGATGATAATTAACACTAAAAACCGCTTCGTGTAAAACGGCAGAAAGCTCAGCAACATATGAATCGCAACCCAAGCAATCATATAGAAAGAACTAGAGAAGTGATGAATAGTCAGAAATCCTGAATAGAGATAATAAAAATTATCATGTGGTCGGATTACGCTCTCATTCTTTTTGTTTACGCAAACAAATTCAAGTCTCGTTTACCTCCTTACTTTCAGGGCACATTGGACCTCAACTTGCCCCGGCACAACTATGGACCACTCATGTGCAATAAGTTTAACATGACTATTTTTCAGTCAAAAACGCACGGAAATGAAGAAGGATTTGGTGCTTTCCCGGCGAAAGCTGTTCATAAAGTCTTCACGGGAAATCAGCCGGGTAAGGATGGACATTGCTGCCAACGTTTCGATGGCCTTCTCTGCCATCGTCTATGTAAGCAAGCCGTGAAGAAATTGACTTTTCAAAAATTACTTTGTATATTTCCTACCTTATATTTATCCTCTTTTTATTTAAGCTCCTTCTTCTTTTCCACTTTGCCTATTTCACTACCACTTCATTTGTTTGTTAACTTTAGCTCAGTCATTTATTTCAATAAACTTATATGCAAACAACTCGGTCGCTATGATTTTCTATCATTCTCCTCCGCTGGTTAATGATCGCAGCGCCGCCATCGGATTTTGCTGGTCATTTTTTAAATAACCCAAACGTTTAATTTTAAAGTCCGAATAACAATCGAGATACAATCCCAATCATTTTAAAGGTGTTAGAATATTACATTTTCATCTGGTTCTCAGTTATTCTGAAAATTTCAGCTTGAAAGCTAATCGCAAAGTGGGTTAAAATTGATGACTTCTTCTCAGGTTCTCAGCCAGGTTAATTCTGTCGTATAAGCCAACGCGACACGCGACGTTTCGAGAGACGACTTATCTCCCATCTTTAAGACCGTGTTACACTTTGAAAGTATAATTACTAGTGTGAAATCATTGGTGTGGAATTGGACTTTCAAAGTGTAATTCGGCCTTGAAGATGGGAGACAAGTCGTCTCTCGAAACGTCGGCTTATATGAAAGAATTAACCTGGCTGAGAACCCGAGAAGAATTCATCAATACTATTCACCAGGAGAAATTTAAATAGTTTATTGGATTAAAATTGAGTTGCGAGAATTTACCCGAACAAGGCGGCAAACAACGAAGCGAGTTTAAGAAAACGTTGTAAATGAAAAATAAGATGGTAGTTTATTTGCGGGATCCAATTGGAATTTGGAAATATTTTCATCGTAAAACTAGTGATAATAGGGTTTTTCATCGCATGCTACATGATTACCTAGCAGATGCCTTTGAAGCCTAGAACGAAATCACGTAAGAAGATAAGTGATGTAAGAATTATTGTTCTCATTCTAATCAGCTAATACCAAGTTTTTTTTATCAATTTCTCTTACCAATAAAATCGTTATTATCTTTATTCACAAGAAAACTACTCAAAAAGCTAACATATATAAAAGTTAGTACATACATATAATCCACTGAAGTGTCGTACACTTTTCAAATAAGCACATGCTTCGTATCGCAAAGTAAATGCCAGTCACAATACAGGAACCGGGAGAACTGCAACCATCTTTCAAAAGTATGTTGTGGTAATTCCCAGAATACAATATGAAGATTGATGGAAAGATAAGGATGATCCTGAAGAGAAAGATGGAGGCTGTGGGCTTCGAGGAGGGACACCGCAACCAGTATCATCATTCATCATACCATGGAGCCAAATGACATTAGCGGGGATTAAAAAAAAACCACGAGAAAACTAGAAAGAATAGTTTATAGAGAAGTAGGAACTACGTCAATGGAAGACATTAAATCACACATTACTTCTTGAAAAAAGAGAGATATAACTAGAAGGAACACAAGGGTCTTGCGGCTTCATCGAGATTAATCCACCGCTTAGAAGTCCCTGAAATAAGTCGCCCTCGCTCACGTTGTCACGTTCACATGAAAAATAACTACTGAATTTGTAGTGAAAAGAAACCACATAATCTTCCAACATAATTTGACTGTTTTATTATCTAAGATGAAAGTTAACTAAGGGGAGCTGAGGGATAATTTTTGCAACGAAGTTACGAGGTAAATATTGTATGAAAATCCGAAAGATCCGACATTAAAACCAGTGCATTAATTTACATCTCGGTCAGCACGGCTAAATACACTTTTTTGTTTACCTGAATAATTTCCCATTTCCATAAGTTTTCCATCATCCAGCAAAACTTTTCATCTGGTTTCGCCTCTCTGAATTCATTCAATTTCCTAACAATAATCTGAAAAGGAATTAATAGACTGTTTAAGTAGAATATACGGTATTGAGAAACTTGCGTAAATATCTTAGCTTGAACGAATAAAAATCTAAATGACGAAGGATTTTATTTTTTTCAATATTCGGAAGTATAAATTCCATGCCAGTAAAATAAATGAAGCTCGAAAATACCCGGCATTTGAAAAAAATGTAATTTTTAATAAATTCAAAGGGAATAAATTTCATGAAAAGTTTTTCGTGGTCGAATCAAGAAAGAAATAATCAGTTGAATAGACCAGGCGAAGAGGGCTTTCTACAGAAGGAAGGATCTTCTTACAGCAGAAAATACAAGCATAAAAGTAAGGAACCAATTCATTAGATTCTACACATGGAGTACGTTTTAGTATGGAAGCGAGGCTTGGGCTTTAACATCAGCAGAGAAGTCAAGTATTCGAAAAGTGGTGCTACCGAAGAATGATGAAGATAAAATGGATCGACCACGTAACTAATGAGGAAGTGCTAAGAATAGTGGGAGAATAGAGAAGTGATCTAAAAACCTTACGGAGAAGGCGGGAAAACTTAGTTGGCCACATTAAGAGGCGTGATGGCCTGATGATAACAATCGCAGAAGAGCAGGTGGAAGGGATGAAGGACAAGATACTGCCCCGATTTAGATACATGGGGCAGGTTAATAAGGGATATAAAAGAGAAGAAATACGTAGCGATGAAAAGGCTTGAGGATAGGAGAGATGAATGGAGAGCTGCGTCAAACCAATCTTAGGATTGCTGACATGATTATGACGATGGAAAAAAACTTATCGAAACGGTAAACTGTCCAGCTAATAAAAAAATGTTATTAGCCGAGCTTCAAGGTATTTCAAACATGACTTCAGGAGGAATGAGTAGCTCCTACTCACCAACACGATGTTTCTCTGAAAATCTACGAAACATGTCCATGGTTTTCGATTAAAATACAAACGTATCACTTGTCTGAATAGCGCACGTAGAAAACCGACACGACATCCTTAAACATTTCAAGAATTAACTACCGTAGTAAGAGCAGCCGGAAAACTAAGGAAGTACGTAAGCAGGTATGTTAGGAGGCTTTTACCTCAAGATTAAAATGATAAATTTTAGCATAAGGAAATCACCTAGTCTAAGCTCCAAACTCTTTTATATCGAACGACCTAGGTTTCAGCACATAATGCCATTTTCCATGTAAATGATTCCGCTCAAGATAAGTGTCCCCGCCGAAGGCGTTTTTCCAAACGCTGTACCAGTGAGTCAAAACCTCACCCCAACCAGGCAGTTTACAAAATATTGAAGGAAATTAGCGCATTTGTTTGCATTGTCGGTTTTAACATGTTGTTACTGTGAAAAGGAAACTTGTTTTTTGGCGACTGGTGAACAGAAAGCTTTTTGGGTTTCACAGTTTGCAATGACGGAATCTGTGGTTAATGTGGAACGTGCGTTATGCATTCATTACCACCACCACTTTACCTTTCCGAATTAAGAAACAGGAATGAAGCAGCCTTTGCAATAAATTCTTGAGAGACTCTAATCAACCTTGAGAAGAACTGTGGACGTGTGCCATGTGACGAATGGCGCTCACATTTAACACTGGTAGGCCTTCATTTAAAACTGTTTCATTTGACTTTACATTTGATGTATGATTTATAATACGGTAGTTTCCTTCATCAAAGAAAACGAAAGGAATTGATTGCGCTTCGTTACCCACCATTAGTGTACTCATAATATACAAATTATTTCGTTTTAGAAATCCCAGTTTAGACGAAAGGCAATGGTCCATTTTTATCCTTATTTGAAAAGGGCCAGATTGGCGCCCACGTGATGCCACTCCACGTGACGTCACAGGGACCTAGTTTCTATACGAGTAGATAGGAGTTATACATCGTCTGATATTACCAATGCATGCATGAGGCGCAGAGCTCAAGGAAACATGTCTTAATAATCACTTATTAAAACTGGCTAAGGTCGGAAAGTTTTCTTCGTTTGATAAGGTATTAATAATCATTATTTAAGCCAAGCGCTACCAGCTAGCAGGGTACTCAGCTACCCCCTAGCAGCCTGCGTCGTATCAGCGCTCAAGCCTCCCTCAAGGTCACCTCACAGGGCGGCAGCGGGAACGAGAAATACGTCACACGGAGAGATTTCCCGGCATTCATACTTATCCGTCGCGTTTTCGCGCGCTTGAAAATTTTCACTTTTCATTTAATCGCGAAAAATAGATATCGTCATTTAAAAATCTAAATGCGTGAAATGCGTACTCCAGGAGTGATAATCTTTCGATTTAGGCAATAAAAAAATATGAGGAAACCACCCTAATGCAAGTTTAGCGTAATAAAAATTGGAAAGCGTTAAAACTCTGCCATTCATTTTGAAACACTCGGTATTTTTACGGCAATTCAACGACGAGCCGTTGAGCGGGTGTACTCTAAATTAAATCCCAGCCTGAATCCTAATCTGACCCATGCGATAGCTGTTATCCATCCCCTTCCTTCTTCTAGTTATATCTTTCCGCGATATCGAACGGCCACACGCACCGCCAGCTATAGCCTCCACAGGAAGAGAAGTGCTCAGCCAAGACGATATCCGGTTAGCAATGGCGTACTTCCTGGTATTGAATCCTGTGATTCAACAAGACATTTTTTCCTTAATGGACATCGATTTTCGAACTCCTTGGAAATCGTCGTTCAAAAGTGGAGCGCGAAATGCAAATGATAATAAACAGCGAAATAAATTTAAATCGAATTAAAAAAAAACGCCTAGATGCCTCACAGAAATCGCAATTGAAATTCAGGAAAATTGATCAAAAACTCAATTATCACGAATACCAACAGCAATAGGGTGCTCTCCTATTATTTTTTCATTGCCTATATCGAAAGATTATTACTCCTGCAGTATTTATTTCACGCTTTTAGATTTTTAAATGACGAAATCTATTTTTCACGATTAAATGAAAAGTGAAAATTTACAAGAGCGCAAAAACGCGACGGCTAAGTATGAATGCTGGGAAAAGCCCGTCTGACGTCATTCTGATGGCGGCTAACGCCACATGAGGCCACCTTGGTGCGAGGCTAAGAGCGCCGATGCGATGCAGGTTGCTAGCAGGTAGCAGAGTACCCCGCTAGCAGGTAGCGCTTGGCTTAAATAAAGATTATAACGAAGGAAACTTTCCGACCACAGGCAATTTTAATAGGTGATTATTAAGAGATGTTTTCCTGAACTCTGTGTCACATGAATGCATTGGTAATCTCAGGCAATGTATAACTCCTGCCAACTCGTATAGCATCTAGGTCCCTGTGGCGTCACGTGGAGGGGCATCGCATGGCCGCCGATATGGCCTTTTTCGAATGAGGTTAAAATTGACCATTAACATTCGTCTACACTGGGATTTCTAAAACCAAATAATTTGTATATTATGAATACACTAATGGTGGGTAACGAATCGCAATCAATGCCTTTCGTTTTCTTTGATGAAGGAAACTACCCTATTTTTGATGTAGGTAAGTGTGTTTGATTAAAGTTCATATCCATCTCCATATTCAATCCTTTTTGCATGATATTATTATAAAAATAAGGTAAAGGACTACGTTATATTTATTGAACTTTTTTGGAAACAGTTAAAATGCTTTATACCCACTTACTTATCCATTAAGAAGTCGAAATCGTTGACGTGTCAAGAGTCAGTCCTTCTAGTGACCTCTAAGGGCACATATGGAGCCCGGTTGAGTAAATTTGAAGATCCAAATGAATTGAACAACTTTATGGAGAACCCCTGTGTACACTCAGTATTATGAGTAGGATAATGGTTAGATATAATCTGAAAAAATTACAAATAAAACAAAGATATTACTATGCCGTTTAAGAAAGGAAGTTAATAAAAATATTAAATTTGGAAGCAATAAACTGGAAGAGATGGATGAATTATGTTATTTTGGAATTATATTATTTGACTTATCAGCAGAATAGCCCAGGCGAAGAGAATATTAGGCCAAAAAAATCTACTCAGTGCGGGAAATTTAAGCGTAGAAGAGGGGAAACAATTTATCAGAACTTACATCTGGATGCCTATCTATGGAATTGAGGATATTGACAGCAGTGGAGAAATGGATGGTGGCGCCTATGGAAATGTGGTGCAAAAGAAGAATGTTGAGGATCAAATACATCCACCTGGTAAGTAACGAGGAAATCTTAAGAGTAAGAAAGAATAGAAGCCTCATGAAAGCTTATCAGGTTATTGAAAAGATTACTGTTTGAAATATTATGCGCATAAAATTAAAAAAAAATAAAAATGTACAAAATGATAAAAACTACCACTTGCAACAAAAAAATAAAAAATTAGTAATAATGAAAAAAGAAAATACAATGTGAAACTTAAAAAATACTCATTCTATTACAAAAATTCGTATGCAATTAAGGCAATAAAATGTTTTCTGATCAATGATCTCATTGCATATATTGAAGTTTCTGCTGACACAACAATATACTACCCACAAAACACAAATGCGCTCCAAATTATAGTACGAGTATTATTAACTGGCTGCGCCGCGCCAAATAATATGAGAGCAATTTCGACATCTGCCTTATTAACCGAGGGAAAAATTTATTTTTCGTGGGACGATCTAAGAATCATTGCAGCCAATTACGTGATCAGGTTCTGAAAATGCGGAAAGTCGAAAAGTTTTCTTTTTGTTCTCTCTCAGACGTTCTTCTGACCTACGTTTCAGCGATTCCAGATGTTTGCCTGGGGGAACGATTTGCCACAGCTGCATGTAATTTCATACACTCCTTCGTAAATACCCGAAGGGAGACGACCTTTTTCATTTCGAAGGAGGTCAGAGGCATTCTTGTCGCTTCAAGACTATGTGCTCGGTGAAAACTCTTGCTATTTATTTTGCGAAGTCCCGGATCCGTATAGTAAAATGGTGTAAGGCTTGCGCTCTTTTTTATACGTAGAAGTATGCCTGGCGGCGTCACACTTGCCGTTTTCATTTCGCGTGAAATATTATGAATGATATTTCGGCTGTAGCCATTCATTTGCAGAGTGCTTTTGAGGAGTTGCTTTTCTCTCGTGAGCGAAACTGCGTTAGAGATGGCATGTACCCTCTGGAAAACTGATTAAAATGGTAATATATGCTCTGTTGCAATATTTAACTGTTTACAGAAGGTTAGAGTATAAGTGAATAAATCCACCACTATGTTACGCTCATGTGTACATTACACATCTACAGTAAGTTCTTACTCGTATCCTTCATCTATGATGAATAATTTAAAATGATAAGCAAAAATAAATTAATTTTTGTACCTTTAACGCTAGTAGCAGTAGTATAAAATATTTGGGTGCAACGAAAACTATGGTCATTAGCATTACACGTTAGACCTATTCATCATTACTAATTAATATAGAAGTACATTGGATTATTAAAAAAGATATTCTACTTAGATGATTTTCACGTTACAATTGACTAAAAAGCCCAGTTTGTTTTAAACAAGGAGATCAGGATTATTCAAGCCCACCACTACCTCCAAGCCTTTTGCTAATTTGGCGATATTAATCACATTCAGTGAGGAGAAGCAGCCCGGTAAAGGGCAGTCGTTCACTTCACAAAGGGATGGACATTTTTCAGAAGTGAACCGGCAGGAGTGGGTCATGCTTTCTGTGAAAAACTGTTAAACATGCTCTGCTGTGCTCTGTGGCAGCTTAAAACTGCTTACAGAAGGTTCAGGCACAAGTGAATGAATCCACCACCAATGTTATACGCAAGCGTACATAATATATCTGCAGTACATTCTTACACACATTTGTCATGTAATAAGAATGGAAAAAAATGAGTGTTCCAGGTTCATTCATGATTTTATAAAAGATGAGCATATATCCCCTTATTTCTCTAAGTTAGAATGGCTTTAAGCTAAAACAAGTACGGAAACATGCTTGCCTCCTCTTTATAAAAACTTTTCAAATGTAAATAGCCATAATATATCATGCAATTTTTTCAGTCTAAAGAGAAAAAAATCGGCATGTTGTAACTCGAATGTCACCAGATTTTTTACTTGTCCCACAACATCGAACCACTAAATTCAATAAATCCTTTTCTGTTGTTGGGACATTACACTATTACAAGGATTTGTAATAGTACTCCTGAACTAATGAAAAACTCCATTTCATTAATGTCTTTCAAAAATATACTGTTCAATAAAAAAACTATTACAACAAAAAGTTGATTCTACCAATTAGCCTGTATTATCTGTTACCATTAATATATCATTTACTGCATGCATCAAAATATTCTGGGTACTCGAGCTCTGATACTCATGTATACCTTTGTATGTTCTTAGTGGACCAAAGGTCCAAGAACAATAAACGTATCTTTAAAACACTAGTATGCTATGGTAAAAATAAATTAAGTATACCAACAGATACATAGCATGGATATTCGTGTGCGTTTGATTGTTGTAAACTCCGATGTCAAAGGCCAATGGTGATGTTTTCAGTGGTAAATGAATAAATAAATAACTTTCAATTCAGCCGTTCAATATGAAAAACACCTATGCAGGCATTAATATTATTTAGATATACAAAACCGTTTTAAATATGTTTCGAATGCCTATTTACCATACTTTTGCTCAAAACCATTAATGGGGTTAATATAGGTAAAAATAGATTCAACAAAACGATTTTTCCAAAAACAGCATAAAATGCTACTAATTAATTTATATCATCAACAAATAAGGTGAACAAAAAAGCTTTTTATTACTCGAAGAATAAAGCGTGGGTGCTGATTAAGTTCGGGCGAAAAACCCACAGAGAAAAAATTTTTCGCCTTGCCCAGGAATCACATTCCGATCCCCCGATTTTCGGTCGTGTGCTTAAGCCAGTTAAGATACATCGTGAATGCGTTTCTTCTTTTTAGTAACACGTGTTTTTTATAAAAAATACATTTTTATATTTAATATTACCTATCACATTAATTTGCATTAGCTTAAAAATTGTCTACGAGCACCTGAATCTCGGCGCAGCCTTAAAAAGTACGAGATAACGAATTCCACGTATAGCAGGATATTGCAATCATATTTAATATTTTCGATAAGTCAAAGGGCCGTAGGCCGCTGTCTTCTTTTCAATAAAACGTGATTTTTCCATGAAAATATGTACTTCATATATATCGTAACGTTATGCAAATATCACCTTAATTTACTTACATATAAAATTCTCTTTGGGTAACTGACTCACGGTGCATCATAAAAAAGGCCTTCAGCAATGAGAAAGCATACGCGCCGCAGAAGTACGAGATAACGAATTCCACAAATGGCAAGATATTTAAAAATTTCGATAAAATTTTCGATTTCTTCGCAAAAGGCCAATATTTTCATCTTGTTAATAAATCTTCTTTTTCATAAAAAAATTTATACTGCAATATTAAAAATCACCTTAATTAACGTTACATCCAAAATTCTCTCCGAGTATCTGACTACTGACGAAGCAGCCTTAAAAAAGGTCCTCGGCAATAAACAAGCATACGCGCCGCAGAAGTACGAGATAACGAATTCCACAAATAGCAAGATATTTCAATGATATTTAAAAATTTCGATAAAATTTTCGATTTCCTGGCAAAAGGCCAATATTTTCATCTTGATGATAAATCTTTTTTTCATAAAAAATATTTTTATATTGTAATATTATACATCACCTTAATTAACGTTACATCCTAAATTCTCTCCGAGTATCTGACTACTGACGGTGCAACCTCAAAAAAGGTCCTCAGCAATAAGAAGCATGCGCGCCGCAGAAGTACGAGATAACGAATTCCACAAACGGCAAGACATTTCAATGATATTTAAAAATTTCGATAAAATTTTCGATTTCCTCGCAACAGCCCAATATTTTCATCTTGTTAATAAATCTTTTTTTTCATGAAAAAAATTTATACTGTAATATTATACATCACCTTAATTAACGCTACATCCAAAATTCTCTCAGAGTATCTGACTACTGACGGTGCAACCTCAAAAAAGGTCCTCTGCAATTAGGAAGCATACGCGCCGCAGAAGTACGAGATAACGAATTCCACAAATGGCAAGAGATTTGCTCGGGCCAAGTCCGCAACCCTGAGGGACTCCCTCTTTGCGTCTGTTTCCTTGGAGTCTTCCCAAACACATTAAACCAATTCGAGGATGCGGCACAACATTCCGCCCGTAGAAATAAGACCCAGAGCCTCTCCTTATATCCGTCCGCATGCCCATTTATATATATACATTCCCTTCCATTCCGTAGTTTTCCTGTGTCGAATATCGTTCCCATTAAAAGTTTTCCGGCGACTTATCCGTTCCATCTCTTTGAGATTTCCATCCTCTCCGAGGGATATAATTCTTTTTTTCCCTATGGGAGAAATTTCCAAGCTTTTCATTTCGCGGAGCATTGCCTCCTGAGGGAGGAGTTCCCTTTGAAGGGACTTCTTACGATTTCATATAAGCTGCTTCAACCAAACCCTCGGGTAAGCAGCTGCCTCGCCTCCTTTTGGTTAAGGCTTTTTTTTTACACGAATCCAAACCCTCTCTTTGACAATCTTTTTACGCTTTGTGTTCATTTAAATTTCTCCGCAATTTCGCCTGCAATTTTTCCGTCGACACGATTTTTCCCGTTCTTCAAAGATCCTTTTCACCTGCAATTTTTTTTTCGTCTTCCCAAATGCAATGCTTCTAGCGAAAATTATAATTCCTTCTTTCAACTAACTATCCTCCGCTGACTTCCATTCATCACTAACAAACCTGAGGTCACGGTTTCATGTCGTTCACAGGATCTTTGGTCGTAACCGTTTACAATTTTAACATGTTTAACGGATTTCCGCCGGCGAGAAGATATTTAGGAACGTTGCTGCTTTGGTCGAGATTAGTATTCTGGTGAAATATTCTGGTGATACATCAACTTCTTTCTTCCGAATGACCTGTAGCCATATAGGCACACAGTGTGGTAACGATGTCAGAATCTAATGCTGTCCAATTTCCACGAATGACCCAGATATAAAGGATGTATCTTTATAGAGGAAGCATATTTTTTGACGAAGGGAAGTTGAAATAATCTATGCAACGACATTTTACGTTTACTTTAACGATACTTGCATGTAATTTACAGACAGTAGACGTCCATTTATTGAATTTCAGTTTCGCAACAGGCTCTTTCCATCTGTGGGCTTATTTCGAGTGGCTTAAAAAATGATTTAATAAGTGGATTAAGTTATTGAAAACTTCAACATCATATTGTTCCAATTCTATACAGTGGCGTAGCCAGAAATTTCGTTGGGGGGGTCAAAACCAGGGGTGGAAATTAAAAAAAAGGGTACTAAGTATTTAAACTAATTTCAACAGTTTTCATAATCGAAAAAAAACTTTTTTACTGAGAAATCATTTAATTCATGACATTTCAATATTATGTTTTCTCTAATGAAGTGAAGTATAAAATTGTCTTCAAATATTTCACCGCTCCGCACCATCTCGCTCTGCCATTGATTCTATAGCAGAAAGGAGTGCGAGTTTTCTTCAAGAGCCTTTGCCCAGAATGGTAAGATGTAGCCATATAGCTACGGTGGACGGAAATGGGTTAAAGCGTAATTTATTCAGGTGGTAGGGCGCGTCGGCGACTAAGGCCATTTTGCATCACTTAGTGCTCGGAGCATTAAAAAAGAAAACAATAATGGTTTAAAAAAACTATACTAGTCTAGAAATAAAGTAAAAAAATAAAATTACTTCCAATCATATTTCATCAAAGAGGTCAGTTGATCGTATTATCCTGACGAGTAAAGTAACATGTTCGAAGTTGATTCCTTACAAATTGCCAAGGTTTTTTTTCTTTTTACATTTCATTCGAAGTTACATCAGGAGCCTGTATTATTATGTGAAGTCGGCAGGGACGGATGAAAACTGCTACGGGGTAAGGAGATACTGTAATATTACGTACTTCAAGACTGTGTAAACAAATTACAATCAATCCCCGGCGTCAACAATTAAACTATTTTGCCGTTACATATTATATAAATATTATATTATATAAATATTATAAATTATATATAAACCGTTATATATTCTTCGTGATCCGCTAAAATAAAAAGTATAACTCCATTTTCGCCCAAGTTTTATAATTTATGAACTCGTTCCTTGAAACCATAAATACTTAGCATTTTAATTCCACATCGATGTACAATTGACGTGTTCACTTCATATGACACTATAATATGGGATGGAAAAATCAATTTCGATAAAAATCTAAAATAGAGTTTTAACTGTAAAAAATAGAGGAAATCGAAAAGGAGCCTTGACCTTCGAGTTTCGATCCAAACTCGATTTTTAAACATCGATCTTGACCATTTCCATAAATATCAGCAGCGTCACTAACGGCCTATGATAACGTCATCAGTACAATTTGAGACATTTCTTTAAATAAGGTCGGTAAAATTGGAAAGGCACGCTCTCGATCACCCAGATAGCATCTCAATCAGTTGATCTTTCTAAAAACTTTTGATGAAGGCGAATAGCTTTTTTAATTAATGTGCTTCCATTTTGTAAAATTTAACTACAAATAATTATTGGCGATTAAAGGATTGTTTTGTAGAATAATTGTTCATTCAAGCCCCTATGTGCTAACTTGCACTGCACTCGCTGTTCGCACTCACTCACTGTTCGCACTGCAGGAGCATGTAAAATGGTTGCATTTTTATTGAAATTCACTGTTCCACTACTGTAAATGTAGTAGAGTCTCAGTCATAATTTTTTTGTGAGATATTTATGTGTGTACAAAGAACATTCTGTAAAATTTTCACTTGTTTTCACTCAGGCCTTTTTTAGATTCAGGCCCTTTTCTAAACGGCTGCAAAAAAAAGCATGGCTTGTTAATTTTTTCAAATGGTGTTTTGAGATTGTCTACTTGTAGGGAACCAATGATATAAAAATCAGGATAATTAAAAATGTTGATCAACATTGCCTGGGTGACTTGAAATGGATTGACCCTAAAACTGACACAAGACCGAGGATTTTTCAGCATTGATAAACGAATTGTTTTTCGAAAAAATGACAAGAAACGCTAAAATATTTTATCAGGTCTCTAACAAATATTCGAACTTGAAAAAGGACCGATCTTTAACTCTTTTTACCACGAAAAGCACTAATTCGAAAACAGAACAAAAACATCTAAATTCGTTCATGGTCTCAGATCATTATAAGTAGAGATAACGAGACTAAAAAAATATTGATACCACATACTAATGACAGTACCCAAGGTAAATCTTGATAATAATCTCACAAATTATATTTTTTTAACTGTAGGACAACGCTAATCCAACAAATGTCAAATTTTCTCTTTAATTTACACCAGATTCGCTGACAATAAATCACAGCCCTTATCTGTAACCGTTGCATGAACGCGCATATACAGTCCGCCATAAATCAGTCTTATTTCCCGCTGAGAGGGACTAGAGAGACGAGAGGACTTGTGGGCAGGAACGTCAGCATCGCAATTAAGACGCACGCAAGATTTTTCGCGAGATTAGACGGATATCTCCTTATGCTGTCCGCTCAGCGTGCCCTCGCCATCTGCATTCCGTCTTCTTAACCCTTAAAGGTCCACGGGACATACATGTCCCAATTTTTTAAAATTCTCTCGTAACTAAATGAGAAGGTGTATGATTGTAAGAATTAGTTCTATTGAAGAATAGGCTATTGGCTTCTAGTTTTAAAAAATTCTTTTTGTTACATCTTTTATAGATACTTTGGTTTCCACATCGTTATGAACATTCACTTGAAATGCTGTTTATTAAGTGGAAATTTGATAGTCTATAACAAATCAATGAGAGGGTCAATTACAACAAGACTTTCGGTTTATCCTTCAGCCAGTGGAGTGAGTACGAAAAACTCCGTATTTGTGCTTTAATTATCACAAAATTAGTGTTTTTATGTCACTGAACACTTATGTCCCTATAATGGAGCGAGAATTGGAATTATTTCACGTCCCAAACTGTAGATAGTAGTATTTGGATTTAGGGTGCGTCGACGGCTAGGTTATTTTGCACCACTACCGTGTGATTTGGTTACAAAAACTTATGTAGAAAGTGATCCACTGTATATGATGTCTTCGTACAAAGAGTATGCACAATTAGACTTTATTAAAAATGTTTATTTCTCTGAGGAACCGAAATGTACTATTTAAGTTGGTAGGGTGGTCTCCTAAAAGGGCTTCTAGGTCTCCCCCTAGATTATTCCGTCTTCGCGCTTTTAGAAACTGTATCTCAGAAACTTTTAGAGATATCGCTTTCATATAATAGTTTTTGGAATCCTCGAATTGATATTAGCCTAAAAACGTATTTTGCTATGCGATCTAATGGCTGCAATCTTAATGGAATTTAAAGGGTTAAAAGGCAAAGGGTTACAGATAAAATAAGGACTATACCTACCTAACTAGGGACTACCGAATATAGTAAACTTTACCATAAAAATCCGCGAACGTATGTGTGGGCATATAAATGTGCTATCTTACTGATATTTGGGATTACCACCCAAGTATCCCCAATACATACACACTGCCTCAACAAATTATTCGTCTGCGAGTCTTTTTTAAGTCTTAACCTCCATCATATCACAGGTTTTTAATCATTGCTATTCTATTAATTTCGATTTATAAAAAGGAAAAAAAGGCATTAAATTTGACGATGCAGTTTAATTGTCAACAAATATAAAAAATTGATAATATTTGGATTAATAAAAGAAAAAATGCACATAATTTAAGAATGAAAATAAAATTAAAAATATTATCGTTGTAATCTATGAATGTATATATTTTTATAAAGTTGTATTTCAATTAATTTTTAAACTTCATTTTCACGAAAACAACACTACAAACGTCAACAGTACAAATGCGCCATCATTTTCATTTTAACTTGTAATCTGACTGGTTGAGGTTAGAAAGAACGCACCGGAATAGTTAAAATGTCCGCGCCTTCGGCGCTATGATGTATCGTAACAAATTGCCATATAATTGATGAAATTGCGAGGCAAAATTATTTTTAAATTATCCGTTTTTAATTTAATCTCCTGCCGTTTGGTGTAAATTACGGGAACATTTTAAACAATTTTATTCGTCCATTCAAATGAGTAAACAGTTGATTGTCAAGGCCCTGATCATAAGAATTGAAAGAGATATATTCGCGAAATGCCTCCTGTTTTCGCAACAAAAGGTACGCGACATAAAGTAACCAATTTTGTACCCAAATAGAAAATGAAATATAAGAGACTGGAGCGTGCTACTTCCTTCCACAATCTTCCCTCATTCATCACACGTTGGAACAGGCCATTATCATGGGGAGTGGGAGAGATGAACAAGATAAGAACTCTTAACCTCGATGTTGCATGCAAGAAAATTCACTCGCCAGCTTTCCGATTAGTTGACTCAAATAAGAAAATGAAAACCTAAGTCAACTGAAATGTAAGATGTACCATATTTGACGACACCTGCGTCTTACATGCGAAGGTTCGACAACCATTTTCAATACTGTCTCCAACATATGTATAGCAATTATATTTACTAACATATTTATTATCAAGTTGAAGAATATCTTAGATGTTATTGTTATTTTTGAGCTCATTACTGATATGAGTGGGTTGGAAGCCAAGGCGCACAAGTGATTTTTTTCTCAATATAGTAAGGTAAAGTTAATTGTTAGAATAAATACACAAAAATCTGGTTGCCAAGGGAAACGAGTGAGTCTCTGTTCTTTGCTGACATCGAGTGGAAAATCAAATGCGCTGCTTAGTAACTAATTGATCTCGTTTGTTTTCTATACCTAATTTCTGTACCTACCTCTGTATAGAAAAGAGAAAGCACTTGTACATCTTGGCTTCAAACCCACTCATATGTGACGTTATTAATAGTTTATTTATTATGCTGTATGTTATTATCATTTTGCTGGCTCCAGCGATATCGAAGGGGTACTATTAAAGACAGCGATACTTGCTAGATGATGGAAACTGTAGGGATGACGATTTTATTACCTTTAATGACGTTGAAAATGACTTTGACAACGGATTTCGTGACTTCGAAAGTGACTTTCATGATTGGGAATGTTTTCCCCCATTTATTTGATTTATAATGTTTCATGATCAGTTGTATTGTGTACTTTTATGAAGAAATTAATACTTTTTTTTGGCAATTACATCAATTATTGTGCCACCTATTTGGCTTTTCTGATGCATGAGGAAGCGCCTTCAAACGGACTTTTTTTTCCTACACTTGCCATACTGAAGTTGTCTTGTTGTTAAGGCAAACGTCCCATTAATTAAGCCAAATTCAAATATTTTCAAACTCATTCGTATACGTGGCCCCAAACGTTCATAATTTGTTTACCGAGAAAATAAAAAAATGTAAAAAATTGTACATTTTTCCAGCAGAAATAAATACTAGCAATTTTTCACGTCGTCATCATCATTAGTCAACAATCCTAAGATTGGTTTGACGCAGCTCCCCATTTCTCTCTCCTATCCGCTAATCTCTTCATAGCTACATATTTATTCTCTTTTACATCCTTTATAACCTGTCCGATATAACTCATTCGGGGCCGTCCCTTGCCCTTTTTCCCTTCCACTTGTCCTTCAACGATTGTCTTCATCAGACCATCGTGCCTCAAAATGTGGCCAACTAAGTTGTCCCTTCTTCTGCTTAATGTTTTTAGGAGGCTTCTCTTTTATCCCACTCTCCTTAGCACTTCCTGGTTACTCACACGGTCAATCTATTTTATATTCAATTTTTCACGATTATGAAATTTATTAAGACATAGGCTTCAATGCTACTATAGAGCGTTTCACTTTAAGTCGACAGTACAGGCCTTATGGAGGACAGTGCAGCTAAACTGCCACTGCGCTGTTAGTCATCCTGTCAGCCTATGCAAACGCACATAACAAGAGCACCAAAATGGTGTAATTCAAAAAAAGAATTTGGGATCGCACGAAATCCGACGTACATAGAGAAATTTTTAGCGGAAATGGTTATTCCTAGCTGGAATACAAGTTGAAACATCTTTCGTTATCGTATTTTAGTACTAATTTAATACGCACAGGCTGAACGATGAAGTTAAACAATTGTAATGTAAAAATAACAATGAAATGAAGAATAATAAAATTTATCGCCACTTCTTTATGGGACAAAATTACTGTTCCTTCGATCTAATGCTTTGTTCTATGGCTCTGACTTGTATTTTCTGAAAAGCAAGGTTGAATAAGGCGAGGATGATGATATAAGATGGATAATTGGCTTTTCAATGTTATCATGGAAATTTACTATAAGCGAAACGTCTATTTCCACTTCCTTGAAACGATGACGAATTCTAACGAGTTGTTAAAAATTTATTTTTGGCTTCAAGTTAAGTTCGCAGTGGACTTAAAACAGAGCCACAACTCCTCCAGAAGGCGGTACAACATAATTACATACCTGTTATACAATGAATTTAAGTCGTAAAAGAATCAAAATTCCCTTTCTCCGACGGACATAAGCTGTAAGACGTAAGAAAGATGACCTTATTGATACCTTGCTTCTAAGCATTCATATGTGCCTTTTTGTGTGCTTATGTGAATTTTGCGGAGATCGTCAATAAAAACTCAAGGGTAAATCCAATAGTGCATGAAGAATAAGTAGTAGCCGATTCTTATTACTACTCTCCTCCTGCATTCCAAAGATTAACCATGGAACGTCCAATTTAAAAAACCATCCATAATCTATTTGAAATTTTCTCTCATATCAATGTAGATCCAAACATTATCGATAGTTACATGCAAGGAAATAAAATGCAATAAACTCGATGTAAACGAAACGATAATGAATGTGAATTATGAATAAATGAATAGTGAATCATGTTAGTAAAATAATTCACTGCCACCATAATTATTTTCACCCAGCAAATTTTAGGGTGAGGTAAATAAAGAACATTACTGACAAAATGTAATACAAGTATTTCAACGAATTGCCAACACACGCAGCCATTAGGGCTAGTGTTAATGTTTTTTAAGCTTCGTTCTCTTCTTCAATTTATTGGCTACCGTTTGGCCTGCGTTATAATGCAATCTGTATCGCAAATAAATAATGAAGAGCGATAATCTTTCAAATCCCAATAAATACTCGTTGCCTGAAGATTAATATCACACGAGCGTTGTATTCAGCAGAAACACAAAAAGTGTAATAAATGGTAACGTAGTCCCTCCATACCTTCTCGTTCGGGAGTCCGGCAGACTTTCCTCTCCCTCCATGTAGAGGGTTGTGTTCGTGTTTGTGTGGTGGAAGACGATGTCAGAAAAATGAACTCCTGTATACCATCCTGCAAATTGTCTGCATGCCACAGGTCTTCTCCCACTTTCTTGACGGGCTCAACATATTTTTTTCAGTTCTCCGCAGGAATAGTATAAAAGCTTTCTACTATCAGTTTTTCCACTTCAGTCTTCTTGAAAGTTGAATTCTTCGTGCCGACATAAGGTTTCACTTGAGCCCAAACCATCTGAATTGGATTTAACTCACAATGGTGGTCATTTAAGCACTGTACACCTTATTCCTTATTATTCCTTGGCTAATTCATCAATCTTAACTTTTTCGAATTTTTCCCATACTATAAATAAAAGATCTCTTTACAAAGCTGTCCTCATCAAAGCTAATTTCTTTACCAATCAACCATTCTTTAACATTCTCTTTCCTCCAGCTTGTAGTAGGTAAGGATTCCAATTTCCTTGATTGATAAGAATTATCTACCACTATCATTGGTCCTTGGGGTAGGTTTGCAAGAAGTGAGTGCTCAAACCATCTCTCGTAGCACTCGTCATCCACTTCCTAATGCTCATCCATTGAGCTCTTTTTGCACAGAAACACATGCGATGCCCCTTTTATGAACTCTTTTTCTGTCCCTGCATGTATCATTGCAAATCGTCCTCTTCGGGAAGTGGGGGCCTTAAGCCCAGTACTTAGTCCTGCAAGAAAAGCTTGACGCGGAGTTTCTATTTGTTTGTCTGGCCAAGTCATGTTCACTGTTTGGTCAAAATTAATCCAATTTTCGTCTGTGAATACAATGGTCCTCTGTTCGCGACGATATTTTTTTAGCTGCCTTAAATAATAGTGCCTCCAACGAATAATATAATCCCTTTCAATAAGGATGCTACTTTTCGCCCAGCGTTAGTACACGAAGCCTATGTCCAAAAGAACACGATATAGTGTAGTCCACTGGGAGATCACTATCCATATTTACCGAGCTTAAGATGGATTTTGAAGTCGGAGAAATATTTTTCACGAAGGATTCATGAACCCGATCTCACAAAATGCCCGATCGAATGCCCGATCTCACAAAATCGTCGAAAATCACTGCTCTCGAATTTTTTAGTTTTTGAAGGAGTTATAAATGGAACACGGGGGCTTTATTTCTCACTCGGTAAACAGTGGACTCCGAACACCTTCGAAATTTCTCGGCAGGTCTTACTTATGCTGAGAGATTTACTCAAGTACGAGAAGAGCACCAACTGTCTTTCGGGGCTTCTGAGCTTCTCAACTTTTCTCCTCCTCTTTGTATCGGACATGGTGATTAGGGGCGTTACAGCAGAGATAAGTATAAAACACAATTCACAGCTCTGAAACTCAGGAGACCACACAACACTTGTTCACTCCAAAAAAATGCAACCACAAACTGAACGCCTTCGTAAATTCTTCCCCAGACCCCTTCGGCTAGGGTAGCTTCTCGTGCAGTGTCTTAAGGTACGTTTTCATGAACGCGTTTCAGGCGAAGCGACGCGAAAGCGAGATTTTCATCCAATCAGAAGCCCGGATTTCTTCGTGTGATATCGCGTACGCTCGCCTAGCTTCGCGTCACCCGAG
This sequence comes from Ischnura elegans, assembly GCF_921293095.1. NCBI lineage: Eukaryota > Metazoa > Arthropoda > Insecta > Odonata > Coenagrionidae > Ischnura > Ischnura elegans. Next base: position 39,376,136 of record NC_060256.1, read on the forward strand.
ATGAAATATGTTCAACTTTCGACGCGTGGTACGCGTAGAATCTCAATCATGGCCGACCAGCGAGGTTTCGTGGATGAAGTTATTATTTCGGAAATCCGAAACAAGTATACATATATATACAATTTTAATGGGTAAATCATTGATGAATATAAAAAAAGGACCCGACACAGATCCCTGTGGTACACCTTTCTTAACATCTAACATAGAGGAGAAGTACAAAGTCCCATCTTTCTGGTAGGTTACTCTTTATGCCAAGGCTTTAAGCCAAAACTTATTCAGTGAGGAAACTATGAATGGAATACCCCTCATACCTACTGATTTACATTTCAAAAGTGATTGACATGATCCATAGCATCAAAGGCTTTGCTTGAATCAAAAAATATTCCCATTACCTTATTTTTATAATTTATCTCCGGTATAACATTGTCAATTTCATTAAATAGAGCCAATTCCATTGCTTTTCATGCTGAAAACTGTATTGGTGAAGTGATTATATGATATAATATATTGTCTATCAAGATAGTCTTGGAGCCTCTTGCTCAATGCACAATGTGCACATGCTCAAATAATTTGCCTAATGCAGAAGTATAAATACTGGCCTGTAGTTTTTGTAGAGTATTTCTGTCAAACTAATTATTGTAGACTATTTCTGTATATTCTATACTCATTATCTACTGACATATTATACTACTTTTTGCAATTGTTAAATTAGTGGCTGAAACTAAAGGAAATAATTCTGTTGAAACCAAAATTATTCTTTTCAGGGAGTGAAAATACACGGAAAGAAGATGATCTTCTTGCTGCGCTAGTGAAAAATCAGCCAAGGGAGATGGATGAATTTGATTTGTATTGTGCATCCCTGGCAGCCCGACTCCGAGATATGCCACGCAGAGACATGCATGAAGTGAGGTTTAAAATTGAAGAAATTTTGTTTAATTATTCTAAAAATAAGAAATAAAAGTTGAATGGTTAAATTATTTCTTTATTTCAATCATCAGCCATGATGTTTGGATCTTAAAGAGTCCATTGCCAAGGAACCTGCCCAGCTTCCATGAAGTATGTAGCAAAATCTTCTCGATTCTTGTATACATCTCTATTAGAGCTATTCGCTCCCACCCAACCTAAGGCCCTTAGGCAACCATCTTCTCCTGCATCTCCCCTCCAACGACCTGGCACCAATTCCCCTTCAACATTTTGGCCATCCACATATCCCACTGGGCAGTAACACCGATTCCGAAGTCCCTGGAAGAAAATAAGGTAAACATAAGTAGATATAATTCTAAACAGACTGCAATAATGTCTTCTTTGGAATCCTTCGAAGGCAACTCCATCGGTAATGGGTACTATAAGCCCAAGAGAATCCCGAAATTAATAGTTGATTTCTTAAACAGTAATGGTAATACTAACCTCATTCTTCATTATCCAATTATGCAGACAAACAATTGCTTTTATGTACTTCTGAGTACTGTCTAACTTTGCAATAACTGGCTTCCGAAGTAGCCTAAATCGGGCCACCATAATGCCATAGGCATTTTCAACTACTCTCCTGGCTCTAATCAGGCGGTAATTATAAATTCTCTTCTTCTGCGTCAGATTTTTCCCAGGGTAGGGTCTCATTAAATATGTTTTTAATGGAAATGCCTCATCTCCGACCGATACGTGAGGTGCCAATGCCTGTGATCCAGGCAAGACGGCAGGAGGTGGAACACTTAAGTTGTCTTCATTTAGGTACTGGTCTAACAAAGAATTCTTAAAAATGCCTCCATCACTCTGCCTTTCAGCAGCACCAATGTCAACTACTGTGAACGTGTAGTTGGCATCGCACACAGCCAGCAGGACCAAACTATGAGTGCCCTTGTAATTAAAAAACTCTGATCCCGAGTTAGATGGAGCCTGAAATACACAAAGAGAGAAATTATGAATCATTTATGGACATGGATGCATTGAAAATAGAGAAGGAAGGAAGTTTTTTGACCTACCTGAATTACGATGTACTTCCCATCAATCGCCCCAATGCAGTTTGGGAAATTCCACTTCTGCCAGAAAGAGAGGCTTACACATCTCCAATTGGCAACGGAAGGCACTAAAAATACTCTGCATCTTAAACAAGTCCATAGAGCTTCGCAGGTTTCGCTTACCACATTAGAGATGGTGGCTTTTCCCACACGGTATTGGTATGATAAGCTGCCCAAGCTATCCCCAGCTGCTAAGAACCTAAGTGCAGAGAACGCAGAAATCAAATGTTACAACTGCTTAGAGAATTAATTTACTACTGCTGTAGTAAATTTAGAACTAACATCAGCAGTAAAAGACCTCAGCGGTATTCAATTCAATTTAAACTCACCTTAAAGTGATTCTTAGCCGTTCTCCTGGTGAGATCACATCTCGAGGCAAAGAAGCTTTCGTTATCGAAGGTCCCACTATTGCCAGCAACGCATCGAACATTTCTGGGGACATTCTTAAGTAGTTAAAAAATTACTCGCGGTCATTAAGCCTCATCTCTTGGAGGAGATGATGGTAGTCTCCCTGCCTTCTGCGTTCCTCAAATATTGGGCGAACCCACCACCTTTTTCTTGCATATCGCCGTCTTCTTAGTAAAACAAGGCCCAATAAGGCATTGAACCTCCATTCCATTCGTACAGGATTCAATGGCAGTAATTTCTCCTTTGCCGTAGATGTCGCGCAAGCACATCCTACGCGCAGGTTCGCTTTCGCTTGCATGTGAACGGTTCACGCGAATACATGACGCGTATCGTCGCGCGAGTGCGCCTCTGACGCGTCTATGAAAACGTACCTTTATGGTACCCTATGAACAGAACTTGAGGATATACCCAGAGCGCCCTTTTGGGAAGGCATGCACTGGAAGGGGTAGTCCTTCGCACGGATTATGAGATCTCTTGGATTCTGCGGCGGGACGGAAACACCCAAGGCGAAATTTGCGTCATATTTCCAAGCCGATAAAATTTGCTTTCTGTCGTGTATCAATGTATTGAAATAAAAACACTTCTGCTACGACGTACGAATATTCTCTGTTCAGTATATCTTACGAATATGTATATATTTCATTGTATGCATTGACAAAAAGCTCCTTACCCGCCCTGGATTTTTTTCTTCTGCGCGCAAGAAAAAGCAAGAAGCCCGGCCCAGCGACGTCATAATATTTTTTCCTAAGATCAAAACCTAGATGATATCAGTTAATGGCTTTTTCGCTAAAAATAACGTTTCAGTTTTCTTTTTACTTGATACGCAGCATATAGGGACCTACGACATACGACAAAGAAGAATATTTTGTAGAAGATTCAATCCAATATAAACAATGGTTAGGCGACAATAATGAGAAGAAGATAAAGCAAAAAGACACCTTTGTAATGGAAACTTAAGGAAATGTTATTTACATCCTGAGTTATATTTTTTATCGAAAAACTATTGGCACCAATGAATGCAGCGTCTCTTTCTCTTTTGATCGAACAGGTTAGTCACATAAAATATTTAGGTATATATTTTGACCAAAATTGTAAATGGAAGTCTCACATAAATAAATTAAAATCAGAAATGATTTCTATTGTAAGAAAATTCCACTTCCTCAGATACATATGCCCTGAATCAGTGTTATAAATGGTATATTATGCTCTCGTTAATTCAAGATTGCAATACGGAATAGCCTGCTGGGGTGGAGCATATTTTATCAACATTAAACCATTGATAGTGGCGCAAAAAAGGGTTATCAGGGTTATAACACGATCGTATAGGAAAAGCCACTCATTTCCTCTATTCAAAAAATTAGATGTCCTCCCACTAAGGCATTTATTCATTTATAAAGTCCTTAGAATATTCTATAACCGTAGTGGTGAAAAGGCCCGACCACAATCTTATGACATTAGAGCTTGGAGAAACTTCCATACACCTAGGCCAACGACTGAAATTTATCGACAGTCATACAATTACTTAGGGCCTAAATTGTTTAGCATGTTGCCGAGTAATGTAGCAAACTCGGAAAAAAGATGGGGATTTGCATCCGCTGTAAAAAAAATGGCTTATGAGGTGTGAGGAAGTAGAGTTTCTACTAAGAAAGGTGGGTTAAAAAGTTTACAATAAAAGGTATATTGTATATTCTATGTATGTAATTATGCGTTTATATAAGAAAAATAAGAAAAATAGTTATCCTTGTCCAAATATTTGAAATATGTTTTGTAATAATGAATGCAATCGGCAATAGAACAAATAACTGAATACAAATAAATTTTACTTCTCATGTGTACTAGCACCAGACCTATGTAAAAAGTTTAAGATGGTAGCCCCAAAACTACTCAAAGGGGTACCTATATATTCCAAAATTCTTTAAGTATGTTCTAAAATGTAATATTTGATTGTAAACGGAATAAATTATATATTATTATTATTAATTAGAATTCATTGTTAAACAGTGCATAGCGCAATAATAATCTTCATACTGCCATTGGCAACACTGCGCTCCCGGCCTTATGAAGATTAACATGGGAAACGATTCTCCATAAGAGCCCATACGAGTAATTTATGTATATGATGAAAAAAGGGGGCCGATGATGCCTCCTTGCGGTACACCCAATGTCACTTCAACGAAGATATCGTAACTCCCAAATACTTCATCTGAGGTCTTTATGTTAACATCACCCGCAGCATCTACATGGGCAGATAAGTCAAACCAATTGATTTCCGGGACTCCAAATGCCTTCCGCACCAAAAAACATAGCTGCGCGCAATAAAGAACAAGAGAAACACGCGGGCTTTCCTAAGTTATCGAGCAACATGGCACACGGCCTTTTTTAATCATGAACCAAAAGGCGGTCTTCATGAGTGGAGGTTCAGAAACTACGACGCCAACTGCAAGGGGAGGAAAAAAAAAGTCCATGCGATCAAACGTTTCCCCCTCCTCCTTCTGCAGTCCTTAACGCCTGAGACGAGAGGCGCTCCTCACTTGTTCCGTTGCTCACGCGCGCGGGGAAACTCGGCTAAAACGCATACATGCACGCACCAAGTCCGCGGGTCGATGCCAGACGTCGGGGCTTCGTGTTTTTTTAATCGCCTCATTTTATTTTTTTAATTTTTTTTAGAAACTCTTCCCTGTCCACGCATCTCCTTTACAAGTGGCGAGAAATGCGCTATACATCCAGGTTGGCCTTCACCCCCTCTCCGACAAAGCACGCACCCTTGTCGAATATGCCCTAGGGGTTCTCCCATATGGGCACACGTTTAAAATCCCACTTGACGCCCTCCGCCCCTCTAGGTCGGTCCTTTGCAGCGAGACAACCCTTGAAGTGCGCTCTCTCCATCACTACCAGTGAAGACAAGGGACTTTCTTTCTTTAGCAGAGTTAAGTAACAGTAGAGATACGTTTTTAGGGGTGGGTCGACTACAGGGCCATTTGCACGGCTGATTGCTCCTAACGTAAAAGGAAGCGTATTGCATTCTGTTATGAGTATCTATATATATTTATAAAATATATACGGATATTTCTCGTAGAGTATAATTAATAAGTAACATTTATAAAATATAAAAAACCATCGTAATGGTTACCTGTTCAGCTATTGGCTGCACCTACCGAAGCGAAGCTAGGAGGTCTGGAGTCACATTTCACGTGTAATTAAAAATTGCAAAATTATTTGTTTTTAATATGTTCCACCTTGTAAGGTTGTGTACATTTAAACTTCCATTCATTGAGTTGCTTAAGTGAATGAAAGATTTAATGAAAACGCTTTAAACCCAAGGTCTAACACCCTTGTGTAAATCTAAAATGCTAACTCATAGATTTTGACTCGTTAAAAACAGCTTTTGCTGCCTATTTTACCACACTCCTGCCTTTTCTACATGGTCAGCATATTCTTTCGCAAAAATTACCTATTACGCAATCTTTAACGTGTGCGTAAATAAATGAGTGCTAAAATGTGCGTAAACGTAAATGAGTGTTTCAGCCTTCATTTCGTACTTGGGGTCTTGTGATATTGGCATTCAGCTTTGAACAATTTGGTTCTATTGATCCCTCCCTTTTATGAAAATCGACGATGTACTACTTGAAATGACTATGAATATATAGGAGTGAAATTCTGCTGGTCATGAAATTGCAACGAACAAGACTCGTGAAGTTAGTTCAACTAAATCCACCTCTACCCTGAACAAAATGTTTAAATTAAGCAGTGAGAAGAAGGGAACTATCGAAAAAAGTATTGAAAAATGCATAGAATGGAAGCCCATGTAACGGCGATAGAGAGGAATGATTTTGAATGGAAAGCTTATCCATTATTTGGTAATTTTATTTAGACTTTCCAAGTTCTGTGGATTACAGTAGTAGTATTTAAAGGGCATAGCCGAATAAGAGGGTGAAAAGTCCCCCCTCCAGAATTTTTCTCGGACATGGAGCATAGGAATTGGGATCAAAAAGGACTAACCTCCCCACACTTCCAGCCCGATAGAGGCCCACCAGGGCCGGCTGGCTCGAAATTTCGATTTCCACTGTTTTTTAAATATCTCGTAATAGAAAGCATATATTTCAATGCAGTTTGCGCCACGTGATGGCTTTCTTCATGGAGCAGATGCACAATTTGTTTCACGACTTTTCAGTGGCTTAAGGAGAAATGGCGTCGAAGGAGTATTTTCATACCTTTCGGCTAATGTAATAAAAAAGGAACATTTAGGTGGTGGAACTACGCGAAAAACAATAAAATATGCGATTTTGGCCATTTTTTGCTGTTTTTCCATGACCTGTGCTCTCATATCACCCGTTTCATTCCTTCTTGCACATAATTAGTCCTCTCACTAACGCTCAAAGTCATGCCGATTGTAATTCCAACCACAAAACGATGCCGATATTCTGAAATCAATCTTGTAATCGGCACATCCAATGAAAACTCTCATGGAAAAAGGTGGCATTTTGATTCTAGATAAAAATTCTAAAAAAAGAGATGTCGTATCATACTTAGAAAATGATCTGAAGTTCAGTGTACTGATGCCAGCGTTGAAAGGCAAGCGAGCTCAATTGACAACTGAAGAATCGAATCAATCCAGATTCGTGACTAAATTAAGATGGGTTTTGGAGGCCGTCCATGGCATTATCAAGGAAAATATCATTTGCTAGATTACAGGCTGGATAATAAAACGTTGCCAAAAACAGGAGATTACTGAAGGATAACATCTTTTATTAATAGCAGATTTGGAAAACGGCTTGATTGCGGTATTGGTATCAGTTAAGAGGTTATAAATGCAATGAAAGTGACGAATGGAGCAGTTTGATTTCACTTCCTCGGAAGGTGAGCTCATCAACAAAGTGTTCCCCAATATGACTGATCACAACAGAAATCACAAATGGTTGATTGAGCGAGCAATTTTGACGGCATAGAACGAAGATGTGGATGACTCAAACTTGGTAAATCAGGATCATATAGTTGGCACTCTGCATGAATTCAAATCTTTTAATTGTGTGACAAACGAAGACGAAGTCACCAACTATCTATCTGAATATTTTAAGTCCCTGGACGTACCTGGCTTACACCAGCACGATTTACAGCTTAAGGTAGGCTATGTGTTCATGATATATTCCTGTGATCCCGAGGATTATCCTTTGACTTCTGACTGAATAAAGTCATTCGCAGTAGCCAATTAGTGATTCTCGATAGTAGGGGAGAGTAGGATAAAACAGGGTGATCTGATAAAACGGGGTATCGTGGTTTTTTATTCTGGTATGTGCTGACATCTTCCATTCAACACTCTACCTTCTTCGATAGATCCTCACAACCATTTTGACAGTACGAGCTATCCGCTGTGTGCACGTGTGAAATTTCTGCACTAAAAAATGCTTTTTCGTGTGGTGCGATGTAATTTTTGACTCTGAAGTGGGTGATTGTATCTGGAATACCTTCATTTGAAGATTTAAAAGTAATTTTTTTTGCAAATGAAGTATTGTTTTCTCCATGTAACAATGCATATTTCAATATGAATATTCCACTCCTTTTCTCTTGAGGTCGTCTGCTTCATAAAATGGCTTGGTTGGATAAAACAGGGTACTACTAAGCTGGACAAAACGGGGTAGTACCCCGTTTTATGCAACCGACTTTGAGTTTCAGTTTGAACGATTGACTTGAATTACAACTAGTTTAATACCACACTAAATTATCATAGTTATCATAATTGTTATCACTATTGTTTTAATTAGTAATACATTATATTATTAATGAGCTTGGACAAGGCTTGGTTGTGCCATAGATGCCGATATGGCTCCTTATAAAAGGAAGACAGAAAGACAGTGGAAACGAGACTTCTAGGGTGGGCTCGCAAGGATACACTCCTGGGGCAGGGCCTGTAAGCGCGAGCTTTTCACCTCTGCACCGCAGAAGGCAGAGGACAGGAAGGAGAAAGGAAGGAGGCGCCGCCGCGATCAGACAGAAAGACAGTGGAAACGAGACTCCAGGGCGTGATCGCAAGGTTACACTCCTGAGGCAGGGCCTGTAAGCGCTAGCTTTTCTCCTTTGCACCCAGAGAGGGAAGGACGGATAGGAACAAGGTAGGAGGCGCCACCGCGAAAGACAAGAATTCTGAGGGTTCAAGGTGAACCCTGCTAAGGGTACAACGCACCGGGGCCCGGAACCAAGCCCGAGGCTTATACGCCAGGACACCCAGGGAGGGGCTGGAGAGGAAGGAAAAAGGGAAAGAGGCGCCGTCGCGATCGGAGCCCGCCGACGCCTCCAGGGAAAGGAAAGGAATGGAAGGGAGGGAAATAGGGATAAAACACTCCAGCGCTATAGAAGCGAAGGAGGCCCTACCTAGCGAAACCAAGCATACCGCGAAAGACAGTCATGGCTACAAGAAAGCATGAAAAATGCCGTAGCATAGGTTCTGGACGGCGAAATTGGTTATTTAAAAGCTTCATAATCGTTCGCCGTCCCGCAGACTACTCTCGAGGCCAGGGTTAAATAAAGCCCGAACTGGGCTCTGGTTTCTGCAGAGAGAGGTGTCCTAGTGACAGCAGAGAGAGGTGTCCTAGTGACTGCAGAGACCTGTATGAGTGCTTCAGGGATTTATATGCCCACAATGTCTGTGTTCCCCCATCAGAGAGCTAAACCGGAACTGCTTGATAATGCTTCACCAGGGTCAACGGCAGAATATCTCCCTAGTGGATGGATGCAGAAGGATATATTCCTGAAATGGTTTGTGCATTTCATTGAATTTTCCAAACCAACAAAAGAAAAGCCAGTGCTTCTGCTTTTGGATGGACATGCAACACACACCAAAAGCATTAGGTTAATTGACATGGCTAGAGAAAATTACGTCCATCTATTATGCTTTCCACCACATTGCACACATCGAATGCAACCCTTAGATGTCGCATTCATGGCACCATTAAATAATTATTACCCTCAAGAGGCAAGGAAGTGGCTTCAGTCTCATCCTGGGCGTGTGATCACAATCAGTCAAGTTGCAGGGCTGTATGGAACAGCATTCATGAAAGCTGCCGGTAAGTCTCCAAAGCCTCATTTAGAGGGTAGGAAGAAGAAGACAAAGAAAACTGCTGAAGAACACTAGTCATCGGCATAACAGCAAGAGGAAGAAAATAGAAACACCTCTTGCATTCACAACAATGAACTTAATTCGAAGTCCAAATTGGAAGAAGCGTGGATAAAATGCTTTAATCGCAATGAATGGGCTCCTGAAGAGTGCGCTGGTATTGACGATGTACATGATAAACTAAATAAATGTGGATTTTGTGACTAGGGTATATATTGATCGCTTGAAAAACAATTATTTAGACATACTATGCCTACAAATATATCGTAAAACCTATTACCCCGTTTTATCAGACCGGTCTGATAAAATGGGGTACTTGACATATAACAAGAAAATATTAATTAGCTTTGTTTCAGCTGATTAAAATTTTATTTCATTGTCGTCAACTTCTAGCAGAAATATTAAGCATTTTTTCAACAAAAATTACCAGAGAATCATTGCCTAGTTTATGAGATATGGCAATTAATTTGTTAAGTACCCCGTTTTGTCCAACTTTCCCCTACCCGTCTGATTGAGGATTGTGATCCACTTTTCTTGCTCAGTGATTCATGGGGCCGATTGTGTAACTTGGCTACCTTTCGATCGTTACAGATGCGTTCACTCTCGATTGAGTTCCCGGTATTCGAACGTTAGCTGTAAGTGCGATTGTGTATGGACGATCGTCAACAAGCAATCGAAAGTTACGACGTTGTCATATTTACTTGGAATTGGGAATACGTTACGCGATTGTTTTCCTTGGACGCATGCGCAGTAAGACTGAGAGTGGCTGTGTTTATTTGTTTTGAAAAGTGAAACCAGCGAAACTAAGTTAACAATATTGGTTTCAGAGACAATTGGCCAATTAGGTTTATATTATCGAAAGAATTTATTTTGCGTGTTAAACAATCTCTTTAAATTCAATATGAAATACCTTCCTTTCCGTTGGAGCGTAGCTGATATTTGGGATAAGTAGTTTTTACTCAGATATCGCTGATTATTTTGAAATGCCGCGGTAAGTGTCCGTTACGTACCTTTTGCAATTCGCTAAATATTAAATTGTATAATTTGTAATTGACTTAATCCATTTAGAGGAAATATATGAACGGATATTCGATATTGATAGGCTCTAGTCTTCGCCTTTGAGTGTCTGCAAGGAGCAATGCCGCAGCATATTGAATATTTGCAAGAAATAAAAATTGACGAGTGTGAATTAGTACGACGTCTTAATAATAGTCGTTAGGTAAACAGTTAAAAAAACACGTAAATCATGAAATAAATAAGTACCTTAATATTCTCAATCAAAAACATTCTCATCATCACAAACCTTTCACTATTACTTGAAAGAAAAAGCAAATATGCATAGTCATCTTTGATATCTCCTCTCGTCTCAAACACCCGAATATCAGTTCGAAAATTTACCCTTTTTGAGGAAACCATATCGCATCGGAGACATTAATTGAAGTACGTAAAAACATAAAATTTCCAATTAATTTACGACGTCATGGAAAAGTTAAAATAAACTATTAGAGTACATAAATTAAATCATTTACTTGTCAATAACCGCCCGATGTTCCGAATTAAATTAAACCTCGTAGAGAAGATAATTTTGGCAAAGTATTATAGCACAGCTATAATTTAGCTAATATATTATAGTGGAACCACGTTTAAATCAAGCATACAAAAAGGACAATTTCATTTGAATTGCTCTTACGAATTGCACACGCATTGCATAGCGAAGCAATTGTAAACGTCCTCATCTTTGTATCGTAAAGTAATCTAACACGTACAAATTGTATTTATCAATGTAATTTCACTACTTATTCACGTTATTAAAAACATAACACAATGATGTATAAATTAAATAGAATGTTTAATTCACTTAATTCCACAAAAGATAATTTCATTTCAATTGCACACACATTACATAGCGAAGAAAATGTAAACTTGCTCATCTTTATATCATAGTGAACCAACACGCACAAATTGCAATTATTTATGTCAATTCACCACTAATTCACGTAATTATCAACATAACACTGCGATTTATAAATATAATTGATTCCATAATACACTTAATCCCAAATAAAAGACATACAACGTGACCATGAAAGGTAATAAACATTCTAATTCCATCCCAAACCTCACCTGCGAACGATTCGATAGCCTTATCGTCAAGTGATGTGTTGACGAAAAGATGATTCCGATCGAGAGCCGGAACACTTTCGAACGTAATGTTACACAATCGCTCCTTCAATTGCTTTCGAGTTGTTGATCTAAACTCCACGGTAACCGGATCTTTACGTTCGAACGTAATGTTACACAATCGGCCCCGTATTTTTCACTACTTATTCAATACGACGTCTTAATAATAGTCGTTAGGTAAACAGTTAAAAAAACACGTAAATCATGAAATAAATAAGTACCTTAATATTCTCAATCAAAAACATTCTCATCATCACAAACCTTTCACTATTACTTGAAAGAAAAAGCAAATATGCATAGTCATCTTTGATATCTCCTCTCGTCTCAAACACCCGAATATCAGTTCGAAAATTTACCCTTTTTGAGGAAACCATATCGCATCGGAGACATTAATTGAAGTACGTAAAAACATAAAATTTCCAATTAATTTACGACGTCATGGAAAAGTTAAAATAAACTATTAGAGTACATAAATTAAATCATTTACTTGTCAATAACCGCCCGATGTTCCGAATTAAATTAAACCTCGTAGAGAAGATAAGGGGGGTGTGCTCGAAATCTTGCGGAATAATTCCACCCAGTAACCAAGGGGTCACGTGGTACAATTCCGTCTGATTTCGACGGAATCGGAATTTTGGTGTGCTTGAACTTATCGGAATAATTCCACCCGGTATCCACGGGCGGAATTATTTCACCCGGGATAGACAGTCCGGAATGGGTATTCCGATTAGCAACAAGATAAATAAGATGGCGAACGCTATGCTTAATTTTGCGAGGCTTCGAAATTTTGATGAAGAAGATCTTTTGAATGAAGGGCGGCAAAGAAGATATAGGAGACGAGAAGATCCATTTTTGTTGAGCGATAATGAATTTAAAAGTTTATATCGCCTAACCAAAAATTTAGCGAGAAATTTAATTGAAGAACTTGAGGGATACTCGCCTCAAGTGCCACGAAAATCGGCCCTTACGATGTAAACAAAGGTAAGTTGGCTTTTTTACTCACTTTTTCATAATATCTGTGAGTAATTTTGTAAGATTTTAAGTGAAGATATATCAATGAGAGAGAGACACCCTTTTTAGCGCTGTGAGATAGCTTATACTGTTTGCAAAAGCTATCTGAATGGCTATATTAGATGGGAAAAACATATGACTAGAAGTTTGGCAATTTAAAGTTAAGTTAAAAGCTTCATAAGGCAAGTGTGGCGTATAGAAAGTGAACAGAAATGAAAATCTTCTTTTTTGAGTGCTTGAAAATGCCGCCAAAATAAAATTCTCACCGCGATACGCGCATATCAGTGAACCTTTTGTTTAGAAATGTTTGTCTAGTTGGTAAATACGGCCTGCTGCGTGAAGTGATATAGCTGAAGATGTACCTCTCTTTGAGAATGAAATTGAAGTAGAGCTGTGAAATCTAGAAACTTTCAATTAATTCACTGCAGCTGTGTATATGTGCAGATTTATTAATTCGGTTGCTGAATGAATTCGCATCTGGGGAAGTACTATTTTTGCAGTTATTTGCATATCATGATGTGCAAAATCTTGTGACTGACCCATTTATTTAATATGAATTCTATCAAACTTTTTACACACAAGCGATGTTATAAGAAATCTTTAATTTATCGAATGTCAATGGAAATTGATGAGTATTTCGTACATTTTCTGTGGATGGTATTCATTTCGAGTGTGTCCATAAATTCATTTTAGTGAACATGTATTTTACGCACGGAAAAATGAGGGAATGAGATTTATTTTAACTTCGCTTGACTATTTGACTGTAATTATAGAGTGATTAGTGGCGTGGTTTATTCCTTTCATTAAATCTGGAGAGTCATTTATTTTCAGGTGTTAGCAGCATTAAGATTTTTCGCAGGTGGACCATACCAGTCTAACATTGCAGAAGATTGTTTTACTTCAATGAACCGTAGTTCCGTCAGCAGAAGTATAGAGGAGGTGACGAATTTAATAAATGACCATCTTCTTCCCCGCTGGGTGACCTTTGACCTGTCACCAAACTCAATAGCTTCCTTAAGACAGAGGTATTTGTTAATGTGTATGATGATTCGGAAATTTTACTACTGAGATTGATAAGTATTTAAGGGTAGTTTGAACTACCAGATTTTAGGTCATCAATGTCGACTTAGTGATTTATACATTGTCTTTTGCTCAACTTATTAATTTTTTAATATTGTGTTTTCTTCAGATTCTTTGAGAAATATGGTTTCCCAGGCACTATTGGAGTAATTGATGGTACCCATATTGCCATTGTAGGTCCTCCTTCAAATCACCCTATTTACAGGGAAAGGGACTACTATAACTATAAAAGATACCACTCGGTGAATGTGCAGTTGGTAATTGCTTGCATAATATTACCTTGTGCATGTGCCAATAATATAAAAACCTATAATAGAAGCAAATAATATAAAAACCTATAATAGAAGCAAATAATATAAAGTAGTCATACTATTTATCTTGGAGGCTTACCATTTGATAAATTTGCTGAATTATTATAAATTATTATAAGGATTTGAAACTAAACTCCTGTGTGGTTTGGCAGTTTTACCATACTATATAGTGTGATTCACCTCCTAGGTGAAAAACTTCTAATTTTCGGCATTAAGTTAGTTTCCTTTAAGTAATTCAGAAGCATCTCGTAATTATTGCAAGCTTGTAATTAGAAATCTATTATAAAATTTACTGCACTATCAAATTCTTTCATGAGGTATGTGATGCAGACCTACGCATATTAAATATTAATTCCAAGTACCCGGGTGCCACCAATGATGCATATATATTTGGAAATTCTGCCTTGAGGCAGGCCATGGTGGATGTCCAGCAGAGGTCAAAGGTCTGGCTACTCGGTAATGGTTCCATAACCTAATATTTTTGACATAATATATTATTCTTATATAATTTTACTATCGAGAATGATAAATATTTAAGGGTAGTTTGAACTAGCAGATTTGAGGTCATCAATGTCGACTTAGTGATGTTTACATTGTCTTTTGCTCAACGCATTAGTTTTTTAATATTGTGTTTTCTTCAGATTCTTTGAGAAATATGGTTTCCCAGGCACTATTGGAGTAATTGATGGTACCCATATTGCCATTGTAGGTCCTCCTTCAAATCACCCTTTTAAATGGTCTAATTAATCTAACTAATGGTCTTTCGCTATTTATCACTTGATAAATTGTGCCATCAATAACATTACTAAGAACTTCATTCACCATGCTGAGGTACAATCATATTGTAGATGCTTGTGTATTATTATCATTGAGAAATCAGTATATTTGTGCATATAATATCATTTATGTCCTTGTCACACATCCAATTCAAAATATCACCATGTTGCAGGCTTAATTTATGTCAGATTTGAGAATAGGTAAAGTTGAGAATAGGCCAGCATGAGTTTTTGCTGGTATTAATGCACAGTCAGACATAATTAATTCTGCCTACATGTGTTAGAACAGCAGCAAGTGTGCTAATTAAACTGCTTCAATTTCTATAAGTAGCTCTGCAATCCTTCAAAATATGTTTGCAAGTGATGTCTCATCATGTTAATTGAATATATTGAGCTCCTATTTACATTTATAACACCTTTTGTAGGGAATGCATTGACAGAATATACTTTTTTACTTTAACTACCATTGTAGATGATAAGATTTCTGCAGCTTGATATTCTACAATTTAAAGGATGATTAATTTATAAATATGATAGTTTGAGTTTCTTTGAGAAATATTCATATTTTTCAGATATAAGAGCGTAAAATCTAGTAACCACATACTTCATTTATTCAGGTGATAGTGGATATAGGCTTGAGCCTTGGCTACTTACGCCTGTCTTAGGGATGGTGATGCCAAATTCCCCTGAGGATAGATACAACAGAGCCCTGAGGAGAGCTAGAAATACTGTTGAACGATGCATTGGACTTCTTAAAAGTCGTTGGAGGTGCTTATTGAAACACCGTGTTCTTCACTACATGCCCAACAAGGCAAGTAGAATTATAAATGCATGCGCTGTCCTGCACAATATGTGTTTGGATAGAAATGTGCAACTTGAGGAAGAAGTAGAAGAAGAAATAGAAGTTGAAGAAGGTCCTCAACCAAATATTGAAGGTGATCAACGTGAAGGGAGGGTGGTTAGGAATAGAGTCATTGCCACTCATTTTTCCTAATTATTTAAGGTTAATGATGACATGAATTATTTAATTTTGAGTTTTGTATGGTTTAAATATTGTTATAGTTTTTCATTTTGTTAAGATTTCTCCTTGTTTATGACTGGAGTTCCTCAGTTTGTTTTCCTGGCTGTCACATACGTTTTATAGTTGATTTTTACGGCTTCCACTTTTCCTGAGGACATTCTTTCCTTAGCTTGATAGCCTTGTAGGTAGTGCTTGGGTACTATCTGACATTCTTAAAGAAAAATTCTCATAGTGTGAGGTGGCTCCCTGACAGAGTTAAACAAATTTTAAATGACTTATGGTGGGAGCCGTTAGAGCCTCCTAGGGTACACGCTAGTCTTACGTTGCTGGAGCAATTAAGATTAATTATCTTTCATATTGATATGCTGAGAATACTAGCATAGAAGTAAGGAAACAATTCATCAGATGTTACATATGGAGCATGTTTCTCTATGGAAGCGAGGCTTGGATGTTGACAGCAGCAGAGAAGTCAAGATTGGAAGCATTCGAAATGTGGTGCTACCGAAGAATGATGAAGATAAAATGGATTGACCGAGTAAGCAATGAGGAAGTGCTAAGAAGAGTAGGAGAAAAGAGGAGTATCCTTAAAACCCTAAGGAAAAGACGGGACAACTTAGTTGGCCACATTGTGAGACATGATGGCCTCATGAAAACAGTCGTAGAAGGACAGGTGGAAGGGAAGAAAGGAAAGGGACGGCCACAAATGACTTACATGGGACAAGTTATAAAGGATGTAAAAGAGAAAAATTACGTCGCTATGAAAAGGCTAGCAGATAGGAGAGGGGAGTGGAGAGCTGCGTCAAACCAATCTTAGGATTGTTGACTGATGATGATGATCATATTGATATGAAAGACATCATATGATAACCACATTATATGTCTGGCTCCAACAGAATCGATAAATTAAGTAAGATATCTTGCCAAACGGATAGGTATTGGAATTCGTTTTCCCCCAAAAAATAAAGGACTTTAATAAACGCTAGGTAGAAACTCGTATACCCCTTAACCCCTTATTTCTTCTTTTTTATTTTGTACTCCATTTTCTTTTTGTGGTGGTTGGTGTCCTAACACACTCCTACTTATGCTTGTGGGGTAGTTTGTAGATGTAAGTGTCTGCATGTGGCAGAAACTATATAATTATGCTTGGCAAATTGATTCAAGGTCATGAAGAACTCATATGACTAAGCTGAAGCTACCTCCCCTCCAAGTCATTCCAACTGCCATTTATTTTAGCACATAGTGAGTAATTTATTGTCATGGCAGATAATGTTTTATAATGATTCTAATAATACTTTAGGGCCTTGTAAGTGTAAAGGTTTAGTCCTAGTCTCATAACCAAGTGTAGCTACCTGCACTCGGAAAGCCTCATATGTTAGAAAACTTCTTAACAGGTGACTCTAATGAGACAGCATTCATTCCACATTAAGTTGACAATAAAATGAATTGGACTTGCTCTGACATCAGAACCAACCCTGGGCTATAAAAAGCTGTTTCATTGAAAACTGAGATAATTTTGTTTGCAAAATAGAATGAATTTGGATGTTACTCATTCACAGATACTTATGAACTTAACAGCCAATGAAATATCATTCAAAGGTGTTTTATGTCTGCTAGTATCTAGATTCATAGTCAGAAATTTTTTGCCAAAACCTTCTTTTGGCATACTTTTTTGTACTTAGTTGGCTCATTCTATCAAAAATGTGACATGGTGATCAGAAGGCAAGACCATTATAAAAATGAAGCATGTTGGTTTTATAGAATATTGAAGTTTTTGGGGCAAGTCGTTTCCTTGATTTATTGATGATTCCTCATGAGTTGGCTTGTGCAGAGCAATAATTAAGTTGGTGGAAATTGTAATGGCATGTATTGCTAAACTTACCTCTTAAGTTGCCTTATCAACTAAAATTAAAAATGGAAATCTTATGCCATTGCAAATGTGTATAAAACATGGATGAAGTTTTTCAGTTTTTCAGGATGAAGTTTTTTGAAGTTTCAGAATTTTGAATAAACAGTTCTAAAAAATGTTTGTTTATTATTTCACAAAAAATTACTAGTTATTGGTATGTATTTGATGTGTTATAGAATTTATGGCATTAATTCAGCAGCATAAAAGGGTATTTAAATGCATTAGTTATTGGCGGTCCCTATATCTCTTAATGAATTAATCTGAAAGAATATTAGCACCAAATAACTTTTAAGTCTGCAGCCATTGCTAAACTTTTATATTTCCTGTTGAGTGGACTGAATAACCACCTTAAAAATAAATACTTTATTTCATTTTAAATAAAGACTGTTTAATTGACTATTTAAAAGAATTGATAAAATATGTTTCTCTTATGTTCTATTATTTTTCTGGAGGCATTTCCGGATTAAAATTAATTCATTGAGTTTTCTTTTCTTAATTTTCAATTTTTCCTTCTCTATCTTCATCATCTCCTTCCTCATAGCCTCCTTTGCCTCCAGGTTTCTTTCCAATATCATTATTTTTTTTCCTTTAATTTTAGCACCTGTTGCTGCATTTCCAAAAATGACTCATCCCTTTCTTTTACTCTCATTTCTTGTGAAGTTTGTCCAGTTTCTGCACAAAAGAAAAACTTTTTCAAAATCTTGCAAGGTATTTCTATCAACTGGTGTTTAAAATCAAATTACTTTATGATATGAACCCATTCATGACTTAAATTTTTTTATGCACATACTTTAATAAGTAACGCTATGCGATTCAGTTGACTAAAGTAAGTAAGTTGATTCAGTAAGAAAGTTTTTACCTACTTATCATGTTAATGGCGGTGTATTTGCATTAGGTAATTAGCTCAGTACTTACTTTTTCTAGTGGATGTGTGGGATATGGTACCTCTATTGACATTTTGGGTATCAGAGGTCATCTGTTGGCCGGTTGGGTTTACAGTTGTGGGAGCTGGCTGTAAAATTGGTTGCAGAGAGGGTATGGAACAAGCCTTGTTTTCTATGACAGAGGAGGATGGCATAGTGTGTGCATGAAAGTTGGTGGTAGAGGTGCATGGTATTGGCTGCAAGTTTGGGATAGAGGCAGAAATGCGAAATTCAGACTCAAAAGAGGATTGCATGAGAGAGGAAGGGGGTGTTGGCTGTGAGTGCGAATGGCTGGCAGATGTGGGTGGCAATGGGTGTTTTCTATGTTGGGTAAAGGAAGTGGATGGCAATGGTTGTAAGTAAGGTTCTGCAATAGTATTGGATGATCCTGGATTGTTGGGCATTTGCACATTCGTTTGGGAGTCTGTGGTTATTGACACCTGCATTGGAGTTTCCTGTGACTTAATGAAATTAAGGTAAATTATTGATGTTACATTTTTTAAAAAATTTTAATGAGCAATAATTATTGATTCACCATCATTTTTACCTCATAAGCTCCTATTATGGGTGATTCCTGAATATCACTGTGGCCGCTAATGGCATTATGTCCAATTAGGGCTATTACTCTTTTATGGAAAGAATTCGGCTCTGGTTCCTTGGGGCTCCCTATCCCAGACTTCCTACCCTCTTTCATATAGGCAGCTGCCTTTGCTTTAGTAAATGTTTTTATATCCGACCAGCTCTGTGAACATTATGAAATGGTTATAAAGATTTTTCCATGCTGAAAACACTGTTTTTCTTTCCATTTATATCCTTGTCATATTACATATATCTAATCTACAGCTTAACACAATACTTCTCAATAATTTACCAATGAATTTTAAGTACCAACAATCTATTCACATTCCCGAAATTAGAAATGTTATGTATATAGTATTTCCTTACTTTCCTCCAACCTTTCCAATTTTTTTTTGGTCCATTACATGCATTTAGCTTTTCGGTTATGTCCATCCACATAGCTTTGGAGTCTTCCGCGGTGAATTTAATGTTCAGTCTATTCTTTGCTATAGCATCATTTCCTACAATCATATTAAATATTAGGGGAAAATTTAACATTTTTTTCTTATTTACAATCGCTGATAGGTGTACCTTCCACAAATTCTAGGAGTATTCTCTTCTGCTCCGTAGTCAATTTCATGATTTTTGTAAGTATTTCACCTACACATAGGAAGATGATATTAGTTGAAATTTTATCAATAAAATGTGTAAGCTATTGAAAGATCTACATCCGAGGCGAAGGAGAGAGAAGCTTACCAGTAAATCTGAAGAACAGTTTGAATCAAATGTTACCATGCACTTATTTAATCAAATTTATTTCATTATTATGCACAATTTATTTAATGATACATAATATTTAGAAGTATTTTATGCCTCCACACGCAATAAATCTTTGACGTATTTAGTGGCGAGCATTCCTTTAACCAGGTACGCTAAATCAATTGATGTCCACGCTATCATGATCTTAAGATACTGTCAATCGGAAGCGATTAATGAACAAAATAACTCGCAACTATTAATCTATCTTAAGGTTAATCTTCACCAGGAGACTCTTATAACCAGACAATATTCCTGAAACCTTCCTTATATCTACTACTATATAAACTCACCAACTGATACTTAAAACGAGGAATTAGAAAGTTACAGTATCACATTTCTCCAAACTTTTATGGAAAGCTAGTCGCATGTCATAAATTTCTCGCAACGTAGTGTAATCATTGAGCAAAGAACTGTAGTCACTTCATAGTTATTTGATTAATATTCAAAACATACTGGACAATGCAATTACAGGCAATCGACTTGCCAGAATTGTACTTAAATGATGGCTAAAAACATGCCACAGTATTTTGAAGAAAGGTTTTCTCTATGGCAAACTAGTTTATTTATACGAATGAAGCTTAAATTCACACCAACCTCGCACTTCCCCTTCGTAAAAACTTACTTCTTCAACACCTGCGACTCTCACCAAGTACAAATGCCAATAATAATATCCGTGACAAATGCAACTGAATTTGTTTACACTAGTTATTTAAGGCAGTTAGAAAAATAAGACGTGATGAATGCGCATTATGTGCAGTGTTGCCATATCCATTCAACGGAATCTCATTTCATCGCGAAGGCTCATTTCGTCGCCGGAATAAAAATTTTCAAGCACACCAAATTCCGGTCGCGTTGCTAACCTGTCGGAATCAACAGTGCGGAATGAAGACCGAGCGGAATTATTCCGCAAGATTTCGAGCACACCCCCCCAGGGGGGTTGTGTTTGAATCGCTCGTAATTATTCCGAGCACGTAACCAAGGAGTCACGTGGTACAATTACGAGCGATTCGGAATTTTGGTGTGTTTGAATCACTCGTAAAAATTTCACTCGTAAAAACCCTTCGTAATTATCTGACACGGTAGCTATCGGTCGAGATGATTACGAAGGATTGACTACGATGGATACTAAGTAAACAACATGGCAGACTTCATGATGCTAATGTACGCACATGAAAATTTTGAAGATGATGAGTTAATTGCGGAGAGGACTCGACGAAAATTCCGGAAAAGAAAAGATGCTTTCGAATTGAGCGAGAAGGAATTCATAAGCATTTATCGCCTAAGTAAAGAGAGGACCAAAAAACTGGTCGAGGAATTGGAGCCTTACATCGCCGAGCCTTCACGGTCATCGGCTATAAGCACTGTGACCAAAGTAAGTATGCATTGTAACTGTATCTATAAAAGTATTCATTATTTTCATTCATTGACAGTTTACACTGATTTTTGCTTGTGATCCAACATTACATAACATCTTAAGCGCAAAGATTTCTTTCTTTCGTACATTAGTTCTACCTTCGCAGTCTTTATAAATTTAGAACACTTCGCTGCTCACTAAATTGGAGTGCGAAAGTTGAAGAAACAACAAAAAATATTGTGTTTCATAAAGATAAGAAGAATGAGGAACTTTTAAAAGCGAGATTTTGTCATCATAACAATGATTTTAAATTGGTGTATTTAAATTTGCCCCCAAAACAGATACTGTCGTACGCAATGCGTATAGAGGCGTATGCGATGTAAATACGTTCACTCATTGTTTTCTCTAGTTCAATCCCGCAGTGAATGAATTGGCGTGGATATGTGGATGTAAATCATTCGTTTAAAAGTGTTTCTACTGTGGTTTTATCTTTCCGTTACCATATTTCGTTCTTTAAGGATAAGTTCATTTAATACTTTCAAGTTTGACTTTGATCTTTCATATTATATCAATAGTTTGTTAATAATATCCTCGACAATTAGTTTCTTTAGACGGGAATTTCATTACTATAGTTTTACTGTGTTATTAATTCCTAGTACACTGGTATCTAGTATTATATTGTGTTATATAGGTTTCATTGCACATTAAATTATATCTAACTTAGAATATCCTAGTAGATAAGCGTGAAAATACATTGAGGAGATTTTTCATACGCTCATGTAACGCTTGTGTGTCGATAAATGCTCAGATTTGCCTTAATCGCTACTCGTAAATACTAACTCAAATTTCATCACAGGTTTTGGCTACTCTTAGATTTTATGGTGGAGGACCATACCTCTCAAATATAGCAGAGGATGTTTACACGAACATGGAGAGAAGCTGTGTGTGCCGGTGTGTGGAAGAGGTCACAAATGCCTTGAATACCAATCTTATTCAACGTTGGGTATCCATTAGGCCGGCCCTTATTTTTCATAATTGCGAAAAGTTATGTTTTCCTGGTCTCAAAATGATCCAAATGGTATTTATATTCACGTATTAAAATTTGGTTACTTAAAAATAACGGCAACCCGTGCCCCAAGGGCCCTAAGTACTAAGGACCCTCAATTGAGTTTTTTGGGCCCTAAAAAGCGCTACTTCTATGTAAAACGTAAAAGTAAAGCCCTTATGGGCCGATTTTCTGTTTGTTTTAACCTATCTCTAAGCGTTTAGGAGATATTGTCCGTCGTAATGCAATCCCCCCCCTAGGGCGCCACTCCGCACCGCGGCACCGCTGAGGTATGTCCCGCACCACTTACTAGAGACTTCCCCTCAACCCCCTCCCCTCCCTCGGCAAAGACTTTGCTCCTGATGACAAGATTTACATGCTAGTGGTACAGTATTGAATTGGTTGTTCCTCTTGTGTCATGATTAATGTTGTTAAAGCCTATAATGTCAATTTTAACCCTTCAATGCCGTCCTATGTACTGGGTACCGACCCCTTAAACGTTGATTTTTGCCGCCATACGGCCGTGAACTATTCCAGCAGGCTTTGTTTCAAAGTGCTTTTTATGTACAAAATATTATAAGCATGTGTTACAAATGTGTCTATGAATTATAAAGGAATGAAGGGAATGAGCAGGGCTTTCAGGGGTCCAACAGTAAATAGAAATATTCAAGGAAGAAGAAACGAGGCAGTCAGTTCACGGATGTAGATCACTGTGGATAGATAGAGATAGTTCTTGTGTATAGTGTGCAAAGGATAGGAAGTGCTAAGTTTTTTAGGATGTAAGGAGAAAAGTGGTGAAATAAATACTTTATCATGAACGTGACGTTCAATTTAAGAATAGACCAACAAGGAAAGGCATGTAATCAAGACTAAATCCAGGCATTGAACTGGTTGGAAAAGAAAGTGAAGAAATACTCGGCTTAAATTTACCGACAGTGAGAGAAGTACTGTGTGTTTTCTCTATCAATCTTTCGTAACAAAACTTGATGATTTGCTTGACATTGCAAGGAGCGGTACCATTGCATTTTTGACGCGCGAGGAGGAAAGTGCAGTTAATCTCTCGGATAAATGTGCTTGGGCTGAAGAAATAAAGTTCTTACGAAAATAAAGAGGAGAACGAAATGCAGTTATTGGTTGAATAGATGTCAATACATTCAAGAAGAAATGAAAAGATGTGGTTCTCCGCTCCTTTTGTTTGCATTAGCTCCCACCAGTGACCCACAGTTCCTACAAAGACTTGTTAATTACGAAGGTGTTAACCTGGACATAGCGAAAGCAGCACAAAAGAGGTTTTCAAACCACTTGTGGTACATGAGTGAGGAGTTGGTATGCCTGTCATTCTTTGACGGATCCATTTCTAGGTGTGAAAAAAACGTGATACGCCGTATGTGGTCTTGTGTAGGAAAATATGATCCACCGAAGAAGGCAGTCTATAAACGTAAATACATGACTAAGGTATCTATACCAAATTTTGTCACCTCTAATTCGAGAAAGCTATTTAATGTATTGTAAATATGTATTGCATTCTTTGATGTGAACATGCGAGAATGTGATGAACTTACAAGAACGATTTGCAAATTATTCGGGGTCATTAAGTGGGAAATGATTGTGCAGCGAGAGGAGTGAAACTAATTCAAGATTTTTAGGCAGTCACGTTGAAGGAAGAGAGCTTTCAAAATATTACTAACAATAAGTGTGACTTTTCATCGCAATACAACCCTTACGTGCGGAAAGGCACTTTAATTGCCAAATATGGGATGTCAGTGAAAAATTATAAATACAATGAAATTCAATTTTATTTTGGTTAATGTACCGAAATTCATGGACAGAGCGAAAATAAATTGATCTCTTGGATTGGAAGTATTGTTATGGCAATTAAATTCTTTCTAAAGTAAGCACATTTCTTCAGAGGCTAGATCTTGACATCAGGAGCAAAGTCTTTGCCGAGGGAGGGGAGGGGGTTGAGGGGAAGTCTCTAGTAAGTGGTGCGGGACATACCTCAGCGGTGCCGCGGTGCGGGGTTGCGCCCTAGGGGGGGGATTGCATTACGACGGACAATATCTCCTAAACGCTTAGAGATAGGTTAAAACAAACAGAAAATAGGCCCATGAGGGCTTTACTTTTACGTTTTACATAGAAGTAGCGCTTTTTCGGGCCCAAAAAACTCAATTGAGGGTCCTTAGTACTTAGGGCCCTTGGGGCACGGGTTGCCGTTATTTTCAAGTAACCAAATTTTAATACGTGAATATAAATACCATTTGGATCATTTTGAGACCAGGAAAACATAACTTTTCGCAATTATGAAAAATAAGGGCCGGCCTAGTATCCATGGACCTTAGTCCACATGCTATGTCACGGCGCAGACAGAGGTATAAACTAACTTGATTTAAAAATCTATGTACATCCGCGAATAGTGGATGTAGTACACTGAATACTATCATTCTTAGTCTAGTATGTATATCCTAAATGGTTGGTTTTCACAGGTTCTATGAGATGTATGGTTTTCCTGGAACAATAGGGGTGATAGATGGGACGCACATTGCCATAGTGGCACCTCCTAAAAATCATGCAGTTTTTATAGAAAGGGATTATTTCAATTATAAGAGGTACCATTCGATCAATGTGCAAGTGGTGAGTGATTGTGATGCCATAATATTTTATTCTGAAGCAGTTAGTGTCAATTACCTTTTAGAAATTTACTTTAAAGTCCATTATCTGTTGAATTAATATTACCTGCTGTGGTATTTTGGTGGTCACAAGTTGCTTAAAGAGCTTCTGACATTGACATGCCTAACTGGTCTTCCTGCATAGAAAGTAATCATAAATATATTCAAAATATTTTAGTGTTTACTTGTGTATAGTAAATTTTATATTTATAAATATATGAGTAATTGATATTTAGGGTAATCCTCCTTAGTTAACAATTGATGTAAGTTTTACTTAAACTGCAAATTATCTGTGTTTTTAGAGAATATGCATGATATCCCATGATTATGTAAAGTGTGAATGTAATGCTGCCACAAATTTTAAGTGTGTGACTTTTTAAATTCAAATCTTTAAGTGAAATTTAAGTGGGTTATTAACAGATAGACAAATCACCACTCCCTTTAGCCTGAGTGACCAGTATTAACCTAATTTCTGGTATTATTTATTTAGGTTTGTGACGCTGATTTAAAAATTTTGAATATTAATGCACGTTACCCTGGATGTACAAATGATGCGTTTATATATGCACAATCAGAATTAAGAAGGAATTTAAGGACTCTGCACGAAAGATCAAATTTCTGGCTTATTGGTAATATTTTATGATGAATGCTGTATATATATGTATCAACATAATTCTTAAATCCTTGTCATTATTATTGCCTAGCCATTGAAATCCTTAATATTTGAAACCCTTATTTAAACTAATGAATGGTCAAATATCTATTATTTTTATACTTATTTAATAGAGGTTGTATTTGATATTTCATAGTAAACCTTTATTTTGTCAGGGGATAGTGGATATCCACTTGAGCCGTGTCTCTTAACACCTGTGGCTGGTAATGTCCCACAGAATTCGCTAGAAGGAAGGTATAACAGAATATTTGTAAGAGCTAGGAGCACTGTGGAGAGGTGCATAGGGCTAATGAAGAGCAGGTGGAGGTGTCTCCTAAAACACCGTGTCCTCTATTTTTCTCCAAATAAGGCTGGAAAAATTGTGAATGCTTGTGCAGCACTTCACAATATGTGCATTGAAGACAACGTAGTATATGAAGATATAGTGCCTGATGAAGAGTTAGAATTAGAAGATCCCAATATACTAATAGATCCCCAAATCCCTTTAAATAATGCTAGGCATGGGAGACAAGTTAGGGATAGAGTTATTTTAACACATTTCAGTTAAATTTTGTTTTTTATTGTTCCTGATCAATTTCTTAATATAAATGTTGCAATTTGTTCTGTTCTTTTGTTTGCATCCTTGTTTTTTCAGATTAACTTCATGGGAGTGTTCCTGAATCAAATTTGGGTGAGACCTCTGTACACCCCCTACTAATACTTAAGATTTAAAATACTAATCCAAATGATATGGTTTAGGGGTATTTTGGTTGATAAAGAATTCCCATTGGAAATACTCTGGTTAAATCCAGGTATTTATGGTTCTGAGAGGGATCAGGTTGATGTGGTGGCTAGAGTGCTGTCTTTCCACCGAGTTGGTACGGGTTCAAATCCTGGCTGTGGCAGAGATTATTTCAGAGACTGCCTGATCCCAGCCTGAATGCCTTGAGGAGGACACTACAAGTGAAGCACTGTCTGTTGGATGGGAAATTAAGCCTTGGTCCATTTGGTGCCTTTCGTTAAGAGCAGGTTAATATCGACGCCAGGTTTCACTCCACCCATACCTCCCTGCCCTTACCTTGTGACGCAAATAACCTTAGCTGTTCATCATCTTGCCCTAGATATCATAATTCTAGGAATACCAACAATTTAAATTATTACTTCTTAGTTCTACTTGAAGGTTTACCATTACCTCAAATGTGCTTTGAAAGATTTTTTTGTTCTCTTCACCCTGAGCCTCCTAAGGCTTAGCTATTGTACAATGAGCAGGCATGAAAATAAGTCTTTTAAGTGTTGTGCATGTTCTTTCTTGCTTTACCTCAGCTAATACCATTTGTTCTTCTTTTTCTATAATATATGGTTTCCCTTGGTGTGACCATAATGGTATGCAACTCATAATTAGTTGTTCATGTTAAGAGATTACTTTCTGCCAATGGTAATTGAATTACTCATTAATTTGGTGATTGCATGCATGATTTGTCTTCTATTAAAGTGATTAACGATGATCATTGGTTTTTCCTTCCATAATAGTTGTTAATACTAAAAATTCAATAGTAATTCATAATTACATTCACAATGTAATGTTTCTATAATATGATGCGTTTTCTCAACTTCACATTTATGAGATGAATGCAAACGCCTTACAACACATTACTTCAGTTGCAGTGTATCAAAGATTTCATGTGTGAATATGAGCACTTTACTTTGAAAATAAAGACAATTTAATGCCAAGACGAGTGTGTTTATTATTTTTTATGTAACTTCTACCTTGTATAATATAAATTTAATGTTCAGCTATGATAGTGACAAACCTGATCCCTGAAACAGATGCACTTACATGGAAGCATATGTGAGTAGGTACTCTTAAGATTACCTAAAATGGATTAATGCAGCATTGAATTTATGTAAACATCTTTTAGAAAACAATATGACTCATTCGTTGAGCAAATAGGATTCAGTAAGAGGTATATACTTTTTTAATAACAGTTAATTTTTGTTTTCATTGCTTTATTTAATTAAAAGAAATCAGAATTGGGCTTGAAGTATGCAACCAATTTGAGCAATATTATTGCATAAATATTTCCCAATATATATCAAGTACTCAGGTCTAGTGGAACAAAATTTCGATACTTTGGACCTTATTTCACTGCATAATATTCCACAGAAAGATTTATTCATTCAAACGTAGGGGTTCGACCCAGTGCAGTATAAACCGCCCTAGGTTGTAAGAAATAAAACTTTCTTTGTAATATTTCTTAGTGGAGTAAGGTCCACATTATTGATTCACTGAATTTAATATTATTGTCATTCAGGATGTTAATGCCTCATAATTAATTTCCAATACAATAATTTAGAGTTTGATCAGCTTTTGAACGCAATTATTGATAAGAACCACCTTTCCAACTATTCTTTTATTATTTTCTCTAAATACATTCTAATCATCTTTAATTCTTCTACTTTCATCTTCTTCACCTCTAAAACCTTCTCCCTCCATTCCTTCTCCTCTTCTAATTTTCTTTTCAGTAATGCCAATTTTTCTTTTTTTAATTGAAGCATTTCATCCTGAGCTTTAAAAAAATGGGCATCTCTCTCACTTCTCTTTTCTTCCAGTATTAGTTTCGGTCCTAGGCACAATTAAAGGTTATTAGAATGTGTGTGGGGCATAGAAAAATAATTAGTGTGAAGTTATGGAAAGTGAAATTAGTACAACAATAGAGAGACTGAATAACTGAGAGATACTGAATAACTTGAAATTCAAAACAATAAGCTAGAAAGTTCATAGAGCACTAAATTGGATGGTTAGAGCTATATTCACTTTTGGTTTATTAATTTCACAAATCTGAAGAGGAAGTGACTATACAAGTTAGGCCAAATGGCTAGACCTACTTTGTAGTCTCACGCATAGGCTATGTAGCCATTTCCTCTTGGGGTACTATATGACTTACTTTTCAGAGTGGTCGGTCTAGTCCGTTTAGTTACAACTTTTGTGGATGGCATAGCAGATTCTCTTGAAGGGGAAGTGAATGAGGTTGAGGGAAAATGAGAAGTAGTGAGAGTCTGAATTAATGTGGAAGGGGGATTTGAAGTGGGAATAACAGTCTTAGCAGATGTGGAAGGAGATTTTGAAGTTGATGGGGTCTGGTCAAAGCAGTAATGATCAAATGAGTCAACAGAATTACAACTTGTTTCAACTTCATGGATATCAGATGGTGGATTCTGTTGCTGAAATAAAAGATTATTACAATGATGCTACTTGGCAATAATCTCATCTTAGCTTCACTTGTGGTCTGTTACACTGATTTAGTACCTCAATACCAAAAATAATTGGGGACTCCTGCACATCCTCATGACCATGTGTAGCATTTTTTTCCAATAAGTGCTATCACTCGCTTCATGAAATCATTTGGCTCATTAAGTTGAGGGGCCCCACCACCAGTCTGGCAGCCCTCTCGACTATAAGCCGCTGCTTTGGCCTTTGTCGTAGATTTCAAATCTTGCCAACACTGAGAGAAATTGAATTATCACACAAAGTGTTCTGAGATTTTTAAATGATAATTTATGGAAACTTAGTTTATCAGCAAAATTCATAATGCTACATCTTTTTCTAATGATGAGTAAGTATTTATTTTAACGTTTCACTTAAGCTATGCACTCTGTAAAATTTTTAAATAAAAAAATCATTTATAGAAAAATATGGACCAGATATGGAAGAATTATGGGCTTATGTGTCATTAATATTCAGCTTAAATAATTACTTTTCGCCAAGCCTTCCAAGTCTTCACTGGACCAAGGCATGCGTTTAACTTACAAGTTACATCCTGCCAAAGCTTCATCGCATCTTTGGCCGTGAAGGTATTGGTCAGGTTATTCTTGGCTATATTTGCATTTCCTGCAATATATGAGTGGATGATGTTATAAGGCAGATTAAACTGGATCATTTTATACATGGTTCATTCTATATAGTATACCTTCAATGAATTGTAGAAGCATATATTTCTGCTCGGCGGTTACCTTCATGTTTACGTCTTTGTTTACTTAAATTTACGCCGCGCTACTGACGAATTCGTAAACAAATGAAGGAAATTACAACGTTGCCACAACCACCACTCGTGATCCATCTCATTACGAAGGCTCCAATACGACTTCGAGACGAAAAGTTTCAAACACACCAATTACCCTTCGTGTTGGTGAGCACTCGTAATGGACCGCTCGTGATGATGAGTGAGTGGAATTATTACGAGCGATTCAAACACAACCCCCCAGGGGGCCGATTGTGTAACTTGGCTACCTTTCGATCGTTAGAGATCCGTTCACTCTCGATTGAGTTCTCGGTATTCGAACGTAAGCCGTATGTGCGATTGTGTATGGACGATCGTCAACAACGTCAACAAGCAATCGAAAGTTACGACGTTGTCATATTTACTTGGAATTGGGAATACGTTACGCGATTGTTTTCTTTCTGCTCATGCGCAGTAAGGTTGCGAGTGCCTGCGGTTGTTTTGAATAGCGAAACTAACTTAACAATATTGGTTTTAGAGACAATTGACCAATTAAGTTTATATTATTGAAAGAACCTCACTTCGCTTGCAAAGCATTCTTGTTTTGCTCAATATTAAACGCATTCATTTCTGTTGGATAGTTGCTTCCATTCGGAACAGCAGACTTTTAGTTAGGCAGAGCTTATTTTTTTTTAAATGTCGCGGTGTCTTTTTCGGTACTTTTGCATTTTACGAAATGAGAACTTGCATCAGTATTTTATTTAGTTGGTTCACTTAGAACAAGTGCGCGAACGGACGTGAAAACTGTGGCTCGGAAGTAAACTTCAACGCTGATTGCATTGAGTAATTAATTCCATAAGAAGCATCTAAACGTATTCCTCCATCGCCTTGTGCGCCAATTGATTTTAATTTCACCATTTTTAATTTTCCGAAGTTATATTTATTACACCATTCATTCCTTAAATAATGGATGGTGTTAGATAAAATTACGAATTACTCGTTTGTCTACTTCTGATACCAATATTGTTTGACGGCCTCGGTGGCGCCGGGGTAATGCCCCCGACTGCCAACCTAGAGGTCGCGGTTTCACATCGATCCCGCCTGGATGATTTAACAACCATTAGGAGCATAGCTGTACGTGATTGTTGAAAACAAGTAAATTGTAAGAAAGGAATAAATAGTCTTAAATTCGCTTGAAATAGATACAACATTATTTTTGTTTTTTTTTTTTGTGCCACAGCTTTTCACGATCAATTCACCAGCCAGGGCATTTTAAATTATATTTCCGTAAAAGAATATTACAGAGAATGTAGAACTTCAAATGAGCAACTGGGTGCAATGCTGCAATTCATGGAGCAGCACCCAGGACTCGCGAGGGGCCGGTTGTTGGGCCCTGCAGGAAGGGCTAGGGCCAATGAGCTGTGGGAGGAGATGGCCACGGTATTGAATTCCTGTGGGAATGGCCCAATGAGGCCCGCCCACAAGTGGCAGAAGGTACGATACTTATTAGAATGATCTTACTATAGTTAGATATTTAATGTATTTACATGCATAATTGAAAAATATATTGCTTACATTTAGTTGTTATTATTATGTAATAGGTATGGCAGGACTGGAAATGCAACATAAAGAAGAAATATATTAGGATCAAAGCCCATCGGTCGGCAACTGGGTCGGGGTCACCATTGACATCCGAACTCAATCCTCTTGAGGAGAGGTTAATTTTTTTCCTCACTCCGGAGGGTGTCCAAGGTGATGCCAATTTAGTTGAGGCGGGACCCCCTCCGAGGGAAGAGGCAAGTATTGCAGAATTTTTATATACTTCTTGTACTTTCCAAATGATGCCGATGTACCTGTACCTAACAGAGAGCAGCATAATTTTCTTCAAAAAACCTAACTTAAGCTTTTTTTCACAGGAAATTGACCGAGGAGATGAGGTAGAAGTTACCGAAGTGCCAGACCCGGTAAGAACTGTTTAGCTATTGGTTAATATTGTGATTTTACTATGCCAACATCTAAGAGATTACAAGTTGTCGAATGGGAATCGGTAAATTTTAAAATACCTATATCGCCAATAACAGTAATGCTGTGGCAAATAAGGTTGCTAAATTCTTATTGAACATTTTATGCATGCAAAGGACTCAAAGTAATTGTTGAATGAAATTTAGAATTTAACAGAATTGATGCAATATTTTAATGATGAAATACCCCTTAAATGATGGAGTTGGATTATTTTATTTGTTATTAAGACCAAGTTGAGGGCTATGATGTGTTGAGAGGCCCTTTCACGACCTAAAATCAGAAGAATAATAACAATAGAACTGAAAAAATTCCCTCTCACCCAAATTATAATGAATGAGGGAATTAAAATTATGCAAAATCATATTTTGAAATGAGTGTGCATGTTCATATTATATTTAAGGTCGATGATGAAGCTGATTATGGTGGAGTAGAGGCAGAGGCCGTAACAAGACGTGGGCAAGGGAGGAAACTGGTGGCGAGTTTTGTTGGAGTGGAGGAGAAGAGGCTGGATTTGGAGAGGCGAAAACTAGAGGTGGATGAAAGGAAGCTGCAGGTTGAGGAGAGGAAGCTAGAGTTAGAGGAGAGGAAATTGGAAGTTAAGGTGAAGAAGCAGAAAAGTTTTGAAAGGATTGTACAGTTGCTGGAGTCGGGTTTGGAGTTGTTAGAAGAGCATTTGCAAAAATAGTTCACATTTATATATTTTTATATTATAAGTTTTTACATAATAAAGCATTTCATTTAAGAAATTTTATTTTCCTTTATATATATCTCAATCATAATTTTATACAAATGAAGTAGATCAGTAGTCTAATGATCACAATTACACATTAAATTCAGTGAATCAAATACATAAATTCTGACTATTAATGATATGGCAGGTTGCGGGAAGAATATAAAAATTGAACTTGTTATTCATTATTTAAGAATTCGGTAGGTTTTATTTCTAAACAATTGGTGAATTACTCTGGTCCAGGATTCCCTTTTTATTTCACCTTAAAGCCTAATCTCTGTCAGTTACATCCAAAGATTTAATACTTTACTTCCCCCAAACGTCTTAAAATATACTTTCTAAAAATAGGTAGTTATGACATCCTCCCCCCCCCTCTGCACTCACCCCATCCAAATTCTGCCTCCTCAGCATTTCATCTAAAGTTTCTTGTCTTCACAAGGCATGTTTAGTCTACTTTTTCCTCTTACCCATTGTAACCCTTCACCTTCTCTAATCTTATCCACACCCACATACCCCTAGGTACTATGCGAAGAGTTACTGCAGCTAATTTGTCTGCTCTCCATGTTTTCTGAGCAGTTGGCAGGGTTTACCATATGGTAGTTTTCTTCTTCAAAGAAAATGAAAGAAATTGATTGCGATTCGTTACCCACCATTACTGTACTCATAATATAAAAGTTATTTGGTTTTAGAAATACCGGTTTAGACGAATGGCAAGGGTCAAATTTATCCTCATTTGAAAAAGGCCAGATTTACGCCCATGCGATGCCACTCCACGTGACGTCACAGGGACCTAGTTTCTATATGAGTAGATAGGGGTTTTACATCATCTGAGATTACCAATGCATGCATGAGGCATAGAGCTCAGGGAAACGTCTTAATAATCACCTATTAAAACTGGCTAAGGTTGGAAAGTTTCCCTCATTTGATAAGATATTAATAATCCTTATTTAAGCCAGGCGCTACCAGCTAACATGGTACTCTGCTACCTGCTAGCATCTTGCATCGTATCAGCGCTCAGAGCCTCGCCCCAAGGCCACCTCACTTCCAGCATTCATCCTTAGCCGTCACATTTTCGCATGCTTCAAAATTTTCACTTTCATTTAATCAGGACTAATAGATATCGTCATTCAAAAATCTAAAAGCGTGAGATACGTACTCCAGGAGTAATAATCTTTCAATGCAGGCAATTAAAAAATTATAGGAAACCACCCTATTGTAACAGCGTACACCATCACATGGACTACCTTTCGTCTGACTCTTACCCTTCAACCCATCTGGCATGGATGCCCATACTGGGTACAATACCCAAACCAGTGCAACTCTATGGGTCATGGGAACTAACAAACCTTTTCAACATTTTAAGGTTGCAAATCAGGGAAAGGAATTGAAGAACTGTAATTAAAGATAGTTCATCAAGAACAAAGTTGAACACACACAAATATTTTCAAGAACTAAGAACTCATTAACGAAGAACAACAGACAATAATGAAACACACACAAAAAGGAAAATAAAGAAGCAGAGGATATCCACAAAAAAAGGCCAGGGCACAAAACACACTAACCTCTTTAAGAGCTGCCATGATGTAAAGTAAATGCAGAGGTTTTTATTTTCAATTAGGATGTTGATATCATTTATTTAAGTATTACTTCATTGTTAGCGCATTGGCCTGCCGTTTTCAGGAGAAAGAAGTTCCCCAAAGTGTTGCCTATGGCCAACGGACACTGACGGTGAACTTTTACGATGGTATTGGTTAGGAGCGTGACATTTGAGATTGTCGTCCCTGCAGACGACCCGTGAAAAGACGGAAGATTGTGGCAGTGGGGTGAGATGAGTTTGCGGGGTTAGAGAATAGTGTCTGCCATCCGCCTCGCTCCTAGACGATGGGAGGGGAATAGAGGAATAAATATCATTGGCCAAGAGTGTAGGGAGAGGGAGGTGACAAAGACATAGGTGTCCATGAAGATAGGGCAAACAGGTTCCCGCGACAGCACTCCCCTCAACCGGTGCGGTAAGAAGTTACTCACATGTAATTATTAATTTTGAATCGTGGAATACAGAAATACACTTTCATTATTTTATTTTAAGATATCTTTTTTGTATGTAACGGACGTGCGCATGATGCGCACGAGTTCCGTGTTTACATTGACGGTGGATTGGGACCTGAGGTAATTCTGTTACTTTATTGCCTTTTGCAAGTGAAAAGGCGACAAGTTTTACTCCTGAGTGCAGTAAACAGGAAGATAAATCTTCAAAATGCGTGCAAATGTGCTGTCAACGGCTGTCTATCTAAGGATTGCAAATTTTTCCGATTTCCTATAACAGACACCAAGTAAGGTAGTAGTCGTAGTAGTTACGCCGCAAACCATTCAATTGGTCGTAGTAGTGTTTGGATTTAGAGTGCGTCGGCGGCTTTGTCATTTTGCACCACTACTGTGTGATGTAATTACAAAACTAGTAGGAAGTGATCCACTGCATATGATGTCTTCGTACAAAGATGGTGCATAATTAGACTTTCTTTAAAGTATTTATTTCCCTGAGGAACCAATATGTACTATTTAAGTTGGTAGGGTGGTCTCCTAAAAGGGCTTCTAGGTCTCCCCCTAGATTATTCCGTCTTCGCGCATTGCGGTACTTAACACAATCTAACATGATGTGTCTAATACTTAACAGGCACCTACAATCATCACATTGGGTAGGTTCCTTCTCCTCAGTAAAGAGATACGCATGGGTCAGGGGGCTGTGCCCTATCTTCAATCGTGAGAGTACTACCTCTTCTCTCCGATTACTACGAACTGAGAAGGGATACGCTGCTACTACGTCCTTGATGCCACGGAGCTTGTTATTATTAAGAATCCTCAACGACTCACTCCATTGTTCCAATACCGCATTTCTTAGAGATGCTCTTAAGTCCTCGTAGGGAACCAGCGTTAAGGCAAACCCTTCGTCACTCAGAGCTTCCTTGGCCATAGCGTCTGCTATCTCATTCCCAGCTATCCCTTCATGTCCCGGTACCCACAGAAAACGGATATTCAAACCCTTTCTCGTAAGGGTCAGACACAGGGAGTGTATTCCTTGCACAATCGGGTGCACGGGTGAGAAGCCTGAGATGGTTTGTAGCGAGCTCCTGGAGTCAGTGCATATGATAAAGGAGCCACCGTAGTCACCTAGGGCTTCTAGAGCTATCCTTTTTAGCATAAAGCTCCGCAGTGTAAACACTGCACATCGGCTGTAGCTTCGCCCTGATGTTCCCGTGGATAGGGGAGAACACTGCACATGCAAAAGCAGAGTTATCTTACGAACCGTCAGTGTAAACGGGGGTAAGGTTGGGTGATTCCATCGGAACATGGCAAACAAACGCTGGTACTCCGAGGGAGTTGTGGAAGACTTCGGTCGAGATCGTAAAAGAATATTCACCACCGGAGTGGGAGTGATCCAAGGGGGGTGTCCGAGAATGAAACAGGATACACTTCGGGTAGGGTGAAATCGCACCCACGAATAAAATCGTTAAAACGAACGCTTACTGGTCTGCTTGCTCTACTCTATGTTTCTACCGCCTAGGTGTGACGTGGGATTTACATGGACACCCCGAATGCGAGAAAAGTGAACACACTTGGTTTTCTCCAGAGAGAGAAAAGGAAACCGTTATTTTGGGTCAACTTGTGAAGTGTATTTATGGTGAGATGTGTTATACGCGATGCGTTCACGACCCTGGATGACCTACAGCAAACAGCGAGATCATCCACAAACAGTGACCCTATCACTGGCTCCTGGATGCAGTGAGCTATGTCGTTGATCGCAATAGCGAACAGCGTCACGCTCAAAACGGAGCCTTGGGGAACTCCGCTGTCAAGAGGGTAAAATTTGATAACAACTGCCCCGTCCTCACTTTAAAAACACGGTTGGTTAAAAATGTTTGTATAAAAATGGGCAAACAGCCTCTAAAAACCCACTCGCGGAATACGCGTAAAATCTTACGTCGCCAGACCCGGTCATAAGCTTTACCTTTGTCGAATAATACATCAACTACGTGTTGGCGGAGAAGGAAGGCTTTTGGATGAAATTTTCAATTCTAGGAATGAATGAATTTGAATGGAAAGCTTATCCTTTATTTGGTAATATTATTCAGATTTTCCAAGTTCTGTGGATAACAGTAGTAGTATATAAAAAGCCGAATAAGGGGGTGAATAGTGCCCCCTCCGGAATTTTTCTCGGACTTGGAGCATAGGATTTGGGATCAAAAAGGACTAACCTCCCCACACTTCCAGCCCGCTAGAGGCCCACCAGGGCCGGCTAGCTCGAAATTTCGATTTCCACTGTTTTTTAAATATCTCGGGATAGAAAGCATATTTTTCATATGCAGTCTGCGCCATGTGATGGCTTTCTTAATGGAGCAGATGCACAATTTTTTTCACGACTTTTCAGTGGCATTAGGAGAAATGGCGTTGATTTGAAAATTTCAAACGCTTTTTTTTCATAAAATATTTTTGAGAGGGCCACAAAGAAATGTATCGAACGAGCATTTTAATACCTTACGGCTAAGATAATAAAAAGGGAACATTTAGGTGGTGGAACACCGCGAAAAACAATAAAAAATATGCGATCTTGGCCATTTTTTGCTGTTTTTTCCATGACCTGTTCTCCCAAATCACCCGTTTCAATCCATCTTACGCATATTTAGTCGTCTCACTAACGCCGATGCCGATATTCTAAAATCAATCTTGTAATCGACACATCCAATAAAAACTTTCATGAAAAAGGGTGACATTTTGATTCTATATAAAAATTCTAAAAAAAAAGAGGTCGTATTACACTTAGAAAATGATCTGAAGTTTAGTGTACTGATGCCAGCGTTGAAAGGCAAGCGAGCTGAATTGACATCTAAAGACTCGAATCGATCCAGATTCGTGACTTAATGAAGATGGGTTGTGGAACCCGTCGATGGCATTATCAAGGAAAATTATCATTAGTTAGATTGCAGGCTGGTTAATAAAATGTTGCCAAAAACATGAGATTACTGAAGGATAGCATCTTTTATTCATAACAGATTTGGAAAACGGCTTATTAAATTGCGATATTGATATCAGTTAAGAGGTTATAGTAGTAGTAGTAGTAGTGTTTGGATTTAGGGTGCGTCGACGGCAAGGTCATTTTGCACCACTACTGTGCTATTTAATTACAATTGTTATGTATAAAGTAATCTAATGCATCTGATGTCTTCGTTGAAAGTGTACATAATTAGACTTTATTAAAAATGTTTATTTCTCTGAGAAACCGAAATGTACAGATTAAGTTGGTAGGGTGGTCTCCTAAAAGGGTTTTTAGGTCTCCCCCTAGATTATTTCGCCTTCGCGCTTCGCGGTACTTAACACAATCTAGCATGATGTGTCTAATACTTAATGGACATTTACAATCCCCACATTGGGGAGGTTCCTTCTCTTCAGTAAAGAGATACGCATGGGTCAGGGGGCTGTGCCCTATCCTCAATCGTGTAAGTACTACTTCCTCTCTCCGATTACTACGAGCTGAGGAGGGCCACGCTGCTACCGTGTCCTTGATGCCACGGAGCTTGTTATTATTTAGAATCCTCCATGACTCCCTCCATTTTCCAAATACCACGTTTCTTAGAGATGCTCGTAAGTCCTCGTGGGGAACCAGCGTTGAGACTAGAACTTCGTTATTCAGAGCTTCCTTGGCCATAGCGTCTGCTATCTCATTCCCGGCTATCCCCTCATGTCCCGGTACCCACAGAAAATGGATATTCAAACCCTTTCTCGAAAGGGTCAGCAGGAGAGAGTGTATTTCTTGCACGATCGGGTGCACGGGTGAGAAGCCAGAGATGGCTTGTAGCGAGCTCCTGGAGTCAGTGCATATGATAAAGGAGCCACCGTAGTCACCTAGGGCTTCTAGAGCTATCCTTTTTAGCATAAAGCTCCGCAGTGTAAACACTGCACATCGGCTGTAGCTTCGCCCTGATGTTCCCGTGGATAGGGGAGAACACTGCACATGCAAAAGCAGAGTTATCTTTCGAACCGTCAGTGTAAACGGGGGTAAGGTTGGGGTGATTCCATCGGAACATGGCAAACAAACGCTGGTACTCCGAGGGAGTTGTGGAAGACTTCGGTCGAGATCGTGAAAGAATATTCACCACCGGAGTGGGAGTAATCCAAGGGGGGTGTTCCGAGAATGAAACAGGATACACTTCAGGTAGCGTGAATTCGCATCCGCGAATAAAATCGTTAAAACGAACGCTTACTGGTCTGGTTGCTTTAGTCCTTCGGTTAAAAACATTAATAAAACGGGGTTTAAAAAGTAAACTATAACATGGGTGACTCGTCATTGCTAAAATTTTGGAAACGTAGCTACAAAGAAGCCAGGTCCTTCGGTAGCATAGAGGAGGCTCGCCTGCGTCGGTATATATACTGGGAATCGGGCTGGTCCTAAACGCCCCAGTGCATAGTCGCAGACCTGCGTTGTGCACTGAATTAAGTGCTTTCAAATACGTCTCGCGTGCGGACGCATACACGAATGAGCCGTAGTCTAATTTCGACCGCACCAGTGTGCGGTAAAGTAAAATTAAGGTGGTGCGGTCTGCTCCCCAAGATGCGTGGCTTAAAAACTTTAAAATGTTTAAAGACTTCAAACAGTTTACCTTGACAGAATTAATGTGCTCCTTCCAGTTGAGTTTGTGGTCGAGGGTCATCCCCAGAAAACGGACTGATTCCACAAATGGGAGGTTTCTACCACCTAGGTGTAACGTGGGATTTACATGGACGCCCCGAGTGCGAGAAAAGTGAACGCACTTTGTTTTCTCCAAAGAGAAAAGGAAGCCGTTATTTTGGGTCCATTTGTGAAGTTTATTGATGGTGAGTTGCGCCATACGCGATGCATTCACGACCCTAGATGATCTGCAGAAAATCGCGAGATCATCCACAAACAGTGACCCTAACACTGGCTCCTTGATGCAGTGAGCTATGTCGTTGATCGCAATAGCGAACAACGTCACGCTCAGAACCGAGCCTTGGGGAACTCCGTTGTCAAGAGGGTAAAAATTTGACAACAACTGTCCCGTCCTTACTTTAAAAACACGGTTGGTTAAAAAATTTTGTATAAAAATGGGCAAACAGCCTCTAAAACCCCACTCGCGTAATACGCGTAGAATCTTACGTCGCCAGACCCGGTCGTAAGCCTTCTCTAAGTCGAAAAATACGCCGACTACGTGTTGGCGGAGAAGGAAGGCTTCTTGGATGAAATTTTCAATTCTGACCAAGTGGTCCATTGTGGAACGGTTCCGTCTGAATCCGCATTGTATCCTAGAGAGGAGTTTTCGACGCTCCAGCCACCAAATGAGACGTCGATTTACCATTCGCTCCATTAACTTGCACAGGCAGCTGGTGAGAGAAATCGGCCGGTAAGAATTCGGGTCAGCTCGGTCTTTTCCATGTTTTGGGATGGGGACAATGACGGACTCCCGCCAGGACGGAGGAAAATCCCCATTGGCCCAGAGCTGATTAAAAGTTTCAAGGATTTCCAGCAACGCCGATTCCGATAGATTTCGGAGGAAGGCATTGTGGATCTCGTCGGGTCCTGGGGACGTGTCGTGGGAGTCATGAATGGCAGATTTCAGCTCCCAAATGGTAAATGGCATATTGTAGTCTGCCGTTGTTTTAGGCTCCATAAAGGATATAGGGACGTTCTCGAACCTTTTCTTGAGGATCGAAAAAGAAGGGTCATAGCATTCGTCGCTGCTCACTTTGGCGAGTAATTGGGCGAATACGTTCCCTATCGCAGCTGGAGAAGTGATAACCTTTCCTTCGACTTCTAGGAAGGATATACCTAGATGCTGGCTGCTACCCGATATGCTCCTCACCTTACGCCATACCTGTGCAAGTGGAGTCCTGTGGTTGACACCGGAGACAAAATTCATCCAAGAAATCCTCTTTGCGTCCTTTATTACCTGACGCGCTTTCGCTCTTAGTCGCCGAAAAGCGGAGAGATTATTTGCTGTAGGATACTTGTTGAAAATTCGGAGAGCTTTCTTACGTTTTTTAATGGCTTCTGCGCAGGTTTCATTCCACCATGGCACCGCATTTCTTGGAAGGATGCTTCGAGATCGT
This sequence comes from Ischnura elegans, assembly GCF_921293095.1. Classification (NCBI taxonomy): domain Eukaryota; kingdom Metazoa; phylum Arthropoda; class Insecta; order Odonata; family Coenagrionidae; genus Ischnura; species Ischnura elegans. The sequence continues at coordinate 39,416,835 of NC_060256.1, forward strand.
GGTATGCTAATTTCGGCGGCTTGAATGATGCTGGATGTCAAAAGATTTACGTTTGTTACACAGTCGTTGTTTTTATCCCACACGTAGTTAAAATTTGAGTTAAAAAGATGCCAATCAGCTTTCCGGACAATCCAACAGCCTGGTCTAATAAAATCGGGGTTTATATTTTGCTCCCTTTTGATTAAAAGGGGAAAGTGATCGCTCCCACTAAGATCCTTATGCACAGAGAGTTTGAGTTTATTGACCAAACTAGTCGATAAAATACTCAAGTCAATGGAGGAAGAATCGCCGCTATAAGAGTTAAAACGGGTTTTCTCGCCGTTATTGAGTAAAAAAAGGTTAAAATCACTAATAAAACTTGATAAAATACGTCCCCTGCGGTTGCACTGTTCCGGGGTGCTTCCCCATAGACGATCGTGAGCATTAAAATCTCCGAGTAAAATAAAAGGCTGAGGTAGCTGGTGAACAAGGGATTCTAGATTAAAACGGGTGGCGGGTGCACCCTCCGGCAGGTAAACGTTGCACACCGTTATCGCCTCGGGAGCGTGCACCGTCACCGCTACCGCTTGGAACGGTGTGTTAAGATTTATTCGGGAGGTGTAAAGAGCCTCCCGGACAAAAACCGAAACTCCACCATGGGCTCGTTGGCCACTAGTATCGTCCAGTCTAAAAGTGTTAAAATGTTTTAAATATCCCTTGTCTGTATCTTTAAAACGCGTTTCCTGCAAACATATACAGAAAGGGTTAAAATCATTTATTAAAACAGCCAGCTCCTCCTTATGCCGATAAAATCCATTACAATTCCATTGTAATATAAAATTCATAAAAAGGGTTTAAAAAGGGTAAAAGATAAATAAAAACAGAAAAAAAGGATGTCAATATTGAAACTTGGAGCAGCATTAGCCCGGAAGTCTGTGGAATCATCGCTTTAAGCGACTTTTCCTTCCCTTATTCCTGACTTTTTCGATCTCTGTGTCCGAAATACAGAGATCTTCGTCTATGTCCTCCTGCATCGGTTCCATACCTTTGCCGGAGGGACCAGGAGAGGGAGTTTTCTCTCGCTGGTCAGGTTTTCTGGTGGTTTTCTTTGTTGTATTTTTGGGAGACACTACGGAGGAGTTAGGGGTGTTTTTTTTAGTATTGCTATTGTTACTCGCATTTGTTTTTTTTAATAAATCTATCTGCTTTTCAGGTTCCGTCTGTGTAGAAATGGTGCACTTCTTAACTGGAGCAGAGGCGATTGCGGCAAAGGAACGCGAGAAAGAGGGGGCACTAAGGGCTTTGAACTTTTTCCTTGCCTCCAGGTAAGATATTTTTTCCATAGTTTTTATTTCCATAATCTTCCGTTCCTCTTTCATTTTCGGGCAATCGCGAGAGTAAGCCGCGTGGGTACCCTCGCAATTCACGCAGCAGGCCGCTTCCGCACATTTGTCCCCATCGTGCTTGTCCTTGCCGCAGCGCGGGCAGGTGGCCTTGCCCTCACATCGCGGTGCGATGTGGCCGAATTTTTGGCATTGGAAGCAGCGCATCGGTTGAGGGAAGAATGGTCGCACAGTTACAGATTCGTATCCTAAGAAGACTTTAACGGGCAGTTTGTCTAGAGCGAACGTGAGAATTACTGACGTGGTATTTATCACTTCACCGTTTCGCTTCGTAGTCAGTCTGCGGCAGTCGATGACGCCCTGGGGGGCCATCTCTCTCTTGATCTCTTCTGGTTCCACGTAAAGAAGGTCGTAGTGACTTATTACTCCCTTAGAGGTATTTAGAGTGCGGTGGATCTCGACTTTAACTGGGATGTCGTGTAATTTTTCAGTTTTAAGCAATTTTTCAGCTTGGATGTTGTTCGCAGTCTCTATTAGTAGGGTACCATCTCTTAGTTTTTTCACCGAATTTGGCTCTCCAGTAATTATCGATTGCATAGCTTTTTTTATGAAAAAGGGAGATACCTTTTTCAGAGTGTCACCTTCTTTGGCGCATTTCATAGACAAAAAACGCTTCGAGCTTTCAAAAGACTTTTCTCCTCCGCCCGTGTCCGGGCGGGATCTTTTTGGTGGAGGAAGAGTAATCGTCTCCATGAAAGTAAGAACATAATTCATCCCCTGGGCTCCCCACCCACCACGGAGCCACACATTCGGGACGCCACACCGAGATCCGGTGTGGTCGCCAGGGCTACCCAAGGGATATAGGAACCTTTGATAGGGGGTCTCTTTTGGGTTAGAACCTCCAGCGCGGGGGCCCTCCGAACCCACGCACCTTCGGCCGCCCTACGGAGACCCCCATATCTCCAGCACTAACCCGTCCTGGCGTACGCTCGGAAGGAGCCGCCAAGCTCCCCAGCCGCCAGGAGCCGATTGACCGAGCTGGGCTCTTCTCGGCCGCCCGTTTTTCGGGGAATCCAGGGCCGAAGTGGGGTATTGAACTCCGGCCCATACCGGGTTTCCGACGCCCAGCTGGGAGCCGGAGAACTCACCCACCAGGATCCCCTTCTCCCCCTTGTACGGGTCTCCACGCACGGCAAACACGTGGGTGAATCTGGACGCCAGATGTATCGGCTACTCAGCACAGCAGAGTCACATGCTGTCTGGACGCTATCCTAGCGTGCGAAGGGTTTTTTGACGAGGTTGTCTCCCCGGTGGGCTCGGGTCCGTGGGGGCGCGGCTCCCCAAAGGAAGAGATTACTCTCTTCCCCCCGTGCGGGGGTTAAGAGGTTATAAATGCAATGAAAGTGACGAATGGAGCAGTTTGATTTCACTTCCTCGGAAGGTGAGCTCATGGACTAAGTGTTCCCGAATATGATTGATGAAAGAGAAATCACAAATGGTTGATTGAGCGAGCAATTTTGACGGCATAGAACGAAGATGTGGATGACTCAAACTTGGTAAATCAGGATCATTTAGTTGGCACTCTACATTAATTGAAATCTTTTAATTATGCGACAAACGAAGACGAAGTCACAAATATTTATCTGAATATTTTAAGTCCTTCGACGTACCTGGCTTACACCAGCACGATTTACAGCTAAAGGTAGACAGTAGTAGTAGTAGTAGTATTTGGATTTAGGGTGCGTCGACGGCAAGGTCATTTTGCACCACTACTGTGCTATTTAATTACAAAAGTTATGTATAAAGTAATCTGCTGCATCTGATGTCTTCGTTGAAAGTGTACATAATTAGACTTTATTAAAAATGTTTATTTCTCTGAGAAACCGAAATGTACAGATTAAGTTGGTAGGGTGGTCTCCTAAAAGGGTTTTTAGGTCTCCCCCTAGATTATTTCGTCTTCGCGCTTCGCGGTACTTAACACAATCTAGCATGATGTGTCTAATACTTAATGGACATTTACAATCCCCACATTGGGGAGGTTCCTTCTCTTCAGTAAAGAGATACGCATGGGTCAGGGGGCTGTGCCCTATCCTCAATCGTGTAAGCACTACTTCCTCTCTCCGATTACTACGAGCTGAGGAGGGCCACGCTGCTACCATGTCCTTGATGCCACGGAGCTTGTTATTATTTAGAATCCTCCATGACTCCCTCCATTTTCCAAATACCACGTTTCTTAGAGATGCTCGTAAGTCCTCGTGGGGAACCAGCGTTGAGACAAGAACTTCGTTATTCAGAGCTTCCTTGGCCATTGCGTCTGCTATCTCATTCCCGGCTATCCCCTCATGTCCCGGTACCCACAGAAAATGGATATTCAAACCCTTTCTCGAAAGGGTCAGCAGGAGAGAGTGTATTTCTTGCACGATCGGGTGCACGGGTGAGAAGCCAGAGATGGCTTGTAGCAAGCTCCTGGAGTCAGTGCATATGACAAAGGAGCCGCCGTGGTCACCTAGGGCTTCTAGAGCTGTCCTTATGGCATAAAGCTCCGCCGTGTACACACTGCACATCGGGTGAAGCTTTGCTCTGATGTCCCCGTGGATAGGGGAGAACACTGCACATGCACAAGCACAGTTATCTTTCGAACCGTCAGTGTAAACGGGGGTAAGGTTGGGGTGATTCCATCGGAACATGGCAAACAAACGCTGGTACTCCGAGGGAGTTGTGGAAGACTTCGGTCGAGATCGTAAAAGGATATTCACCACCGGAGTGGGAGTGATCCAAGGGGGGTGTCCGAGAATGAAACAGGATACACTTCGGGTAGGGTGAAATCGCACCCACGAATAAAATCGTTAAAACGAACGCTTACTGGTCTGCTTGCTCTACTCTATGTTTCTACCGCCTAGGTGCGACGTGGGATTTACATGGACACCCCGAATGCGAGAAAAGTGAACGCACTTGGTTTTCTCCAGAGAGAAAAGGAAGCCGTTATTTTGGGTCATCTTGTGAAGTGTATTTATGGTGAGCTGCGCAATACGGGATGCGTTCACGACCCTGGATGACCTACAGAAAAACGCGAAATCATCCACAAACAGTGACCCTATCACTGGCTCCTGGATACAGTGAGCTATGTCGTTGATCGCAATAGCGAACAGCGTCACGCTCAAAACGGAGCCTTGGGGAACTCCGCTGTCAAGAGGGTAAAAATTTGATAACAACTGCCCCGTCCTCACTTTAAAAACACGGTTGGTTAAAAATTTTTGTATAAAAATGGGCAAACAGCCTCTAAAAACCCACTCGCGGAATACGCGTAAAATCTTACGTCACCAGACCCGGTCATAAGCCTTCTTTAAGTCGAATAATACATCAACTACGTCTTGGCGGAGAAGGAAGGCTTCTTGGATTAAATTTTCAATTCTAGGAATGAATGAATTTGAATGGAAAGCTTGTCTTTATTTGGTAATTTTATTCAGAATTTCCAAGTTCTGTGGATAACAGTATTAGTAATAAAAGGGCATAGCCGAATAAGAGGGTGAATGGTGCCCCCTCCGGAATTTTTCTCGGACTTGGAGCATAGGATTTGGGATCAAAAAGGACTAACCTCCCCACACTTCCAGCCCGCTAGAGGCCCACCAGGGCCGGCTAGCTCGATATTTCGATTTCCACTGTTTTTTAAATATCTCGGGATAGAAAGCATATTTTTCATATGCAGTCTGCGCCATGTGATGGCTTTCTTAATGGAGCAGATGCACAATTTTTTTCACGACTTTTCAGTGGCATAAGGAGAAATGGCGTTGATTTAAAAATTTCAAACGCTTTTTTTTCATAAAATATTTTTGAGAGGGCCACAAAGAAATGTATCGAACGAGTATTATAATACCTTACGGCTAAGATAATAAAAAGGGATCATGTAGGTGGTGGAACACCGCGAAAAACAATAAAATATGCGATCTTGGCCATTTTTTGCTTTTTTTCCATGACCTGTTCTCCCAAATCACCCGTTTCAATCCATCTGCGCATATTTAGTCGTCTCACTAACGCTGATGCCGATTGTAATTCAAACTACAAAATGATGCCGATATTCTGAAATCAATCTTGTATTGACACATCCAATAAAAACTTTCATGAATAAGGGTGAAATTTTGATTCTATATATAAATTCTAAAAAAAAGAGATGTCGTATTACGCTTAGAAAATGATCTAAAGTTTAGTGTACTGATGCCAGCGTTGAAAGGCAAGCGAGCTGAATTGACATCTAAAGACTCGAATCGATCCAGATTCGTGACTAAATGAAGATGGGTTATGGAACCCGTCGATGGCATTATCAAGGAAAATTATCATTAGTTAGATTGCAGGCTGGTTAATAAAATGTTGCCAAAAACATGAGACTACTGTAGGATAGCATCTTTTATTAATAACAGATTTGGAAAACGGCTTATAAAATTGCGATATTGATATCAGTTAAGAGGTTATAAATGCAATGAAAGTGACGAATGGAGCAGTTTGATTTCACTTCCTCGGAAGGTGAGCTCATGGACTAAGTGTTCCCGAATATGATTGATGGCAACAGAAATCAAAAATGGTTGATTGAGCGAGCAATTTTGACGGCATAGAACGAAGATGTGGATGACTCAAACTTGGTAAATCAGGATCATTTAGTTGGCACTCCGCATGAATTCTAATCTTTTAATTGTGTGACAAACGAAGACGAAGTAACAAATATTTATCTGAATATTTTAAGTCCTTCGACGTACCTGGCTTACACCAGCACGATTTACAGCTAAAGGTAGACAGTGTGTTCATGATATATTCCTGAGATCCCGAGGATTATCCTTTGACTTCTGAGTGAATAAAATCATTCGCAGTAGTTAATTAGTGATTCTCAATAGTACCCGTCTGATTGAGGATTGTGATCCACTTTTCTTGCTCAATGATTCATGTGTCTTTTGTTTCGCTCCACGTTCTTTTCGAACGGGTCGTTCGAGAGCAACGCAACACTCAAAATGACCTTAATTTCTTTCTTACTTTCACCGGTGTGATAGTTTCGTGCAGCGATGGATAGACCGATACTCCCATCATGTCATGGTGGGTGACACTCATTTTGTGCGATTGGCATCCTTTCTTGGCTATCGTATTGAAAGAGGTAAACGAAAACGTCGCAAAAGAAAAGAGGTACTACCCCAGGCTGATAAGGGAGGCAATAGAGATCGTCAAAACCGTAAATAATTTCAATAGAGATGACGGATACAACATAACCAACGCCTGGAAGAGAAGTGTTAAGAAATCAAACCAATCACGGCGCAGCAGCAAGGGTAACCGGCCAACAACACCGCGGCCGCCAGGAGGGAGAGCTATAAACATACGCGGCAAAAACAAAGTAAGCACCACTTCGACCTCAAGACGCCTGGTGGGATCCTGTTGAAACTGTCGTCACCTCTGGCAACGAAACGCGGCGATAACCCGGAAAATGAAGAAATCCACGATAACGAATTGCTAATGAATCCTTCATACAGCATTAATATTTTACTTAATGCTTCCATAGCTCGTAGGTCGTCCAGCGACCATTGGACTATGCGTCTCCGGCCAAAACACTACGGAATTGCGGCGAGTGCTGCTGGGCGTGGGCCGCTTCTCCTAGCCGGTTCTTCTTTTAATTGGATCAAACGATCTAAGGAGGGACATACAACATCACAAACTGAGGAGTAATTTCCATCGAATTCTCCTACGCCTTAGTTGCATATCGCCTAGGGTGGTCCTGCTAACTACACTCCCCGCCCCATCACTATGGGGAAACGTCATCTATCGGCGTCATTTAGCAGCCATCAGCCGATGGCTTCTTAAGAAAAGAGAGAGTAAGATATCAACTTTGTCATTTACTTAATTCATAATTATGTCAATTTTACATTTGTGTTACAGCTGCCATTCCATTCATACATTAATATCCTTTTTGGAATTTCGTATTGAAAGAGCTTAACGGATAATCTTTTCCTAATGAATACTTCATGCAGTGTTATTTTTACTAAATGCATCCATCGCTCATAGGTCGTCCAGCGACCATTGGACTATGCGTCTACGGCCTAAAACACTACGGAATTGCGGCGAGTGCTGCTGGCCGTGGGCCGCTTCTCCTTGCCGGATCTTCTTTTAAATGGATGCACGATCTAAGGAGGGACATAGAATATCAAAAACTGGGGAGTAATTTCCATAGAATTCCGCTCCGCCTTAGTTGCATGTCGCCTAGGGTGGTCCTACTAACCTTACTCCCCGCCCCATCACTATGGGGAAACGTCATCTTTCGGCGTCATTTAGCAGCCATCAACCGATGGCTTCTAAAGAAAAGGGAGAGTAAGATATCAATGTTTTCATTTACTTATTTCATAACAATGTCAATTTTACATTTGTGTTACAGCTGCCATTCCATGCATACATTAACATGGTACTCATTCCAACCCATAGGTGGTTTTCAAGTGATCTGAGTCCAAATGACCAGTTGGCTTTCACCGGTGTGATAGTTTCGTTCACCGATGGATAGACCGATACTATTCCATCATGTAAAGGTAGGTGTCCACCATTGTGTGTGCTTGGCATCCTTTCTTGGCTATCGCATTGAAAGGGGTAAACGGATAATCTTTTTCTAATGAATCCTTCATATAGTGTTATTTTTTTACTAAATGGATCCATCGCTCATAGGTCGTCCAGCGACCATTGGACAATGCGTCTCCGGCCAAAACATACGGAATTGCGGCGTGTGCTGCTGGACGTGGGTCGCTTCTCCTTGCCGGTTCTTCTTTTAGATGGATGCACGATCTAAGGAGGGACATAGAATATCACAAACTGAGGAGTAATTTCCATAGAATTCTGCTCCGCCTTAGTTGCATATCGCCTAGGGTGGTCCTGCTAACTACACTCCCCGCCCCATCACTACGGGGAAACGTCATCTATCGGCGTCATTTAGCAGCCATAAACCGATGGCTTCTAAAGAAAAGGGAGAGTAAGATATCAATGTTTTCATTTACTTATTTCATAATTATGTCAATTTTACATTTGTGTTACAGCTGCCATTCCATTCATACATTAACATGGTACTCATTCCAACCCATAGGTGGTTTTCAAGTGATCCACGTAACTACACCTTTTCTTAGGGACGGTGTAGTGAGGTAGGAGTTGTTTGAACGGTAGGCTCACCAATGCCTAACTAGCATTTTCACCAATCGGGCGATTGTAGCTGTATTCAATACCTCCGTAATTTATAGGTGAATGGGTCGCGGAGACTGGAGAAGGAGAGACGGAATCCATCTCAACAAGGAAGGAATGCGCCTACTCTTATGTGTTTTACGGGAGGAGTTGAAGTACCGGTAAAACACATTTTTTTACGGTTTCATAGTAGGCCTGTCAAAGGGGATTTTTTTTCCGTTGGGGTTGTTCCCTGAAAAAGATCAAAACGCATTTGCCTGGATACCTCGGAAGGTAATGTGGAAAACCCAGGGATGAGGCGTAAAAATATACAGATGTCTGTCCACGTAAGCAAAACAACATTGTACATTTAACGTTGCTTCCACATGATTTTTCAACCAATACATTAATTTCCTATACAATATTATGGAAATTCGTTTTCACTGCAATAAGCAGCAAGGCTGCGAAATATGCCGAAAGAATTCGTACATTCGTCTTTCATATTTCAAAACGTTTTTATTTTCATGGATTAAAAGGAATATAATTTTTAGGATCTTTGTTAAAATTATCACGTCATAGCAGTACCACGTTTTATCATGTTGAGCATATACGAACTTACGACTGCGATTTCATCTAACTCATTTTACATATTCATTTCATGTGTGTTTCGACGTATTCATTAATACCTTTCATCTTTTATCTCGAGTCATACTCTTTTAGGCATTATAATTATCTTACCATTTCTTTCTACAATCGCTAACCTCTTTCAGAGCTGCTATGATGTAAAGTAAATGCAGAGGTTTTTATTTTAAATAAGAAAGTTGATATCATTTTCTTAAGAATTACTTCATTGTTCGCGCATTGGCCCGCCGTTTTCAGAAGAAAGGAGTTCCCCAAAGCGTTGCCTATGGCCAACGGAAACTGACGGTGATCGTTTACGATCGTATTGGTTAGGAGCGTGACACTTGAGGTTGTCGTCTCTGCCGACGACCCGTGAAAAGACGTAAGAATGTGGAAGTGGGGTGAGAAGAGTATGCGGGGGTAGAGGATAGTGTCTGCCATCCACCTCGCTCCGAGACTGAGAGCGCGTTCCGAAATTCACTGGTAGTACTGAAAGTGCTGCCAAACCGTTCCGAATTCAACTGGCAGTACGGCACAGCAGCCGATGACGTCAGTCAATTGATAACGTTTCCCACTGTGAGGTCTACGGCGTCTACTGCAAGCCGAGAGCAGCAATGAAGGCAGAAAAGGCGCGAAATGGAGGGAAATTTGGGAATCGACGGGAAATTAATGCGAATCGACGAGCTATCGTTTATTGCGCTTTAAGATGGAGGATATTCCCGTATCAATAAACGTAGCGGAGGAGGATATTATCATAAATGTGACACAGGAAGAATTAAATAGGGCATTGGCAGGTATGATATCAGTAATGTTTTACTGATCTGACACATATTTTTGAAGCACAACTTAGGAAATGATTTTCAGAAGTGTGGTTGGCCCAAATACGGAGCGAGGATGCGGTAATCGTAGGTCATCTTTCCGTAGAGTGAAGATATTTTTGCATTTGAAAAAATACTTACGTCAATATCATTACGTCTTATTAAGGATTATTGGTATTTTCTGCGAAGGGAGTGTAATTGTGGAAGAGTGTCCGAATGTGGAGAGATATTAAATTATACCCACTGTTCCTTTACAATGCGGATGAAACGCCTGCAGATACTTTCCCTCTACTACCCCGTGAATGGATTATCCAGTTTTAATTACCAAGTACTCGATTCAATTGCATTAAGCTATGGAAGATATTTATACTATATTCCAATTATTAGTACGCCAATCAAACTTATTTTTAATTTTATTAAAATGTCATGCACATAAAAATTCCTTGGAAAAAGCCCTGTTACCGTCCATTCTGTCGCTTCAGCTGAATATCATGGACTCTCGTTTTTTAAATGATGAATAACTATTTTATCTTTACGATTATTACGTTTGTAGGCATGGGCGTACCCAGCGGGGGGCAGTGAGGTCATCTGCCGACCCCTAGAAGCGAAAATAAATTCAGTTGAGAAGAATTGTGAACAAATATTCCTTTTGAAGAAAAATGATTTTATTATAAGACAGAGCTAAAATAAAAAACGTTATTGTTTCAAACAAATAAATATAGAAACTAATGAATTGTTGTCATAATTTCCTTACAATTTTGGTTTCATTAACCTTTTCTTTGCAAAATGTTACAACTGAACGACCACAGCTAGTTTTCCCCCCCCCCCCCCACTTTCCCCTATTATTGATTCTGGGTACACATATGTTTCTTGGTGATGACTTTTTGATGAATAAAAAAATAGGGAATCTTAAAAGATGTTTATCAGGTGCATGAATACGATTTAAATGTAAATCGATTTAAATGTAAATCGATTTAAAAAATCTATAAATCAGGAAAGGCATTTAACTCATTACAAAAACATATACATTAGAACTATCATAAAGTTGCCTTATCATTTACTTAAATCAAGACAATTTTTTTCTAGATCCTTATTATGCCAGAGAGCTGGCATTTATTCGCCGACCAGGAGGGCAAGCTGAGGGGCCATCCGTGAATGTGGAAGAGGGTTAGTACTCCCAGCTGATGAACTATATATGAGAACCAAAACTAACTATTACCTATTCTTTCATCTTTCTCTACATAAGCTAAAGCCATTAATTATTACTGCAGCCAATGCAGTTTGGGAGCGACCCGCTGTTCTGGCTCTACTGGCAGAGGTGAGGGCCAGGAGAGATAGAAAAAAAATGAAAAATACCTGGGAGAAGTGGCATCTGCACTCGCTGCACTGGGGCACCATTACTCAGTGCAGCAAGTGCGAAGTAAAGTGGATGCGCTCAAGAGGAGGTACAAGGCCATTAAAGACCACAAGTTGAAGAGTGGCAATGGTGCTCCCCCACATTGGGAGTTTTTTGAGGTATGCAGAAATTTAAACATCACTGTTACTCATTCAAATCATGATATCAAATCATCTATGAATAATTATTTTGATTGATGCATCGCCAAGTTAGGATAATGTTCCTTCATTACATTTACTGTGGTTATTAAATAGCAGAGTGTGAGGATAAATATCTGAGTGTAACTGAGAATTTGAAACCAACTAATGCCATTTTAATGAAAGAGCAGAGTGCTATCACCCATGACCTATGATCCAAATTACATCTGTTTTTCAGTCTATGGACAATATTTTTAGAGGCCAAACGTGGGTGGCTCCACGCTCCACCGCTTCCAGCAACAATGGGCCATCTACAAGCCATGACTCTACTGAAAGCGGCAGCAGTGGAGAAAGGTATTTTTTACCTCTTTTTTATTCATATTGGTTACTTGTATAATAACCCTTAAATAACCCAGTAACATAAATGATATCCTAAAAGTTTTTCTTGTCAACTATCATTTGAAGTAGTTGAGAAAAATTGTTTAATGTTCTGGCTGTCAAAGATGTGAACTTCCTGAATCGTTGTGCCCTTTTTAATCTACAATGTTATGAAAATGAAAATTTCAAAAGCTATTTTTCATAAAAATTTTTGGAGAGGGCCACAAAGAAGATATGTATCGAACGAGTATTTTAATATCTTACGGCTAAGGTAATAAAAAGGGAACATTTAGGTGGTGGAACTACGCGATAAACAATAAAATATGCAATTTTGGCCATTTTTTGCTGTTTTTCCATGACCTGTGCTCCCATATCACCCGTTTCATTCCATCTCGCACATATTTCGCCCTCTCACTAACGCTCAAACTCATGCCGTTTGTAATTCCAACAACAAAATGATGCCGATATTCTGAAATCAATCTTGTAATCGGCACATCCAATAAAAACTTTCATGAAAAAGGGTGACATTATGATTCTAGATAGGGATTCTAAAAAAAAAGAGATGTCGTATTACGCTTAGAAAATGATCTAAAGTTCAGTGTACTGATGCCAGCGTTGAAAGGCAAGCGAGCTCAATTGAAAACTGAAGAATCGAATCAATCCAGATTCGTGACTAAATTAAGATGGGTTGTGGAGGCCGTCCAAGGCATTATCAAGGAAAAATGTCATTTGTTAGATTACAGGCTGGTTAATAAAATGTTGCCAAAAACATGAGATTACTGAAGGATAGCATCTTTTATTAATAACAGATTTGGAAAACGGCTTATTAAATTGCGATATTGATATCAGTTAAGAGGTTATAAATGCATTGAAAGTGACGAATGGAGCAGTTTGATTTCACTGCCTCGGAAGGTGAGCTCATGGACTAAGTGTTCCCGAATATGATTGATGACAACAGAAATCACAAATGGTTGATTGAGCGAACAATTTTGACGGCATAGAACGAAGATGTGATTGACTCAAACTTGGTAAATCAGGATCATTTAGTTGGCACTCTGCATTAATTGAAATCTTTTAATTGTGCGACAAACGAAGACGAAGTCACAAATATTTATCTGAATATTTTAAGTCCTTCGACGTACCTGGCTTACAGCAGCACGATTTACAGCTAAAGGTAGACAGTGTGTTCATGATATATTCCTGAGATTCCGAGTATTATCCTTTGACTTCTGACTGAATAAAATCATTTGCAATAGCCAATTAAAGATTCTCAATAGTAGCCGTCTGATTGAGGATTGTGATCCACTTTTCTAGCTCAATGATTCATGTGTCTTTTGTTTTGCTCCACGTTCTTTTCGAACGGGTCGTTCGAGAGCAACGCAACATTCAAAATGACCTTACTTTCTTTCTTACTTTCACCGGTGTGACAGTTTCGTGCAGCGATGGATAGACCGATACTCCCATCATGTCATGGTGGGTGACACTCATTTTGTGCGATTGGCATCCTTTCTTGGCTATCGTATTGAAAGAGGTAAACGAAAACGTCGCAAAAGAAAAGAGGTACTACCCCAGGCTGATAAGGGAGGCAATAGAGATCGTCAAAACCGTAAATACTTTCAATAGTGATGACGGATACGACATAACCAACGCCTGGAAGAGAAGTGTTAAGAAATCAAACCAATCACGGCGCAGCAGCAAGGGTAACCGGCCAACAACACCGCGGCCGCCAGGAGGGAGAGCTATATACATACGCGGCAAAAACAACGAAAGCACCACTTCGACCTCAAGACGCCTGGTGGGATCCTGACGAAACTGTCGTCACCTCTGGCAACGAAACGCGGCGATAACCCGGAAAATGGAGAAATCCACGAAAACGAATTGCTAATGAATCCTTCATACAGCGTTAATATTTTACTAAATGCTTCCATAGCTCGTAGGTCGTCAAGCGACCATTGGACTATGCGTCTCCGGCCAAAACACTACGGAATTGCGGCGAGTGCTGCTGGATGTGGGCCGCTTCTCCTAGCCGGTTCTTCTTTTAATTGGAGTAGTAGTAGTAGTAGGTTTGGGGTTAAGGGTGCGTCGACAGCTAAGGTCATTAGCACCACGCGCAATCAAATTGCGACATAAGCATATACTATAATTTCAGTTTGGTGCGGCACTGTTGACAATATTGATGTAAACTTCGAGCCTATCAAATTGAATTCACAAGACCAGTTTTCTTAACGAATTCTATGACGCGGCATAGGCGGCCAGGGTCATCGCCCAGAATAAATTCTAGGTTGCCCCTGACGCCTGTCCGGCTTCGCGTAATATGATGCTCATCACACTCCGTCAAGAGGTGTCTCACAGTCAGGGGACAGTCACAAAAGCCACATCGAGGTGGGATCTTGTCTTGGGTGAAGAGATAGGAATGTGTCAGGGCGCAATGACCGATTCTCAGTCTAGTAATAATGACCTCCTCCCTACGATTCCTCCCAACAGAAGAGGGCCACATTGACGTAACCGGTTTGATAATTCTCAGTTTGTTATTCGTTACGTTCGTCCATACCTCACTCCACTGCCGTAGAACTATTCCGCGCATGGCCATCTGCAGGTCTTGATAGGTTACAGAAGTCGAAGCCTGTGCCGGCAGCGTGAGCGCCGCCTTTGCAGCTGCATCTGCTTTTTCGTTTCCTGTTATTCCCATGTGCCCGGGAACCCATAGGAACGACACTTGGCGTCCACGTTTACAGATATAATATAGAGCGATTTGGATATCTTGCACAATAGGGTGCGTCGGGAAAATAGCGGCGATAGATTGCAGCGAGCTCTTTGAGTCGGTGCATACTATGGTGGAAGGGTTGCAATCGTCGGCGACCATCCCCAACGCCATCTTAATGGCGATAAGCTCCGCTGTGTATATGCTACACAACGGGCTGAGTCTCGTCTGCTTGATGCCGTGGTATGCCGAGGACACTGCGCAGGCACAGGCGGCTTCCGACTTGGATCCGTCTGTATACATGAGTCGACTGCCCTTATGGCGACTGACGAATTCATTAAAATGACACTGATACTCTGAGGCAGTGGAGTATTCTTTCAGGAGTCCTTTAAAAGCATCATAAATTTTGGGATGTGGAATTATCCATGGCGGGATATCGGGGTAAACGATTGGAGCTACATCCGGGAGTTGAATTCCGGATGCTTCGATGAACTCTTTCAATCGTACACATAGTGGCTTAGTGGCTCTCGTTCTTATAATAAAAATTCTTAAAAACTTTGGATTAAAAACAATGTTAAAACACGGGTGACCTCTTGAGGCTAGGATTTTCGCCGCGTAGTTTAACATCAGGATGTTCCTTCGGCTCTGCAAAGGCGGCTCTCCAGCGTCTGCATAAATGCTGAGCACCGGGCTGGTGCGGAAGGCACCAGTTGAGAGCCGCAACCCTGTGTTGTGCAGCGTCGTCAAGGTTCTTAAAATTGACTCGCGGCCAGACGAGTAAATAAAACTCCCATAGTCCAGCTTGGATCGAACAAGTGCGCGATATAGTAAAAGCATCATGCTGCGGTCGGCGCCCCATGAGGAGTGGGTTAAAAACTTTAAAATATTTAGGGTCCTAAGACAATTATTTCTTAAAAACTGAATATGTTCCCGCCAATTTAATCGGTGGTCTAGGGTCATACCTAGGAACCGAGCCGACTCCACGTACGGAAGGGGTCTGCCATCCAGTTTTAAAACTGGAGGGGCAAAGTAACCTCTCTTCCGGTGAAAATGCACGCATTTGGTCTTTTCCGCTGAAAATTTAAAACCATTTTTCCGTGACCAGTTGCCTAGGTTATTTAAAGCTAACTGTAGTTGTCTGGCTACCGATACAAGTTTGGACGACCGGCAAAAGATTGCCAGGTCATCCACGAACAGCGAGCTCATCGTTGGGGCTTTGACACAATCCGCCACGTCATTTACGGCTATCGCGAAAAGTGTCACGCTCAATACGGAGCCCTGTGGTACCCCATTTTCCAGGGAATAAGATTGCGATAAGTCTCGGCATATTCTGACCTTAAAAGTGCGGTTCTTTAAAAAATTTTCAATGAATATTGGCAGATGGCCTCTAAATCCCCATTTGTGGAGCGTCAAGAGTATTTTCCGGCGCCAGACCCGGTCGTAAGCCTTCTCTAGATCAAAGAAAATACCAACAACGTGCTGACGAAGGACAAAGGCCTCCTGGATGTAGTTCTCTGCCCTGACAAGGTGGTCAACTGTCGATCGGCCGCGTCGGAAGCCACATTGGACAGTGGAAAGAAGGTTTCGACGCTCCAGCCACCAAACAAGTCGTCGGTTCACCATTCTTTCCATTACCTTACACAGACAGCTGGTGAGGGATATTGGACGATAGTTGTTTGGATCAGATTTATCCTTGCCCTGTTTTAAAATTGGAATAACTATAGATTCGCGCCAGGACGGTGGGAAGCTTCTCTCTGCCCAAAGTTGATTGAAACATAAAAGAACTTCCAATAAAGCTCTCTCTGGAAGATTCCGGAGAAAGGCATTATGGATCTCATCCATCCCCGGGGACGTGTCGCGGGAAGCTGCGATTGCTGATTTTAGTTCCCAAAGGGAAAATGGGACATAGTAGTCCGCCAGTGTCCCCCTATCAGCGAAAGAAAGTGTGTGCAATTCGCAGCGTCTCTTCAAGGATAGGAAGGAGTCCTCATAATTGGAGTTGCCGCTTATGTTAGCTAACAGCCGTCCGAATATCTCGCTGATGGCGGCCGATGAGGTTACGATGTTGTCATTGTTTTTAATGTATGTGACTCCATGCTGACGGTGGTCACCACAGATACTCCTCACCTTTTTCCACACCTGCGACACTGGTGTCCGGCAGTTTATCCCGGATACAAATGACATCCAGGAGTCTTTCTTCGCCTCTTTGACTACCTTTCGGGCTTTGGCTCGGAGACGGCGAAAGGAAGCCAAATTTATGGCTGTTGGGTATTTATTAAAAATTCTTAGCGCTCTCTTGCGTGCCTGAATAGCCTTGGCGCAATCGTCGTTCCACCATGGAACGGAGGCTTCATACGGGCGTGTCCTGACCTTGGCACACTACTATTTGCACATTCGCCGATACTGTTTGTCAAAAATTCAATATTCTGGATACCACAGCGGCCTTCGTTAAATGTAAAATTGAATGATTCTTTAAAAAGAGCCCAGTCGGCTCTCCGGATACTCCAATTGCTAGGACGTAAAATATTGGGGTTAAAATATTCCTCTCTATTAATAGTAATGGGGAAGTGATCACTCCCACATAGATCGTCGTGAACATTCATTTGAAATTTGTCCGTTAATGTGCTCGAAGTAAAACAAAGGTCAATAGTCGAATAATTGCCGTTAAAACTATTGAACCTAGTTTTCTTTCCGTCGTTTAATAAAACCAGGTTAGAGACTGTTAAAAACTGCGATAAAATGCGTCCTCTCTGATTGCACTGTGCCCTGGAGCTACCCCATAGTGTATCATGGGCATTAAAATCACCTACTATAATAAAGGGTTTTGACAGTTGGCAGATAAGGGAGTCTAAATAAAAAAGGGTCACCGGTGCCCCCTCTGGAAGGTATACGTTACATAGAGTCACCGACTGGGGTCCGTGCAGCGTTACCGCTACCGCCTGAAAAGGCGTGTTAAGCGCCACCCGGGAGACATGAAGGGTCTCCCTAGTGGCGATCATAACACCACCGTGTGCCCGTTGGCCACTTATGTCGTCATATCTAAAAACGTTAAAACCACTTAAAATACCCTTGTCCGTTGCTTTAAAATGTGTTTCTTGCAGGCAAATGCACATTGGATTGAAATCACGCAGTAAAATGGCCAGCTCCTCCTTGTGCCGATAAAAACCATTACAATTCCATTGTAAAATAAAAGCCATGATTAAAGATAAATAAAAAACTTGAACTGCGTGAGGTATGTTCAGCGCTTAAGTCTATTCTTCTTTGTCTTTTTCTTGGCTTGGAGGATCTCTGTCTCCGAGAGACTTTCGTCTTCCTCCATTGACTCTGGTTGGTTCAGTTTACCTTTTGTGACGCCGGAGGTAGTTGGGGGTGGCGTAACCTCACGCTTCTTTTGCGTTACGCCAGTGGGTTGATTGGTTGGGTTCCTTTTAGGGGAACCCACAGCGGTGGAATTATTTTTAGCAGCCGGTTTAGATGCCTTATCCGGTTTGGCAGGTTCTACAGTGCTATTATCATTCTTGGGGATAGAGTCGGTTTGTGTGCCAATTGAGGCCTTAGTGACCGTTGATTCGACAACCTTAGCAAAGGATTTCGAGAAGGTCGGGGCAGTTATTGATCTATACTTCTTCCTTGCGTCGAAATATGTAATTTTTTCTGTTGTTTTAATCTCCATTATTTTACGCTCTTCTAACATTTTTGGGCATTTGCGGGAATAAGCGGGGTGTGTGCCCTCGCAGTTCACACATTGCGGACCCTTGGGGCAGCTGGAGTCACCGTGTGAATCCTGGCCGCAGCGTGGGCAGGTGGCCTTGCCTTCGCATCGCGTTGCGATGTGACCGAAGCGCTGGCACTGGAAGCAGCGCATCGGGGCTGGTATGAATGGCCGCACGGGAACTGATTCATACCCTATGAACACCTTGTCGGGGAGCCGATCGCACGAAAACGTAAGCACTACGGATGTGGTATTTGTTACTTCGCCGTTCCGTTTTGTGGTTAGTCGACGAACATCGCTCACTCCCTGAGATGCCATCTCATGCTTTATTTCGTCGACTTCCACATACAAAAGATCGTAGTGACTAATTACGCCCCGACAAGTGTTTAGGGTTCGGTGGACCTCCACTGTCACTGGGATATCATTTAACAGCTTCATTTTAAGGATCTTCTCGCTTTGCGCCTTGTTCGATGTTTCAATTAATAGGGTCCCGTCGCGTAACTTCTTTGCAGATTTTATGTCTCCCGGTACTGCTGCAGATAACACTTTACGGATTAAGAAGGGGGACACTTTTTTCAGCGTTTCCCCTTCCTTCTGGCTTTTCATTACCAAGAACTTGTTGTTTTTCATTTCTCCCCCGCCCGTTTCCGGACGGGATCTTTTTGGAGGTGGAGATAAATTGTGATCCATAGACTAACCCTTTATTCATCCCCTGGGCTCCCCACCCACCACGGAGCCACACATTCGGGACGCCACACCGAGATCCGGTGTGGTCGCCAGGGCTACCCAAGGGATATAGGAACCTTCGATAGGAGGTCTCTTTCGGGTTAGAACCTCCAGCGCGGGGGCCCTCCGAACCCACACGCCTTCGGCCGCCCTACGGACACCCCCATATCTCCAGCACTAACCCGTCCTGGCGTACGCTCGGAAGGAGCCGCCAAGCTCCCCAGCCGCCAGGAGCCGATTGACCGAGCTGGGCTCTTCTCGGCCGCCCGTTTTTCGGGGAATCCAGGGCCGAAGTGGGGTGTTGGACTCCGGCCCATACCGGGTTTCCGACGCCCAGCTGGGTGCCGGAGAACTCACCCACCAGGATCCCCTTCTCCCCCTTGTACGGGTCTCCACGCACGGCAAACACGTGGGTGAATCTGGACGCCAGATGTTTCGGCTACTCAGCACAGCAGAGTCACATGCTGTCTGGACGCTATCCTAGCGTACGAAGGGTTTTTTGACGAGGTTGTCTCCCCGGTGGGCTCGGGTCCGTGGGCGCGCGACTCCCCAAAGGAAGAGATTACTCTCTTCCCCCCGTGCGGGGTTTTAATTGGATCAAACGATCTAAGGAGGGACATACAACATCACAAACTGAGGAGTAATTTCCATCGAATTCTCCTACGCCTTAGTTGCATATCGCCTAGGGTGGTCCTGCTAACTACACTCCCCGCCCCATCACTATGGGGAAACGTCATCTATCGGCGTCATTTAGCAGCCATCAACCGATGGCTTCTTAAGAAAAGACAGAGTAAGATATCAACTTTGTCATTTACTTAATTCATAATTATGTCAATTTTACATTTGTGTTACAGCTGCCATTCCATTCATACATTAACATCCTTTTTGGAATTTCGAATTGAAAGAGCTTAACGGATAATCTTTTCCTAATGAATCCTTCATGCAGTGTTATTTTTACTAAATGCATCCATCGCTCATAGGTCATCCAGCGACCATTGGACTATGCGTCTACGGCCTAAAACACTACGGAATTGCGGCGAGTGCTGCTGGACGTGGGCCGCTTCTCCTTGCCGGATCTTCTTTTAAATGGATGCACGATCTAAGGAGGGACATAGAATATCAAAAACTGAGGAGTAATTTCCATAGAATTCTGCTCCGCCTTAGTTGCATATCGCCTAGGGTGGTCCTACTAACTTTACCCCCCGCCCCATCACTATGGGGAAACGTCATCTTTCGGCGTCATTTAGCAGCCATCAACCGATGGCTTCTAAAGAAAAGGGAGAGTAAGATATCAATGTTTTCATTTACTTATTTCATAATTATGTCAATTTTACATTTGTGTTACAGCTGCCATTCCATGCATACATTAACATGGTACTCATTCGACCCATAGGTGGTTTTCAAGTGATCTGAGTCCAAATGACCAGTTGGCTATCACCGGTGTGATAGTTTCGTTCACCGATGGATAGACCGATACTATTCCATCATGTCAAGGTAGGTGTCCACCATTGTGTGTGCTTGGCATCCTTTCTTGGCTATCGCATTGAAAGGGGTAAACGGATAATCTTTTCCTAATGAATCCTTCATGCAGTGTTATTTTTTTACTAAATGGATCCATCGCACATAGATCGTCCAGCGACCATTGGACAATGCGTCTCCGGCCAAAACACTACGGAATTGCGGCGTGTGCTGCTGGACGTGGGTCGCTTCTCCTTGCCGGTTCTTCTTTTAGATGGATGCACGATCTAAGGAGGGACATAGAATATCACAAACTGAGGAGTAATTTCCATAGAATTCTGCTCCGCCTTAGTTGCATATCGCCTAGGGTGGTCCTGCTAACTACACTCCCCGCCCCATCACTACGGGGAAACGTCATCTATCGGCGTCATTTAGCAGCCATCAACCGATGGCTTCTAAAGAAAACGGAGAGTAAGATATCAATGATTTCATTTACTTATTTTATAATTATGTCAATTTTACATTTGTGTTACAGCTGCCATTCCATGCATACATTAACATGGTACTCATTCCAACCCAAAGGTGGTTTTCAAGTGATCCACGTAACTACACCTTTTCTTAGGGACGGTGTAGTGAGGTAGGAGTTGTTTGAACGGTAGGCTCACCAATACCTAACTAGCATTTTCACCAATCGGGCGATTGTAGCTGTATTCAATACCTCCGTAATTTATAGGTGAATGGGTCGCGGAGACTGGAGAAGGAGAGACGGAATCCATCTCAACAAGGAAGGAATGCGCCTACTCTTATGTGTTTTACGGGAGGAGTTGAAGTACCGGTAAAACGCATTTTTTTACGGTTTCATAGTAGGCCTGTCAAAGGGGATTTCTTTTCCGTTGGGGTTGTTCCCTGAAAAAGATCAAAACGCATTTGCCTGGATACCTCGGAAGGTAATGTGGAAAACCCAGGGATGAGGCGTAAAAATATACAGATGTCTGTCCACGTAAGCAAAACAACATTGTACATTTAACGTTGCTTCCACATGATTTTTCAACCAATACATTAATTTCCTATACAATATTATGGAAATTCGTTTTCACTGCAATAAGCAGCAAGGCTGCGAAATATGCCGAAAGAATTCTTACATTCGTCTTTCATATTTCAAAACGTTTTTATTTTCATGGATTAAAAGGAATATAATTTTTAGGATCTTTGTTAAAATTATCACGTCATAGCAATACCACGTTTTATCATGTTGAGCATATACGAACTTACGACTGTTATTTCATCTAGCTCATTTTACATATTCATTTCATGTGTGTTTCGACGTATTCATTAATACCTTTCATCTTTTATCTCGATCATACTCTTTTAGGCATTATAATTATCTTACATTTCTTTCTACAATCGCTAACCTCTTTCAGAGCGGCTATGATGTAAAGTATATGCAGAGGTTTTTATTTTCAATAAGGAAGTTGATATCATTTTCTTAAGAATTACTTCATTGTTCGCGCATTGGCCCGCCGTTTTCAGAAGAAAGGAGTTCCCCAAAGCGTTGCCTATGGCCAACGGAAACTGACGGTGATCGTTTACGATCGTATTGGTTAGGAGCGTGACACTGGAGGTCGTCGTCCCTGCCGACGACCCGTGAAAAGACGTAAGAATGTGGAAGTGGGGTGAGAAGAGTATGCGGGGGTAGAGGATAGTGTCTGCCATCCACCTCGCTCCGAGACTGAGAGCGCGTTCCGAAATTCACTGGCAGTACTGAAAGTGCTGCCAAACCGTTCCGAATTCAACTGGCAGTACGGCACAGCAGCCGATGACGTCAGTCAATTGATAACGTTTCCCACTGTGAGGTCTACGGCGTCTACATCAAGCCGACAGCAGCAATGAAGGCAGAAAAGGCGCGAAATGGAGGGAAATTTGGGAATCGACGGGAAATTAATGCGAATCGACGAGCTATCGCTTATTGCGCTTTAAAATGGAGGATATTCCCGTATCAATAAACGTAGCGGAGGAGGATATTATCATAAATGTGACACAGGAAGAATTAAATAGGGCATTGGCAGGCATGATATCAGTAATGTTTTACTGATCTGACACATATTTTTGAAGCACAACTTAGGAAATGATTTTCTGAAGTGTGGTTGGCCCAAATACGGAGCGAGGATGCGGTAATCGTAGGTCATCTTTCCGTAGAGTGAAGATATTTTTGCATTTGAAAAAATACTTACGTCAATATCATTACGTCTTATTAAGGATTATTGGTATTTTCTGCGAAGGGAGTGTAATTGTGGAAGAGTGTCCGAATGTGGAGAGATATTAAATTATACCCACTGTTCCTTTACAATGCGGATGAAACGCCTGCAGATACTTTCCCTCTACTACCCCGTGAATGGATTATCCAGTTTTAATTACCAAGTACTCGATTCAATTGCATTAAGCTATGGAAGATATTTATACTATATTCCAATTATTAGTACGCCAATCAAACTTATTTTTAATTTTATTAAAATGTCATGCACATAAAAATTCCTTGGAAAAAGCCCTGTTACCGTCCATTCTGTCGCTTCAGCTGAATATCATGGACTCTCGTTTTTTAAATGATGAATAACTATTTTATCTTTACGATTATTACGTTTGTAGGCATGGGCGTACCCAGCGGGGGGCAGTGAGGTCATCTGCCGACCCCTAGAAGCGAAAATAAATTCAGTTGAGAAGAATTGTGAACAAATATTCCTTTTGAAGAAAAATGATTTTATTATAAGACAGAGCTAAAATAAAAAACGTTATTGTTTCAAACAAATAAATATAGAAACTAATGAATTGTTGTCATAATTTCCTTACAATTTTGGTTTCATTAACCTTTTCTTTGCAAAATGTTACAACTGAACGACCACAGCTAGTTTCCCCCCCCCCCCCCCACTTTCCCCTATTATTGATTCTGGGTACACATATGTTTCTTGGTGATGACTTTTTGATGAATAAAAAAATAGGGAATCTTAAAAGATGTTTATCAGGTGCATGAATACGATTTAAATGTAAATCGATTTAAAAAACCTATAAATCAGGAAAGGCATTTAACTCATTACAAAAACATATACATTAGAACTATCATAAAGTTGCCTTATCATTTACTTAACTCAAGAATTTTTCTTTCTAGATCCTAATAATGCCAGAGAGCTGGCATTAATTCGCCGACCAGGAGGGCAAGCTGAGGGGCCATCCGAGAATGTGGAAGAGGGTTAGTACTCCCAGCTGATGAACTATATATGAGAACCAAAACTAACTATTACCTATTCTTTCATCTTTCTCTACATGAGCTAAAGCCATTAATTTTTACTGCAGCCAATGCAGTTTGGGAGCGACCCGCTGTTCTGGCTCTACTGGCAGAGCTGAGGGCCAGGAGAGATGGGAAAAAAATGAAAGATACCCTGGGAGAAGTGGCATCTGCACTTGCTGCACTGGGGCACCATTACTCAGTGCAGCAAGTGCGAAGTAAAGTGGATGCACTCAAGAGGAGGTACAAGGCCATTAAAGACCACAAGTCGAAGAGTGGCAATGGTGCTCCCCCACATTGGGAGTTTTTTGAGGTATGCAGAAATTTAAACATCACTGTTACTCATTCCAATCATGATATCAAATCATCTATGAATAATTATTTTGATTGATGCATCGTCAAGTTAGGTTAATGTTCCTTCATTACATTTACTGTGGTTATTAAATAGCAGAGTGTGAGGATAAATATCTGAGTGTAACTGAGAATTTGAAACCAACTAATGCCATTTTAATGAAAGAGCAGAGTGCTATCACCCATGATCTATGATCCAAATTACATCTATTTTTCAGTCTATGGACAATAATTTTAGACCAAGTGTGGGTGGCTCCACGCTCCACCGTTTCCAGCAGCGATGGGCCATCCACAAGCCATGACTATTCTATGACTCTATACTCATGACACGATTCATATTGGTTACTTGTATAACAGCCCTTAAATAAACCAGTAACATAAATGATATCCTAAGTTTTTCTAGACAACTATCATTTGAAGTAGTTGAGAAAAATTGTTTAACGTTCTGGCTGTCAAAGATGTGATCTTCCTGAATCGTTGTGCCCTTTTCAATCTACAATGTTATGCAGATAAGCCCTGGATTAAGTTCTGATAGGGACCACTAAGCCTAGCTTTACTGATTGTGAAAGCTTAGAGGGAACTGATAATTGGAATAAAATAGGACATAGCAAACCGAGGCAGAAGAGGCATGAGGAGAAGATGGAGCTTCGGAGACAATTTTTAGTCCTGTGGCGGAGTCACTAAGGGAAGGGGATAATGAAAATAAAAAATAGTTTTCTTGAGATGTTTATTTGGTGTGGAGGCCGTCTATGGCATTATCAAGGAAAAATATCATTTCCTAGATTACAGGCTGGATAATAAAATGTCGCCACAAAAAGGAGATTACTGAAGGATAGCATGTTTTATTAATAACAGATTTGGAAAACGGCTTAATTGCGATTTTGATACCAGGCAGGAGGTTATAAATGCAATGAAAGTGACGAATGTAGCAGTTTGATTTCACTTCCTCGGAAGGTGAGCTCATCAACTAAGTGTTCCCCAATATGACTGATCACAACAGAAATCACAAATGGTTGATGGAGCGAGCAATTTTGACGGCCTAGAACGAAGATGTGGATGACTCAAAGTTGTAAATCAGCATCATATAGTTGGCACTCTGCATAAATTTAAATCTTTTAATTGTGTGACAAACGAAGACGAAGTCACCAAATATTTAGGAAAAAAAGGAGATTACTGAAGGATAGCACGTTTTATTAATAACAGATTTGGAAAACGGCTTAATTGCGATATTGATACCAGGCAGGAGGTTATAAATGCAATGAAAGTGACAAATGTAGCAGTTTGATTTTAATATTTATCTGAATATTTTAAGTCCTTGGACGTATCTGGCTTACACCAGCACGATTTATAGCTTAAGGTAGACAGTGTGTTCATGATATATTCCTGAGATCCTGAGGATTATCCTTTGACTTCTGACTGAAAAAGTCATTCGCAGTATCCAATAAGTGATTCTCAGTAGTACCCGTCTGATTGAGAATTGTGATCCTCTTTTCTTGATCAATCATCCATGTCTTTTCTTTCGCTCCATGTTTTTTCCGAACGGGTCGTTCGTGAGCAACCCAACACTCCAAATGATCAGTTGGCTTACTTTCACAGGTGTGATAGTTTTGTGCAGCGATGGATAGACCGATACTCTTCCATCATGTCATGGTGGGTGAAAGCCATTTTGTGCGCTTGGCATCCCTTCTTGGCTATCGTATTGAAAGAGGTAAACGAAATCATCGTAACAGAAAAGAGGTATTACCCCAGGCTGATAAGGGTCAAATAGAGATCGTCAAAACCCCAAAACATTTCAATAGAGAAGACGAATACAATATAACCAACGCCTGGAAGAGTGTTAAGAAATCCAACCAAACACGGCACAGCAGCAAGGATAACCGGCCAACAACACCGCGGCCGCCAGGAGGGAGAGCTATATATATACGCGGCAAAAACACCGAAAGCACCACTTCGACCTGAAGACGCCTGGTCGAATCCTGGCGAAACCGTCGTCACCTGTGACCACGAAACGCGGCGATAACCTTGAAAATAGAGAAATCCACGAAAACGATTTCCTAATGAATCCTTCATACAACGTTATTTTTTTTACTAAATGCTTTCATCGCTCATAGGTCGTCCAGCGACCATTGGACTATGCGGCTCCGGCCAAAACACTACGGAATTGCGGCGAGTGCTGCTGGACGTGGGTCGCTTCTCCTTGCCGGTTCTCCTTTTAATTGGATCGAACGATCTAAGGAGGGACATAGAATATCACAAACTGAGGAGTAATTTCCATAGAATTCTGCTCCGCCTTAGTTGCATATCGCCTAGGGTGGTCCTGCTAACTACACTCCCCGCCCCATCACTATGGGGAAACGTCATCTATCGGCGTCATTTAGCAGCCATCAACCGATGGCTTCTTAAGAAAAGAGAGAGTAAGATATCAACTTTGTCATTTACTTAATTCATAATTATGTCAATTATACATTTGTATTACAGCTGCAATTCCATTTATACATTAATATCCTTTTTGGACTTTCGTATTGTAAGAGCTAAACCGATAATCTTTTCCTAATGAATCCTTTATGCTGTGTTATTTTTTTACTAAATGCATCCATCGCTCGTAGGTCGTCCGGCGACCATTGGACTATGCGTCTCCGGCCAAAACACTACGGAATTGCGGCGTGTGCTTCTGGACGTGGGTCGCTTCTCCTTGCCGGTTCTCCTTTTAAGTGGATCGAACGATCAAAGGAGGGACATAGAATATCACAAACTGAGGAGTAATTTCCATTGAATTCTCCTCCGCCTTAGTTGCATATCGCCTAGGGTGGTCCTGCTAACTATACTCCCCACCCCATCACTATGGGGAAATGTCATCTATCAGCGCCACTTAGCAGCCATCAACCGATGGCTTCTTAAGAAAAGGGAGAGTAAGATATCAACTTTTTCAATTGCTTTATTCATAATTATGTCAATTTTACATTTCTGTTAAATTCCATTCATACATTAACATGGTACTCATTCCAACCCATAGGTGGTTTTCAAGTGATCGACGTAACTACACCTTTTCTTAGGGACGGTGTAGTGAGAAAGGAGTGGTTTGAAAGGTAGGCCCGAAAATGCCTTACTAACATTTTCACTAATCGGGCGATTGTACCTGTATTCATAACCTCCGTAATTTATAGGTGGATGGTTCGCGGAGACCGGAGAAGTAGAGACGGAATCCATTTCAACAAGGAAGGAATGCGCCTAATCTTATGTGTTTTACGGGAGGAGTTGAGGTACCCGTAAAATAATTTTTTACAGTTTCATAGTAGGCCTGTCAAAGGGAATTTCTTTTCCGTTGGGGTAGTTCCCTAAAAAAGATCAAAACGCATTTGCCTGGATACCTCGGAAGGTAACGTGAAAAAACCAGGGAAAAGGCGTAAAAATATACAGATGTCTGTCCAGGTAAGCAAAACGACATTGTGCATTTAACGTTGCTTCCACGTGATTTTTCAACTAATACATTAATTTCCTGTACAATATTGTAGAACTTCGTTTTCAATTCCATAAGAAGCAATGCTGCGAAACATGCCGAAAGATTTTGTACTTCCGTCTTTCATATTTCAAAACTTTGTAAGAGCAGTTTCATTTAGATTATTATAAGGTGCGAGACGACGAACGCCTCGAACGGACTTCCTCTGAGACCCAGCCATTAAGCACGTTCCTGCTGTCATCGGAAGAGTCGCCTGACAAACGATCCCTTCGGTGACTCCAGGGCGTGGGCTTGTGGTTGCTAGGGTCGGCAGTTGGTGTTGTGCAGCGAAACAAGGCGTATGGCTTGGGCTGAATAAAGGAAGTTGCTTGTGTGAGAGAATTTGGACTTGTTCCCTGCTTTGTTTCCCCCGAACCCCTTTACCGTCGGCGAAGACGACTTACATTTGGTGTCAGAAGTGGGATCTTTGCTAAATATTAGGGGAAGCAACTGCAAATCAAGTCACATATAAGTCAAGGATGACGGGTCGGATCAGCTTATCGGGCCGCGAGATGGACCTCCAGCAGGCGGTGGATGAGCTATCCGCGCAACTGAGGATTCTCAAGGAAGAGAACGAAGGTTTTCGGGCCCGCGCGGATAACACGAAGGGGGAAGGACAAATCACGGGGAAGTTATTCTCGATGGTATCCTCCATTGATTATTTCTCTGGCGCCGCGGGGGAGAACGTGGAGACGTGAATTCCCAGGTGATTCACACCTGATAGCCGATGCGGCATATGCCATTGACCCTCAACTTATGGTCCCCTACAAGGACAACGGTCACATGACAGAGCGGCAAAGGTTCTTCAACCGCTCTTTGTCACAGGCGAGGATGGTGATAGAGAGGGTATTTGGGCTGATGAAAGGGAGGTGAAGGAGCCTGCTAAACTGTCTCCCGATGACATGCATTACAAAAATTCCACAATATATCATTGCATGTGCTGTCCTTCACAATGTTTGTGAGGTGATGAAAGACAACTTTGAGGGAGAGATACCCTTAGCAGAGGGACATCTAATATTGCAAGACGATCCTGCAGTTTTGCCTGATGCTGCAAGAAGACAGCATGGCAATGCCAAATATTAGTTATTCCGAACGGTTCGAAAGAACTCATATTTTAAATATCAGTTCAAATATTAGTTAGAACGAACCGTTCAGTGGCGAACTGTTCGTTTTCGTCGACGGAGGGGAATAGTAGAGAAAGAAGGGGAGGGGCTCGGTCGTCTACGACGCACTTCGGCGGCCTTGGATGGCCTCCGTCGTAACCGCCATCTGTTGTACCCACAACGCACTTGCTCGAGTAAGCTGCAGTTCAAAATGCCTCTTGATGATCATACCTACTATACCGAGTACGCCGCAATTGTGGAGTGCCGACATGAACAGTGAACAGGGTGTTTTAGAGAACGGTTCATTTTCGAACCGGTTCATTTCAGTGAACAGTTCGTTTTGGCAGTTCGGTTCTTTTTGACCCATCTCTAGCTACATGGCATCCATCAATGGCACCCAGGATTCCAGGAAATCCACTTTTTTTGGTGGAATCCTGTGATTACCTCTTGCGCAGCATCACCTCTTGGCCATGACACCAACTGAGGAGCCAAGATGTGGAGTGCGTGGCACACCCTTCTTACGGCTCTTAATGCAGTGGCTCTCCCAATCCCAAAAGTGTTGGAAACAGACCTAAAGAGAATGGGGAAAGGTTTTTAACAGTGGTTGTAATCAAGAACCATACATCACATAAAAGAAAGAATGACTTTTTTGCAGTTACTCACTATTCCATAACAGAGAGGGCAATATTTGATTAACATGAATAATAAAGGTAAATCACATGGCTAATAATGGCAAGAAACAGTGTTTACCTTACAAGCAACATGTCATGTTTTCAAAAGGTTAATCTTGGAATTGGAACAAAGCATATGGAGAAATAACCCTTTTCATGCAAAAATACATGTATCACAGATCAAATTTAGATATATTTGCAACATATCTATGCATATGTGTTTTATTATGCCTTTTCATGTGGAATATATACAGGAAATAAGTGGCGATGCGAGGGTGGGTTTTGAGGGATAACCCCCCCCCCCAGAGCTCAGAGAAATTTTTATGCTTAATCCATTTTAAATAACTGGATTGATATTACTAATAGAATAGTTTAAGGATGAGTAGATCCCTCATCAAGCCGTAAAACTCACCATTTATCTTTACAATTCCACATTACATTAATCTCACGCCTAGGTACTGCTTACCCTGGTGGGTATACCCATAGGCATATCTAGGGAGGGGCACAGGGACACATGCCCCCCCTAGACCCTTAAACATATGCAATATTGTTAATACGGTCCCATTATCGTTGCGTTCATTTTGTATTACGAGGTATCCTTAAGGATAAAGGGAACAATAGTGCCCCCCTAGAACAAAACCTGGATGCGGCCTTGCTTTTGCCCCCCCCCAGAAAGAAATCCTGGATCCACCCCTGGGAATACCATACCCTCAGTCTCCGGTATTACTTGCACCTAAACCCCCACCCCCAAGCCTTAATTCCTAGCTGTGCCCCTACAGTAAACTGCAGTAAACCTGCAGTAAAAGTGCACAATCTAACATGATGTGTCTAATACTTAATGGGCACTTACAACCATCGCATTGGGGAGGTTCCTTCTAGTCAGTAAAGAGATACGCATGGGTCAGGGGGCAGTGCCCTATCCTCAATCGTGTTAGTACTACTTCCTCTCTCCGATTACTACGAGCTGAGGAGGGCCAAGCTGCTACTATGTCCTTGATGCCACGGAGCTTGTTATTGTCAAGAATCCTCCACGATTCCCTCCATTCTTCCAATACCGAATTTCTTAGAGATGCTCATTAGTCCTCGTAGGGAACCAGCGTTGAGGAAAGTTACTCAGAGCTTCCTTGGCCATAGCGTCTGCTATCTCATTCCCGGCTATCCCCTCATATCCCGGTACCCACAGAAAACGGATATTGAAACCCTTTCCCGTAAGGGTCAGCAGCAGGGAGTGTATTTCTTGCACGACCGGGTGCACGGGTGAGAAGCCAGAGATGGCTCGTAGCGAGCTCCTGGAGTCAGTGCATATGACAAAGGAGCCGCCGTAGTCACCTAGGGCTTCTAGAGCTGTCCTTATGGCATAAAGCTCCGCCGTGTACACACTGCACATCGAGTGTAGCTTCGCTCTGAAGTTCCCGTGGATAGGGGAGAACACTGCACATGCACAAGCAGAGTTATCTTTCGAACCGTCAGTGTAAACGGGGGTGAGGTTGGGGTGATTCCATCTGAACATGGCAAACAAACGCTGGTACTCCGAGGGAGTTGTGGAAGGCTTCGGTCGAAATCGTAAAAGAATATTCAACACCGGAGTGGGAGTCATGCAAGGGGGGTGTTCCGAGAATGAAACAAGATACACTTCGGGGAGCGTGAAATAGCACCCGCGAATAACATCGTTAAAACGAACGTTTACTGGTCTGGGGGCCTATGCTTGAGTCCGTTCGAAATATCTCGTATGCGAATACACTCGCACGACTGATCTCGCACTACGAGTGTTCAAGGCGGAATTCGGTATGCCCGAATCATCTTCGAGGAGAGTGGTGCGAGGCAGAAATGATTTGTTTATGGCAACGTGTCAACAGGCTGAGAGGAAGGGGATATTCTTGTTTCAAGACGTGGCAACGCCGGAAGGGTAACGGTAGGGGCGGTAGGATAGAGCTTCCGGATAGCGTGCAACCAATCATCGCCCACCTTTCTGTGGGAATTCAACAACTGCGTTGCTAATGACACTCAACAAGTACGCCGAATGCATTTACACATTCACATAGGACATTTTGGAAGTGAACCAGCCATGTCGAAAGTAAATAAGGAGCAGAAGGAAATGCTGCTGGAGTTCATTGAAGGCAATTAACATGCTGTGCCTCACCTAGAAAATAAGTTATCGCATTAATGTTGATATTAATGTTTCCAATTTCGTATTTCAGCGAATAAAGATCTTGCTAAAGGAAAGTTTTCCACTCCACAAGGAGCGAAGGATGCTATAAGACTGTGGTAGGAAGCAGCGGTAAAGCTGAATGCGTGCGGAGTACGCAAATCATGGAAAGAGTGGCGGAAGGTGAGTGCATGACGTTCTTGTTGTAGATATATGTAGTTTAGCGTGATTATTCTCAAAGTAAAAAAACGGCCCGCAGTATAGGATGTGAGATTGTATGACGATCTTTTTAAGTGTGTGACTGATGTAGTTTGGTATCAATAGTTTTTTGCGTGAGTTTTCATACGAGCTTACTTAATACATTTCGATTAAGGGTGGGCTGATGATTATCTAGGAATTAGGTCCACAGTCACAGTTACCAATTTTTATTTATTTTTAATTATGCTGAACATATAATACCGAATTAAAGTAGTGGAGGGACGTGTGTGCATGCGATTGTTGACATTTTCAGTTTCGATGCGAATACCTAACGCCATTATGGTGATAAAAAAAATAGTCTCATGTCTATGCTTGCCGCAATTAAAATTAATAAAAAAGTTGACGCCGTATGATCACAATGGAGGCAAGAAAATAAGAAGTCATTATGGAGCCTTGAACCCTGGTCCCCCGGGTGGCAGCCGTATACGCTAACCACTGCCCCACCCGACCCGATTAGCAGTACGTGTTATCATGGGACTATATCGGGATTGTGAAAAGTACCGCATGAAAATTAATTAATTACAGCCAAACTCGGGCCCATTCAACAGAACCACTACTAGTTCAGGGATGTGTTCACCATTCCGAAGGCCATAAAAAATACGGCATCGAAAAAGGCGGAGCAACTTTCGTGGTCTCCCCTTGTTAGAAAATGATCTGAAGTTCAGTATACTGATGCCAGCGTCGAAAGGCGAGTGAGCTCAATTGACAACTGAAGAATAGAATCAATACAGATTCGTGACTAAATTAAGATGGGTTGTGGAGGCCGTCCATGGCATTATCAAGGAAAAATATCATTTGCTAGATTACAGGCTGGATAATAAAATGTTGCCAAAAACAGGAGATTACTGAAGGATAACATCTTTTATTAATAACAGATTTGGAAAACGGCTTGATTGCGATATTGGTATCAGTTAAGAGGTTATAAATGCAATGAAAGTGACGAATGGAGCAGTTTATTTCACTTCCTCGGAATGTGAGCTCATCAACAAAGTGTTCCCCAATATGACTGATCACAACAGAAATCACAAATGGTTGATTGAGCGAGCAATTTTGACGGCATATAACGAAGATGTGGATGACTCAAACTTGGTAAATCAGCATCATATAGTTGGCACTCCGCATGAATTCAAATCTTTTAATTGTGTGACAAACGAAGACGAAGTCACCAACTATCTAGTAGTAGTAGTAGTGTTTATTTTATAGGGTGCGTCGGCGGCTAAGGCCATTTTGCACCACTCACTGACTGGTATTGATAAAGGGGATTAGGCCCGTTCTGAAATTAACGTGTCAATAATTTACAAGAGGTATCATTTATATTTTATTGAAAAGTCGAGTTGAGTGTAGGAATGCTATCAGTCGGGAAATGTTTTCGGGAGTGTCTCCTAGTACCTCAGCTAGGTTGACTCCGAGGTTGTGATTCACCCGTGCAGTACGATATCTTGCACAGTCCGTCAGGATATGTCGCACTGTTAGTGGACAATCGCAATTTAAGCATTGGGGCTGTATTCTCTCTTCGGTGAAGAGGTATGAATGGGTTAATAAGCAGTGACCAATTCTTAAGCGTGTTAAAACCACTTCCTCCCTGCGGACATTTCTTATAGAGGTCTGCCACGCAGTTATTACGGGCTTTATTTCCCGAAGTTTGTTATTTTGGATTTCGAGCCATTGCGTCTTCCAATTTTGTCTAATCATACCCCTCATGGCATTCCCTAAATCTTCCGCTGGCATTAACTGAAAATCTGTATCCGGAGACCTGAGCGCATCTTTGGCTGCAGAGTCTGCTTTCTCATTCCCTGGTATGCCCACATGTCCAGGGACCCAAGCGAAGCTTATAGTGGTCCCTTTTTTACTCAGGGATAACAGAGTGCTTTGTATGTCCTGAACAATGGGGTGACAAGGAGAATAACGAGATATGGATTGGAGAGCACTGTAAGAATCTGTACAGATCATTAATGACGCAACACTGTTTTTAATGGATCGGAGAGCAATCCTAATGGCAGTGAGCTCAGCCGTAAAAATGGAACAGTACGGATGCAATTTTGCCTTAAGGACTCCATGATATGGGGATACCACAGCGCACCCACAGGCGGTATCCGATTTCGAACCGTCAGTGTATACGAACGTAGATTCGGAGTTTTCGGCGCGGAATTCCTTGAAAAGTTGTTGGTATTCTCCCGGCATAGTAGTAGATTTAGAGCAGCGAGTAAGATCAAGTCTCAAAGCTGGCCGGGGGATTAACCACGGCGGCACGTTGCTGTACCCAGTGGGGTACGTGGCGGGCAAGGTAAAATTGCGTTCTGCGATTAGGTTTCTGAAGCGAACACTTAGAGG
The DNA here is from genome assembly GCF_921293095.1 of Ischnura elegans. NCBI lineage: Eukaryota > Metazoa > Arthropoda > Insecta > Odonata > Coenagrionidae > Ischnura > Ischnura elegans. Next base: position 39,450,904 of record NC_060256.1, read on the forward strand.
TTTAGTGGATCTTGTCTTTCGGTTAAAAAGGTCTAAAAGCAGTGGGTGAGAAATAATGTTAAAACAGGGGTGGTTCGGCGCGGATAAAATTTTTGTGGCATAATTGCACATCAACGTCTCTCTGCGATTGACTAGGGGAGGCTCTCCTGTATCGGCGTAAATGCTCAAGACAGGGGAGGTCCTGAAGGCACCGGTTGCTAAACGCAGTCCCGTATTATGAACCGTCGAGAGCGGTTTCATGTAGGTCTCACGGGCGGATGAGTACACAATCGATCCGTAGTCTAGCCTTGAACGTACTAATGCTCGATACAGCATAAGCATTGAGGTACGATCCGCGCCCCATGTCGAATGTGACAGAAACCGTAAAATGTTCAGAACTTTGAAGCATTTGTCTCTTAGAGCTCGGAAATGTTCGCGCCAATTCAGGCGCCGGTCCAATGTCATACCCAGAAATCGGGCGTTCTCAACGTAAGGAAGCTCATTACCATTGAGATATAGGGACGGTGGGGCTTGTACACCCCGTCCTCGGTAAAAGTGAATGCATTTCGTTTTCTCAGTAGAGAAACGGAATCCATTCCTCTGAGACCAAACGGAGAGCTTATTCAGAGTCAGCTGGATCAGCCTAGAGGCATTCGTTAATTTTGATGACCTGCAGAAAATAGCGAGGTCATCAACAAACAAGGAGCCCATAACTGGGGAGCGGATACACTCGGTCACATCGTTTATCGCAATGGCAAATAGGGTCACGCTCAGTACGGACCCCTGGGGTACTCCATTTTCTTGTGGATATAAGGTAGATAGATATTCACCTATTCTAACTTTAAAAACTCGGGCATACAGAAAATTTTTAATGAAAATAGGTAGATTTCCTTTAAACCCCCATTTATCAAGTGTCTTCAGAATTTTGTACCGCCAAACACGGTCATACGCTTTCTCTAAGTCGAAGAACACGCCAATTACGTTTTGCCGCAAGAGAAATGCTTCCTGAATGAAACTGTCAGTCCTGACGAGATGGTCGGAGGTTGACCTACCCCGTCGAAAGCCGCACTGGATATCCGAAAGAAGGTTCCGCCGCTCCAACCACCAAACGAGACGACGGTTGACCATTCTTTCCATCACCTTGCATACGCAGCTGGTGAGAGATATCGGTCTATAGTTGTTTGGGTCCGATCCATCTTTTCCTTGTTTAAGGATGGGTACGACTATGGACTCCCTCCAAGGGTCTGGAAAACTACCCTCTGACCAAATTTGGTTAAGGGATCGCAGCATATGGGGGAGTGCTTCTTTGGGAAGATTTCTTAGAAAAGCGTTATGCACCTTATCTATTCCTGGTGAGCCGTCACGGGATTCGAGGATGGCGGAGGTCAACTCCCACAGAGAAAAGGGTTCGTTGTAAACCTCGCCAGAGTCTCTCGGGTTAAAGGTAAGAGGTATCGTCTCATTCTGCTCTTTCAGTGTTCTAAATGGTTCGTCGTAGCTGCCGTTACAACTCGTCTCCGCAAGTCGACGTCCGAAGCACTCGCTTATTTCGGGAGGTGTCGTCAGAACTCGGTCAGTCTCCTTCAGGGATGAAATTGCAGGGTTGTGGTTAGAGCCAGAGATGCTTTTAATCTTCCTCCAGATGTTGGATATGGGAGTCCTGTGGTTTATAGAACACACAAACTCCTCCCATGAAGCTTTCTTGGCCTCCTTAACCACTTGCCGAGCTTTCGCTCTGAGGCGCCGGAAGGCGGTGAGATTTGTCGCCGTAGGATATTTGCTAAAGATTCGGAGTGCCCTCTTTCGCACCTGTATAGCTTTTGCGCACTCCTCGTTCCACCAAGGAACTGTGGGCCTGTGAGATTTGCATTTAGAACGGGGTACGGTGGAATTTGCGGCTTCTAGAATGTTATCTGTGAGTACTTTTATGTTCCCCACACCATTCACATTGTCGTCGTGGTTAAAATAAAAATTTCTTTTAAAAAGAGACCAATTGGCCTTGCGGACAACCCAATTGCTTGGTTGAGTCGGACGGTGGATAAAACCGCCACCTTTAGTAATTGAAATAGGGTAGTGGTCGCTACCGCATAAATCTTTATGTACGGACCACTCAAGCCTACGCATTAGGCCACCTGTCGAAATACTTAAGTCGATACACGAGAAGGTACCGTTGAAGCTGTTGAATCGAGTTTTTTCACCGGTCTTTAGTAAAAACAAGTTAAGGTCATTGATAAAATTTGTGACTATGTGTCCCCTTTGATTGCACTGAGTTCTTGTGCTACCCCATAGGGTGTCGTGTGCGTTGAAGTCACCCATTAAAACATAGGGCCGAGGTAATTGACGAACGAGGGATTCTAAATTAACTCGACTCACAGGTGCACCTTCCGGCAGATATACGTTGCAGAGAGTAATTGCCTCGGGTGCGTGTACTGTCACTGCAATTGCCTGCAGCGGAGTGTCCAATTGCACTCGTGAGGTGTATAGGGCCTCCCGAATAGCAATTGCCACTCCACCCTGGGCTCGCTGACCACTGGTGTCGTCAAGTCTAAAAATTTTAAAACCTTTTAAAACGGTCTTGTCTGTCAGCTTAAAATGCGTCTCTTGCAGGCATATGCAGACGGGGTTATAGTCTCTAATTAAAACAACCAGCTCCTCCTTGTGCCTATAAAAACCATTCATATTCCATTGTAGAATAAAATACATGGTTTAAATTGTTAAAATAAATAAATAAATAGGTTAAAAACTGGAAATGTACATATGTACACAGTGAGCGGAGGATCAACGTTTTAATTGCTGTTTCCTCTGCTTTATCCTGGCCTGGAACACTTCTGTGTCCGAGACACAGAGGTCTTCGTCCATGGCATCATATTGTGCATCTTTAGAGGATGTGGGTGGGGGTGTTTTATCCCGCTTATTCCCAGCATCCTCAGAAGTAGATTTTGGGTTTTTCTTAGGGGAAACCGCCTTAGAATGACTTTTCCTGTCTGTGACTTTATTAATTTGCTTTTCTGTTTTTTTTTGTTCTCGTGTGGGCATCTTCGTGCTCTCAATGCGAAAATCATTATAAGTCTGAGTAGAGATGGTACATGTAGTTTTTTTAGTGGTGGTTGCGACTATTTGCGAATACGATTTTGAAAATGTTGGGGCCATCTGTGACCGGTATTTCATTCGTGCCTCGGAATAGGGGATTCTTTCCAGGGTCTTTATTTCCATTATCCTCCTTTCATCTTTCATGACGGGACAATCTCGGGAGTACGATGGATGCGTGCCCTCGCAGTTGACGCAGAAAGGCTCCGATGAACATTTCTCACCGTCATGCTTGTCCTTGCCACAGCGCGGGCAGGTGTTCTTGCCCTCACATCGCGGTGCGATGTGGCCGAATTTTTGGCATTGAAAGCAACGCATCGGGTTGGGAAAGAAAGGTCTCACAGGTACCGATTCATAGCCTAGGTACACTTTGCTCGGGATTTTATCCAAACCGAACGTGAGGATTACCGAGGTAGTATTAATCACTTCACCGTTACGCTTCGTTGTAAGTCGTCGACAATCAATGACACCCTGGGAAGCCATTTCCTTCTTAATTTCGTCTGGTTCGACATAAAGTAGGTCGTAGTGACTGATCACACCCCTAGATGTATTTAGAGTACGGTGGATCTCGACATTGATTGGTATATCGTGCAACTTTTCTACTTTTAACAATTTTTCGGCTTGTACGTTATTGGCTGTTTCGATTAATAGGGAACCATCTCTAAGTTTCTTTACTGAGTTTGGCTCTCCTGGAATGATGGCTTGAAGTGCTTTTTTAATGAAGAAGGGAGAAACCTTTTTCAAATCTTCGCCGTCCTTGGAGCATTTCAATGACAGAAACCGTTTTGCTCTTTCGAATAACTGTTCTCCTCCGCCCGTGTCCGGGCGGGATCTCTTTGGTGGAGGAAGAATTTCAGACTCCATACTACGTTATATTTCATCCCCTGGGCTCCCCACCCACCACGGAGCCACACATTCGGGACGCCACACCGAGATTCGGTGTGGTCGCCAGGGCTACCCAAGGGACATAGGAACCTTCGAAAGGGGGTCTCTTTCGGGTTAGAACCTCCAGCGCGGGGGCCCTCCGAACCCACACGCCTTCGGCCGCCCTACGGAGACCCCCATATCTCCAGCACTAACCCGTCCTGGCGTACGCTCGGAAGGAGCCGCCAAGCTCCCCAGCCGCCAGGAGCCGATTGACCGAGCTGGGCTCTTCTCGGCCGCCCGTTTTGCGGGGAATCCAGGGCCGAAGTGGGGTGTTGAACTCCGGCCCATACCGGGTATCCGACGCCCAGCTGGGTGCCGGAGAGCTCACCCACCAGGATCCCCTTCTCCCCCACGTACGGGTCTCCACGCACGGCAAACACGTGGGTGATTCTGGACGCCAGATCTTACGGCTACTCAGAGCAGCAGAGTCACATGCTGTCTGGACACTATCCGAGCGAGCGACGGGGTTTTTTTACGAGCTTGTCTCCTCGGTGGGCTCGGGTCCGTGGGGGCGCGACTCCCCAAAGGAAGAGATAACTCTCCTCCCCCCGTGCGGGGACCAACTATCTATCTGAATATTTTAAGTCCCTGGACGTACCTGGCTTACACCAGCACGATTTACAGCTTAAGGTAGGCTATGTGTTCATGATATATTCCTGTGATCCCGAGGATTATCCTTTGACTTCTGACTGAATAAAATCATTCGCAGTAGCCAATTAGTGATTCTCGATATAACCCGTCTGATTGAGAATTCTGATCCACTTTTCTTCCTCAGTGATTCATGTGTCTCTTGTTTCGCTCCACGTTCTTTCCGAACGGGTCACTCGTGAGCAACCCAATACTCCAAATGAACAGTTGGCTTACTTTCACAGGTGTGATAGTTTCGGGCAGCGATGGATATACCGATACTCTTACATCATGTCATGGTGGATGACAGCCATTTTGTGCGCTTCGCATCCTTTCTTGGCTATCGTATTGAAAGAGGTAAACGAAATCATCGCAACAGAAAAGAGGTATAACCCCAGGCTGATAAGGGTCAAATAGAGATCGTCAAAACACCAAAACATTTCAATAGAGAAGACGGATACAATATAACCAACGCCTGGAAGAGTGTTAAGAAATCCATCCAAACACGGCATAGCAGCAAGGGTAACCGGCCAACAACACCGCGGCCGCCAGGAGGGATAGCTATATATATACGCGGCAAAAACACCGAAAGTACCACTTCGACCTGAAGACGCCTGGTGGAATCCTGGCGAAACTGTCGTCACCTCTGACAACGAAACGCGGCGATAACCCGGAAAATAGAGAAATCAACGAAAACGATTTCCTAATGAATCCTTCATACAACGTTATTTTTTTTACCAAATGCTTCCATCGCTCAAAGGTCGTCCAGCGACCATTGGACTATGCGGGTCCGGCCAAAACACTGCGGAATTGCGGCGAGTGCTGCTGGACGTGGGTCGCTTCTCCGCTTGCCGGTTCTCCTTTTAAATGGATCGAACGATCTAAGGAGGGACATGGAATATCACAAACTGAGGATTAATTTCCATAGAATTCTCCTCCGCCTTAGTTGCATATCGCCTAGGGTGGTCCTGCTAACTTTACTCCCTGCCCCATCACTATGGGGAAACGTCATTTATCGGCGTCATTTAGCAGCCATCAACCGATGGCTTCTTAAGAAAACGGAGAGTAAGATATCAACTTTGTCATTTACTTAATTCATAATTATGTCAATTATACATTTGTGTTACAGCTGCCATTCCGTTCATATATTAACATGGTATTCATTCCAACCCATAGGTGGTTTCCAATAGATCGACGTAACCACACCTTTTCTTAGGGACGGTGTAGTGAGGGAGGAGTTGTTTGAACGGTAGTCTCGCAAATGCCTTAATAACATTTTCACTAATCGGGCGATTGTACCTGTATTCATAACCTCCGTTATTTATAGGAGGATGGGTCGCGGTGACCGGAGAAGGAGAGACGGAATCCATCTCAGCAAGGAAGGAATGCGCCTACTCTTATGTGTTTCACGGGAGGAGTTGAAGTACCCGTAAAACACATTTTTTTTACGGTTTCACAGTAGGCCTGTAAGAGGGGATTTCTTTTCCGTGTGGGTAGTTCCCTGAAAAAGATCAAAACGCATTTGCCTGGATACCTCGGAGGGTGATGTGGAAAACCCAGGGATGTGGCGTAAAAATATACAGATGTCTGTCCATGTAAGCAAAACAACATTGTACATTTAACGTTGCTTCCACATGATTTTTCAACTAATACATTAATTTCCTATACAATATTATAGAACTTCGTTTTCAATTCAAAAAGCAGCAAGGCTGCGAAATACGCCGAGAGATTATGTACATCCGTCCTCATATTTCAAAACGTATTTATTTTCATGGATAAAAAGGAATTTAACTTTTAGGATCTTTGTTAAAATTATCATAGTAGTAGTGTTTATTTTATAGGGTGCGTCGGCGGCTAAGGCCATTTTGCACCACTCACTGACTGGTATTGATAAAGGGGATTAGGCCCGTTCTGAAATTAACGTGTCAATAATTTACAATAGGTATCAATTATATTTTATTGAAAAGTCGAGTTGAGTGTAGGAATGCTATCAGTAGGGAAATGTTTTCGGGAGTGTCTCCTAGTACCTCAGCTAGGTTGACTCCGAGGTTGTGATTCACCCGTGCAGTACGATATCTTGCACAGTCCGTCAGGATATGTCGCACTGTTAGTGGACAATCGCAATTTAAGCATTGGGGCTGTATTCTCTCTTCGGTGAAGAGGTATGAATGGGTTAATAAGCAGTGACCAATTCTTAAGCGTGTTAAAACCACTTCCTCCCTGCGGACATTTCTTATAGAGGTCTGCCACGAAGTTATTACGGGCTTAATTTCCCGAAGTTTGTTATTTTGGATTTCGAGCCATTGCGTCTTCCAATTTTGTCTAATCATACCCCTCATGGCATTCCCTAAATCTTCCGCTGGCATTAACTGAAAATCTGTATCCGGAGACCTGAGCGCAACTTTGGCTGCAGAGTCTGCTTTCTCATTCCCTGGTATGCCCGCATGTCCAGGGACCCAAGCGAAGCTTATAGTGGTCCCTTTTTTACTCAGGGATAACAGAGTGCTTTGTATGTCCTGAACAATGGGGTGACAAGGAGAATAAAGGGATATGGATTGGAGAGCACTGTAAGAATCTGTACAGATCATAAATGACGCAACACTGTTTTTAATGGATCGGAGAGCAATCCTAATGGCAGTGAGCTCAGCCGTAAAAATGGAACAGTACGGATGCAATTTTGCCTTAAGGACTCCATGATATGGGGATACCACAGCGCACCCACAGGCGGTATCCGATTTCGAACCGTCAGTGTATACGAACGTAGATTCGGAGTTTTCGGCGCGGAATTCCTTGAAAAGTTGTTGGTATTCTCCCGGCATAGTAGTAGATTTAGAGCAGCGAGTAAGATCAAGTCTCAAAGCTGGCCGGGGGATTAACCACGGCGGCACGTTGCTGTACCCAGTGGGGTACGTGGCGGGCAAGGTAAAATTGCGTTCTGCGATTAGGTTTCTGAAGCGAACACTTAGAGGTTTAGTGGATCTTGTCTTTCGGTTAAAAAGGTCTAAAAGCAGTGGGTGAGAAATAATGTTAAAACAGGGGTGGTTCGGCGCGGATAAAATTTTTGTGGCATAATTGCACATCAACGTCTCTCTGCGATTGACTAGGGGAGGCTCTCCTGTATCGGCGTAAATGCTCAAGACAGGGGAGGTCCTGAAGGCACCGGTTGCTAAACGCAGTCCCGTATTATGAACCGTCGAGAGCGGTTTCATGTAGGTCTCACGGGCGGATGAGTACACAATCGATCCGTAGTCTAGCCTTGAACGTACTAATGCTCGATACAGCATAAGCATTGAGGTACGATCCGCGCCCCATGTCGAATGTGACAAAAACCGTAAAATGTTCAGAACTTTGAAGCATTTGTCTCTTAGAGCTCGGAAATGTTCGCGCCAATTCAGGCGCCGGTCCAATGTCATACCCAGAAATCGGGCGTTCTCAACGTAAGGAAGCTCATTTCCATTGAGATATAGGGACGGTGGGGCTTGTACACCCCGTCCTCGGTAAAAGTGAATGCAGTAGTAGTAGTGTTTGGATTTAGGGTGCGTCGACGGCAAGGTCATTTTGCACCACTACTGTGCTATTTAATTACAATTGTTATGTATAAAGTAATCTAATGCATCTGATGTCTTCGTTGAAAGTGTACATAATTAGACTTTATTAAAAATGTTTATTTCTCTGAGAAACCGAAATGTACAGATTAAGTTGGTAGGGTGGTCTCCTAAAAGGGTTTTTAGGTCTCCCCCTAGATTATTTCGCCTTCGCGCTTCGCGGTACTTAACACAATCTAGCATGATGTGTCTAATACTTAATGGACATTTACAATCCCCACATTGGGGAGGTTCCTTCTCTTCAGTAAAGAGATACGCATGGGTCAGGGGGCTGTGCCCTATCCTCAATCGTGTAAGTACTACTTCCTCTCTCCGATTACTACGAGCTGAGGAGGGCCACGCTGCTACCGTGTCCTTGATGCCACGGAGCTTGTTATTATTTAGAATCCTCCATGACTCCCTCCATTTTCCAAATACCACGTTTCTTAGAGATGCTCGTAAGTCCTCGTGGGGAACCAGCGTTGAGACAAGAACTTCGTTATTCAGAGCTTCCTTGGCCATAGCGTCTGCTATCTCATTCCCGGCTATCCCCTCATGTCCAGGTACCCACAGAAAATGGATATTCAAACCCTTTCTCGAAAGGGTCAGCAGGAGAGAGTGTATTTCTTGCACGATCGGGTGCACGGGTGAGAAGCCAGAGATGGCTTGTAGCGAGCTCCTGGAGTCAGTGCATATCACAAAGGAGCCGCCGTGGTCATCTAGGGCTTCTAGAGCTGTCCTTATGGCATAAAGCTCCGCCGTGTACACACTGCACATCGGGTGAAGCTTTGCTCTGATGTTCCCGTGGATAGGGGAGACCACTGCACATGCACAAGCAGAGTTATCTTTCGAACCGTCAGTGTAAACGGGGGTAAGGTTGGGGTGATTCCATCGGAACATGGCAAACAAACGCTGGTACTCCGAGGGAGTTGTGGAAGACTTCGGTCGAGATCGTGAAAGAACATTCACCACCGGAGTGGGAGTGATCCAAGGGGGGTGTTCCGAGAATGAAACAGGATACACTTCAGGTAGCGTGAATTCGCATCCGCGAATAAAATCGTTAAAACGAACGCTTACTGGTCTGGTTGCTTTAGTCCTTCGGTTAAAAACATTAATAAAACGGGGTTTAAAAAGTAAACTATAACATGGGTGACTCGTCATTGCTAAAATTTTGGAAACGTAGCTACAAAGAAGCCAGGTCCTTCGGTAGCATAGAGGAGGCTCGCCTGCGTCGGTATATATACTGGGAATCGGGCTGGTCCTAAACGCCCCAGTGCATAGTCGCAGACCTGCGTTGTGCACTGAATTAAGTGCTTTCAAATACGTCTCGCGTGCGGACGCATACACGAATGAGCCGTAGTCTAATTTCGACCGCACCAGTGTGCGGTAAAGTAAAATTAAGGTGGTGCGGTCTGCTCCCCAAGATGCGTGGCTTAAAAACTTTAAAATGTTTAAAGACTTCAAACAGTTTACCTTGACAGAATTAATGTGCTCCTTCCAGTTGAGTTTGTGGTCGAGGGTCATCCCCAGAAAACGGACTGATTCCACAAATGGGAGGTTTCTACCACCTAGGTGTAACGTGGGATTTACATGGACGCCCCGAGTGCGAGAAAAGTGAACGCACTTTGTTTTCTCCAAAGAGAAAAGGAAGCCGTTATTTTGGGTCCATTTGTGAAGTTTATTGATGGTGAGTTGCGCCATACGCGATGCATTCACGACCCTAGATGATCTGCAGAAAATCGCGAGATCATCCACAAATAGTGACCCTAACACTGGCTCCTTGATGCAGTGAGCTATGTCGTTGATAGCAATAGCGAACAACGTCACGCTCAGAACCGAGCCTTGGGGAGCTCCGTTGTCAAGAGGGTAAAAATTTGACAACAACTGTCCCGTCCTTACTTGAAAAACACGGTTGGTTAAAAAATTTTGTATAAAAATGGGCAAACAGCCTCTAAAACCCCACTCGCGTAATACGCGTAGAATCTTACGTCGCCAGACCCGGTCGTAAGCCTTCTCTAAGTCGAAAAATACACCGACTACGTGTTGGCGGAGGAGGAAGGCTTCTTGGATGAAATTTTCAATTCTGACCAAGTGGTCCATTGTGGAACGGTTCCGTCTGAATCCGCATTGTATCCTAGAGAGGAGTTTTCGACGCTCCAGCCACCAAATGAGACGTCGATTTACCATTCGCTCCATTAACTTGCACAGGCAGCTGGTGAGAGAAATCGGCCGGTAAGAATTCGGGTCAGCTCGGTCTTTTCCATGTTTTGGGATGGGAACAATGACGGACTCCCGCCAGGACGGAGGAAAATCCCCATTGGCCCAGAGCTGATTAAAAGTTTCAAGGATTTCCAGCAACGCCGATTCCGATAGATTTCGGAGGAAGGCATTGTGGATCTCGTCGGGTCCTGGGGACGTGTCGTGGGAGTCATGGATGGCAGATTTCAGCTCCCAAATGGTAAATGGCATATTGTAGTCTGCCGTTGTTTTAGGCTCCATAAAGGATATAGGGACGTTCTCGAGCCTTTTCTTGAGGATCGCAAAAGAAGGGTCATAGCATTCGTCGCTGCTCGCTTTGGCGAGTAATTGGGCGAATACGTTCCCTATCGCAGCTGGAGAAGTGATAACCTTTCCTTCGACTTCTAGGAAGGATATACCTAGATGCTGGCTGCTACCCGATATGCTCCTCACCTTACGCCATACCTGTGCAAGTGGAGTCCTGTGGTTGACACCGGAGACAAAATTCATCCAAGAAATCCTCTTTGCGTCCTTTATTACCTGACGCGCTTTCGCTCTTAGTCGCCGAAAAGCGGAGAGATTATTTGCTGTAGGATACTTGTTGAAAATTCGGAGAGCTTTCTTACGTTTTTTAATGGCTTCTGCGCAGGTTTCATTCCACCATGGCACCGCATTTCTTGGAAGGATGCTTCGAGATCGTGGTATGCTAATTTCGGCGGCTTGAATGATGCTGGATGTCAAAAGATTTACGTTTGTTACACAGTCGTTGTTTTTATCCCACACGTAGTTAAAATTTGAGTTAAAAAGATGCCAATCAGCTTTCCGGACAATCCAACAGCCTGGTCTAATAAAATCGGGGTTTATATTTTGCTCCCTTTTGATTAAAAGGGGAAAGTGATCGCTCCCACTAAGATCCTTATGCACAGAGAGTTTGAGTTTATTGACCAAACTAGTCGATAAAATACTCAAGTCAATGGAGGAAGAATCGCCGCTATAAGAGTTAAAACGGGTTTTCTCGCCGTTATTGAGTAAAAAAAGGTTAAAATCACTAATAAAACTTGATAAAATACGTCCCCTGCGGTTGCACTGTTCCGGGGTGCTTCCCCATAGACGATCGTGAGCATTAAAATCTCCGAGTAAAATAAAAGGCTGAGGTAGCTGGTGAACAAGGGATTCTAGATTAAAACGGGTGACGGGTGCACCCTCCGGCAGGTAAACGTTGCACACCGTTATCGCCTCGGGAGCGTGCACCGTCACCGCTACCGCTTGGAACGGAGTGTTAAGATTTATTCGGGAGGTGTAAAGAGCCTCCCGGACAAAAACCGAAACTCCACCATGGGCTCGTTGGCCACTAGTATCGTCCAGTCTAAAAGTGTTAAAATGTTTTAAATATCCCTTGTCTGTATCTTTAAAACGCGTTTCCTGCAAACATATACAGAAAGGGTTAAAATCATTTATTAAAACAGCCAGCTCCTCCTTATGCCGATAAAATCCATTACAATTCCATTGTAATATAAAATTCATAAAAAGGGTTTAAAAAGGGTAAAAGATAAATAAAAACAGAAAAAAAAGGATGTCAATATTGAAACTTGGAGCAGCATTAGCCCGGAAGTCTGTGGAATCATCGCTTTAAGCGACTTTTCCTTCCCTTATTCCTGACTTTTTCGATCTCTGTGTCCGAAATACAGAGATCTTCGTCTATGTCCTCCTGCATCGGTTCCATACCTTTGCCGGAGGGACCAGGAGAGGGAGTTTTCTCTCGCTGGTCAGGTTTTCTGGTGGTTTTCTTTGTTGTATTTTTGGGAGACACTACGGAGGAGTTAGGGGTGTTTTTTTTAGTATTGCTATTGTTACTCGCATTTGTTTTTTTTAATAAATCTATCTGCTTTTCAGGTTCCGTCTGTGTAGAAATGGTGCACTTCTTAACTGGAGCAGAGGCGATTGCGGCAAAGGAACGCGAGAAAGAGGGGGCACTAAGGGCTTTGAACTTTTTCCTTGCCTCCAGGTAAGATATTTTTTCCATAGTTTTTATTTCCATAATCTTCCGTTCCTCTTTCATTTTCGGGCAATCGCGAGAGTAAGCCGCGTGGGTACCCTCGCAATTCACGCAGCAGGCCGCTTCCGCACATTTGTCCCCATCGTGCTTGTCCTTGCCGCAGCGCGGGCAGGTGGCCTTGCCCTCACATCGCGGTGCGATGTGGCCGAATTTTTGGCATTGGAAGCAGCGCATCGGTTGAGGGAAGAATGGTCGCACAGTTACAGATTCGTATCCTAAGAAGACTTTAACGGGCAGTTTGTCTAGAGCGAACGTGAGAATTACTGACGTGGTATTTATCACTTCACCGTTTCGCTTCGTAGTCAGTCTGCGGCAGTCGATGACGCCCTGGGGGGCCATCTCTCTCTTGATCTCTTCTGGTTCCACGTAAAGAAGGTCGTAGTGACTTATTACTCCCTTAGAGGTATTTAGAGTGCGGTGGATCTCGACTTTAACTGGGATGTCGTGTAATTTTTCAGTTTTAAGCAATTTTTCAGCTTGGATGTTGTTCGCAGTCTCTATTAGTAGGGTACCATCTCTTAGTTTTTTCACCGAATTTGGCTCTCCAGTAATTATCGATTGCATAGCTTTTTTAATGAAAAAGGGAGACACCTTTTTCAGAGTGTCACCTTCTTTGGCGCATTTCATAGACAAAAAACGCTTCGAGCTTTCAAAAGACTTTTCTCCTCCGCCCGTGTCCGGGCGGGATCTTTTTGGAGGAGGAAGAGTAATCGTCTCCATGAAAGTAAGAACATAATTCGTCCCCTGGGCTCCCCACCCACCACGGAGCCACACATTTGGGACGCCACCCGCAAGCCGGAATGGACGTCAGGGCTACCCAAGGGATATAGGAACCTTCGGTAGGGGGTCTCTTTTGGGTTAGAACCTCCGGCGCGGGGGCCCTCCGAACCCACACGCCTTCGGCCGCCCTACGGAGACCCCCATATCTCCAGCACTAGCCCGTCCTGGCGTACGCTCGGAAGGAGCCGCCAAGCTCCCCAGCCGCCAGGAGCCGATTGACCGAGCTGGGCTCTTCTCGGCCGCCCGTTTTCGGGGAATCCAGGGCCGAAGTGGGGTATTGAACTCCGGCCCATACCGGGTTTCCGACGCCCGGCTGGGTGCCGGAGAACTCACCCACCAGGATCCCTTTCTCCCCCATGTACGGGTCTCCACGCACGGCAAACACGTGGGTGATTCTGGACGCCAGATGTTACGGCTACTCAGAACAGCAGAGTCACATGCTGTCTGGACACTATCCGAGCGAGCGACGGGGTTTTTTTACGAGCTTGTCTCCTCGGTGGGCTCGGGTCCGTGGGGGCGCGACTCCCCAAAGGAAGAGATAACTCCCCTCCCCCCGTGCGGGGAAGTGAATGCATTTCGTTTTCTCAGTAGAGAAACGGAATCCATTCCTCTGAGACCAAACGGAGAGCTTATTCAGAGTCAGCTGGATCAGCCTAGAGGCATTCGTTAATTTTGATGACCTGCAGAAAATAGCGAGGTCATCAACAAACAAGGAGCCCACAACTGGGGAGCGGATACACTCGGTCACATCGTTTATCGCAATGGCAAATAGGGTCACGCTCAGTACGGACCCCTGGGGTACTCCATTTTCTTGTGGATATAACGTAGATAGATATTCACCTATTCTAACTTTAAAAACTCGGGCATACAGAAAGTTTTTAATGAAAATAGGTAGATTTCCTTTAAACCCCCATTTATCAAGTGTCTTCAGAATTTTGTACCGCCAAACACGGTCATACGCTTTCTCTAAGTCGAAGAACACGCCAATTACGTTTTGCCGCAAGAGAAATGCTTCCTGAATGAAACTGTCAGTCCTGACGAGATGGTCGGAGGTTGACCTACCCCGTCGAAAGCCGCACTGGATATCCGAAAGAAGGTTCCGCCGCTCCAACCACCAAACGAGACGACGGTTGACCATTCTTTCCATCACCTTGCATACGCAGCTGGTGAGAGATATCGGTCTATAGTTGTTTGGGTCCGATCCATCTTTTCCTTGTTTAAGGATGGGTACGACTATGGACTCCCTCCAAGGGTCTGGAAAACTACCCTCTGACCAAATTTGGTTAAGGGATCGCAGCATATGGGGGAGTGCTTCTTTGGGAAGATTTCTTAGAAAAGCGTTATGCACCTTATCTATTCCTGGTGAGCCGTCACGGGATTCGAGGATGGCGGAGGTCAACTCCCACAGAGAAAAGGGGTCGTTGTAAACCTCGCCAGAGTCTCTCGGGTTAAAGGTAAGAGGTATAGTCTCATTCTGCTCTTTCAGTGTTCTAAATGGTTCGTCGTAGCTGCCGTTACGACTCGTCTCCGCAAGTCGACGTCCAAAGCACTCGCTTATTTCGGGAGGTGTCGTCAGAACTCGGTCAGTCTCCTTCAGGGATGAAATTGCAGGGTTGTGGTTAGAGCCAGAGATGCTTTTAATCTTCCTCCAGATGTTGGATATGGGAGTCCTGTGGTTTATAGAACACACAAACTCCTCCCATGAAGCTTTCTTGGCCTCCTTAACCACTTGCCGAGCTTTCGCTCTGAGGCGCCGGAAGGCGGTGAGATTTGTCGCCGTAGGATATTTGCTAAAGATTCGGAGTGCCCTCTTTCGCACCTGTATAGCTTTTGCGCACTCCTCGTTCCACCAAGGAACTGTGGGCCTGTGAGATTTGCATTTAGAACGGGGTACGGTGGAATTTGCGGCTTCTAGAATGTTATCTGTGAGTACTTTTATGTTCCCCACACCATTCACATTGTCGTCGTGGTTAAAATAAAAATTTCTTTTAAAAAGAGACCAATTGGCCTTGCGGACAACCCAATTGCTTGGTTGAGTCGGACGGTGGATAAAACCGCCACCTTTAGTAATTGAAATAGGGTAGTGGTCGCTACCGCATAAATCTTTATGTACGGACCACTCAAGCCTACGCATTAGGCCACCTGTCGAAATACTTAAGTCGATACACGAGAAGGTACCGTTGAAGCTGTTGAATCGAGTTTTTTCACCGGTCTTTAGTAAAAACAAGTTAAGGTCATTGATAAAATTTGTGACTATGTGTCCCCTTTGATTGCACTGAGTTCTTGTGCTACCCCATAGGGTGTCGTGTGCGTTGAAGTCACCCATTAAAACATAGGGCCGAGGTAATTGACGAACGAGGGATTCTAAATTAACTCGACTCACAGGTGCACCTTCCGGCAGATATACGTTGCAGAGAGTAATTGCCTCGGGTGCGTGTACTGTCACTGCAATTGCCTGCAGCGGAGTGTCCAATTGCACTCGTGAGGTGTATAGGGCCTCCCGAATAGCAATTGCCACTCCACCCTGGGCTCGCTGACCACTGGTGTCGTCAAGTCTAAAAATTTTAAAACCTTTTAAAACGGTCTTGTCTGTCAGCTTAAAATGCGTCTCTTGCAGGCATATGCAGACGGGGTTATAGTCTCTAATTAAAACAACCAGCTCCTCCTTGTGCCTATAAAAACCATTCATATTCCATTGTAGAATAAAATACATGGTTTAAATTGTTAAAATAAATAAATAAATAGGTTAAAAACTGGAAATGTACATATGTACACAGTGAGCGGAGGATCAACGTTTTAATTGCTGTTTCCTCTGCTTTATCCTGGCCTGGAACACTTCTGTGTCCGAGACACAGAGGTCTTCGTCCATGGCATCATATTGTGCATCTTTAGAGGATGTGGGTGGGGGTGTTTTATCCCGCTTATTCCCAGCATCCTCAGAAGTAGATTTTGGGTTTTTCTTAGGGGAAACCGCCTTAGAATGACTTTTCCTGTCCGTGACTTTATTAATTTGCTTTTCTGTTTTTTTGGTTCTCGTATGGGCATCTTCGTGCTCTCAATGCGAAAATCATTATAAGTCTGAGTAGAGATGGTACATGTAGTTTTTTTAGTGGTGGTTGCGACTATTTGCGAATACGATTTTGAAAATGTTGGGGCCATCTGTGACCGGTATTTCATTCGTGCCTCGGAATAGGGGATTCTTTCCAGGGTCTTTATTTCCATTATCCTCCTTTCATCTTTCATGACGGGACAATCTCGGGAGTACGATGGATGCGTGCCCTCGCAGTTGACGCAGAAAGGCTCCGATGAACATTTCTCACCGTCATGCTTGTCCTTGCCACAGCGCGGGCAGGTGTTCTTGCCCTCACATCGCGGTGCGATGTGGCCGAATTTTTGGCATTGAAAGCAACGCATCGGGTTGGGAAAGAAAGGTCTCACAGGTACCGATTCATAGCCTAGGTAGACTTTGCTCGGGATTTTATCCAAACCGAACGTTAGGATTACCGAGGTAGTATTAATCACTTCACCGTTACGCTTCGTTGTAAGTCGTCGACAATCAACGACACCCTGGGAAGCCATTTCCTTCTTAATTTCGTCTGGTTCGACATATAGTAGGTCGTAGTGGCTGATCACACCCCTAGATGTATTTAGAGTACGGTGGATCTCGACATTGATTGGTATATCGTGCAACTTTTCTACTTTTAACAATTTTTCGGCTTGTACGTTATTGGCTGTTTCGATTAATAGGGAACCATCTCTAAGTTTCTTTACTGAGTTTGGCTCTCCTGGAATGATGGCTTGAAGTGCTTTTTTAATGAAGAAGGGAGAAACCTTTTTCAAATTTTCGCCGTCCTTGGAGCATTTCAATGACAGAAACCGTTTTGCTCTTTCGAATAATTGTTCTCCTCCGCCCGTGTCCGGGCGGGATCTCTTTGGTGGAGGAAGAATTTCAGACTCCATACTACGTTATATTTCATCCTCTGGGCTCCCCACCCACCACGGAGCCACACATTCGGGACGCCACACCGAGATTCGGTGTGGTCGCCAGGGCTACCCAAGGGACATAGGAACCTTCGAAAGGGGGTCTCTTTCGGGTTAGAACCTCCAGCGCGGGGGCCCTCCGAACCCACACGCCTTCAGCCGCCCTACGGAGACCCCCATATCTCCAGCACTAACCCGTCCTGGCGTACGCTCGGAAGGAGCCGCCAAGCTCCCCAGCCGCCAGGAGCCGATTGACCGAGCTGGGCTCTTCTCGGCCGCCCGTTTTGCGGGGAATCCAGGGCCGAAGTGGGGTGTTGAACTCCGGACCATACCGGGTATCCGACGCCCAGCTGGGTGCCGGAGAACTCACCCACCAGGATCCCCTTCTCCCCCTTGTACGGGTCTCCACGCACGGCAAACACGTGGGTGATTCTGGACGCCAGATCTTACGGCTACTCAGAGCAGCAGAGTCACATGCTGTCTGGACACTATCCGAGCGAGCGACGGGGTTTTTTTACGAGCTTGTCTCCTCGGTGGGCTCGGGTCCGTGGGGGCGCGACTCCCCAAAGGAAGAGATAACTCTCCTCCCCCCGTGCGGGGTTGGTTAGATAGTTTGTAGATATTCATTAACTCGTGCTTTGTCTCTTTAGCATATTTTTAATCTTTAGTTAGCTCAGTAAGTTCTGAAGGCCTCTCCAGTTTTCTCTGTGTTTATTGTTTCCGTTGCGATGGCGGCGTTGTTGCCGTTGCGCAAGCGGTTGCCTCATCTTTCGATGGAGGAAAAGGAGACCCTGATCCAACTAACCGTGAAATATAGGAATGTCGTTGAAAATAAACGGACGGACGCGGTCTCATTGAAGGAGAAGGGGTGGTTACAAATAGAGGAGGAGTTCAACGCACAGGTGGCGTCGGTAAGGAGGCCCTTGCAACTTTTTAAGAAGAGCTGGGAAAATATTAAGTTTGCTGCGAGGAAGGCAAACACTGCTACCAGGGAGCACAGCCTGGGCACAGGTGGAGGAGGCCCATCAAGGGCAGTGGTCGACCCTTTCCTTGCGCGGACACTATGATGCCCCACCCCAATATCAGGATTTACAGTGAGTTCGATTCAGACGGAGTTGGTGGGTCTCCACTTCAAGTTCCTCTGGTTCACCAGCTGAAGTAGAGGTGGAGCCAGCAAGGGAACCAGATCCTGTTGATCACCACGTGAATTTAGGTGTGTACATGTCCAGTCACTCCATTACCTACGCCATATTTCTGCATTTATATTCAATTGAACTTAATGTACGATATTAATGATAACCTTTCATTGCACCCCAGACCCGCTGGAAACAACGCAGAATGAGGTGGAGTACGTAGTGGCACTTCAGGATACACCATGCCGACCCACTAATTGTGGTGAGTAATTCAACATTTCTTTCTGTCTGTCTTTGCATGTTGCAAATTTGGAGAGCCCTGTCTTCGTGGGATTCATGTCTGTACAAAAGGGAAAATCCTCCCTTCTGTAAAAATATTGTTGCACAAGTATTGAATTAAACATCACAAGAGACAATGCAATGCAGTAATCAATTCCATTTTCAATTCTTAATAATTTATTGCTTTCACTTAGCCTTCTGTAACCCTCAAGTAACTGTCTTTCATGTCCATACTGCAGAGGTCACACTTATTACACTTCTGAATATTATGTTTTAACCATGTCTTTACCTTTGCTCCCTGCCTGCACTCTTTCCATAAATGACTGCGGAGTATTCCATTACCACCAGTGTTGACTGAAATTACTCCTCCAGGTAGGCTACGTAGTCTCCTCCTTGCATAAGTGGAAATTCAGACATCTATCCGAAATACTCCATCTAGCTCCCCATGACAACATATGTGATGCACCTACTTGTCTTTTTAACTTATGTGTATGTATCAAAAGTCTTTTGCTTCACTCCTCGCTTAGCCTGTCTCTGTTGCAAAATATACTATGTAACCCCTCTCATGTCATTCTATTATTGTAAATAAAATGTTCCTGCCTACCTTCCTTCTTATGACCATTCAAACTCACCCACCTTGAATTGCATTGCACTTGGCTCTTGGAAGCATTTCATTAAAGGGATGGAACACTCAAAGACATTTGTTCATACACTTCTTATTCAATTACTCCCTGTTTACAATGCCATTGATGTTTTCTTTTTACTGCTCACCAACTGTATGTAATGCTTTGTTTATTCCCAATTGCATGAGCTGCATAGGAAAAGGCTGGAGCATGAGGAATTACTTTTTCAGGAGAAAATGAAGAATTTAAAAGAAATTCATGAGCTTGAGTTGGAGGAGAAGAGATTAAAGTTGTTAGCCTTAAAGAGACAGTTGAATATCAATTAGTGAATAAATAATTAAATGTTAACTGAATTTTTCTTGCTATGTGGACATGCATTGTGTGAAATTTTTGGTGAAAAATTTGATGATATGGGGACATGAGTGAAAAATGGTATTTTGAGGGCTTTTTAAAATTTTTTGGTGCTAAGTATTTTGTTTTGTATTTTGGGTTATGTATATTATTGTCTTAATGCACTTCCTAAATCTAAGTTACCACCCGACTTCATGGTCGACTTGTAACTAAATATTTTAATACTTAATAATAATAATGGCCTCACTGAGCATTACACGATTGCCATGAAAAATAATGAAGTACTAATCACTTCCAATGCTACGGGTGCTAGTCTTTTGGCCTCTTCGCAAGAAAATATATGGTTCAAAGCCAACAGGTTATGTCATGCTTGCTTGTGGTATCAAACAGAAACTACAGCTAACCTGTTCTTTGTCTATTTTATTGCAGTCAATGGGAGCAAAAAGCAGAAGGTGGATACCCCTCGAGAGGCGGTTGCCAAGTTCCTGAAAAAGCAGATGAAGAGCTCTCCCAATTGCGTGAGCTGCATAGGAAAAGGGTGGAGCATGAGGAATTACTTTTTCAAGAGAAAATGAAGAATTTAAAAGAAATTCATGAGCTTGAGTTTGAGGAGAAGAGATTAAAGTTGTTAGCGTTAAAAAGACAGTTGAATATCAATTAGTGAATAAATAATTGAATATTAACTGAATTTTTCTTGCTCCTTTACTTGTCCCACGCATGAATGGTTCTATTTCTCAATGCGAAAGGAATTTAAGGGGAATTTTTAAAAATGTTGTGCTGCAATAGTCTGTATGTAACTTCTTACCCTCTACCCTCGGAACCATCAACAGGGCTATGCTAAGACAATGACTGCAACGTGCATCCTTGCATGGGAAGAAGGATCCACAACTGATACCAGAGAAAGGCAATTATTGACTTGATATACTGCAGTTACATTCAGATTCATGACTTTAACTTTGTGCTGTGCATTAATCCATAATGGAAATTGTTACCAATCATCTAAATGACAAAGTTTACAGGAAGCACAATGAAGTTATTAAAATCAAAGTAAAATAACTTAAATTTAATAATTCTATTACTTTAATTACGTAAGTAAATGGGGAAATGACTAGAGTGAAAAAATGCATCTTAAGAAAAACATTCCATTCCCGGAATGTGCGAATTTCATAATTAAAGCCAGAGGCATCAAGGAAGTAACCGTATCTAATAGAAGCAGGACAACCAGGTGTTCTCTCGGGAACCTAACCCTAGCCTTTCCAGGTTAGGTACTTATGTATTAGACAGAGGGAAAATAGTTGTTGCATGGCTCAGATTAATTACAAGGTCAACGAAAGTGGAGTGTGTGCCATAATGGGCACTTTCTCAATCCCTCTGAGACTCAATCCCTCTGAGACTCAACCCCTCTGAGACTCGACCCCTCTGAGACTCGACCCCTCTGAGACTTGACCCCTCTGAGACTTCACCACGAGGAGACGATTCGCGAGCTCCTGAGTACCAGTCTCGCGAAGCTCCAGAGTACGTCGTGCCCGACTGATCCACGCGAGCCGCTGATCCTCGCGTCCTGTGAACTGCTCACAATTTATAGTGAATTCACCAACGGTGTCGGCCTCTTTACGGCATGTGTGAACTTCAATTACCCTCCGCCACCGTTTACCCAATTGTAAGGTGAATCGTCAGCGTGAAACCTGTTTCCCCTCCTCTGCCTACACCTCCCCTCTCACGCCTGCTTCGAGCGCGGCCGCGATCTGGTAAGCGGCCTGACTCGCCATCTCTGCTACTGACCTCAGACAAGGAAGGAACTCGCTTTCGTGCCCGGCTTCTTCCCAACGGCAAGAGTACATTATCCTCAGGCAATTTAGTATTTTATGTATTGTGCTCCTAAAGCTTACTTCGGTCATTAAATGTATTATTACTGTTGGAAATCAACCATATTGTTTGTTAATTTTTTACTCCTAACCACCTATATTCTCGTCAATTCATTCTCGCGACGTGTGTGCGTTGCAAAATGGTGCCGTGACCAGGATTTTGGTCGAATTGACAGGTGGTTTAACTAATGGAGTGTCATTTATTGTATTCTTTAAGTTGTCTGGGCACTGATTTCCACAATATTCTCTTAAATGGTTTACTTGTATTTCACTGCACCTTGATCGAGGTATTTTCTGCTATTGCTATCGTATGTATTACTGATTTGCTTAGTTTATTCACTGTGTTCTCTGGTGTGCATATTCTTAAGTCACTTGTTTTCGTATTTACTGTGTTTTCTAAGAGTGTCGTGACATCGACTCAGGCCTTGTGGTGTGACTTATTTAGGGTCTCTTGCTCTGATAATTATTACCTCGCATCAGTGTCTGTGTGCTCTGTAGATTACTGCGTTCATGTCTCAAAATCCAGAAAACCCCTACGCGGTAGAGTATCTCACCACGTCGGCAGACCGGCGTGATCGTCTTAATGCTCGCCAAACTTCCTTGAATGCTGTAGAGTCAAACGTAGGCTCAGCTAACTCTCTTGAGCAACACGAATCCATAGTCAACATGGATAACGCGGACGGTCTGCGTGTAGTACGTCAATTGATTGACGAAATTCCTACTTCGTCAAGTTCGTCTTCTAGTGTATGGTTTAGTTTTATTTGTAAAACCTCAGAGTTGTTAGATTTGGCTCTGACCTCTCAAACTCACTTATTTACTCTTTTACTATGTAAGCTGCCACCAAATTGTCGACCCTTCTGGTTGGGTGTTATTCGTAGGAATGCTTCCTGGGAGCAAACTATCTCCGAAATTTGGGACACTTTCGTCTCCAATCGCGAGCTTGACCGTTTGGTCTCTCAGAAGCTCAAAAGATTTCAATTCCCTAACGAAAACCCTCGTGATTTCTATTACTCTATCGTGTCTGCAAATAAGGCACTAGGTAAAAAGTTTACCGATCTCGAACTCGTGGAAGTCATTCTTGATGGTATCAATCCACTAACGCAGTCTGTTTTGCTCTTTTGTCAAAAGCCCACGAATTTGGTCGACTTGGAAAAAATGTTGATTCATGCCGCTAAAGCTCTTATGACACGAGCTGAGTACTCAAATTCTGTTTCCGAATCGCGCCCCACTGTTCAATTTCCTCGTTCTCCTCAATCCTCTACTCTTACATGCCATTACTGCCGAAAACGTGGTCACGTTGAGCGAGAATGTCGAAAGAAAATACGTGATTTGAACGCTCGAGACAGGCCGTCTCGGCCACAGCTGACTTTTGCTTGCGGTGACTCATTCCTCGGCCTTGCTCATATTCCAGTTCAAATTCAGGGCGTGCCTGGAGACGCGTTGCTTGACACAGGGTCTACTCTGTCTTTGCTTGATGAACGATTTTGGAACAATATTAATAAATGCAGACGAAGTCGTAGACAAGGCTGTTCAATTCCATTACATTCTATCGCCGGTGATAAAATTATACTTCGCACTCGAGTGACTTTACGTGTGAAAATTAAATCGTTGTCATGGCAACATCAGTTCTATGTGTGTTCTCTCCCGGTTCCGTGTCTTTTAGGACAGGATTTCATTAAGAAGGCGTCTATTTCTATTCACCCGAATGGCTTTTCTTTTGCGTCGTCTCCGGATCGCGTATTTCCATTTCGTGAAAAACTGATAGAAGACGATTTGGATTCCAGTATTTCTGAAAACGACTGTAGTGAGCATGATTTCAATTCGACTTGTGTGGCAAAATCCATGACCGATGACGAAAATAGTAATTTACGCCAAACTAATTCGCACTTGCTCGCTCGTGACGCTCCCGCTTCGCCGTTTGAACTTGAAAAACAAATGAGCAGCGTATTATCTCGTTTCTCCGATGTAGTCCGTCATTCTCATGGCGCGACACACCTGTTACAGTATGAATTGGAGGTGACGGACAATCAGCCAATTCGTTCGTCCCCGTATTCTTTATCGCCGCCGAAGTTACAAGCATTGAAAAGTCACTTGAAGAAACTTTTGGACGATAAAATTATCGAACCGTCTAATTCTCAATGGGCAAGCCCTGCGTTTCTAATTCCCAAAAAGGACGGATCTGATCGGTTGGTGGTCGATTATCGTAAGTTAAACAAGAAGGTAAAGGCGGATTGTTTCCCCACGCCCAATGTCGAAAATGCCTTCCAGTATTTGGGTAAGGCTAAATTCTTTTCTATTATCGATTTAAATTCTGCATTTCATCAAATTCCTCTCTCGTCAACGGCGAAGCAGTACACAGCTTTTATTACACCACTCGGTCTGTATCAATACACTAGGCTGCCATTCGGTCTAACAACTTCACCCCAAATTTTTTGTAGGTTGATGGATTTGGTATTGGGTGACCTTAAATATGCTTGGGTTTTTCCTTATATTGATGATCTGTGTATCTACTCGAGGGACTTTGAGCAACATCTGTTGGACGTGGAAGCAGTGCTATCCAAACTGAGGGTGGCAGGACTCACGGTACATCCTGACAAGTTAAAAATGGCCCAAACATCCATTGCATTCCTTGGCCACAGAATTTCTGAAGGGGCACTTATGGTGGACCCAGATTGCACTGCAGCAATCAGAGAGTTCCGCACTCCGAGATCGGTGAAGGAGGTATCACGTTTTCTTGGTATGTCTTCTTTCTATTCTAAATTCATCCCTAACTTCGCCGAATTGTCATCACCGTTGACTCGCTTGAAACGGAAGGGTGCTGTTTTTCGTTGGGACGGTGAGCTGCAGGAAGCATTCCAAAAGTTAAAAGAGTGTTTAACTAATCCACCAGTACTATCTCTCCCTGACTTTGACAAAGAATTTCACTTGTATGCTGATGCCAGCCAAGTTGCCCTAGGGGCTGTGTTAAATCAATATTATGATGGTCATTTAAAGCCAGTTGCTTATGCTAGTAGGATGCTCAATGATCATGAAAAACGTCTGCCCTCTTATGAACTAGAATCTATGAGTTGTTGTTGGGCTGTTGAAAAATTCCGGTCATGCGTCCAATTTAAACCTTTTTACTTGTATACTGATAATAATGCCTTGACTTGGCTATTCAAACACCCTAAGCAGCTAGGAAAAGTGGGGCGTATGGTCTTAAAGTTATCTGCTTTTCGTTTTGACATTCACCATGTAAAAGGCAAGCAAAATAGTGTTGCCGATTGCTTATCTCGCCCCAATGAGTCTGATATGGCTTGCCAGAGCTCTCTCTTTCTGCATCATGTCCCTCTCTCTTTTGTAAATATTCGTGAGCACCAAATTTCTGATGCTGGTCTAAAGACCATTATTGAGGATTTATCTAGAGACCCAGAGTCACACCCGGGCTGGAAGTTAAAAAACCACCTTCTATGCCATGTCACAAACAGAGCTGAAAAGCCCAAAATTGTTGTACCGCCTGCTATAAGGCCTATGTTATTTAAATATTTTCATGACCTTCCTACCAGTGGCCACATGGGTATTGCCAAAACTTGTGAGAAAATTGGACGTCAGTTTTGGTGGCAAAATTGGAGGAAGGAAGTCACTGATATGGTCAAAAGATGTCACTCCTGTCAATTATCTAAGCCTTTAAATCGTCTCCCACAGGGGCAAATGTCTTCTGTTCTTTCAACTTACCCTTGGGAGAGAATTTATGTAGACTTTGTGGGTCCTTTGCCCCGTAGCAAGAATGGTAATGAGTATGCATTCACAATAATTGATGGTTTCTCAAAATTCTCTTTCATTGAACCCATCAGGAGTGCAAGTGCCTCCTTGGTTGTTAACCTTTTGACAAGGAAAATATTTCCCAAATTTGGATATCCAAAATTTCTTGTGTCAGACAATGGTTCTGCTTTTAAATCAAGGTTATTTCATGATACAATGTTTAAGCTTGGTGTTTCTCATGTTTGCACTTCACCATATTATCCTAAGGCAAACCAAGCAGAGAGGGTTCACAGAAATTTGAAATGTGCCCTCTCGTCTCTCTGTCATAATTCTCACAATAAATGGGAGGAATTTCTTCCTGATCTGTCTTTCTCGTTTAACTCAGCTCGTCATTCTAGTATTGGCCACTCTCCGGCTAAGGTGTTCTTGGGTCGTGAGTTGCCACACCCATTGAACAATGTCTGGGAAATTCCCCCTGAAATGTTTAATGATGGTACTGATACAAAAGATGTCTTCATTTTGGTCTGAGGTACTAAGTAATTTGAAAAATGCACATCAGAGACAATCAGTAAGGTTCAATAAGATGCACAGTGATGTTCAATTCAAGGTGGGAGACCAGGTACTTCTCAAAACTCACCACTTGAGTTCCAAATTAAAAGGTAAAACTGCCAAGCTATATCCAAAATGGGAAGGCCCATTCACAATTGTTAAAATGCTTACTCCTGTCACAGTAGCTTTGAAGGTGTCACCAAAAAGGGAGAAAATTGCACATGTTTCTCATTTGAAGGCCTACTGTAATTAATCCAGTCTACTTGGCTAAAACTATCGGATGTTATGTTTACTGATTTCAATTTGTGTTACTGGCAACTTGTATTATTATATAAAAAAACATATATTTGAGTGGTCTATTAATAATTTACTGAAAATATGAATAATATCTCAAATAATTTATGATAATAAGTGAATAATATAATGAATTTAGTATTCTCTACTCCGAAGTGGTGTGCAATTGGTATTGTGTTACCCATCTATATGTCGTCACTTACACCAGATGTCACTTGCCAGTCACTCTTGACTGATTCCATTTTTTTACAAATTTATGAGAGCATTCATTCTGTGAGTGGGAAAATTCACTGTTTGCCAATTGGTGAATTCATTATTTGCTATTTATGGGTCATGCCATTAACCCAAGTTTATTCATGGTCAATACTGCAGCCAACTCGCCAACCCAAGTTATTGGGGGCCTGATTTTGAAGTGATGGGAGCAACCCAGGGATGGTGTTAACCCAAGTTGGTTACTAACCCGAGTCAGCTGTTTGCTCGGGAAGATGATATTTGTTCATGGCTGATGGCCTGAACACCTGCAATGCCCAGAATGGGACCTGTTGCCACTGATGGAAT
Organism: Ischnura elegans; assembly: GCF_921293095.1. NCBI lineage: Eukaryota > Metazoa > Arthropoda > Insecta > Odonata > Coenagrionidae > Ischnura > Ischnura elegans. Next base: position 39,477,556 of record NC_060256.1, read on the forward strand.
TGAGATTCCTGGCACAGATGGCTTATGTCAAGCCACAGATTTGGCGTAGGGGGGTTGCGTTCCCATCGTCCGGTTGGCTTGCCTTCCGCAGTCAGCACCCAGCAGTATTCTGGCTGGTATTTTGGGGGGATTTATGGGGTTATCCTGTCTGTCGACAGAAGAATTCTAAATATGAATTATTGAAATACTGAATACTTGAATGTTGAATAAGGCTGTTTGAATAATTGACCATTTAGCCTCAGCCATTGACTTGTTTTTATTCCCCTGTTTGCGAGCTTCTCAGTAAAGCTCATTTAAATTCTTGTCCCACATTTAGCTGAATGCTCTCTGTCTTTCGATTCTTTATCATGCAAAATTACTTCTTTCACGTTTTTTCAAACCCAGTATGGCACTGGCTAAGTAATATTTAGAGCATTTTGCTGGATGATTTTATTCAAATTGTTTATTTTGCTTGTAATGCAATTATTTATCTGGTGTCTACGACATATAGTGGGCAATTGTGTTTTCTCTGATCCACATGTGGTTAAGCAGTGGACAAGATAGTTAATGTCATTTGTAAATGGGTAAGATGCACTCTTCATCTCTCTCTGCCTCCTACTTGGTTCACGACTGATTGGTACCATCTCATCTAGTTTCTCGATGGTTACCTTGTGTAAATTTTCAGTGATTTGTTTATACTGCATCACTACTTTTGAATTCTTTATATTCTCACCCTTGCATCCATGTTATCATGGGGGGTTTTATGATGACTATGCTTTTTGATGTCTGGTATAGTGAACCTTAGTTTTTCATGCTTTGGCCTAATCAAGTAAAAAGGGTTATGGTTCATCCTAATTAGTTTGTGTCTCACTGAGATGGAAGAAAAGTTGATAATTGTGTTAATTCTCTTGTTCCAGTGAATATTTTCTTTGAATTCTTATCCAAAATGTTTGTAAGACGGTACGTGTGGATCAGAAAAGATCTCCTTAATGGAGCAACAAAAGAAAAAAAAATTATAACAATTAATGAAAAAAAATATAATAAAATAAAATAAAATGTATATTCATCAAAATTGGTTAAAAAAATAAAAGAAATAAAATATTAATGAATGAAAAAAAAAAATACAACAAAAAATATAAGAAAATATCATTATAAAGACTGAATTATAAAAAAAAAATAATAATAAAACAAGGTCCACACTCGTCTATCCTATTTTCAATCTATTATGTAATGCTTTATCACTAATGTTATTGTTAGATTTGTTTGATCTGTCATGATTATTGAAGTCTGTGACAATATTAAGGACTTCTCTAAAAGTCAGAAGTTGATTATTTCCTTGTCATGTATCTTTGTTGTTTGCCAAAGCAGTATATTGTGTAAAATTAGGCAGAGATGGAGGCATCTAAATAATATGTATTTAAGGTTTTCTTGGTAATTTCTAAACTATCGTTTCTCTGATAATGAATGATTACGTTGCCAATATTGTATCATGAGTGCAACGATAGTAATGCTAATAATAATGTCTGTTGAACAATTAATATTTGCTGATTAACTTATGGGAACTCTACAATAATGTAATATGCTATATCGAGGGTTTTGGATTGGTCAGAAATAAATGTTTTTTCAATATTATTAATTCACTTATTTGCTTATTGTTCAGGGGAAGCTCTTTATTGGAAGGGATATCTGTTCTGGGTGAAAAAGTCTCACCCCCATCTTTAGGTCAAGTGGAAATGGGGTAAGTTGGTGAACAAGCTGCTCATTCAGGAAACTTTTCTCTCCTAGTGAGCAAGGTAAGAAATGAATTGCACGGAGATCAAGGCAAACTTTAAAGACTTAATAAAAAAGGATGTAATTACAGCTGAAAAATATTTAATCTGTAAAATATAGCAACTATTACTAACTTTAGAGTCAACATACATACCCAGTCATTAGTAATATTAAAGTCAGAATGAATGGCATGAAACATTAACAATTTATAATTGAACAGAAAGTACTTTCAGGCATGAAATTGGTCTTCTCACCCTACAGTGACAATGTGATATAGACCTTCTCTGATTCTTATATACCGCCTCCGTTGATTATAATCTATCTAATCTAATAATTATCTACCAGCATCTTCATATCCTCGGCAATTTCCTCCCAATCTTCAACATTATCCAAGATATCCACAACGTCAGCAATTTTCCTTTACGAAGGCCACTTTAAAGCTAAAGTGAGCTACGATCGGACACTTTACGGTAAAGAGACACTTTAGCCAAATCCAGCGTAAAGTGACATCTATGGAGGGCGTAAAGAACACTTTATCCTGATGTGTCGTCTATGAATGGCACCCTAAGTAAGGTGCGATCTGCGGAGCTAACTCCTTGAGGACACGCGCGGGTATTCCCTCCGGACCCGGGGATTTACTACGACCTCTCTCGCGTACGACCAAAAGGATTTAGGATTTTCTTCGAGTAATTCACCGAGTACTTTTTTCTTAAATTTTCTCATTGCAGTTCAAATTGATATCTTGGTTATTGAGCGTTGTGCAGCGTAACTTTCTTTAGCTTCAAGTTCCTTCGATTTAACTTCCTGTACATATATATAAGAACCAAATATATGAGATATATAAGAACCAAAACATTTTTTTTTAGTTTAATAGTAGATTAAATAGAAGTTATTATTAATAGTAGAAATAGCTAAATAGAAGTTTTATTTTCCGGCCTTTCATTCGAATGGTCTTGCTATGTTCCCCGACGTCCCGTCATCCTCGTACCTGCGATCGCGCGGACTCTTGCGGCCACAAATTAGACATCCGTACCCCGTTCGCGGAGTGCTTATTTTATTTACGCTTTGTTCTGGTAATGTTAAATTAACCCTGGTCCTTCCTCAAGTTATCTTTTTCGAGTATATTACCAAAATGTTAGAATAATCAAAAATTAACTCTCGACATGTGATTCTCATGCTCACGAACTGTCTTGTTGTGATGCTATTGCTGTCACAGAAACGTGGTTATCTTCAGCTGTTAGCAACAGCGAGTTGTCTTTCTCTGGTACTCATAAAATTTACCGCAGGAATAGATCCTCTTAAAGGCGGTGGTGTTCTCTTTCCTATAAACAATTATTTTTAGCTAAATAACTTTTATTCAAAGTGTCGCAAGGACCTGGAGATGGGATGTGAAATTGTGTGGTGTACCAGTTTCTCCTTCTCGCTACCATGGGAAATCGAAAGTTTTAACAGGGTGTTTCTACCGCCCTGCATCAAGTGACATCATAATCTTAGAAAATTGTTTGGACTCAGTCCTTAGTGCTATGAAGCTTGGCGATGTTATTCTTTCGGGAGATTTGGGGACCTCTCAATCCGCAGGGACTCCCCAAATTGTGGCCATCCGCTCAACGTCCACGATCGCTATTTTCTGACCATTTCACTTGACATTTTCATGACCTTCAACCCTCTCAATATAATCTTCACCATACTCGCGATTCGGCAACACTAGATTACCTTATCTCGTCTCTTCCTCCAGAAGAAATTACACCGGGGCAAAATATCTTTGCTTCTGACCACGAATCCCTTGATGACGAGTTTTTGCAGTTCCCGGAAAACCCGTGCACCTCCCAAAGGTCCTTTTTTTTGTAATGGCCCAAAATTCGGGGGCCATTTGCAAATTATTTCGCGAAGGACAGGGCTGTTTGCGAGGCAGAGGACGATGCACAAACAGCTCTGTTTTTCATAAAATGGGAGATCCGGGAGGAGGAGAAGGAAAGGCAATGACCGAAAGACTGGCAAATAAGAATAAACACCATTAATGGAACGCTCACGGGTTCTAACTTTTCGAAGGGGGGGGTCTAGTTTAAAAGATATGTTTTCGCGGAATACCCCCCACCTGGGCTTTTTGAACGTCTCTATGTCATTCGAGAGAGACTATATAAAGGTAAATCGGGATATACTTGGGGTCTTCTACTTCGAGTCTTCGACTACTGCGGGGTGAAGTTTTGATCGCGAAAGGCGTGATTGTGCACGCCTTGATTATTGTAAACTCTTGTCTCGCGCCTGCTTGGCTCGTCGATACCCGCTTCCCGGGCTCTTTTGCTTTCGTTTTCACTCTCTTCGTACCTTGCTTTTAGGCCCTCTCTTGTGGGCCATTTTCGCCATCAGCTTCCGTTACTTGCGAAATTTAGACTTCATAATCCCTTTCCCCTCCGGGAACTTGGGAAATTCCTCGCGCCCTATCCATCGCTAGGCCAGTATTTGCCAGTCTATCGCCTGTCGCCACAGCGTGCTGCCGCCTTCTCCTGCCTCCAGCCTCCCAGGGTGGTTCGTGCCGTTGCCGGAACGAAAGGTAGAGTTCCTTTTCCTTTTATTAAAATGCAATCCATGTGCTATCATTGATACCCGACGCCAAGGGCAAGAGCCCACGTTAAAATAGTTCGGATTCGAGTCCCGGCTTATCCGGGGCCGGGTCGCGACAATGGTCCTGGCCGTTTGCGCGGTGACCAGCGCAAAACAGGAGGAGACGGAATATGTAGGGAAGGGCGTAGCCTTTTTGGAGGAAGGAGAATTCCTCCTAGGGGGTGAAACCTGGGTATTGGGATTTCATATCGACATCGACCACTACATTGACGTGACAAGCCACCTCATGACGGAGGTGCAGACGTTATTAGCGAAGGGTAAGGGGACCACACCGACTGACGTTGGAAACTAAACCCTTTTGACAACCGATTTCAAATCCATTGTCCAGGATATCCTCATAACGGAGGGTAGTCGATTAGAAACGGCCGTAAATAAGCTGTTAATTAAACTTTGGAAATTTGAGGATTCGTTGAAAAGACAAAGGAGAGGCCTTATTAACATTGGCGGCGATATTATGAAATTTTTATTCGGGACCGCGACAGATGCAGATTTCACAAAATTAATAAAGGAAGATGGCACTCTCCATTCCGCAATCAATAAAAACATTCACGTGATTCAGCTACAGGCGTCACTGATAAATTCCACGTACACCATGGCCAAGAAAAATAAAGCAATCGTCGAGAAAATCGCGAGTGTAACAGAACGACTCGCAAAGGAAGTTAACCTTATAGAAAAATCTTCTCGGGATTGCGCGCGGGTTAGATTATTTATTATTTTATTCCCCCACATAATCAGGGGCCTAGACAAGAAAATCCTTATGATGGACACCGCGGCATTTAGATCCAGCTATCCCCCTCAGCTAGCTGAGATAAATAATCAATGCCCCCTACATTGGGATGGTGTCACAAATCCCTCTAACTGATCACCATATAGGAGATCCCTCAGACAGAGTGGCAGCTCTAGAGCTGGCAGCAGCCCTCCCTGCCAGAACTGTGACTGCTTTAGCTAACATCATACAGCATCTGCCCTATGAGGCGGCTAATAGGGTAATGCGTGGGAAGGATGAGGAGATCCGCTTGCGGGTCATAGACACCCTGAGGCAGAGAGAAGGACCTTGTGTTTGGGTTGAGCAAGCCATCCAGGCAGAATTTCGACGGCATGAGCCTGCTGCACTAGCTCAAATAACGGCAGAGCTTTCAAGGAAGATACGGTCATGTGAAGACGAGTGGCGAGACTGGGTAGACAGAGGGGAGACTGCCGAAATGAGAGCGGATAGACGCACCAAGTTTGACGAGTGGAAAGTCAGAGTCAAAGGGTTGACAGACACGCTTGGGGACGTTTCTGCTAGGGTCCAAGTACCAGAAATGCATCTTGCATCTGTACTGATGAATGCACTAAACGGGTATATGCGACAATTGCAGGCCCTCAAGCAGCAGGAGAAAATCCTTTATAACTGATGAATGAGTCAACAATCTTCCAGTGCTCCGTGCTCTTCAGTATTCTGGTCAGCTAAAACAGTGCATTTTGTTTCCTGAAATCAGAGAGTGTTCCATCCAGAGGGGGCTCAGAGTTCTATCCATCGTGGACAGCTTAGGAACCATCTTGCTGGATTCCTGTCTTCTGGCATCTGAGAGACTAATGAATACTCCGTCGGACCCTAACAGGAATATTGTGATTATCGAGGCTCATACCCTCATCAGTGATAATATCAAAAGGTTTATCACCCACCAAGAAGACCTACTTGCATTTCATTCTTCCCCTGATGAGATTTCTATCCCAGACATGGTCGATGCCATCTTCGAAATTCCACTCCGTTACATCAATGGAGCTATTCAACTATCTACCTTAATAGACCTGGAAAAATAAAATATATGCGAACACAACATCATTGATCATCAAGTCGAATATAAGAAAAACTTGTCAGTATTGGATCCTGTTGAGTTATACCCTGGTGTGTCCACCGAACCCAACACACGCCCTGGACCCACCACCTCGCAACCTAACCCGCTAACTAAACATAAACCTAACTAAACTAAATTATCTAACCTAACTAAATAATCTAACCCGCGCGCAATCCCGAGAAGATTTTTCTATAGTTATTCGCCGGGAAAGTGTAAAATCATACATAAGAAGTTAACCTTATTAACATTGATTTGGGCGAAGATTTGCGAGTTATGGCTCACCGCATGGCGAGTACGTTCGCGATTTCGTCTTGCTTCCGTCAATTAGAAGCAGTACTGACTGAAATCAGGGAAGACCTCATCCTCCTTGAACACGCCTGGGAGAGCACAATTCATAATCAGCTTAGCCCTTATTTTATTAACCCCGCTGACCTATTAAGCTCTTTAAAACAAATTCAGCCACACCTTGCGACTGGAACGAAATTCCCCTTCCCCCTCACTCCTTCAGAGATTTACAAATATTACGCGTTGGCACGCGTATCTTACGCCATCATAGGAGGGAAAATCAGAATTATGGCGGAGATCCCGATACAATCGGGTAACCAATTATTTCGGCTTTTCAAAGTAGTGCCACTCCCCGTCAGATTGCCAAACGTAAACGCATCAATTGAAATAGTCCCGGAGGCGCCTTATCTAGCCGTTTCAGAAAATAGGTTAAGACACATGCTGCTGTATGATGAAGACCTGTATGCATGTACTTATGGCCCCTTGACCATATGCCCCCCTAGGCAACAAGCGACAGAATATCCATACTCATCTTGCCTGTATGGAATTAACACGGGGGAGGACAAACCCCTTGACTGTGACACCCGGATTATCACCCACCCCAGTCCCCGCTTCTTCCGAAGCAGAGGCACCAACCACTGGGTCTTCAGCGTGCCGCACCGCAGCCGCCTCCTACAGCGATGCCACGCGGGAAAGGAGTCGCTCAACGTGACCGAGACCTTTCTCGCCGAGACGGGCGTCGTAGAACTAGACGAAGGTTGCTCGGCCTACAGCGAGGGGCAGGTGCTAACGGCATATCAGCACCGCAGCCAACGCGTCTCACCAAGAGCAGAGGAGGTCGCTATGCCGGACATCCACCGGATTTTGCCGGCAAGACTTCGCGAATACATCAACACCCCCACCATCGAACATCAGCAACGGCTCGCATACATCATCGCGGAAGCGGCAGCAGCGCCCGGCGGAGGAGCTGACATCCCGACGGCGCAGGTGGAGAGGATGCTGTCGGAGGCTGAGGACCTGGAGGAGACAACGGGGATAGGCGGCACCGCGTCATTTCTCCCTTACATTGGAGGGGCACTGCTGCTACTCGTCATCCTACTCATCGTAGGCGGCCTGATCATCCGCCGATGGAAGAGGAGGGCGACGAAGCCGGCACCAGTGCCAGCGGCGCGAGAAGAAACAGAATGGCTTCAACTCCACTCGGCGCCTACCCCAAGGCTCATCCCAGCGCCTGCCGAGGAGACGGTGTGGCGACACACGCGCGCACCGCCCACCGCCCCCTTGGCCCCAGCGGAAGAAGAAGACGAAAACGCCCCCGGAACCAGAGAGCCCCCTTCTTCAACGGGGAAGAATACCCCGACCCCTAGAGACTAATCTCATTTTTTTAAATTTTTTTTCTGTTTTCTCGTCGTTCGTTTTATTTTTGTTTGCTCTGTGTCACAAACTTTTGCACGGGATATGGACTAATGTGTGGTTGTATATATAAACATTCTTTTTTCTACTTTCCAAATTGTCTAATGTGTTTGGTACTCATTCCTCTTTTTTTTCTCATCTCCATTTATAGTCTATTGATATGCCAGTGCCCCAAGCAACAAAGCAAGGGTGGAGGTCAGCGGAGCGATGGGGGGAGTTCTGGGTAGAGGTAGACGGAATCCCCTGGGAGGCTGACCCCTACCAGTGGAGGGAGGACCACGTATACGATGCCCGCCCATTGGAGAGCCGGGAGTAGGGCAACGGCGACGGCCCCACCTTCTGGTTGCGGTACGGGACGCGGGAGGTAACGGAGGCGGTCCTCCTATTTTGCAGAATGCCGGTGGCGGGGGCACCATTTACAAATTATTTCGCGAAGGACAGGGCTGTTTGCGAGGCAGAGGACGATGCATAAACAGCCCTGTTTTCCATAAAATGGGAGATCCGGGAGGAGGAGAAGGAAAGGCAATGACCGAAAGACTGGCAAATAAGAATAAACACCATTAATGGAACGCTCACGGGTTCTAACTTTTCGAAGGGGGGGGGTCTAGTTTAAAAGATATATTTTCGCGGAATACCCCCCACCTGGGCTTTTTGAACGTCTCTACGTCATTCGAGAGACACTATATAAAGGTAAATCGGGATATACTTGAGGTCTTCTACTTCGAGTCTTCGACTACTTCGGGGTGAGGTTTTGATCGCGAAAGGCGTGGTTGTGCACGCCTTGATTATTGTAAACTCTTGTCTCGCGCCTGCTTGGCTCGTCGATACCCGCTTCCCGGGCTCTTTTGCTTTCGTTTTCACTCTCTTAATACTTTGCTTTTAGGCCCTCTCTTGTGGGCCATTTTCGCCAACAGCTTCCGTTACTTGCGAAATTTAGACTTCATAATCCCTTCCCCCTCCGGGAATTTGGGACGCGTCTCACCAAGAGCAGAGGAGGTCGCTATGCCGGACATCCACCGGATTTTGCGGAAAGACTTCGCGACTACATCAACACCCCCACCATCGAACGTCAGCAACGGCTCGCATACATCATCGCGGCAGCGGCAGCAGCGCCCGGCGGAGGAGCTGACATCCCGACGGCGCAGGTGGAGAGGATGCTGTCGGAGGCTGAGGACCTGGAGGAGACAACGGAGATAGGCGGCACCGCGTCATTTCTCCCTTATATTGGAGGGGCACTGCTGCTACTCGTCATCCATTTCATCGTAGGCGGCCTGATCATCCGCCGACGGAGGAGGAAGGCGACCAAGTCGACACCAGTGCCAGCGGCACGAGAAGAAACGGAATGGCTTCAACTCCACTCGGCGCCTACCCCAAGGCTCATCCCAGCGCCTGCCGAGGAGACGGTGTGGCGACACACGCGCGCACCGCCCCCCGCCCCCTTAGCCCCAGCGGAAGAAGAAGAGACGAAAACGCCCCCGGAACCAGAGAGCCCCCGGAACCAGAGAGCCCCCTTCTTCAACGGGGAAGAATACCCCGACCCCTATAGACTAATCTCATTTTTTTAAATTTTTTTTCTGTTTTCTCGTCGTTCGTTTTATTTTTGTTTGCTCTGTGTCACAAACTTTTGCACGGGATATGGACTAATGTGTGGTTGTATATATAAACATTCTTTTTTCTACTTTCCAAATTGTCTAATGTGTTTGGTACTCATTCCTCTTTTTTTTTTCTCATCTCCATTTATAGTCTATTGATATGCCAGTGCCCCAAGCAACAAAGCAAGGGTGGAGGTCAGCGGAGCGATGGGGGGAGTTCTGGGTAGAGGTAGACGGAATCCCCTGGGAGGCTGACCCCTACCAGTGGAGGGAGGACCTCGTATACGCGGCCCGCCCATTGGAGAGCCGGGAGTAGGGCAACGGCGACGGCCCCACCTTCTGGTTGCGGTACGGGACGCGGGAGGTAACGGAGGCGGTCCTCCTATTTTGCAGAATGCCGGTGGCGGGGGCACCAGGAATGTCAGCGAGGCTGTGCCATCCCCTTCAAGTGCGGGGATTATGAACATTGTGGTGGGGGGAGTGAAAAAAAAACGAACATTTTTTCTAATTATAAATCATGTATTAAATATATATAACTTCAAGGACAGCTATGTGTAATTTTCTTTCTTGGCATTATTACTTCTTCTTTTGCTGTCCTTTTTACGGGAACCGATTGGTTCCCGCCTTTCTATTTGTGTGTATTTTTCTTTCTTCTTTCTCTGTGTTTGTACTGTCTAAAAAGAGGAATGAGTGTTAATAAAGTGAAGAAAGAGGAAACCTACCTAAGAACTAAAACGGCATTTACAGGCACATAAAAATGCGAGTAGCCTCGTCGGAGGCTGCTCGATTTCGCGAAAGGAGGGAGTATTGTAATGGCCCGAAATTCGGGGGCCATTTACAAATTATTTCGCGAAGGACAGGGCTGTGTGCGAGGCAGAGGACGATGCGCAAACAGCCCTGTTTTCCATAAAATGGGAGATCCGGGAGGAGGAGAAGGAAAGGCAATGACCGAAAGACTGGCAAATAAGAATAAACACCATTAATGGAACGCTCACGGGTTCTAACTTTTCGAAGGGGGGGGGTCTAGTTCAAAAGACATGTTTTCGCGGAATACCCCCCACCTGGGCTTTTTGAACGTCTCTACGTCATTCGAGAGACACTATTCCCCTCCCTGCCTGGTCAAAAGTTTGCTGGGAGGACATCAACCGCCGCCTCGACCTCATCCCCTGGGGCGTTCAATCGTCTCTATTCCCTGAGGAAGAGGTCGTCTACCTCTACAGTGTCATTAAAGCCGTGTCACAACTCGTTAGCCATTGGGCACCATGCATTTAGCCAGCCAGATTCTGGGCAGCCACCCAAAAGGTAGCACGAATTGGGACATCCTTACGTAGGTGTTGCCATCTGCTGGGTACGAAACCAATTAAAAACAAGAGAAATTTGAAATTATTTGAACAAATGATGAACGAAACCCATAACATTTCAGCGCATTCCATATTGTTAACGTTTTCGTGCGATGTCGCTTGGAAGTGAATTTGAGTTTTTGGGTGTCGGAGAACAGCACTTTCTCATTCTATTAGTATCTTAGACAACCCTTTAGTTAAGATATAGTAGCAAGTAGTATTTTTTAAATCCGTTGCCTTAGTGCAATTTAGTTTTTCATGTAACATTAGGAGGTAGTACAAGGGTAGCATATTTTGAATCTTAAGTTTAGCATATATTCCTTTCGCAGTTTATAGTATTGCAATTGTTTTATAAATAAGGTTCACCTTTTAAACATCCCATTTATTTTAGCAAGTAGGTTTCCAGTTTCGTATTTTAAAGGTCAGGTTTAGTGCATTCTGAGGCTTAGCCACTCATAGTTTATTTTTAATTCGTTTTAGGCCTTACCATTTAGATTTAGTCGATTCAATTCATATTATTATATTTCTCGTTCATTGATAAGTTTTTAGCATTTAGTAGTTCCCTCATTTTAACTACCATTTACTTAAATTTTTGCTCATAAGGCTTTATTCGTTGCATATTACATTTCGGTAAAGAATTTTTACTTGATTAATCAAGGGGAATTAACGGGTCACGTTTTTCAATAATAATGGATGAGGAAGTGCTGTTTATGGCAATACAAGAATGACTGCAACAGGAGCAGAGGCTGTTACTTTTCCTGCAGCGGGTGCTGTTGGCCGTAAGTGAGATGTTTGCTGCAGAGGAATTGGTTGGTATTTCAATTGGAAGATTCATTAAAACACTTGTTATCACTTCATGCATTTCACTAATTTCAATCTTCTATACATGGAAAGACTTTCAATTATGAAACTTCTTGCCAGGACCGGATGCAATAGTGCCTTCTCAACCGGGAGCAGCAAGTGATCAGGATTCTCCTTTGGGGGTCAGTGGGATATGCGGAAGCATATCCGAGCCTTCGAGGAGGCGTTTCATGACCTCCTGAGGATGGTCCCCATAAACAGAAGAAGTGGGTGGGAGCTGAGGCTGGCAGTCTTCCTGTTTTGGTTGGCAAACGGGGCTTCATTCCGATTTGTGAGTTCGAATTTCGGGATGCCTCGATCAGCGGTTGCCATTCCAACCACTATCCATCGCTAGGCCAGTATTTGCCAGTCCGTCGCTCGCCACCGCCGTGTACGCCGCCTTCTCCTGCCTCCACGAGGGTTAGTGCCAGCCGAAACCAAAGGCTCCTTTTTCTTTTTATTAAAATGCAATCCATGTGCATCATTGATACCCGACGCCAAGGGCAAGAGCCCACGTTTAACTCGTTCGGATTCGAGTCCCGGCTTATCCGGGGCCGGGTCGCGACACTCTCTTTGCCGCAAGCTGAGGAACATAGACATTTCTCCTGGTATTTTAAAAGATGTGCTCACTCTTCTAGAAAGTCAGGGTCCAACATTTTCCTCGTCTTTAGAGAAAGACTGTATTTTGATGGTTGATGAGATGGAAATCGATAACGGAATTATCTATGACCAGTCATCCTCCTCATACGTGGGCCATGTCACACTCGATGACAAAAATTCCAATGTTTTAGGCAGTCAGCTTTGTGTGGCAATGGTTCGTGGTGTGAACACCAATTGGAAGCAGGTAATTGGCTACCACTTCACAAATAAAACTACCCAGGCAGATCCTCTCCATGCATTCGTTAATGACTGTGTGCAGGCAGTGGAAGGTGTCGGCTTCACTATCATAGGGATTGTTAGTGATAAGGGTCCAAAAAATAAGGGCTTTTGGAGAAGCTATGGGATAAGAGTGGGGAAATACTCGGAAGTGAGCTATGTCCCTCACCCTATCAGACATGATGATAGACTTTATTTCTTCCCTGATGCGCCACACCTGCTAAAAAACCTAAGAAGTGCACTGTTGGCCCATGATTTTCTCGTGATAGATGCGCTGGTGAAAGAGTATGGGTTGCCCGGCAACATAGTACGTGCCAGTCATTTGCATGCCCTACACTCTATCCAGCAGAAGGACACCAAGCTGGCACCTAATCTTAACGACCGCTGTCTTAACCCTGGGCAATTCGACAAAATGAAGGTCAGTTTGGCACTTCATGTTTTCAGCCATGAAACTGGCTCTGCTCTACGTACTTTAGTCAACCTAGGACTCATGTCCCACACTGCTGAAACAACAGTGTGGTTTCTGGATCAAGTTTCTGTTTGGTTCAAAATGATGAATGTCAGACGGTTGAAGGGGGCTATCACTAGAGGTAATAAAGAGGGTACAAAGGTGGAACTTTTAAAATTTAAAAATTTAATTGAGACCATAAAAATAGGTACTGGACATTGGAAGCCGGTACAAACTGGAATCTCAATGAGTATCGTAAACATGGTGGATGTCATGGAATACCTTTTTAAAAGAGGGTATAAATCTGTTATGACGTCGCGTTTCACTCGGGATGCTCTCGAAAGCCTTTACTCAACCATTCGTAGACATGGCAGTACAAACCACAGTACCATACAAGCAGAGGGCACTTAAGCCTGTAGTTGTATCCCAGTTCATCTCAGATAGAATGGAGGGGAAAACTATATGGATGATGAGTCTCACCATGTGGTGGACTTCTTTGCTTAAAGGTCAAGAGAGCAAAATGACGATGACACTAATGAGTGCTGCGCCAAATCTCGAGCTCAAATCCTTTATGGTGAAGATGAGACAGGATCATTAGATACTGTGACCTCCAATTCCCTCAATTGTTTCTTGGGATCAGCAATTGCAGGTGTGCTGAAAAGGAACATGGTGTGTACAGATTGTAAGTCTCTCATAATTCGTGAAAACGAATGTCGTGAAGAGAGCACGTTAATAAATGAGAGGCAGTATGTGAATACGTCGAGGTCGTTCTTTACACCAAGCACAGTATTGTACAACCTTGTGGCAAAGAGTGAGATAATACTTAAGAATCACCTCCGAAAATGTGAGAGGCACAAATGTGTGGGAAAACATGATGAAAGTGATTTAAAAAAAGGTGGACTTCTCAGCATTAAATACATGCCAATGCCACGCTGCTGACAAGGTCTTGCAGAAGTATGTGACCCTTCGCTTGCATATACATGCAAAGGACAAGAAAATTGCAATGGCACAGAAGAGAAAGGCAGTATACAATTCGAGAAGTGCATTTTCAGTCACCATATCACGAAATACGTATACGTAAAGACCTTTTACTTGATTTATCGCGGGGAATTAACGGATCGAGTTTTTCAATAATAATGGATGAGGAAGTGCTGTTTATCGCATTACAAGAGTGGCAGAGGCTGTTACTTCTCCTGCAGCGGGTGCTGTTGGCCGTGAGGGAGATGTTTGCTGCTGAGGAATTGGTTGGTATTTAAATTGGAAGATTCATTAAAACACTTGTTATCACTTCATGCATTTCTCTAATTTCAATCTTCTATACATGGAAAGACATTAAATTATGAAATTTCTTGCCAGGACCCGATCCAATATTGCCTTCTCAACCGGGAGCAGCAAGTGATCAGGATTCTGCTTCGGGGTCAGTGGGATATGCGGAAGCATATCCGAGTCTTCGAGGAGGCGTTACATGACCTCCTGAGGATGGTCCCCAAAAACAGGAGAAGTGGATGGGAGCAGAAGTTGAGGCTGGCAGCCTTCCTGTTTTGGTTGGCAAGCTGCGCTTCATTCCGAATTGTGAGTTCGAATTTCGGGATGCCTTGATCATCGGTTAATTGCATGGTGCACCAGATGATGCGTCTGGTGCTCTCGCTGTCAGGGAGGGTAATTTGTATCCCCAGTAATGGCGAGCTCGAAGCCATTGCGGCAGGGTTTGCCAGGATGGCAAGGAGTGACGAGCTTCGATGTGTTGTGGGTGCCATTGACGGCTGTCATGTGGAGGTGATGGCATCCGGCCCGGACCGGGCCGATTACATTAGTCGATAGCGTAGATATTCTATACAATTCCAAGCAGTGTGTGACCACATGGGGAAATTAGTAGACGTTTTCGCGGGATACCCAGGGTCGGTGCATGACTCAAGAGTATTCAGTGCAAGCCCCCTGCACGTGAATCAGTTGTATCCCCCTCAAGGATATGCCATATTGGGTGGTAGTGGCTACCCCTGCATGCAGAACCCATAGCCGTGCTAACGCCATACCGCGATCCAGTGGCAGGGCATATTAAAGCTCGGTTCAATGCCCACCACCGAAGGGGCATGAACATCATCGAAAGGAGCTTCGGTATGCTGAAGAACAGGTGGAGGTGTATATTTATGCAGTGGATGACGTTGCGTCACACCCGAGTGGCGAATGTCATGGGGGCCTGCTGTATAATGCACTACTGGACTAGTGGGCGAGGAAGAGATTATGGTTGGAATGGTGGGGCACCATGAAAATGGTTTCAATTTAAGGGCCAATATAGCCCGACGGATGCCTTGCTGGAAGTTAGAGTACTATCATCGCATGGTCTATTTGATCCAAATTACCTCTATTTTTTATTGGACGATGTTTTAGGCTATGGACGATATTAGTTACAAGGACGATATATGGGTGGCTCCACGCTCCACAGCTTGAAGCACCGATGGGCCTTCCACAACTGATAGTGGCAGCAGTCGAGAAACATTAACGCTGATCAAGCTGGGTGCTCATATTGAGTAGACATTAAGAGAACGCTGATCTCAGAAGGGCAAAAATCTGTGCAAGTGGTAGTCGGGAGTCCAACAAACCCACCCACTCCTACACGGCGTGATGCAATCTACGACGAACTCTTCACAAATGAAGAGGGTGTAATGAAAAGCAAAATTAAAATAATTCCACCCCTGCGCACACCATTATGCCACCCTTGCGATGTATACTTTAACAGGCAAGTGAAGCAAATTATAGCACGGCTGCAAATTAGTAGTTTCCTAATAAAAGAAAAAAGAGAGACTGGATCACGAGAGGACTGCATTAAAATACATTCTTTGTTTCAACACCGAATGTCATCACCTGAATTTGGTGGTATGTTGAGATATTCATGGTATGCCTCAAAATTAGTCAATGAAAGAACTTTTTCTAAATGGGACGGAAGTATGTTTCCCACACGATTTACGTAGAAAAAAATGTATCTGTTCCAATGTGGGCTTCGTGAAATGTGCTTGGTGCAGGAATATTATCTGTTTCAAATGTTTTTCGATGAATACCACCCGAAAATTTGTAAAGTGACAAAATAAATGAATTAAACTATTATGAGGTGAGATGAAGAAAACTTCTCATAATGTTATTACAGAATGTCCTTCCATCAACCCTGTCTCCTTTATGACATGTCTTCTATCGCCCTTCAAAGAGTTCCGCCCGAACAACCCTCCCTCCACAGCTGACCCTTGCTGACCGCTCAATGAGGCATTAGGGGCCCAACTATGTGAAGAAGTGCGAAAAATAGACAAAGACGACTTCTCGAACGGCTTGAGTAGGCAGCTGGGACGCAGGGTTATTGCACTTGACGGGCGATAATGGGTAAGTGGATACATGGTTATTTAATTACTTTGTTTTTTGGGATGCGTCGACCACAAAGGTCATTTTGCACCACGACCGTCCTTATGTAAAACAAATTTTTAGTATTTAATGCACATTATTAAGGGCAGTAATATTTAAAACAAAAATTACATACATGCATCAGTTTAAATTAATTAAATTAGTGTAAAACGTTGATTTCCTTTAAAAAGACAATTACTCTTGACGAACGCTCTGGATAATCACCGATGGTGTGATTTAAGTTACCGCTCACTCCGTGCGTGTGTCGAGGGAATCGATACTTATCGCACTCAGTCATGATGTGTTTCACACTCAAATGTGAATCGCATTCTTCACACCAAGGTGGGTTCTTCTCATCTGTAAAGAGGTATGAGTGTGAGAGGGCAGTGTGCCCTACCCTTGTTTTCAATTATCTCGCGAAAAAATGAGTAAGTACTGCCTGAATTACGTTCCCTGTCAAAGAATGAAATTTCCATCTATTTTGCTGCATCGTGGTATAATTTATGTATTTGTAACTCGCTGCAAGAAGGCCAAGGCTCTTATAATGGCAGAAGAGGAGAGAATGCTGCCAAAACAATTTCCAGGATGAGCCTTATTTCGAAATTCACAATTCATACGTGGTGATTAGTTGGAAGATAACCATCTCTCTCTATTAACGATATAATTTGGATATTTATCGGTGTGCATCAAACATTTCATTTCTGAGGATGTTTCGTGGGAGACATCGATATTTGCTGAGAACACAGGGAAGTTGATCACGGTGAAGCTTCCAGCGCCGACGCTGAGACACTCCTCCTGTACCGAAAAGAAAATAATTCCACCCGAGCAACTTGGTTTTAGAAGAAGAATGTCTGCCCTTCACCAAATCTTCCAAAGACTTATGGAAAAAATCGGTCAACTTCAATTGCCGCCTCTCAACGGACGCGGTGTTCCTAGATGTTGCGCGCGCTTTTGGCAAAGTTTGGCACAAAGGCCTTCCGTTCAAACTCCACAAACTAAAATTTCCTCTTCCCGACATACTCTTCATTAAGGGATACCTACTTCAAAGGAAATTCTGAGTCAACGAAGCTAAAACTCTCATCCTTACGGCCAATGCATGGAGGCAGGTGTTCCGCAAGGATATTAAGTCCGCTATTACTTACACTTTTCGTCCATTACATGCCACACACATCCAACACAACACTGCACATGTATGCCGACGACACCGCCATAGCAGCGACGTCACGGCGGGGAGACACCAATATTAATAAACTCAAAACTCATTTGAAACTCATCAGCAATTGGACACACACTTGAAAATTGAAAAAGAAACGCCACCATAAGCACACAAATACACTTTTTACGAAGACGCAAATTTGTACCACAGACATCAACAATCATAAAAAAATCGTATACCAAAAGCAACCACCCACACATTTTTGGGCGTCCTGTTAGACAAAAACTTATCTTACAAACCCCATTTACATTACTGCACCGGCAAGGCAATAGCAGTTAGGCAGTCAATAACCTCATTATGCTCCCCAACCTCCCCTCTCTCTCATAGCTGCAGAGTCAAACTTAACGCATCAACAATCCGCCCTACCCTCCTGTATGGCTGCGAAATATTTGCAATATCAAAAACTATAATAGAAAAATTGGAAGTATTCCAAAATAAATCCCTACGTCTACTCATCCTATCCACACTAGTCAGAATGTCAGACGTACTTACAACACACAAGCTTCCAACAGTAAACCAGTTCATCACAAAATTAGCAAATAACCTTCAAGTCCAGGCTGGGGGCAACCCAAAACACACTGCTTACAGACACGGGATTATGATCCAACAATCCCAACACGTACAAACTGCCTCAGCAAATCACTCGTCTGTGAGTCTGTCCTATGCCTTTCCTCCTTATCGGTGATTTCAATCTCGAAAATCGAGATTAAAATCACCGATGGCGGCGCTGCAGGCGCTGACAATATGGCCGACGCAGCGAGGTTAGTGTTCTGACGATAGCATAGGCGTAGTAGGAACACAACTCTGTGGTAGAAGTATCGCCGAGGCATCCCACTACATCAATCTAAATATGTCGAGGAAGATTTTCCTTGGCTACGAGGAGGTATTTAGATACCTGGACGCTACAACAAATAGCCGCTGTGCCACGGAGGGAGAGTTATTTTAAATGTCCGTCGGTTGCTTAAGCCAGCAAGGAGGTGACCTAAAAGTATTGGCTTTGGTACTACAAACGAGTGGCCTGACGAAGGAGCCTTTAAAGGTGGAAGGAGTCGTTGCCATTACAGAAGAGAATAAGATTGGTAATAAAATTCAACTGCACATGCAAAGCAGGCCAATCGGAAAAGCGCAAACATGTGGCCGCTGTATTATGGTATTTACACCGGTAAGTGTAGATTTATTTATTGGAGCTTGACGATCGACGCATGTCGTATGGTTTTGTTTTGAAAGCTTGATGTACTAATGCATTGTAATTCAGACACCAATTTATTCACCAAGCAATTTTTTAATTTATTCGTCAGGAACGATACTTACGGCCTAGAGGAGCTCTCTTCCATGGACGTGAAATGTCTGTGGAAGAAAAGCAAAGGACAGAAGCAGGAGATGTACTCGGCAAGAAAAATAAGGGAATTCTGCCACGTCAACGCAGATGTGCAGGAACCTCAAAGCGAGGATTTTCTATTTAATTGCCTGCGGTCGCTACTGCCCCGGTTCGGCACTCGCGCTGCATATGTAACTATGCTCATAGCATATGGGAGTGAAATTTCCTGTTTGTGTATTTATTTTGTTTGCGATTAATCTCAGCGAATGCTCCTATCCCCCGGAATTATTATGATTCTGACTCATGTCTTTACAGAAGTGTGATTTTCTTTCCTTGTCCCGGTTGTTCATTATTTTTTATTTGCATGGCAGCAGTTATTCTCGCATAATTTGTACTCTTACTCAACAGTGAATGCTTATTTTTTCTCGTACATACGGACCTAACTAAGATAGCCTCACACGTTATAAACAAACTTTAAGGTGCAAATAACGTCACACTACCTAAAGATTAAAATTTATGATTTATCGAAGATGGTAATGTTTCGCTCATTTGCGTTGGACATAACTTTCATACCACCGAAATCAGGTGGAGGAATTATGCGAGGGGAAGGAGCGATTCGCGGCATCTAAAGAGAATCCGGGAACGTCGTCAACAGCGGGCCCTTGAAACGGAAATGCTTCTGGGTAGGCTACAACAGGTACGCTTACTCATTCAGCGGTTATTCCATGAAGGTGTCCGAAGAAGACTATGGGCCCAACCAGAACTGCTACGGAATGACCCTTTGGAGTCTCGGTGGGAAATGAATGTCCCGCACTACTCAGAAGAACGCTTCATCAAGAAGTTTCGGATGAGCCAGCAGACATTCGGTGCCCTCGTAGATATGGTTAGGCATCATCTGAAAAGAGAGGACACGAAATTGCGAAGGAGCATCTATGTCGAGAAGAGAGAAGGTGTAGCCCTCTGTGCTCTGAAGAGTAATAACGATTTTTGGACAATTGCGGATTGGATCAGGATCGGGAAAAGTACAGCGCCCTACATTCTGTACGAGTTCTGCAATGTTGTTAATTCTGTGCTCCTACCAAAGTATGTTAAGTTTCCCAACACTCCCGGGGAGAAGGAGCTATTGGCGCGCGATTTCTATAATCGTTCGCAATTCCCAAACTGCTTCGGGTCCCTCGATGGGACTCGTATCCCCATCATCGAACCGTCGTTGAACGCCATGGACTACTTCAACTACAAACAATACCATTCTATCGTTGTGCTGGCGCTCGTGGATGCCTCCAACAAATTCACCTATATAAATGTACGGAAACCAGGAAGAGTGAATGACGCCGCTATTTTCAATAGCTCACAGCTTAAAACTGAGTTACGTGGTGCGGGTGACTTTTTAATCGTTGCCGATGGTGCTTTACCTCTTATGACGAACTTATTGAAGCCGTACTTAATTACGAACGGAATGCCCTTGATCCAGAGTAATTACAACCAAAGACTAAGCAGAGCGAGGGTAGTTGTGGAGGATGCGTTCGGCCGTTTGAAAGGGAGGTGGAGAATAAAATACATCCACAAAATATTATATATCTGCCAGAGTGATTATAAAGTGTGAGGAGATGGTTAGGTATTTGGGAGGGAATGTGGGATCGCGATGTGCAATTGAAGGGGAAAGGGAATTGAAGGAAGGTTGTTGAGCGCCTACGAACCATGGCAAAAACCCGCTCCGCCGGCGAAAGCGCTTCAAACTTCGCGCCGGCGAGCACGTGGTGGGTTTTTCACCACCCCCGCAGGAACGCCACCCGCTCCGGGCTGGGGCCGATTAAATAGAGGCCCACGGGCCCATCCCCACTAACAACCGCCGAATCAGGAGTCAAAAAGTGGAAGTAATACAGTACGCTGACGACACTGCCCTATGGAGTAATTCCCCGCAGGCCGCCAAAGCAGTGAAGAAAGTCCAAACCATGCTCTTCCGGCTAGAGAGGTGGTTCAAGGACTGGAGAATCCGGCCCAACCCAAAGAAGACGCAGCTGATTATCATCAAACCCGCGACAAAGAGGCACTTCGACAACCACAGCTTCACCCTATGGGACCAAGAAATCCATCGTGCCGACACCGCAACTTATTTGGGGACCCTAACTGACCACAATCTCAATTTCAGGAAGCATGTACACATCATATGGTCGAGGTGCAACAGACGAAGTAATTTAATCCGCGCAGTAAGAGCTAGAGGGCGCGGGGTCTCAGAACAGTGCGGCCTGCTCTTATACAAGGCCTTCATTAGACCTGTCATGGAGTAGGTACGCCGCACTGGCTGTCCTCCCGAATGGAAATGCCCAAAGAAAATACGCCGCACTTGAAAGACTAGTTTTACGTCAGATTTTCCTGTTGCACCCTCGAACGAAGGCTCGAAGAGTATACCAAACCGCTAATACTGAATCTCTCCTCCACAGACTATGCAGACTAAGGACCAACGCGGCCAAGAGGATCTACGTACACAACCCCAGGCTCTTCGAGGACATCATGCTTCCGTCTAAGGGGGTCATCATTAAAAGAAAGAGGAAGAAGCTCTACTCTGCCCCCCGGTTCATCAACGACCACATGCACCTCTACCACCGAGACGTCGTAATACCACACACCCCAACGAATCGACCAGCCATACCAGCTCCAGAGACACTAACCATCATCCCAGGACTCCCACTCGTACGGAAGAAGAAGACAAGGAAGAGGACGTCGTCAATCAACGACAATACAAGTGACCCCCCCAATGTGTCCCCAAGTGCGTCCCTTACAATTGGCAGATAGAGCAAAGACATTACAAAATCCAGTTTAAATGTCAGTGAACTCCAGTGACGGGTATCAGACCCACTCCAGTGTAATATATGTTATTTATTTATTTAGTGTGTGTTGTCCATTTATTTATTATTCAGAGTATATTTATTGTTAAGTTACCACCGTAATCTACTTTGGCACGTGGGTGACTATTTTGTTGAGTTTATTATGCATATTTTATTGCAAACCGTGGTGGTCTGACGGTGGTTTTAGGGCGAATGCCGGGCCAACACCACTCCCGTACCAGTGAAAATCCCCAGTAATGCTGAAGAGGCGCAAGCCTATACCAGCTCCACGAGCTGTTGTTATGTTGTTGTTATTATCTTGTTAAAATTTTATGTATCTGTAATGCTCGTGGAATAAACGATTTTTGAACTTGAACCATGCACTTCACTGCGGAGGAGGGAGCGCGCTGCTGACCCCTACCAGTGGAGGGAGGACCTGGTGTACGCGGCACGCCCGTTGGAGAGCCGGGAGTGGGGCAACGACGACGGCCCCACCTTTTGGTTACGGTTCCAAACGCGGGAGGAGACGGAGGCGGTGCTCCTTTTTGGGCGGATACCCGTGGCAGGGGCACCCAACCTGGAGGTGCACCTGTGCCACCCCCTCCATGTGCGGGGATTATGAACATTATAGTGCAAAGTGATAAAACGAACATTTTATTTTTTTTCTAATTCATGTATTAAATATAGATAACTTCACGGGCAGCTATGTGTGATTTTCTTTCTTGGCATTATTACTTCTTCTTTTGCTGTCCTTTTTACGGGAACCGATTGGTTCCCGCCTTTCTATTTGTGTGTATTTTTCTTTCTTCTTTCTCTGTGTTTGTACTGTCTACAAAGAGGAATGAGTGTAAATAAAGTGAAGAAAGAGGAAACCTACCTAAGAACTAAAACGGCATTTACAGGCACATAAAAATGCGAGTAGCCTCGTCGGAGGCTGCTCGATTTCGCGAAAGGAGGGAGTATTGTAATGGCCCGAAATTGGGGGGCCATTTGCAAATTATTTCGCGGAGGACAGGGCTGTTTGCGAGGCAGAGGACGATGCACAAACAGCCCTGTTTTTCATAAAATGGGAGATCCGGGAGGAGGAGAAGGAAAGGCAATGACCGAAAGACTGGCAAATATGAATAAACACCATTAATGGAACGCTCACGGGTTCTAACTTTTCGAAGGGGGGGGTCTAGTTTAAAAGATATGTTTTCGCGGAATGCCCCCCACCTGGGCTTTTTGAACGTCTCTACGTCATTCGAGAGACACTATATAAAGGTAAACCGGGAGATACTTGAGGT
Source organism: Ischnura elegans (assembly GCF_921293095.1). Taxonomy (NCBI): domain Eukaryota; kingdom Metazoa; phylum Arthropoda; class Insecta; order Odonata; family Coenagrionidae; genus Ischnura; species Ischnura elegans. The sequence continues at coordinate 39,500,594 of NC_060256.1, forward strand.
CTTCTACTTCGAGTCTTCGACTACTTCGGGGTGAAGTTTTGATCGCGAAAGGCGTGATTGTGCACGCCTTGATTATTGTAAACTCTTGTCTCGCGCCTGCTTGGCTCGTCGATACCCGCTTCCCGGGCCTTTTGCTTTCGTTTTCACTCTCTTAATACTTTGCTTTTAGGCCCTCTCTTGTGGGCCATTTTCGCCAACAGCTTCCGTTACTTGCGAAATTTAGACTTCATAATCCCTTCCCCCTCCGGGAATTTGGGACGCGTCTCACCAAGAGCAGAGGAGGTCGCTATGCCGGACATCCACCGGATTTTGCGGAAAGACTTCGCGACTACATCAACACCCCCACCATCGAACGTCAGCAACGGCTCGCATACATCATCGCGGCAGCGGCAGCAGCGCCCGGCGGAAGAGCTGACATCCCGACGGCGCAGGTGGAGAGGATGCTGTCGGAGGCTGAGGACCTGGAGGAGACAACGGAGATAGGCGGCACCGCGTCATTTCTCCCTTACATTGGAGGGGCACTGCTGCTACTCGTCATCCTACTCATCGTAGGCGGCCTGATCATCCGCCGACGGAGGAGGAAGGCGACCAAGTCGACACCAGTGCCAGCGGCACGAGAAGGAACGGAATGGCTTCAACTCCACTCGGCGCCTACCCCAAGGCTCATCCCAGCGCCTGCCGAGGAGACGGTGTGGCGACACACGCGCGCACCGCCCACCGCCCCCTTGGCCCCAGCGAAAGAAGAAGAGACGAAAACGCCCCCGGAACCAGAGAGCCCCCTTCTTCAACGGGGAAGAATACCCCGACCCCTATAGACTAATCTCATTTTTTTAAATTTTTTTGTTTTCTCTTCGTTCGTTTTATTTTTGTTTGCTCTGTGTCACAAACTTTTGCACGGGATATGGACTAATGTGTGGTTGTATATATAAACATTCTTTTTTCTACTTTCCAAATTGTCTAATGTGTTTGGTACTCATTCCTCTTTTTTTTTCTCATCTCCATTTATAGTCTATTGATATGCCAGTGCCGCAAGCAACAAAGCAAGGGTGGAGGTCAGCGGAGCGATGGGGGGAGTTCTGGGTAGAGGTAGACGGAATCCCCTGGGAGGCTGACCCCTACCAGTGGAGGGAGGACCTCGTATACGCGGCCCGCCCATTGGAGAGCCGGGAGTAGGGCAACGGCGACGGCCCCACCTTCTGGTTGCGGTACGGGACGCGGGAGGTAACGGAGGCGGTCCTCCTATTTTGCAGAATGCCGGTGGCGGGGGCACCAGGAATGTCAGCGAGGCTGTGCCATCCCCTTCAAGTGCGGGGATTATGAACATTGTGGTGGGGGGAGTGAAAAAAAAACGAACATTTTTTCTAATTATAAATCATGTATTAAATATATATAACTTCAAGGACAGCTATGTGTAATTTTCTTTCTTGGCATTATTACTTCTTCTTTTGCTGTCCTTTTTACGGGAACCGATTGGTTCCCGCCTTTCTATTTGTGTGTATTTTTCTTTCTTCTTTCTCTGTGTTTGTACTGTCTAAAAAGAGGAATGAGTGTTAATAAAGTGAAGAAAGAGGAAACCTACCTAAGAACTAAAACGGCATTTACAGGCACATAAAAATGCGAGTAGCCTCGTCGGAGGCTGCTCGATTTCGCGAAAGGAGGGAGTATTGTAATGGCCCGAAATTCGGGGGCCATTTACAAATTATTTCGCGAAGGACAGGGCTGTGTGCGAGGCAGAGGACGATGCGCAAACAGCCCTGTTTTCCATAAAATGGGAGATCCGGGAGGAGGAGAAGGAAAGGCAATGACCGAAAGACTGGCAAATAAGAATAAACACCATTAATGGAACGCTCACGGGTTCTAACTTTTCGAAGGGGGGGGGGTCTAGTTCAAAAGACATGTTTTCGCGGAATGCCCCCCACCTGGGCTTTTTGAACGTCTCTACGTCATTCGAGAGACACTATATAAAGGTAAACCGGGAGATACTTGAGGTCTTCTACTTCGAGTCTTCGACTACTTCGGGGTGAAGTTTTGATCGCGAAAGGCGTGATTGTGCACGCCTTGATTATTGTAAACTCTTGTCTCGCGCCTGCTTGGCTCGTCGATACCCGCTTCCCGGGCTCTTTTGCTTTCGTTTTCACTCTCTTCATACCTTGCTTTAAGGCCCTCTCTTGTGGGCCATTTTCGCCATCAGCTTCCGTTACTTGCGAAATTTAGACCTCATAATCCCTTCCCCCTCCGGGAACTTGGGAAATTCCTCGCGCCCTACCCATCGCTAGACCAGTATTTGCCAGTCTATCGCCTGTCGCCACAGCGTGCTGCCGCCTTCTCCTGCCTCCAGCCTCCCAGGGTGATTCGTGCCGTCGCCGGAAATAAAGGTAGAGTTCCTTTTTCTTTTATTAAAATGCAATCCATGTACTATCATTGATACCCGACGCCAAGGGCAAGAGCCCACGTTAAAATAGTTCGGATTCGAGTCCCGGCTTATCCGGGGCCGGGTCGCGACACCTGCACCGTGCTCAAGAGAGGGCCAGGGACTCGCTCCGCCGGCATTCTCGACGACAAGCGCTACAGACGGGCGCCACAGCTTCGGCTGAACCCCGCTCTGCACCTTGGTCGTCAGAGCCGGGACCTATTAGCCCTCCCCGCTTGGTGCGTGGCAGCCGCCACACCGCACCGCCGCCGGATGACGCGCCGCCCACGACGCCGGGGACCCGCCAGAAGGCCGCCCCGCCTGGAAGCCACACGGGCTTGGCGAAATAGCCTGCCGCCCTGCCCGGATCTGAGCCCGCTGCCGCAGACGCCGCCGCCTGCAGCCCCTCGAAACCCCGCCGGCGCCGTACGAGGACTTGTCCCGAGACCCCTGCGGACCACCGATCCGCGGATCACCCGGGCGCTGTTTGGGTCCCCCGCCCGGAAGCCCAGGGAGCGGACCGCTCCAGACTCCGCCCGCAGTGACGCCGGCTCGTCTTAGGACCGCCGCGTGTTGTTCTTGAACTTCGTGCTTGTTTTTTTGCACATTTTTTTACGTGTCGTCGGCATGCCGAAGACACACCCTAAGCGTACCATGCTCAGCCAAAAATAAAGGCAGGGTCAAGCGTCCTTGGCGTTTTTCTTTCTTTTTTTTCTTCCCATTTCACGGACGCCCTGGTATGCTGACAAGGTCACAGGCCGATCGCCTAGAGCGGCCGTCGACAAGGTCTTTAATGCGGGGATCGTGATGGTAGTGGGTCCTCGCGGAAGGAGAGAAGGAAAAATAAATATTTTGTCGTTTGTATTGCGAACAAGTGCAATTTCTAAAGATCCGGTGCAAGTTTTTGGCTCGTTAAGACGTCACCGAGGAGGGAGATTTGACTGTGAGAGGAATGAGTTGTTCGTGGGGGGGAACTCTGAGAAATGCAAGCACGTTAGGCATTTGTATTGGTAAGTTTTGGATACATAATTTATTTAGCAATAATTTTATCTAAAACCAAATACTTCTGCTGATTGTGATGTTATAAATACCACTTTCATTATTATATCTGGTCATTTATTGCACTAGGAATGATATTGAAAGTTTGGAAGAACTATCGTCCACAGACGTGTAATGTCTCTGGACGCAGCGGCAGAAGAAGGACGCTAGTGCTAATTATGGTGCTACAAAAATAAAGGAACTTTGCCATAAATGCAATGTGAAGAGAATAAGTACACGCCTCAAGGCTTCGGAGATTAATGCCCGAAGACCCTATAAGCGGCATGCCCGGATTCTGCACTTGCACTTCACCGGTAAGATTTGCCACCTTTTTATTAAGATTTTACGTTATTTTTATCGGGCCATTATTATTTTTTACGTGTGGGACATGAGGAATGAGCATTACGCTAACAGGGATAGGAGGAACGGGGCCTATAATGCCCTCCTTGGCATTTATAAAACAGCAAATTCCAATGCAACGGTATCGACCCTGAAGAAGCTTGAGAATATGCGAACGGCATATAAAAGAAAAGAAAAAAGGTAAGAAATGGTAAATAATCTTTTTATTCGTTCGTTTTATTAGTAAATATTCTATGAATTTTGAGGTTAATTTTGAGGTCAGTCCACAAACTCTCCGGACCTTGAGGTGCTGCGGATTATTTTACGAGGTTGTCTCCTCGGTAGGCTCGGGTCTGTGGGGGCGCGGCTCCACAAAGGAAGAGATCGCTCTCTTCCTCCGTGCGGAGACGTTGATTAGTACACCTACTTCCCCGGATAGGTTGGATGGCCGTGAACAACGGCTCATTTTCACAATACTGGCAGCCAAATGCAGGAGAGAGATGAACTCTGACCCGCCTTCCTGGTCGAGTCAATAGTGCCAAACTACTCGTGTCTTTTCCTTTGGTTTTCAGAGTGGGGCAAAATACATGGCAGTATTTTCTCTTACATGTTAATGGTTTTTAGTTTTACCATGTGCAGTTAGTCAAAGCTGATTCAACGGCAATTAAATATGTGTGTTAGGTTCATTTATGATCTTAAAAAAGATGAACATATATCCCCTTATTTCTCTAAATTAGAATGGCTTAAAGCAAAAACAAGGAGGCAATACATAGTAGTAGTAGTGTTTCTTTTATAGGGTGCGTCGGCGGCTAAGGCCATTTTGCACCACTCACTGACTGGTATTGATAAAGGGGATTAGGCCCGTTCTGAAATAAACGTGTCAATAATTTGCAAGAGGTATCATTTATATTTTATTTTTTCTCCTTTTTCTTGACCTTATTTTAATATATAAAATGATGTTTCCTGGAGTTTAGGTCAATGAATTAAAAGTTAGCAGCCAACGTTTCGTTTTATTTTAAAAACATCTTCAGGGCTATGTTAGAAAAAAAAATTGTGAAACAATATAAAATGCAGAGAATTAGGCAATATACAATATATATACATAAAAAAGGAGCAATCAGGTTTTTTTATAAACAATATAATTTATAGAAATATATATATAAACATATATATATATATGAACAGAATGGATTATACAAAAAATTTTGGACATACCTCTAAACTTTGAATACTTTTATTGATATTTGGTTTCTACGGTATTGCCACAACCTAGGTTACCATTAATTTTGATGTATTAAATAAAAATAAATTTTGCTGAGGTTATCGATGCCTGTTTTTTTATTACAACAATTTTTTGTTTTTGAAATATAAATCATTTCTTTAAAGTCTTTTTTTCAATTTAATTTCATGATCCAAAATTTCGGCGTTCTCAAAATCAAAAATATGGCCATTGTTTATGCTATGGCTAGCAAGAGCACATAGAGTTATACCACCTTTTATTGTTGATTTGTGTTGTGAAATTCTATTTTTTAAATATTGCGATGTTTGTCCTATATAACAAGTGTCACAATCGAGGCAAGAAATTTTATATATTATATTACTGTTTAGATTTTTAGGGGTCTCAGATTTTATTTTTGTGTATAGGAGCTTGTTTAGAGTGTTATGATTCTTGTGTGCAATTTTATAATTTATTGTTTTGAATACGTTCGTAATTTGTTCAGATAATTTACCAATATAGATGATTCCACGGTATGGGGATGTTGTATTTGCTGAATCATTTTTGTTTAGTGAATTTTGAGTACGTGAAAATCTAGTGTTGTTTTTGTGAAGTATAGAATGAACAAGTTTTTTTGGAAAATGGTTTTTCTTTAGAATATCCTCAATTATTTTAATGTTTTTTTCGTGAAATATATTATCGCTCAAATTCAGAGCTCTAAATTTTAGTGCAAGCGCTACATTTACTTTATGTTTAAGAGGGTGATGTGATTGGAAATTTAGAAATCTGTCCGATTTGTGTGGTTTCTTCCACCAGTCTACTTGAATGGATCCATCGTGATTTCTAATTGTTAGCATATCAAGAAATGGTAGAGTAATAAAAAAACAGACATCGATAACCTCAGCAAAATTTATTTTTATTTAATACATCAAAATTAATGGTAACCTAGGTTGTGGCAATACCGTAGAAACCAAATATCAATAAATGTATTCAAAGTTTAGAGGTATGTCCAAAATTTTTTGTATAATCCATTCTGTTCATATATATATGTTTATATATATATTTCTATAAATTATATTGTTTATAAAAAAACCCGATTGCTCCTTTTTTATGTATATATATTGTATATTGCCTAATTCTCTGCATTTTATATTGTTTCACAATTTTTTTTTCTAACATAGCCCTGAAGATGTTTTTAAAATAAAACGAAACGTTGGCTGCTAACTTTTAATTTATTGACCTAAACTCCAGGAAACATCATTTTTTATATTTTATTGAAAAGTCGAGTTGAGTGTAGGAATGCTATCAGTCGGGAAATGTTTTCGGGAGTGTCTCCTAGTACCTCAGCTAGGTTGACTCCGAGGTTGTGATTCACCCGTGCAGTACGATATCTTGCACAGTCCGTCAGGATATGTCGCACTGTTAGTGGACAATCGCAATTTAAGCATTGGGGCTGTATTCTCTCTTCGGTGAAGAGGTAGATACATGCTTGCCTCTTTTTTATACAAACTTTTTAATTGCAAACAGTCAGAATACATTATGCAATTTTTTCAGAGTAAAGAGAAATATCGCAATGTTGTAACTAGATTATCAGCTGATTTTTTAATTGTTCCTCAACATCGTACCACTGCATTTGATAATTCATTTTCAGTTGTTGGGTCAAGGCTATGGAATGGTACTCCAGAACCAAGCAAAACCGCAAAATCGCTGATGTCTTTTAAAAATCTAATGTTCACTAAAATGCTATTGCAAGAAAAAATGTAATTGTACCAATATGCCACTATATTCTGTTGCAATTTATTTTTTCTGCATGTATCTTATTCTTCTGTGCATTGAGCTCTAACATGAATGTAAGCCCTTGTATGTTCTTTGCGGACCATAAAGGTCCAAGAGCAATAAATATTTCTGAAAAAAAAAAGCTTTTGTGATTTCCTCTTATGTATGCATTTTAGTTGTATGTACCTATAAAGGCGGCCATAATTCGTAATTTTCTCATTCAGAATGATTTCTGGCTATTGAAATAAAATGAATTTGCACTTTTCTACGAGTTCATCTTAAATTATAATTTTTATATAATAAAAAACCGACATCTCAAATCAGCATTTATGCAATTGCACAGATTGGTGTGCGAAAAATTTAACGTGGGCAAGGCGACGGCCCTACGAACCATCCTCCGGGTGTGCTACACAGTGTCCGTTACCCTGCCAGGCCCCCTTCGTTAAAATGTGGCCATCGGGGGATACGGGCCAGAGTGTGTAGGAGGCGTTTCTGGGAAAATCGAGATACGAGGCATTGTCGGAGACAATGATGGAACCCCCATCAAAATTACAGCGCCGAGGGTGGATCTCCAGTCGTATGTTACCCGCATGGATGTGAATGCAATGCATTTGTAGGTTAGTTCTAGTGATGCGTGGATCTGTGAAGGGAACTTAGTTAATACTCTGTAATCTGTGCTCGCGGTAAGCAAGATTATTCTAATTTTTAATATATTTGCAGAATAAAATTCAAAACTTTGCGGAAAAGAACGAAAAATATTCCCTCGAAAAGTCATCCAAGGAAGGTTTTTTTTCCATGCGAGAAGGCGGAAGTGATGCAGAGAGCAGTGGATGTTCCGAGAAAACCTGTGAATAAGGAAGCGGAATTGGCAGTGCTCCAAGAACGTGCAAAAGCTTTGGAGAGAGAAATAAAGGAGGGATAAGCTTTCAAAGCTGACAGAAGTAGAGATGCATCAATCTAGCGATGGATATCTCTCTGGAGAGAATGGAGGAGATGATCCGCTGTGTACGAGCACGAGAGTGTCAACACCGGAAAAGATTTTCGTATATGTTCCAGATAATCCTCCTTTAAGAAGGGAATGGTTAATTGCCGCTCGGGCAATGACTTTCGTACAAATCAATTTCAGTAACTGTTAAATATGAGGACGGTAAGGCGGAAATTGTGCCAGTTACTGATATATGTGACCTGGTGGCTAATCGAGGGTATGCAAGAACCCCTTTCCAACCTACACTTTGAAGTCGGGAAGTGGTACAGCGTGAGGACTGCGGGCAGTACTGATTGCCGAAAGTGTTCGTGCTAAGCAAAAATTGGAAGGATAGCAGGTAAGTTTATGATCTTACCCAACCCCATCCTGTGTGCTGTGAGTGGTTTTCTTAATACGTTGGCCGATTCTTTTACGCGGGGCTTCGAACAGTATGTTTCTCTCAATCGGATAGTCATTCTTTTTCGAATTAGAGCATAAGCTATTTAGCCATCTCGCATTCACGTTCTCGAGAAATTCATATATTTCATTTGTCTCATAATTGATTTGTCTCCAAAGAGGAATCGAGGATATCAAGCCTTCTATACTAGCCCGTAATGACAACCGAAGAAGTAGCATTCGACCCCTTGACATCCGGAACAGAACAGGAACTTGCCAATGGTTTTAAATTTGGCAAGACGATAGAACGTGGAAAGTAAGTGATTTTCCTAAGCGTGAGAGTGAGGTCACATTTACCTATTACTTTATGTAATGAAGTTTTTAAAATTCAATTACAAAATAATTTTAATAAGAAATCTAAACATAATTTAATACTAACTTCAGAAATGTCAGTCTGTGCGTGTCAGAGTGCAAAAAGCCACATGAATAGGTTACCCGCAGATTTTTGGTTGCTGCCGAAGGTGACACTGTGAAATCAAACCTATGACATCCTGGCATTCATTTTTATTCCCCCAAAGCTTATCGATATGTTCGAGAGCATTTCAATACCTGTTATCAAATCCCAAGGACCAAATGCAAACGCCGCAGCACTGTGGATGGTAAGCCAGGTACAAGTCACTGGTAAAGATATTGATACTCAGGTTCCTGACTCTTTTTACCAGCAATGTTTAATTGATAGCATGACAATTAGGTGCAATGATTTGCTACTTGCAATAGAGATTTAGTAGGGTGTGTGTAACTACGACAATTAATATAATTTGTGATGGAAATGTTACCATTGCCAGAAATTCATCTTCCAGGGACGCACCAATATCAGAGAGCTGTTGAGCCACTGACATAGCTTTAGTCACATATTCCTCCGTGCTGGGAAAGCTATCCAATTTCAGTACAATCAGCATCTGAAGAAGCCAAAGACACCATGTCAGGGCTCTATCCTTGTAAGAGGCATCTCATGGAGGAGCGAGATACTTTCTCACTTCCATTGATAACTGTACTCAGATCTTCGGGTACTATATACATGACATCTGAGGATGAAGAGTTTGAATGTTTCAAACAATTTAAATCACAGGTGCAGAATGAGACGGGGCTAAGAATTAAAGCAATAAGGACTGACAAAGGGACAGAATGTCAACAACAAATTCAATAGCTTCTTATTGGATTGTGGAATCCTTCATGGAAATGGCACACCCCATGCTCACAATCAGTGATGCTGAACTGAGTAGGCATTACTGGGATATGAATGAATGTCAGTAGATAAAACTTTTTAAACAAGATAGAATAACAAAGTGTTGTAACAAAACCATGCATTATCTATAGTGATAATACATCTCCCATTGCTATTGCCCATAATAGGATTATTTAATCTATATGTAGTGTAAAAAGTTTATGTAACATGTATGTACATATCCTTTCGTTTGCAGAACAAGTTGTGACTAAACAACAACTTGTAATCTTTCATGTATTTACTAAAGATTCGCAACACTCTCACCTAAATAATTTTTCCAATGCTTACTGTAATTTATTTTGAGGAATCCCAACGCAGGCAGTGCCTAAAAGGGATTCATAATTTATCCATTTCTACTCAAATTAAAAAAATCCTTAAACTGTTGATAGTAAGGATAAATATATTATAACTAAAGGACTTTTTAAAGATGTATTCAGTTCAATTTAACTTTTAAAATGTGATCATACAGACAACTTTCCTGTGACTAAAAAATGCAAGTATTAATGCTCTGTACCACGTAGGTAGTACTGTTCCACCTCTATTCATTCATAAAGGTCATCCTCACCCTTTTAGTCGCCTTCTACGACAAGCAGGGATACTGCGGGAGTATTCTCCAATCCCCAAACCCGCAGGGGTAAAAAACCAGGCCAAAAACTTACCATCTAACAACTAAGCAAAATATCCAATTTAGGCGGTCCTAGTAAGTAATCAAGTACTCAGATTACTTGTAGTAATAACTTACACAATAATTTGTTCTTGATCCAAGAAGGCTATTCGGGCTTCCAGCCGGGTGGTCTCTCTCCATTCTGCCGGCGTTTCAGATCTTGAGTCATGTTCCATCCTCAGGGCTGATGACGCTCTTGTACAAAAACTTACTTAGAACTTTACTTGTACTTAGAACAAAATATAATTTTTACGCGTGATTTACTCCTCACAGTTAAAGCGGAATTATAACTTTCATTGCAACCGGTGATTACTGAACTGATTTACCCAGGATTACAGATAACTGCAAATCCCTGAGTACCACAATTTGCTAGCTTACGTTCGGCCACCCTTACGTTTTAGCTTACTTCAAATGGGTACAAAATATGACTTGTGTTGAAGCTGTTGTAATTGTATATACCGTAAGTGAATTAGTAACTTTCACAATTTCTAAAACAATATTATTCCTTGTAATTATTGCATTATTCGACAGTTGCCAGGTGGTCTCCAGAGTGGACATTCTTACAAATAATTGTAATTTTATTGATTAATTTTTAAGACCAGCTATTTTTACTTGTAGTTGATTAGTTTTTTCACGAAATAACTTTAATTGAGTCAAGTTACTTTTTCTCAAAACTTTTGCCAACATTGCATGTACATTTCCTCAGTGTTTCCAAAACCTTCATGATAAAACAAGAGATAATATTATCCTGGTAAAACGCTTGAGTTCAGACTCCTAAGAAGACACATTGACAATATCTAGCTGACCAACATGTAACAAGTCTAAGGAAACATGCTTATGATCTAGTAACTTTTAGAAGTAAGTAAGAATTTACACTTCAAGAGTGTCAATATAATAAATTATGATTGGCAATATGAATTTTGTTTTGGACCTATTTATTAAGAACTTCTTTAATTAAAATTTTTGAATGGGTCGAAGTTTTTAACTGGTCCCTTGATGTTCAAATTGTCCAAATTCACTGTATTTGGTTTTATTTCTCATGACAGAAAAGCTTTGAAAAAAAGAATTCACTAAGTGAGAGATCTACAAAAATGTTTACATTATGCATTTGTACACATGCGAAAACATATCTGCTAAATTGAAGTATGATAAAACAGACATTTAAAATACTGGTGTCACATTAAATTAATTTCTGCAAAAATGGAGTCGCCAAAGAATGCACTCCATTGACACATGGTTGCTAGGTATATTGCTCAACGCGCCATCACTACTAACTACTATGCTGCAGACTGTATGAGTGCTAAGTTTTCGTTCGTCAATATTTTTAATTTGCCTAATGAAACCTGCTAAGCGAAGGAATGTAAGGCACACCAATAATGGCAGAGTTAACTGTTCTCATTGATATAGAATGAGATATTTGTGAAGCATGTTTTTTTAAAAGCACCTGGAAATATCCAGATGGGGTGCTATTAAGAGAAATTACTACAGAGAAAAAGCTGCAATGTAATGCACAGAAACATTTGTGATTTATGATTGCGTAATCCTGGAGACAGAATCATGGCAAAAATTTTCTTATGAGAAAAACTTCTACGTATATGTTAACCATATTTCATAGAGCGTGGAAATATTTAAAAATTTTAAAAAGCACTTTTTCCTAAATTACTTACAAATTACTGTGATACAGGCTGATTATTAAAGGCTCTCAAAGACCTATTATTAGATCAAAAATTTTAAAAAGTGACCTTAAGTAGCGGATTCACCATGTTTATCCATTTATAGGACCTATTTTTACGCTTATCATGAATCAATTCATCTCCATCGCCTCAGAAACACTGTGATGAGAACTTTCACAACTAAAAACCAACAATGGAGAATAACAAGCACCAATGCCCTGGATAGGGACAATCTACCCAAGAGGGTGTAAAACCTGTGACCTTCAGTTTGGTAGGGTAGGACTTCACTCTGCCACAACCACCAACAATAGAATAATAATACTACAATATGATAAGGAGAGAAAAAGAAAGGGTAGAGAGAGGACTGGGGAAAATAAGAACACAAGAATATATGTAATTTGGAGGGAATGAGAGTAATCAGGAGAGAGTGGGATGAAGTTAAACAAGAACCTACTGGAAGTAGGCCAATCAAAAAATCTACTAACCACTCAAAAGGTAGGTATCAATGAGCTAAGAAATTAAAAGACAAGTAGGTTCCTCTTAATTTATTTATTGGCTGACAGTACACATAGGCCAATGATAAAAAGTTGATTAACTCTATGAATGTAACAATGAGCATAAGGAGATTTTTGCAGAACCATCATTTGATTTAAAGGTGGTTACATGCTACATTCACACATACAAGTTAATGTGTAAATGTATGAACGTTAGAATGAACGCCAAAATCCACCATGTAACCAATCATGACAGAAAATAGAACCTGTTCTTATACCGATCAAGCATTCATACATATTCTGTTCCAACCCACCAAAAGAATTCATGAATTCACACATTGACTCATACATGTTATTTTACCGTGTAACCAGGCCTTAAAGAAATGATTGGCAGATAATACAATTTGTACACCTATCTAGCGAAAAATTAATGGCACTCCAGGTAAGATCAAAAGTTGGCAACGGTATACAGTCCGGCCGCCGAGAGTTGTCCGTTGACAGCTCAGAAGAAGGGGTGGGGAACCCTTTGCCAAAACGGTTTTCATCCAATCCCTGTCCCCCAAACGCACCTCACACCCTCGCCTAGTCAAGCAACGTTGTCACATGCTAATGAATCACCGAAACAAAACTTTCCATAGATTGCTATTTTTCTCAGTGAGGGCTGAGTAGTAGGAAAGAAAAGGATAACAAGGTAATGCTGACCGCGACTCTTCCGTTGGCCCTTCACGCCCGTCGTCCCTTCCGGCTCCTTTCTTCACGGAAACCTTTTGTTTACATTTGAGGCGGGCGTTTCCATTTCTGACTTGGCAACATTGCCCCCTACCCCTTCTAGCTGTCAACGGACAACTCTCGGCGGCCGGACTGTAGTTTTATCGAATCGCCAATTTTCATCAGATCTTCACCAAAATTAGTAGTCAAACCTCTTTAGAACTAACCTCTGTTGAAGACTAGTTCTCTATACAGCGAAAAAAAGTTACGGTCCCGATTTTCTTCCCATACGTTATGTGTATTTTCATCCTCTGTACAACGAAACTCTGTACAGCAAAAATTTCTTTAGAATGAAATAAACTTTTGGCCTCGAGTCAATTATTTTACCTCTTTAGAGCGAAATAATGAAGTTTGTGATTACGTATCTTCCATTTCATTGATATCATTTACGCTCTAGATAGACGCATTAATTTTTTCGAAAAGGGAGTACATACTTCAATTTTTTCCTCATCGCTGAATCCATGAATTTGTTTCCTTGAAATATGATTAATAATTTGGATGTGATTAAAGGTTGTGTTGATTGATCATTGTCACTAACAAAGCACTATTACCTTAATTTTTCAATTAAGCATCGTCTGCACTTTGTTTTCACATGACGGCCGTCATGCAGTGGTTCGATTACGTAGGTATCGACTGAAACTATCGACCTATCGATTACTGACTATATTCGCTATTTCTGCGAAGTTTCACACGCCGAGTTAGCAGATGAAAGTCCTCGGGAGCAACAACTCTTTTAAAAGTGACGTTAAATACATTGTCAAGTAGTAGTGAACGAAAAGTTAAAAGGTACCATTAGCAGTCCATCAGAATGTGTTTTATGGTTAACTTTGAGGATCTTTATCAAATCTTTCTTCAACTCGTAGGGACTTCACAGAATGACACCAAAAAGAAAGCAATTCACTCTCGAGCAGAAAATTACCATTTTAAAAGACATTGACACAGGAATGAAGAAATTGGACGTGGCCAAGAAGTGCGACATATCGCAGTCTTCATTGACAACAATTTTAAAAAAGAGAAACAAAATAGAAATAAGCACCATGTACAACGCTGTGAATGCCACGAGGAAGCGATTACGGGCCGCAACTTACGATAAGGTTGATGAAGCAACATTTAAATGGTTTTTACAAATACGAAGTTTGAATATCCCTGTCACTGGACCTCTAATTTGCCAGAAAGCCAAGCAATGGGCCGTGACTTTAGGTGAAGACGGATTTTGCGCATCACAAGGCTGTCTTGAAAAGTTTCGCACTCGCCACAATATTTTGTGCAAGGGAATATCAGGAGAAGAGATGTCTGCACCGGCAGATGCCATTGCTCAGTGACAGAGTGGAAAATTAAAGGAGATTATGGCGAGTTTTCCCCCGAAAAATATATTCAATGCTGACGACACGGCTTTTATGTATCGGCTGCTACCTGAGAGGACAATGGCTGTAAAAACAGATAAATGTAAAGGTGGGAAAAAGGCAAAAGATCGCATCAGTCCTTCTCTGCTGTAATGCAGATGGGACTGAGTTGTTACGACCCTTAGTGATAGGAAAGGCGAGAAACCCACGTTGTTTTAAAAACATTAGAAGTTTACCAGCAGATTACAGGGGGAATAAAAAAGCATGGATGACTTCTGAATTATTTCAGCAGTGGGTTTTAGAAATTGACATGAAAATGAGAGCACAAAAGAGAAAGATTGCTCTTTTATTAGACAACTGTACGGCTCACAACTCTTGTGATATAAATAGGCTTACAAATGTGAAGTTGTATTTCTTCCCTCCGAACTGCACTTCCTGCCAGCAACCTTTAGATATGGTTATTATTTGATCTTTTAAATCGAATTACAGATCAAGGATGCTGCATCGAATCGTAATTAATATTGAGAGGAAAATGGACAACCCTTATTTTATTAACTTAAAACGAGGGATTGAAATGGCTACTGGTGGTTGGTGGAGTGTGACTCCACAAACAATAAGGAACTGTTTGAGAAAGGCAGGCTTTGACTTCAATAAAGAAGAAGAAACTGAAGCAGGTCCCAGTAGAAGCAGTAATTACATTGGCATTGATGCAGTCTGGGAGGAGTATATTTTGAGAGCAGGAGTGCAAACTGATGTGACTGCAGATGATTTTGTATCTGCTGATGAGGACGTACCAGTATTCCCTGAAGTAACAGATGAGGATATTTTACAGGAAGTTATGGAAAACGATCCATCTGAGAGTGATGAGGATGAAGGTAACCCTGAGAGAGAAATTACTACAAATGAGGCCCTTGCACATATTGAAACCCTGCAGAAATTTTTTTACCTGAGAGATTCACCTGTTGAGCATTCCCTGATCTTTCTCGATCAACTGCGGCATCTTTGTGTGAGATGGTCCTTGGAAGGAAAGCAAACCATTCAGAAAAATTTACCAGATTTCTTTAAATAAGTTTTATTTTAATTTTGAGAGCATCAGCCATCTAAATTCTATAAAGTTCTATTTATGTTGATAGTGGGATATGTTTTTATTTTTATGCAAAAAGTCAATTTGCTGTTTGATAATTACTATCCTTTTGTTTGCACAGTTTTGTGTCTGTTAAAGAGCATTTAAGTTACTTGTTTTAAAGCTTTCTTTAGTTTTACAAATTCCATAAATTCCACGGAATGCCCACATATTGTGATATTATCTTTAATATTTAATAATTCTCTTAACTGGCTGTTACCAGTAAGACTGGGATATATCTTCTTGAATTTAAAGTTACCTGAAGTTGTAACATATTATTATTTATAAAGAATTCTTCAATTTTGTGAGTGAAATAGAGAAAGTTATTTGTTAATGCCACAAATAATTTAAAATGTCAATTATGTTGTATCCAGGGTGGTAGCCCTGTCCCAAGGATAAGACATGTGAGGACGGGGCACGCCCGGCAGTTGTTGGCGGGACTACGCCATGCGTTGTATCGTGCATAGCCCAGAATTAAAAGTTTATTTCCTAATGGACTCTTGTGTTTTCCTGCAATAGAACAATTTGGCGACGAGGATGGGATATTTGGAGTCCGATACTGTCGTGGGTTATGTGTCGTGTGGTTGAGGCTTTACGTGAGTTTCGGGAAAAAAAAACTGATCGGTCGACCGCGCCTGTGGTACGTGCCATTCTGTATCTTCACGGACCTATTGCCTAAATATGAGTATAGGAGTTTTTGATCAAAGTGTTGAGAGCATCTCGACCTACCTTCTGCGCCTAAACAGCTATATGAGGACATTACGTCCTCCTGTTGAGGATCTCGGCAAGAAGGATTTCTTAATTGGTCACATAGGAGGGGCAGCATTGGAGAAGCTAGCTGTGAATCTTCACCCTCTCACACCGGACCAGCTGACTTACGAACAATTAGTGGAGGAGCTTAAGACCATATTTACACCGGTGCGCTTCTTTCGTGCTGAGAGGCTGATCTTTCAACGTCGTGTTCGTGAACCCAATGAAAGTTTTTCGGAGTATGCCCTGGCGTTAAAGAAGTTGGCTGCCACCTGTGATTTTGGGAACAGTATGGAAGATAGATTAATTGACCAATTTCTGTATGGTCTTAATAGTGAAGAAATAACCACTAAATTGGCTGGCGAAAATGTTCCTTTTAAGAGATTCGTGGCCAAAGCGTGCTATATGGAAGGATCTGCGGAATACGCCAAAAGCACTGGGGATAGTCCTGCCTCAGTTTCGGTAATTAATAAGAGATCTCAACCTCACTGTAAGCCATTGTCACCAAAGAACATTGTGAAATGTTTTAATTGTGGAGGGCCTCACTATGCTAACTCATGTGACAAGCCTTTGAAGTGTACCCATTGTGGCAAGGACGGGCATTCAGTGAAATTCTGCCGTCAAAAGAGTAAAGATAAGTTCAAAATGAAAAAGATGGTAAAATCCGTGCTAGAACAGACACCAGAGGAATCTAGTGACGAAGACTGCCACAGGCATGTGGGGTTGTTGCAGTTGCATCAAGTGCAGGGAACCCAACGAAATCGGCGCACGTTGACTGTTCAGATTAATGGTGCACCTGTAACTATGCAAATAGATTCGGCCGCAGATGCATCCTGTGTAGGAGAAGATATTTATAAGAAACATTTAAGCCACTTGAAGTTGACGCCCACCTCTATGTTATACAATTGTTCCAGTGCCCCCTTATCATTACTCGGCGAATGTCAGGTTAATGTTATGTTTGAAGGAATTGAATATGTGTTACCTCTGGTTGTGCACAAAGGGAAGTTTCATTGCTTGATGGGTCTTCCGTGGCTAGAAGTGCTTCCTATAAATTGGTACAGTCTTTTCCCAAAGAAAGCTGTAAATGTGGTTGCCAATGGTAAAACTGTGTTAGAGGATCTTAAGAAAGAGTTCCCTTCTGTATTCTCTGGAAAGCCTGGGCTAATCAAGGGTTATGTCGCCCAGATTGTATTGAAACCAGATTCTGTACCAGTTTTTGTATCTCATAGACAAGTGCCTATTCCATTGCGAGACAAGGTAAGAAAAGAGTTGGAAAAAATGGTTGAACAAGGGATTTTGGAGCCCACGACCAACACACAGTGGGGTACTCCAATTGTAGTGGTCCCGAAATCCAATGGCGAGGTGAGAATCTGTGGGGATTACAGTTGTTCAGTAAACCGTTGTCTGAGTATGGATCATTACCCACTACCACTGATAGACGATTTGTCTTTACTAAAAGGTGAGTGTTTCTGTAAAATTGATCTTTCTCAGGCATATCTACAGTTAGCCGTTGGTAAAGAATCACAATCTATATTAACTTTGAGCACCCATGTAGGTTGTTTTAAAGTAAAGAGAATGCTGTATGGGATAGCTTCTGCGCCCGCTATTTTCCAGCAAACCGTTGAAAAAATCTTACAGGGTATTCCTAACTTATTTGTGTATCTTGATGATATTCTTATTTATGCTGAAAATTGGTGTGACTGTTCCTCTGTTTTAAAACAGGTATTAGGGCGATTGGCCCAACATAACATTGTCATTAACGTACCTAAGTGTGAATTTTTTGTTAACAGAGTCATATTTTTAGGTCATGTGCTAGATTCTCATGGGTTACATGTTGAAGAATCTAAGGTTAAGGCTATTGTGAATATGGGTGCGCCTTCAAATGTGTCTGAGTTGAGTAGTTTCCTAGGAGCTGTCAAATTCTATTATAAATTCCTCCCAGATGCATCTACTTTTATGGAACCCTTAAATAAACTATTGAAGAAAGATTTCCCTTGGTCTTGGGGTAAAGAACAAAAGGAAGCCTTTGCAAAATGTAAGACAGCCCTTAGTAGTAGCCAGGTACTTATTCCTTATTCCCTTAAGTTACCTATTAGACTAACTTGTGATGCCTCTCAAGTTGGGGCTGGGGCAGTTCTATCTCACATTCTCCCTTCAGGGGAAGAGCGCCCAGTGGGCTTTGCCTCAAAAACTTTTACCTCCACCGAACGCAATTATGCTCAAGTGGAGAGAGAGGCTGCAGCAGTAATTTTTGGTGTCACCCATTTTAACAAATTTCTTTGGGGGAGAGAATTTGAACTGGTTACTGACCACAGTTCTCTCACAATAATTTTTGGGTCAAAGACTGGTGTCAAGCCCCTCGCTGCTGCACGTCTTCAGCGTTGGGCAGTATTACTGCATGGCTACAGATTTAAGATTGTGTATAAAAAAGGGATAAATATCCCTCATGCTGATGTTTTAAGCAGACTTCCATTGGCAGATGATACACCAGTGGAGTCTCCTGAAAATGTAATATGTTTAGTTAAGACATTAGGTGTACCTTTGAATGCCCAGTCGATTGTGCTAGCCACAGAAAAAGATCCTGATTTATTAAAAGTACGGATGTACATCCAGCATGGCTGGCCCTCTAAATGTGATGATCTGCGGTTACAACCTTACTTTAAGAGACAGTTAGAACTCTCTATTAATAACCAGTGTGTCACCTATGGTTCGAAAGTTTGTATCCCAAAAGCTCTACAACGTGATGTCTTAAATTTGTTGCATGATCAACACCCAGGAATGAGTAAAATGAAAGCACTTGCTCGTGGTTATGTCTATTGGCCCACTCTTGACCAGGACATTGAAATTATGGTAGCTTCTTGTGAGCCATGTCAACAGGTCCAAAACTCACTTCCTCAAATACCATTTTCTCCTTGGGCATGGCCAAAATCTAAGTGGGAGAGAGTTCATGCCGACTTTTGTTATGTAGAAAATAAGACATTGCTTATTGTGGTAGATGCTTATTCTAAGTGGCCGATTGTTGCAATTATGAAGGAAACAAGTTCTTCTGCAGTAATTGAAAAACTTGAGTCCATGACAGCTGCATATGGGTTGTTTAAAGTGTTTGTCTCCGATAATGGCCCACCTTTTCAGTCCCAAGAAATTAGTGAGTTTCTTACTAGTATGGGTGCCAAACATCTGTTTTCTCCCCCATACTTACCAAGAGCAAATGGTCAGGCAGAGAAAACTGTGCAGCATGTAAAACAGGCTCTAAAGAAATCGGTGCTTGATAAATCATGTGAAGTATTGTCCTTGCAGCGTAGGATTAACAAATTCCTAATGGCTTATCGTACGACGCCACACACTGTAACTAAGATAGAACCTGCAGAGTTATTCCTGGGGAGGAAGCTTAGAACAAAGTTGTCCCTATTAAATCCAATGAGCATTGTGGAAGACCGGGTGACTTCCTGTAATGAGAAGGTGGCCTCCAAACATAGCACTAAATTACCGGAATTGAAAGAGGGTGATACGGTGTGGACACAGGGTGTTAAACACAATGTAAAACAATGGAAACCTGCGACAATAGTAAAGCAAGTGAGTGCCAAGTCCTTTGATGTCTTGTGTGATGGGAAACTAAAAAAAAATGTCTCCCTTCAATTCCTTCGTCCAAGAATTGTGTCCTGTGAAGATAAGAGAAATGAGTTTACCCCACCTGCTAATGTCAATACCGAGGAGGTTGCTAAAATCCCACTTCCCCAAAATGATATTTCCGAGTCAGACAGTCCAGGATCTGCTACCCATGAGAATACTCATGAACCCTTGCCTAGAAGCCCTGTATTGGCTAAGCCTTGTTCTACTCCCTTGAGTCGCCCATCACGAAAAAGGCAGCCACCAAAATATTTGAATGATTTTCTTATGTAATGTATCTTATGTTTTCATGTATTTAATTTTCATGTTTGTAAAGGGTTATTTTAGTGGAGGGGAGTTGTTGTATCCAGGGTGGTAGCCCTGTCCCAAGGATAAGACATGTGAGGACGGGGCACGCCCGGCAGTTGTTGGCGGGACTACGCCATGCGTTGTATCGTGCATAGCCCAGAATTAAAAGTTTATTTCCTAATGGACTCTTGTGTTTTCCTGCAATAGAACAAATTAAACTTGTCCCTAAATGTGCTCCTATCAAATCTTTGTATGATTGAGTTCAATGAGTGATTGGCTTTAAGTTCTTGCTATGTCAATGAGGCCATATCAAAGTTTTACATTTTTAAAATAAATTTGAGAAAATTTATCATATTTATGTGGGTAAAATATCTCATTTAAGTGAATTTATAAATAGATATCAGTCATTTATTTGCTAAAAAGCTTTTCAGTATATTAAAATGGGTCATAACTTCTGTAACAGGGATACCTCTGTATAACAAAAACCTCTATGCAACAAAATTTTTTCTTGGTCCCTAGAATTTTGTTATAAAGAGGTTTGACTGTATGCATAACTTTTTCACATTCTAAACAATCCTAGGGGTGGGCAAAAGCACTTAGAGTACAAATAAAAATTTACTAATTCATTACTTATCTTGGTGTCGGATGGGTAAATTATATGTTGCAGGAGCCATCATAGATGAGAAAAGACGATCGAAAACAAACTGTTGCGTTTGGGTATAGACGGGGCATGATGTGTCTTGTAAAGTATGCAAATTTTCCTCTCTACAATTTGTAAAATCTGAGCGAATGACTGGCTTATTCCTAGTGTACAGTCGTAGGACTGGAGGGGTGGGTTGGGTAGCACACGGCAGAAGCCGCACCGTTGGCACGGCTTCTTTCTAATTTATGTGTCGACTGACTCCGACAGACGGGCTTATGAAGGCATTAGCGAAATTATGTGGGCGGGTCGGATTATGCCAGAGTGGGTCGAGGCATGGTTTTTGTATTAAAAACATCAATTCGTCCCTCGATATTATATCAAAACCCTCTGATACAAACTAATTTGTTCACCTTAGCAAATTTAGTTTTCGATCGTCTTTTCTCATCTATGATGGCTCCTGCAATGTATAATTTACCCATCCAACACCAAGATAAGTAATGAATTAGTATATTTTTATTTGTACTCGAAGCGCTTCTGCCCACCCCTAGGATTGTTTAGAATGGGAAATAATTATGTATTTTGGTGAAGATCCAACGAAAATTGGCAATTCGATAAAACTACACCGTCACCCAAAAGTTGTGGAGACAGAGCCATTATACGAGTCAACAAATAGCACACTAAAATTTGCACAATCTCTTATATTTACCATTTAAACAATCAAGTATTAACAATGCAAAAATGTCTCTAATTCTTTGGATAGGTTTATTTTTCTGATAGTGACCACCCTTAATAACGATATCCTTACATCAGAAAATTCCATTGTTTTAAAGGATGCAAATTAATCAAAAACTAATCCATTCAGCCAAGAGTGAACATGAACAAATCCTAGCTATAAATAAGTGATGAAAGGAGATGCATCCACCCGCCGTAAGGATCCTGATACTGCGTCAAATATTTCACAACTTAACAAAAATAAGTCCCCCAGTAAATACTTTTAAGTAATACAATTTTCAAAATTTCTAATTAGGAAATATACAAGCACTGGGGTTCTTTAATTCAGAATGCAAAATTTCATGTGGTAAAACTGAATTTCTTTACAACACATTGGGTGCTTTCCAATCACCTTGTGCAGATTAGCTCACATCGCAACAGATTGAAACACATTAGCGCACAAAGAAACAGACGATTGGAACGCATCTGCGCTGATGTGTTTACAAATGGTGGACCGATCGGCGGCAAAAGTTGAATGTTCAAATGACCTGTAGCTTTTGAACTGACCTTCGCCACATGATCAATCAAGAAGGATGATAAATGTTCGTCTATATCATTTTGTATTTATATAAGCACTAGTAAGTATCAATTGAAATAAAATACTATGGAACTATCGCTACTTAATAATTACCTCTCCCGAACCGCTACTGTGCCGGCAGTTATACCAGTTATACTTCATTTCGCATTTCTGGATTGAGATACACATACAATAATAATTAATAATCCATATCACGCAGGTAAAGCCGTAAAAAATGTTAACACTGCATTATAAATCTGCCGATTCTATAGTTATTTTGCGGTACTGAATTACAATTAATGGAATAGAATTAACGCCACATGAACGTTAAAGGAAATTTGGTATATAATACGTCCGCTATCCATGTAAGCTAATGAAATAAATCTGCTTAGAATCTAAGCAATATAACATATTAGTTTAATAGCTTACATTCTCCATTTCTAATTTTTTTGATAAGGACAATTTCTCTAGAAAATCGACTAGCCTCCTCTTGCTATCGTCCTTTGCTCATGTTATATCAATCATTACGTTTGACGAAGATAATATTATATTTCCCAAATTACGAGCTTAATTAAACTTATGTAAGACATATACAGATCAAATTATAGTTTATTATTCTCAAATGATCATCATACTTATCAATGTGATGGTGGATTTCATTTTCCGTCAGCAATATATTTTCCCGCCATCATTAGTTTTGTCTGCTAGCGCAGACGAACAACGGTGCAGGATGTGTTCCCATCTGTTTAGCGCAGATGACGTCACAGGTGCGATTGGAACACGCTCTGAGCTAAACAGTTTCAAACAGATCAGCGCAGATACGTGATATGAAAGCACCCCTTATTACGCTTAAATACAAACACTCAAATTGTTCACCCTTCTACACCCCAATGTAACAGTAAAATATTTGGTTTCTGGATTGTACTACAAGTGAGGAATTTCAACGTTGACAATTACAAAAATAATAATGAAATGAAGATCAGCAAACCCCCACTTCGGAATTAAGCGACGTTATTGGCATAACTGAGTGCTGATAATTAAGAGGTAGAAATTTTCAAAAATCTTCCTACAGCGCCCACCAAATACACGTGGAGTGCAATCAGTGCTTACCGTACTCTCAAGAAAGTTGAATCCTTCCTAAATGTCGTCTAAGTTGTCGCAGTAAACCATGTCGGGCAGCAATTATTCGAATTATTCCATTAGCCACGTTTTCTTCACGGCCTCACTTCACTTTTTCAAGAATAGCCAACCGAGGTACTGGAATCTGTCTGAACTGACTCACCATCAAGAATTTTCCTTTTCTACGCTGCGAAAGATATAAAAATGCACACAATAAATTCTAGGCCGATTGTGAAAACAAGGTGAGTAGAATACGGGAAATATATATACACAACCACTTCACGGCATGGCTGAAATCAGGGATTAAAGTCTAAAAAGAAACATACCTTACGTAAAATTTACCACAGTAAATTCCCGTAATTCTAAACAATAGTCAACGGCTCTCATCTTCGACCTTGCTTGTACGGACAACAGCAAGCACTTGAACCACACACATTAACATGCACGTTACCATCACCGCCATGCCTTGCCATGCGACGCCATGATAGATGTCAATTGACGCCGGACAGTGGCGCCGACTCCATGGGGCCCGGGCCCCCTTAAAAATTCGTTATGGGTGTGAGGAAAAAATGTGTCAGGCTTGTTGATTTTCCCCGGAGTGTCCAGATATCGAGATTCAAGTTATAAGAGCGGGAATGTTGCGCATTAGAAATATCGTTTCGCGTTTATTACGTGCCATGTGTGGTCATGGCGGTACTTCCAAGGCGCTTGAATTATGATTACCAATGATGATTGACTATTATTCACGCAATATTTCAAAACTAGAAGATATTATTGATAAAAAAATTTGCATATTTATTTAAATAAACTCTCTTGCCATTAAAAATCAGATATATCTCAGCAGAATTTAAACTAATCCAATTTTATTAGCTGGAGTTGTGCAAAATGTAATATACTTTGGGTATTTTTAAGCGCAAATCAAGCTATTAGATAATATAAAGTGTATGGGAATGCAGTTAAATAATGATGAAACATATATTTAATATTTATTGAAAAAATATCCTTACAGATAAAGGACACTTATGTACAACATCGTATAGGAAGACATTTTTGCCAGTACAAAATTAAATATTTGGTATTGACCATAGGGTGTTGATTTCACACATCGTCACCCTTAATTAGACAAAAAAAACCTTTTTCATAGAGGTCAAGTTTTCTATCCAAAAAGAGTGAAGTGTTTCACCACATTACATACCTAGAATCTATCCTTTCTCCCACTCATATTTTTATATCAGCCATTCACAATTTTATTCATTATGGCAGTACAGAAACTTATTAATCTTTGAAATTATTGAAATTGGTAATAAAATTTGAAAAGCTTCCAATCTAATGTCAAATACAACACCATCAATTTTCCATAAAATTTAAGAGCTGACTGTGATTCCTATTATACCCTGCACACTGCGAAGGTTTTTAAGATATGCAAATGAAGCCGGTGTAAGTAATAATTCAATGAGAAAAATAAAATTTGACACAGCAAAATATAAAGAATGATAGCAAGATTTGGAGTGACCTCTGATTCAAAAGTATGAAGTGCATACTGATCATAATGAAGCACTAACACTGTAGGACCCAAAAGCATTGAAAAGATTACATAGGATTATAAAATAAGAAATTTTGAGACTTCAAATTGATTATACAATGCTGAAAAGTACAAAGTCATTCATAATTGTGGGAAACTCATTTCTTGAGAGTGATATATCATTATTTAGGTAAGTCGCAAAATGTACAGTCATGCATTTATGCAAGGTATCTTTTTTAATAATGCAAATAATCACAAATATGAGGAATGTAGAGAATTTTATGTCATCTGAACAAAATTCTTAAAATATTCATGATCACATCAATTTTTCATACGAGAAGCTAGTGGAGGCAACTGCGTAACTCCTTATATTTGCTGAATTTTCATGCCTCTTGCTATATAAATTGACAAAAAGCAAAGAAACTAGCATTGGCAAGGAAATTGAAGTCGGTGAAAAACAATTCTCTTCACTGTGACTCATTTTTCCAGAATTTGGATTCCAAAATATTTAGTTTTATCTTCTAATAGAGATTAGTGGTGAATATGTCTAAACTCCTATCTCACCAGCCCATCAATACAGCTCCTTCTCACTCAAAACCGTGATAAAGATGTGTATCCTATGCACACACCACATTATCCAACAGAAAGTTCTTCGAAAATAAATTTCAGTGCACATATCACATCAATAAATATTAATTCACAGTGATTTTCTTGGTAAAACAAGACTATAGACAAAAAGTAATCAACTAGATGTAATGCATGAAAAACAATAACAACAATTAAGAGAAATGCTAATCAGACCACATAAATCATGAAAGAGTAAAGAAAAAGCCATTATGAGGACACTATTTTCATTGCTTCACTTCATGTTCTATGCACACTTGATGCAATACAACTGACTTCTTCTGGCTAGAGTGGCCAGCACGTGGGAAGCATCACCAAGCCCATGTCAAGAACTAATGGGAGCACACACAAATAATATCCAACATAGTCAAAAATCTTTGACCAATCTCTCTCCACTTACATTCCATGTCAGCCTTAACAAACACTGGGCATTGAATAACTCCCCAGATTAGGTCCTAACAAAAGTATCTGTTTTTACATACGTTAAACTTAATCTTTCACCATAAGTTTATTATCACTTAAGCCTTGTCACTCTTTTATTGAAGTATACTTGCAATACATACTTCTCTGGTTATGAAGACTTTTTAAACAAGGAGGTATAGTTTCTCATGAGGTTTCCCCCTCCTTTTCAGTCGTTGGAGGAGGAGTGGTCACGGTTGTCAAATCAATAATTGAATCAAGGGCGATGAAATTTCTCTCTCCTTCTCCACCCTCATCATCTTCTTCTGTTGTGGTGTCATTCTGCCCTAAATTAACGATATCTGCTGCCTTCTTCCTTTCACTCAGAATCAATTGAAGAACGGGATCTACCTGCACCAAGTTTCCTTTGTCATCGTCATCATCTTCCCCTGAACCCTTAATTGTCTTCCTTTCTTCTGGTACGCGGGATATTACTTCATCACTGTCTGCACTAGCATCTCGCTGTGGCATCAATGTGGTCGAGTCTGCGACATCACCCGAGTCTGCAGTGGCAAAAAATGACTCCAATTGGGATGGTTCTGTTGTGGTCCTGAGGGTCTGGCCCAAGTTAGTCATCCATGAAGCAACCATATCGGCCAGGGAAGGAAGTGTACGCATCGTACTCATAACTGGCTCTTCCTCATCAGTCCTCTCCTCAATGACTGGTGCAGAACTGTCAGTCACTGTGTTGTCCGTCAAAGGGTCCGTTGATCCACTGAACTCGCCTTCTCTGGTGTCATCCTCGCCCTGGCTCCACTCCATTTCAGCAGGGGGTCGTGTGACCACCGCATTGGACTTGGTCCTCTCCCTGTCACCTTCTGGCTTGGTGGAGATCAATCCCACTCTGCTTGTACCTTCCCCTTTTGGCTCCGGGGCAGTGTTGGCTTTGGAGTAAGCCATGGCCATCTCTAGCATGGGTCCTTCACGAATGGGCACCTCCAATAGGTGGGGATTAATTGGCGAGGCAACATAGATGCTGCCAAGTCCCTTGATGCCACCATGGCCTCCTGGGAGCACGTGCATCTCGCTTGCCATGTGAACACTGCGGTCAGCACTGTAGAAGCTTCCAGTGATGTTTCCGTGAGCATCTAACTCCACCACAAGGCCCTCTGACAAGAGGAATGGAGCCATGGATGCCAGGTTGCCAATCTGAAAAATGTTAAATTAAAGGAAAGAAACTCCTTCAGGCATCATTGGGTGGAAACATTTCTTATTGAAGAAAATAATTCTTTGTACATATACCGTATATGCCTGGATATAGTCCCTCCTTTTTTTCCAAAAATGCCTGTGGTAAAAGTAAAGGGGGGACTATATTCAAACGCATTTTTTTTTTTACTTTTCGCAAAACTGAAGTCTCAAAATTAGGGGGGGGACTATATTCAGAGGGGGACTATATTCGGAGAAATACGGTATTACTCAGATTTTCATTCAATACTGACAGTGGTTTCAAT
Organism: Ischnura elegans; assembly: GCF_921293095.1. Taxonomy (NCBI): domain Eukaryota; kingdom Metazoa; phylum Arthropoda; class Insecta; order Odonata; family Coenagrionidae; genus Ischnura; species Ischnura elegans. Next base: position 39,527,854 of record NC_060256.1, read on the forward strand.
GGCTGGGGGTTATGGTCACAATTATAGACCTCCATTTTCCAATTTCAAAACCTGGGTAGCTGTCCAGGATAAAAAGAGCTTACTCAGACTAAAATTGTGTAAATCAGCATCTGTTGTATCATCCGCAGTGAGTTCTACCATTAGGCACATTTCGATAAGTTTGTGAACCGTGGCCATGATGCCATCTGTTGAAACCAAAGTCGGTGTTGAATAAAATTAATTATATATAATAAATGCAACAACCCTTCTCACTCATTACCACATACTTTGCATCACATATTATGAGTGTAAATGAAAGATGAAGAGGTAAAATTAAAAATGGCACTAATAGCCTACAATCCTTTAACATTTTGAAACTGGTCATCATTTATAGATTATGGATTTAATTCCCCCATGCCTGAATACCATCTGCTTATGAAAGAATGTATGATTCAAAGACACACATACATACTGCCCTGCAACTGTCATCAAAAGGCATACTGTGGGAGGTTAAAGGAAGCAAACCTATATGATAATATAATAAGAATTTGTCTTGAGAATTGACTGCCTGAGTTTGACCAAGTTTTTCAATTGAGTCTTTTTTTGCAGGGGGAAAAATGAATTCCAGCCAGGGTGGGTTTTTAAATTCCCAGGGCTTGGGTACATGTATAGTATACACTCCTAATTTTTCCTGATGGATGAAAACAAAATAATTATTATTATTTCAATTATTTTCAACAAATTAAGCCTCCATGCCGTTAACTAGGCTAGACTTTAGATCACAGATTTTGCTACGTGAGTGTACTTGTTCACCATAACCTAAGGCGACTCAACTTGTTGAATTTATTAGTTGAGAAAAGCCATCCCTTGATTTCAGTCAGTAGCAAGGAATTCCTCACCGTTTACCAATAACCCTGAATCCTTGAAGGGCTTTCAATTATATCCAGTTAAAAATATGCAGAATATCAAATTACATTAATTGCTTCACTATAACTTTTGTGTACATATTCTCAACTTATGGTGATGGCTACATTATTTCAAGTCAATAGTAGAAAAATATTATGTATACATCTGGCCCTAAGTCCTGTAAAATCAATTTCATAACATACGTGCAGTCTCAGAAAAACTGATGGATGATTTCTCTTTGCGTGGGAAGGACAAATCATATAAATTTAAGTAGCGTTGGACAACAACTTTGAACTGTGGTGGGCTTACTCACTGGCCACAACAATTTAATGAGACATCCTGGGCATTTGAGACTAAGTCAGTTGCAGATGAAACAATTAACCATCTGCTATGCAAATGTCACACAGCTGCGCTGACACGTAACAAGCACCTGGGATCACCTTCCATGGAGCCCAAGGATGTTAGGGATATACTCATTAACCCTTTACTGCCGGCACTAATGAGAGGAAACTTTTTCCCGTCTTTTGAGTAGGATGAGAATATTTCAAACCTCTGTGTTTGGAGCTCTTCTTTAGGGAGGAGTTGCCCAGGTATTCATGTCCCTCTGATTTGGGATCCAACTCAATAGTGTGCCCAGCCATTACCCCATCCACTGGACTAGACTTCTAACCCAATCTTAGCAAAAGTCCATGGTCAAATTACTGCGTTACCAGTGTTTATAAACTAACTGTTGCTTTTCATTTTCAATAATTGACTCTTCTATAAGAATAACTAACATTTTTTTACGCATTGAGGAATTTAAAAATGATTTTTAGCACTGATAATGACAAAGTTAGCAAACAGAAGATACTAAGATTTGAAAACAAGAACTCTTTAATTAGTAATGCTTAAATTTTGTTAAAAAATTGCTTACGCACAGAACAAAATGAAAGAATTCATTCCAAAGCATAAAGAATCGGAGTTTGCAACAAAATGTTTCTTTAAAAAAACTATTGATATAGCCACTTCACAATGAGTTCCTGCCGCGAGGAGGATGATAAAAGAGTGGGAGGGTCGGGCTTAATTGCCAAGGAGTGGTCCTGAGTTCTCCCTAAGCTCGATCTTAGGTAGGGCCTGAATGCATCCTTCCATTGCAACCTAAGCAGTCTCTTCCCTTCCCCCGCACCAGCTATAAACGACATCCGGTTATTAACTTTTAAAAATCCATGCCAGCAATACCCGACATTAGGTCTTCTGCATATGATAGTGTTCGTTCGGTTCATCCGATGATCGGCGCAAAAGGGCGAAAGAGCTACTGCCCTTAAGCAAGGCCATTAGGCTCAATGAGTGATAATTGAGGAACGACTGGTACAATGGACCGCTGGGTCAACGTGCACTTGCAACCCAGGTAGCACTGAACCCCATCCTAATCCATACCTATATCTATCCATATCTATAATCTATCTACTTGTGTTGTAAAATGCTTAAGAGATCAAAATTGAACCCACCGAGTAGATGGCCTTCCGGCTGAATGTGTCCCCAAATCGCTCATGAGCATTTTGGAACATGCTCTCCAAAATGTACAACCCTCGCATGAGCATAGTCCGAATGATGCGATGTTTCCGTAGCCACGGAAGAATACCTCCACTGCTCCCTTTGATGGCCGATCCGTGTGAGATGATGCACCACACAAAGTAGCCTCCTTCAGGTCGTCCGCTTTTCCGTATCTTGTCGGGTACTCCGGGCAAGCCATCAATAAATATATCTGATGAACCTGTCTTTGGGCCTTTGAGGTAATACCTTGAGAGTTAAGAAGAGACACATAAGAATGGGGTCCATTAGTCTTGGGTTAACACAGGATTTCTTTCCACTGAAATATCTAGCTATAATGAGTCTTTGGAGGCATGACTCACCAAGTTGGACCTGCCATAAAAAATATTTTTAATGAGATAGTCGTGTATAAGAACAGATTATATCCTTGAGGAAATGGCGAGAGCAGTGTAATTTTAGGTTAATTAATTCTCAATGAGGGCTCCCAATTTAGGTTTAAAATAAATTAGAAATTTACAAATTAAGAAAGTACAATATACTGGTATATGAAAACAATACTGGTAGTAGATAAGAAAACTATGATAGCTCTAAGCAGTGAGTGGCAAACAGTTTGATTGCTAAAAGTCTTCATAGTTTCTGGGGGATGCCCAGCCAGCACATTATAAGTCATTGAGATAAAGTGAAAGGAAGATATAAGGAAGGTGCAAATCAAGTACGCTTGTTATGGGTTTCTTACGCCCAGGCCGACAAACATCCAGAGTAATGACAAAATGGACGCCAAAATTTCAGCACTTCTGTAGATATTGTTTTTATTTCATCGTTTTAGAGTATTCGTTAAGGGATTTATGTATAAGAGTTTTTCCATTCTTGGCACTTCTATATGAGTAGAAATAATAGCATACGGCCATAATTTGAAAATCATTTACATATATGAACTGATGGTGAAACGACGGTCATAGGAAAAAACACATAATTTCACAAGAATAGTGACACAGAATAATATGAAAATGCTGGAAGGAATCTCAAATATATATATTGTATTCATTGGGTTATCAGACCATTAATTAAAATTCATAAATGTTATATTGTGTGGACCTTGAATAATTTCAGTTTTTCATGCACCTGCCAGCCAAGTTTTTCTACATAACTGGATTTAAAACTGGTAACTACGCCTCTCATAGTCATCAGTTGCCATGGCATAGTAGTTAGCGTGTAGAGCTGCAGATGCATAGGTCATAGATTGCCAGCCTCGGTGGCGGTGGGGTAAAGTCCTCGCCTGCCAAACTGTAGGTCGTGGGTTCGAATCCCGCCTGGGTAGGTGATCCTTGCCCAGGGCATGGATGTTTGTGTTGTACTTTGTTAATGTTGGAAACACTCGTTGTAAAAGGACATTATGCGCTGTTTATGGGGAAGTTGATAATAATAATAATAATAATAATAATAATAATAATAATATGATCGGTCATCCCCGTGGTTAATTTTTTTTTCTTTCCGCCACAATGATAAAGTAGTTGTATTATGCTTTGTATCTACATCAGCTGGTCACTTGCAGTTGCTAATTTTTTTTCTATTTATGGGAAAATCTGTTATCATTTGTTAAGATCATATAAAGACTCACTAAATTTCACAGGTAGGCTTTAAATTCATGTCGGCATGAACAGCATAGCATGTGTAGTATGCTGTTCAGCCACCTTTGGCGCTCCAACAGAAGCGACTTATGTTGTCTGAGGATAATTTGAAAATGTTTTGACCTTGAGCCAACAGGTTTTGGTCCCAGTATACACTATTAGTACCAGAGAAGAATCGCATGAAGTGCTCATAAGCATAGATGGGAATTGGCTTACTTTTGAGAATCAAAAAGCTGCTTGGCAAGACAAACTTCACAAACAGGAAATTTGGGAGGCTAATAGGAGACAAGGTCAATGTAGAACTCAAAATATATGCAATAAAATGCAATTTAAAATTCAAAGCTAGAAATTAAGTATAAAAAAATTATGCAATTCTCTTATAACAGAAGGTGGATAAGCGGAGGCCTTATTTCCGAGCTGGGTCCCCAAGAGCCAACCCATACAGTATATAGCCTCAGGTGTACCACTATTTCTGACTCATCCCAAATCTGTCCTTTCTTTTTCAATTTTTTTTTAGGATAGCCAGAGGACATTTGGAGGCATCTGTGCAGGGTTGATAAAAATCATGATTTTTTTCAAAAAAATCATTTTTGTTGATTTTTTTTATTTAAATAGGATTTTATTGATTTAAATCGGATTTTATTGATTTAAATGAGATTTTTATGATTCTCCATTCATCAAAAATTCAGTTACTTGCAAAACTAACTATTTGGGCAGCATATTGGAGAATGATCGTTTGCAGAAACAATAAGAGGCAACATACTCATCTAAACTTAATACAACATTTAGTCAATCAGGGGAGAGAACTATGGAAATGCCAATGGTATCAAATTAAAAAGTACACCAACATAATATAAAATTGCCATTGGAAGTATTAAATGTACAATATTATGCGGTTCTAAAGCATATGAAGTTTAGAAAAATTCTGTAATTGCAACTTTGTATGGTGCCTACGCTTAGAAGTTAAATCAGAAAACAAAATTTTTCAATGGATACACTAGTATTCTAACCAAAGCCATTTTGTTTAATTTTCATGTTACATGCATTCCTACAGTATCATTTCTATTTAAGAGCCACCATTGTGCTGATAACTGTCGATGCATTGTATTAATTAAGAAATAAAAATCAAATTTATACACTTACAGCTTCCTTTTCTTGACTCTTTAAAAATCAAACATATAGATCACATTATGATTTAAATCACCTGATTTTTAAAATAAAAATCAAGTGATTTAAATCGTGATTTAAATCATGATTTAAATCATGATTTAAATCAAAGTGATTTAAATCAATCATCCCTGCATCTGTGGCATCTGCCCATTATCAGTTTGCTTCATAAAAAATAATTACATGCAGTTAGCATGGGAAATTTGAATTTTTAATTTAAAAGAATCATGTACTAACATGAAGTTTAAAATGAGGGGGGATGTTACTTTTCATACATTATTGCCACAGCAGGTGCTTTCAATGTTTTGACTTATGTCTTATATTCACTATATTCATCATGGTAATTAACAGGTAACAGCACTTCTGGAACAGATAACGCAGTGTGTTGGAAGTGTTCTCAAACTCTGGAGAAATCTTACAATAAGGTAACAAGCTGTTTTTTAATGGGTGCACCTTCCATTTGATTGAAGGGAAACATGTGAACGCTGTCATGACAAGGGTCTGCTAGCCCTTCCTGTGTTTATGCTTTATGCGTTGCTTTCTTCAGCATGGTTAGAGGTACCAAGTTGAAATTAACTATTTCTAGGATTAGATATATTGACCAATTGTCTACTTGCAGTCAGTAATCAGTACCCCTATGAAAAAATTGTATTAAACTGTTTCAAATTTTTATACATTCTTATACATTGCCATGGCAATGTATAAAAATTTGAAACAGTTTTATACAATTTTTTCATAGGGGTATCCACCATATACATGGCAGACAGTTGCTGGATTGCCATATGCTGTGCGGGTAGCTGCACCACAGCCTAAACTCCAAGAGGAATTTTAATTATCAAAATTAATCTTCCAAACATACATTATTAGTGTTTACCTTAGAATTCTGTCCTTCCCTCCTTCAGCCACAAGCACAAAGTCTTCATCTGGGGAGAGCTGAACCCCATTGGCACACTGAACTCTTCTTATCAAAGCTTCTGATTTCTTCTTCACAGGATCATATCGTATGAGCCTAATAAAAATTTTACAACAGAATTTAAAATATCATATTATAATTAGGTTCGTAAATACCTATAATTCAGGATAGAAGAACTGTTACCTTCCACTTGGCTCTGACATAAATTCTAACATTACATCTTCCACTCTGACATTGGTGCTCGCATCAGACCAATAAACTGTACCATCTTTGGCAATGTCGAGATCATTGGCTAACTTTGTTCGATGACCACTAATGTAATCATGAGCTTTAGCCAGTCGTTTCTTTTCACCTGAAATGAAGAAAAATCACAATAATCTAATAGTAACAATCAAGTACAATGTAAGCAAACACAATTTGCATATATCTAATCATAAAAAAATTTTCTAGGATCAAAATATCCCTAGCGTGGAAGAGCTTCCAGATTGAAGTACCAATGCGGTCCAGGGGTGCCACTAGGTATAGGGTATTTTTAAGATATCTTCAGAGAATAGGGTAGTTTCCTTCATCAAAGAAAACGAAAGGCATTGATTGCGACTCGTTACCCACCATTAGTGTATTCATAATATACAAATTATTTGGTTTTAGAAATACCGGTTTAGACGAATGGCAAGGGTCAATTTTATCCTCATTTGAAAGAGGCCAAATTGGCATCCATGCGATGCCACTGCACGTGACGTCACAGGGACCTAGTTTCTATACGAGTAGATAGGAGTTTTACATCGTCTGAGGTTACCAATGCATGCATGAGGCCCAGAGCTCAGGGAAACATGTCTTAATAATCACCTATTAAAACTGGCTAAGGTCGGAAAGTTTTCTTCGTTTGATAAGGTATTAATAATCCTTATTTAAGCCAAGTGCTACCAGCTAGCATGGTACTCTGCTACCTGCTAGCATCCTGCGTCGTATCAGCACTCAGAGCCTCGCCCCAAGGCCACCTCGCTTGCGGCAGCGGGAACCAGAACGACATCACACGGACTTTTTCACGGCATTTATACTTGCCCGTCGCGTTTTCGTGCGCTTGAAAATTTTCACATTTCATTTAATTGTGAAAAATAGATATCGTCATTTGAAAATCTAAAAGCGTGAAATACGTACTCCAGGAGTAAATAATCTTTCGATTTAGACAGTAAAAAAATAATAGGAAACCACCCTATTAAGGCTAGGGGGGATTTTAGGTGCAAGTTATACTGGGGGGTTTGTGGGGCATGGAATACCCATCCAGGGTAAGCAGGAGGTGCAGGGGCCCACCCCCAGAAATTTTTAAGATAACTGGTTCGAAATGGTGAGTTGTACATATTTAGGAGGGATTTATTAATCCATACACTATTTTATTGGTGATATTAATCCATTTAAGTAAAATGGATTTAACTTGAAAATTTCTCTGAGCTCTGTGGGGGGGAGGTTTATCTCCCAAAACCCCCCTAGCTGCACCACTGCTAGGGTCCATCACCTGGCTGAAGTTGCTACTATAGATCTCTGACATGACTGCCAGGATATAGAAAGTCTAGACCAAGAAGCCACAAAACTCACTCACAGCAACCACTAGACAAAAGACTTCCTCCCACACGAGACAACCTTCAAAACCCTGGTAGACCAACTCTGACTCTTGTTGAGACTGTATCTCTCAGCATGAAATGAAGGTGGCTTGTCTCAACTAAAAGGTATCATTTTTAGTGAGGTTTTATTACTTTATTCATCCAACCACTTCAATTAGGTTATCTCAGGAAAAACTTCAATTTTTTCAAACACATCAGTGGTTAAATAGATCTTATGTTGATGAAAAATTTCCAGGTATTTGAACAGCAAGTCCTTGCCTATTAGGAAGGCCATGAGGAGGAAATTAGGAAGTTTACAAGGAGGAGAAAATATTAAATGAACAGAAAAGATAGAGAGTATATACTTCCCTTCATTGAGGTTGGCCCAACCCTTCCCCTACACTCCAGGAAAGATAGGACCTACCCGCCAGTGTTCTAAAATATGCTCCATCTAACCTTGCTCAAGGGTAGATGGAGCATAGCCCTATCCTTTATAGATGGAAGGTGGCCCTATCCTTTCCTTACCCTCATTAGAGGGCAGGCCTCCCCGCAATGGAGGAGTTTATTTTTATCAGGGATGTATTATGTAATAGTTGCTAAAGGACAACATTGGAACAGTTGACGTTAAGAGTGTAAAAATATATCCAAACAGTAGTATCAGCTATGTGTCTTCAGAGACATATAGAGTGGAGGATAAAAACCTGAATGAGGACATTTTTTTGCATGGAGAATAATTCTCAAGAGTCCCAAATGGCATGACCAGATCTGGTGACCAGGTATCCTGTGGACAAGTCAGGCACTAACAAATTAAGAAAAGTTAAGCAAGGAAGTAGACAAAAATACCAACTGGACCTTCTTTCAGACAGAAAAGCACTGCAGCTCCTGCTATGAAGCCTGCAGGCCATACAGGCCATGGTCAAATCGGCAGCTACTGGGTCACATTATGGAGGTGAATCATTGTCAAAAACCTGTCATTAGTTACAGTTGACTGAGTTTTGCGAGAGCTTTAAGGAGGTTCTACACACTAAGAAATCATCATAGGTTTAGAGATGATTATAATCACACCGGTGTAAAACGAATGTGGCACTTGCTTTACTAAAATTGTTTACCTCAAGATTCACACTAATATAGTGTCATGAACAACTCTTGAGATTAGGTGGCTGATACTAAATACTCTAAGGCGCAGCGCACACGGTGTGACTGTTTTACAACTACCGTTGCCGACCAGTTGCGCGCGCAACTGTTTTGTGACCTCGACAATGCATGTATTTGAGTGGGGAGGCGTACACGACAGGACTGGTTTTTGACGATCTCAAATCAGTCTGAAACCAGTCACATGCAACCGTGGGTTGTGCAGTTGCATTGCAGGCATTCAGTTGCACGAGACCACGTGGTGTTTTGGTGGTATTTTGACAGCCGTATAGTGTCGATCTCAGAATGAATGATCAAGAAGTCAACATGAAGCTCGTTGGAGCAGTAGAAAAGCATGAATTCCTAAACAAATACAAACTATCTGACGTCTTTGGTATTGATAATAGTTCACAGCGTCTTCTTCGCCTGACTCAGTGATAGTAAGCAGGGGCGGATCCAGGATTTCTTTCTGGGGGGGGGGGGCAAGCAAGGCCGTATCCAGGATTTTGTTCTGGGGGGGGGGCACAAAGATACCTTGTAATACAAAACGAACGCAATTATAGTGGGACCGTATTGAAAATCTTGCATATTTTTAGGGTCTGGGGGGGGGGGGAGCACGTGCCCCCGTGCTCCCCCCTGGATCCGCCTATGATAAGCACCGACTGCCAAGGCAAGGGCTAAAAAAAACGACACGTTACGCACTAAATAAACACTTCACTTATTGCACAATGGACGAAACTGATTTACAACCAGCCCTTTGTCATTACATCCGTGTGCGGACAGAAGTTTTGTTTCAGTTGCAAACCGGTTGCAGACGCAACTGATTCCCAACTGAGGTTACAAAATAGTCGCTCCGTGTGCATTAGGCCTAAGTCACACAAAAATTGTCAACGATTACTTGGGTTGTGGATAAATAATTTAAACATTTATTTCTCCTAAAAATTATTGGTAGAACCCATGGACCCAGATCTTCTGACAGTCTTTGATAACCTAGGTAAATGCTTTGATATTTTACATCAAACAAGACAAAATTGAAAAATGAGCTTGAATAAAAAAACCTCTGTGCTGAATCTTCAAGCGGAGTCTAGTTTAGAAATGATGCATAATTAAATATATATTTCGAAGAAATGCATATCCGCGACAAATGCTTTTTGAATTAATTATTTACACCTATATCACGGTCACGACTGTAATATTTTCCCCGTATAATCTAATATTTTCTGCAAAACTACAAATTCTCTAGAAAAAAATAATTGCTAGTGGAATGCGTCAGAACGGGAGCGTTCAAACATCTTCATCTTCGAACGATAAAAAAAAGGATTATTTCAAGGTCGCTCCTAGGTAGAGGAAATTGTCAAATATGAAAGTAACTTCTTGGACTACACACTCAGGGGTATTACCAGGTACCCCGGGATTAAACACGAGTTAAAGCATTGTACACATGGCAAACATTACGGCAATTCACAAAGCAAGCCTCCCGCCCTATCGAATTTCGCGTAAGTACGTACATTTTTCCTACAAATCATTGCACAAGATGTTGTTCGGAAAGATGAAAAAATTACACCAAACGAAAGAATCGTACATCACTTAAAATTAAATCAGAGGTACTTCAAAAGAACTTTTCGTTATTGATTTTTTCCGTTTTAAAATATAATCCATACTTTCTGCCTCCTCCCTCATCGGGGGTATAGCTCAGTGGTAGAGCATTCGACTGCAGATCGAGAGGTCCCCGGTTCAAACCCGGGTGCCCCCTCATATTTTTTGCACTGCTTTCTCAGAGTTTCCAACGTATATTTACTACATTGCTTTTACTTCATTTCCCAATTTTCGTAAAATTAACATTTCTAGATTTTTATTTATGTCAATTATGAGCTTACGATATAAAAACTATTCGGACGCGCTCTAATTATTTAATCCATGAATTACTAAATTTGCTGTCTTCCATCGTTATTTTAATTAGTGCGTTTTGCAGTTGCGATGAGGCACAATACGAAACCTCCGCTGCTGCCAATACCATTCGATTAATCATGCCCATCCAGCTACATAAACAACGACATACTACCACACAACAGCTTCGATAGGCATGAGGCGATGGGGTCAGGACACTAACTTACGGGAGAACGCTAAAATATTAAGGTGGTCGTTGTAATGGTAGGACCTATAATTTATGGTTCTCCATTGTTGAGAAGGAAAAAAAACAAATTCATAAATTCATTCAATTTAGCAAAATATCTCTAATTTGGTAAAGCGTTTCCGAAACTCTGAAGAAGAAACATGAGTGTTTAACATTTATTTCTCTATTTCTCACGATTTTAGTGTCCTTGTTTTCTCGTCTTTTCCGCCCGATTATTTTTTAAACATAATTAAATGTAATTCCCGATTTTTTAAAATATCAGTTTCATCCGAATTTTGTCCGCTCTAACCGTGAATAATGTAAGAAAACAGCTCTGGATGAAAAATAGCACGGATATAATTTGAAGTTGAGAAGTGAACTCCGGAAAATATATCGATGCGGCCAAGAAGCAACTCGACTAAATTTCAATACCTTCTTCGCGGCAGTTCGCAGATAGTTCGATAGAAGCTCGCTGGCGGCGGGGTAACGTCCTCGCCTGTCAATCAAGAGGTCGCGGGTTTGAGACCCGCCTGGGTAAACTTCCCCTGTCCAGGGCATAGTTGTTCCTCTACGTTTAATTGCTAAATTTGTTGAATACCCCGATATAAAATGGCCTATATGAGCTGTATTCGGTGGTTTGAGAATAAAATAAAAATAAAATGAATATACGTCGAGTACGCATCAATCCAATAAACGCCTAAAAATTGATAAGCTAATTTTTAGTTAAAAGCTGGATTTAAATTCATTGCTTACTTAAAGTGGCATTGACCCTCGAGCTGAACTCCCCCAGAAATGTCACCCCTTCCCAAAACATTTTTCTGGCTGCTGAGAAACCGCAAACTTGAAGATATCCATCTGTATGTTCCGAAATGATTCGATACATTTTCAACATGCTTCAATCGCTGAAAAATATCCGAACAATTCCAATTCTTTATTTTAAAAATAACGACTATTTTTTAATCGATCTCAGCAACTCTACAACGTGAGCCAAGAGCGTTTAGAATGTATGTACGTGGCTTCCGCGCCGTGAGTTTGTCATATAGCTGGCGACAATTTACTTTGCCATTGACCTCTCGGAGCGAACGGACAATTGATATGCTGGTGGCGACAGCAGCAGAGCATTCGGGAGGCTGGTTGGAACAAAGGGACAGCACCCTTCTGGCTCGAGTTAGTATTTTCGTAACCATACACGCCCAATCCGAGTTGGAAAATGTGATAAAGATTCCTTCCCATAACACGAAGGACTACAAACCTAACATGAAGAAAGGTATAGTTTGAGGAATTCAAAGAGAAGTACTTCATTTTGACACAATTGGAAAACACGATTTCACTGCTTTGAGGCTCATTTATTCTGGTTACCCAGCCAATCTAAACAGAAAAATACATGCATAGTTCCCGGATTTTCAGTGAAATTTGACAAAATTCCTGTTTAATCTCACGTGATTACTGCGATGGATAAGAATTTTTAAACGCCTAAAATTACTTGAATACTTTTAAATAGTATTATATTTTTGTATTTCCAAGGACGAGGAATATGTTAGCCAACACATTATAGTGAAAATTTATCCAATGCAAGCTAAGTAGCTGCTTCGACTTCATAAGTAGATACTGACGTCACCTGGAATACTATCGTGGAATACTTCGTGTTTCTGAATCTTACTTGAGTCAAGAGTCCAATACATTTCGATTCTTTGTCTTCGTAAAATGTTCTCGGGATCGCCACCGGGTCTGGAACTGCATAACTGCCGACGTTTCGATGTCCGACTGAAAGCCCTGAGGGCGAAGGTCGAGTCGGACATCGAAATGTCGTCAGTTATGCAGTTCCTGACCCGGTGGCGATCCCGAGAACATTTTACGAAGTCTATTCGATGGGAAAGCAATAAATATTTCTCCTGTTATCTTGTCGGACATTTCAGGTTTCGATTCGGCTGTAAAAATTCTACTCAGCTACAGCACTTAAAATTAAGACAAACACATTATAGGCGAGAAAATGGGAGTTTGACTGGCACAAAATTATGTGAAATGAATTAAAAAACAAAATATTCCAGGTTGGAGCAAAATATCATGAATGATTCATGCATTTGTTTTAATTCCGTTAATATTCTTAAGTTTATGTAGTTTAATTAAAACATTACATTTTCAATGTAAAAATAAAAGATTCCTTTTCATAAATATTTGAAAGTATAAATACTATAATTACAGCTTCAATGTAATGCTTTAAACTTAAGCTATTCAAACATAATAAAATTAAAATAATTATTAAAATAATCAGAAAAGATAACAAATAAATCTTAACTAAATTCAATTGAAAAAGTTGAATTATAATTGAATAATTGAATTTCAGGGATTAAAAATTCACGCACAATATTATTTTTTATTTACTATGCTTATTAACCTGTTTATTAACATTGAGAGCGCAGTATCTGATGATAATCAAAACTATTATAATGAGGAATCAGATTTTAATTCAAGACAAATACCTTACGTAGTATATGCTATGAAAAATGTTTCCCCATCCGAAGAGATTAAAAAGCAAACTAAATAATTCAGTCCTTATAAATGTCCGAGTGGAAACTTGATCGCGTCATTTCAGGCGACCGCAGCGTCATTTTCAAGCAATCCTGGCGTTTTTAATTCCGCTACGACATCCATTTGGAAACAATTAAAATGGTAGTCCAGCGACAAACCTAGGCAAGTACCTTACAATGAGGGTGGTGGATACTTATAGGGTTCTTGAGCCTAGGTTTTATTCGTATCTTGATTATGAAGGTATGAAGAACGCTCTATCAGTTTTCTTGTCATATGCACCTTGAAATTTTTTTTGCTGTCGTTATTCGATGAGGAATAATTACGTAAGTACATTCTGAAATTTTCACAAAAATGACACTTAGTAACCTGGATCAGCCTCCTCAACTATGTTCTACAAAGTGTCCCCAAATTAAGGTAAGTAACTCTGTATTGAAGACTTCAAACATATCAGTCTCTATTTTTGCGAAGTCTTATCGCGATTTACTCCGCGTAAAATAATAATTTATCACCGGCGTTTCTAAGGACGACTCGTCCATCATCTCCAGGGTGAGTGAATTAGTTTGAGTTATCATGTATGATAGGTGGCAAAGAATGATCGCAGGCTATCCCGGCGTTTAGTATCGTGGAAGGTTATTTGAGATTTCCACCGGGTCTGGTTCTCGATTACGGCCGACGTTTCGATGCACGAGTCTTCCATCGATATTAGGGTATGATGTTTACCCTAATGATAATGGAAGACTCGTGCATCTTAACGTCGGCCGTGATTGAGAACCCGACCCGATGGAAATCCCGAGTACTCTTCCACGACGATTGACGCCACTATGTGGTGGAAATTTTTATTGCTAATTATATTAGGCATTGAAAATAGGGTAGTTTCCTTCATAAAAAAACGAAAGGCATTGATTGCGATTCGTTACCCACCATTAGGGTTTTCATAATATACAAATTATTTGGTTTTAGAAATACCGGTTTAGACAAATGACAATGGTCGATTTTATCCTCATTTGAAAAAGGCCAGATTGGCGCCCATGCGATGCCACTCCACGTGACGTCTCAGGGACTTAGTTTCTATACGAGTAGATAGGAGTTTTACATCGTCTGAGATTACCAATGCATGTATGAGGCACAGAGCTCAGGGAATCATGTCTTAGTGATCACCTATTAAAACTGCCTATGGTCGGAAAGTTTCTTTCGTTTGATAAGGTATTAATAATCCTTATTTAAGCCAACCACTACCTGCTAGCAGGGTACTCTGCTACCTGCTAGCATCCTGCATCGTATCAGCGCTCAAAGCCTCGACCAAAGGTCACCTCACTTGCGGCAGCTGGAACCAGAACGACGTCACCCGGTCTTTTCCCAGCATTCATACTTAGCCGTCGCGTTTTCGCGCGCTTGAAAATTTCCACTTGTAATTTAATCGCGAAAAATAGATATCGTCATTTAAAAATCTAAAAGCGTGAAATACGTACTCCAGGAGTAATAATATTTCGATTTAGGCAATAAAAAATAATAGGAAACCACCCTATTATTACCGCAAAATTTACTTCCGCATGATGCGCATTGTTACCACTAACATTTTCAAGTGCAATTTTGACAATGATAATTAAATAGAAGGATAAAAGAAACAGAAACAGGCGAGATAGAGTGGAATGACATCCTATTGGTATTGAAAGAACAGAGAGATGGCACATTTTCACAGGTTTATTACTACATACAGCTCCGGAACCAAAAATCCTCATTTTACTTGATAATGACTTGGCGGTCGAAACGCGTCGTACTTTTAGTATTAAACCTGTGGAAATGTGCCATCTCTATGATCTTTCAATTCTGAATAATAGGAGTTGAAGAGATCAGTGGCGCAGCGAGTGGGTGGATTTGGGGGATAAACCCGCCCCCCCTGAGCTCGGAGAAACTTTTAAGTTTAATCCATTTTACTTAATGGATTAGTATTACTTATAGAATAGAGTCAGGATTAATCAAATATCCCTCAGAAAGCCGTAAAACTCGCCATTTTTGAACCATTAATCTTAAAAGTTTTCTGTAGGGCCCCACATGGTGAGCCACCATTATTCGGCGGAATAGGAGTCAGATGGCGCAAATAGAATATACTACATAACTATATAACAAAATACTATATAACACGCAGACCGCCCCGGGAGGGGGTTTCAAAAATAGCGCGGAATTTCTTTCCTGGGGAAATTATCCTTAAAAAGGCAGCGATTACTTCCTAAAGAAAAAGATAAGACCAACATTATGCAAAAACCAAACTCTAATCTTACTATGTGGAAAAGCCAAAGTTGTTATTCCGTCAACTCCTAAGATAAAGGATTTCCAACAAGTCACTCCCGCTATTACTACTTATAGAAACCTGAATACCTATATTATAGCGAGTACGAAATACGTAAAAATGATGCGGAAATAATTTTTGCATAAATATTGTAAAATGCCCGATTTAGTCATTAATTTCAGTTTATTAAAGCCGTAGAGATGTTTAATTAACTCGATTAAATCATATCAATTAATTTGAGGTATAGTATGGTATTTGAGGAGGCGACCGACAGCTGAGTTAATTTGCGCCGTGAGGGAAGGGTATGGAAGAAAAGGTGGAGAGAAACCCGGCGTCGGCGTTAGCCTGTTCTTAACGAAAGGCACCAAGGGGACCACAGCTTAACGTCCCATCCGACGGACGGAATGTTGCGCTTGAAGTGTCATTCACACATCATTCAAGCAGGGATCGGGCAATCTCATATTCTCTGCCATTGCCGGGATTCGAACCCGGGCCCACGGGGTTGGTTTTAACATCTAGAGATTTGACTTAATATCTACAACTCACATCTTTAACTTAAAATCAAGAAGATATAACATAAGATCTACAAATAAAGATTCTATTTAACTAAAAGTTTAACTTCAATCTACAACATACACGAAATTCCGAAAAGATATCCCCAAAATAAATCGCCGGGAGAGGGTTACATCATATTTTACATACCAGTCTCTACATTGACGCTGTAAAGGCCAAGGTAGGCGTCGGTGACGTAGAGGAGTCCATCGGTATGGAATCGCATTCCCATTGGCCGACCACATTTCAGTCCTTCGGAGATATCATCTATGAAAAAAATTGAAAACTATTTAGAGTCCATCGATGAACTCAATGAAATAGCTGGTAGAATTTTGTGGCTAATATAACAGCCGAACCAAAGAATGATGAATGGATCGACGGTTTTATTTCGCGTCGCCATAGTATAGTTAACATCTCGTATAACAAATAGTTTCCTTCGTTTAAAAATATATTTTTATTGACATAATACATACGTAATTTCTCTGGTTCGTAATAAATCAAGTTACGCCAAGTTAAGTTTCTGAGAAGGGGGCTTGAGTTGGAAAAAATATCGTAAGCTTCACGGCCAACTAGGTGAATGAATCATTCTCGGGTTACTCGCCGGGACTAATTGTCCATTAGGGTGGGCCGAAAAAGTTTTTTTTTCCGGATACGATTTGCTCTGTGCGGGAAAGTTGTGAAATGATATCAGGATTCTACGCAAAAAATTTTTTGATAACGGATAATATTAACCACTGCCGCCCGAGCTCTAAAATTAATAATTTTGCGAAAAATCAGACTGATTTCAGAATCAAACGGTTATGAAGACTGATTTTACGAAAACATGGGATAATTAATAATATTAAAAAAATGTAAACATGTTTATAGTTTACAACAGTGAACTTTGAAGTTTTTTTTACAAAATCTATGGCTCCAACATAACCTATGAATAGTCAACAAAATTTTAGAATAGACCAACCGCACAACACAATGCATTTTTGTCTACGATGCATTTCGTTTCAAAAATTTCATTTTTTAGTAAATAAGTCATCATGTGATGGTAAATAATCCCACAAACAGTATAATACTTAAGGTAAATTATTTGAAATTAACATCAATCATAATGACGAATAGCGTACCTGTGGAGCTATTTTCACCAATAAATTCAGCCAAGGCTGAGAAAGAGCAGAACCTGAAAACTAAGCATTTCATAAGCTGTGTTCTCTGCTAGTATCGTGAAGAAACTACCCAGAACTCACCACGAGGAGGTGGCTAACATTGAGTAATTGATGTGCTTACACAAACGTCATTTGGAAGGGCGGTTGGTGTGGCAGAGGTGGTTAATATTATTAATTATCCCATGTTTTCATATAATTAGTCTTCATAACAGTTTGATTCTGACACCAGCCTGATTTTTCGCAAAATTTTAAACTTTAGAGCTCGGGCGGCAGTGCTTAATATTATCCGATTTAAAATAAAAATTGTGCGCGGGATCCTGATATCATTCCGCAACTTTCCCGCATAGGGCAAATTTGATCCGGAAAAAAAACCTTTTTTCAGTCCACCCTATTGTCCATGGCCGACGTTTGTATACTCGACTAGAGCATCGTAACATCAGCATGTTGGAATGACCGTGTGATTCAAAAAAAGATGGATCGTGGAGCGATCACTCTATTGGTGGTTGAAAACCTATCAATGAAACTCTGAAGGACGGCAAAAAATGATGGTGTGATTCAGGCTTTATATTCGTGACCATCACACTCACCGCACTGCTCTCCGAACTTGGTCACGTTGGCCAGCTGGAATCCGCCGTTGTGTGGCGTCAGACGGAGGAGTTCACCGCCCAGGATGCCGGTGAATAAGTCCCCACCTCTGCGGGCCAGAGACTCGGGGCCCAACAGCGTGAGGGCATCACTTTCCAGGCCTTCAGCCACTTCTGTCTCCACGGGCTTGGCGCCGCTCAACCAGTCTTTGGGAAGCTGACGTCCGATCAGGGGACGCGGTAGAGTGGCGCTAGAAAAAAAAGAAGAGCGATAAGTGCGCAGTTGTCAGCGGCTTCTTCAGATGAACCGTAGATACACTGCTACAGAGCTGGTGTGTAGTCTTAGGATGGGAGAGTTTACGTAGCAGACGGATAAGACGTACAATATACGGGTTATTAAAAATAATTGAAGGGATGATGAGCCAAGGAGCAAGGAGTACAAGTGATTTTTTTCCTCAACAGAGTTAGGCACAGAAATTGATAGAAGAAATATTTTAAAAACTTGGTAGCCGAGGGATAGGAGTGAGCATCTGTTGTGTGACGACATCGAGTGGAAAATGAAATGGACAATTAAATATCAAATTGATCTCGTTTTTTCTTTGCCTCGTTTCTATACCAAACTCTCTTTGGAAAAAATACCTGTTCCCTTTGTCTTCTCAATATAATACTGGTCCCCGCATCACAATATTTTCATTAGGAGCCTGGACCACTGTTGTAACACGCCTCGTATGAGATCTGGTCGTACGTAGAAGTTTCTGAAGATCTAGCTTTGTTTTCATCAGGCCACTACGTCTCATAATGTGGCCAACTTCGTTGTTCCCTCTTCTCCTTAAGGTTTTAAGAAGACTTTTCTTTCCCCCCACCTCTCTTAGCACTTCCTCATTAGTTACTGGGTTTATACATTTTTTCTTCACCATTCTTCGGAAGCAACATGTTTCGAACGCATCCCCTCTTGATTCCTCTTCACCTGTCAACGTTCCGTCTTTCCATTGTATCTTCTTTAGTTAGCGGGTTAAATAAATTAAATTATAGATTCAATGCTTCTTATTCACGGGGCCCTAAATGAATCATGTATTACCAGATTAACATAAGTACTCCACATTCCAAAATTGTTCCTCATTATGTTTATTTTTGAGCACAACCAATGTACCCATTATGGTAACGATAACACAGGTTTTCATTAATAGCTCCAATTTGTACGAATTTTTGCAGTATCAAAAGTCTTTCTTATGTTTGAATATTATACTACACTGTGAAGTACGCGATTACATAAACTTTAGGAGTTTTCAACACAAGAGAATAAGATTAAATTCCATGGCGCGTAAGATACTCGTGAATAAATTTCCTCACGCAACCCTCTAATGTCCTAAAAATAAAAAGAACATATTTCCGTGTAATAAGCACGATTTCAACACTCATTATTGCATGAATTTCCTGGTGAGCAAGAAAACACGTGTTCAACCCCTGTGTTTTTTCCCAGTCAAAGAGCGTCGACCTTTTTTCAAAGCACGTAACCGAACTTCCATTTTATTGGCTACGACAGATCGCTTGGCGTAATTTTCGCCGGCATTACGTAAGTGACACGAGGCAACGAGGAAGGACCGCTCCTGGAAGTTTGCCACTGGCAACATCTCAAGCCTTCGCCCTCTCAATTGGGACTGTCCCCTGCGACTTCACTCGCGTTGTCGACGACTTTTTACACAGGTTGTGTCCATATACTTTTACGTCAAGCCTCAGATTCCTTACTCACGATGCTTTACAAAACAGCATTATTTTGATATAATTCTCGTCGGATATAAAATTGGAAGATCTTGGCCGCAAAAGATGAGAGGGTAACAAAAGGATACGATCCCGTGCGGAGGATTAAAATCACAAATTCTATAAATGCTATCATACATGAGTAATTATATAACTGATAACTGACTGACCAGGGGAATTTTCAAGATAAATTGTACAAAATAGCGAGTTTTAAGGCTTTCTGAGGGATATTTTATTACTTAAGTCCTTACACTATTCTATAAATAATATCAATACAATTAGGTAAAATGGATGAAATTTAAAAATAATCTCTGAGTTCTGGGGGGGGGGGGGTTTATCCTCCAAACCTCCCCCCTTCACTGCGCCACTGTGACTGACTAACCAATTGGTCACTTGAGTTTCTTTAGCCTATCAATAATTGACCAATGCACAAGAAGTTTTTCTACCTCTTATGAATTTATTAATTTCTCGATTTATGAAATGTGATAAATGTTATGTTTTCTTCACTTGAACAAAGAAAGCATTTCTTAATGATGCAAAAAGAAGACTGACATAATGTTAAGAATTCTTTAATCATATTCTTTGACTTGTAGCGGATAGAATTTTTAAATACATCCCGCTTCCCTTTTCAGGTCGAAGGTGAAATATTAATTTTAAAACCTTTAATAAAAACTCAGCAGGCACCTAAAACAGGCATACACGAATGAGGCATATGGAGAGGTGCATTCCGGTTATTTGGGAAACATCGGAACAGCTACATTTTGCCTCTATCAAGTAGGCCCCAAATTACCCGTAAATCATGCCGTAAATACGCATATATGGGCATTGAATTGTAACGAAGAATAGTCTTTATGGATCGAACTGAACTTTTGGTTTCCTATCCATCAGTTTCACTACAACTAAGAAAAATGCAAAATCATAAACATCTGAGATTCTAATGATAAAGTAACAATTATTCGCGACCTCAGTGATTACACATGTGAGTTTAAAGCTTCTGCAGCGGCAAGGAAGAAGATAAAGGAGGCTGCGTGCCCAGGATGGATTCAGTGGAAAGTGATAATGCAGTAAATCGTTCATAGTGTTAACAATGTCATATCTTCACGCAATGAGTAGTAAAAGACGAAAAATGCGTGGTCCATTTAAGTGGTAACTCTTTCCCAAGTAATCGCAGAAAAATTAAGAGGAATTCCACGATGAGGTCCTGTTGGAGAATTTTCTCAAGTCAGCGGTTACCACGAATACGAAAATTTCATAAGTAACGATAGCAGGACTGGAATATGTTGAAATATAAGAGATGGTTTGATAAGTCCGTGACTTTTTGAAGAAAATATAAATTTTTCCGCAAAAAATTGTTCTATTTCTCTACATAGTCTCCTTTTAGCTCGATATATTTAGTCGCACATTTTTCCAATTTTTTTGTTCT
Source organism: Ischnura elegans (assembly GCF_921293095.1). Taxonomy (NCBI): domain Eukaryota; kingdom Metazoa; phylum Arthropoda; class Insecta; order Odonata; family Coenagrionidae; genus Ischnura; species Ischnura elegans. Next base: position 39,549,109 of record NC_060256.1, read on the forward strand.
TTCTAATTATTGGCTTTAATCAAGTCCCTCAAAATAGGCATTCGTTTCAGTGATTGCGGCCCAAATCTTTTTCCGTTCAGACATTTCTTCAGATTTGGGAACAGAAAGTAGTAGCAGGGTGCTAAATATGGAGAATTTGATAGATAGGCCTAGCAGTTCGTAGCCTAATTTATGAATTTTCGCCATGTTGATTACACACCTATACATCCGTGCATAGCCTTGATGGAACAGAAGTTTTTTCTTCTTCAAATGTGGTCGTTTTTCCAATACATCTACATCAACTCTGTCCTATAATAGCTCACATTAACATTTGTCTGTGATAGTTTTACCCTTTTCAACGTAATCGATGTAAATGACACCGAGTGCATCCCAAAAAACTGTGACCATGGCCTTGTTGGCCGACAGAACCACCTTAGTCTTCTTTGGTGTACGTTCACCCGCAGAAACCAATGGTCTTGATTTTTCTTTGGTCTCTGATGAGTTGATTTGGATCCATGCTTCGTCCACGGTTACGAAAGGGTGCCAAACCTTGTTCGATTTGCGACTGAACATCGCCAAACGCTCCTTTACAGTGGTCTTACGATTATGCTTAAGCTCGAATATGAGCAATAGCGGCACCCGTCACGAGGATAGCTTTTTCATGTCAAAATATTCATTTAAAAGGGATTCACCCCAGCTTCTGTTATTTCGCGCATTTTCATTCTTTGATCGTTCAGCATTATTTCATGGATTTTGTCGATGATTTATAGCGTGACGACATCTTTCGGGCGTCCTGAACGTTCGACGTACCGATCTAGTGAATTAAAAAAGTGTGGAAAATTACTACGGTTGTTTCAATTATTACTATCTATGGACTTTCACAAAGTCAATTCGTCGACAATGAGTCTATTTCGACGTCACTTGTGCTGGTACGACCACAACGGAATTCAGTAAGCTACTTCTTCACCATTTAAATTGATGGTATAGAATGCCCATAGTGTTTATCGAGTATTTTCTTGGTTTCGACGGCAGTTTTTAGCGCAATAAATTATGTTTAGTTAGCGTGCGAAATTCACTTTTTTCCAATTTCGTCGAAATTCACAAGGTTGTCTGCTTTCAATGGCTGCCAAATGCAACCCTCGTAATTATAAAAATGTCAAATTTCAATTTAAGACCTGTGTTTTTGAAAATAATCATCGCGTACTTGTTTAGAGTAGCTAAGGAAAATTATAATGGTAATGTTGTGAATAGCCAGAACAATACAATTTAAAAATGATAAAAAGAGTATACTGAGATGTGTTTAACTGCAAGTCTCTCATGATGGATTGAATCCTAAGGTTAGAAAAATGGTAATATTTTAAGAGAATCAAATCTATAATATTTACTCCAGCGGATTCCCTCAGTGCTTGAAGGTTGGTTACAGTGGGTTATGACAGAACTCCAGCTGCAATGTTCCATAATGTGTGAATACTCTATACAGTACAGAGAGACATTTCCTTTCCCTGTACATCTTCGGATAGTAAGGACCTTTTTGGTTATCTAAAGGCTTCAAATTGGCTAGAAAGCGAAACTCTTCGATCAGCAGCCAAACCGACTACACCACCAACGACCATCCAATTTCGTTTCCCCAAAATGAGCCGTAACTACATAAATCGAAAATTGACAATCGCTAGCCGAAATTGTTTCGATTGCACTGACGGAAGCATTAGGAAATAACATTTAGAACTATAGGTTACAGCACTAATATTTATGGTCATACATACAACCCAATTTTGTGGACGTAGTTCCGTGAAAACTCGAAAGAATATCGCTAGAAATAAGCACTGTTGAAAAGTTTCCAGCAATCAAATTAAAAAGGAGTTTTAACCGATTTATCAGCATATTCACTTCCGGGATTAAAATAAAGACACTCACTTGTAGCTTTGACAATACATTCCACGCGATGACAGCGAGATTAAAAATGACAGAAGCATAGGCCTACCTGGACGGATGATAAGAAAATCTCCAAATTTGCTCCAATTCCTGGATTGAGAGAAGAGTGAAAAGGAGCAATCATCGAATGCTAAGCCCTAGCCGAATGCCCGCATTATTCCGCAGGACTCGCATTGCTGTATCCACGGAGGAACATCAAAACAGCTACGATAAAATAAGTGGTACTGCTAGTTTTTTTTATAGATATTGAAAATAGAAAAACTACAACCCCGTTAATACACAACTTATTTCATTCATTTAATTTTGTTTCATCATCGTCCTTACGGCACAACACGAGGAAGAAAACTTTTTATAAGGCATAATTACTCCTGAGGTATTACGACGAGTGGATGCCCAATGAAAGAAACGCATCGGTGAATGAATAACTAATTTCAGTGCCTTTTTTCTGAAGAGAGCGAATGATTGAAACGAAATGTAGCACACATAAAAATACTACAGTAGGTATTTGAGCTAACAAGGGGAATACACAACCTTCGCATCGCCGATCGAGCTCAAATTTTGCGATTCGGTAGTTTATGGGTACAAATGTAATATGCCGAAGCGAGACGACGCACTTCTCGTAAAATTCCGAGAAAAAAGCAATTAAAAATCGTAAAAAATGAAGGTACGCTATATAAACTGTTTTGAACACCCATGTTAAACAATTGGGTGACCGTCCAGTAGATACGGTGTCCGACTCGATTACACTAGCTGTGCAGTACACCGTCCGTCGGATGGGACGTTAAGCCGTGGTCCCCTTGGCGTCTTTCGTTAAGAGCAGGCTAATGCCGACGCCGGGATTCTATCCACCCTTCATCCTCAGTTCCTAATCCCAAGCTGACCCATTACTGATTTAAATATTTAAAAAAACTCTTTTAAAAATATATCCCATAGTAGTAACGAAGATAAGAAAACGAACTTTAAAAATTTAAACAATAAAATTCTTAAAAATTAACACAAAAAAAGTTCCCTGAGCGAGCATCGATCACGTTACCTTCACCTCCACAGTCGGACACCGTATCTACTGGGCGGTCACCCAATTGTTTAACATGGGCGTTCAAAACAGTTTATATAGCGTACCTTCATTTTTTACGATTTTTAATTGCTTTTTTCTCGGAATTTTACGAGAAGTGCGTCGTCTCGCTTCGGCATATTACATTTGTACCCATAAACTACCGAATCGCAAAATTTGAGCTCGATCGGCGATGCGAAGGTCGTGCATTCCCTTGTAAGTTAAAGGCAGAGGTGACAACAATGTAGACAATCAATTTTATGAAACCATCGAACTTAAGTTCTGTTCCTGGAACTCTTTGACCTCACAATTTGCCGAGTAAGTTACTCAACAGGAGTGCAAGAGTTCATTTAGCGATGCCTTCATAAAAGAAATTTTCAAGCATCCTTCCAGGGAGTTAGAATATGAAGCTGAATCGCAGATTCTATGAAATGATGACTTAATGGAATGCATTGCCGAAGCTTCTTGTCACCTAAGAAATTTAGCTCCTTTATCCTCCGCAAAGTGAGAAAAAGATCAGCGAATCTCAACGAGTTTCGCAACTTTTCTCAAACGTTTCCTCAACCGTTGAATATAAATTCACACGGCATCAGGAGGTGGATAATGCTTCTTGGATTATCAGAATAATGATCCATCCTCCATAAGATTCCTTTCTTAGAAGAAAAAATAAGAAAAATTACACAGGGATGAAATTCATCATAATTATGGATAACAAAATCACGCGTTTAAAAGGGGTCGAGAGGACAAATAGGAAACTGTAAACAATTTTTAGCAGTACCTATTATGTTTTTCTATAATCTATCGATACATGGACCAAGAGAATTTGCATATTTATATGCAAAAAAAGTTAACCTTTTGTAATCACCCATGGATTTATTGGCAGACCATCTCTGCCGACGTTTCGATGGCCGTGTCATCCATCGTCATCACGGCTATGAGGAAATCAAGCCCTGATGATGATGGACAACACGGCCATCGAAACGTCGGTAGAGATGGAGAGCCTCAACCGGTGGGAAAACCAAAACAACTTCAGCATAATCATACGTCGGGAAAGCCTGGAATCTTTCTTCAAATACCTTTCTTGTTGCCAACCTTGACTGCCAGATACTCACTTGTACTCGGGGAAGGAGACGTAGGGAGGCAGGCAGGGCAGGAATATGAGCAGGAGACAGCCGGCGAAACAGAGCACGAGCAGGACCGAGAGGCAGATGATGGCGGCCCGCCGCTTGGGGCCCCCGCAGCTCCCCTCCTCTCCCTTGCCGTTGGCCCCGTGTCCGCCCTTGGGGCCCTTCCGCGAGGGACCAGGACTGGGCATCGCGATCGACGCCGGCGCTGGGGTCACCGGAGGTACAGGGGTCATGCTCTCCTGCTCCGCCTGCTGGGGTTCCGTCTGTGCCGGCGACTCGGCGCCATGTTGCTGCTGCTGTGTACCGGGACACATCACGGCTCCCTTGCCGTGATGATTTGTCACGTCGTTATCCGTCGTGCGAGAACTGCGGATAGAGAATCAAAGCAATTCAATGAACCAACTGTGATCAATTCCAATAACGATAAATTTTGTGGAATGTAATTTATCATCTTATCATTTCAAAGAGAAAAGTTACCCACAAGCCGGAGGCATGAATGGGATGAGCTCTAGCTTCACTTAGCCAAACAAAGAACTTATGTCGCTGAGTGATCCCTTAATGAACATTCAGCCGAAATTCCTTAAAACTGTAGGTTTGAAGATTTTCGCGGTGTTGATTAGATGATTTCTGCATTTTCTTTGAGTTCTCACCGCGTCCGTTCGCTTTTGTTGACAACAGTTTCGCTGACATGGCAGTTCGCGTCTTCACGTCGAAGGTAATGAAACACCGCAAAATTGCCGCCTTAAAGAGACCTCTTAATCCCGCTGCTACTCTCTCATTGGTCGGTGTCGTCCCTCTCTCATTGTTCGGTGGTAGGAGAACCCTTTTCCATGCATTATGAAGGGGGTAGCTTTGATCTCTGTTGAAGTTTACCGGCGTTTTCAATATCTAAATAACTTATTTTTAAGCATACCGGGACTAGCCACTGTGATAATTTTACGGAAGTCACCCGCAACGCACAAATTGTGCGAAAAATCCACAGATAAAAAATATTATTCGCATTGACCGGGATTCGAACCCGGATCCCTCGATTTCCGGCCGAGTGCTTTAACCAGTTCATGCAATTTGTGCATTGCGGGTGACTCCCGTATAGTTATCACCATGGCTAGTCCTGGTATACTTAAATTCGTCTAGAGCGAACACCACCTCGTGTTCGAAGTTCGGGCTTAGCTCTCCGGCTGTGGCGCCGTGCGTATGATTTTGACTGCTAGTCGCATAACATGCTCAGCAGACCATACCACCTTGTCCGGTATGGTCCACAAATTTCCACAAAGAATAAAGCATTTCTAGGTAGATTGATTGGCTAAAGCACTCGGCAGGAAATCAAGGGATCCGGGTTCGAATCGCGGTAAAGTCGAATGATTTTTTCTCCGTGGATTTTTCGTACAATTTAGCTTGCTCCTCTGATCTGGCTAGGATAGTGTTTGTTCTCCTTCGCTACTATTTTGGCGTCTTCAGAGAGTATGCCATGTCAATTTTCGTTCCATCCATGCTCGGATATGATCGACAGTGGGTGCTGCTTTTTCTTAGTAGCCCTTCGCTTCCTGCATTCGGAGTTTCATCAATCTGGAAGTCTCACCGATGCACTCTCTCGCACACGAGCAAGGCACTGGATAAACTCCTTCGTAAAAGTCCAAAGGGATTTTTTCCTTTGTTTAGGGTAGTGTGCCTGCTATTTTGTGACAGAGTAGAAACGTATTAAGGCGTCGTACGATGTCAATGAAACTGTTGTCAACAAAATCCACCGTACGCTGTGAGAACCCGAAGAAAATGTCATTCCTTAAAGCTTTTACCATAGAGTACCCCAGACTTTAGTACTGAAGTTATTTAAAATATGAAAACACAAATTTAAGGAACCCGTACATAATTCCTCAGAAATATCTGTATAAATTCCTTAACTAAAATTTATAGCTGCATCGTATTTAAAATTAAGTTCTAAAATAGGAAAAATATTTTCGGAAACTTAAAAGCGTTATTAAAGATTGAGAAGACATGAAATTCCACGAACCAAATGTGATCAACTCTCATGCTGATAATTTTTGTGGACTGTCATTTAAAATACTGTAATTTGGAAGAGCAAGGTTACACCAGCCAGAGTAATGAGTGTGATCACCTCTACGTAAACCTACCCAAAGAAATGGGTAGAATCGCAGCAGCGCGCTGAGGGAAATCGGGTACAATTAATACGTATGTTATTAGCGTTATTATCAATATATTAATTTTGTTCTAAACTCCTGTTTTAATTTTTGTAAACAAGAAATCTAGACTCATAGGTTCTTTTTTATATTTTAAAATATTATTTATATAAAAGTGCCTAAACCTCAAGACTTTGTACTTAAAATTTTTTTATTATTATTAATTAATTACAATCTATTGTGATCTATTGGAACTGTGGACGGAGAAGACATGAACACCGAATAACGTGACGGCACCTCCGAAAACTGGGAAAATTTAAGCATGCCTAGTTTATCTCAAAGTGGATTGGAATTCGGCCGAAATCAACGTGGAGGGCCATTGCCCCTGAACTTGCTAGAGGAAGAACATTGACCGTTAGAGTGATATGAATTGCAATCCCTTATCTCTCATACTAAGTTAATGAAATATCACAAAAATACCTCGTGGAGGCTTTCAGAACTCGGAAATACAAGTTTTATTATCAATCGAGGCAAACCGGAATTAAACTTAACTCGCCACATGGACACCGATTAACGAAGTGGATACATTTCAGGAAATCTATGGTATTAGCACATGATTAGACGCACGAGCGATGTTAAAATCATGGCTGGTTACCATAAATTATCGGAAAGAATATAAGAAAATAGCCGTCAAGAACTTTGAAAGCAATACTGAAGACTCAAAGTTTCGCTCTTGAAAGTGAGGTCTTGAAAGTAAAAAAAAATCGTATGGGAAAATTCCTCATGGGGATAACTTCTTCGCACGACTCACTTCAACAACCAAATGTCACAGTTAAGCCACTCCAGACTTTACAGATGGTTACTTTTCACATGATAGCGCGATCCAACTTGTTCATCAAGCTACGATGGACATAGGAAAGAACGAAACATAATGACGAAATAATTGTGTGACTAAACACTCGTTAAATTTACTGGAGTAAATCTTTGTCTGTCGCTAAAGAAGCTATTTAAAAATCCACCTGTAAAGCGTACAAGCAAAAAGCCAAAGACTGAAGGGGGTACGTCATGTGTAGAGATAAGGAGAAAATAATAACTTTAGAGAGAAGTCTGAAAGCCTGCAAAGAGGAATGCCGCCGGGCACGACTATGCTGGAAAGACCAGATCAGAGAGGAAATGAGAATAATGGAAGCGGACGATGACTGAATGGAAGAATGAAAGTGATGGCAAGGAGTTGCTGGTGAGGTCCAAAGCCTTCTGAGGTTCGAGCAGCCGAGCAGGTAAAGTAAGGTAAATCTTTTTACGTAGTCGATGATGACGAAACAAGTAAAACGCACTTTATCCGTCATAACATGAATAATAGTACCTACGCAGAACATCGAAAGAAAACAGTCCATTGAATAAAAAACAAATTTACCACAAAAAACACAGGGAAATGGATATTTTCTAAATAAAAACTTGAAACTCACCCCAAGTTATCGCGCTGATCACTCATGTTAAAGAGATTTCACCAAAAGCAAACCTTAGATCGTGTTTAACAAGCCAAACACAACGGAACAAATGTTTCCAAATAAGATTGAAATCTTCCATTCCACGTGAAAGAAGGCGTAACTGCGTCCGCGAAATCGCCGGTAATTGTGGCACTCAGTACTTGTACAGTAATCCACTCCGCGCAGAACGAGATATATGCAAGCTTCGTGGAGACTACGATACAGGAGAATGATTCTTGGCTTCCTCTCACGCCTGGAATGCTTGGAGGTGCTCGAGGAACGAGCTCCTTAGGCTCAAAAATGAACGCTTCAGGAGCGCCAATTGTTTTTTCCGTTCCCCGTGTTTTGAGCAGAAACTTTCATTTTCCGCGAAAGCGATTGTGAAACAGCAATATGGAAGAATGAATGAGTTACCCTCATCAATTCACGAGGAAGAACCTGATTGACAATTGGCTTTCAATCCTTAATTCTTGTAAAAATAATGCTTGAGAAGAAAATGACTTAATTTGCATTGAAGAATCTTTTCATATTGTACAACGGGATCTGCAGAGCTTTGTTTAAGGGAGGCAGGGGTGCCGACTTACAAAAAATATTGGGGGGGCCCAAACCGGGGATCTTGCCCAGGAAAATTTTATAAGTAGTGAGTTTTAAGTTTTTTAAGCATTTTAGAAGAGTCCTATGATCAACATTACAACCCTGATAACTCGAATCTCAACATCTGGACACTACGGGGAAAATCGACAAGCCTGACACATTTTTTCCTCACATCCATAACGAATTTTTGAGGGGGCTCTGGCCCCCTCAGGCCCCATGGAGTCGGCGACACTGAAGGGAGGCTGGGATGGAGACTTACATGGTGTTTCAGGAGGAATCAGCAATACTCCAGGAAGTGGTAGGGGAGACAATTTAAAGCATTATTATAATCCATAAACTTGGTGTCGCAAATCCTTCCTTACTGAGCTACGGCAACGCAAAAATTTTCTATGCACTTTGCAGATACCAAGAAAAATGTTTTTCTTGGCTATCCAGCCTTTTCGAAATTGCATTAATTTCTCTGGATTTTGAAGGACATTAAATGATTAAGGTTGAACAAAAATATGCGATTATAATTGTCTGAGTTAATTAAACGATTGCTTTGAGCGAGTAACAAAAATACCTACGATTGCGCGATCACATCTATTTGAGACATTTTCAGACAGTTATAATAGCATATTTTCGTCAACCTTAATTATTTAATTTACATAAAAATCCAGCGCCTTAAAAAAACGTTGAAGAGGCTGGATTCCCAAGAAAAAACGTTTTCATGGTAATTGTAAAGTGCATCCTAAAGTGTTTGCGTTGCTATAGCTCAGTTACTATGGAGTTGCGACCCCTTGTTTACGGACAAAAAATGCTTAAAATTGTCTTCCCTACCATCTCCTCAAGTATTGCAAATTCCTGCTGAAGCACACCATATGCATTCTAAAAAGTGTTATTATGACGCTGTGGTACTTACTAGATCATGATCCTCAATTGTGAGCATCCTGAGAATTGTTTGACACAACTGTTCAAATAGTTCTCATATAATTCTTTTCACCTATGCTAAGTTATTCTAATTCAGACCATTTTTATCACCTGTTCCATACATTTTATATGAAGCCTTTTTTGCCATTCTCTCCGTTAAATTGTCTCACAACGATGGTCAGCATCAGGCACTTATATCTTATAATGTTTCCGATTAAGTAGTTCCACCAAGGTAATAAAAGCTTTTGCATTATGTTGCTGCGCCAGTTTTAGGGTGATCCTAACGTTTTTTCAAAGGAAATTCCTGAAAAATGGTTATTATTATAAATTTATATATTAGCTTCAGGAGTTAGAGAGAGAGAATATGAACGAGGGAGAAGGTGTGAATTAGAAAGGTCGGCTTTTTTCAAGCACTGACTACTACGCATAACTTATTTTGGTCTCTATTCGGGTGCCTGTGTCAAAATATATTATTGCCTCCTATCTGCATTTCTATAGTTTCCCAGCAACGGTTGAACACTTATCACCTTGGATAAAATTTTTGTACCTTCGAAGTCGATTAAGCGGCCTCGCCCTGCGTGATTGGCGCCCGGGGAATTTGTCGCCTGCCTTAGACGAAAGGTTGTTCCAACTTCTTCCTGTTCTTAAGACCCCTTTTTTCTTTCTTTCTAACTTTTATTTGGACTTAGGCCAAGTTTACAATAGCTGGACTCGTCCTAACACAAAAGTTTAAAAAAAGTAGTGCATGAATAAAGAGTGAATAGAAAAGTCCACAACAACTTAACTGGGCATAGCGTGATTTTATTTTACGTAAGCCTACGGGCGAAACATGTGCGATGATTAAAATTTAGTGGAATGAAGAGAATTGATTGTTTTGTATGGTGCTAAAGATAACATGTTGCCTGGGTGATATCGAGTCAAGTTCCACAAAGTTAAGTCATGCAAGTTAAGGCTATCCTCATAACTGACTCGGTCGATCTGTTTGATAGTCAATTTCCAGGCGCTGTGGAAATTTCCTTAAGAAGAAGAACAGCTAAGTTAAGTTGTCGTGAACAGGACTTTCCTCGATACTGACTCGGTCGATGTGTATGGCTTTCTATTTCCAGATGCTGTAGAATATTCCTCTTCCTTACTAATTAATGCAATATATATTTCATCAAAAGGCATGGGTGATAATAAACCAAGAAACGCTAAGTTAAGTTGCTATGAGCAGAGGTTTCCTCATTACTCACTCAGTAAAACTGTTTGATTTGCAATAGGGTGGTTTCCTACCATTTATTATTTCCTAAATCGAAAGATTATTACTCCTGGAGTACGCATTTCACGCTCTTAGATTTTAGAATGACGATATCTATTTTTCGCGATTAAACGAAAAGTGAAAAATTTCAAGCGCGCGAAAACGCGACGGCTAAGGAAGAATGATGGGAAAAGTCCGTGTGACGTATTTCTGGTTCCCGCTGCCGCCCTGTGAGGTGACCTTGAGGGGAGGCTTGAGCGCTGATACGACGCAGGCTGCTAGCAGGTAGCAGAGTACCCTGATAGCAGGTAGCGCTTGGCTTAAATATGGATTATAACTACCTTATCAAACGAAGGAAACTTCCCGAACTTAGACAATTTTAATAAGTGATTATCAAGAGATGTTTCCCTGAGCTCTGTGATTCATGCATGCATTGGTAATCTCAGACGATGTAAAACTCCTATCGTCTCGTATAGAAACTAGGTCCCTGTGACGTCACGTGGAGTGGCATCGCATGGCCGCCAATCTGGCCTTTTTCAAATGAGGCTAAAATTGACCATTGCCATTCGTTTAAACCGGGATTTCTAAAACCAAATAATTTGTATATTATGAAAACCCTAATTGTGGGTAACGAATAGCAATCAATGCATTTCGTTTTCTTTGATTAAGGAAACTACCCTATTTCCAGGTGTTGTAGGAGCTTCCTCTTTCCCTCTAATTACAAAGAGCGCACAGTGCGTGTTCATCCTGGCTCAGATCAAACACTTCACGCGAAAAGGCGGAAGAGGGTAGGCGTTGGTCACGCTCCCATCACACGGATGTTTATGGGCTTGGGATCGCCCGAAAAACCGTAAGAAGAAGGGTGGGAGGCCCACCTTTTCCGCGCGGTTGGGCTCCTGTATACTACGCACGGGGCTCCCTAATGTAAAATGGAAAGTGGATGGGGGAAAGGGAGTGAGGTTTTCCCTTTTTCTTTTGCAATCAGTGCGGTGAGCGAGGAGAAGCAGCCGGTCTCAAACCGTACGCGGTGAACTGGTCAGCTCCCAAATTCCTACTACTCAGTCCTACGTCCCACCTGCGCGCATAAGAGCAGCAGCTGACCCGACGGATTTCGAGGAGTGTTTACTACATTGAAATTTTAAAAAAAATCCTTGATATTTCTAGGTTCCTCAGGGGAATGATTGTTTTCCTGGTTGCTTAAGATACGAATTTTTGGTTAAATATTGTTAATATGGAGGAAAAAACTGTCCACAAAAATAGTTATTAAGTCTTTTTAATACCACCTGTAACATCTTAAGATGATAAAATCCAAAAATTCAAGTGTGTTGAAGTGGAATATTTCATATTAAAATAAATACTAACAATTTTCCACCATTTCAAGGAAAAAGGCACAATTGTACGAAAGGGCTAAGGAAGTCGACACTGCGATATTGGGCGATGGATCTAAAAACAGAAAAATACGACCCTTTTAATTTTTTCAAACTCTATCATAATCTATGGTTAAAATAATTTGATAAATGATTCCACTGGTACTACACAAAATTAATTAGTTTTACATGAACTTTAACAGTCTACTTAATTAGTTGTAATCCAACTTCAGTTCTCTTAAGTCAAAGTCGCCACTATAGTTACAAAGTATTTGCTTCATCTCAATGTCATCTAATGTGTGTTAGCCATGTCGGACCTTAAGGAGTTAGGTTGAATTTTCAAGCGGAGCTGTGTATATACGACGTGAGCTGGAATAAACTCGGTTATTCTATTTGATGTCGTGCCATCCGCAAATCCTTCTTTCCCACCCATACACTATTCCCAGTCTTTTTCTTCGATTCCATTAAGTTTAAATTCTCGTGACTTCCTCAACCGAGGAATTCTTCAAATACAATATAGAAGTTGTAAATTGCGTCTTCCCTTTCAGCTTCCCTGTTTACTAATCGGCTTTGAATCTTGGGCACCTCCAGTTATGCAGGAGATGACTTCATCCGGCAGTCACCGACGCTTCAAAATGACGTTTTAAATGCATATTCATAATCTCAACATGGTTTACGAGGGTAGAGATAATTAAAAGCAGCGTAGATGATGAAAAAACTTCCCAGATTACAAGTTTCCCATACAAAGGAATTTATTTTAATCGTGAATTTTGTACAATTATCACACTCTCATGATTCTTCCGGGAAAACATTTTAAAGCTTTCGCAAAACATCATTTTCCACTAAAAACCGTGGCGCTATATTCGAGATCAGAGTCTCCACTAGCATTTTCTTAGCACATCTATGTAATAATCCTCTCATTAGATCTTTCTTATGCATGAATTCTTACTTCGTTTACGGGATTCCATTTCTAATATCCTCGTAAAGTGTCCCGTTCATTTTCATTTATGGAGCCTATGTATATACGGAGCGTTTTATTAACACTGGCGCCTTGAACTTATATGCTTAAGTTGTTTCATCCAGAATATAATATGAGCTGAGCGTTGTACGCGTTTTTGTGTGGAAGAATTACAAGATTTTTATCCGCAATTCTAAATTCCAATTTCATATGATAAACGACGAAGATACTTCTGACCAATCTTACGTTATCGTTGACTTAGGAGCAGGGATGTGACCTAGTTTCCCTAATCGCATGTTTTTATGAAACAGGTATTTATTTTATCTCCATTGTAAATTTTGAGCAATTATCACATTCTTATCATTTTTCCGGGTACACATTATAAATATATGACCAAAAATCATCTTCCCTTACACAGAAACCGTGCTACTCGCGATGAGGACGACAGCGAATAGAAATCTAGAGTCGTCACATTTGCCAGGCAGACTTGGCAAAAATCGATCTTTGATGGGATTGACCAGCCAATCGTTGATTGACTGCACTAAATTGTCCAGGTTCCCTCCGAATTAAACCCTGGATGCCAACCACACCATTTCCTCAGATGGAATATGTGACGTAGTCCACAGAGCTGTCGAGCATATTCGGAATCCCCCGTGGATTCTAAAATGGGGAGGAGGGGATAATTTTCGTTTCTCGCCTACACTGCCACATCTTCACAATTAGGCTTGCTTTCGACCGTTGAAACACCAATTGGTGAGGAAGTAGTCAATATCTCCTTGCCTTCTTCGGTCGCACTTGAATGACATACATCCCTCAGTTGCCGGCAAAATAAACGATACCAAGAATTGGCCACAGAAATAAAAATAATATGGAAATCTCTGCTACCGGGATCGTCCCAAATAAATTACAAAATAGTTTCAAAGTACTCAATCTAATCCAAATACATACATAAAACTGCAAGAGGCCATAGTAATTTCATTTTGCCACTTCACGAGAATTTTTCTCAATTGAACACAACAGTATCGGGTTACTTTGGTGAGAAACAATTCTCTTTACAGAAAAATCAGTGAAAACTGATGAAATTATAATGAAAAAGATAATAATAACACAATAAAAATATAATTCATAATAACAGTCGTATTATCAATAATAATAAAAAATGTTGTAACGCCTCGTTTTCCCTTGGCGAACAATGGCAGTGAAGATTTCCCGAGTAATTTCATCCATGTCTATACATAGGTAGGAGATATGGAGGACCTTGCCCGGTTGAAACCCGAGAGATCTTCACTGCCAATAATAAATGTCATGCCTTCGCGTTAGCAAAATTTAGAATTGCGAACGCATGTATCGTCATTTCGGCCATTATAATGTCTACCGGTAATCGTCACTTTAGTACACGAATGCGACAACACAACAGCCGGTCTTACGACTCTGAAGTTTACATAATTGACACGCTGATCGGCTTGGCTGCGCGGTGCCAAAATTAATTCACTGAAGCCGTGTCCCAATTGGCCATTTGGCTATGCCAATCCCAGGATTTAGGCATCACGCCATCTTGGAAGGATGTCCCAACTCGTTAGCCAGCATAAGGGATGGAATTTAGGCAGCTAACGCGGCCGCCAGATTTAGGCATCGAGGAGTGCATCCTTCTCCCCACTTTTCCCATGATTCAAATCGCGCAAAGCGTCTTCAGGAAGAAATCAGAGGAAGGATATCACGGCTGTCAACAAGGGATAGTACTTGTTTGCAAGTAGAGTTGATATTTTGAGACAGTTCAGATAATTGGTCATTTTTATTTTGTTTATAATAATGAAATTGCATTTATAGAAGTGTAGGAATTACAGAGAAATCAAAGGGAAGGAGGCGTTATTGGACGGAGTCCCGAAATTGGAATCGGAATAAGTAACAAAAATTAAAATCTACAGTGATTATAAGAATGATACCGAAACCTGATTTAAGTACGTAAAATATAAGTTGTTTAAAAAAATTGGCTAAAAATCTAATGGAAAAATTTAAAAAGATTTTGAAAATAATTCCGAAGTCATACGGTAACCGTTTAAATAGACCTGTCATTAATAATACAAATCTAGAAATTAAATAGCTAAAATATAATAAAATCGAGAACGTACTTGGTTGAGAGAACGATTGAAATATTACAAACTAATGAAAAGGAATATACGCTAACATTTCGCCACAAACTTAGCTACTACCTCTTTAAGAAACAATACGGAACTAAAAGTACGAATTCGAAAGTATACCCCTACTTTACTATTACAAAAACAAAAAGGTGGTCTAAGATACTAAAATCAAATAATGATAACATACTCTTCTCCGACATCAAACTCAAAACCACTTGACACATCACATTTTAACAATGTGGATCAATGTCAACTCGGTGAGGCCGGGAGAACCATGCCCGCTCTCACAAACGCGAGCTTGCGTAACCGGCCAGCTGTGATGTCACCAGGCTGAAAGTCTGCATTTCCCTGCATCAGCACCCACGATACCGATTTCAACAGTTTCTCCCTTCCGAGACCCGAGAGTTTCGTTAAGACAGGGTAGGGGGGAAGTGGGGGAGTAGGATGACTATAACGCGGCGCTCCCCTCCGCAGCGTCCTTCACGGAGAGAAAGCCAACTTCTCCCTCTCTCTCTCCAGCGGCGCTAATCGGAAGAAAGACGCTACAGGAGAAAGTGAAAGCATTTTTTTTTCCTCGCCGACGATAGAGGAGCATGGATCAAGGCGTGGAGACGGAGGTTACAGGGGGCCGAAACCTTCCGACGTGTGTGGCGCACTCTCTACTTCCTTAATCTTCAATTGTTTGCGATCTTACTCACAGTAACCGCTTCGCGAGTATGGATATCTCTTCCACTTCAACTAAGAAACGCGAAAATCAATTTAACACTAGAAATACCGGACTTGATATCCCTCTAGAACTACCGAATGGAGTCATACTGACTCCTACCTTATCATTCTATGTTTTTGCTGATTATTTCGGCTTTCATTGATACATTACTTAAAGTAATCATTTTCGTTTGATATGCGAAATTCGAAAGTATATCAGGCGATCGCGTATATCGCGGGGAGTCAAAATGACTCCATCCGTAGTTCTAGTGTTAAACATAATTCCCTCCCGGCTAATATTGATCCGTTTTCGATATCAATTAAAAATTTTTACTCACTTGGCATCATCTCATTTAACGCATAATGGTTAAATAGCTCGCTAAATGCTGAGGTTGTGGCCACTGTAATCTGTTTGCTGTTTTTTTTACCGTTTCATAAAAATTGTGATCTGAAATTGTAATCAACTTATTGTTTCAATTTTATTAGGTAAAAGTGCACTTAAATTGGCAGCCTTACTGTGCGTGTACAATTTTATTTAAAATAAAAATAATGCATGTTAGCTTGAATGAAATAAAATAACTATGTTTTATTCCACACTTTATTTTGATACACACCCTATGATAACACTAAGTGTTGAAACCGGTCGTACGATTTAAAATAAAGTGTGGAATAAACATAGTTATTTTATTTCATTCAACATGAAGCAATTCCACCAAGTAACGCCTGAGACCGTATCTTATATGCATGTTAGCCACTGAAACAAGCCTCTATAATACCCTGTTGAATCATATCCACTAGTATATTATCGTTTATCGCTTGATTATTCTTTACTTGTGATGCATGTGAATTAATGGCTAATTGAGCTTAGACGTCTGTTTACGTCACAATTAAAACTATTCTCTGCATTACGAATAATGTGGAATGGTATGTGTTACATCACACTGGGATCTTTCTTTTTTGTATATGTTATTGTTTGTTTGTCATTATTAATATATTGAATTGTCTCCATAGTATCGGCGGTCCATATAGGGTACATTTGTTTTAATTTCTACTCTTTTCCTTTATTTCCCTTATTAATGGATCGATTCTGAATAGTTAAGTGTGATGCACAGTTTTTTCATAGACTTTGATGAACAAATAGTTAAAAATATATTGATAACTACGTTTATTCCACACTGCTTTGTTCGGTACAAACTCGACCGGTTTCATCACTTCCGTGTCTATATCAAGAGGGCACACAATTTCTTCTCGTATGGTGAGTCGTTAATATACCTATGTTTTAAGGATGGAGGGAGTTTGAGAAGAAAGGAAAGAAGATTGTAGAGGAAGAGTATATTTATGGCGTGGAGTCAAAGGTGAGTCTACGGGATGACTGCCAGATGACATCTACGTTGAAGGCAGGCCGTAAATTGTCATATGAGATCGCTGTCCTTCGTCATCAAGAGAACAGGAAATCAATCTTAGAGGACTACAATACCTGTCCGAAGGAGGTACATAGCTATATGTATATGCACTGGCCTGGAAGACAGAGTTCTTTGCTGTACTCGATCCCAAATAAAAGGTTCATATTTTCTGTTATTGTTAGGAACTTCTATAGGTGTTACAACTACGTATGAGGTGAAGATAATGAGAGGAAAAAGCATGTATTTTATGTACGCATTATCATTTTTGAGGCAAGAACTAAATATTCTCATTCTCGACTAGCAATATATTATCATGCTCAATTAAATTGCATTCAATAATTTTTCCCTGCTACAGGGCATTGGTGGACGAAAATTCGTTTTATGCAAAATCGCACGATGTTTCGGAACTCGATTCGTCAACATTTGACGAAAATTCAGGAAGTGGTATATTAAAAAAAATTATATGCTCCATTTCTGCTCCATTCATATGGATTAAAATGTTTAGGTCACTTCTTGAAAGTGGATGAATATACTATTTGCAAAACGCGTCTACTGTGGCTGTTTTTCAACAAAAGGATATTTAATTAAGTAGATGAACTGTCTATATACATTACTGTTTTGGATCTTTTTCCAAGAAAAATCCCAAAAGGATTGTCTTGAATGCTTGTGTAGTTTCATGTTCCAAAATAAATTATTCCCACGGCGAATAAATGTAATCTATCATGAAAACCATGCCCTACCAACATTTCCAGACTATCATCCGACAAATATCACTTCCGGATAGGATTGCAAATCGTCCCGAATCGCAATAGTCTTACGTCGTCGATAAAAGGTTGCGCACTCGATTACGAAGGGCGAGAGGATCGATGACAAAGAGTATGGGACGCGACGTGACTCGACTAGCATCTGGACGAAAAGCGCGCGCGCGGCCTCGTAGGAAAGAAAGCGGTAACTGACCCGCGGTCAGCGGTTGAAGGGACACGTGCAAGACATTCTAAAATTAAAACTGCCGCTGAACACCAGAATTACGTCAATCTGCCAGAAGAACGGACATCATCCGTGCTTCAAGAACATGCAAGACTTCATACCGCCGAAGGGAATTTCCTAAAGGGAGAAAGTGAATAGGATACCGAGGTTCCCTCAACCAGTGCTTGGTGTATATATATGACGATAGAGCTCGACCCGATCTAATGCGCAGACGTGTGGATTTCTCTCAATCAGGGTAGGGTAGCCACTTCCTTTTTCAAGGTCACCTGGCGAAGGCGTTCAAGCCGGTCCTAATATTTTGCTTCCCTCATACCACGATTACACCCTAAAACTATTTCGGATAGGTGAAGGTAGAGCTCACCCCCGTCAAACCCGCGGGCTAGTGACGCATTAAAGATATGGGAGCTAGTGCTTTCTCCAGATAACTTGGCGGAGGCGTCGAAGCCGGTACATCTTGTACGAAATTTTACTTCCCACATTCCCTGATTCCAACCGAAATTTGGTTAGGATAGGTGAGGGTAGAGCTCAACCCGGTTTAAGCTGCAGGCGTGTGAATTTCACGCAGCCAAAGGATTAGCTCCTTGCGCGAGTTCAAATCACAACACGATGGTATATTGTACCGGTAGGTAGAGCTCACCCCCGACAAGCCCGCGGGCTAGTGAATTTCACGCATTCAGGATATGGGAGCTAGTTGTTTCTCCAGGTCACTTGGCGGAGGCGTTGAAGCCGGCACATCTTGTACGAAATTTTACTTCCCACACTCCCTGATTCCAACCTAAATTTTGTTCGGATAGGTGAGGGTAGGGCTCACCCCGGTTTAAGCTGCAGGCGTGTGAATTTCACGCAGCCAAAGGATTAGCTCCTTGTACGAGTTCAACTCACAACACGATGGTATATTGTACGGGAGTTCACCAGAGATTTGAATCCAAGACCCTCGAGACAGTAAGCAAATCCAGTAGATAAAGGTTATTTGAGAAAGTATCTTGGTAAAAAACCCGGTTGATGAATTACCTCCAGTTTTCATGGGTAAATTTGGACAGGAAGCCGTTTTAACGGAACGGGTATAGGTGATAATTCCCAAATACTAACTTGAAAATGCCTTTATTTATCAATACAGTCCGATTTTGTAGTCGTCCTCACGACTGAACTAATCCTGGGCGCCTTATTTTATTTTATTGCATTGTTATTAGTGATAATTATCACAGAAGTGTAAAAATATAAGAAGTGCAGATTAAGGACAAAGATGTGTATATTTAAAAAAATGCTTATAATTCTCTGTTATCTCAAACACAAGTTTTTAAGCTAATGTAATTTACATCTTTGCTTTTACATCATATTTCAAACCAAGGGTTAGTTAGAAGTTTATCCAGCACTGCTCATAGCATTTATACCATTGCAATAGCAACATATGTTATATTCCTATTTACGTATTTCATCTCTGAGATGGTCGAGTCGGTGACCCCAAAACGGATATATTTTTCAATGAGGCAACCATATTCCAGAAAAATCATAAAATAAATACTGATTGCAATAAAATAATATGAAATATAAATCAATTACGATTATTTTCTATCCTCTCTCTCCTTTCCGTCGGCCGTATCTATATATCATTGTCCCTTCTTCCTCCTACGATCTCCTTAAGGTACACCGGGTTAAGCGTAAATTGGGGGAAGTGGAATCTATGACTATCGTCGCATAAATAATATATTTGAAGTGGCGCTCCTAGCGAGATTTTCATTACTCTACTTTTGATTAAACGCGGGAATCGTTGCCTACCCAAAACTCTCGGTAGGGATGCTGAAATACACTATTAATTGGAAGTGCATAATATCTCTTCACGTAGTGACCAAGTGTGGTACATCGTTTTAGGATTACCACAGCAAGAAATTTAGGGATTACATTGAGATTATATCAGTAAGAATGAGTTAAAGAATATCTTAACATGCTTTTATAGAGTGTTAGATTAAATTATGTTACTATGAGCGAAATCAGTAGAAGTTCCTCTTGCCCCAGATTGTATTGTCGCTGGGGCAAGTGTAACCCACCCTTCCCCCACCAAATATAAGTAGTCAAATAATTTGTTTCAGAAAAGGTTGGGATATTTCCTTTTAAGCAGTGGGGTAATTCCTATGGAAAGTTATGAACCACAGGTATATAGGAGACGGTTAAATTTGCAACAAAGCCAAATACAAGAGAATAATTCAACCCGAAGAAATTTTTCAATTCCTACTGCCTCCAGCATTTGAGAAGCGAGGCACATTCAAATCTGACATCTAATTTTATTCCTATAATATGAGTTAAATGCACGAAAAGTAACAAGAAATTACATTTCTATTGGCATTGTATGTCGTTGAATTATTTCTACTTACCTCAATGATATATATTTTTTCTTTATAATATATGAACAGACCGTGGGTTAAACTTGCCCCACTCATCGGGGCAAGTGTAAATGCTGACTACAATTCATGTTCTTTGTTCCAGAAAGGAAACCATTGAAATATATGTGCATTGTATTTCATTTGACGTTGGAGCATATATTTCTTTTATAGAATATAGAATATTAATTAAATTAAATATCAATTCAATGCGCAGTACCTAGCGAAATCTCAACTATATAGATGTGGGGTTCTACTGGGGTGTACCTTAATTGTATTCTATTCTTTGACTACTTCTTCGAGCACTGTCTTCTACTACTCCTTCCATCAAGGTTGTCACCTACTCAGGGTGGCGTAAAAGGTGGCCAATCATGTCGTAACATGAGCAAGGCAAAATTGTGACGTCGTCAACTCCACGAAAGGGTGGAGATATTCAATTCAATTTTTAATGCGAATCGCTACAGAAGTAGTCCGCGGATCGAGAAATTAAAAAAAAATTTGGTCTTTTCATTTTAAAATCTCTGAATTGTACCTTACCCCGATGAGTCCACATTAAGTGCAATGTACTGTATTTTAACACCCAGGCAACGATCGCGTTCCTCAAATCACCAGCGCCCTTGCCAGCCACGCAGGATTCTCCAACAATGTGCTCAATAATGAATTCGTGACTGGGCTCCTTAAAAAAATCCCATTCCTTCCGGATTGGCTAAACCTAAATACTTCCCAGATTCACGAATAGGGACGCGAGAGGTTAATTAGTGAATCTGGCCACAGACGACTTAGAAAGTGAAGTTGCACGGAAAGTGCTGACAGCAACGGCCAACAACGGATTTAAGGAGACCACTTAATTAGTCTCGGGCTGCCTTCTTCGCTCATTGATTCGCGGTTAATTGCCTCGCAAAATAGATACCATCCAATGGAAGCGATACTAAGCGTTGAAATTGTGGTATATAGTCGCCACGTGTCCTAAAATCTCCGGAAAGCGTATGCGGGAGTATCGGCTCACAGAAAAACGCGCGAAAATATGAGATAAAGCAAAATATTTTAAAATGGAAAAGAGACTACAGTGAAAAATCTCATAAACGGACACTTACGGTCAAGGGGACTGCATAGAGGAGGCCCAATTCCATTCCATGAAGGACAGATTTCTGTTGCCATTTTGGGTCGCATTTTTATCGCTTTTCAAAAATGGCCGCCACGCGGTGATGAGTGCAATGCGTTCCACTTTTTTCCAATATTTTGTAGCATAATTTTTGCAATTGCGAGATTCACATTCATAGATCACATCATCATATGTATTAATATCGGTTGAAACCCCTAATTATACCCAATTTCCCCGAGAAACTCGGATCACTTTGTCCGTCGGCGACGCCAGTGGCGACTTTTTGTAAACCCATTTAAATGAGCGCCGGATGACGACATTTGAGGCCAACTTGATTTTTGACGGATCGTTCAGAAAACCCATGGCGATGACATTCGTAAAAGAGTAAAATTGTGCCTATAAAAAGTCCGTATCCATAAGTGTGAGACTACGTGTACTGCAGGTTCTGTCCTTTTCAAAATGCCGGGGAATTGAATACTGTCCTTCAATCATGGGTTTCCGTAAGTCAGAGGTGTCCGCGAACTGAGGTTTCACTGAATTAGCAAAAAATATCATGCAATCGAAAAAATAATCCATTAGGGTTACAAAATAACAAAATGGTGACGTCGCTACAAGTCACTGATACGTACATTTTGTATCACTCATTTTACGTAATTTTCAGGCAATATAAAAAAATTAAAATGATGCTCATGAAAAGGTCAGTAAGCGGGCCGTGTGCTACATCTAAGAATTCTCAAATTCCTTTACTAAAAAATAAATTAATCCTGATTACTGTAAAACAAATTTCAATTTTGATTGATTCTCTCATATGGACTGCTATTTGGCCACACGAGGGTGCTAATCCATTAGTTTTTAAGTTTTAGAATAAGTTTTAGAATTACAGAATTAGGGAAATTTGTTTCACTGATTGCGTTTTGTTTCTGTTTTTTAATGTATTGTTCATCAAACGAGCTCACCAACAGCAACTTCTCCTTCACCCATACTTGAAAGATAACACTACCCCATTACACATTCGAAAAGTCATTCCCATTCTTGGAGCTCAGAGAACAATCATGTTTGCCGAAGACTTGGATCCCTTCGCACCGGATCAGTAAAAGAAAAGATCTAGGCCGACAGGCCTTCTAGCCATTAGCGAGTCGTGTCGTGTCGGACCAAACATGTACGATGTGATCGGATGGATACTTCCACGGCGATAATTTGCCACAATTCTTACTACTTGGGAATGACCTTACAAAATACCATACATATGGGAATTAGAAAATAGAGCTAATATCTTTTCCTAGTTAACCAGATACTTATTAGAGGATAAAGTAGTTTAACATCTTATTTGAAAAGGGTAAAAAACGGTATGATATGTAAGATGATAAAAATATGTACCTAATATGTATGATATAAAAAAATATGATTAATACTCACAATATTTACGATAGCTTGAGATTAAAATACAAATTACTATCTTTTCACGATTTATTTATGTTTCTTATCCGATCTCAGTTTACTTATTTTTTAAATTCTTACTATAATTTATCTAGAGGTATCGCAATACAGGCAATACCTAAAAGGGTTTCCTAATTTATTCTAGTTTATTTGAAACGTAAAAAATGCTTGTAATGATGATTTCAGGGATAAATATAGTTACTATTATGTTTGAATAAAATCTTTACTACGCACTTATTCACACGATAAAACTACCGCGTTAAAATTTTTCGCTCTGACATTAACACCTACCAGAAAATGCCGATCAAAATCTACGTCATTTCATGCATACCACGCTTGAGTTCCACTCGGTCTCAGATTAACTGTTTAAGAACATCCAGCGAAAGCAGGAAGTGATTCATAACTCTCTTCCTCGCAAAAAAGGATAGACCACGAAGTTCGGTGACAAAGTAAAAAAAAACACCGGAATCCGAATGAGGAACTAAGAGACAAAGGTTACGGAAGGCAAAACGAAAGGGAAAGGAGGGGACGACATTAAATCGGACGAGTTTTCGGACGAGAACCAGTTCTGCAACTTAGGATACCAGTGACGAAACACCCGAATATCCATATATTTGGTAAATGCTCCCTGTTTACAGACTTGCCCTACGACTGATATCTGACTAAATCGTACCCCTTTTACAACAGCAATGCAAAATCAATGCCCGGGGCGTAGATATTTAAAAGGGGGAGGGTACCGCCCCCTAACATCCTCCCCACGAAATGAGGGTAACTGTATCATAGTCTGCATTAGATTAATAAACTATGCGCTAGGGTATTTCCGCGGTTGCATATACCTATACTCCTTCAGATATATTTTTTTTTCATTATTAATTTTTAAAGTATCAGCTCTATATGCACCGTAACGTGCGACTTTGTGACATGGGATACATTTTACGTATTTTAAACTTTGCGTCGCGACCGTTCGTCTCATGAAAGATATGCACCGCGCATTACATTTGTCGGACAAACTTTTTCCTCTTGAATAAATGCTGCGGTACACTAGTGGAGCTTCTTTCCACGTGCAGTTCTTTCTGACGCCATTGTCTTTGGCAATACTATTTTTTACGCTTTCGGAAAAGGAGGGTAACTTCGTGCAAAAATTTCTGCTAAAGATACATCTAAAACAGGTACGTACATTTGTTTATGAATATATTGGGCAAATTATTCTAGAATATCAATTAAATCAAGCTATGTTTGTTGAACGTATGAGCAAAAACTGGAATGCGTAAAGTGTGGTAACTTAGTGACACGTGAGCTTGTCACAAAGTCACCCCACCATGGTTTTATGGTAGATTTTATCATGTTTTTTTAGTATTTGCAATACTGAAAGGAAAATGAGCACTTATAAAAAGAAGTTGGGTGCAAGAGCCCATAGAAATTACTCTCGAGAGACGTTCAATAAGGCCGTTAAATTGGTTTTAACAAAGAAAATGACCTTACGAGCAGCATCTGAAAGGTTAGTTGCCATTCATACCAACACTGCTGTTACAGAACGGGTTTTTAAACCGATGTGCAACTTATGGCATTTTTCTTTGATAAAGGAAGGGTTTATGCACGTACGTAAATTTTTGCTTAAATTTTCTCTTAAATATCATTAAGATGCAATTTTTATCTAATTTTTAAGAAATAAAAATTTAGTCCGGTACTGTATACCATACATATGTTTTATGCGTTACTTTTTTTCTGCTTTTAGATTCAATATTCATCGAAACACATTGTGTAGAAAAACCAAAGAGATAAAAGGTTCGGCCATCGTAGCTGTAGCTTTGCCAAATCATAAAACACTGTGAATTAAGTAAATATAGTTTTTGATTGGTCGAAATGTTGACATTTTTTACCATACTTAGTAACCCAAGAAAAATGTCAAAAAGTCACCCAATTGAAAGATACAGATTTTTTGAGGACATAATCTTTTAAAGGAAGGTTGAAGCTATCTAATGACGTCATCAATTTCAGTTTATGTTAAAAATTGATCAGCGTACAATTGAAAAGTCCAAAACTTGTTACAAAGTCACCCCACTTTACGGTACTTGACGTGCAAAGTCATTGTGCGCCAAAATCACGATGAGTGAACAAACCCGAAACACCTTCTAAAAATCAGTTAACCTAACCTAACAATGATCTCAACCTATTAACCCTGGATACCATTATGGATCATCATTTTATGTTATTGGTAAGAATTTTATCCCGATTAAGCACGAGAGGCCGAAATAGTAGTACCTTCAGGAGAGGTTCCGGTCCCTGAAATGAGGATCTATACACGCCACTGCTTTAGGAAATGACAGTTGTCAAAGTTATAAATACCAAGCGCCAAGCTCACAATAAATGAATACACCCGAATAATTCAAAAGGGGAGAAAAAATAAATCAACTTATCGCCATCAGCGATGGAGTTCAGACGGCGAGTACACTTAGCAAAAACTATGCGTGAGCAAGCTTAAAAGAAATAACTTATATTTATTGCTACCCTGTGCAAAAAGGAGGTATGTCCAAATTCTTGTGTCTTCTTTTTTTTGACTATATTATTGTAAAAGTTTTGTTCTGAATCTTTTATTTTGTTTATGTATCAATATTGTACACTCGTTTTTCATTTTAAGCCCTGAAGATGGTTTATAAATAAACCGAAACTTCGGCTTAAAAGTTTTGCATCATTTTGACATAAACTACAAGATATTTATGATGATTAACAAATAGAGGTCAAGTAAAGGAAAAAAAAATCGATATTTATTGGCGGAAAAAACATGATTATACTATAAATACGCATGATACCTACAATAGAAGTCATTTACGCGAACTACTGTTATCGAACGTCATTAAATATTTCAGAACATTGGCTCAAATTCGGATGTTACACATTCAACCAAACACAGGCATTAAATGGAAGTGACCGTCTGGCGCGCAATTCATGCCTTACTTCCACGGGGACGGCTCATTTCCATCGTGCCTTTGTTAGCTTAAGTAAGGAATGACTCATTGAACGATTGATTTGAAGATCTTACAGCTCTCGGAATGAGGAAATTTTTTATTCGGAATTACAGAATAACTCCGCTGATTATCCGCGAGCCTCACTGATCGGAACATCAACCACACAACAACGCTCAACTCCCACTTCTAACTCATCCCACCCTTCTCTCATCATTTCCTCTGCATACACATTATAGCATGTCCCCTATCAACAAGGTAGATAGGGGACACACCATAATAAAACAATTACGCAAACCTTTCCTTAAACGATATATTTCCGGAACCGTTGGACCGATATGAATAAGAGTCACAACGAGACAGAGAAAGTTCTTCGGGCAATTTCCCTTTCCAAAGACGAAGATGTTATTACGACGAAGGAGCTAGCGGTGTTGTCGGCCCACTTGTTTTCGGCGGTGAAATTTTGCCTCGGGGTGGTAGGGGAAGCCGGGATGCAGGCAGGAACCAGCAACCGGTGTATAGGTGCCCCACACGCAGGGCGAGCATTCCGTTTCCCAGGAAGTGTACCTTATCGTCCGTGGGAAGACAACGGGTGGACCAAGGTAAATTCGATTCTTGAATAGGGTAATTTTCCTTCATCAAAGAAAACGAAAGGCATTGATTGCGATTCGTTACCCACCATTAGTGTATTCATAATATACAAATTATTTGGTTTAAGAAATACCGGTTTGGACGAATGGCAATGGTCAATTTTATCCTAATTTGAAAAAGATGAGATTAGCGCCCATGCGATTCCACTCCATGTGACGTCACAGGGACCTAGTTTATATAAGAGTAGATAGGAGTTATACATCGTCTGAGATTACTAATGCATGCATGAGGCATAGAGCTCAGGGAAACATCTCTTAATAATTACACATTAAAAATACCTGTTCGGAAAGTTTCCTTCGTTTGATAGGGGAATAATAATCCTTATTTAAGCCAAGCGCTACCAGCTAGCACGGTACTCAGCTACCCGCTAGCATCCTGCGTCGTATCAGCGCTCAGAGCCTCGCCCCAAGGTCACCTCACACGCCGACAGCGGGAACCAGAACGACGTAACACGGATTTTTTCGCTGCATTCATACTTACCCGTCGCGTTTTCGCGCGCTTGAAAATTTTCATTTTTCATTTAATCGCGAAAAATAGATATCGTCATTTAAAAATCTAAAAGCGTGAAATACGTACTCCAGGAGTAATAATCTTTCGATTTAGGCAATAAAAAATAATAGGAAACCACCCTATTCAAGTGCAAATGGAATTTTCTACCAGTTTTTATCAACAGAACTCAGAACATGATCGTAAGAATACTGATCGCTATGCATTGCGGTCGGTTGAAGCAGTATTAGCTGAACGCTTCATCAAAATGAATAGTTAAAGCCTCCTCAAGATGCTATAAAGACCAAGATTGAAACAGCAAAATCTGATATCAGTATATGGATCTGATAGGAGTGGTTGGCGGACTACCACGATAGCGCTTGCTTTTATAAAGTTTATTTCGAGTGGCATTATTATTTTATTGCTCAAGAAGAGAGATGCATCAAGATTGATAAAATTCATTCATAAGCATTCACTTTGCTGATTCTGTTTCCCATAATAATAGGAAAGTTTGGTAAAGCCTTAAGTCAGCCTTAAGACTAAGCAAAAGCTCACCCAAGATGAGCGTTTATTTAATGGCACATTGGATTTAAAAATACGTGGATTTCTGAAAATTACTATTTCAAAATATGCTATACTTGAAAGTTTTAAACATCAAATTTATTTCCTAGAGCTTAAATTCCTTAAACCATACCATCACCAGAATAAGCACTGATTTTAGCAACGAAAACAAGTTTCCTTTTATAGAATTGATCAGGAAATCACTTGGTCATCATTTTTATAGTCTTTAGGCGGCTTTCAATCCACTCACACAGCTACCCAGGTATGTCATCTTCTAAGTTATCGGCCGCGAGATATCTCCATCATTCCGGAAGATACGAACGTATAGCGTGTCACCATAAATTTTTGCTTCCAACGATGGACCATCAGTTACCGATTATTGAATATTTAGGTAGTCGTTATTGAGAACGCTTTTTGCAGTACATGGATCATACAAGGAAAAGGTATTCATTTAGTTCAGTCATTGTAACATTGGAGTAATAAATAAAAAAATACATCATTATGAAATATGCGATCCAGATATTCCCGGCGAACAATCTTTTTTCTTTATCTACTACTTAAATATTCGAAATTGGAAAGGAATTGGCAGGAATTGGAATCTGTATTACCGAATTAATAAATTGTGTACTATATTACTTGAAACATATGAGCAAATATCGTCACAGCATGCAATATTGGTACATGAATAATTTTGTATACATATTACTATTTATCTAAAATCTCGAGAAAAGCGCAGTACGAAAAGCGCACAAAGTTCACCTTCGGCAAAGATAGCGGGTCATCCCGTTGAAACAACTGCTAGTTATTGTGTCTCTTTTGTATGTGTTTCTGTGTTTTTCGTCAATTTTGTCCGTTCTTTTCAATCGGTTAATGCTATTTATCCATATTTTAATTTAATTTTATTATAGCTCATGAATGTAACTAAGTTCATATATATGTTTAGCTTCATTAAGAATAACAGTGCATAATATCTCATGAACCAGTAATCCAGCGTTCAGCAGTGAGATTTGTATCGGAAAATTTAAATAGGAAGGCAAGCAGTACGAAGATGATGAACATGGTGGTCTGGATATCACTTGAGTCAAGGAGTGAGAGAGAGTACGCATTCAGTGTATCTAAGGCATACAATGTTGATCCTGAGAGGGACTTAACAAACACGTTATAAGAACCAAGTAATCTGGTGAGGAAAAAAATACTACATTTATTATTTGCGATGTATATGTTTTATATTTACATTAATATGATTAATATAAATCAATAAAAAATTGAGTTATATATTTTGTAAGTATATCACATTTTGGAATTAATATACATCTGTGTCATATTTTAACACCCTACCAATTCGTCGACTCGTAAAAGTTTGTGAAATAACAATAATACATACCTACGGCAATAAATTGGAATGTTAGGCGAAAACGTCCTGGATTTTTCTATCACAAAGTGCATCGCATGGAATGCTTCCGATTCGCATCAGTAATTGATTCACTAAGTGATTTCGCTAACTCCCCTGTTATCAGCCGTAGCAAAAATCTTCGCTTCCGGGGAGTCATCAACCTAATAAGACTTCCGCGTGAACATTTAGTAAGTAGATGACCATTGAGATGAACCACGATTTATTACTTGACACGTCAACGATCTCGCCCAACGGAGGCGCCTCTTTTTCAATCATTCTTAATCGATCAAAACAAGGCGAGAAAATCTGCAGTGTGACCGACTCGATAGATAATTATCAATCTTAATTTACGCATCAAAGCCGCTTCCATTTCCGCATTTGTTTCTCCCCAATGCCGATAGGAGATACTAGAAAGCGTAAAACATTCCATGACCACAAAAGCGAATAAAGTACACGAGGAGCTTTGCAGAATGGTAGTAGGAAATAATCGGAACACATTAGAAGGGCTAGGGTTTATCTAGCGTCCAGACTATAATGAAAGGTTAACGAGAACACTTCGTGGGAGTATGGTGAAAATGGAGTCTTCCCATCGCAAAGCGACCTTCAGAACTACATAATACGACAGACTGGACATACATGCATACTAGCATATATTTCAAATCCTACAAATGGAGCATGTTTCTCTGCGGACGCAAGGCTTGGACGCTAACAGAATCAGAGAAACCGAGAGTAAAGGCATTCGAAATGTGGTGCTACCGAAGAATGATGAACATAAGATGGATCGACCGAGTGAGGAAGTGCTGAGAAGAGTGGGAGAAAACAGAATAGGGAAGTTTCCTTCATCAAAGAAAACGAAAGGCATTGATTGATTACCCACCATCAGTGTATTCATAATATACAAATTATTTGGTTTTAGAAATACCGGTTTAGACGAATGGCAAGGGTAAATTTTATCCTCATTTGAAAAAGGCCAGATTTACGCCCATGCGATGCCACTTCACGGGACGTCAAAGGGACCTAGTTTCTACACGAGAGGATAGGAGTTTTATATCGTCTGAGGTTACCAATGCATGCATGAGGCACAGAGCTCAGGGAAACATGTCTTAATAATCACCTATTAAAACTGGCTAAGGTCGGAAAGTTTTCTTCGTTTGATAAGGTATTAATAATCCTTATTTAAGCCAAGCGTTACCAGCTAGCAGGGTACTCTGCTACCTGCTAGCATCCTGCGTCGTATCAGCGCTCAGAGCCTCGCCCCAAGGTCACCTCACACGCCGACAGCGGGAACCAGAACGACGTCACACGGAGTTTTTCCCGGCATTCATACATACCCGTCGCGTTTTCGCGCGCTTGAAAATTTTCACTTTTCATTTAATCGCGTAAAAATAGATATCGTCATTTAAAAATCTAAAAGCGTGAAATACGTACTACAGGAGTAATAATCTTTCGATTTAGGAAATAAAAAAATAATAGGAAACCACCCTATTCTTCCAAAAAGGCAACGGGGGTTACGGGAAAATTTTTGAAAAATGACATGCCTGCAAATACATTTGACATAATTTTGGCACTAAAAAATTAGCTTTAAGCAGATGCAGTTATTATTTGTCAAAACTAGTCCATAGTTTTAAATATTTTTTTATTTATCTGAGGCTTTGGGGGGAGGATCTATACCCTCACCCCCCCATAGTTACGCCACTGATGAGGCATGATGGCCCGATGAAAACAATCGCAGAAGTAAAAGTGGAAGGGAAGAAGGGCAAGGGACGGCCCCGAATAAATTACGTAAGACAGGCTACAAAGAATGTAAAACAGAAGAAATACGTTTCTATGAAAGGGGGAACGGGTATGAGAGAGGAATGTAGAGCTGCGCCAAATCATAGAGTAAGAATATACTAACGCCTGATGAAGTCCTCAGTAAGACTCATGTAAAACTTGCAGAGAGATGAACATATAACGCCTTAAATCAACAAGCTCTACTAGATGGACATCAAAACGAGAAGAAAACTTAAATTGGCATGTTTCATGTTTTCCATGCTTAAAAACAATGAACCACAGTATATCATTGACTTCTTTCCCAAGAGAACAATAATGCCTAATGCTGTTACAAGAGCGGAACCCGACTATCTTCATGTATCCCATTATCGGTCCACAACTTTTCTTACGATCATTTACCGTAGCCGCCTAAAAAACATGGAACAATCTTCCCAAATTAATCAAATACTCTATATCCCTGAAAATTTTCAGAAAAAAATATACCTATTTCGAAATAGCCCAAACTAATTCACCTTTTCAATGTTGTAAATTGATTAATGTATATGTTTTATATTGTGTTGCATATTATCCTTTATTGTATATTTTCAACTGTTAACAAGTCTTTAATTTTTTTCTATACTTATGCATCAAACTGTGAATAATGTCATAATTTAGTTTAAAAAATGAGACAGGATAGTAAAAGCGAATATGAATTTCATTTCCTATGAAAATGTTTGTAATCTATTTTTTCCATAATTGTTCAGGATTTAAATTTTATTACTATACTTAAATATAAAATGACTGCTGAGCTATAAACTGTCCTTTAATTATATGCTCAAATCGGATGTAACAATCTGTGAACAATAAATTATATTATTATGGTCAAACCGATGAGGATGGTACGTACAACCGTGAGCACGACAGTAATCGGAACGGGGCAGTAGGGTACGGTCACCGTAGTAGGGGATATTTACTGAGCACACAAATGAAGCCCCACCTCTCTCTTTTCACTTTCTCCCGGAGATCAAGTGTGACCTTCGAAATGCTGGTTTTAAGTTTGGTCGGAGAGGAATTCAAAACACACTCTGACGGGAGGAAATTCCGGAAAAGTAAATCGAACGAATTTTGTATGATCTTAGGTTTTCCCGGCGTATCGGTCGCAGAAAAGTTTCTCGGGGTTTTCACCGGTGAAAAATCCGAGATGAACACTTTTTCCTTAAAATTTTCCCATTTGCTTAAAAATAACTTCAGGCAGATCGTTCCACTCCTTTATTTCTCTATGCAGGAAGGATATTTTCAAAATATCTGTTTTCTGTGTTTTTAACTTCATTTTGAATTTATAATATTTCCTTCCTATGTAGCTGGGTGAGTCCAGCGTTATTCCGATTTCTTTCCAACCCCGTTCTTTTAACCTTATTTAAGTTAACCGAACACCTCGCTAATATTGACGTTAATATCACCAGGTTTAGTCCTTCAGCGTTCCAATCCCTCTCTACCCACTTTCTTTATACTCCACCAAAACATGATAGGCATCCATTTTTTGGATGAGTTTTCGCAGAAAAATACTTACTGCAGGCAAAAAATCGCTTCCAAAGGCATCACACTACTGTTCCAAAGCATAGGTATCCGGGTTTGAACCATTGCTGTGAAATAACGATTTGCCCGACTTTAAAGTAATTAGCACTAAAATGAAGCTTATTTTATTCTGAGTCGAATGGTTTTGCTGGAGGTAAAAATATTGCATTAGTTTTGGTGGCATACTTGTAACCCGATAAGATGATTTGGACATTTCCGCACGATAATGCAGTTGGCGCCCTTATAAAACTATAGCTAATAGTCAAATCACATAGAAATCAATAAATGTGGTAGATAATAATTTTATTAATGCCACACCGAAATTTTAATTGTGAAATATTACTTGTTTAGTTTTAGCAGATGGTTCATCGAGGAGTGGCTCCCACCATTTTACGCCGTCATACTTGGGCGAGGTTTGTCTTCCATAATTTCCAACGTATCCTGTCAACTTACCACTACCACTCAGCGTAGGTTTTCATCGATAACTGTTATAGTTCATGGCCCGAGATCCGCTATCGTGTTGGTTATCATGACCATTCCCCACGACTATAGGATTCACGGCCCCATTCCGCGTAGACTACCGGACTCGGTACGAAGACCTTGGGCCATTCGAGCGAGGCAGCAGTGACGAAAGGGTTCGGAAGAGTCCCGTTAATGACGCGCGCATTCTGTTCGGCTAGCTGCCGGCGCTACGATATCAACAAGACCATGCGGCTCCAATATAGGCCAGCTAATAGAAGTGGTAGAAATAGAAATACGTTATAGGGGTGCGTGGACTGCAGGGTCATTTGAAGCGCTCATTGTTCCCAACGTAAAAGGCAGCTTATTTTTTTCCCGTTATGATTATAGTAGGGTCTCTTGTCATTTGACATAATAAGTGTTTGATTACGTCAGTATTCATGATAAAGTGGGTTACATTGCTGATAGAATCCATATCATTACCCAACGGTTAATACAAAAAATTCACAATAAATTAACCGTAGGAAGAACTTAGCATGAGATTCCAGGATCCATACATCGATGGCGGCGCACAAAAATTGTAACACTTCATTTGCTGATCATTCTTTGATCCATTTCGTATGACAAACGAAACTCGTCGAGGCCATAAAAACACGCCCAACCTTAGTGAATACCAGAGACTAGTTCCCAGCGTAAAAGGAAGCTTATTTTTCCGTTATGGCTATAGAAGGGTCTCCTGTCGTTTGAAATTATAAAAGCAGGCGTATGTCAGTATTCATGATAAAGAGGGTTACATTATTGATAGCATCCATATTATTAATCAACGGTTAATAAAAAAAATTAACATTAAATTACCCATAGGAAGCACTTAGCATAAGATTCCAGGATACATATATCGATGGCGCTGCACAAAAATTGTAATACTTCATTTGCTGACCATTCTTTGCTTAGCAATCATTCTTTGATCCATTTCTCATAACCAAAGGAAATCGTCGAGAACATAAAAACATACCCAACTTTAGTGGATACCAAAGACTAAGGTAAACTATGAATACAGCTGAAAATGATATATTACTTTGGCAGCCTGAGGGGAAAAATACAGAGATCATAATAATTTTAAGATATAAATATTAGTTCAAAACTCCATTATATTCTCCAACTTATACGCATTGGTAACGTCTGCACTCCTACTTCCGTAATAGCGGTACGTCATTGGTGAAAGCAGTATTTATTTAAAAGCCACAATCGGAAAGCGTTTTGGACTCACGCGAGGGAGCTATATTAACTCACCAGATATACACTGCGTCAGAAGGAAAAAAACGGAGAGCGATAGAGAAAGTGAGTGGGGAATGTTTACCTCATTCAGCACGCGAGGTTTGGAAGTTATCCCTCCATCGACGAACACTATTTTTTCCATAGATAACGACAGACTCAAACCATGCAAAATACAAAGCTTGGGTGGCTATTGAGCCAGTATCAGTTCTCTCGGCAAGATGTAGGATATAGAAATCACTCAGAAATTTTATTAGCGGCACAAATGAATCGAAAAATGGAACTTTAAAACTTGTAGGAACACGTGAATAGCGGCATTCACAATTGCTGCAACAGGATCTCAAACAAATGTAAAATTGCAATAACCTTTTGACAAGCCCCGGAAAGAAATACGTATTTCTTAACAGGATCCTGGCTGTATAAGCCTGAAAACTACAAAATACTATATAAATATCCATTAGCACTGCCAGTATTGGAAATTAACCTTTTTTGACTTGGTATTGACACATTATCTACATACTACTCTGCAACCCGACCCAGGTGAGTGGCTAGGGATGTTGGGAATTGAGCCGTTAACAATAAGAGAGACGAAAGGAGGTAATGATATGCGCGTACTGTGCCTCACCTAGAATTTACCGAAGTCCCTGATTGTCGGGGAAAACCAGATATTACTACACCTATTAGTTTAGTAAAATATCTCCCTTAATTTATCGTTTCTCCTGGAGCTAAAAAGGCAGGGTTATCATGAAAGAATGGTTCGGTGTCAATAATTCATTGGAAGATAGTAAGGATAACGTGGCAGAGATTGTTCGGAGGCTTTTGGATCATTCACGGAGTGGACATTATCAAAGCCGCACCCCTCCCGATAGGACAATTTTATGAAGAACCACTAAAGGGTGGACAAAAAGACTGTAGGCAATATAGAGAATTAAACACACGAAAAATATTCCGAAAAGAATGCAACGAAGACTTAGTGCATATGCTTCTTTTATCATCAAATCAGTTAGTATCTAGCTAACAGAAACGTCTGGAAGAAAAACTGGGAGCATACCTAAGGAGGTAAAAATGATACCACAGCCTCCTGAAGATGACTCGAAGGTGTTTGAAATACAAAATGAAATAAATAATGACTTGATGACGAAGAGATAATTTAGATGAACCTAATAATGTATATACTATAAACCCCACATACGAGCACTCACTTCTATATACTATAAAACCCACATACGACCACTCACTCACTCATACAAATGTTTGGGTTGAACGAGACGAGATACGACAAAAATTCTTATGAAGACCCCCTCTAAAATTATCCCAAATCGTAGGGAAAATTATGAAAATACTAAACTTCCCATTACTTATATTTCTATTAATTTAAAATTGAGAATGGGGATTAGTTAAAAAAATGGCCACCAAAATCCAATGGCAGCGCGGCGATCATTGGAAGGAAGATACAAACAAATAATCATAGCAATATATTTGTTAATGCACGCAAAAGGAGCAAAATTGGAAAAGAAGATAAAGGATTCCAAACGAAAAGATAGATAACGGAATTAAAACGAAAATATGATAAAGATAAGGGAGGAAATTCACAAAGTACTTTTTGAAAAGTCAATTTCTAAATGGCTTCTTTCCATATGAACAAAAATTTGTTTACATCGAAGCGTATTAAAACGACAAGAGGAGAAATATAACGTAGGAAATTACTTATTGCTTTTGATAAATTATATTCTGGATATGAAATTTCGGTGTCATCAAAATTGAAAGTATGGTTGCCATTAATTCCATAATTAATAAGTGCACATAATGTCATTTTTAAAAGATGATTCGTACTGTTGACTGCAGTTCCTGTCTTGTTGCCGATACACGATTGCAGTCGAAAGATTTCTAAACAAACTTTCCTTAAAAGATAGGTAGTTAAAAATGATTTTATTATCATTGATTGTGATGGTGATAGCGTTTTAGTTTTTTAAACTCCTTTTTTCGTTAATATCCTTTTTAATGTGCAATTTATAATTATAGAAATTACCTAGTCTTTACTGCTTTCAAAATTAAAATATTTGCCCTGTATAACTTGTGAAATTGTTTCATTTTAATGATATAAAGTGAGCTGTGATTATTATAATATTTGGTAAAAATTGAGCTTTTCAAATATAAAAATCATGAAATCCAATGTTACTTTTTTATGAAATATTAATTAATACCACAAAACCCGTTTCCCAAATTTTCCTCGAAGTAGATATTGCAGACAGCTACGCAAATGATCTAAGCTACGAAGGATCCTAGCCCATGCATAAAACTTTTCCATAATTTATTCTAAATTAAAAAATGCATAATTAAAGAATGATTAAAATCAGCTATTTAAGGATCCGAAACTGATAAACTTGAATTTATCAGAATAAGAAACCCTCTATAAACAATCAAACACGTAATTTCATCCATTTCTAAACTTTTGTGCACAATCCATTGTCTGCGAACCACTGTGCGCCGTGGTCCCCATGATGTCTTTCATTAGGAGAAGGCTATTGCCGACACCGGGTTTCTTTCTTATCGAACGACTTAGGGCGCGCACATTTAAATTTATTGCGTAAAAATTTTTTTTAGAAGACAAATTCGAAAACTAAAAAGCATAAATTCTAAGCAATTCTGTTTTCATTTAAACCATGTTCAAAACCACACCATTATTTTATGATAACCCTGTTAATGTGGTTCTTATATTATACCACCCGTGTCGCTCTGAAAGATTCCAATTCGGAACGCTACATGCCAGTGGCGTAGCAAGGAATTTCGTTCGGGGGGGGGGGGGGGGGGGTCTAAAACCAGGGGGGGAAATTTTTGAAAAACAGGGTACATACTAAGAAATTGGTTTTTAACTAATTTCAACACTTTTCATGATCGAAAAAACTTCATTTCTTGCAGAAATATTTTTTAAATTCATGATTTTTCAATATTTTGTTTTCTTTAATGAAGGAAAATGATTTTTTTAATATTTCGGTGTTTTTATATTCCGGACCCCCTGCCCCCACCCCTGGCTACGCCACTGCCTCATGCATTCTTAACCTGGCACGTGGCTTTCGAGTCTCTGGTGGCTCCTAGCCTAAATTGTGGAACAGTTGTGTAAAGCTTTCTGTTCGGTCGCACCAGTTTTTGACGACTCGCGCAGCTATCCTTTGTATTTTATTGAGTTCACGGATTGTCTTTCTGCGTCGGATTCCAAATGTTCGAAGCATATTCAATGTGTGGGCTATCGAGTGCGACGTATCACCTCTTTTTCCATTTTCCATCCATTCCATTGTGACTATATAAAATCATTTCCAACGCCAACGCCGTCAGTCCGATAATCTACCAAATAATTGTCGGTCAAATCTTTGTGGGTAAAACACGATATGAATGTCAACTATAATCTCCCCCGGCGCAAAATTAAAACTACCACAGGCAGCTAAGCAGTCGTTTGAAAACAAACTGACACACTTAGGCACCAGGACAATTAGGATAAGTATTTTCACCAACCCAATAGGTGGAAGGTCTAATTGCGTCAGAAGTTCTTCAACGAAGAAACACCGAAGATGGGAACATAGGTCAGATGAATTCAGACAACATAATTAAAAGAGTATTATATAAAAATATTGACTACCGTGAAAATACAAGTATTGGGAAATTAACCATATTACTAGCAATAATTACATGCATACAATATTATCAGTTTATTTTTTTTATAAAAATGTACCAATTGGACACATGTAAGACGATGACATCTACTTGGCTGATAAATATAAGGCCAGAGTAAAACCTTTGGCGGTACAGATCTGCTTTCAGGCAAATCTGTAGCTAAATTACGTTGCAGTGATGGATATCTCGGAAATTTCCAATCATACAATATCAAACTCATACCCAGCACAACTGAATACAGCGCTCGACATCTCTGGCAGTCCACAACATTATATCAGCAAGGATGGTTTTCTTTAAGTAATCGGAGATTTTGAATTCCTAAATCCTACTGATTATTTTCCAGATAAATGAACCTGTTTTTGAATTTTTTATTCCTAACTGGGTGTATTCTGGAATCTTACAGTCTTTCTGTTCACTTCAGGATATTCACGGTTCCTTCACTCGATCTGTGCTGCAAGTTAAACAGTTTATGCCAAAAAGATTTAAAACTAATACCATTAATTGAAAAAAATTAAAACCATTTTTCCATATGAAAATTAAGCTAATTAATTAGAGCACAGTGGAAAAAAAGCAATTACGCCAAATTTCATTCTGATTTGACAATGGGTAGTGAGTTAAAACTAATTAAGAGATTCCATCGATGAAACAGACAAAGGAACGAAGCAAGTTAAAAAAATAGTGTAATAAAAGTTGAATCTAAAGCAACACCTGAAACACATTGGCAAAAATCTTTAAGCACCAATTCCGATCTACACATACTGGTCTATTCTCGAACTAAACCCATCATCAACTTATCTACACCATGACCGTCCCCACAACCTCATCGCAGCTGACCAAAGAGAACCTACTTAACCGCTGTCATTGTTTTCAAACAAATATGTGTCATGACCGTGTTTCCTTACAGTCTGGTATGCGTCGGCAGGCAATACGGAGGCATCGTGGCCTCATACCGCTGACGAAGGCGAAAGTGCCGCCTTGCGATCCACTGAGTGGCCACAAGCGTAATGCAGGCTGAATCAAGTTCGCCTTTCACGCATTCGAAAAGAGACTGCTCTCATAACGTCAGGGAGGAGAGGGGGGAGGGCGGAAATGCCGAAACAAGCAACGAACTAAAACGGAAAGGCCCACATTAAGTCACTGGACAATCGCAGACGCATAAACGCCGCGAAATTTCTGTCACTTGGGTGCGTGACCAACAAGGAAATTTAGACCAAGAAAATAACGTCAGTGAACAGTTAGGCCGCGTTTAGACCGGAGTTCCAAACTTTTGCTTGAAACAGTCGTTTCTTACAAGAGTTTGCAATTTTTTTCATGGTTTTTATTTCCATGTTCCATGAAAATGTTTAAACACTTTCGATCTTGATCACTACTCGCCTATGCACGTTCTGGTTCTTAGAGCCAGTCCATCTCGGGATGTCTTGTGCAGAGGATGTTGTTCTATCTGCGGCGGCGTGTGTCATCTTATCAAAGTAGCGTAGACCAAGACGTTACCAGGTGAGACCGTCGCTGCAGTCCAGAGCCACCTACAGTGGGAATGACCTGTTGGACGATTTAAATAGAGACGGTATCGACCCTCTATCAGGTGAATAGCGGACGGACGGAAGCTTCAAAAACTTTATAACAATGTCCAGTGAGGATTTTGAATACATAATTATGTTGATTGATTAAAAAATTTCCAAAAATGGATACAAATGATCGAAAGGCTATTTCTACAACAGAAAAACTAGCCTACTAAACTAGCTACTGGAGATTCTGGGGTAGCGGGGGAAATGTTTCTGTTTCATGTTTCAACGGCACATAGTTACCGAAACAAGCGTTTCTAACAAAAGTTTGCTACACTATTTGATCTTTACCGATTTCAGGTGGAAACAAAAATGTCTGTTTCAAACACTGAAAAACTGTTTGCAACAGCGAAATGTTTCGTCTACTAATGCGCCCTTTTTGAGAGGTTTGCAATTTTTGTATGAAACACGTGTTTCGAAGTCCGGTGTAAACGCGGCTTTAAAGCACGAATATTACAAAAGAGGTTCCTCAAGTTGGCTTCTGAATGTTTTGTCATCCTCCTCGCATTGAAATAGGTTTATAAAAGTCGCCACTCGCGTCGCTGACGAACTAAGTGTTCCGAGTTTCACGGGGAAATAAGTTAAAATTTTGAATGTCAAGCGAAATTTATATACAATATGATGTGGTCAATCTAATCCATAACTTTTAAATGATATTACTCGCAAGTATAAACACTATGGTGAAAATTATTGGAAATTAGTGGATCGCATCGCATTGATCAACGCGCCGCGGACAATTTTGAAAACCGATTAAAATGCGACCGAAGTGGCAACACAAATCAGCCTTCTAAGAGATGGAATTGGACTCCCTCTATGCAGTCCCATTGCACTGAACAATCACAGATGAATAAACCATGGTCCCTGGACTATGGTATAAACGCTGCGAAATTCTTGTCTCTTGGGTTCCTGGACAACATTGCAATTAGACGAAGAAAACATCACCGTCATTTGAGCAGTAACAGAAAAATAGGAAATGTACAGGAGATACATCATGACAGCCACTCCTTGTTCTTGAACGAGCATAGTAAGTAAATCTTCTCCCAAAAGATATCTTTTAGTCAATGATATAGATACGATTGAAGAATTATTTTAAACATGTCACAAACATTTTTTTACTTTTTCGTTTACTATATTTATGGTAATCAAGTGATGTAATCCATCGTCATCACCGGTTTACAATCCTATGATTAGTTTGATGCAGATCTCAACTCAATTCGACGGTTAGCTAATTTTATCATACCAGAGTATTTATTCCCTTTCACACCCTTTACCTATTCCGTATATATTTCACATTTCAGAACAGGCTGGCTAATCTTCTATATTATTTCTACTGTATAGATACCTTTTTCTCAACTTATACGCAACCAAACTACAAATGAGGTACCGAAATGCACAGAATTTATCAGAGACAATGCGACGGCATATCTTACTTCCTAAATATTGCTATTGCTTCCTAAAATTGGTTTTTAAATAATTAAAAAAAACCGTATATATTCCTGACGTTAACGGCGCACAAACTGATACATTTGTTCATTTGCAACAATATCTCGCATTCTTTAAATAACTTTTATCAAAATGCGGCTGATTCCACATTCAAGTCTCCTGTTGATACGTAAGTATGAGTCATCATGTGCGTTTAACAGAGGATAGTGTAATTACTTCCAATGTTGTGCTTAAAGAGGTCCTCTGACCTCAATTTGTACATGAACATTCCAATTAAATTTGTACATAAGACCCTGCCTTTGTTTTCTACATTTTACAATTATAAACGCGACTATCCCTCTGTGGACCTGCATTGAAAAGAGCGGGGTAAGCCCGTTGGGAGCGGGCGCATCACGCTCGTATTTACTTTAACAGCCGTAATACTGCGATGTGGAAGGCAGGATGTGGTTTACCGCATTATTATTTCGAGGAGT
Organism: Ischnura elegans; assembly: GCF_921293095.1. Lineage (NCBI taxonomy): Eukaryota > Metazoa > Arthropoda > Insecta > Odonata > Coenagrionidae > Ischnura > Ischnura elegans. The sequence continues at coordinate 39,590,291 of NC_060256.1, forward strand.
CACAACTACTCTTTATTTATTCCTTTTATTTAGTAACTCATTGCATACCAATCAATAAATTCACAGAATAATTGATTGCAACAATGATCATTATCCCCAAAGACTCCTGCCCTCCGTAATAATCCATATGTTTGTCTCTAGCACCATGATGCTCCACTTATTTTTGTCAATCTCACCGCATTAATCATGTGTTTTAACCAAGTGTAGTAGTTTATTTCTTCCTGTTTTAAATGCGTCCTCGGCTACATCGAGTTAGTTACTAATAGCAAGAGTAATTCGATAAGGAAATGAATATTTTCGCGTTTCAGCCCCACGACATTAAGGTATTTCCGGCTTTACACTAAAAGAAGAGGATGAAACGAAGCCCTGCAAGCCATTTACCATTGCATTAACTGCCAAAAAATATCTATTATTTCTTCAACAAGAGCTTCGCTGTGCTAGTTACATAATTTGAGAAATAAGTGCAAGGCAAGTTCACTGATCTTCCGGATCTGAGCGAGAGTAATCGTCCAACCATGAAACTATGTGGTAACTTTTCCGGAGAGAAAAAAATGGCTCATTTAAATATCTACACGTTGCGTAGCAAAAATGCGACAAGAAAGCGAATCACTTTTATGAGTACATGACGCGTGGAGACCTCTGAACTAGCTGGAAAGGGAAATACGAAACAGGATAAAATGTGGCTAAAATATGTTGTTTCACTTATAAGCCTCATCCAAGTGTTAACATTAATAAAAATAAACATGCTGAAGAGTATTTACCTTCTCAAGGTCAATTTCCCTGGAAAATGGTATCTATATTAAGGGCATCTATTGATTTCGTGAGGTATTTAAGGGGGAGGGGGTCCAGCCGATTCTCACCCAATCTCACGGGGGGGAGAAGAGGGGTCCTGGCAAGTATCACGTAAATTTTTTCCACAGAAAACAGTGTAAAATGTGATTACAGGCAACGATCTTAATATTATGAAATGCTAGTCTTACCAAATCCTAAATAAAAATAATTAAACAAATAGTATTTTTATTAATCCATCTCAATGAAACAGACATAAACGTAAGATTTTACACTTTCCGACGAACAGAATATTTAAACATTTCTCGAGATTCCGCGCGGTAAGATTTTGTAAGAGCGCTGACGTTTCGTGTACCGACTCGTTACTCAACTTCCGTCATTTTCTTGAACCGAGAGAATGGGTAACGAGTCGGTTAAATGAGTGTGTATATAAATATTAACGTATTTACACTGAAAATATGCATTTGAACAATCTCACATGAGATTAGAGGGAAGGGGTCGAGCCAAATCTCACGACATCTCACTTAGTTTTCCATCCTTAAAAACAATGAACCGCAGTATATCATTGACTTCTTTCCCAAGAGAACAATAATGCTTAATGCTGTTACGAGAGCCGAACCCGACTATCTTCATGTATCCCATTATCGGTCCACAACTTTTCTTACGATCATTTAACGTAGCCGCCTAAAAAACATCGAACAATCTTCCCAAATTAATCAAAGACTCTTCATCCCTGAAAATTTTCAGAAAACAATTATCCTTATTTCAATTATCCTTATTATCCAAACTAGTTCGCCTCTTCAATGTTGTACATTAATTAATATGTATGTTTCACATTGTGTTGTATAATATCCTTTATAGTATATTTTCATCTGTTGACAAGTTTCAATTTTTTCTATACTTCTATACTTTTCTATTGTACATCAAACATTGAATAATATAATAATTTAGTATCTAAAATGAGACAGGGTAGTAAAAGCAAATATAAAATTCATCAGCATGAATTTCAATTACTATGAAAATGTTTGCAATCTCATTTGTACGTAATCTGTTGATTAGGTTGTCAAAATGCTATGGTTTTATAGCAGTATAATGTAGTTTACTCTGTGGAAACATCTATCGAAACCCATAATTTTAAACAATTACGGGCTAACATTACTTGGCTGAATTATTTGAAAGTACAGTTTACTTTCTAGCAGTTACTTCTATCATCCTGTCGGGAAATTCCAGCTTTCTTACCCTCAATGCATTAAAACCAATGAAAATGATTCACTCCACTAAGTAGAGGATAACAATGCCTCAAAAATTTCACACAAGTGTTGAATCTTATTTTATACGCTACCATAATCACTCAAGATTTCGTCCCATGGCATTCGAAATGTCTGAGTTCGATTACTTTCATGCCACGAATAACTTGTATAATTATTCACAAATGGTGAAAGCGCCTTTTCCGCATCCTCAATAACGTCTGGAATTTGCATGAATATACATGGTTCGCAAATGGTAAAACCTCTTTATCAGCTGCAAAAGAGCATGACAAATCGAATCTATAAGCATTATTCACCAATTATAAAGCGATTTAAAATTTTCTACACAAGGGCTGGGCAAAATAGTAAATAAAACTACATTTGGAAATATTTTCCTTGAATTTATTTCCTTGCATGAAACGGTCCCTGATACTTAAAAAAGTACACTAAATAAAATAAAAGTAATAAATATTATTGCTATTAATTTTTACAAAATACCATCATACGATGCCTCACGCCTTACTGCCAAGATTAATTTCACAACGCTACAGTCATAGCAGAATTGGCAATATTCCTTACCCAGTCATAAGCCTTATTTTTAAAATATCACTGGATTAATTACAAATCACGAGTTGCTTCCAGCACTTGATAGCGTCGTTCACTAAATTCCAAAGTTTCAATTTAATTAAGCCATTCTAAAGATCATCATAAAATACCTTTTCGAATTATCGAAGTTAGAGTCACACAAAAATATATGTTTTGATTACAAGCGGTTAGTATTAGGAGAGCAAGTAACAACACACGGCTACTTAATATACACCGCATCAAATCACATTAAAAAAATGAAACGGAATCCCACATTCTGCAGTGGGTAACATAGTTTTAGCCAACACCGACCGTTCTCGTATTTTTACTGTTACCAATAGCTTAATTTTTCCATTAGGTTTTTGGGAAATCTAAAAGCAAAATGAACTGGATGACTGGTTAGCAAAAAGCCCGCTTTCGATAAAGAAAGCTACCGAATTGCAATGAGCTATACTGGCTCACAAGAAAAATCTCGAGGCGTAACCGGTTTTGGCTTAAAATCACACCGGAACACCGATGTCATAACAGGGACCGGTTGCTTGTCGTGATAATACAGGGCTTAAACAACTAAATAAGATAGTTAGGGTCCTTTTTGGAATCACCATCTGGTAACTAACTACGACAGAGTATTGGAAGCTCAAGGCTCGTCTATAGGCCGCTTTACACGGTGAATGATCATTCGAAATATCATTCGAATGACCATCATTCACCGTGTATAACGGAAATTTCCTACATTCGAATGAAATTTCAAGCTGGTTCTAATTTGCTGGAATGATATCCGTGAATGATATGAGCGCACGGCGTCCATCTTGCCATTGGCATCCACCTCGGAATTTTAAGATCACATACAAAAACTTTGAAAGCATAGCAACCCATGCGATAGCTCAAATAATTAATATTTACTTTGAAATAAAGTAAATTCACAAATATCAATTCTCTAAATAGGGTAATTCGGAAAAAAACATCCCGGATTTGTAAAGTTCAAAAACGTCGTTTTTCTCCTCGATTGCGTCTATATTTGTTTAATTTAAAATTATCAAGCTATATTTAACGATTCGAACGCTTAAGTTTGGGGTGACACTCCCAATTAATGACAAAATCTCTGTTTATTTGGTGAACGCATTCCAACCAAAACGAGCCGTGATATCATATTGGCCCACCTAGGAAATCACAATCTCACAGGGTTGCCTATAAGTCAAGGAGCAAAGCTAATAACCTAGCCCATGAATGTCACAGTCCACTTTCTTCATCTGCATCGATATTTAAAGAACATTGAATTCTCTGTAGTGAATTAGTTAGGTATTCATAAAGCCTTTTAACTGTAATTGCGCGCAATATCCCACAAGATATCTTGGGAGCATTCGTAGCCTTACGGTAATGGGGAAGTAGCAAGCAATGAGACAACACTGAGCCAACTTCATTGTAGGAAGTACGAGGATTCTGAAGCGCACTCCTTCGAAAATAAGAGCAGGTCCCTTCCTTATTTCTCTTCCGGGTACCTTCTTCTCTCGCACAGGAATGACCTTTGTCGGCATTCCTGTGCATTCCAGTCCAGGCATTATGAAGGCTGTGCAGTGTGCACCCGAAGGGACCCCAAACATAAAAACTCATTGTCGACCGGCCATCATCCTTGTGGGGCCTTTGCTTTAGGCTTATTTGTTTTTTTTTATTGGAGCTGGGCGCTGTGGCGTCAATACGGGACTCTTCTCCATAAGGTAGGATTTTCTCTGAAAGAGAAACAACGTGCAGTTTTGCCCAAAATTATTTTTTCACTTTTTATAATTTACTGAATTGTAAGGGGAAAGACTTCGGGTAGCCATTTGAAGAGTAAGTTTCCTAATGATCATGTTCCAGAGCGAACTATCTTGAAGCACAATAATCGTTTCCCTGCAGCGGAAACAACTTATTATGTACTTCGTTACGGGATCACAAAACGCACGATTTATTAAAGTGGTTTTCCGCTATCAATTCGTACCGTTGTAATCTCTCTAATTACTTAGTACGTCATACCCTACCGAAAGTCAAAGCAATACAAAAGTATATTGAAACGCACATGTGAACGAAGCATTCCATCGTATGCGGCTTCCAAAACAAATCATGTGGTCAGAAACGGTCGGAAATATCGTTAGAATCGTATACATTACCGATAGTCGCACCACTGCGCATCATTTCTGCGCAGAAAATTCACCGAAATCATTCACCGCGTAAAGCGGTAACGGCGAATGAATTTCATTTGAATGATCTTTCGAAAAACTATATTCTATAGTTCCACTATAAAAAGTAATTTTTTAATAAGAGTGTTACGCGAAGACAACATACGAAGCATCAATAAATTAGGATTATATTTAGCACCTACTATACTATAGTACGAAAGGCAGGCATACCATAGTCTCACGGCGAAAAATAGAGACTTCAATGACCAAAGTCTATGGCAATGGAGACTACATAGTGCTGCCCCGGCTGCGCAAGTATTAATTGAAGTTTACATTGGCTAAAAGTATAGACCCCGATCAAATATATAGACCGATTAGGAATAAAAATACAAATATCGATCGATAAAGACCCTCAGCAAAAATATCGGCATTATACATTTTTTTCGTCCATAAGGAATGCCTACACGAAAGGCAGGCTTGAGGGAGAAATCTTCAAAAATTACAATGCTATTCTACAATCTGCCATAAAGTCAATAAGTAATTAGGGTTAAGGAAGTAGATTCGCGACAGCGCGATTCAAGGCAAAGACTCATTGTATACGTCAAAATTTATTTCAATCATGGACGACATCAATAATAATAATTTAAAGGCAAAATTTGGAAACTGAGGATATAGATTTTTCAATCGAAATATTTTGAAGTCATCGATTATCTTGCAACTCCATTTTCATGTAACGTAAGCGATTTGACTTACTGATTTGGCTTATTTTGATTGTGACAGCATTGATGTGCTAATTAATCCAAAAGTAGTCAGGCAAGGAGCCAAAGTTTTACTTTAACCAGGTTTCTCATCATATTAAGAACATTATATCGGTATCTGTCAAAATAACATGTATATTTCAGCATGCAACACTATATCTCATTGGCAATACAAAGCCAACCAATCGAGATTATCCTTTGGATTAGTTTACTATGACACTGCAATATTTCCACTGAATTTATTTTTGCAAGACCCGTCCAGTTAATACAGCAACACTTTTAAGTGGATCATTTGCAGCCAAGTCTTCCTTAAATATGTCCCCCAGCTCAAGGACAACGAGTAGAACGGAGGATGGGATTTCGGTTTCGGGATGAGGGAATACAGAAGGTTGCGAGAGAAATAGTCGTATTTAGTCGCAAGTAAGTTTTTTGTCGCAATTTCCAGTTTATACAGCACGGAATTCCACCTGCTCTGTACTTTTACATTCATAAGCGTGGACAGAATAAATGTCCAGCGCGGGCTATTCGTTTGCTTCGGAATAGGCATAATGGGGAACATGCACAATTTTTTTAAAGCACTGGAATAAGAAGGCCTCTACCTCAAATGTACTCGTTGAAAATGCGCGCATGAATAATGCTTTTTAGCTGAGTTATGAGTCTTTAAAAATTGATCTTCATCGGCTGCTTGAAAACACGACGTCATCGGAGCGTGACGTCACGGAACGGTATCCACTGATGACAGACTGAGGAAGTGGATAGAAAATCGATCTACGAGGGCTCAAATGCAAATTTGGCGATAATAATTGCAATTTTTACTTTAAATATCTTGCATTCAAGCCTCTAACACACTACTCTCTTAGCGAAGTGAATGGTGTACCGTGCGATGACGTCAGAAGTCGTTTGAGGTCACGTGACTTCAAGCGATATTCGACCATTTTTAATTAGCATTTATTGACGTTTGTGGAGTACTAGGAGAGTTTTGGTTTATATATTTGGACTCGTGAGAAAATTTTCTATTCAATGAGACTAACTAGGATGATGAACAAATTCCATGCATGTTCCCCATTCCAACGAGGTCCAATTGCAATCCAGGAAAAGAATTTGGGAGATTGAAGGGAAAGGTCTAAAAGTTTAGACGAAAATAGATCCTCTATATTTAGCCATTTTCTCGTAAGCCTAAAATAGCGAAACGTCAAAGTAACTGCCCACTCATCAAGTTTTTAAGATGTCAATGAAGTTTTGGTTCATTAATCTGTTCCGTGAGTCATTCATCTGTCGTCGTACATAAAGTTCGTCATCAACTGATCGGCAGAGTCGTTAAATTCGTCGATTTTACGTTGGTTTTATATTAGCTCAAGAAGAAACCGATGAATCGACTAACGGCAAATTACAGTTCCCTTTATTTTTTAACTTAAAAGCACTGGGAAATAATAGAAAATTGGTGCACGAGTCAATTTCTTAAATGTATGGCAAAAAAGGTACGTACATGGGTAGAAGCAATCCCAGTAAACTTCGTATTTAATCAAAAGAATAGAATTATCAATAAAATCGGCATCGCTGACCATTGCCGTATCTTTTCTTACTCCTTTTAATGGCCTCCTTCGTGTTTCAGAATAGTTAGTTAACGCAATTGAAAAGAAGGAGATAAATGCAAATATGGCAATTGCATTTATTACAACGGGAAAATATAGTGTTTAGTGTATATTATGTACGTAATGCTCTCTTTTAGCTCTCCTCAAGGTAAAGGGCTTGGCTGCTAATCGAATAGTCATGGGTTCAAATCCCGGATTATGCCTCCTGACATACCCCGAACAAAGTCTTCGAAGTGCGAGATGGTCCAAGGAAAGATATTGCCTCCCCCCCCCCCCCAAACTTGACTGAACTTAACAGGTTAATGGGTCTGAAGTAAGCTCTGCCCTCAGAAATTAAAACCAATCTCCGATAGGAAACACTGGGTGAGAGAGTGACTGCACTTTCGCAAGAAATTGGAGTTGTAATTTATTTCTTCATTATCAAGTTAATTATGAATACACACATTAGAAAAAAGATCGGATGCTTTCCCGGCGTATGCTGGTAGTGAAGGCTATTCGAGTTCTCCACCGGGTAATCTCCTCCTTCAGCGATCGAAAAGGCGCCCGTAGGGATGAAGAACGTCAGCAACCGGTGGCAAGAGCCGGAATGCCATACGTGTCCACGGTTTCCGGCAAAATCTCCAGAATTTTGAAAAGAAACGGAATTGAATCCTTCTTCCGGCCCTGTACTAAGCTTAGGGACCAACTAGTTAGAGCCAAGGATCCCTGTGGCCTCGCAACTCCAGGGATGTACCAGATTCCCTGTGAATGTGGAGAAGTTTACGTGGGTGAAACTGGCAGGACAATTGCCACGAGAATAAAGGAACATTAAAGGCATTTCAGGCTATGTCTACCGGAAAAATCTGCAGTGGCCGAACACGGCATCAACCAGAACCACGCCATCCATTGGGAAGACGTGAAGATCATCTCTCGAGAAAAGAATTATTGGGAAAGAATTACGAAGGAGGCCATAGAGATCCGGCTAACGGACAAAAACTTCAACAGAGATGGCGGTTACTCCCTCAGTAACGTATGGAAACCCGTATTGAATAAAATCGGATTGGCTAATACCAAGGGCCAATCAGAGGGAACCTGACATCCCGGCACGCTATATAAGGCGAACACCTTCCGAGAAATGGCACTCAGCCCTGAAGATGGAGTACGACTCGTACCCCGAAACGTCGGCAGCCATGGAGGAAATTACCCGGTGGAGAACTCGAATAGCCTTCACTAACACGCAGTAGAGATCCTAGATTTTATGTTCCCTCCTTTTGTAACGTTTTTGTTTTTCTCGATTCCCATAAAAATGGGCTGGGGAACAAGGCGTCACCCAAAAGCTCAAAAAAGACAGACGACAGCAACTACGAGCTCACAATTTTTATTTTTGGAGCCAGACGAGAACAGTTGCCACAACAAAGCGCCAAGAATTCAAACTCTGGCGTAATATTCAGAAGTCTCTGGTTTAGAGCTGATTCGTCAATCCTCGAAGGAATTAATAATTCCAATTGCGGTAAATGGTGAGTGCTATGTAGCCCTAAGAGATGGAAGCCTAAAACCCTCAGGAACTGGAGAGGGGAGACAGAACAATGTAGAGCCATGGGATTACCTCATGCAAGAACTGGAAGATTCTCCCGATAGAAGTAAATATAATTACATACGAATTCATAATCTTTTCTTTGACATGATGATGATCCTGACAGTACAGTTTCGTTTTGTGATGTTTTATAAACTGGATGAATACTTGTAACAAAAATGAATGCATGGAAGGAAGGGAAGAAGCAATGGAAGTTAGTGTATCCGTGGCCATCGGCGTAACGCTTTTAAGTTGCCGTTCATTAATCAAGGTGCTCATTGGGTCAATATGAAGTTATCTCAACGGTAAATTAAAATTTGCGACAGGAAATATATCTCGCATTCAAGTACTCAGCTCATTTTTTCAGAATAGGTGCTACATTGAGAAAACTCAAGGTCTCAAATAATATATGCAGGAGATAGGAAGAGTGTATAAATGGAAGGTATACGAGAAAGCCTTCGTTAGAGATACTGGGAGAATAACCAGGACGAGGGTAAAAAAACAGCGCCGCCATCCGACTTGGTTACGTATATATATATCTGCAGTCTCACAGAACGCTGCCTAACGACACGATGTATGCGTCGTGAACCCCTGGTGACTAGTGGCTAGTGACACGTGGCTTCCAAGAATTTCTAGAAAAAGGAACAGCATCCTCAATACTTGAAATCCACCCCTATAATTAGATATGCATTGCAACGGAGGAATTGTCGAGAGCCTTGGCAACGGTGGATATTGACGGGAGACAAGAAGAATCAAAAAGGAGGATTCGGGAAATGGTGTGCTTGTGAATGACTTATATTTTACTGTTTATGCATTAATAAATGTGTTTAAAGTTTTCCGGAAATAGAGTGCACCCACGCACGTAACAGCAAATTAAATCGGATGTAGAGAGATAATAAGCTCTAACGAGGTCTTCAGAAGTAGAGAAGGAAATTAGGCTACACTTATAATTAACGAGGGGAAATCCAAAGATATCCCTTTAACATTGGGGTATCACCCGCTATGTATTTTACACTCATTTTGTGTGATTTGTTTTCCTACCATATTTTTATGCTCGTTTTTAGAGGCACAGAGATGGCTTCAGTAGTACCGGAGAGGAAGACGATGATGCTTTTTAACATACACTCAGAGTCCCTCTTCTCAACCCTCTCGTCTCGAATGAGTCTAATTGGAAACAAATTTTATTTTAAAATATACTAAATATACGATAATAACTTCATATTGCACCCAAAACTATTTTAAAGCTAGCTGACGACATTTATCACGCAAAATCTTATTATTCTTGGGTAAATAAGGAAAATAGAACTCAAGAAGTCATGACTGGATGGAGCAAGGAAGAAAACAATTAGCAAGTACAGGGCTAAATGTGCGAGAGGTATTTGATGGAAATGGGTGGAGAATGGAGATTAGATAACGAACTGGTGGCGGATACTTGAGACTTTAATTCAGGAAGGTGGATATGCTGTTGGGATTGGGAAAACTGCTGTTCAGTAGGAAGTCCCAGAAAAAAAAATTCTCTCAACTTCCAAAAAGCGGAGACTAAAAATACGAGGGAGGTTTTTTTCAACCTTCGATAGCTCAGCAAGAACACCATACAAGCGACAGGCGGGTAATGCGCAGGTAGGGCAATTGCGCGGCCTCCGCACCACACGCTCAAGTCATTTCTGACCCTAAGTTGCTAGTTTAAGGCTTAATCTCATTAACAACACTGCCTCAATTGATTCTCCCGCCAAGTGTGTACTGCGGAGAGAGAGCCAGAAAACTCGCCGAATGGCTTCAGCATAGACATGTCATGACCTTTACGCCGACAAAATACAATTTTTCTTTAATGAAATGTGGCTAGAGCGTGAAGCAGTTTGAAATATTCCATCCATTCCCATTCAAAATAAAAGAAGAGACATGCTGATTTCTGGAAGTGTTCTGATCCATGACCATGTCCGTCATCTAAGCGCTAATACAGTCCAACTTCTCCTAGAGCAATTTCAATGGGGCATTTTCGATCACCCACCGTGCAATACCGACCTAGTGCCGGGGTACTTCCATCTTTACGCTGAAATGAAGTTAAGGTTAGATGGAAAGCGTTTTCAATCGGGCGAAGAGCTTCAGGACAAAGGCATAATTCATCGGAAATCATTGACGGCAACATTACACGAAGAAGGTATAGTAAAGCTAAAGTAAAGAAGGTATAGTAAAGAAGGAAGAAGAAAGAAGATGAAGCTCCCGGACCTTTTTAGAGTATGCAGAAGAAGAAAGAAGATGAAGTTCCTGGTATCATGTAAAGCAAGAGAGAAGAGAAGAGAGAAGGCGGAGTAATGATTTGTAAAGCAAGAAAAGGAGAAGGAGCAAAGAAGATCAGAAGAAGAAAACAATCTTTTGTAATTTTCAAATACTTATATCAATTTATTAACGTCTTCATTCTTCAACTATAAATCTGTTAACTGCAAACTTTTCAATATATCTTTAAACTCACTAAAATTTTTTTGTAGAAGTATTGTACATTTAGTAACTGGGGGTAAAATGTAAAGGAACCCCAAAATTCTGTATACTGTATGGAATAAATAAATTCCCCTCTTATATGGAGGAAGGTGAGAGAGAATGGGAAGGCACTAGCTTGAAATGTAGGACACATGTTCGCTGGGGGAAGCTCTGGCGTCATGTGTCTTTGCCAGCCTTCCTATTCTCTCTCCTTTTTTTTTTAGTAAAGCTTGTCCACAAGCACGACCAATTCTTCAATCGCCGAGGCGATTATATCGGAAGAACACCACAAGTGTGCTCAACATTTAGCACTGAAATAACTTTTAATCAATCACTTCGTCTTCTGATCATGAACCATCTGAGACTGAAAAACACGGCGCGTACTTCAGTCATTGCCTGGAAGATACTGTTTCATGTACAATTCATCGTAATCAATCAAACCAGCTAAATGCTTTCTTCCCTTTATTGGTCACATAAATGACAATGTTGCGCTTCTTTGTAACTTATTCACTAATGTATCAATTACTCGCAGCCATTCGTGATAAAATTTAGTTCCCGGCATATTAAGTAAAATTTGGCGTCATAATGCTTTCCTCGGTTTTCAAGTCAACTTTTTAACCACTGACACATGGTTTCCGGTTTTCTAGAGACCTATGAGTTATATTGTTCATGATATTTTTTCTAGCCCCGCCAAACTTCACAAAAAAACTTAGAATCACATGTTTCAAGAGCCAGGAGAATATCACACACCGTCAGTTTCACGTCACGAAAGAAAAATATCTTAAAGAACACGCTTTTAAGAGAATAAGGTGAATGCCCTCTGAATCCATAAAAATTTACGATAGTGACTGATAAGCATACAAAATAACAATCCTGAAGAACTACTTGAATTTCCACTAAGATATGGGAGATTTCAATGCTTGTCGAGACCCGCGGGGCTTCGTTCGCAAATTTCCATTTGTGATTCTAAATTAGCTCTTTTTTTTAGAGCCGGAAATATACCAATTAACTTGACTCCGAGAGACCACGGATTATTGAAGACAAACTTTGGTTGAATTCACCACATTTTTCACCGTACTTTCGGAGCCTGATGCACACAAATTTATTCAAACTTCGCAAACTCCCTTTTCTCTTTAGTGTAGTTCTAAATAACGATCTTTCCACCCCAACTCTTTCCAGAACCTTCTCATTCCGCACTTTATCCACCCACTTTCCTCTCTTCAGCCTCTTTCACACCGCATCTCAAAAGCGTTGATGCTGTCCCTATCTCTTCTTCCCAAGGCCCACGTTTCGCACCCATAATGAAAAAAGGTAGGTTTTAGTTTCAAAAATAGACCTAGTAATAGGTTTTAGGGTTGCGTCGACTACAGGATCATTCTTACTGCTCAGTTTTAGGAACGTACCGTAGAATGGGGTGTCTGGTTGGGGTGACTTTATGACAAGGTGTCCATTTTTCGCATTTTAAATCTTGCGCCGCGAGCGCTCGTCTCATGAAAGAGATGTACTGCGCATTTCATTTGTCAGACATGCCGCGCCATGTTGCGGTAGACTAATGGAGCTTCTTAGCACGTGTAGTTCCTTCTAACGCAATTTTCTAGCAATACTATTGTTTACGCTTTCGGAAAAGGAGGGAAACTTCGTGAAAACATTTCTGCTACCGCCCCCTAACATCCTCCCCTCGAAATGAGGGTAACTGTATCATAGTCTGCATTAGATTAATAAACTATGCGCTAGGGTATTTCCGCGGTTGCGTATACCTATGCTCCTTCATACATATTTTTGTTCATATTTAATTTTTTAAATATCAGCTTTATATGCACCGTAGAACGTGTGACTCTGTGACAAGGGGTCCATTTTACGTATTTTAAATTTTGCGTCGCGACTTTTCAACTCATGAAAGACATGCACCGCGTATTACATTTGTTGGACATACTTTTTCCGCTTGAATATATGTTGCGGTACACTGGTGGAGCTTCTTAGCACGTGTAGTTCTTTCTGTCTATTTATATTTTCCCACTGTCCCTATATTGGGATTTTTCTTCCTCATAGAAAAATCTCCCCGGGATGGTGGTAGAAAAATTGCGCACGCATGGTTTCGCTAGGTAGGGCCCCTTTTGCTTCCATAGCACTGGGGTGCTTTATCCCTACTCCCATTTCCTTCCAGCCCTTTCCCTTCCCTGGAGGCGTCGGCGGGCTCCGATCGCGACGGCGTCTCCATCCTTTTTCCTTCCCGTCCAGCCCCTCCTCGGGTGATCGGGCGAATAAGCCACGGGCTTGGGTCCCGGCCCCGGTGGTTGTAACCCCAAGAGGGTTCCCCTAGAACCCTCATGATTCCTGTCTATTTATATTCTGTCTGTTCTGTCCACAGCAATACTATTTTTAATGCTTTCGGAAAAGGAGGGTAACATCGTGAAAACATTTTTGCTAAAGATTCATCTAAAATAGGTACGTACATTCGTTTATGTATATGTTGGGCAAATTATTCTAGAATATCAATTAAATCAAGCTATGTTTGTAGAGCGTATGAGCAAAAACTGGAATGCGCGGCGTGCACTTAGTGCGAAGACTTAGTGACACGTGAGCTTGTCACAGGGTCACCCCACCATGGCTTTATGGTAAATTTTATCATGTTTTTTTTTTAATCTTTGCAACACTGAAAGGAAGATGAGGACTTATAAAAAGACGTTGGGTGCAAGAGCCTATAGAAATTACTCTCCTGAGACTTTAAATAAGGCCGTTAAATTCGTTTTAACAAAGAAAATGACCTTACGAGCAGCACATGAAAGGTTCGCTAAAGGCAATACCACATTGAATACATTTACAACAGGTATGGAGAGTGGGAAGAGGAGTCTTCTCCCACTCTCCCCGAGGCCCCTAAACTAGAAGACGACCTAAAATATGCCTACAAACACGAAATATCTGACCAAGATTTAGAAGCCGTACGGCATAAACTAAAGAAAGGGAAAGCCCCAGGGGCCGATGGACTGACCTATGAATTTAATATGACCTTTTGGGAAACATTAAAACCAGCCTTAATTAAACTATTTAATTTTCTTAACGTACACGGCATCACGAACAGTATGAAAACAGCCACAATCAAACCCATCCCAAAAATTAAATCACCCAAAACAATTTAACACTTCCGCCCGATATCTCTCCTCAACACAGACTATAAAATCTACACGCACATCTTAAAGAATAAACTGGAAACAATAGTCACACCACTTTTACATCCACACCAATATGCAGGCATACCAAACAGAAACTCAATAGACGCCATCACCACAATCCGAGACATTGTCATTTCAGCTGCTGGACCTGTCGACACCTTCCCGTTAATGGTCGCAATAGACCTGGAAAAGGCCTTTGACCTAATTAGAATTGAATGGATCACAAAAATCATGAAACACATGAACATCCCCGAGGCACTGGAGCACACCATTCTAACTATATACCATGACATCAAAGGGCAGGTCCGATCACCGAAGTTAAGAATCGTCGGGCCCTGATAGTGCTTGGATGGGTGACCGCCTGGGGACACCGGATGCTGTTGGTACTACTTTTTCTCATACCTTCTCTTCCAGATCACATAGACCCGTTCTCCTTTCCAAACCACTCCTTTATTACAAACCGCGCTCTTCCCTACCTTAATAGAAACCATAAGGTCAATAAGTTTACTTCAATGTATTGTAATTTGTTTAAATTTATTATGTTTGATTGTGTTTGTGCTTTTTATGTTTGTTATACTGTGCCACTATAAAATGGCAAACTATGCTGTGTGTGGACAATTTGATAAATAAATAGTAGCCATTTATACCAACCTTGCTGTTACAGAACGGGTTTTTAAACCGATGTACAACTTCTGGCATTTGTCCTTGATAAAGGAAGGGTTTATGCAAATTGTAAGCCTACCTACTTAAAATTCTGATGATATTTAGATTTTTTGCAACATTTTTCACTTAAATATCTTTGAAAAGCTATTTTTTTCTGATTTGTAAGAAATAAAAATTAAGTTCGGTACTGTATACCGTGTATAAGTTTTATGCGTTGATTTTTTTCTGCTTTTAGATTCAATATTCATCGAAACAATTCGTGGAATAAAACCAAAGAGATAAAAGGTTCGGCCATCGTAGGTTTACCAAATCATAAAAAACTTGCAAATTAAGTAAATTTACTTTTTGATTGGTCAAAATTGTGATATATGTTTACAATACTTTGTAGGTAACCCAAGAAAAATGTTGTCACAGAGGGGCCTTTTTACCTTCATAGTTATTCATATTAAATATACAGACTTTTTGAAGAAATAATTTTTTAAAGTAAGGTTGAAGCTATCTAATGACGTCGTCCGTTTTAGTTTATGTTAAAAATTTATCAGCGTACGAGTGAAAACGTTCAAAACTTGTCACGAAGTCACCCCATTCTACGGTATGAGGAAGCTTATTTTTTTCCTTACTGGCTCTCCAGTTGTTTGCCATTAGCAGAATTTTATTATACCCATATTCATGATATAAAAGATTACATTATTGATGGCATCAATGTAATTACCCACGACGGTTTGTTATTTCATTGCCGTCAATTACTCTCCCGCGCTTAAGTGAGCATTTCATGAATGCTAGCAGAACGTGTCTTACAAATAAGATAGAGCGGTATGGCGTAATATAATCCAAGTGAGGTAGACCTCTCTAAAACAATTTATCTGCAAAATTAATGGATCAAGACTTCGAAGAGGCATAAATGAAAAGGCGAATAAATAAAAAGGCAGAAACGACAAAGAGTTGAGAAAATTATTCACACGCAAAGTAATACAATAGTTTTTCCTTTCCTAGTTTTTCCATTGACTTGAAACAATTACACGCATGTTTAGGTTTCGGTACATGGGCAATAAAATGAATAAATATCAACAAGAAAGGCCAAAATCTCTCCCATTCGCAAGAAGCCCTTCACATAAAACATAAAAATCCTTGAGATTTTCAATGAAGGATAAATAAGCATTAAACATTCCCAGGAACAAAAGTTAAGGATATGATTATTGTTAAGCCTGAATCACACGATCATTTTTTCCCGTCGCGAAAAGTAATCGCTCTAGTGATCATTTTTCTGAATCACACGGTCACTCCCGCCGTCGCTTTTCGCATCATTTCCAATATCACAGCTCGCTGTCATAGGACCCACATCACGGAAATATATAGCGTGTTTGTTTATCTATGTCGTTCCCACAATTGTCAAACGTTGCGCTGCAATCGCTCCATAGGGGAATGCGTTCCGATTGGCTGATATGGGGTTTTAGTAACGGTTTTAGCGATGGAAAAAGCGACCGGACGAGTGACGAAAAATAGCGATGGGAATCCTCATCACGATCGCGAAAAACAATTGCCGGCGACGATCATTTTGCGCAGTGATCACGATAGTGATCACTTTCGCGACGAAAAAAAAATGATCGTGTGATTCAGGCTTTATGATCAAGGTTAAATACAGCCAAAAACCTTGAAAAAAAGTCACACAAATTGCCCTCCCCCACTTCTCCATTTCTTTTGTCCAAGCATAGATACTTCAGTAGCTGAGAATAAGAGAAGGGATTAACTAGTCGTAAGACAATTTCCTTTGATTTCGAATTTTCAGCTACTTTAGGGTGTAATACGAAAGCTACATTCAGAACATAAGCTATTTTCTCCTTCCGCGTCAAGTTCTTCCTCCACACCTTATGTGAATGTGACCACTATCCACTGAATCGAGCGTGGATCTTAGGAAGCAATATTGGACTTCGATTGGCTCTTCCCTGACTGGCACCGGGTGAATGACCATATCTGGGATACCAGCCACATATACTTATTTGTCCATTGCCGACATCGGTGGCGGCAGGGTGAAGTCCTAACCTGCCAAACCGAAGGTTTCGGGTTCGTGTCCCGCCTGCGAATAATGCGCACATCCAGTGCATAGGTGTTTGTGATAGTCCATCGTTATTGATTTTTTAAAAATTCCCTGATTTAAATTTCCTACATGTGCTGATTTCGGGGAGGTGTACATATTGTAGTGAGAGACAGACAAATAATCTAAATTTTTGAGACAAGAAAGTGTATCCTGTACCTTAAAAGTAGATTTATTGGATAAAAACAGGTTATTTTCTTATCCAGTTACCAAAAGTTGGTCACAAACAAGTCGCACATTTAAGGAAACGAAATGGCTGTTCACCAAAGCGTGTGCATTTTAATTTTGGCGCTAACTATTATGCACGCATATGATGTTTCGTTACAACATAAGCTAACCGCACTACTTAATTTTACTATTCTTCACAAGTAGCATCGCTTTCTCGATCACTTATTTAAACAAAACATGAAATCAAAAGGCACTTCCTAGTCGCAGAAGTCGATCAGATAAAACGCCACAGCAAGCACTACCTCATTTTAGGGACTTCAAGGTTTCAATGAGGAGGTCGTCCGTCTTAACAATGCAAAGGCCTCTCCATATGGAGCGACAGATACATGGCTCGAATTAAAGACGGAAATTAAACCTCAAGGACTCCACTACATAACTAGAGAGAGCTACATTGGACTCATAAAACTCACTAGGCTGTTAAGACAAATGAAAGCTCATCATTATCACTGGTCAACAATCCTAAGATTGGTAAGACGCAGCTCTCCTCTCAATTCTGCTATCAGCTAATCTTTTCACACCTACGTATTTGTTTTTTTTACATCCTTCTTAAGCTGTTCCATATATTTTGTTCGATGCCGTCCTTTTTCGTTCTTACCATCCACTTGTTCCTCGAAGATTGCCTTCCTCAGGACATCATGTCTCAAGATATGACCTGTAACGTTGCTCCGTTTTCTTATCAGGATTTTCATGAGTGGGGTGTCCGAAGAATCTTGACCAGGATTTCAACTTTGGACTCGTGGATGTGCTGACTGGCTCTTCATCCTGGTGATCGATCGATTCTTCTTGGCACGGTAGCACCGCACGAATACTGCGAAATTGGAAACTAGACATGAATGAAGAGGCCAATAATGGAGCCTAATAATGGACAGGAAAATCTAATATATCGCAAGCTTTACAATTAGCGACAAAAACTAGTTCTACTATCATCACTGGTCAACTGATCATACACAGCTCTTTACTCAATTCTCCTCTCAGCTAATCTTTTCACACCTACGTCTTTATTCACTTTCACATCCTTCTTTACCTATTCCATTTAATTCATCTGAAGTCTTCCTTTTCCGATCTTGCTATCCTCTTGTCCCTCGAAGATTGCCCTCATCAGGCCATCATATCTCAAGATATGACCTATAAGGTTGTTCCGTTTTTTTTGTCAGGGTTTTCATGAGGATTCTCTTCTCTCCTACTCTTCTTAGGATTTCCTCATTAATAACTCGCTCGATCCATTTGATCCTCATCATTCTTCTGTAGCACCAAATTTTCGAAGGCCTCTATCCTTGATTTCTGCGCGGCTATCATTGCCGATGCCTCACTTCCGTAGAGAAGCATACTCCAAATGATAGCCATAAAGCGAAATACTCCAACTTACTTTAGACCGAGTTTAACGTGAGCTTTCCAAACAGTTTTCACTGATTGGAAGGATATTTTTATCTTTTTTTCAAGTTAACCGTTGAGCCACTTGTTGCTCGAGACAACAATTATCACATGCAGGAAATGAACCGTTCCCGTGGAAGCCCTTCAAATTACTCGCACGCCGTAGGCGGCCACTAGTTGAACTTCTAAACGATGTCCATATTTGGATAAACCTGTGACGTTATTCGAGTTAGAGCGTTAAGTCGGAAACAAATACCCCCACCTTTATCATCCAATTTCGAGCAAAAATAAGTCGCATCCACTATAGCGGAAGAAAAAGAAAGTCTTACGGAAGACAGAGAGGCTCTCGGAAGGAAAGCAGTTTTTAATTGGTCACAGTCCCTGAGCGTCTCGGAATCGAAATGGGTCACGGGTCCGAACTGCCCACATAGAGCGCTACCGTTGTTGCCCCCAACGGAGTCCTCTGCTAGGCGCAATCGGAATCTAACACGAGAAGATCATAATCACACGCTCGGAAATACTTAGTAAGCCGTCCAGAGGGAAATTTGGAATTCCGAAAAAATTTGAAAATTTTCGGAATTCCACACAGAAATGAAATACAAATTTATAAGGATTTAAAAAAATTAGAGATTGCAAGAAAATTTTTGTAACAAAGCAACTTTAAATAGAATCTGTGCTACTTGCAACACATATTGTAAGCACCTTATTATGTACTCATCAAATGAGAGGTTCTCCAGGAATGTCGGAAGGGAAGTTCAGAATATCGGATAGAGCGCTCCAAGAGTTACCATACGACTAAATCAACCTCCCTCGATAGTTAATCATGCTCTGATTGTCAGTGATAGCAGAGACGTCAAAACGCCATAATCACTCAATTTGACCCTATGCAGAAACTGGTTTCATAAAACACATTGTGAGGGAGATTATTCTTAATTCATGGTGTGAAAGAATTGTAAAAGATTTGTTCTTCTTGTACAGCATTGTCAACATAAGTAATTGTTTAGAATTACTTAATTACCTAGGTTTATAATCACAAAAAAGAAAGGAAAATTAAAAAGGATTTATAACATTGGAGATATTAAGTCAAATAATTGAAAAAAAGCCAATGCGAATAAAATTAAATAGAATTAGTGACACTTGCAATATATGTTGCAACCACCATGTATTCATTCAGAAAGAGGTTTTACAGGGAGTCACAGGCAGTGCTGCCAAATTTTGGAATCATTCATGGATAATTCGTATCACTTTATAATATATGGTTACATTGTACTACTGTTACTTCTTTGGGTTTTATGATTGTTATGTTTAGTTAGCCTTGACTACAGAGACTGACTTGAGGATCTACTTAAGCAAGATTTTCCCGATAATTGTGTTTTTCATGTACAAACAATTTAATAAACAAATTTACATTTTCCTGACTTTCATTACATTCCACTCAAAATTATTTATATTTCCCTGACGTAATATCAATGGCAAAGCAGTCGTAAATAGGGATTTCACTGAAATATGCAGCAAGGTGTATTATGGCATAAAAGGTCACTACTTCCCTTGCCGCCCAGCCACGGCAACAGCAAAACGCCAACCTTACCACTCGAACGCAGCGAGAACACAGCACAGCACTCAACCACATTTTTCTCTCTTCGCTACACCTCTGTAGTTTTTTCCGACCAAACCTAATTTCCCTGACCTTTCCATGATTCCCATGCTGACATTCATTATTCTTGACAATGCCAAGACTTCGCTGACCGGTATGAAACCTGGCAACAGAAATTCTGTGAATTTGATTCATGAATTCTGTGAAACTCGTGCGGCAGGTGGCACACTCTAGCTTTGAAGCTTGGACTATCGAAAAAAGTGGTCAGAAAAGAATAGAGGTCTTCGAGATTTGGTGCTAACGGAGGATGCTGCCGGCCTCGGTGGTGGCGAGGTAACGTCCTCGCCTGCGAAACAAGAGGTCGCAGGTTCGAGTTCCGCCTGGGTAATTTCCCCTGTCCGGGGCATGGTTGTTCGTGTACGTTTAATTGTTAAATTTGTTGAAATCCCCGATATAAAATGGCCATTATGAGATGTATTCGGTGGTTTGAGAATAAAATAAATGAAATCGACTGACGGGGTGAGGATTGAGGACGATTATTGAAGAATAGGAGAAAAAGAGAGCACTATAGATCACTGGGCTCCAAAGGAGAAAACGGTGGATTTTCCACGCAACGAGTTAAAACAGTTACGTGGAAAACAAAATGGCAGGAAAACTTTACACAAAAGTCCCCAGAGGAAGAAAAAGGGATAAGTACTTAGGACAAATCAAGAAAAGTATGAGGACCAAGAGCCTCAGGAAGGTAAAATAACTAGCATGATATAGGGAAAAATGGAGGGTTGAAGTATATCAATCTTGGGATAGCAATAGTATGAATGAATGAAATAAGGGTGTCAGTTTTGCCAGAAGCAATAATATGCATGCATGTAGCGCCACACCTAGGAGAAATGAGTAACCTAATGTGAATACTGCAAACAGAGGTCGATGCCATTTTCGACGCATAATTGCAGGTTGATCAGCGGTGAAACGACTTACTTAAACCTTGAAACGGTTGAATATTAAATATTGCGAGGGAAAATTACAAATCGACTTTCCTTACCCTCAAGTATGAACCAAGCTGAGTATCATCTGCGAAATAACAAGTGACCACTCGACGTGTTTCCCCAGAAATGATTAACTACTACGTGTGACTTCAGGATGAAAAATGAAACTGACGGTTTTACATGTAGGCGAGGAGATCCTAAGAAGGTATAGCATGGTAATTGAGGGAAGTGACCGACGCGTAAGTACACGTCGCAACGTCCAAGGCCATTTATGCCAAGTGGAGAGAAACCTGGCATTGGTATTCACCTACTCGTATCGAAAGGCGATAAGGGGACCACGGCTTAGGCCTGTTTTACATGGACGCGGACGGTCCCGGCATCACGACTAACTTCAGTAAATGTGGTCACAAAAGCTGCCTTTAATTTTCTTTGTGCACCCTAAACCTCCTTTTACGGGCACCTTTCTTCCGTTTTTTCTAACCTGGTATACAGCAATTGCTTGAAAAGCACTTGGGAGTATGGCGTTCTTCTACCTAGGTAAGCCGCACCAGCTGATATTGTGCCGGACGCGGACGGATTCCGTCCGCGCCTATGTGAACAGCGGAGCGCGGACCGTTCGCCTCCAAGAAAAACGGCCCTTAACGTCCCATCCGACGGACGGAGAGTTGCACTTAAGTGATATTCACAAAGCACTCAAGCAGGGATCGGATGACCCCCGAAAATTTTCTGCAACCGTCGGGATTTAAACCCGGCCCCATGGAGAGTGAAGCAAACACTTAGGGCCTAAATTATTTAGTATTTTGCCAATCTATATCTGTATTCATGATATAATTTTCTATTGGTCATACGATTTTCTGTTACACCTGAATATTTTTCTTTGAATAAATTGTGATACTGTTTCAAATGTATTTTAAATGTCTGAAAATGTTGTGTGGCTAGATACCCGGGTATCCGCATTCGGGATGCAATTGTATGAATATGCTTGTACAGATTTATATTTTGTTTTTAGTTTTATTTTTTCTCTATGTCTTGCATTTACTGAGTCTTGATGTAGAGTTTTTTATTCTTTGTAACCTTTGTCACATGATTTTTACTGAATTGTTGTAAACCTGTAAATTATCTCATGGGCCAAATGGTCCACGATAATACATTAATTGAATTGAACACTCCAGCCGCCACGCTAACCCAATCCCCTCCCGTTAAGTAGCTAGGCTATAACACGAGATAGATTTTCTTACAAGACTTTGGTCTTGTTCAAAACACCCTGACTTCATTTTACAACTACCGAGTTCAAAACTAGAGAGTAGCATCCACTGCTTCGCAACAACTTAAAACGGCATTTATAAACTAGCTATAATAAATAAGAGGAGAAAGCACGAATACCCCTTAAATGGTCAACTTAACAGCAAGGGATATATTTACGTGTATCGACAGCCATATGAATGGTTGAAAGAGCGATTTAATTTATTTAAAGATAAAAGCACAGCCTGAGCTGCGATTGGAGAAATGATATTTCACTTATAGGTCGTGATGTTGCTGAATCAAGTTTGGCCAAATTGTTTTTGACGGTATTTTAATTTTCCGTATTAAGAACAACAAAAAAATAATGCACAGGAAAAAGCAATCGAAGGAATCAGCATCATCAACGGCCATCAATCCTTAAGATTGGTTGGACGCTTATTCCACTCAAGTAGGCTATTTAAATGCCACCAACATACTTTTTAACTTTACTTTCTTCATCATCTCCCCGGTGCCTGATATTTTTGCTGTCCTCGGTGGCGGCGGGGTAAAGTCCTCGCCTGCCGAGTATAGGTCGCGGGTTCGGGTCCCGCCTGGGTAAGTTTCCCTTACCATGGGCACGGTTGTTCTTGTACGTTTCATTGTTGAATTTGTTAAATACCCCGATTTAAAATGGCCTACGAGAGCTGGATTCGGAGGTTTGGGAATAAAATAAAACTTAAAAAAAAAATAAAATCTGCTCTTTGCATATACACTGACAATGAGACGGACGTATTTCGAATAATTAACGTTTTTATCAGGAGGAAAATCACACAAAATATACAAAGGACTTCGCTTGCATTCACACTTACGTTTTCCACGAATGAACACAAATCATCAAGAAAACATAGTTGCACGTCGGAACATCAGGATGGTTATTTTTAGTCAGATTGCGCAGGTAATTCAATCGATTTCAAGGCCCCGGCATAAATTTCCTAGACTTTAGTGCCTCAGAGAACAATGACGGCGTCGGTAAATATTTCGCTATCGACAGGATTTGCCTAAGCCATTAAACTTTTCAAGACTCATTCCCATCGACGCTCAGACGCGGATGAATCAATGTCAAGCACACGGCCAACCTCGCAAGCAGTTAAGTTCCATTCTCGTTAAAGGAAACCGCGAGATATTCAGCGACGCCGTCGGAGACCGCGAGCAAATAGACAAACACCAGTTGCCTCGACACGGCCGATGGCAGAAAAAATAACACTTTCACAAATCAACACTTTTGTCGAAAATAGAACGACGCGAAAACGGGACAGCGCGAAGGAGTGGTGTCGCACTCGACCCACTAAAACAGTGAGTTGACAGCGTATGTCAAGGAGACTGGATATACTCCATCCCATAAAAGGCAGATTTTTATTGCCACTTCCGTCGCATTTTAATCAGTTTTCAAAAATGTCCACGGCGCAGTGATAAGTGTAACGAGATTCACTTCTTTTCGGTGTTTTACGGTATATTTACAATTTCGATGATTTGAATTGAAAAGTTTTGAGTTTGAAAGACTTTTTTGTCAATACTTTACGGTATAAAAATTACAATTTCCATAATCTTACATGTAAAAGGCGTGATAAAAAAAAGACCGAACTGATTTATATAACTTGTATATTTCGGTTGACACCCCTAAGTACACCTTATTTCCCGGAGAAACTCGGATCACTTTGTTTGCCAGCGACGCGAGTGGCGACTTTTTTAACCCCATTTAAATGCGCGGTGGGTGACAACACATTTAGAGCACGACTTGAGGATCCACTTTAGGGGCGAAGATAATGTTGATCCAGGCCTACATTATACAGAAAAACACAGCATTATCCAGAAAAACACAGGAACACGTAAGCTGGGTTGATTAGGCGAGGGTAGAGCTCACCTTGAACTAAGTCACATGGATGTGAATTTCACACAGTCAAGGCAAGGTGAACAGTTCATTTCCCTGAGCCACCTTGCACTTCGAGGATTTGATTTGGGGTGCCCGAAGGGATCACCAGAGGTTTAAACCCGGGCTCCTTCAATCAGCAGCCAAGTACTCTACCCACTGGGCCATCATGCTCCCATTACACATACTGACGCAAATAAAATCCTTACGATGAAAGAATAAACCGTGGTCCCGCAACGCCAGTAGAAAGAGAGATTCAACTCTACCTCTGCTACCCACAGCTTGGCAGATAAACGACGAAGATTGTGGGGGATGGGGGAGTATTTCTTCATTTGTAAAACTGGGCACACGTGTGGCACTGAACGCAGAGCGCCTTCCTTGCGCACATTGCTTCGCCAAAATAGTCAAAGAGGGGAAAATGTGTCTGATTCAGCGCTCCATGGACTCGCGTGCGCTTGCATACGAATTGAGGGCGAAAAATGAGGAAGAAAAACCTCCACCAAACAGACACCAATTCCAACTCAATGTTAATTCGTCAATTTGTATACTCCAATGGTGAACTCACGAGCCTTTGCTGATGATATAGCGCTGTGCTACTCAGCTCCTAATTGGAGTTGTGCTGAAACATTTAATAAAGAGGATATACATTTCTTGCGAAAATGGTTTGATTTCAATGGGTTAGAGTTAAGTGAAAAGACGAAGTTTATGTACTATGACATATGTAATACAAGTATTTTTAATTGTCCAGTTATTAATAGAGTGAATAAAATGAGATACTTGGGAGTAATTTTGGACAGTAATCTGCGCTGGGATAAACATTTACTTGCTGTAAACAAATGACTTAGAACTGCCTTGTCCAAATTTTACTACCTACGAAACAAACATCCACTTCCGGTTAAGAAAAAAATTTATCATGCTCTTGTTCATTCTAAAATTTCTTATGGTACAATCTGCTGGGGCAGTGCATACATGAGCACATTTAAGCGTGCACTCGTTTCGCTAAAAAAATTATTAGGGTAATATTGCCGAAAAATTATTATGAGCACTCATTTCAGTTGTTTGTGGCCTTAAATTTGTTGCCACTTCGGCATTTGTATTCATTCAAAGTGCTTAAATTGTTTCATGCCAGAAGTGGAAATATGCCGAGTGGATGTGACAAATCTAAATATAATTTAAGGAGTAATTTTAAGTAGCAAACAAACCTAAGTTAACATTATATAAACGCTGTTTTCTTTACATGGGGCCAAAATTATTTAATTTACTGCCCGCTAGAATTTAAAAAAACAAATCCTCAAATGTAATGTTAAGACTTGCTAAAGACTTGCTTTTCTCGCAAGAAATAATTGAAATTTTATTTTAATGTTATTTATTTAAAACACTCATCTATCATTTACTGCATTGTTATTTTTTTATTGGTATACATTTTGTTAGTTGATGGTGGCTCAATTCTGGTCCTATGACCTTGGAGACTACCAAAAGCTCCTTCTCTTGTTTTGTTTGTACTCAGATGTAAAAACAAAATGTAGAAGTAAATAAATTATTATTATTATTAAAAAATTCATTTTATCGTCCTCCAAATCAAAAGGGGGTCGTTTACACAGAATTAGCCAAAAATTAACCAAAATTAGCAATGACTCAAAGTGATTCCGTGATTAACCTTTTTATATTACGTTTTTAGCGTATCAGCCTTTCTGCATTTTGCGCAGTCACATTTTAAGGTCTATCTCAGTCGTACGAAGTGCTACAGGGATGGAGTTTGGTGCATTCCACGCAGAATCTTAACACACACATTTTAGACTTGGTCACAGCCCTGTAGTTGCGTTAAGTTACGGACCAAAAACAGCCTGCCCACCAAACGGGAGACAAACAGTGGCAAGCCACAATTCATTCCTGTTTCCCCACTGAAGTGGTTCTCCTTTGCAAAACTATAGCTAAGGAGAGACAGGAACTGTCATGCCACAACTAATTCAATTTCCCCCAAACCATTTATCGCAAATGGCCCATGATTCTCCAGCAACAAGATAACAACCGGTAGCCCAGAAAAGTCAACCTGTGTTCGCAGCACACAGGTCTGCTAGTAAAACCTCAAGGTGCTACCACGAATATTTCAACAGAGAATTCTCCACAATAAAAAATAAAAAATCGTGTGAAAAGGTACCATAACTTTTTATTGTTCAGAATGGATTTTCACAAGGTAAAGCCAGAAACAATCGAGTTTAGAGAATTCTCCAATTACCACAGGAGCGGTCGTCAACCACCTAGCATTAAAATGAGATAACAAAAGTCGCCACTCGCGTCGTGGGCGGCAGAGCGATTCGAAATTCACGGAGAAATAAGGTATAATTTAAAATTCTTGTTGACAAACATTTTTATTCGAGATGATATAATATATCGCTGCGGTGACCTTGGCTAGCGACTATCACGTTAGCGGTGTCACGCATTCGACACGCAAAAAAGCCAAGTATTCAACACGGCCGACAAGGGGCGACTCCAACACTAGAGGCGCCAGAAGACGCGACCGGCAACTCACCATTCCAGAAACTTCAATACGCCAGAGAATCGGCGCGACCCTTTACATACATACTAGCTGTGTGAGAATCACTGAAAAAATTCATTCCTTTGGCATCAACTTCTTCAAATTGTTTAATCTATTTAATCGTCCAGGCTAGAGGCATTTGGAACACATCTCTTTTGGACACTTAGAAAACAATTGTATATTGCCTAAACATGCTCTCTTCTAATTATCTTTATTTATTTATTTCCCACTTCCCAGCAAACAGAACATTGCGGCCTTTATAACGGGTTTTCAACATTAACAAAGCACAACACAAACATCCATGCCCTGGTTAGGGATCACCCACCCAGGCGAGATTCGAACTCACGACCTACGGGCAGGCGAGGACTTTACCCCATCGCCACCGAGGCCGGCAAATAGGATGACTTCACCTTCTTCTAATCATAGATTATTACTTACAAATGTATTTTTTAGCTAAAAAAGTGAATGTTAATTTTTAAAATGTATAAAAATTAAAATTCGCGGCAGCGAGTTATAATGCATTGCAAAAAAATCCAAAACAAAAATGCAACCAGATTGGTTAAAAAATATTAAAATTAGAAAATGAATTGAAAAAATATAATTTCTATGCATTATTGATTTAATTGTTGCGTTGCTTCAAATTTGTGCCGAATGTATTAGTCCTTTAAGTTTCCTTTTTCAAACAAACACCACATTACTCTGTCAACGATAAACGTACGCCATTTTTAATATGCTTTTGTCAAGTGGCTGGTTGGGTTGAGTTTTGTATTAACTCAACCCAACCAGCCACTTGACTACCTGTCCCACAGGTGGTCACCGGTACAGCCCTTGAGACGCGCCTTCGCTGCGGTCAATATCGTGAAGGGAATGAATAACAGAGAGACATTTCCTCAAGAGAGCTACGCGAAATCATCCACGCGTGTAATCAAAATACCCAGCAAGACCCGGAGCAAAATACCCTGACGAAGCTCACGATGGCCAATGACGAAGATATCAGCGAGAAAAAATTTATTTCGGTACCAACAGTGCAAGGCCCTCCAACAGCAGCTGCAACTACAGATTCAGCACCAGCAGCAACCGTTCCAAGAGCATAACTTTGCTCAAGTCGATCGACTTCACAGTTTTTCGATAATACCCCTCTCGAGGGCAAATCCTCTACTGAAATTTAGAATTTAGAAAAGAATTATTGCATCGCTCTGCACACATCACCGCGTTGCGGACACTTTTGAAAGTAGATTAAGATGGACAACAAGTGGCAACAAAAATAAAGCTTCAACGTGTCAGACTGAAGCCTCTTTCATGTGTATCTAGGCTAAAAATTCCTTTAACGTCCCTGCAATCAAATCTTAAGGCGCTATACTCCTAATTCACTCAGAAATAAGCTTAAGGGGGTGTAAATTTCATCCTATCAGTTTAATGGACGGCAATTCCTTCCTCGCCGCTCCATCTTTTGATTGGCTTAGGGGTGTCCGAAGAATCTTTACCAGGATTTAAACCTTGGACTCGTGGATGTGCTGACTAACTCTTCATCTTGGTGATCGATCAATTCCACGTGGTACAGTAACACCACACTAATACGGCGAAATGGGGAACTAGACATGAAAAGAGACTATAACCTCATGTGGGACAGGAAAATCTAATATATCCTAAGCTTTTCAATTAGCGACAAAAAACTAGTTCTGCTATCATCATTGGTCAACTGTTTTCACGCAGCTCCCCGATTCTCCGATCAGCCAATCTTTTCATATCTACATGTTTATTCTTTTTCGCACGCATAGTTACCTGTCCTTTGCATTTAATTAGAAGACTTCCTTTTACGTTCTTGCTATCTATTTGTCCCTCGACGATTTTCTCCATCAGGCCATCAGGTCTCAAGATGTGGCCTGTAAGGTTGTTCTGCCTTCTTGACAAGGTATTCATGAGGCTTCCCTTCCCTCCACTTCTTAGGACTTCCTGATTACTAACTCTGTCGATCCTTTTGATCCTCATAATTTTTCTGTAGCACCACATTTCGAAGGTCTCTACCCTTGATTACTTCGTGTCTGTCATTGCACATGCCTAACTTCCGTAGAGAAGCATACTCGAAATGTAAGTTCGGATAAACCTTTTCTTCAATTCTATGTTTAAATTTCCCGCTGTAGGTACGTATGCGTTTCTTTTGGTGGAATACTCTCTTCGCCTGGGATATTCTGCTAATAATTTCTATTTCGCTTCTCCCATCGCTAGTTATCTCTCCTCCCAATAAAAAGAATTCATCCACCTCAAACAGTTTTATTAAGGTAAAAAATTAACTTTTATAATTCATGAAATAGCGAGTTTGTCCCAAATCACGGAATGGGTTCGTTCACTCACAACAAAGAGAAATCGCAAATAATTGAAAGAATTTGCTACATGGAGGGGAAAGATTAATTTCCTATGGAAAAAACGTCTTCCTCATTCCGTCAGTCTCTCAAAAACTCAATAAAAAATACAACGGAAATGGGCGCCAAATTCATTGAGTTTCTGATGTCATTTAAGTTTCAATTAATTAAATTATTCAAAATATTTACAATATGATGCACCATAAACTGGCCAAACGGAAAAATTATTACCTTTTGTGGCGCAATAGATGATATATAAAATAAAAAATTATATTACACATTTATATATAAATTACACTATATGTAATAATATAATCGAAAGGATTGCTAAAATAACTGTATGGGGCTGTGGCATAAATATTGATAAAAATGTTCCATGCATTAATCTTCGTTTAGCAAGAAATAATAAAAGCGTACCTATTTAACAACTAAGGGAGATCCAAGAAGTCAAAATTTACAATACAAACATGAGGAAAAATTAGAAAACATAATGCCCTGGTAGGTAAAATGAAAAAGTAATGAAAACGAACTGGGTCATGCTACTGCCGATCTCAACGTTGTAGTCTCATGATAACAAAATATAAATCAGAAACCTAAATAAATTGCAACGGACAAAATTTACCAACGTGGAACGAAAAAAAATAAGGAACACTCTACACCAGCGGTTCCCAACCTTTTCTTAATACCGTATCCCACCATGCATATACGAAACTAATAATGTACCCCCAAACATATAACGTGCAAATTTTATTACATAACTTCACAACGGATAGGTGACACTTGTACTTATAAATAATTAATTAAGTAGAAAATTTGTTTTAAACATCCCATATACATAATTCCTGGTCAAGATATACATAGTTCCTGGCGTCCGCCATTACCGATTATTTTCGACGTACCCCCGACCGGTAGGTAGCGTACCCCTAAAGGGTACGTATATTGCCGGTTGGGAACCGCTACTCTAAACGATCTATTCTGTTAGAAGAGTTAGTTTAAGCAGTGACCATAACCAGTGGATCCATAATAATAGCAACAATAAATTCTCCATTATTCCAAGGATTTTACGAAACCAAGCGCTAAGTGTTATAATTCAAAATACACGGAAGTGTTTTTATATCTATTCCGATTTCCATTTTGTTTTCCAGTTTTGGGACCACTAGAAGTCTCTCTTAACACTGCGCCACTCTCACACCGTCGGTTTCACATTGTTCCGACGGACTGGAGCCCGAAAAATCCCATTGTTCGATGACATCATCCAGAGATGAGTTGTGGGAAATAAATTAAGTTGCATGCCAGCATAATATGAGCAACGAAATTAAGAAGGAGCTCACTTTCGTCCCCGAACCTTCTCATACTTCAGGATGGGGTTCACGGAATGATTTCCGCGTATGCGTCCACAATTGGGAAGAGCTGCTTATTATTTTGGGGAATCACGTTGACAGAGATTATCGTAGCAGTAGGGTTGGAGTTACGGGTGCCTCGACAACTAAGGCCATTAGGACCAGGGACAATCTAAGTGCATAATAATAAAATATTACATTCCTAATTTAGTATGGAAGCAGTTGAGGATAATGAAAATAAAATGAAATTGGATTTATAAGGCCAGTTTTTTTAGGAATCCTGTGACAAGGCTTAGGTGATAAGGGTCATCGCCCATAGCTACAATGAGATAGTCGCTAGGTGGTGTAGTTCTCTCGAATACCCTAATTTATAATGATCGGTACTTATATTTTCGTATCGATACATTTAGGCTGGCATTTATTATGAGTATTTGTCATTCTCATTTATTTATTCGCGCAACTATAGCATCGCTTTCTATAGCTAAAAAACTGTGGTATCCTAAATGAAGTAGCTCTCCACTGGAATGGCTACGAAAGCAGGACTTTTTTCAAGATACAGACATTTGAACTGTGAATATGCAAGAGGAAAAACTGCCTCAGTTTCCTAAACGTAGCCACCTAAAATCTCTGCGTAGTTTTATTACAAGTTATTATCATGTCATTTTTTTACCCTCAACAAGAAAATTATTCGATCAAAAGGCAGCAATCAATTGAGTAGACACGTATTCACAAAAAGATGAAACGGTGATTTGCAATTTCTCCATTTTTGCAAATACTTTAACCGTCAAGTCACACGCATGAAAGGGAAATCATGACTCTGCAGAAAGCAAAAGAATTTCGAGAGTAACACAAAACACGCTTGAAGAGATTCGTTGAACACTTCTGCATCATGTGAGGGATGTAACCGACGCCTTTTACAGATATGCTCTGGTGAGCGGATGAGGACATTGGAATTAAAAACATGGATCCACTGTCACAACACCACACCGTTGTTGCCAATTTAGCTTTCACTGCTGACCACATTATGAATCTCTTTCTACTTGATTGGCACAGAAGTTCCCAGTGCTTCGTTTTCCTGGCCCCACCTTTAGAGGTGCAATTCACATACCCAACTCCGATTCCGAAGCTTACCATACACTTCGATATTTCATAGTTCACAGCTTTAGTAGGGAATGTATCATGCAACAAAAAATAAAGATAGGGTTCCAATATTTTTTGCGTTTGTAATCATTTTCGCATTGCTCAATACCTATTTGTTCACAATTCATAACTATTAAATCATTAAGTAAGATAGTTCAGAAATAGAAGGTAGATAGTAACCCTACTTACGAAGAAGCATCTGCCTCTGGATAGGTTTTAAAGTAAAATAATTATATCAGACTGCGATTCTCAAGTTTTTTATTTCAACTAAGACGAAAAAAAATATTCTTTTTAATTGCAGCTTCGAAGGATATTTGTTTAATTCATAATATTTATTTTCTTAAACCCATATTGGAGTGGTTACATGATGGGACTCGAAATATCACAAGAAAAGGTTATCAGAATGATAAGACACAAGTTAGATTACTCATATTTGAAGGTACCTTATGTAGACAGAAGACTTTCCTTCAACTTTGCGTTAATTAGTCATACAAGGCAGCTATATCACCGCAAATTTCTCAAGAATTCCGTAAATCGTAGAACTAACAGACTGAGAATATTTGTTTAGTTTTTTTAAACATCTTAACTTTTGATTAACGCAATCACATACACTATACAGTATGATGCACCATTTGGTAGAACTAATTGCATGTGTAACCACCCAATATAACACTCACAGAATAACCTGCGCAAACAAACACCTCAATTCATCGGCCACCACCTTCAAAATCCGTGAGAGGCCATCCCTCGTTAATCCGAAAAAATACTTAAAAACACCGTTAACTTAGTTTAAAAGAGCGTCAAAAGATTATGGTCTAGGAAAGCCAAGATTCCGTGGTTCGATTCCCGGTGTAGAGAAAAAATACCAATATTCTCTTATGTACCAAGCGCACCCATTGTTCTTTTTCAGCGGCGTCTTACACGAGGATGAGCGACTCACACGAGTATTTCCATTCTAAATAGTATTCATACGTAGGACACGTAAAGGCTTGGGAATCAGCAAGTTCCGGCCAACCGATTACTTTGCTTTCCTAATCTTTCCTCGCGGTACGGTTGCGGCGCCCCGATGTAGGCCCACCTGCCACAATTGCAGTCGTCGCCGTTAATCTCAGGTGCATCGAACGCAAGCAAGTTCCCGAGGTTAGTGGCCACCGATTAAAAAGGTATGACGCGAAATAATTGTTTCATTGTCAAATCGTCATTACTCCGCTATTTTCAAAGGAAAACAGCAGGATATATTCCCATTATAATAACGCAAATCAAACTTTTTTATTTATTAATGCGAAAAATCTTTTGACGATTATTTAAAAATTATTTATTTCCGTAATCCACTGCTCAAAAACAAGAAGCGGATCTTACACTAGGCCGCGTGGCACATGAGAATATACGATGAAGTACAAGACAAGTCGACATGACGAAAATTCCACATCGATCAACATGTATTTTTCGAAGACCCAATCTAAAAAAAAACGTGAAAATCGTGAATATGAGGGTCCACTCGACATTTCACTAACTAGGACCAAACCCCCAAAAATGCGGAAATTCTCCATTTGCCGAAACGCCGCGGTCGGTTGCTACGTTTTCTTTTATTATTTAACTGCACCAAACAAGGGAAAATAATAAAAAATGACGTAACTTTAGCCCAGATAACTTTTAACGTGGGTCGACTAAATATTCAAAATAAAATTACGCTCATCACATCACTCAAGCAAAACACAAAGACAATTTACTATAGCAGATAAATTGACATGATCAAAAGAAAAGTGGAGACAACCAGAATCGATATATTCTACGAGGTGAGATGATGCAAAAACAAAGTTAAATTATTTCTGCCAAAGAAATGTGAAATGCCTCGACTTGGCATCTTAAAAAATAAGTTTGAAAACAGATTTAAAAAAGATACGGAAAAGAAAAGAGAATCCGCGATAAATCCAAACGTATTTCATGACGAGAAAATTAACAATACTTAAAAGATATTAGATATGAGCATCGCAAAAAGTGTATTGAAACATCACGGACATCAGTGTAACATAATATGAAGGATTCGAAATAGGACGGAAGGAATTCTGGGAATTGCAGCAAATAATGACTAATCTCTCGAGGGAGATTAAAATGCGAGAATAAAATCTTCTAGCCTCAATGATCAGAAGAACTGCTCGTGAATCGGCCAAATATCCACAATACGGTATATTTCAGCAATGAGGATCAATCGGGTTTTGGGACACCCGCTTATTTCGGAAAAAAAGTACTCCAACGGAAACCGATAGAAATATTACCGATTAATTGGGACAAAAATCCTCTTTATCGTGTTACTCGTGGTATTTGCCTGGTACACAAGTGAAAGTACACAATTTGTAACACCTTATTCCGATTCCGTGCATTTTTCCTCCTCTATAGTTTCTCTAATGATTTGGCCACTCATCCTCCCAATTGGTTACTTTTGGATCTTATTTCTCATTAAATTACTATAGTTATCATTATTATTATCGTTAAATAACTATATTATCGCAAGACGTTTGGTTCGGACAATGAGTGCCGGTACCTATATGCCCAGACTATACAGTATTCTTGTATTTCAGGACACTGATTGCAATACATCTCACAATCTCAATTTCTTTGAATATTTTATGGAAAAACCTCTCCTATACGCTTTCATTATTGTTAGGCCTACATCAAAGTTATAAACCTATACAGCCAACTTCGTACTTTCGTCGCTCCTAAATGATATAAAAAACTTCTAATCAATCTCATACCTCGTCCAAATTTCAAATTCGTGTAAAAATGCACAAGGTGCTGTCTATAGGACGAGGTAAGTTTACACTGTAGGAAAAAAGTTAAGTCAAAAAATGGTTGACAATAAGTTTGTCTACGTGATGGCACACGTGTGGTGCTTAAAAAAACTTGAGATAAAAAATAATTACAAAATCGAAAATCTTAATCCGTGTAAATTAAACGCATGGTGGCGTAAAAAAATTAAAGTAACTAAACGGTTTGCATGAAAATGCACTGCGTGGTGGGATAATTATTGCTTTTCAAATATTCGAAAGAAAAATAAAACGAAACATAAATCCGTGGAAATTGTTTGTAAAGTGCTTGGCAGCGTAATTTCTAATTTTTCAAAATATTCGAAAAAATACAAAAATCCGTGTAAATATGTCCTAGCCTTTACTTCAACACTAAAAATAAAAGGACTTCACTTTTCCCGGCGAATGGTGGCAGTAAATTCTTCTCGGGATTTCATCGCACCCGATGAAGATGAAACAGGATTTCATCGAAACGTCGACAGCGATGGAAATTGAGATGACAGCGAAAATTACCCGGATAATATCCCTAAAAGAATTTACTGCTTAAAAATAAAATCTCGGGGTCGCTCACCGTGCCTGCGGTTAAGTGTCCAGTCCTCCCCCGGCGATCTTCCGGCATGACACGGATCCAATTCACCTCCACTACCGTCTCGGCACCCGGCAGACCAAAGAGAACGCACTACTCCCGGAAGACACAAACTGGCAGTAACAGCAGACGACTTGTCGACGCGAAACCAGCTCACGATGGACTGAAGCCCGTCGGACTGCTAGAGGTGGGCCGGAGGAAGAAAGAAGGCCTTACGACACATACACAAACCGAGAGAGTCTCGACGAAGGGGAAAGTTTTTCACTTCACCTCCCCCCGCCAGCAATACCTGCCATCACCCCTCCTCCTTTCTCCCAACCCTACCTCCTCCCGCCTTTCCCTTTCTGAGAGCCTACCCCCTCCCCTCCGGCTCACCGATACGTGATTGGAAAGCTGGGGTAACGGGAAGTGGTGGGGGGCCTGTGATATAAGAGAAACAATTCGGATCATCCGG
Organism: Ischnura elegans; assembly: GCF_921293095.1. Taxonomy (NCBI): domain Eukaryota; kingdom Metazoa; phylum Arthropoda; class Insecta; order Odonata; family Coenagrionidae; genus Ischnura; species Ischnura elegans. The sequence continues at coordinate 39,625,911 of NC_060256.1, forward strand.
AACCTTGAAATGTTCACAGGTGGATAGAGTACGGTCGCACCTTAGAGCATTCATTCTTATTAACAAAACGTTTTTTTTTATTTAGTAATATCATTTTTTCTTTTTAGGTCACGAGAAAAACATTTTTCAGAAAAAAATTCTTCTATGCTGTAATTATAGCTACATTTTTCTGTTCCTACTTTTAACTTAAATATGGCACAAGTGGATAGGGTACGGTCGCAACTAAGACAATTCTTATTAATTAAACATTTCTGTTCAATAATATTTTTCTATAGCAATATAACTTGGTTTCCTGTTTAGGTCAAAATAAAAACATTTTCTGATACTTTAAAATGTTGTATTATTGCTTCATTTTTCGGCCACTACTTATACTGGCTAAAGATGGATAGAGTACGATCGCACATTATTATTAATTTATCGTTTTTAAATGATATTTTCTTTATAGTAATACATTTTTTCTTTTCAGGTCATGAGTTACATTGTTTTATAAGAAAAATGTTATAATTATATCTACATTTTTCTGCTACCACTTCAACTGTTAATGATATTTTTACACAGGTCTTTTTAGGTCATAAGATCAGCATTTTTAATAAGAACTTGTGCAGTAATTGTAGCTACATTTTTCTATTTTAGCACTTCCTGACTTTCACAGTTAACTACTCGCTATCAAATGCTTCAATGCGATATACAGGTCACAAGACAGGGAGGGGATACAAAAGCACAATAAAATATCAAGTATCGAAATCTTTCCACCTAATAATAAATAGCCTTCAAGCAATGGATACAGGTGTAATGACAGGACAAAATACACAACAATACACAAGATTTGGTACACAAACAAACAATAGACTGGACTACCTTTTTACATCTGCAACATTACAGCAACATATACATTCTTTTCAGAACATACCAATGTCAACCTCCGATCACCATGCTATAACAGTAATCATCAACACGGATACACAAACAAACACACGAAAAAAAAGACATAATGGAAGTTCGATGACGGCATCTTAGAAAACGAGGAAGCAATGGAACGAATAAAACAGAAGATAGCGCAGCTATTTAACCACCCCTCCTTCGATAAAAATGTGGCTCAATGGTGGGAGAATATATTCAAACCAAGGGTCGCAAAGGAGATAAAACGAATCACAACAGAACAATATAGGACACAAACAGATACTCTCAATTTCTATAGAGAAGCGTCACGAGACATGCTCCTTAAAACAAATAAAAATCAGATGGAGGAAACAGAAATTAAAAAACACCTAAAAATACATATAAGAGTTTTAGAAATGCGCCAATATGCACCACGAAAATGGTAAAAAGAGGTATATGAAGACTGGGGTCTAATTAGTCTGGCAACACGGAAAAGATCGATAGAACTATAAAAAAACATCGCTTCCCATGGGGACGGTTGCGGACGGAGGGGACGCGGAGGCGTTCCTCCAAGAGGCCGTAACAAACTTTCATACAATACTAACAAATATGGAGAATGGAAGAAAGAAGGAAAACTTATGTAAAAAGAGATTCATTGCATATGATGTCTTCGTACAAAGAGTGAGCATATTTAGATTTTATTAAATATTTTAATTTCTTTGAGGAACTGAAATGTATAATTTAAGTTGGTAGGGTGGTCTCCTAATAGGGCTTCTATAGGTCTCCCCCTAGATTAATCCGTCTTCGCGCGTCGCGGTACTTAACGCAATCTATCAGGATATGTCAAATATTTAACGGGCACCGACAATCATCACATTGGGGAGGTTATTTCTCTTCAGTAACTCAACTCATTGAAGTTATCATCTTAAAGTTGAGATGTTATCAAAACTCTCTGCATAAATGTGTTTAGGCATGTGTGTGTTCATTACTGTCTGTGTTAAAACTTATGTTTTTGTGTTATTAGTATTGAATATTTTACATATTTTTGTCTAAATATCTACTACTTGTTAGCCTAGCAAAAATCTCCATAATGCCATATTTTTGTCAAAATACCTACTATTAAGAGTAGAACATTTCCTGTATTTTCTATTTTTTGCTCTCATAGGTTTTACCGAGAGCATTTTAAAAATATTCATTCATTCATTCACCTCTCCCAGAGACCCCGAAATTGGAGGATGAAACAAAAAACACGTACGACCACGAGGTAACGTAAGAGGCGAAATGGCGAAACACAAGCTAAAGAAAGGCAAAGCCCCCGGGGTAGATGGACTAACATATGAGTTTTATATTGCATTTTGGACACTACTAAAGCCAGCATCAATAAAACTTTTCAACTTTATAAATATACACGGAAATACAGATCACATGACAATAGCAACTATTAAACCATACAAAAAATTTTAAAAAATCGACAAAAATAGAACACTGCAGGCCAATATCACTACTAAATACTGACTATAAAATTTACACACACATTATAAAAAATACATTAGAAGCAATAGTCACACCCTAGTTACACAAACACCAATACGCAGGAATTCAACATAAAAACGCAATACACGTCATTACAATAATTCGAGACATCATCACTTCAGCACCTGGACCAGTAGCACTTTTCCATTAATAAACAGACAAAAATATCAAACAAACTACCCGGAGCAAAGGACACAACTCCAATGGACCTTTACGAGGGAATATATCGAGTGCCTTGCTCGTGCGGAAAATATTACATCGGCGAGACTTGCAGATAGATGAAAATCCGAAAGCAGGAACATCGAAGGGCTACTAAAAAAAACAGCACCAACTCTCAGCCATATCTGAGCATGCTTGGAGTGAACCTGGACACATTATACTCTTTGTAGACGCCAAAATAATAGCAAAAGAAAATGAATACTTCCCTCGCCTTATCAGAGAAGCTATTGAGATAGCAAAAACGCCGGCGAATTTTAACAGGATCAAGGCTACCACCTGCATAACGCATGGAAAAGGATTCTCCAACCACCAACCAATAGGTGACCAGCAATGGGAGATGGACAACCACCGACCGATGCGGGAGCAGTAGCGGGATGAAGAGGTCTATATAAGGCTGAAATTTTCCGAGTTACCTCACCTTCGACCTGAAGACGCTGACTGCAATGTCAGCGAAACTGTTGTCACCAAAACACAACGGACGCGGTGAAAACCAAAAGATAATGCAGAGATCATTTTTCCATTAATGACAGCCATTGACCTAGAAAAAGCCTTTGATTATAATGGGATGGATCATAAAAATAACGATGCATGTGAACATTCCGAAAAACTCACAAATACAATAAAAAACATATACCGCAAAATAAGGGTCAAATCAAAAGTCAAAACGGCATCTCTACACAATTTACGATGACAAACTCAATTCGACAAGGATGCTACTGTATGCGATTGCATTAGACCCAGCATCAAGAACATTACTAACAAACCGAATAGGCACATACAGAAGAGGAGAGCTCTACTCAGAAATCGCAAACGCAGACGACATCACAGTTTTCACAAAGAACGCGACACAAGTCTTCGAAATAAAAAATATAATTGACAGTTTCGAAAAAGCGGGTATCAAAATAAATGGTATAATGAGCATTGTACTACTGTGTCTTCTAATGTATTAACATCTAAGAGATGTATGAAGTTTAAACCTGAAGATCGTTGAATTGTATTTTGTAAAAGTAATTTAACTCCAGATAATGCCTCTGTTGGTGTATTTGGTGATGTACAGTTTTATGTTAAAGGTTAATAAACAGTTTATTATACCATGCGCCGTCGGAAAATCGAAAACCCAAAAACTTGACGAAAAGCAGAAATTAATAGAGAACGTTCCATGGGAGGAAGCAAAAAAAACTAAAAATCTTAGGCCTCAACTGGGAGCGAATTCTGATACTATTCTGTACGTTTATTTCCTTAAAATTATAATTTCATTCACAAATATAAATTTCTGGAGCTAGGGCTTGTTTCGTTCAAATGGTGTTGGATATGTTTTTATTTAGATATGTGGTATTCTCGTAGTGGCCTTTATATTGAGTTTTTTGTAGTACGTGGTTTCAATGAATCCTACAAAGAATTATTTTGTAGTTATCGTAGATATGGTCTTTTAAAATAAATGTGAACTCGATACTCCCAACAGTTTCCACCTGGTACCACATTGGAGGACGTGAAAACTAAGATAAATGGCCTCCGCACACAATATATGGCTGAAAAAAACAAATTAATCAAGTCGAAGAAGAGTGGAGCAGGAGTGGAAGAGGTTGTAACGCCAAAATTGTGGTGCTACAACCATTTAACTTTCCTTGTAAGGCATACGGCACCCAGGAAGAGCGTATCAAACTGGGATCCCGTGGAGCTTAACAAGGTATGCTAATGACTCTTGCTATCAATACGTCTTTATGAGGTATAATTTGTTTTTCTGGAATGTGCATGGTTTGCTTCTGGCATGAAGCAATAACATGAAAAGTCAAATTCAAGGGGCATGTTTGGAACGAGTCTATTGTTTGAGACCGTCCATTGACCCCGTTATTTACCATTGTTGAGCACCTATTTTGGTTTACTGTTTACGGAAATTTGTGATCTTACGTTGTGTGCCCACTTCAATGCAGTTACTTCTGCGATTTTTATGTTTTAGCTACACTTAAATTCACGAAGGGACTTCTTTGCACTTCTGCACATTACATAAATTTATTTGTCTGCAGGAAACGCCCATTGAAATTCAATCCGGAGAGTTATTAGATATCACAGCAGAAGAGCAAGATGAAATTAGCACCATCCCAGTCCCCTTACACAGTGAAGAGTCCACCTCTGCCAGCGCTGACCACTGCAACATCTCCTCAAGAAGTGGTTCATCAAGAGGAGTACCGACCCCCAAGAGGAGAAGGACTGAGGAAGCAGATATAACTACCTTCCTCTCAAAGGCTTCGTAAGCCCTTGAGCAAGGAAAAAAGAGGAGAAACACGAAATTTGAAAATTTCGGCCTATTTGTAGGGCAAGAAATTGCCGAGATAAGTGATAAAAAAACAGAAAGCTGCAATGCAGAAAATTTTTGATGTATTAATGAAAGCTAAAGATGATGAGAATGATAATTAAATATTTTTGTATGTTTTTTATTGTTTAATTTTAATTTACATTTTGTTACATTGAATTTGATTGTAAAATAATTGTTTATTATATAATTTGCTTGGTGGAATCACTGTTGTTTGGTCATTTCTTCAACCCTCAATGATCATTAGTTAAAAAATCTTGAGAATGATTTCAGAATTTGTTTCTACTATCATACCAAGTAATCGTAGAACATCAGGTAGTAAGTAAGCTATAGTAGTTGTTCAATTATTATTATAATTATTATTATTGTTCAATTTCCGATAAGGTTGCAAAATAACTTAGCTTGAAGAAGTTCTGGAATACTCTGGTTCCTGAGTCTAAACTTAAAGCATTTGAGTCAATAGTCCTATTTTCATGCGATGCAAGGACGCAAATGCGTGTTCTCCTTCTCAACACGATCCATTCCATCAATTTCCTATGCATAAACCATAGCTAGATACACCATCATCATAGATTTTTTAATATTGGTTCATTTTATAGCATAGTAGACCACTATCACACAAAAAAGGCTTGATTTGGTTCAAATATAAAAAGCTTTATAACAAAAGAAGATTGTGAGTCATCAATACAGCGAATAACACAAATGAAAAGTGGAATAATTTTTCATAAAACTGCAGATATATTACAATATTTACAACCAGAAAAATTACCAACAACAAAAGAAGGAATGAAATAGATGAATTCATTAGCACTACCACAACCTATATGCCATTTCCCAATGGTAGTATTCCAACAGTCACAAAATTAATCCCTAATAGCTCTCGCATCGTTATTGTGCCAATTTCCACCCTGTCTTACCAATTGATCGTCAGGTATTGGACCCTGCCTCCACATTCCAGGCATTACCCTTCCATCTCTCATCACTCTATCTACCAGACCTTCAAGTAATTAGCATCCTTCTTTGATCTCAAAAAGTTGTGTAGTACTATACAGGCTAGTGTCACCATTTCTTCCACTTAGTAGTAGTAGTAGTAATCTTGTTTAAAGGATGCGTCGACATCTGAGGTCATTTTGCACCACACCATATCGTATGCTAAAAAGTACGTGACGTTATGCTAAACTTTGTGTACGACGCCAGTTACTTTAAAAAAATCATTACCTGGCTAAGTTGCTCACGGTTGTCACGGAGCATATCCTTTAATCCTCCGACAAGGTCCATTCTATTTCGCCATACCTGGTATAAATCACACTCTTTCAAGAAATGTTTTACACTGATAACGGAGGCACATACATTACACTGAGGCGGGATTTAATCTTCCGTGAATAGAGTCATGGCGCAGTGTCCTATTCTCAACTGTGTAATGACAACCTCCTCTCTCCGCGTACCCCTGACAGATGACGCCCACCCTGACACGTCAGGTTTCACGCTATTAAAGTTTGTTCCTTGTTCGGGAATTCCAGTATTCTTTCCACTGATTTAGAACGACGTTCTTCCATGCTAACTTCAGATCTTCGGCAGGAACCTAATGGCTAAGGTGGTAAAGGAGAGGTGGTCTCAGTTCCCTCGCCGAGCTCCTGCGACGTCACGGCAGACACCAGCCATATTCGACGGATGCACCGCACGGGAATTCAGTTCTTCAGCAACGAATATTGCGCTCCATAACTTATGTCGCCCATTTACTACTCTTTTTGCGTGATAAAAACATCATGAAGAATGCTTTGTACGGTGGCTACTTGTGGTAATAGCTCTAACAAAGCTAAGAAGAGCGGACCTCAAATATTCTTCCATAGGTGTGTAAATCGTTGCGTTGCTGTGATTATATGATTTGAGGCATTATTCCTATTATTAAACTGTTTATATTGAATAATTTTCCGAAGGATCCTAGAATAAGGAAAAAGTGGATCATTAAATGCAAGAGGGACGGTTCGTGGAATCCTGATTCTTGACATGTGTGCTCGGAACACTTCTCCATCGAAGATTTTAAACGGGATTTGCAAGCGGAGCTCCCAGGATATCGACCGATTCGGAGATTGCATCAGTTTGCAATTCCGAGTGTATATTTGCCTTCAAATGTAAAAATCTTCACCCAGCTGCTGCCAAACGGAAGGCAAAAAATGAGGCTAAGAAGCTGAAGGAAGTAAGATCTTTACGTTTTTTATGAATAATGCTGGCAAAATTAGTTCATTGGACGGCGTATTTTGTTCCTAAGCATACAGAAAGTTGATAAAGGCGTCGATTTTATCCCTCGTATAAAGGATCGAATTGCCTGAAATGGAAAGAAATAACCTAGTAACCAAGACTAAGTAAGTACACATTCTTTAAACCAGTAAATTATTAAATATAATTATATGCTATTACTGATGGATAAATTCACAAGTGTACTTATGAAAAATATAACCTGTACTTGGAAAAAGTTCTGAGAGATACTAAGGTTTTCAGACGCATATTCAAATTTCTATCGTACATAAGATCCGAAGGTCTTGAAGAAATTAATGAGATCTTCAACCTAAACGTCATTTTTTTATTAACTATGAGCAAAATGATAACTGTTCTGATGGTGTTATTGTGTGGCTTAAAAGCATCTTAACAGTCACTTCAGAGTCAACAGCGTTGTAAAGAACAATATAATAACTAAAATCAAAGAGAGAGAGAGAGAGAGAAAAGTTGCTTGGAAAAAAATAACCTGAGATTTATGCAAAAGAATGAACATACTTCATGATTACATCATAAATAACATTTTCTTTCAGGAGGATGCAAGCATGCCGTGTGTTTACTAATGTGGGTCCATCGAAGAAGTGAGGATCCAGCCCCCACTTCTACAGAATCCTATTGGAAGAGGTCGAAGCTGGCAGATATTGGAAAGAGCATGAAGTACATTCTTGCTAAAAAAACCTTTCTCCAGGTACTTGTACAGCAGCCCCCTAAGTGTCGACAGATTTTCTCCAGAAAGTAATAGAAACTGGGAAGGACAAGGAAGCCAAAGGGCAAATATTTAAGCACTATCAAGGAGTTGGTGATATCAATCAATTGTCTTTGAATGTATTGGGGCACAAATTTATTGAAAATGGTGGTGGCACATTTGAAGATTTCCGCTTGTTTTGCTCACATAAGATGAATGAAACTGTGTTGAAGGAAGCGTCAAGGGCCACAGTTAGACAGGCAAAGATTTCCTTGTGGCATAAGCTGAGATATGGACGAATCACAGCTTCAAAGATGTATGAAGCTTCAGTGTGCTCAACAATAGAGGGTTCTCTGGTGGAGCAGATATTGGGTGCTCGTACCCCTGAGACTTAACCTATGAAAAGGGGTTGCTACCTGGAGCCTCAAGTCCTTGAGGTGCTTGAGGAAGAATTGGGATACTCCTTTGAAAAACAGGTATAGTGTTATCCAAGGATTGCCCTTTTCTTGCTGCATCTCCTGATGCAATTTCAGAAGACTTAGTAGTAGAAATTAAATGCCCCAGTACTAAGAAAAATAAGGAACATTATGTTTCTCAAGATGGGCACTTGAAGCCCAGATGTAAAGCTCAATTTCATCTGCAAATGAAATTGTGTGGAAAATCGAAGGGCAATTTATGTGTTGCCGAACCTGACTTCGAGTCAAGCAGAAATATAAATGTGCATAACGTTGACTATTGCGAGAGATACATAGCTGCATAGAAAAAGCCATTAATTTTTGGAGATTAGCTATTTTTCCTATTGTAACTGAGCAAAAATTACCATTCAGTGTATTATTTAATATGAGTGTTGAACAAGGTTAGACAGTATTTATATATAGTGATTGTTTAGCAGAACTACTTCACCATGCATTTTAAAGAGTAAAAATAAGTGGATATCTTTTTTTGAATGTTTGAATTGAATGTTTCTTGAATCATTTTTATATATTTCATATCTGTTTTCTTCAATGACGAAGTGTACTTAACACCTTCAATCACAGAAAGTTTGTGAAACACTGAACCATTTTAAATATTAAAAAGGTGTTTTAAATGACTTACTTCTTAGATTTAACAACCCTTACCCATTTTATACCATCCTGTAATTGAATTTTTTTATTCAATGAATCTGCATTCCTGGTCACGATGCATAGCTTTTATGGTGTCTTTTCCAATTCTTGCAATGATTTGTCATTTCAATCACCTGATTCATTTCAGATGCTGATGAAATCATCTCTCTACATTTTCATGCCAAATGAACAACGTCATGTTTTTGCAACTTTTTTCTGTCACCACAAACTCTCAGTCAGAATCAAGGTACGTATGACCCAATTCACTGACTGGACTGAAGGAGAGACAAGAATAATAATAGATGAACTAAAAGATAGTGTAAACTTGAGGTACAGGTAGATAGCCTGCTAGTTAGGTGAGTTGGACACTACAAAATCCTTGTCTACATATTTGGGGGTTCAAATATCACTGCTATCTTGTCATACAACCCAGATCTACATCAAACCCTACTAATTTTGCATCCATGCAAGCTTAAAACAAACTTGATAGTGTAGTCACATGTATACTCTGAACAAAACTGGCTTTATAATATGATATCAATGCAAAGCTATACTAGTTCTTCATGTATTATGGTGATTTGCATTCAGCTATCCTTTATTAGGACTGCTATTTCATCAAAAATATTATCTCAAGGGTATTAATTGGAACATAAATAACAATAAACTTAACTGATTTTAGTATATCCTTAGATTTGAGGTTGGGTCACAGTTTGCCTTTACGTTCATTCTCTTTTTCACTAGAGACTTCAATGCAGTCCAGTTTCTTAGCTAACTTCTGCTGAAGAAGAAGAAGCTAGTGTATTGGACAGGAGATGAAATTTCTCAAGCATTCACCCTACGGTATTTGGGAAAAAGAGCTTATATATATATTTAAAATCAGAGCTCAACTTCCCATTGCCCGGTTGGTACATAGTTCATTGGCTTGGAGTGAATCAATATTAATGTTTATGAATTTTAGCATTATGATTTTAAATGTCTTCAGAAAATAACATTATGCATTATCGCTGCTTTCAGGGTTATCAAGTCTGCAAAGGTGGGCATCTAGGATTGAAATGCGCCATGGTATATTGCCAGATGTTATGCGTGTCCTCAAAGTGACCAGTGAAGGCATGGACAATCTTCAGCGATTGACTGTACTCCTATTTGATGAGATGAAGGTTGCATGCACTGTAGAATACGACAGTAAGCATGATGAGATTGTTGGCCCTAACTCATCAATGACGGTAGTCATGGCAAGAGCAAATGGCTCTGTGGCAAATGGAAGCAGCCAGTATATGAGGAATTTGATAAAAAAAATGACGAAGTGCATTTTATATAGAATTATTACAGACCTTCATCATGAAGGGTTTAAAGTGGTGAGTTTTTGAGTGACAAAGGTAATGTTGGCTTATGGAAAGACTTGGGGATTTCACATACTGCTCCATCTTTTGACCATCCTGTGACTCGGGAACCAATATATTACTTTCCTGATGTCCCCTACTTGTTTCAGCTCTTCAGGAACTGGCTGCTTGATACAGGCTTTGTGCTCTAAGGTGGCAGGTCAGTAACCAGACAGCCTTTGGTATGTTTGGGGTTACGGGTGCGTCGACAGCTAAGGTCGTAGCACCACGCGCAATCAAATTGCGACATAAGCATATACAATAATTTCAGTTTAGTGCGGTACTGTTGACAATATTGATGTAAACGTCAAGCCAATCAAATAGAATTCACAAGACCAGTTTTCTTAATGAATTCTATTGCGCGGCATAGGCGGCCAGGGTCATCGCCCAGAATACATTCTAGGTTGCCCCTGACGCCTGTCCTGTCTCGCGTAAGCTGATACTCATCACACTCCGTCAAGAGGTGTCTCACAGTCAGAGGGCAGCCACAATAGCCACATCGAGGTGGGATCTTCTCTTCGGTGAAGAGATAGGAATGTGTAAGGGCGCAAATACCGATTCTCAGTCTAGTAGTGATGACTTCCTCCCTACGATTCTTCCCAACAGAAGAGGGCCACATTGATGTAACCGGTTCGATCATTCGCAGTTTGTTATCCGTTACGTTCGTCCATACCTCACTCCACTGCCGTAGAAGCATTCTGCGCATGGCAGTCTGCAAGTCTTGATAGGTTACAGAAGTCGAAGCCTGTGCCGGCAGCGTGAGTACCGCCTTTGCGGCTGCATCTGCTTTTTCATTTCCTGTTATTCCCATGTGTCTGGCTACATATACAAGTTTGGATGACCGGCAAAAGATTGCCAGGTCATGCACGAACAGCGAGCTCATAGTTGGGGTTTTGACACAATTCGCCACGTCATTGACGGCTATCGCAAAAAGTGTTATGCTCAATATGGAGCCCTGTGGTACCCCATTTTCCAGGGTATAAGATTGCGATACGTCTCGGCCTATTCTGACCTTAAAGGTGCGGCTCTTTAAAAACGTTTCAATAAATATTGGCAGATGGCATCTAAATCCCCATTTGTGGAGCGTCAAGAGTATTTTTCGCGCCAGACCCGGTCATAAGCCTTCCCTGTTTTAAAATTGGAACAACTATAGATTCGCGCCAGGACGGTGGAAAGCTTCTCTCTTCCCAAAGTCGATTAAAACATAAAACTCTCTTAACGAGAACACTCACCTTGATTCTCAGTGATCTCCAATACTGGTCAGCGACTTGATAAGTGCAGCTCCCCTCCAGGAGTAGGGTTCAGTTGATGATGAACAATGTAAGGATCGCGCTATTATAGGGCCAGAAGTCACCGTATGATCGACTGTACTCCACAGAGAACAGGAGATCTTCGGAATTTACAGATACATAGTTGAAAGAAAAGAAATACTCCCCGCACGGGGGGAAGAGGGTGATCTCTTCCTTTGGGGAGCCGCGCCCCCACGGACCCGAGCTCACCGAGGAGAAAAGCTCGTTAAAAAGCCCCGTCGCTCGCTCGGATAGTGCCCAGACAGCATGTGACACTGCTGTTCTGAGTAGACGTAACATCTGGCGTCCAGATTCACCCACGTGTTTGCCGTGCGTGGAGACCCGTACATGGGAGAGAGAGGAATCCTGGTGGGCGAGTTCTCCGGCACCCAGCTGGGCGTCGGAAACCCGGTATGGGCCGGAGTTCAATACCCCACTTCGGCTCTGGATTCCCCGCAAAACGGGCGGCCGAGAAGAGCCCAGGTCGGTCAATCGGCTCCTGGCGGCTGGGCAGCTTGGTGGCTCCTTCCGAGCGTACGCCAGGACGGGTTAGTGCTGGAGATATGGGGTATCGGTATACAAACGGAAAACATTTCCAAGAATGAAAATAGTACAAGAGAACCTGCCAAACCGGATGAGGCGTCATAACCGGCTATTAGAAACAGTTCCACCGCTTTGGGTTCCCCAAAAAGGAACCCACCAAACCACAACACCGGCGTCACGCAAAAGAAGCGTGAAGTAACGCCACCCCCAAATACCTCCGGCATCAATAAATGTAACATAATCCAACCGGTGTTTATGGAGGAAGACGTAAGTCTCTCAGAGACAAATCCTCCGACAGCCTTTGGATTTATTGTCGAATTTAACCTCAAAAGAAGTGTGTGTGCCACAAGTTGCAGGAGACGCATCTCACATGCGGACGAAGTCAGCCGCAGAATGTGAGGTTGGCAACACAGTTGCTATCCCATACTACTGCCCCTTCTTTGTTGCACTACCTGCCTGGCCCAAATGAGGAGGTTTCAAGGGAGACTGGTCGGTTCATAGACTTAACAAACGATTGGTTTGACTTGATGAATGTATATACTCCACTTTATTCACTTCGCCCGAGTCTATGTGCTTATGGCAAGAAGATGGAGCTGCAGAATGCTCTGCTTGATGAGGTTTACCAAACCATCAATGGTATGAGGTGCTGTGGGAAACAATGTCTCCAGCTCTTCCAGCGGTGTATTCTGATGTCTGTGATATCTTTAAAAATGTTATTGGGACATTTAAATACATTCGGTGTGTCCTACATTTTGACGATGAATTTAAATCAGGATGCTCTGGAAAACTTATTTTCGCAACTCTGGACAAGGGGAGGGTTGCATGATTACCCTGCACTCCTCACTGCTCTCAATCGATTGAGAATGATAATCGGGAAGAATCCTGGTGCCGTGCAAGTGCGGGCAAACTCAAATTCTGCTGCAGATGAAGAATTTGTACATCTTTAGTCGATTGAAATAGCTTAAAATTCCTATTTAGTTAGCTTTTATGGGCTAAGCTCAGCTTTCTCATCTTATAATGCATCACTAATGCCCTGAATTCATAATTTCTCATTTACGTCATTAATGTATGATGCAAGATGATGTGTCCTTCACAAAATTTAATTCCATTGCTGCTATGGCTCGCATGGAAATGGAGTAATCTTTTGATTTTGATGACCTTGTGCAGTGTAAAATCTCCATACCTCCACTGTGGTCTCAGCATTTTATGGCCTTTGATAAAACTTTGCTCTTTTGCCACTATGCTATGAGTGACCATGGTATTCAAATCAAAAGGCCGTTTATGAAAAAACTAATCTGGGTTGATGAGAATTTGCTTGTACACTGTGCCATACATAATAAACTCCTAAATTTGAAAGAAGTTGGTTTTGGTTCATATGTGATCCAAAGCTCCGATGATTTGAAAGATAAAATTATTAAGGTGGACGAGCTTTCTATCTGTGTTGGGCTCAATATTCAGAAGTCCGAAGGAAAAATTGCCATCTTCTGATCGACAATGACTTCAATTGCGTTGAATGCAAGGAGGAAAGAGCAAGAGACGGAAAAATCCAGCGGCCGATCAAGTCTGGCTCCATTTCGAGCACATTGAATGACAAAAAGCTGGAGGTCCTAAAAAGGAAGTGTAAGACGTCAATGTGAGCAAAGCAACGAGATACTAAAAAAATTAATTCACTAAGGGAATCGATGGAGAAATGTCAGGAGGACAAGGTCAACATACAAGAAAATTCAGTAATGGAACAATTTATGGGCCATGACATGCCAGCCAACCTGAAGACATCTCTCAGGCAGATTTTAGAGGTCTCAAAAAAGAAAAACAGAAAGGGAATGATATACAATGTGGACTGGATTCTCCTTTGCATGCTTCTGCATATGCGTTCTTCCTGTGTATATAATTTCATTAGAAGCAATGATATTTTGCCACTACCATGTGTGGTGGTCTTGCATTGCATTGGTTGAAGGTATTCCGTCTCACACATAGAGGAGACCATAGAGGTTCCTCAACGGCGCACCGCGCGCCCTCTACGGCCGTTCATTGCAACTCTCCGGAAAAACAGTGGCGAAAGAATATGCGCCAGTCCCCGGGGAGTCGCTCGTCAAGAAGTTGTTTAGCCAGTCATAGACGTACCGCCTGCCGCGCCCGTCACTGCTGCACCTGAACACGTGTCTCTGTGTACCGCCAATACTGAGCAATAAAAATATACTAAATCGTTCTGCGATTATACTATCACCTCCGCGACGTCTACGAAAGTGCCTATTCCACACAAGCGTAAGGACAATCCGAAGGTTAGAATGACATGTGATTTGGATATATTAACATGGTGAAATTGATGAAATGGTCACTCGTGAGAGTGTCAGTGTCAATTCTCGGACCTTGACAAACCAAGGACTGGTAGGTTTAGGCGATGATGGTCCAACAGCAGGGAGCTTCAATGACACGACCAATCATGGTCTAGTCGAGCCGAGCGGAGGACCTTACATGCACAATGATAGCATTTTCCTTGCAGTGAGAAAAGAACTCTCAGTCTTGGATAATATATGAGTGACACTAGATAAACGAGTCTAATTTGCTTGTTTATTTTGGAGAAGTGATGTTTGTGCTATTACTGGCAGAACAAAATAAGAAGAGATGGCTGATTCAGATGCACCTCAATTTAGTTCTGACTCCGATTATTCCATTCATTTTCCATCATCATTTTATTCCATCCAATTTCGAAGAAGACTCCATATTCAGAGGACGAAATTGGAGAAGATTCTTCATCTGAAGGGGAAGACCATGTCACTATCAAGTTCTAGATAATGAGGAGACTGCACCAATACAACGAAACGATTCAACATTTCTGGTGGTACTACCGTAAGCGTGCAACTGGGCTTTTCATATCCGGTGAGTATCTACCAACATTTCCTGAACAACGAAGTGCAAACACTTATAGTGGAAGATACTAATAGATTTGCAAGTTGGCTTTAGATTCTGAAGTGATCAGTCCAAAATCGAGAATGCGGAAGTGGAAAGAAAAATAAGGTTGAAATACGAAAATTCACTGCCATTCTAATTGCGATGGGTATAAACCATTTACCCAAAATGCGGCTATAATGGTCCCAGAAACAATTGTGCGGAAATAACTTGATCGGGAATATCAAGAGTCGAGATAAATTCGAGCTGATATTGAAATGTTTTCACGTCAGTAACAATGCTGATTTGACGGCCAAAACAATTAGATTAGCCAAAGTGGGGTCACTTATCGACCTACTCGTGAGGAATTCCGTTCCGCGCTCACTCCCAGGGAAAGCATTGTTATCGATAATATGATGGTATTCTGCAGAGGTCGATTACATTTTAGGAAGTATCTGCCTGGAAAGGCTCATAAATATGGGATAAAATGCTACAAGATTTTTAATCAGAATAAATCTATGGAATCTACATAGACAGTTTTGTGTAGAGTTCTTACAGCTTGAATTGGCAATAAAACCTTATTTGTTGTTTACCTTATTTTTACCTTTTTATGACAATATGTAAAAGCCATATAATTGAAATGTTAAGTATAGAAGTATTTCAACGTGTAAATCGAGGAGAGGAAGTCTCTTTGCATTGCCATCTTGAAAGTCGTAGCCGTCTGTATGTCTGTCCGTTTACCAGATGTCGTGGTTACGAACTATCTGTTTACGAGATTTCAGTTACGAAATAGCCGTTAACGAATTGACGTGGAACCCACTTATGTGGACTGAAGTTGTAAGGAAAGGAAGACTATAAGGTGTATGAAATGCAAAACATGAAAAAATGAAGATGACGCCGAGGTAGTACCTGACACACGCTCCAGTCGCTCCGCATTTCTGCTGTGTTTCAGGGATAAGTTTAATTTTATTTGTGAAATTGTTTGTGCATATGTGTGCAAGTATGGTACCAGAAACATATCCGTCAACAGTGCCTTCTGTGGATCAAGGGTACTTCAGCTACATAAAGTTTTATTTTCCGGCATTTCAGTCCAGTGGCCTTGCAGTGTTCTTTGACGTCCTGTCATCCTCGTACCGGGGATCGCATGGACCTTTGCGGCCATCTGTTTCTCACCCGTACCCCGTTCGCGAAGAATTTTATTCATTGTGCCTTTGTTCGCTTTGTGCCAGTTCGCTCTGTCGGGGACACTCAAGACGCTATTCAATACGCGTATGTCGCATCTCATCTCGACGCCAGATGGGCAGCGTAGGTTCAAGACATTCTTACTAATCCTCCCAGTGAAGGTCGGTATCATCGCCTGAAAGAAGAACTTATTCGGAGTTTCTCGCTGTCAGAAGAAAAGCGGGTAAGGCAACTTCTCACCGAGGAAGAGCTAGGTGAGCGGACTCCTTCACAATTCCTACGTCATCTTCGTAACTTGGCAGGTACTACCCAAGTCCAGGATAATCTACTTCGGAGACTATGGCTGCAGCGTCTTCCAGCAGCCGTCCAAGCAATTCTCCAAGTCCAACTGAACCTACCGCTGGACGAAGTCGCCAAACTCGCGGACCGTATCATCGTGGTCTCTTCTCCGAGAGTCCCTGTCGGCATCTTCGCCGCTACCAGCACGTCGACCTACGATCCAATTGCATCGCTAACCAAACAGTTGCAGAACTTATCACAGCAAGTTGCTGCTCTTGCTGCTTTAAGTCCGTAAAGCTCTCTCTAACTAAGCTCTCGCTGCAATCATCGGAGGTCTCGGTCCCGCGGCCGCTACTATACTGCCCACCACTTAAAATCCCCAGCACCTCGCTCCAGTTCAAGCTCCTCAGCAGTCTGTGTCTGCTAGTATCCCCAAAAATTTCATTCAGAACACTAGTGTTTAATTTGAAGTTACTTTTTCCCACAGGTGAAACGAAGAGTAACCTCGAAATTGTCCGAAATTGACCACGGCACCTGCCAATTCTTCAGCGGCCACGTTGATTTTAATGGCAAACTCAACACCTTGGGGCTCACTGAGTCCCCAAACTGCAATTTCTGAACCAATACCTATGAGAGTGCATGGCATGTTTTAACCGAATATCCTGCTTACGAAGTGCTAAGGACTGAATTGAAAATTAAATTGCAAAAACATAACCTGCAATGGACTCATAAATCTCTGGCAAATAATGAAGAAGTTAAAATTACAAGAAAAACTATGAATAAAATTCTAACTTATAAAAGAAAAATTCACCAAGATGACTATGACTAAAAATCAATGAACAATAGCCAAATAGAGAGATAATCGACTTCCCGATAAGCCTTGCCTACTTGGGTAAGGGTAGGGGGACACTGGCCCCATAATGGGGGAGAAACTGGAACACCGCCGATTAACAGTCGATTAAATTCTCTAAGACTAAAATGCAGCCTCCCCTTCATAAGTCCACGACTTGAAAACGGGAGGGGTGGAGGAGGGTCCACGGGGGCATTGCCCCAGAATCCAGTGTGTACGGACGATCGTCAACAAGCAATCGAAAGTTATGCCTCATTCACATTACGATCGTCCGAGCCATCGTCCTAACGATAGTTGACCGAACTAGCCGTGTGAATGCAAGTCCTGACTATAGTTGACGTAGTTCCGAACGTTGCCACTTAACGATGGTTAGCGCTGCGGAACCGGAAGTGACAAGAGATAGACGAAAAGTCGATGAAGCTTCCAATTTGAATCATGGAGTTGACGCAGCAGGGACGCATCTGGGGAGAAGAGGAAGTGGTTGCCCTGATCAATTTCTATTCGGAGGAAGAAATTCATAACAAGTAAGTGAAGCATATCTTATCTTAATAATTATATACAGTGTGTACTTGTATGAGTTAATCTGGAGAACTTAAGGGAAATCAGCCATGAACATGGCGTAATGTATTGATTGCCCGAATATTGTGATCCCACAGCTATGGTAATGTGGTTAAGTTAGATGGAGTTTCGCAGTTTTACTTAAGGGATATAATATGTCTTAAATCATCTTCGAAGCATGAATCTTAAAAGGCCGACCTATGAAGAACATTGCCATGCTTCCGCTCGACGGTGTGTGTTGATATGGTCCGTAAAGCTATTGGTTAAGTGTAGAAGCTGGCTTGAATATTGTTTTAAGAAAGAGGGCATTTATGTGCCATTAATCTTTTCCAGGAATTGATCAATTTAAGTCCGAAACGACTACCTTTGGAAAACACATGGCGTAATTTGATGATAGTTTAATTAAGATTCCCTCCATTTATTCTCGTTTCAATTTGGCATTGGCTAAGTGAGTGAATGAATTTATGTATACGCTTATGCAGTTATGGATAATTTGTACGTAGGAAATCGTGTGTAATGTTATGATATGCTCCTCCATTGTGAACCATTGTTTCCATAGATAGCTATATTTTCAAGTTATAGACATTTTCTCGTAATTGAACTAGTCAAAATAGTGTCGGTTGCAGGAGCTATTATTATTTAATATCCTTTGATACGTGTGCAATAGATAACCGACAGTCACTTATTGTAACTTCTTTTTACTTATAAGTATTCATTTTTTTGTCGGCGCAGTGCTTTTGGTTTGTCTACTTTTAAATATCGTCATAGTGATCCGAAGTTAAAGATTAATGGTAATTATTTGGAAGGCCAAATTTAATGAACACTCTGAGTAAGTATTGTGCAAAGTGGCTGGGTTTTAACGGTTTGAATCGCTCTGATTCATTCGGTTTTCCCCGCGCTTCTTCTCATCTTCTTCCTTATTAAGAATAAATTTGTTCACTGAACATTTTAGTTGTATTTTAAAAGCTTATTTCTATGCCTATTTTGTTAAATTTTGACTATGTTTAATTTCAAGAATGACTACTAACAGTAACGGCAAATATTTAATGCATGAGGTGGGGTTAGATGGAAGATGGAACTTTCTAGAACCCATCTCGCCAAAAAAAGATGAATCGTTATTATTATCATCACACTCTTGACTCTACAACATGTTTTGATGGTATCTTTATCACTCTCTTAGAGTTAAGAACCACCAAATGAAGCATGGGGTGATATGTCAGCTCCTTGCTGAGAGGATGGCGGCAGTAGGGTATCTGAGGATAGCCTCTCAAGTGAGGGACAAATTAAACAATTTGAGGACAAGGTGTTTAGAGCTGAAGAGGTCCCTGAGGTCTGGATCCACCGGAGTGGAGGCATTGGGAGGCCCTGCATATGCTGTAGTCCAGCTCTCCAGCAGGGACTCCCGAAGCATTGGTGGATTCCCTGGTGTCTTCGTGAGTATCAGTAGTTACTTTTCCTTTGAATAGCTCATGCATTGGTGACTGCCCTGATATAAATGTTTACCTGTTTATGGTTTTAAAAAAATGTGATGCACTCAAACATCAATCATTCAGTGGGGCAGTATCTGTCACTTCCGAAGGATTTCATTCCCTGGATTGTTTTATTACTCAAACCAGATCTTTGTGTACTTGTTTCATTCGCAAATTTAAAGAAGTCGTCCCATTACTCATCTTTCAGTATTGTGAGAAAACATCTTCATTTGTGGCGGTATTAAATTCCAGTCTGTATCATTGCAAATCACAAATGACAATCGAATCTAGGATCATGTGTGCTTATTGACCCCCTTTGTAAATCACCAATTCAACTTATGACAAATAGCTATGATTGAGGAACCACAATTGTACTTTGTAAAACACCACGGAAACTGAATAAAACAGACAAGAGGTTTCCACTTTCTAAGACTCTAAGGTCCTGATAATGACTGAGAAAGTGGAAATGTCAGTTTTAATAAGTCTGTGGAGTTTTATATTTTAAATTTATTTATGTAATCACCATGTCAACATTTTTGTTAGTGCTAATAATGATCTATTTCATGATAGGGAGGTAGCAACAAATGAGGAAGGCACCGGGAGTCCAAGGGTGACCTCAGGGACCTCTGCCAAAGGAATGAGGAAGAGACGGCGGAGAGGAGACGCAGTTGAGGCACTGTGGGCAACCCGGGAGGACATCCGATCAGCTTTGGCGAGGATGGAAGAAAGAGAGGAGAGGGCATTGGTATGCCTGGAGCGAACCGAAGATAACGAACCGAAGATAACGAGCAGGAACCCTACGCACGCATCCCGCCCATCTTCCTCACGGAAACAGCTAACTGGCCACAAAACAACGCCAGATCAAAGCCGTGTGTGATTTTCCCCCATCTGCACGCTCGTTAAAAAAGATATACGCATTAAATGTCAAAAAATTGCCCATTTTCGGGCTATCACACGTCTGTCAAAAGAAAAAGCATGGGCCCACTATACGTATCAATTGAAGACAGACAAGCAGACTCACTATGTCGTACGTGGAATCCCGTATGATACGATAATTACTGAAATAGCTGAAGCTCTGGAAGACGCTGGCTTTAGCACCGAGCACATCACACAACTATGTACCATCAGGCTGAACGAAGAGGAGAAATCAATCCGTCAGCTAGCACAAGAAGCCAATCCACCAATCGAACTCCCAGCGGTCACACCTACACCACTCCCCATCTACCAAGTCAAACTGCAGAATCCTGGACTAGGTGAAGAATTTCTCAAACTAAATAGCCTCTTCGATCTTGGTGTAAAAGTAGAGAAATACAGACCATCGCTTGGTCCGCCGCAGTGCACCACCTGCCAAAACTTTGGGCACACCTTCAGAACAGGCGGGCTTAAACCCAGATGTCATAAATGCGCCGGAGACCACCACTTTTCAAAATGTCCCAAACCAAAAGGCACGCCGGCATAGTGCGTCAACTGTTCCGGCAACCACCCGGCTAATTACAGAGGATGTCTTGCTTACAAAGAACTACAACACACAATGAAAGAAAAAAGACAGTGCCTTCTCAATCCAACACCAGCTCAACCAGAAGTTAACAACCATTCTCAATTACCCCAACTACCTAACCCATGGAACCGTAACCAAACACCCGCAACTACTGTTAATCCCCAACCAACTACCAACCCGCTTCAGCCTCCTACAAAATTACCAAGTCATCAAACTCCCTCAACCTCCAACTCCCACCAACCTCTAGTAATGCCGTCCAATCAACAAATGCCTCCCAATCCAGCCAGCAACTTACCAAATCCCTCACAAACTACCACAGCGCCCTTTGACTGGAAATCCGCCATCAAACCCTGGTTCCTGGGTTTAATTAAGAAAGTCCTAGCCCCCCCAGAGGGTAAGTCCAAATTGGACATACTCCTGGAGGAGCTTATATCAGGCGCTCTCCTCATCCTCAATGGCCTCTAAAGCGAGACATCAATTAACCGTCCTGCAATGGAATGCTGATTCCATCAGCAATAAAAAGCTAGAACTTCATCATCTTATTGAAGCACATCATCCCGAAATAGTGTTACTGCAGGAAACCTGGCTTAAACCTAACAAGTCATTTTACATACCCAACTACCGCTGCATTCGCCGTGACCGTGAGACTCCGGGCGGCGGAGTCCTTTTGCTGATCAAGAGATCTATCAAATTTGAACAGCTGAGAGATCCCTCCTCACCAAACATCGAACTGGTGGGAGCAGGAATACACACTTAATTGAGCCCTTTTGAGGTGTGGTCGGCTTACAGCAAGCCACACTGCAAATAGGAAGCCGCTGACACCCAAACAATCCTCCAACTGGCTCAAAAGCCCTGCATCATCGGAGGGGACCTCAACAGCAAGCACACGGACTGGGCCTGCCGTTCCACTTATCTACATGGAAAACAAATCAAAAAATAGCAACCTCGCAAGCAATTCAAGTCTCTGCTCCCGATTCTCCTACCCACTTTCCACCATTCCCAACGCTACCGGACATCCTGGACTTAGTCATCTCTGCCAACCTCCCAACCATCATCACGCCGAGCACCATCGACAACGCCGCATCAGACCATTGCCCACTGCAGTACACCATACCTCAAACTCATGAATCTTTGCCTCCACCGAGCTCACGGATCAACTGGTCCAAGTTCACGGAGCTTACGCCCAACATCTCTCTCCCGGACTCTAGACACATGAAAACAACTTCGCAACTGGACAAGTTGGTGGAAGACTTCACCTGCTTTCTTAAAAACTCCCTCAAATCAGCCTCCATTCCACCTAAATTGGATATCTAGTAGGTGAATGCCTTCCGGGTCCAATTCAAGATATCATCAGGAGACGAAACGCTGCCAGAAGACTCTGGCAACGCACTTACCTCCCGGCAGACCACAACTTATACAGAGCGCTCAAAAACAGCGCCACCTCCCTGCTCCGTGAGTTCAATTCTACAAAGTGGGATTCCATGATAGTCTTTGTCACACAAGGACAACTCTGTATGGCAGCTAGCACGGAATCTAAAACGGAAACGCCCGCAGTCCAAACCTCTCATCCACCAAGGAGTCACCGCTGTATCAGATGCCTCCAAAGCGAACCTCTTCGCTGATCACTTATCCGTAACTTTCCAAAACCACCTGCCTTCAAATCTGGAAGATGAAGCAACTGCAACTATAACATCTCTACAGGAAACCCCAACACCGCCATTCCCTATAATAAACCCAGCAGAACTACAAGGAATAATCTCCAAACTTAAACAGCGCTCTGCAGCAGGACCAGATACAATCTCAAACCGGGCCATCAAGAATCTCCATAGCAAATAATTAACATATCTTCGCCACTTACTGAATGCCTGTTTCCTGTTATCCCACTTTCCCATGCCTTGGCGCATTGCAAAAATTATTCTGCTTTCTAAACCAGGCAAACCTCTTAACGACCCCAACAATTACCGTCCAATAAGTCTCCTCAACTGCTTAGGAAAAATTCTGGAGCACTGTATCCTGAACCGGCTTTCGGCGGAGATCGACGAAGGAAACCTTCTGCGACCAGAGCAAGCCGGCTTCAGAGCTCATCATGCAACAACACACCAAATTACCAGAATTGCTGAATACATTAACTTCGGCTTCAACATAAACAAGCAATCTCATTGGGTGTTCTTGGACTTACAAAAAGCTTTTGACAGAGTCTGCCTGCTGGACTACTCCTCAAAATTTCCAACCTTCCCATTTCCACGTACATACAAAAACTCCTAATTTCCTTCCTTTCAAACCGATCCTTCTGTGTTTCCGTCAACTATGCCTCCTCACCTTCCAAACCGATTACCTCCGGAGTACCGCAAGGCTCCGTAATCTCACCAATCCTATTCAATCTATTCATTAATGACCTGCCCTGTAATCCCAAAACCGAAACCTTCCTCTACGCCGACGATACGGCAATAATCTCACGCTCCTTCAACCCTAATATAGCTACAAGAAATGTCCAAGAACACCTCAATTCTGTCAAAACATGGATGGATACATGGAAACTATCCATCAATGCCAGCAAATGCAATGCCATCACTTTTGCCAGGAGATCAAAATATAAAAACACCACGGCTTCACACTATGGACAGGAGATCATCCCAGATGCCAAAGAAGTAAAGTTCCTGGTAGTCATACTCGACAACAAACTGTCCTGGAATGCTCACATCAATTATGCTGCAAAGAAGACACAAGCTGCGTTATCTGCACTCAACCCGCTCCTAAACCGAAGAAGCAAGCTTCAAATCAGCACCAAACGAAAGCTGTACCTGTCAATGATACGGCCTCTAATGACATACGGATACCCTGCCAGGGCTAATACTACTTACACAAACCTCAAGAAACTGCACAAAAATAAACAAACTAATACGTCATATGATCGATGCTCCATGGTTCGTGAGAAACGAAGTAATCCAAAAGGACCTAAAAATCCCACCACTAGACCAACACCTCACAAACATTATAGACAATTTTGAAAAATCACTCACAAACATTAACAATACACTACTACACGACATCTGGAATTATGAAACCAACCCACACTTCAAATACCGCATGTCAAAACACCCGATTCGCCTGCCCCCCCTAACACACAATGAAGAACACAGTACCAAAACAATGAAGAACACTTAACATCCAAACACTAAACACAAAACTAATCAAACCATAAACACAATACGTCCTATCTAAAATCCCGCCAAGAACTCACATCAAAACCAACATGCGATTAGCAGCTACGGCTGAATATCGCAACATATGCGCACCAGCGCAGTTCAATCGTCCTGCGTCCGAAAATACAGAACGGAGGAGGGAGGACAAGGAGTCGGATCGCAGCGCGCACAGCCTCGAGTCGTCACCTTCATTAACTACGGGGGTGGAGAGAGTACATCCTCACCCCTACGCCGAACTCGCGCTTTTTGCGACTCGGTACATCATTCCACGATGCAGACATCACAGAGGACGAATGCCGAGACAACCCCGTCTCGCCCGGAACGCCGCCCGAGCCCGCCGCCGGCAGAACGAAGCAGCACGCCACCAGCAGAGTCAACCCGGATGTTCCAGCCCGACGCCGCCACCGGGGACAGCACCCGCGGCCAGACCACCGACGCAGTCGCCGAGCTACGAGGACTACTACAGGTGGGTAACGGAACCAGCAACCAGCCCCTGGCCGATCCTCAGCCCGCTGCCGCCGACGCAGTATGAGCTACGACCTATCGACTCACCGCTCACCCCGTATGCTACAGTGACCAGGCTGCCGCGGCGGATCAGCGACCCGAGGGTGGTGAGAATGCTGTTCGGACCCTCACCCTAGAAGCAGCCATCCGGGAGGCCAGCAGGCCCCTGCAGACTACCGCCTGACGCCCCTCAGGCATTTTCTTGTTTGTTTTAACCTACCCCATACATGGAGTAAGGCCACTATGTGTTACAAATAGATCAATAAATCGGGGTCAAACTGCAATTGGAGTTTCTGTGTTTACTTTAAGTTTGTCTTCTCCCAGTCCTTCATGGTAGTAGTAGTAGTATTTGTGTTTAGGGTGCCTCGACAACTAAGGTCATTTGCACCACAGACAATCTATAAAAACAAAAATTTTAAAAAATGCATTAAAAAAAACATTTAAACATTCATAAAAGTTTTGAAATAAAAGGGGTTGTCAAATTATAAAAAGGTTGGAATTTAAACACTGTTAATTAGCCCGGTCTCTATTAAAAACTTTATCACTCGGCTGACACTATCAGGGTCGTCTCCTAGGATGTGCCCTAGGTCTCCTCCGATGTTCAGCCGATGGCGCACAGAGCGGTATTTCTCACATTCAGTCAGGAGATGTCTCACAGTAATGGGAGAGTCGCAAACATCACATGGGGGTGGAATTCTCTCTTCGGTGAAGAGGTACGAGTGGGTCAGAGCGCAGTGCCCAATTCTCTATCGTGCGATTGCGACCTCCTCCCTGCGGTTCCTCCTGACAGACGTGGGCCACGCTGAAATTACCGACTTGATTGCGCGCAGTTTATTTCCGGTAAGAGAGCGCCAAGTCTCTTTCCACTTTTCTAAGGCTATCTTTTTTGTGGTCGCCTTCAAATCTTCATATGGTACCAGCACAGAATCAGCAACGTCGTCCTCGCTGGCTGCCTTTGCGGCC
This sequence comes from Ischnura elegans, assembly GCF_921293095.1. Classification (NCBI taxonomy): domain Eukaryota; kingdom Metazoa; phylum Arthropoda; class Insecta; order Odonata; family Coenagrionidae; genus Ischnura; species Ischnura elegans. The sequence goes on from NC_060256.1 coordinate 39,651,521, forward strand.
GAGTCGGCCTTCTCATTTCCAGCAATACCCACATGTCCAGGAACCCACAGAAAACGGATTTTCACTTTTTTCCGAGCAAGGGAAAGTAGTCTATTTTGAATTTCCTGGACGATTGGGTGACTGGGAGAAAAACTGGAAATGGACTGCAGGGCGCTCATGGAGTCGCTGCAGACCATAAAGGACGCGTTGCTACACTTAATACCATCCAGAGCCATCTTTATGGCGAACAGTTCTGCCGTATAGCCGCTACACAGCGGACTGAGCTTGGCCTTGAGGGTTCCATGGTGAGACGAGATCACTGCACACCCGCACGCACGCTCCGACTTCGATCCGTCCGTGTAAACAGGAATGAAGTCGGGGCGGCGGTGCATTACTTCCTTGAAGCTATGCTGGTATTCCGCGGCAGTTGTCAAAGATTTTTGATTTTTGTGGAGGACAAAGCTGACTTGTGGAAAAGCTACCTGCCAAGGTGCATTTTCCGAATTCCCAATGGGGTACACTTCTGGGAGTATAAACTCACTGTCAAAGATAAAATTATTAAAAGTAATACTTAGGGGTCTAGTTGCCCTAGGCCGCCTGTTACAAATATTTATAAAGCGTGGGTTAAAAATAATATTAAAACTAGGATGCCCTCTCATTGTTAGAATTTTAGCAACATAGTTGCACATGAGGATGTTTCGGCGTGCAGTTAACGGGGGCTCCCCAGAATCTGAGTAAACACTCAAGACCGGAGAAGTCCTGAAAGCTCCAGTTGCCAATCGAAGCCCCGCATTGTGAACCGTGTTCAAAGGTCTCAAATAGCTTTCACGGGCAGAGGAGTAGACCAAACATCCATAGTCTAATTTCGAGCGCACCAATGCTCTATACAATAAAAGCATCGTGGAGCGATCGGCACCCCACGAGTAATTACATAGATATCGCAGGATATTTAAAACTTTAAAACATTTGTTTTTTAAAAACTCAATGTGCTCACGCCAATTAAGGCGGCGGTCAAAAATCAAACCCAGAATGCGGGCTGAATCCGTATAAGGTAGAATTCGGCCGCTTAGGCGAAGTTCTGGTGGAGGAACTTGTGCCCGCTTACGATGGAAGTGGACACATTTCGTTTTTTCAACGGAAAAACGAAATCCACTTCGATTCGACCATTCCCCAAGTCTGTTAAGGGTCAGCTGGATGACCCGTGCGGCACTGGCAATTGTGGATGATCGACAGAAAATGGCCAAGTCGTCCACGAATAAGGAGCCCATCACTGGTGTTCTGACGCATTCTGTAACGTCATTTATCGCAATGGCGAAGAGTGTGACGCTGAGTACAGAGCCTTGTGGTACCCCATTATGTTGTGTAAAAGGTCCGGATAAATGATTACCTATTCTTACTTTAAAAACACGGTCTGCTAAAAAAGTTATGATAAAAATTGGGAGATTTCCTCTTAGGCCCCACTCATGTAACGTATTCAGAATCTTCTGGCGCCAGACTCGGTGATACGCCTTCTCCAGATCGAAGAACACGGCTATGACATGCTGGCCCAGAAGGAAAGCCTTTTGGATAAAATTTTCGGTTCTCACGAGGTGGTCTGTGGTGGATCTACCTCGCCTGAAACCGCACTGGATATTGGAAAGAAGGTTCCGACGCTCCAACCACCAAACGAGCCGACGGTTCACCATTCTTTCCATGGTCTTGCATAGACAACTGGTCAAGGATATTGGCCTATAATTATTTGGGTCTGTTTTATCCTTTCCTTGTTTGGGGATAGGGACAACTACTGATTCCCGCCACGCTGTAGGGAAGCTTCCCTCAACCCAAATTTGATTGACGGTATGGAGAATATCCATCAACGCGTTCTCCGGAATATTCCGAAGAAATATGTTTAGGACACCGTCCACTCCTGGCGCGGTGTCTTTGGAATCCGTTATGGCGGACTTCAGTTCCTATAAGGAAAAAAGATCATTGTATCCGGCTGCTGCGTGCGATTCGGTGAAGAAGTGTGGGGAGCGTTCCCTAATTGATAGGAAGGCTGCTGAGTAGTTCTCGTCGCTGCTGGTCTTGGCAAACGCTTCCCCGAAAACGTCGCATATCTCATCCGGTGTGTGAAATGTCACACCTTGAAATACAAGGCACGAAACTCCGTGAACATGCCGTGCTCCCGAGATAGCCCTCACCTTGTTCCAGACCTGAGTTGAGACCTGAGTTAGTGGAGTCCTGTTGTTGATGGAGGATACATAATTTATCCAGGAGGCCTTCTTTGACTCCTTTATAATTAGTCGAGCTTTTGCTCTGAGTCGTCGAAATGAGGCAAGATTAGAGGCAGTTGGAAACTTATTAAAAATACGGAGGGCACGTTTCCGTTTCTTAATAGCTTCGGCGCATTCCTCATTCCACCATGGTACCGCTGGTCGACGGATTGCGCCCTTAGATAAGGGAACACTTAAGTTTCGCTGCGTCCACTATGCTAGCGGTTAGAACCTCAACGTTCTTCGTTCCGCCCCGAAGAGCATCGCACGTGAAATTAAAAGAATTTTTAAAAACAGACCAGTCGGCTTTGTGGACAATCCAGTTGCCCTCGCGGATAAAATTTGTATTGTTAATCAGAACTGGATATCAATGACCCTACACCCTTAGATCATTCGTACTTCCTAATGCCTAATCCATTGGAGCTGTGGCGGATTCGCGCGGAGGCCCCATTAACCACCCGATTCCTCGTGATTACTCCCATCCCCGGTCCTATCTCATTGAGACGGGTAGCGGAGTCATCGGGAGGAATCGGGTGGCGCTGACCTTAGCAGAACGGCAGCCGAGTATTCGGTTAATTACGAATCAATATTCCCAGACCTCGAGACCACATCGGAGAGCCACGACCCACCGGAGACGGGAAAATCCGGACGGGATACGGACGATTTGCGCGTCCCTCACAGCGATATAACCCTTAGACCCGTTTCCCTTCTCTGTTTTTGTTTTTTTTTCACAAGGAGAGATGTGGCGGGTTCGCGCGGAGGCCCCATTAACCACAACCCCGGAAAGGCAGCGGGCTCCGAGGACGCGAAGCTGCGAGAGCGACATGTATAAAAGGCCGTGTCTTGCGGCATATCGAGAGTTATTGCTGTAAAACCACCCATCTGTAAAGTCGCTTGTGGGCTACAGAATAAAGAGGCCAAACCCGGAACGGAGCAGTTAGTTATTTTACGGCAACAACACAGGAGCTAACGGAATTAACGGAAGATATTGTTGGCTACGTGTCTGGATTTGTGGCTCGCAAATTACAACAAAGAATTAAGTGCTCCACTTGCAACGAGGCTCTCGTTAGTGAGAAATCTGGAAGTCTACTCCTATCAATGAAAGATGGAGGTAGTCTCACAAAACCCTCCGAAGATGTGATCAAGATTTGCAAGGTGGGTGAAAAAATTGTAAGGCTCACTCTGAGGACAACTGTCCCAACATGTTAAACATGGTTGGCAATGCACTGAAGGCATTGTGTGATGACAACATTTTTCCAAAGCTATTGGAGCATTCTTTCAATCAAACTCCTGATTAAAACCATCAACTACAACTCATAAGGGCAGTGTCGACGAGCTACATAAAAACTCGGCTATTCTATAATGGCAAGTGCATTAGTGCACAGCTACAGAAAGTGAGGCAAGTCCTGAGGAAGCTAATACAGTTTTAAGGACAATGAAATTCTTGGACCAAAATATTTGCTCTGTGCCTCCTTACTAAATTGGTACCAAGCCTCCTCAGTGTATTAATTTTTTGTAGGTAGTAGGTGCATTATTTAATAAAATTAGTAACGTTGATATTTCGTTGTGCTTAGTTGCACGGTAAGGTAGGAGTAAGTTTATCTTGTTCACTAAGTTAAAATTGTGTTCAATGATAGGTAGCTCGTAAGTATATTAGTTTACAAAACTTTTAATTAACTTAGGTATTTCGTTTCTGTCAGCTGTAGGGTAAGGATAGGCTTAGTGTATTAAGGATTGCATTAAATTTTACGACGTAGAAATAAAGACTTCCATTAAATTTGAATTTAGGTGTAACTTATTTAACTTTTTCTTGTTATCTCCCATTTATTTTCTTAGCGAATAAATTAACGTAGTGAAAATTTGTTGTAGTTTGTTCGAAGTATTCTAGATTAGTGTCCAGACTTCCCTTAGCTTAGTTATCACATTTATTCAGATTAGAGTAGTAGGTTATTGTATTTTACATTAAAGCGAAATGGATTACGAATGGGAGATGTACCGTAGGCACGTGGGGATTGTAGCGTTGCTGGTGGAGGGACGGGAAGGCAGGAGGGTGAGGCGATGGCAGGTGCACCCTGTGTGTCGGGAGCGGTCGCGCCAAGGAGATTATTGCAATCTCATCCGAGAGATGAGATTAGGTGACAAGGATAAGTACCTCAACATCCTCCGAATGCGACCGTGGATGTTCCAGCGGTTGCTGGAGAAGGCGGGGTCTTTGCTCCAGAAAGCAGTACTCCGGAGGGATTACCTTTCTCCTCCCCATCGCTTGGCTCTCACATTAAGGTAATCATAAATACTATAAATATAAAATAAACATAAATACATAAACTAAGCTCCAACTAAAATTTTAACTTTTTGAAGGCATCTTCATTTGTAGCCTCACAACACATTTCATTCCTTTTTCAAGGTACCTTGCATCAGGGGCGATGACGTCCATACACTATAGTTTCCGTGTAGGCCTGTCCACGGTGTCCAGCGTAACCAGGGAGACCTGTTTGGCATTATGGGAGGTCTGCAGAGGGGATTTCCTAGCTCCGACAGAGGAGAATTGGAGGAGATTGGCCCATTAGTTTGAGGAGAGGTGGAAGTTTCCCCACTGCATTGGGGCTATAGATGGGAAGCATGTCGTGATTCAAGTAAGTAATATGGACGGAGGAATGAGGAAAAACAATGCATCAATAAAAAAATCCTAATTTCTATTTCCATCCTACATGCTTTCCAAAACTCAGGATCGGAGTATTATAACTACAAAGGCCAGCACATCATAGTGCTCCTGGGAGTGTGTGATGCCCAGAATAAATTCACTATAGTGGACATAGGGGCACAAGGCCGCCACAGTGATGGAGGCATCTTTGCTAACTCCATTATGGGGCGGAATTTTCAGGCGGGACGAATGAATCTGCCGCCCCCAGATAAATTCCACCAAAATTATGAAGAATGCCCATATTTTATGGTGGGTGATGAGGCGTTTGGCTTGACCGAGTACTTGTTGAGGCCTTATCCGGGCAGAAATAGGGGACGATTGACTTACGAGCAGCAGGTATTTAACTATCGGTAAGTATCTATTCACACATTCAAGTGCCTCAAATTGAATTAAAGAAATGGATGAGTGATGAACCTTGTCATTCCAGGCTGTCATTGGCAAGGAAAACCATAGAATGTACTTTCGGTATGCTGGCGCAAAGGTGGAGGATCCTTAGGAAGCCAATAATAGCAGCGGCAGAGACAGTGGAGGGAATTGTGAAGGCTGCAGTAGTACTGCATAATTTCCTAAGGGAATTAGAAGAGGAAAGGGGTGAGAGGAATTATCTACCAGTGGGTGAAGATGGGGAGGGATTGCCAGATGTGGCAAATGCGGGAATAGGAAATCACACCAGAAGGGCGGCAAGGATTAGAGATGTCATGAAAACTTACTTCTGTAATGAAGCTGCAGTACCGTGGCAACCTCAATAAACTGCTTGGAAAGTTTACAATGAGTTTCTATGAATTCCTGTATTCCAGGTTAACTATGATATATTACCTTCTGTATTCAATATAAGCAAGTGCTCAGAAGGTTAGGTATGTTGCATTGATGCGTGGAAGGGTGTTTACCTTCATAAAGTTACTGGGAAAGGCCGATGATGTAATATAAATGGAATAGATAATATAATACCAATGGCTATTGGGAAGTGGGTTCACCCTCACTCTTAAAGAGGGTAAACACCTCCAATGTATGTTTGATCATAATGCCAAAGAAGGCTTTCATTGCAAGAATTGAAGGTGAAAACAGTAAGGTCATCAACTGTCGACAACTACCCAGCCCACCCAAAAATTGACCTGAGGGACATGATACCAGTCTTCCTGCCACCTAATGCTACTTTCGTACCACAGCCACGTTTTTATGCTAAAATTACTTATGCAACAAGAGAGAGAGAATTTTCAATACCTCAGAGGATATTTCTAAATACTAATTCAAATCCTCCTACCTTCAACGAACAGATTTTCACAAAAGTTAGATTCAAAAAGTAGGACTTAAATTTTTTTAACTTCTGGAGGCACAACCATCCTCGGAAACCCCATTCATTGAAATACTGGACCGCAAACAGGTATTGTGAAAATGAAATTCTTAGGGACCGCCAAGGAAACATTTGTACTGTTTCAGACCTACATTGAAGGATGAAAACTACCAAGTTTTAACCAAGTCAGTACTGGTGGGTGTCATGCCTGTAGGAATTGAAATGAAAATACCCTATAATTTCAACCAGAATATTGCCAGTAATAATAATGTCCTTCATGAGGACCCGTTCCCAGCAAGGACCCCTCAACGACCCGGAAGCGGAGGATACGACAAAGTTTTCTGTAAAACATCCTCTGGCCAGGCTGGCACATCTCTCTCCCAAAAACTTTGTGCACGCACAAACCTCCAGGTCCTTCCGCCGCATTCGCATAGCTATCGCCTCATCAATATCTATCATCCTCGCAAGGAGGTGAAGCCGTCTCTTTCGGATATCGATGTAACTCTGGTGTGTGGCCATCAACTGCAGGATAAGTATGGCTCCCCCCTCCCACTCTTAATGCGCCAATCCCTAATAGGAAGTTAATTACGATTTCGGTGCCAGAGAAACTTACCTACGATCCACGCTATAGACAATTAGACGGCCTACCGCATTAGCTACGACCGATACCTCAACCAGGAGACACGGACGTCGACTTTCCCGACGAATACCCGCCAAAACTCCGCCCGGAAGATCTAGGGACTGCACTTGGGAAGCTGAAGAAGAGAAAGGCCCCAGGCGAAGATGGCATTCCAAACGAGGTGCTGATGCAAATGCCTCCTCCTCCCTCGCCTCCATTCTTCTTCTGCTATTTGCGGCGACATGGGCTACTTCCTTCGGAAGTGGAAACCGGCCAGAGTTCTCCTGCTGCCAAAACCCGGAAAACCGAGGAAGGAGATCGCCAACTACCGACCGATCGCACCTTTGGCAACGCTGCGAAAGCTCTTGGAAAGAACGCTGCTGCCGTATATGCTACAGCACATCCAGCTACGAGGAATTCTTCCGCCGGAACATTACGGATTCAGAAACCACCACTCATCAGCTGGTTCGGATGGTGGACTACATCACCACCTGATTTGACAGAAAATGCTGTGCGGTGGCTGCCTTCTTCGACGTTCAGAAGGCGTCTGGCACCAGAGCCACCTCATAAAGCTAAAGCGGTTCAGCTTCCCTCTGTGGCAACGAAGGCTGATTGCATCGTACCTGCAGCAGAGGACCTTCTCCGTCATCTGGGGCAGAGCAGTCTTTGACAAGAAAACCATTCGGGCAGGAGTCCCCCAAGGATCCATTCTAGGTCCGACGCTCTTCAAAATTTTTGCACCGCAGATAACCAAGGAACTTCGGCTGTAACACCATTGTCACCCTCTTCGCGGACGACGCAGCAGTGGTAGCGCGATAATGGAAACCACGCACGGCGGCTTCCTATCTGCAAGCGAACTATCGACAAGCTCCTACCGTGGTATGCATAATGGCGCATCACCATTAACCCGAAAAAGACCAACGCAGGTTTCTTCTCAGCAACGCTTAAGACGCATATCCCGGGAGAGATACTTGTCGACACGGAGGGAGCACGAGGAAGACGAGGCGCTCTACCTTGGCGTGATGCTAGATAAGCGCCTCACCTTCCGCCAACACGCCCGTTACGTGGAAGGCAAGAAACAAAGAGGTTTCTGCTGGCACCGCTGTTTCGGTCGAAGTTCCTATCCTTGGACAACAAGAAGTTATACCAAATTGCCATCCGGCCAATATTATCGTATGCGGCAGCTGCGTGGAGCGAACGGATGCCGAAGACGTAGAGCCAGTCCATCCGAGTGACGGAGAATACCGAGCTGCAGATGATCCTCGCACTCGGATGAAGCAACGCCCGTGAGCTTCTTTACGCCCTGGCGGACATGGAACCAATCGAAGACTTCCTTCGCTGGATCTCCAGGGAGTTCTTCGAAAAGGCGAAGGAGTCCGACATCGACGAAATACGAAGAATTGCAGCAGATAAACCATCTACCTACGAAAGGCACAGGAGACCATGCTCTTCTACGAGGAGGAGGACCTTGCGCCTAAGAAGAGAGGGAGGTGAAGGACCCTCAATAGCACACCTGACGGGAGATCCTCTCCGAAGCAGCTGCAAAACTAAACGTTGGACAGCTAAGTGGCTCAGGCGATTAGGACAGCCTGACCATATCACCACCCCTGTCATGGATGGATGTGGAAGGCAGTAGCGGTTGAGGCGGCCTTAGGGTAAGGAATCCGAGCGAGTATCTCTTCGGACATTCTACCTCTCTTGGCGTTGACGATTCGTCCCCTCACCCGGCCGGATGCCCCGGAAACCACGGGTGGACCTAAGCCGCTCTCCGTTACCGGGAGGAGCGCGCACGCATTCCCCGGGGGTCCCCTCTCCGGACACCGTCGCATCCGGAACCCGCACGCCGGAGTCCGTCGCCCACGGAGGCGGACTATTAGACCCGAGTACAGGATTTGGGACAGAGCCCGTGGCCGGTCCTTAGTCCACTAACGCCCCCCAACTGCCAACGGCGCTTGGACCCTCTTCCCACGCCGGAGTCCCTGAGTTGCCGTTGAGCAGCGGAGACCGCCGAGTATCTCAGAACCGACGCCCGGAGCAAACCCGGACCGCCGCACAGTGGGGCCAAATGCTTAAAAGGTGGCCATAATTAGAAAAAAAAAGTTCGGGGTTATGATTTCTTTTTTCATGGTTGGGAAGACACTTATTTGAGCTGCTGAGAAATAAGTTTGAGAAGCATGTAAGTGTGCACCTCTTCGTAAAAAACACTTTCAAAGTGACAGGTGCGCTGCTGGGATACATAGCCTCTCTCTCGCTTCGAAATACCCCCATCTTCTAGACTCCTTCTCGGCTACCGAAATGGCTAAATTTTAAATTTAAAAAATAGAATCAACGCAGCAATGTGCATAAATAAAAAATGTTGCTTTACCATAACATTGAAACAAAATTAAAATTATTATTGATATAAATATAAACCAATAAATTGCACAAATTTCATTCAAAAATAAAAATACGAACATCATTAAGTTATATTGCAGTGCTCTGCAGTGCTCTTATATAGTTATATTATTGTAGCCACAACTCTCGGCTATCAAAACAAAAAAAAATTAACCGCCCCAACCCGCCCCTTCGCGAATTAATGAAGAAATACGTAAGTAACCTCCAATCGTATGGACGTCGAAGCGCGCAGCCCGTTGACACGTCGCATGCAGGAGTGAGCACTTACTTTATAATTAGCGTTATCATAATGGTTAAAATGCATTTGTCGCACAAACCTATAGTTTGTGATAATAATGGTTATAATAAATTAATACATGAAGCCATGAAAGATTTTTATCATCTTTTTTACGACATTGGAATAAAAAATATAATAAAATTCAGTTGTAAATAAATGAAAAAGAAGAGACAAGAATTTTGATATATATTCGCACAAATTTGTTTACCGATTGTAACTAAGCGATGGCAACATCATAGTTACCATCAATTTGTATTTATTAAACAAAAATACATTTTACTGAGATTGATCGTTAAGTTCTGTTTTATGTGATAAGACCCGGGTTTCATCACGTAGTGATATCTACAGGCCAGAGTCAATCTGCCTTGCCGCCAACTTGCGTGTTAATTTAAGCTTAGCTTTCATTAGTGTGATATGAAGTGAAACACTTTGCACTTTCCACATAAAATATTTTTTTGTTTATTGACTGGGATTTCCGGGCTGACTTCATCCCAGAAATGCTGCAACGAGTTAATAAAGGGAAAAAAATGGATATCTGGGAACAGTTGTACATCGTTTCTGCCATTAGTAGGAAAGATGTTATTACTAATGACCATGTTTTTCCCTTCCATTCTCCGATCCTTGACCTCCCTCAGCTAATGGGGGAAAAACCCTCCGAGCACCTGAAAACAGTCACCTTCCCCCCCTCCCCTACCTCAACCCAGACCAACGGTCAGTTTAAATTCCCGACCCTCCTCCCCCCATCCCACCTTCCACCCCCATTTCTCAAATTTTGCGAGTGTGCAAATTGTGTATATATATTGGTATGGTTAATTTCTTGGTTAGTCTTGAAAATTCTGCAGTGCAGTGAAACATGTTGACTCGAGTGTTATAAAAATATTTTATGTGGAAAGTGCAAAGTGTTCACTTCATATCTCATAATGGATCTCCAAAAAGTATCTGCCTCATCCATCCAATTTCATTAGTGTGTTGTGCAACAAAAATAAGGAGTGACGAGAATTAGAACATTCGTCTACTCTATATACTTGTTGGTGCGATTTTAGATCTTCGGGAGCAGCACCGAGTTTGGCATCCTGTTGACGAGGAAATGGAAGGAACTGGTAAGTTATTTACAAATGAGTTAGTGATGTATAGCAACGTATTATTAATCACTCAAAGTTAACATTAAGTTGATGGAAAGGTTAAAGGTGCATCTCTTGTAAAGTTCAACGCTCGATTTCACATACTATTTAAAATTTCAAATTTCAATATCATTTAAAATTTTTAGCTCCTTGCTTCAAGTTTGGCCTTTATATTTCCCTTTAACCCAAGGTTCTTAGAGTAAAGGTTGCCTCATTCGCGACTCGGGCTCCCATTGGCTTGACGTCACTGTAGACCCAACTTCCAGCGCCATTTCAAATTCTAGCCTTTCCGCGGGCCTAACTGCTTACCGCAGCGAGTTCTTGAATTTACCCTCTATCGAACACTATTAGCCGAATTTTAAATTGAAGGCCGATTTATGAAAATAATGATGATAAGATTTAAAAAAAGATGAATTCGTGTATTCAGACGCCATAAATTCCTGATGAAGTGATGAAATGGGAAGGTGTGCGAGTTGATTCCGTGTCCACACTTCCTTCCTGTAACTCTCAAAACACTGTTTTCCTTGCTACTTCCGCAATATAATTTAAACTCAGATTAATATGGCTGGGAGGAAAATACGCAAAAACCAAATTAGTTGCTTCAAAAATTACAGTTCTGCAACTTTTTAAATAGAAATTATGCTCGTTTTCATTCCTCGCCGGGCTTTGAAAATACAGACTGTCCCAAGGGTCGTGTGTCATTTTTGACCTGTAATTTTAGTAACTTTGCATCAAGCAATGTTAATGAAAATTGGCATATGTACTTATGGGAAAAGGCCCTAAGTTTTGTTGAGTGTAAGCAAAATTTTACAATTTTGACCTTTTGACCTCACAATGTGCGTCCAAACCAAAAATTTCAATTTGCCTTATGGGGTTTCAATGTTTAAAAAATCGAGATAGAAAAAAGTCTGAATTTCATTGACCAAGATTCTTAGGTTTTCGGACACGAGAAACCCGAAAATAATACTTTTATTCACGAAAATTCAGCTGTTGACCCAGTAAGGTCACCGTCAAGGTCATAAAGGTGGCAAAAAGAATAGTATACCAACAAAGGTGTCGATCCATGGGTTTTATAGGGTGCCCAAGTCATTGGTAAAGTCCAAAAACCCTTATTATTCACTAATTGACCTCCGAGGGTCACAATGGGGGTCAAAGGTCATATAGTTAAACGTCGGGCCATCATGACAACCAACGTGTCAAACCATGGGTTTTGAAGGGTGCCAAAGTCGGTTAGGCAGTTCATAGATCCGTAGTGTTGATTTTTTGACCTCTGTGGGTCACAATGGGGGTCAAGGGTCATAGAGATAAACCTCGGGCCAATATGACAGCAAAAGTGTGGAACCATGGGTTTTAAGTGTGCCCAAGTCAGTTTTGCAGTTCGCAGATCCATATTGTCGATTTTTTTACCACCGAGGGTCATAATGGGGGTCAAAGGTCATAGAGGTATGTTTTTAAGTAATGGGAAAACTAATGTCCCTAGCCAAAGGTTTAGAAGGGTGACCAAGTGAGTGGTGTAGTACACATATCCACTGTCTTTTCCGACAAGCCTCCCTTGCTCTCTTAGTTTCGAGCCGTTGTTGATTATTTATTTCCCTAGACATCCTTTTTCCCGACTTTGTGTCCGCGCACTATTGTCCGCGCAGCATGTACTGGAAAATTCCAGGTGTGCTTTATAACGAATTTAAAAATTCTAAACTGGAAGACCTAGAAAGTGTAATGGTGCAGGAGCTTCAACAGAAGAAGAGCATGGCAATCGAAATCATATCTGCAATTGGATGGTTGAGTAGCACAATGAAAACTCCATGTTCACATTTCAGTTTATTATCCTATTAATGTTGTCGTTTTATGATATTTCTCTTAAATCGTCAAATTTTTATCACATTGCTTGATACAATCAAAATAAAAGCTACATTCATCCATTGCTTTTATTTTTTACCTTAAGGTTTTGGACATAGCCAATATCTTTTTAAACGGAGTTTTGTCTTACACTTTGGGCGACAAATCAAAAGAATATTTAGAGAAATAAATAATCAACTGCGGCGTTAAAGTAAGAGAGCACGGGGGGCCTGTTGGAAAAGACTGCGAGGAAATGGAAAAATTTCGGAAGGAAGGAATGGTAAGCGCGTTGCATATTTTCTCTATGACCTTTGACCCCATTATGACTTTCGGAAGTCAAAAAATCAACAATACGGATCTATGAACTGCCTAACCGACTTTGGCACCCTTCAAAACCTATCGTTTGACACGTTGGTTGTCAGGATTGCTACAGGCTTTTTGTTGAACTATACCCCTGGTTTTGTATGCCAACAACTGTGCATAAAATACTGTTGCACGGAAGAGATGTCATTAATAATTCATTGTTGCCAATCGGGCAAATGTCTGAGGAGGCACAGGAAGCGTGCAACAAATTGTTGAGAAAATTCAGGGAAGATTTTACCCGAAAGTTTTCAAGAAAAAAACTATGGAGGACTTGTTCGTTAGAATGATGCTACATTCCGACCCTATTATTTCTAGTCAGATTGTGATGCGTTCAAAGCCATCAGAAGTTTTATCTTCAGAGGCCATGAATATATTGTATGTATCCTTCCAACCTGAGTCAGAATCTACATCTGAATCGGAAGATGATTCTTTGGACGGCAGCGAGTCTGATTAAAATAAGTGTTTACGTGTCCAAGTCAGTGTGTGCATTCTATTCTACACAGAAAACGGCTTTAAAACAATGTGTTACGTCAATTTGTTTTCAAAATTTTTATATTTTCATAAACGATTTTTAATATAAATTTTAAGTTGACTTTAAAGTTGTCATATAAGATTTTTAGAAATAAGTTGGTACATTCATTTAGTGCAGGTGTGATTCGATAATTCATAGGAGGAATAAGAGCCGGATTTTAATTAGTGTTTGTGTATTTCTAAGCGAGTGAGCGCAGGCTTACATAAATACGTTTTCATATTCTATGTAAATTGAATGCAATACAAAATTGTTTTATGTAAATGTCTTGGCTGACTTCTTAAGTTCCAAAGTTATATTTTTAAGACATAAGCAGGTAAATTATTATCGCGTGCAATAATATCGGGAAACAATTGGTTTATAATGGTTAAAAATTAAAAAATGGCCTAGAAATTTTGCTGTTTATAAAAAAATACATAAAATTATTCATTCCATTGTCTCAAAATTTCGCGATACAATTCAGAAAAGAATAAATTTATATCATCAGTTTCATTTTCGTAATCTAATATCTTTAAAAAAATATTCCCCCATTTTTACAGGATATAATTAATAACTACTGTCATTTTTCGCGAAAAAACCATGTTTTTGGCAAAAAAAATAATTTTTCCTAAATTTCAATATCATATTCGGAATTAGCGACCTCGATAACTATTGTAAACCAAATTTCAAATAGATTACACGATATTTACTAATTATGACCAACTTTTTAGCATTGGCCCCGCTGTGCGCCGTCGAGGATGATATAATGTTAAAGGAAGGCATCATACGAAAATCCCCAAGTCCCTATGTAAGTCCCTTATTGGTTGTGAAAAAAAAGACGGCCGTTTGCACTTGTGCATTGACGCACGAAAGTTGAACAGCGTAACCATCCCTGAGCATGATGAACCCCCCGTATCCCCGAGATCATGTATAAATTACATGGCACGCAATGGTTTTCAACCACAGATTTCGTATCTGCGTATTGGGAGATTCCCATCCACCCCGAAGACCAAAAATACACGGCCTTCATTTACCGGTCGTGCACGTATGTATTTTGTCGCGTACCTTTTGGTTTGAGAAACAGTGGTGCGGCCCTTATTAGATGTCTGGACGATGTCTTAGGTCCAGACACACGAAATTACGTCACCGCATATGTTGATGACCTCCTTACCACTTCAAAAACGTTTGAGGAACATTTAGGCCACCTGGAGACGATATTTAAAAGACTTCAGGCGGCGAATTTCTCCCTTAGCTTTGAAAGGTCCCAATTTTGTCAGTTAGAAGTCCCTTTCTTAGGGTATCTGTTGACCCGCCAAGGTATTCGTGCTGATCCAATGAAATTAGAAGCCATTCAATCATTTCCACCCCCTCAAAACCCGATATCGGAGTATTCAATTTTCATAACCTGAGGCCTTATTTTGAGGCATGACGCAGAGGATTATCTCAGAGCGGATACCCACCTGTAATCCCGCACTGATCCCAACCTGACCTCCTAAACCTGCGATCTTGGGTTCTTTTCAAAATTATTGCCTTAAATTTTTTTTTCAATCAGCTAGCCGTCCGACGGACAAAATTTCAAAATTTCTGTACGAAAATTTTGAAATTTCGTCGTGGGGGCAATGTAACGGCAGCGCTTATTATCTGATTATGAGTAGCACTTGTCCTAATTCCTACCCTTTCCTTTTTTTACTATTTGAGTGTATTTGGTATAAATTTAATTTATTTCATGTATGCGTGTGAATAGCATTTATTTTTGAATACCGCGCAAACAAAGTGATTCACGACCCGACAGAGCGCGCTATAGTGCTCGCAGAGTTTCTGTGCACTAGAGAGTTTCCCCGAGCCCATTTGCCCATGGTAGAGGAACCCCGATTGGCTGCCGGCGTCCAATCCCGTTAGCCGGTTCTTGACTCAATGCGCGCTGGGTACGAACCTTCGAAAGAGGCGACCTGAAAGAATCGCCGAAAGCGAACGTAATGCCTCGCCGACGCGCCGGTCTTTAACATTGAAATTCTGTTTATGATACACTACAATAGATATCGGGTCTAAACTTAAAGTGATTCCACTATTCATCGTTGGGGGTTGAGAAGATTATTCTCATCGGCTATCTCCATGACTACGCAAAAAATAAAGCAGAACATAAAATTGTTCACCAACCAACTACAAAATTCCTGATAAAAAGCTGAATTTAACCTCCGGAAAAGGAATCAAATTAACCTCACAAGAGTCAATTTTAACGGCAAAGATTGCTAAACGATGCATGGACAGCAGAAAAATTATATTCTAACTTAAAATAATTATGCCAAAAATCCCACTTCATACCGCTCTGGTTTTGGAGGCTGAAGTCTACATCTAGGCAGCATTCTTGTTCCGGGAAGGCAGGTTCTCGCAGATACTTTTTGATACTCATAGCACTGGTTTTTAGAATTCATCACTTGTGTTATCACTTGATTCCTCGCCAAGTGGAATAACAACCTGGGGCACTTCATCACGAACGCATTCCTTTATGTAGTCTTCTTCCTGAATATTTTCCGCATGCTTAACACACTTTATCCAATCTTCCTTAATTATCGATGCTAATGCCTCGTGCGTTAATCGTTCAACATCAATCATTCTGAAAGTAGTGTTCCTCTGTGCGACAAACCTCTTCACTTGCGCCCAAATTAACTCTATCGGATTGTATTTACAGTGGTAGGGAGGAAGGCCCATTGAAAGGGCTAAATCGTCCAACTGATAGGATGACGTGATTTTATTTTTCACTACGTAGTCTTTTACCTTATCGAGTAGTTCCTTCACTGTGTTACTATCACTAAACAGTACGTTTTGCTGTCGCAGCCAGGATTGAATTTGTGTTTTCCGGTACGTCGTGTTGGGAATTTTATTGGAGATTTTGGAATGATAACTCGCATTATCCATCACTATAATTGACGGCCGGTCCAACCTCCTCAACAGTTCTTCAAACCGCCAAGTAAAACAATCCGCATTCATGTCTTTGTGGTAGTCGGAAAGCGGATCTCTACTACCTGATCTAAAACCTAATCCCATACCTTCGATAAAGCCCACCTCACTAGATCCTGCATGTGTTACGATTAATCGCCCACCCTTCCCTGAAGGCACACGCATACCTCCTTCTCCCTGGGAGTTCACCCAAATATGACGCTGGCAGTAATTTTGGTTGACCCAAGTTTCGTCTAAGTACACAATCTGTTCGTAAAGTGAGGTCACTCGGTGAGAGTGCATGATTTTGAGAAATTTCTTCCTGCACTCCCTGATGTCACTGCGCTCCATTAATATTTTTCTGCCATCATTTCCCAGCACATATCTAAACCCCAGGTTGTTGAATATTTTTCTAAAAGAAGAATATGAACCACGATATCCTGCAGCTTCTTGGAAAGCAATTCTCACCCTTTCCACTGTTGGATATATACCTTTATGGTACATATCGAGAAATATTCGACGCACTAAATCCTCATCGAATCCGTCAATTTTACTCCGATTCGGATATGGCCCTCTCTTCTTCCTCTCTGTTTCTTTCCCGATGTTCTTCAGCAGCGAATAAACGTAGCGGGTGGACACGCTACATGCCGTGGCTGTTTTTTTCACAGCTTCGCCGTTCTCATTGCGAGAACATCCAACGTTGAAAGCAGCGAATTTACTCCGATGCACCTTTCCACGGTTGGGGACGTTCTGGTCATTTTCACTATGAGTTGATGCCGTTGGAGATGTTGCGAGTGGATATAAATGAATTCCAAGGGATTCATAATGCTCGCTACCCGACACTTCATCCAAACACAGTCTTGCCCGATCCACGACGAAATTATCACCGAGAGTATCAGGACGAGTTGCCACAATTTCCTTGCAAAAAAATTTGTAAACGCACATAACGCGTTCCCTTAGCTCTGCGGAAAATTCCTTTGGCATGGTAACACAAGAGAATTACACAGACCACTGAAGTTGAGATTTGCTCGGAGGGTTTCGATGGACTGACACCTGCAGTGGTTTAGCCACAGTTCGACGTTCGAAGGCCCAGTAAGCTCATTAAAAATTTCTTAGAATCCCGTAAATCTATTGAATAAAGAAATGACCACCGAAGCGGACAGATTTCTGAAAACTAGGGTCAGCGCGGATTATCTTCATTTTGAAGCGCCCCCGCGGAGCGCCCCGTATCCTTTCTTTCACGGTCGTACGTGAATATCTCAAGGGTTCATGCCAACGTGGAAATACCTGCTAATGAGTTTTTCCCAGAATTTGAAGTGCTGGAGCTTCATGCGGCCATCGAACAAGGTCGCTCCTTTTGGTTGGTGGTACCATGGCTGCGAAAAATCACCACGGTAGAATTTTCCGTTTCAAGGGTTTTCCCCCAAAACCCAAACATCAGACGATCAAGTGGTGGAATTCATAGGTTCGAATCAGCGTTGAAATTTTATAACCAATGGACTTCAGGTAAAAACGAATAATGAAAGGAAAATGTAAAGAAATGAAAATATTCCGTATATTTTGGAATTCATTGGAATAAGTTCATTTTGGTATTATGAATTTCTACATCCGTTTTAGAGATTCATAGGGTTTGGAAATGAGAAAGTTCTCATTTATAACCGCAAAGACGATTACCCCATACCTGATTACAATCGATTTTTTTAATTGGTTGGTGAAGAATTTTATGTTCTGCTTTATTTTTTGCGTAGTCATGGAGATAGCCGATGAGAATAATCTTCTCAACCCCCAACGATGAATAGTGGAATCACTTTACGTTTAGACCCGATATCTATTGTAGTGTATCATAAACAGAATTTCAATGTTAAAGACCGGCGCGTCGGCGAGGCATTACGTTCGCTTTCGGCGATTCTTTCAGGTCGCCTCTTTCGAAGGTTCGTACCCAGCGCGCATTGAGTCAAGAACCGGCTAACGGGATTGGACGCCGGCAGCCAATCGGGGTTCCTCTACCATGGGCAAATGGGCTCGGGGAAACTCTCTAGTGCACAGAAACTCTGCGAGCACTATAGTGAAACCACTGCCCTCCCCTCCCTTCCCCTCTCACGAGGCGCCTGGAGATGGAACCACTCAACATCGGAGAGGGACAGTCATTCATTGAACCACTCGACATCGGAGAGAGACAGTCTTTCGGGGAGTGGACGGTCGAGCATTGATCGAGCCACCAACATTGGAGGAGTCGGTCGAGCATTGATCGAGCCACCAACATCAGAGAGAGACAGTCTTTCATTTGAACCACGAACATCGGAGAGAGTCGGTGGAGCATCTGAGCCACAGGCCACTGGAGAGAGAGAACGCACCTTGGCAACTCCCCAGTCAACGGCTTGGAAAATGCAACGAGGAACCATCTCGAGCGCATGAGAAGTCTACTCGGCCTCGTCACCACCTCGTGTTCCCGAATAAGGTGCAGTAATCAACCGTGCCCTCACCACTTTCCCGGTCGAAGCAGCGTCGAGAACGTTTTCCCCTCCTACCCCCTCTTTTTCCCATTACAAGAAAGCGCTGGAACAATTAGTGAATCTTGAATCTCAGAAGTGCAGCAGTGGACTTTTAAACCCTGCGAAAAGATTTAAATGCAGTTAATTTCAAGTTTACTTTTATGTTATCAAGTTGATTTTTGGTTTCTTTGTATTTTGTATTTGAACCTTGACAACCCGGCCCTACCAACATTTTTTCAGGTGCTACTCCCCATATTTTTGTATGTTAAATTTAATTATTGCGATCTTTGTCAATAAATGCATTTCTTGTGTTCGCAACCCAGGAATACGTGTGGTCTTTCACCCTCAACCTCCCCTTCCAATTATCCCGTACGTTTCGCATTCCCAAAATTACTCGTTTTTTACGTCGCCCCCGCTCTGAGGTGTTTCTTGCTGTATTTGATAACGGACGCAAAACCCGTTCGTCACATGTTTTGGCGCTCCAACGTGTTGGGCCCGATCACGCATTCCTGCATGATCACGAATTCACCCGATTTTTCGTTTGACGAGATATTTAGTGGCACCGCAACCACGCCGTTGCCTGATCACGCATTTGACACCGTCATTCTTGTTTGGTGGAGCGTGGCCTCCGCATACCTATTTGAGTGGAATGGGAGCTCCGCGCCACGTGTTAACTCGTCAATTTAACATTATATTCATTGTTTTGAGTCAGAGGCCATTTCTGTGCTCTTTTCCGCTGTTTCTCTTTGTAGTCATTACCATTTATTTGTTAATTTCATGTGTGAGACGGACGAGTAAGAAAAAAGGAACGACGAGGATAATTAATTTAGTTTAAGATGAGTGATTCGGAGACAGCATTCACTAAATACCGTGACGCGACCACCAAAATGCGGTCGGATGACGACTCGGAAAGCGATGAGCAGACCCCGTTTAAATCCTTGGCCAGCCATTTTGAGACGTTATCTGTTCAAGGGGAGACGAGCTCCGTGGTGAATACAACTGAAGTGGAGGACGAGACGCCTATCGTCGCCTCATCCCCGATGAATTCCCCCCCACCCGTCACTTCCCCTGATAAACTCGACAGTTTGCTCGCACTAGTCCAACAAATGTCAGACAATTTAGAATCGCGTTCAATCTCAGATAGAAGAGAAAATGTCAGACAATTTGAATCGCGTTCAATCTCAGATAGAAGAGAAGATGATTGCGTTCCAACACGAGATTACAAATAATTTCTCTAGCCTCGCGGCGTCCCATCAGAAGAGTATTAAGTGTATTAATGCCAAATTGGAAGCCTTTAGCTCTTTATTTAGCGTATATTTTTTGCGAGTGGAAAAGGGGACCCATTGACACTATTTGTTAACTAATTTGGTCAACCTAAATTTGTTGACCTAGCTTTTCCTGTATTTTTTATCCCATGGAATGAATTTGAAGGATAGCTTAAAAACGTGGTGGTTAGGCTTACTCGTAACAGCCTTACATCGCCTTTGACCATGCTATTTCGCCAAGGATTTTGGTTTGGATGTGATGCGGATTTATATTTCAGTTCGGTTCATATATAGAGTTCACTAAATCGGAATTATATTGAGTTTTTATTAAGAAGTGGAGTTGGGAAATCAGGAAAACGTGGCCTTCGCTTCACAATTGTCGGTAATGGAATATGACTTGTGAACCTCCAGCCTGTTAACGCTATTTTACACGGGGCACGTAATTGCACAATCTGATTTGTGTACGATGGCGTAGCTTAAATTTCTCTGCTGTAAGGTAGTGAGCTTGTAGAAAGTTTGTGAGAGTACGTGCTCGTGAGGAGGCAATGTAGTCCTTTTCTAATTTGTTAGTCCATTCGCGCAATTGCACGCCGAAATGAGAAATTAATGCAGTCATAACCCAAGCAATTAAGTTTCACGTATAAAACGGCCTTCCGATGAGGAAGGGGGCTGGTATATACTAACACCACGTTGACGAAATGCTAATGATAAGAGGGTTAACGAGAAAGATTATAATAGTCATCACCTATAAATAAAGAATCCCCAGTGTGCGATGTGACTATCGATCTGTAATTCCGTCATGTAATACTTTGAGGTGTTGATATTTTTATTTCATTTTACAGGGACAGATGAAAATTTTTTTCTGTTTATACAGCTAAGGAAGAAGTATGCGGCCCTATTTACAGGGAGAAAGGGGACACTCCCCGCTGCATACGGGTAAGTTTGCTGTTCACATATCTGTACTACATTAAAGTTGGGCAGAATGAGGCCGTTAGTTGCCCTTGAGATGTGCATATCCAATTGCTTTACAAGGAGTGATAACCCCAAGCATCAGCATGAGCTTTATTACTAATTGTAACCTTCATTTTATAGAAAAGTCGCGGCAGAACTGGGATTTACGGGACAATACACCTCCATGAAGATAAGGTGGGAGAACTTATATGAAAAGTATAAGGTGAGTCCATTTTCTGTTAGCTGGATAAACATTGCATTCTGTTGTTACCAGGTGTTATTTTAAAACCACTTTCTTGTTTGTTTAACATGATTCTGAGTGTTCTCACTGACTAAAACATATCAGGAAAGGTCTACATATAAAGGGAAATATAGCTTCCTTCCGTAATGACTGCATCTGGGGGATAGCTGAATTTTCTCAAGGAAGTAGTATTGTCCATAAGTTTTCCTCTTACAGCAGCATGAACTTGATCATTACTCTTTGCTACAAGGTTACTTTGTTCTTTTTTTTGGGTAAGGTATTCCCACATGTTGAAGCATCAATTTGAGTTTTCCTTTTATATTTATCCATTATTCCATTCGAAATTTTCCATTACGTGACTCAATACGATCACTATCATTCATTGTATTGTGATCATTCTATAATCATTCATTCTATTGTGATCGTATTTATTTAAGAGCATTTCCAAAACGTGAAGATAATTAGGAGTGTGTCTCAATACAGTCAACTGTGGCTAACATTTTTGTTTTGTCATTCGCTGGTGGAATTTTCTTGGTGCTCACAACTGTACTCTCTCCATTACATAAATGTAAGTACCCACGCAGTGGGTTAGGGACAGAGGGCGGGGACAAGGGCCCTCTGTCCTGGAAATTTTACGTTCCTATGGACGAGGTCTTGGGCAGCCGCCACAACGTGTCCCCGGTCCTTATTTTGGACTCAGGCCATGAGGCTCACCAGGAGCCCTATTCAGTAACTAAGTCTCCTCGTTTCCGTGATTTCGGAATCGAACTTTCCGTTTCCGTGTCCGATTCCGTTTCCGTCACTCGGAAGCGTTGTTATGCTATCCACTATGCTTCTCGGAATATATTCCGTGCCCTCCCCCCTTCTTGGGCAGAAGAGGCGAAGATTGCCGAAGTTACTGATGACGTATCCTCTCGGAGCCAATGGCTGATTATCGTCCGGCAATTGTTTATCATACCTTTGAAAATGGAACGCGGAGGAGGTAAGTGAAAATATGCTAATTTTTAATAAATATTATTGTTTTAAGTCGCAGGCAACTATACTGGACAATTCTCACAGCATTGATTTTATTCGTTAGTAGCGAAATCGCCTAATTTTACGTTGGTACACCTAGTGTAATTTCACTTTCAAATACTGAAAGGTAAGCGTAAATAGCAATGGTAAACATAAACAATATCCAAAGCTTAACTAAATGCCAGTTATTCTCACGGCGACATTGATACAGCGTATTTTCTGGTGATCCATTATTTCTTACGATTGTTAATTATTGTAACATTGTTCCTTAAAATGCAACATTACGTTGCTGCGAACTAATAAAACTTTCACATAGGATACTGCACAAGACTACTTTCACAAATGGTTCTTTCCTTGATAGTTTTAATATTTCGATGGATATTTCCTGGTGATCTAAGCTAATTTAAATGCTGCATATTTGTAATATCATATTTTGTAAGATGCATATTTCCTGGTGATCTAAGCTAATTTAAATTCTGCATATTTGTAATATCATATTTTTTCAATTACTGAAGTTATCAAAATTTACAATAGATACTGGCGTAAGCCGTAATACAGGAGCAGAAGGAGGAGCTCCTGAATTTCATGGTTGACCACCCGGGGTTAGCCAATGATAGAATAGTTGGCCCACAAGCTGCTGCCCAGAAGCAGCAGCTGTGGGCACAGCTAACTATACGCCTTAACGCCTGCTCCAGTGGAGCAACAAAGACGGCGCAGAAGTGGGCTAAGGTAATATTGTGCTTACACTAATCCAATAGCATTGTCTCTAATTTGATTTTTTGACAGTATCAGAGGAATATTTATTGGCAGGTTTGGTAGGACTGGCGGTGCGACACGAAGCAGAAAGCTGTCAGGATTATGGGGCATGCCAGAGGGACAGGAGGAGGGCCATCCCTCAAAGTGACAGCCCTCACTCCTCTTGAGGAGACATTGCTTGGGTTGTTGGGCCAAGTGGCTGTGGAGGGCCATTTAGATGTACCTGACTCCATGCATAGATAACATTATTAAAAGCTTTAATAACCTTTGAGGGAATCTTATCTGGCCCAACAGAAGAGATATTTATAGAATTGATAGCCTTCCTCACTTCAGACGGAATAGTTAGGGACCTAAAAAGTAATGACAATGACTGCTTGCTCGAAATAACTTAGACACAGCATTACATTGAGAGATAGAGAAGAAATATTAATTTAGTATGGTATATTCAAAGTTTATGCAATTTCTTGCTGATCAAACCATTTTCCCATCAAATAAAATATTTTGATTTGGTTTGTTAACCGAGGAAGAATTTATATGCCTTAATTAATTGGTATGGCATATTTTTAATTGACAATAGTAGATTTAAATATGTTGACTTATTGAATAAGAAACACATTTTATCAATGTTGTTGCAATCACCCAAAGAAGACTGGTTTGAAGTGCCAGTTTGACTACAAAGAAATCAGCATTAGTGATATGAGAATACTTATTCATTTCCTAATTGAGAATGAGGTTGAGGTTTTCACACAAAGATTTCACTGATGCGATTCAGCAAAAAATTTTGTATTCAAAAGCCTTTGAAGTAGATTTGAGATAAAGGGTGCGTCGACGGCAAGCTCATTTTGCACCACTACTCAATCGTTTGATTCAAGACTCATTATAAATGGATCTTTACTACGCAATTTTTAACATAAAATAGAGGGAAGCTTTTAAATTTTGTTGAAAAGACCTATTTCCTTGAGAAACAAAATTGTACTACTTAGATTGGTGGGGTGGTCTCCTAGAATAGATTCTAGGTCCCCACCCAGATTGAACCGTGTCCGCGCATCACGGTATTTGTCGCACTCTGTCAAGATATGTCGGATGCTTAAAGGGCACCTACACTCGTCACATCAAGGAGCTTGCTTCTCTTCGGTAAAAAGAAAGGCATGAGTCAGAGGGCAGTGCCCTATCCTCAAACGAGTGATAACTTCCTCTCTTCGATTGATCCTGGTAGAGGAAGGCCAAGCGGACGTTGTATGTTTGATGCTTCGCAGTTTATTGTTATTCAAAGTCCTCCACGACTCCCTCCACTGTTCAAGTACAACATTTTTTAGTGACCCTCTTAGGTCTTCGTACGGAACTAGCGTTGATTTAATCTCTTCGTTAGTAAGAGCTTCCTTGGCCAACAAATCTGCTTTTTCGTTTCCACGTATCCCCGCATGTCCCGGAACCCAAAGAAAGCAAACACTTAGAATTATGCGGTGACGCATTTCTCGGCCTTGCTCATATCCCAGTTTAAATTCAGGGCGTGTCTGGAGACGCATTGCTTGACACAGGGTCTACCCTGTCTTTGCTTGATGAACGATATTAATAAATGCAGACGAAGTCGTAGACAAGGTTGTTTAATTCGATTGTATTCTATCGCCGGTGATAAAATTATACTTCGCACTCGAGTGACTTCGCGTGTGAAAATTAAATCGTAGTCATGGCAACATCAGTTCTATGTGTGTTCTCTCCCGGTTCCGTGTCTTTTAGGACAGGATTTCATTAAGAAGGCGTCTATTTCTATTCATCCGAATGGTTTTTCATTTGCGTCGTCTCCGGATCGCGTATTTCCATTTCGTGAAAAACAGAGATGATGATTTGGATTCCACTATTTTTCAAAACGACGGTAGTGAGCATGATTCCAATTCGACTTGTGGCAAAATCAATGACCGATGGCGAAAATAGTAATTTACCGCAAAATAATTCGCACTTGATCGCTCGTGGCGCACCCGCTTCGGCGTTTGAACTTGAAAAACAAATGAGCAGCGTATTATCTCGTTTCTCCGATGTAGTTCGTCATTCTCATGGCGCGACTCAACTGTTACAGTATGAATTGGAGGTGACTGACGTGAGGTATGAATTGGAGGTGAGCCAATTCCACAGAGTATACAGAGAGGACAGAGGGCGCCCTAAGCTGTAATCGCGAAATGCGCTTCCGGCCATGTTCTAAGCGCGTTAACGATCTCAAGCATCGAGTCTTTTAGCATGGTTTGAAGGGTTAAGGCGTGAAATCCAGGATCTTATTCGTGTTTTAAAGTGCGAATCGCATACAAATATCATTATTTGGTGAGCACTAAATGCGATGGCGGATAATGAAAGGCTAGGAGGATACACTTGGTGTTCTGCAATTAATTGCAAGAATAACTCAGGAATGCCCAAAAGCGACCTAAGTTTTTTTCCGTTTCCCGAAGGATCCCGCAAGGTAAGTTTGAAATTATTTATGATATTAATATTATTTATGTTCCCTATTGTTTTTATATGCATCATATAGGTTTGGCATTGATTTAGAGAAGTGTTCTACTTCATATTATGACCACGTTTTTTCACATGAGTAAGGAGGGGGTTATCCGGTCACGGCGGAAAGATTTGGAGGATAGAAGTCCATCTTATTTATATAAGAATTGCAAATTATGTAGTGTGCATTTTGAAGGTTGCATGTTCTTGAATTTTTTAAAGAACAGACTACATAATCATGCGGTGCCGACGAAATTTAATGTCCCCAACCCGCCGCCTCTTGTTGGATCTCAGAGGAAACCTCCGAAACCGAGAAATGTGACGGATGTTGTGGCCTCATTGGGAACACCAATGGAAGGTAAGAGACTTATTCTTACTGATATTCTACTACCTTAATGTTAAGATAGTGACTCAAGTCGTTGGATTATATATTTTTCCATTCTTTCCCCTATTTTTGCTGGAAAAGGTAGTGGAACGTGTTTGTGCCTGTTACTTTTCTCTTATTTAGGACACTTTTAATTTCATTACTTCCTTATGCTTCATTATGTGCGATATTGAATTGAAATTTATGTTTTAGTACCGCATGTGCGCCTTGAATCAGTAAACATAACTTCGTTGGTCGGAGAGCATTAAGTAAAATTTACTTATATTGTAGCTTGGAAGCTGCTACGGTTAATTTAGGCATCTCCACCACTTCAACACCAGAAGCCAGTGAGCCTGAAAAGGAATTCCAACGCTTGAGGAAGTTACTCAACAAGAAAAGAGTGGAAATTCACCGGTTAAAGAGGCAGAATGAGGCCCTGAGGGATCAGCTGAAGGAGTTGAAGGCCAAGAGGTCATTGGAGTCCCTTTGTGACAAGTATCTGCCAGAAAAAAATTAAGGGGTTTCTGATGCTTTTTGGTAAGAACAACAAATCTAAAAATAAGCGCCAAATTAAAGCACTGGCATTAGGCCTTTACTTTTTAAGTCCAAAGGCATATGTTTACTTGAGCAATTATATTCCTCTTCCTCCGCCAAGGACAATTAGGAGGGTGCTTACAAACCTGCCTGTAAATGCTGGAATTTCTGACTGGGTTTTAAGTAGCTTGTCTGCAAAATTAACTGAATTGGGGGACTTGGCTAAGCACTGTATTATTTGCGTTGACGAAATGACATTGAAGCCACATTTAAATTATAACATAACTAAAGATTCAGTAATAGGAGCTGTCAAAAGAGGTGAAGAGGGAAGTGTGAGTGCTGCTAATGCTGTTCTTGTGTTGATGGTCAGAGGCATAATCAGTAAATGGAAGCATGCTATTGGCTACTACTTCCTGAGGGATGCTTGCCAGTCAGAGGCTTTGAAAGGTATTATTTTTGATGCAGTTGAAAAACTAACCTCTATTGGCATGGACGTTCACTTTGTGGTGTCTGATATGGGTACAAACTTTCAAAAGTTAAATAAAATGTTAGGTGTTACTCCCAGCCACCCACATTTCACAGTCAATGGGAAGCAAATATTTTATATTTATGATGTCCCCCACTTACTGAAATGCCTCCGAAATAACGTAATGTCCCATAATTTACATTTTAATGGCAAGATTGCTTCGTGGGATGATATAGTTCAATTGTACCATCATGATCAACATCAAAGTTTGAGGTTAGCCAGTAAATTGAATGAGAGTATAATGTCTCCTAATCATTTCATGAAAATGAAATATGCTGCAAAAGTTTTCAGTCATACTGTTGCTGCAGCTTTAGATACCCATGTACGTCTTGGTGCAATCCCAATCAGAGCACTAGGCACTGTAGAATTTATATCAAGAATTGACTCGCTGTTCGACTGCTTGAATAGCTCTTCTCTTAAAGCCGCAAAACTGTGGGGGACAGATTTGATAAAGGGAACTGTGTTTCAGAGGTAGATTCCTTCGCTACTCAATTCTCTGAATTGTGTGTCCAATGTAGTCGTAGAACTAAAAAGTCTCCCCTGTTAGTGAAAACTCATGATTACAGGAATGAGATACTTCAGGATATTGCAGAGGTGTATGTTGCTGGGTATTTGATGAGAAAATGCCTGCAGCAGCATTCTTGTGATGCATGCCTGAAGTACTCACAAGATAACAATGTCATGGTTGATCCATCACAATTATATTCATTGAACAAAGCATTTGGGGAAGATTCCTTCTCTGGGTTAGTTATGCCAAATTCAAACAATGTAGAAATGGTGTCTCAGATAGATAAAATGTTTGAAAATGCGTTGCCCA
Source organism: Ischnura elegans (assembly GCF_921293095.1). Classification (NCBI taxonomy): domain Eukaryota; kingdom Metazoa; phylum Arthropoda; class Insecta; order Odonata; family Coenagrionidae; genus Ischnura; species Ischnura elegans. The sequence goes on from NC_060256.1 coordinate 39,679,240, forward strand.
CACTCATTTGGGAACCTGGTGTTGGACGTAAACTGCTGGATAAAATGAGGGATGTCAATTTCAACTTACCATGCCCATATTTTAACATTGGTTATTGTAAAAAAACTTTTTATTATAATGAAACTAAACCATGTAATTCGGGCTATGAGTAAGGATTCTCTTCAGCGACCTAGGAAAATCAGGAAAGTTGCCAAATTAAATATCCAGTTACCTGAAATTGTATATATCTTCCCTGCTGAATAAGGTCTTTTCCCACTCAGTTGAAAGAATGTTATCATTTCAATGTATGCATTATCGATGCAGTTTTTAATGCCGTTGCTGGATGTTTCTTCTGTATATATGTGATTTTATGTGATGTATATATGAAATGATTTTAAAGGTTTGTAAGGATTTGTAATAAAGTGTTGAAGAAGTGTGGTATAGTAACGAAGAGGTTTTTGTAACGAATTTTGTATGCTTGCCTCAAACTTTGTTGCAAAATCTGTTAATGAATTATTTCTGTCGATTTGTTTCCCTGCATTAAAACAATTTTTGCCATGGCATTACCTGTTTTTATTCCATGTTCAATTATATGAAACCAAGGTAATATGATTGATTGAGAATCAAGGTAATTCTTTGTGATAATATTCATGTGAGTGACGGCTCATGTGGTGAAGACAACATCATGAGGTTCAATGCCATTGCTTATATTTCAGTGCATCATCTAATGCTGTCTTGTAAAATATTGGTATCGTTGAGATATTAACTAACCTATGCTGAGGGATAAGGAGCAGAGTATTAATTTTTTGATGTTTTACATTGGATTTCTACATTACAACTGAATTATTGGTTATGGATTTCATCATTAGAAGCCAATGCCAAGTATAATAGAAAAATGGCATACTTGGGGAATACAGGCTCTACTCATACTTCAAGCCTTATTGGCTTTGTAGCATAATTCTGTGTAAAAAATGTACTTTGCTTCAAGTCTTCTGCTTACGTTAGATTTTAGAGTCTAATAAAAACTCGCAAGACTACGGCTATCGACGCGTTTAAATCCCTGCCACTTGTGCGAAGGGAAAGGTATATTAATAATGGGGGAATAACTTTCCGTAATCGGGTTCAACTCCGAAGGATAGAAGGGGGTGGGAGTAACGACTATAATCGGGAAATAAAGCACTGAGTTCCTCACTTTATATTCAGGGAATCGGCCGTGGACGTGATGGTTACGAATCAGTGAATGGTATATTTGAATACGCCGTCTTTTGACGTGCTTAGAACATGGGCGACGAGCGCATTCCGCATTACAAAATTTAAAGGGAGAAAATAGCTTTTGTCCTCTCTGTATACTCTGTGCCAATTCGCTCATCCCCGTATTCTTTATCGCCGCCGAAGTTACAAGCATTGAAAAGTCACTTGAAGAAACATTTGGACGATAAAATTATCGAACCGTCTAATTCTCAATGGGCAAGCCCTGCTTTTCTAATTCCCAAAAAGGACGGATCTGATCGGTTGGTGGTCGATTATCGTAAGTTAAACAAGAAGGTAAAGGCGGATTGTTTCCCCACGCCAAATGTCGAAAATGCCTTCCAGTAATTGGGTAAGGCTAAATTCTTTTCTATTATTGATTTAAATTCTGCATTTCATCAAATTCCTCTCTCGTCAACGACAAAGCAGTACACAGCTTTTATTACACCACTCGGACTGCATCAATATACTAGGCTGCCATTCGGTCTAACGACGTCACCTCAAATTTTTTGTAGGTTGATGGATTTGGTATTGGGTGACCTTAAATATGCTTGTGTTTTTCCTTATACTGATGATCTGTGTATCTACTCGAGGGATTTTGAGCGGCATCTGTTGGACGTGGAAGCAGTGTTATCCAAACTGAGGGTTGCAGGACTCACGGTACATCCTGACAAGTTAAAAATGGCCCAAACATCCATTGCATTCCTTGGCCACAGAATTTCTGAAGGGGCACTTATGGTGGACCCGGACCGCACTGCAGCAATCAGAGTTCCATACTCCGAGATCGGTGAAGGAGGTGTCACGTTTCCTTAGTATGTCTTCTTTCTATTCAAAATTCATTCCTAACTTTTTCTTTACTACCTAAATTTTTTCTCTACCATAACGTTTCCAACAAATTGTTATGCATGTCTCCATTGAATGTGTTTTGGTTCGTCCGCTTCACCGCGCCGCATATGGTCGTTGATTGTTGAAAAGCATATGAAATAATCCACTACTTGGCGCTGTATTTAAAATCTTTGCCGCTAAAAATTGCACGAAGCCTCAAAGTCAAATGGTGTCATAATGTCGGACGTGTGGAAGTATTTTGTCGTGAAGCATGACCCAAATAAGTCAACTTGCAAACATTGCAATTCACGTGTCTCGTGGCGGGAAAAAATTCTCGGTCATACACTACAACGAACGTGCGAGATCATTTGAGAAGCAATAATCTAATCCAGTGTCATGCATATGCATTACGTCTAGACGATCCGTTAGTGGCTGCATTAGGCCACTCTCAACTGTTTTGGAAGAGTGTTAGATAAATGGAGCATTCTCACTGCTTTTAAAGGGTGATAGATAAGTTCAGCACTCATACTGTTTTTAGAAGGGTTATGGCTGCTGGCTTGCTCCAGGTGCAACCTTAAAAGCCCATTTTGGGAGCTCTCCCTCTCCTTCCCCTCCCTCAGAAATATCCACTGGTCCCCTCCCCCTCTCTATAAATCAGAGTATATAATCCCCTGGATCCATGGACCTCACGGGAAGAGACCTAGCTTGCTCTGCCGAAGGCTATGCTTCTCCAGGGTTCTGGAGATTGTACGATTTTGGTGAAATAAAAGTCTCTTTCCCACTAGCATCACTTAGGATTTCAATCCTTGAGTACCAAGAACCCTTATCAGAGAGTCAATCTCTCCGTTTCTGTTGTGTGCACCGCGAAGTCGGGACATGACACCAGTCCCGAGAACAGGAAAAGAATAAGACTAAAAACTGTTAAGAAAAACGTGACATCGTAAGCAAGTGCACAAGATAGACTTGAAGGATTATCTGAACACGTGAATGACGATGGAGAAACTAATAATTCTCGTCCATAGCACCTGTCGAATTGAATTCGTCAGCGTCAAAAAAGCGGAGTATCAGCCTTCACTGACATGAGTGAAATTTGGAGGAAACCATACTCGGAAGATGATCTCCGCAAAAAGAAAATTACCAACCTAATAGGTCGGATGTTGCCCGAGAACTTTCCTCCGTTCAAATTAGTTCAAAGTAACTAAGCATTTCGTAAGTTATGACGATATGCTTAGTTCTACATTGGCTGAACTTGCAATACGTCATTTTTCAGCTCTCATTAATTTGATGAAATAGGTCGAGCCTCGATATGCTGAACCTTGCCGCCAGACCTTCTCCCGAAGTGTTATACCATATTTATATAACCAACTTCGTCAAGCACGAGTTGGAATAGACTGCAAATGTACCACAGATTTATGGTCGTCGAATTCCGGTGATGATTATTTATCATTGACGGTGCACTTCATCATAAAAGACTTTATGAAGAAAAATTTGCTTTTGGAAGTTGTTCCATTCAGTCTTTAGCTGGTATTAATGTTCAATGGGTTATGAAGTGTTCATTTAAATGTTTCTTGATTCCGAAGTCCACGTCAGAAGTGCGCCTAATATATGATTTATCCCCGTGGATGGAACACTTATGTAACACCAAAATTTTCCCTTCTAGGCCCGGGTAAAAGTTTAGCTACTATCCCTAGACTCTGTTGTAGCTAAATTAGACAGCATCTGCATTCTATCAATTGCAAATAAACTGCAACCATTGGCGCTTTTACGGCATTAGATATGGAAAAGAAACTTATTCCTGTGCTACCGAAATTACGCCGCCAGGATATACCCAAGGCTGCAGGATATATGGCCTGGATATGTTGGGTACTTAGATTACCCACTTTTCTAGTGACAATGATATTTAGACGTGATAATACATGGTGGCAGAAGTTATTGAGTGAAAATTTCTTTGATAAAGTGGTGGCATTGCCACGAGCGACAGGTGAAGTGACAGTGTATACTGACGCCACCCTACAACAAGGGGGGGGGGGGTGGTGATTCCTGAATGGCAACTTAATCAATCGTTTGAAATTCCTATGTTATCTTAAATCAAAGCCTGTGAAATATATGCTGCTATTGTTGGTTTACAAAAAGCACTTGATTTGTTAAATGCTCTAAATCTGCCTAATATTCAGGTTAACATGTTGACAGCACTGTTACTGGCTTATTATGTCAGCTAGTGTTAATGGTGATTCGGTATCCAGAGACCTGAGTGCATCTTTGGCTGCTACGTCTGCCTTCTCATTCCCGGTTATTCCCACATATCCAGGGACCCAAGCGAATCTTCTAGTGGTTCCTTCCTTACTCAGGGATAACTGAATGCATTGTCCTGAACAGTGGGGTGACCAGGAGAATAAACAGATATTGATTGGAGAGCGCTTTAGAAATCTGTGCAGATCATATTGACGCAACAATGTTCTTAATGGAACGGAGAGCAATCCTGATGGCAGTGAGCTCAGTGTACAAGAATGTAAATTCGGAGTTTTCAGAAAGGAATCTCTTGAAAAGTTGCTGGTATTCCTCCTACATAATAGTGGATTTAGAGCAACGAGTAAGGTGAAGTATCAAAGCTGGCCGAGGAATTAGCCACGGTGGCCCGTTACTGTACCCCGTGGGATGTGTGGCGGGCAAGGTAAAATTGCTGATGGGCACGCGGATTACGTACTCGATGGACGAACACACCACAAATATAATCCAAGTTGGGTAAGACAGTTTCTAACTCAAATGGAGGAGGTAGTGCCTCCGAAAATTTACATCTCTCTCTTTTTCATTGCCCTTTATAGTGTATCTTACTCAACCTGGATTGTAATTGTGGTATTTGCCTCATCAAGGAATATAAAGAAGTATAAATATATGTATACATACTGTTGTATATAGGATTGAAATATCGAACCAGATCAAGTTATCCATACTAAATATTGGGAAAAAACAACTATCGCCTCACCTCTAATATAAATTATTATAATTACAGGCTTCTGGGAAAATAATGTGCTAAGAGATTTGGTGTGAACAGCAGCAAAGCACTTTAGTGCACTTTGCCAACCCATTTAGTCGACTCTTACGACAAGCAGGGATGCTGTGGGAGTAGTCTACTGCCCCTACCCACAGGGCAATCCGATGTAAATCTATACCTTTAACTTACATGCCTGACAAATATACCAGCCACATTTCTAGCAAAGAAAAAGTGACAGCTAGGGAGAACTTCTTTTTCTGCCACTTCCAGTGCGACTTTATATTTTTAGTGAGTACTTTACCCTTTTAACCCCTTCTGTTTACAAGTTCCAATTCAAAACTTTAGCTTTTACAAGAATTTTCAAATCACTTCATAAGTTCAAACACAATTCAAAAGTTCAATAATTAACAGACGTTTGCAATTTCTCCATTTAAGTTCAGTTATTACAAAATTAAGTTGTTCAATAATTTGGTAATTTTCTGTTGTACAATAGTTAGCAGATTGATCATTCAACAGTTTAGATATTCAATACAAAGTTCAGAATTTCAATGTTATCAAATACTGATAGCAAGTTCAAAAGTTATATACACACCTTACTGTGCACATGCTGATGAAGAGAAACCAAACCAAATGAATTAAAATAGTCTTATGCTCTCGTGTTCAATTGCAAGAAATGCACATTTGGGCCTTGTGATTAATAACCATTAATATTCATTACATTTACTAGGTTATTGCAAGATTCTCCAACTCAAATCCTTGACTTTTGAATGTTATAACCTTCCTGTTTCCTAATGGAATTTTCTAAAATCATGAAAAAACTCACTAAGATACTGCCCTTTATAACTACTTTTGGTTTTATACTAAATGAATCGTTTACTTCATAAAAATAATAGTAAATTATAAATTGACACTTAGATAAGATTTTCAAAATACGCTGGTAATGTGAAATATTTGTATTCTGGCTATAATACTATATCAAAGTGAAATATCAGATCATCTACTTCTTATTCATAGAAAAATCAACACAAAGACTTAAAAAATAGCAATTTTCAATAACATGTTCACTTGCAAAAGTCACAAATGTAGTTCTCATTTGCACAGCTGGCGCACAAGGTATGTTCTTCTTTTCTCTTACGCAAACAATCACTTTTATCATAGATTGGACATCCAATTTTTCCATTTACACTTGGGCTTGGGGCCAATAATCTTCATTGGCTTCTGAAACTGGCGAAAAGGTGATGTAGTAGACAGAACACATTTAGGTGACTGAAATGTGGAAACGTTTCCACATTACCAGCATTGGCATATTGACATATGATACTAAAACTAAGCTACATTTTCCAGATAGTAGATTACTTAATTACACCAGATTGTAGCATGTTTTATGCTTACCAATAACATATATAGTGCTCACTAAGAAATAGCTTCGTTGACTAGATGATTAAATTAAACTTATAAACTTACCTTAAAAGTTGGAACTTGGAAAAAGTATTTCACAGGCAATAAACCATGAGTAGACTGTTGCCGCTCCTACAGGCTTACTAAAGAAGCAGGCCAAGAAGTTGATGCAGTCACCGCTAGCCTACAGTACCTCCCAAGCCCTAAAGGTTATGCTTCTACATTACCAACAAGCTTCTACATTTGCACCAGTCCCTCTCCCTAAACAGTGAAATTTTACAGCAAGGGTGCACTTTTAATAATTGAAACTAGATGAGAATGGAGGGATCATGGCAAGTGAAAGGCTACTTACTAGAAGTGACTCCAGCCAATAAAAGGTTTATAAGAATAAATAGAATAATCTAATTCCAGATATGTACATGGTTGGTATTATTAACATGGTGTGTAAAACATAATACACACAAGGTACACAACATGGATTTATATTCTTCCTTCCACAATTTCCAAAAGTGAAAAATATAGAATAAAGTGATCCACAATAATTAAACTTTGCTGCAAAGTTTAAAAAATCTTAGCGTATAAATTCATTTCATGAATTCTCGAGTCCAATCAGCCTCTGATAGCAGATAATAAGCATTTAAAATTTTATTAACAACCAATTAATCACTTCTTGCACTTGTCAGACACAGTGTATTTGTCATAGCTCTTGGTTGGATCGTACGGTTCCCACCGTGATGCTGGAAATATATGCTTGTTTCTTTCATACCAGTGCCTTAGAAGAACTTTGCCAGCATGTGATTCCTCTTTCTCAACAGATGCATCACTGACAAGGCGAACATCATCATGCACATCAAATGTGAACAAAGGCCCACTCTTTCCTCGTGCCTGAAAGCAGAAAAAATCTAATTTAACACATCAAATACTTCATAATTGTACCATTGAGCACTCCATTATAATTGTACAGTTGAGCACTCCGGCATATCAAATTCCCTTATCCAGAAACAACCATAATCCGGCAATATTTCCAAAGCAAAATTCTTGGGAAACAAAGTTAAAAAAAATTGCATTTGGCTTTGCTGGCTGAAAGTGTTTCCCACTACATTAGACCTTCTTTAGTACGTTTTTTTAAGGGACCACATAAAATGAAGGAATCCAGGAAAACGTGCTAACCAGGGATGAAAATAATAGAAATAGGGGTTATTGCAACCCATAAAAAAGTCGTCATAACTAGAACTACTGTCTGAAGTACTTGTAGAACTGCCTTTCTGCACTCTTTTCACATCTTAAATCAAGAAAATTAGCTCTAAAACTGCCAAAAAAAACCATGTGAACGTAAATCAAAATGTTTTCATAGATTTCCCGTTAAAGGAATTACACTGGACTACCTTCGACTTCTGCTGCTGCAATTATAACAGGCAACAATGATTAGGGATGACTAGAACTACAGCATGAAAGATCATAAAATGTAGGAACTGAAACCTGAAAGGAGGAACAAGTCAAATACACTGAGAATACAGAGATTGAAAATCAAATACAGTGGAACTTGTTTAGTACGTTTCTGAAGGGACCACAAAAAATGAACGTACTAACCAGGAAAACGTGCTAACGAGGAAAGTAAAAAATAGCTGTCAGGGTAATTGCAATCTGTGGAAAAGTCGTCATAATTACAATTACTATCGGTAGTTCTCATAGGATTGCCTTCCTGAACTCTTTTCACCCTTAAAATAAAGAAAATGGGCACTAATTTGAAAAACAATACCATGTGAATAAAAATCACAATGTTTCATAGATTTTCCGAAGACAATTACATGAAAACGGCGTCTTTCTCCCGTGATTTATCCTATATGTATTTACAGAAAGAGGACAAGTAAAGCTAAGTCATTTCTTTTTTGTCACAGCATACTCGGAGAATATAACAACAACCCTGAGTATGTCAACGGGTTGTTTTTAAACATCATAAAAATTGGACAAAATTATATTAACTTTAAATAACGGCAACAGCCGTATACATTCGCTTCTGGAATAAAGCCATATCGATTGTTATATCGATCGATATATCGAATAATAACACGCAAGATTATTAGATTACGACGTAATTACAAGAAGATTTTATACAGTTGAAATTTACTTTAAAAATTTGTTTAATGCCGTCTGCTTTCGTGCCGAGATCGAGTATTTTTAAGCTAAGCTTCGCGTGGAGATCCAGAACATCGTCTGCTCCCGCAGCAGTAGTCAAATACGCACGTACTCGGTAGCATTGACGTCGTGCAGTACTGCTTTAGATAAAGTGGGAATTGGATAAGACTCATTTCCTCATCATGATAACTTGTGCAATAGCAACAATTGCCCACTCGTGAAATTTGTGCGCAGTGGGCACTCCAGAGGCAACAGAGGGTGAGGAGCTCAGGGTGGGGAAAATTGGGGCTTCTCATTGGCTGCAGTTTTGCATAGTCAGACATTCCTGATAAAATCATCACGTCATAAGAATTGAGAAATGCATTTGCATTAATCACGGTCAAAGAAAGATATGTAGAATGAATGCAAGAATGTCAATGGCTAATAATAACAAATTATATCATGAATTCGGAGCTTTACGACCCTTAAGAAGATACTGGAGAACGAATTGCGGGTTGCGTCACGGCTAGCAATTGTGCGTACTAACCAGGAAAGCGCAATTTTTTCAAACGTACTAACCAAATACTTTTGCCTGTATTTTGTTCCGATGGTACCGGGACCGAGAGAAATCGTCGTACTAAGGAGGAAAACGTACTAAGGAGGAACGTACTAACCAAGTTCCACTGTATATACTTCCACTCAACTCAGTTTGCTCAGCAGTTCCTCACCCTCCATATATATCTGTTGTAATGCCAAGCATATACCGTGGAGTGAACTTTTTGGCCTTGCCATTTCCGCTTTCTATTCAATATAAAACATACGCAGTTTGGTAATATAAAGAAGTCATCACAATGCAATCATCTGAATATGCTGTACTTGCTACACTGAGCTTCCACTGTATAGAAATTGAACATATACAGTTAGATGTATATACACATCTTAAGATGGAGATATTTTCATGACATCATATGGTGTGAAGGTCAGTATACCCCCACATGGGTTTACCAGTTGCCACTAAGTGTTATTTTTCATTTTCAATCTAGCATTAGAAGAATTCTAGTAAAACTTATTGTTGGCTCCACTGTCAAACAATAGGATAAGCCAAAACATAAAATTAAAATACCCAGAGCAAGCTAAAATGCCTCATTGTTACACTTGAGTCATAATCCTGCTGTTGATATCAAACACCGAAATAAGCTATGCAAATGTACTGATAATGTCAGAGCCCATTTATCCTCCCTTAAAATAACTAAACAAATAATAACTGCAATAGCTCATATTAATAGTTATGTGCGACAAAAATATTTAACACCTGGATTGAGCTACCTCTAATGTTAGGGCTAACTCATAAAGTCTTCACCCAACTCCAACTCCTACAGCTACATTCTCTACACTGAACAAGAATGTAACTAGTACTGAGCTACACCAGTAACTCATAGCAGATGTTAAATAATCACTTTAAACATTTAAACACAGGGTCACAAGAAAGGTTACCAATTGTGCATTCACCATGTCAATTCCACCACATCATCTTCAGGATGTGAATAGATGAGAGAGCAGAATGCTTCCTTGAAACTTACCTTAGTTACAATGAAGTCATAAAATGTGTAGTGATGTGGTAATATCAAATCTTCTTTCACATACATCAACTGGTCAGCAGAGACCGTTTTAAGTTCACTGAACTCTTTCCTGAGTAAATCAAGGCACCGTTGCAAAAACTGGTACATTGAATTACCTGCAAAGGAAAACAAGGGCATAACTTCAAGCACTAAGCACTTTTTCTCTCAGGAGCTTACACACAAGTACTTTACTAAATAAGGAGGATTGGCATCTTCTCTAGGTGCACTAAAAGAATGCAATATCAACTTGAAGTGACCATAAAATCATCACACATACTAAGGAAATCATACATGATATCACAGCAGATAAGGATAAAAGTAAACATGAATGAAGAATGCCCACATGAAAGAATTTGAAATAGATAGTATGCATAACAACTATTTAAATTTCCTGCAAGCAAAAGTCACACAATATTTTCACCAAGTCTCATACAATTGGGTATATTAGCTTTTATGAAAAGCAATAATGGTAACTGAAGTTATTATTTGCATACTATCATTACTTACTCATACACCACTTTTTAGTCCATCTAGATCACATCATTTGCCTCATCCAGAGTTTGCAAAACTCATATTGTCGCACTAAAAATAGTTAATGATTGACACTGATAGAGAGAGGAAGACATTAAAATAATGGCAACACATGGATAGGGATTCATATCCCTTAGCATGATATGAAATAGATACTAGAAAAATTACAGAGCATTAAGGCTCTCAGATACCTCGGAAACTTTTGACACAACATCCTTCCCCCACCCCCCAAAAAATCGCTACAATGGCTGGTGAGCCTAGCGCACTGGCAAGTGGCCTTGGACTCGAGGGAGGGCACATGGGAGGGGGGAGTGTTTAGGGAAGATAGGGGAAGCGATATGGGGGAGAAGGGTTTAGATGACTGAAATTTTGGGAACCCTCTCACCAACATTGGTTTGTGACTACTGAACAGCTAGCCGAGTGTCACCGCGCATTGTCTCTCCGCCGCATGGAAGTAGACATATCTCAAGGCAACACGGCAGTCTACTTCCATTCAACCTTTGAAAATGGATATTATTTACGGAGATGTAGATTAGTGAGTTTTTTGTCTTGTCAAACCAGAAGTATTCAAATTTTTTAGAAAATTTACGTGGTTATTAAAGAAAGCAATCTCATGTAGTAGTGAGATAATCCGGTACATAAGAATTGAAGTGTACAATATTCCTTGACATTTTTGAGAATATAGTTTGTTCTTAATGGTATTTCAACCCGTCATGCGCATTTTTTTCGGTTTATAAGACTTCGTTGATAATGATGAAACCACAAGCAAGATGATAGTAAAAACCAAGGGTCTAATGATACGCGAGAGACAAATATGACAGTGGGAAGATGAGTATCAAATTATAGCATTTTTATGAGCAAAATGTCAAAATATGCGCTGTTGCGGAGATTGCGATTACGCAAGTGCGGAATCCTTTCCTCATTTGTGAATCCTGTTGCCTCTTTCAAAATTATGGAGCCTTGAATCAATGACATACTGTGCGATATGATATTCTGTTTAAGTTTAAAATAATGAGACACACAAACCTAGTCCTAAAATATTTTATCTATTTTTACGTTTCCAAAAAACGACTCTCATTCCATTGAAAAATTAGACAATTACCTTATGTGCAGGGATTACGAATTCAATAATGCTGCCATATCTTTTGCATTATAACTTATTTATGTAAGTTTCCATCTCAATTGTTCACATAGCCAAAAAATATGTCAGACGTAGAAAAATTCTATTTAAGGGACCATAGACAGCAAGTGTGGGTTGAAAGAGACTGATTTCCTAAATAGTTCATTGGCAATTGACAACTTCATGCATCTTAGAATTAGCATCAGTTTTTTATGACTTAAGCAAACATATTGCCAAACATTATGCATAGTACAAGTTGTCCATGGGTTCTCGACTTTCACGTCAGAAAACACTACAATTACCAAAAAAATTGAAAATGTCAGTAATGGAACACAGATGTAAATCTGCATGCTGGTATACAATGCGTAATCTATGACACAACACGAACTACCAAGAATTACATTTTTTTACATAATTTTAGACATTGAAACAAATACATTTGTAAAAAAAACATTGAGACTAATAAATCTAAAGCTAATCTAAAGTGGAATTAATATAATTGATCTTATTTTTCATATAAAATTTTACCAAGGAAGATTTCACCGCTGAGAGGATACTTTTACTCTCCAATTTTAACTGATGTATCAGAGTACAGGGCAGTGCTGAAGCAGATATAAACTGAAAAGGATCATTTGTAGCAATTCCACTGAAATTAAACCGGCATTTCCGACTGCAAATGTACGAAGTACATCACCACGCAAGTAATGTAGGAAATGCATCTTGGTTGTATTGTTATGTCTTTTTGTAATTGCATCAGAACAAAATATTCATGGATAAACATCGTGGTATGGCAGTATTCTAACAATTAGGTCATCTACTGTTAAATAGTATTTGGCATTCTACGCGTCTGCTGTGAATCAATTCCTGTCTCCCTGAGCGTGTGGTCGAACTAGACCACAATTCGGCTCCGAAGCACGCATCACACACAAAAGCAACCCTCACAAAGCAAGGGACAAAAACAAAATATATCCTACTCCGCTGCTGCCGACAAACTGAAGGCAATAGTCTCCGTGCCAGCGCTCTCCCCGTCCTCTGCCCTTCCTCCCTCACGCTGAGACTCGCTCAGTGGCAGAGGGCAAAGTATACGGGAGAATGCTGCTGCCTAGTGGAACGCAAAAATAGCATGCATTGGTTCAGATAGATTGACTTGGTGTAGCTACAATGTGGAGTACATTAAAGTGGGATGCACTAACATGGAGATAAAGGATTCTCGTTTAAAGTGAATGCACACGATTTTGGAGTCCATCGTCATAGCAGGCAGCTAACTTTGCCGAAATTAGTATTTTTCCGTGATCAATAATGCAGCATGAGAAACAAGAAATGAAAAATTGTGACATTTATTTTAAATGTCGATGTTTTTTCTTCGAAAATGGGCAATTGAATTTTATGTGGATAGAATAGCAGAGATCTCAGACAAATCTGCCCAGACGTCTGAGGCATAGTTTTTGGCCGAGGTATCCAGGAGCCTTAATGGCAAAAGTTAGGAAACATTTTTTTTCTCAATTCAATGATGTTTTTAAACCCCACTTTCTGTAACTGACTCTTTTTACACGTTGACCACGTTTGACATGTTCACTCTTTCTACTACGAAGTACTAGTGGCACATCCCTATTACTATACTGACCACTGCGCCAGTCTTAGTGACCTCCAATCAAACTTTCTGCCATGCCAGGCCAGTCATTAATGATGAATGGGCTTTTTTAACAGGAAAAGAGCCTTTTTGACGAGGAATGGCTTTTACATCATAATCAATAGAACAGCAATGAATACGTTTGATACTAGTGTGCTTGACTGCAATACTGTTTAAGTGCTCCAGGAGTTTTCTTACCCTTTTTCATTCTTACTGTCCTTCGGTGACCAGAACCATCCCAATAGCTGAAAGTAATATCAATTTCTTCTTCCTTCAGTGATGCTTGCTTGGAGGCCCATTCCTACACCAGGAAAAAATAAGAAATATATTTATAGAAGTTTAAAACCTAACTGCTTGTGGAAACATTTGGAATACGGGCCAGGCACTGGTTGAATACATTTTACAACTAATTTTTGTGGGATTGCAAAGGGGATATCTAAATAACAGAAAATGGGAAATCCATTTACTGGACCTATAGAGGTAGCTATTAGCTCCTGTACTCCAATACTTGCTTTCTGAAAAGTGTAAACAGCAGTTAAGTATTAAGTTCGCATCATGACATTCAATATCTTTCCAATTTAATTTACGAAACATGACTTTCAGGAACTTGAAACAGCTTTCTTTTGCTCCTGCAACCTCACCAAGTGCACCAAAGTTGTCAGCCATGCGGTGAAAATTCATTTCACTAAATTGTTTTGACCTATTATTCAATGTTTCCTTCAAGATTTTTACTCAAATTTTTAAAAATGATGGTAATAATCTTCCCAACATTTTCATTGAAAGAAATATCATCATAAATCCGAAAAGCTATTTAAACAACCAAGGTTTCAAGTTGCATATCATCAAGTATAAAACACTGTAACAACAGGTAATACCCCAGTGGTGATGGTTCAAGAGCTTTCTCAGTGCTTTTTAGAAATGCTTCTTGGGAATTAAAAAAAATTCTGAGCATGAGGATTCATACCTTTTCAATGCCATTTCTCAGGAATGCAAATTCTCAACTGAATCCAATGGAATAAATGGGTCTTTCTGCGATCCATGACACGCTGTGGCCATTTTTGAAAACTGCATAAAAAGCATGCTCAGTAGCAGCATAAATCAAGCCTCTAATGGACAGACTAGGGTCTCCATTATGCAATCCCTCCCTTATAAGAGCACTTAAAATTGGAAACATAGCTGTACAACGGCCACTTCATATCAAAATCAAAAATTAAAATACTATTACCTGTCTCAATTCTTCCCGTAACCTATTCTCCTCCTCTTCCCTTTCTCTGTCGGGAAGAAAACTTGTATCCACATCTGGATTCTTTCTTATCTTTTTCCGCACTGGTGGTTTGAAGTCATTAGACTTTGACCTGTCACTGTCCTCTCCACTTCCATCACTGTCGCCTCCTGCCACTCTTTCATCCTCCTCCTTTTCATGACTGCTTCCCATACACTCACTAGCCGATGGGCTTTTTCCTTCATCTGAGTCAGCTTTACCATTAGCTTCCGTTATAATCTCTTCTTTTTTGACAGGTTCCTTTTTGATCTCTACCTCATCTTCTTCATCATCATCATCATCTCCTTCCTCCTCTCCATCTTCCATTGAAAATGACAAAGCTTGGATCTAAAAAATAAGAACATCCATTAAGAACTTGAAATGGTCCTTGAAATACATTGATCATATATCACTGAGTGGCAACTCATTTCAGTTCAGAATTCCCTAACTTTTCCATGCTAATTGATAACTAGAGAGAGGAAAAATATTTTCTCTTAGTTAGAATTAGTTTTCCTGGGTCCCTTTTGTTTAACAAACTTATCAATATTTCAGCAACCGGCTATGCAACTGAGGTCTCAAAACTCCCAACTCAAAAAACATCTTCCTTGATTTTTCCAAAGCCTTACAACTTTTTTTCTCACAAAAATTGTAAAATACAAAAACCCAAATCCCTGAAAGGCACTTAAAAATACAGTTTTATCCTCTTCATCACTCCCAAGTCTCTCCTGTCTCTGATTTCCATCAGATATAAAATGCATTCACAACAACCTTAATTCCTCAGCTTACTTTGAAGAATTATCATTTAATAATGTAATTTATCTTCCCACTTAGACAGTCCTGATTCATTCATTAACATAACAATACCTTCCCACCATACCCGTTCAAACTCCCTACTCCACAAGCCAATATGTAATATGAAATATGAACTAGATCTTTGATTAGCAATATAAAATTAATTGATCAAAAGGTAACTGGAAATGGAACAGCATGAATTCATTGCATTTTCTCATTCCTCTGGCAATTCCACACCATACCGAGTCACAGCGATGGAGGAAACATAAATAGAATGAAGTAAAAACATGCCACAGTTGACATGAAAGGGATAAGAAATTTTCAATTACTTACATGAAAGCATGCCTATGGTGTTCATATTCAAACATAGAAAGATAGGGTAATAGGTTGACAATAATCAACATGTTTGGAACACAAAAAATTAATGATGATATTAGAGATCACTGTATGAAGTTCAGGGCAAAGTTTTCAAAGATGTTAAGCCTTTATGAGTTGTTACTGGCTAGGAAGAGGAAAATATTCACGCATAACAAAAAAGTGTAACCGCAGAGAAATGTAAAATCAAAGAAAATCGTTCAAACTTTCTAAACACCCACTGCCAATGCATTAAACTTCTAAGTCTTCACATCCAATAGACTCCTCAAATCCTTCTCAATATCAGAGGGTTCTATCATTGCTAAGCACTGGTTACACCTGACATTACTCTGCACTGGTTTGATACAGATCTAACTAAAACCACGATCGTTTTGAGGAAATTAATTAAGTATCTTGATTTTGTGCTGTTAATTCTACAATCAAGATAAAGGCCTGGTTACACGGTGCATTAACCCGTACGGGTTAATGTGTGAATGCATGTCTGTTTGCATGTCTGTTTGCATGTCTGAATTCATGGACGTTTGCGTGAACGAGGAGCATGAATGAGCGGTTACACGGTACATGCGTTCGCACAAGTTTTCACACATTTTCTCGTAACGCGAGGCGTTTAGTTTTTGTTTATTCCCTTTACAGTTCGCAAAATTTAAATGTGAAAACAGTATCATTATGTAGGAAGCAGACGATACCTACCAGAAAATAATTCTCTTTTCGTTGTTTCCTGTAGGACCAGGAAATTTCACATACTGGTAATACATTTGCGCTGCCGTGTAAACAGTTGTTTTCATTGTAGTTGCCGAAGTTGTTTCATTTCGTGCCAGTAATATTTATTTATATTTAATATTTATCGTTATCGCTCGCTTAATGCTGTATCTCAATAGTACTCTATTTATTTCAAACCGTTATCAAAGGTAATACTTATGCTGAACATTTGTAGACGCATCTTGTTTTTAAGCCGTGTTTACTAGACATTTTTCTGTCATCTGTTTCACTGAGTGTAGATGATGTATGAGAGTAGATATTTTTAATACTTTGTTCTACTTTTGTCCGGGACGGTTATAAAGTTAAGAAGATATTTGCTGTTGATGGAAAAGATGTTGGTTTAGAGGTCTTGTCGATTTATGAACTTGCGTAATGTGAGTCGTATTTTTGTGGCGGGCCAGCGCATTCCCACCTCGTACGTATAAAAGGTAGAATTGTCGTTAATTCGTATGATATAAATTATGTTTAAATGTGTTCTATAAGTCGTATGATAGCCGTTGTATTTCACAAATGTCGTGTTGAAAACTCTGTGACAACCTCATCGATTGTTTTGTTCCGGTATAATACAACCAATAAGATACCATGGGCATAAACTTGGTATGTCCGGCATACATACAGGGATAATCTATACGAATATTAGTGTAGATGCAAATGGTGAGTTTGTGGTAGGATTCAAGCAGTTACGATGCAGTGCAAATGAACAAATACATGTAAAGAGTTACTCAATAGCCAAGACGGCCGTGGAATAGCCCTGCAGATGACAACTAAATGTGTCGTTTCCCACCAGGTGGCTCTGTTATCAACTTGTGCGAATGCATGAACGAAATTAGAACAGGTTCTATTTTCCGTTCACGCGTTCATGCATTTGTACATTTTGGGGTGGTTACACGGTGAATTTTTCCGTTCATTCTCGCGTTCATACATTTAGACATTAACCCGTACGGGTTAATGCACCGTGTAACCAGGCCTTGATTCAGTATTTTTAACCCGGCTGCCTACATAGTTTGTATGATCTTAGGTTTTCCCGGCGTATCAGTTGTAGAGACATGAACGACATCAACCGGTGGAAAACCCGAGAAACTTTTCTACACCTACATAGTTTATTCCTAACATGCATATAAAGTCTGCATTTCATTTGGATCATACATATTTCAAATGCCAATTTTACCATATACTGTCACTTTCCAACAAATTTCACGCAAGAACCTTGTCAAAACAACACAGCAAATTCACAGCCATGGATTTAAATGAAGTACAACATAGCCCACCTGCCGCTTTTGCCTGTATTTTTCTGCTCGCTTGGCTTCCAGGAGTCTCATTTCTTCACGTTCTTTCTCTAGTTGTTTCTGGGCAAGTTTCTTTTCTCGTTGCTTAACAATACTCTCCTGTTTGGCTTTCATCTCATCAAGAGTAACCAAACCAATGGTGGAACTCTGAAACAGAAATTATCAGAGTTACTAAGTGCCCGAGAAACTATCTCCCTTGTGTTTTTCTTTGGGCAATTAAAAAGTCGCATAGCTGCTAAACGGCAGTACAATACCTTAAGTTGCTGTTCCACTGCATCATAATGAGCAGCAAATTTATTTTCTATGTTAGATATTTTCAAGTCCTCTTCAATCTTCTTCTTTCTGAATTCAATTTCCTGCTGAGCCATTTCACGCTTCTTCATCAGATGCATGGCCCTGCCAGCCTCGCTGGCAGCACCCTTATAATGAGCCATACTGCTGGTCTAAGTTCTCTAAAAACAAATTAAAATAGTAATCAAGTAAGTGCTAATACACGAATACTCTAGAGGGGCACAAAAATATACAATTGTGAACTTAAAGTCATTCCTACAAATTTCCTTCAAACTTTCAACTCACATTACTTGTGGTAACTATGAAATTGACGGAGTAAATTCCATAACAAGCAGGCCATAGCAATTGCAAGGCCCTCCACCATTACCAAGAAGTGGCTTATTCAACTATCTGGTACCACGAGTAGGTTCTCAGCACATACGACATTGAACGGAAGAACACTTACAGCTATTGATAGCCAGATAACATGAGTTTACCCTAAATTGACTCAATGTAATAGCATTAAGAAACTTAGCATTGAATTCGACAATAACTAAATTGAAATAAAATAGATAGTTTTCAATCGACACACTAAACTTTAAGAGAATTTTAAACCCTCGTAGCAACTCGTAAGCCCCACACACAAAATTCGCTGATTAACAAATTAATTTTTTTGCCTGAAGGGAGGCACATAAGAAGAAATTATGAGTTACGTGGGTATTACGTAGATTTATAGTTTCCCCACGCGATCACACTAATGGCCAATGCCATAATAAAAGCGAGATATCTCAAAATCAATAATAATAACGATGAAAAAGTATTTCACATCGAATGTTCTTGAAAATTGACAACGATGGAAGGCACAATCGAATTAAAAAACACACTAATGTTTGACATCAAAATAAATATTCTCTCCGTAATCAACAACGAGCAAGCATCACAGAATGACACCAACCTCTTGTTCAGTAGATATTTTTTAATTATTTGTAATGTCAATATCGTCAATATCCTCGTCCATGTGCCATAAACAGACCACCGCTATCACTCCGCTTCTTCCACTTGTTTCGCTTCACCGTTTACAAAGATTATATACTCTAGACCGTTTCGCTTCCAAGGCCATTAACAGCGCTACCTATGTGATTTTTCGTTAACTTCATAAATGACAGTAGACACAGCAAATATCCGCGCGCCTTAATTGAATAGCAACAAGGAGGTTGTAAATATATTTACAGCGAGTTTACAATCTCCTTGAATAGCAATAACGAGGACTAGTTGGTTTTTAATGTTCATGAGCAACGTAATGCAAGGGAGCTATATGTAATGTTCGTGAAAAGTTTCTGGAGAACTGGTGAATCAAAATTCTGAAATAATTATTCGATGCTAAAATACTCCTTCAATCCACGAAAGATATTACCATATTACTTATTCTAATACAAATGCTGCAGGTCATGTTCAAAAAAACGTGAAGTTTAGTCTCGAGTCTACCATAATGATAATTATAATTTGTAATCATCATTAATCTGACATATGAGGATTTGTTAATTTGTACTGATGGATTGGATCATGCTTCCAAAACATTACTGCCGCAAGATATTTTGCTCAATCTCCATGGTCTACAGTAATGGTTACTACACATTGTACAACATTACATATGGTCATTGAGAGCAAGGGGTAAAATTTTTTTCTTGTGGTGCTTATTCATCAAAATCACCTACATTTTTTTAAATGATTAATCGCTTGCGTTTTGATAAAAGATGTCCATTAATGCCAGCAATCACCACAGAATCTATGGCCCTAGTTTTCCTGGATTCAGGCCTACATGTGCTAATTATCCATATAGGTTAGCGTGCAGCCTCGTCTTGCAACCACTCTGATTGAAATACCGTTTATTCAGTAAAGGGGAAATTGTTTCTTGGATGGTGTGATTGTAATTTGAAGTGCTACAGATCTTTTGAACTATAAATCCCAATTTTACTATAATCAGAAAGTGGGCTAACTATTTATTTAATATGATATGGACTGATTAAAGCAAATTTCAATTAAAATATTGGCAAAGGGTGCCAAGTAAAAAAAGCTTCACCAGCATGATATATTATAATTAAGTTAAGGCCATTTAGGCATTAAAAATAAAGAAATGGGCAGCTTAAATTGGAATTTAAATTATTGCATTTCAGTAGTTCAATCGGTCCTCGGAGGAATGAGTTGCTGAGGTGGTCCTGAAATTAACACTTAGATGCTCAAGGTACTGATATATTAGCTTCATGTGTATAGTCATTGTAAAAATCTTTGTTGAAAATGTAAAATATAAACCACAATTACAATTTGTTTTCCATTAAACAGCAAAATGTACTGAAGACCATGGCAAAATTTCAGCATCCTATATCAAGAAATAACTTAATAGCAAATAATTATTTTTTTAACTGAAAACTTGACAATGGGCCTTCAGCTTTCTGGGAATTTCATTAATGAAAACTGACATTGCTGTGAGAAGGAAAGGGTAAATTATCATTTTTAAGGAAGCATGAACACCCGAAACCAAAATTATTGCTAACCCTTTAGAGATAATTGAGTTCTCTCCTTAGCATGACTGCTATACTGAGCCCAAAGAGACTCTTCCGCCCCCTCTGTACGGAGCATTTTTGCAGGGCATTGGTTAAGAAGAGTCTTGTGGATAAGCACACACTCTCAGCACCAACCTTTTTTGACCCTTCCTAGCGGAACTTCTAAGGTAGTTGGGCTCCCTCCTTTTGGGGTTTATAACCCCACAAGCATGCTGCGCCCGCTCCCAGCGGGCTTCCCCCGCTCTTTTCAATGCAGGCCCACAAGGGGTAGGCGCATTTCTAATTTTAAAATGTAGAAAAAAAAGGCAGGGTCTTATGTACAAATTTAATTGGAATGTTCATGTACAAATTGAGGTCAGAGGACCTCTTTAAACACAACATTGGAAGTAATTACACTATCCTCTGTTAAACGCACATGATGACTCATACTTACGTATCAACAGGAGACTTGAATGTGGAATCAGCCGCATTTTGATAAAAGTTGTTTAAAGAATGCGAGATATTGTTGCAAATGAACAAATGAATCAGTTTGTGCGATTTTAACATCAGGAATATTTACCGGTTTTGGTTTTTTGTTTTTTTTTTAATTATTTAAAAAGCAATTTTAGGAAACAATAGCAATATTTTGGAAGTAAGATATGCCGTTGCATGTTCTTTGATGAATTCTGTGCATTTTGGTACCTCATTTGTAGAGTTTGGTTGCGTATAAGTTGAGAAAAAGGTATCTATATAGTAGAAATAATATAGAAAACTAGCGGCATTGGTTTGCGGTCAATCATGCTTTGTTCGTATGAATTAACTATATGGGTAATTGTTGCTTGCACGTAAATTGCAGACTTTGAATTGAATACCTCGTTTTATTCTGAGAATCTTCAAATTTTGAGCAAAGCTCTGCTGTCAATATTAACACATTTAATGCAGTAACAATTTCCTTGCTGATGTTTATATTTAAATCGAGATATAAGTTAATATTTATCGTAGAATCTCATTTAAAAATTGCAAACGCTGCTCAAAAGACAAAGAATTCAATTCTTAGTTTAAATTTTTTTAAATAAATGAACAAATATTTATTTTGAAAACTGACTGAATGAACAATTGAGTGACCGTGGTCCCTTACCACAGGGAGCGGTAATATTCTCCCTCATAGCTCATATTGATATGACTTACCCCCATCCTCCTCCTTCTTCATTTTACTAATACTTATAGGTACCTACAGCTGATGTAGGTTCCTTGATATGGAGGAACATGCTGTGCTTCGACACAGGGCCAGATGCTTCCC
This sequence comes from Ischnura elegans, assembly GCF_921293095.1. Taxonomy (NCBI): domain Eukaryota; kingdom Metazoa; phylum Arthropoda; class Insecta; order Odonata; family Coenagrionidae; genus Ischnura; species Ischnura elegans. The sequence goes on from NC_060256.1 coordinate 39,701,280, forward strand.
CAAATCACAGCCGATATCCTGGATGAGTATGGGGTCCAAATCTCATGTCTGCATCAAAAGAATCACTGGATCATTCTTTGCTAAAATGATCTTCCATTTCACTAAGAACAGTAAACCTGGTTTCTCTACTGGTACAGTCAGGGGTAGCCTGGCCAGGTCGGGTGGTAGGCAATCACCGAGGGCCCTGAGCATAGGGGGCCCCCACAACACTTTCATGTATCATACATCTATATTTATATATCAAAAAAACCTCAGATTACTTCAACCAAAGTTTTTTTGCTATCATAAAATTCTAAATTTTCATTAATTGCTTTATAAACAACATACTCTGCATAAAAAGATTATATAAAAAATAAATAAAGGTGTCTGAAGATAGAGAAATTCTCACTTTAATAGTATTTTTCTCGTAAAACTGCAATTTAAAAAACTTTTATCTAGTTTTTAAGAGCCAGAATATGGTCAAAATCCATTTCTGGGAGGGCAATTTCCTAAAATTTTCTAGAGCAATACCTACGAATACTCTGGTAAGGCCCCATCATGAGTCCAAGCCGAGAACCTCCAATCATCCTCCAGATCACCTCAGGGTACAGTCGCTAGGGGAAAGATATCTGATGACAGCTTCAGGAAGGAAAGGGAGGGATTGAGACCTTTTTAACCTTAGGGTTCATCACCTCATGCCCCTACTGATCATGGCGATGAGGTCACATATGGTATCATATCCATCTGTTTTTTGCCTATTTATGAGTTTCAGTCCTTGCATATCTTTGCTTAGTCCAGTGCTTCTGTGCTCTTTCTTGCATCTCTTTAACCCTTTCATGTCAGGTGTGCTGAATTATGCACATATCTCCAGAATCATTTTGCCTCAGTAGTCAAGTAAGTTATTTCACTATTGCCCATTGTGATGCTTTCGGCACATTCTTATCTGCCGACAGTAATAAGTTTTGCCACCAAGCGAGGAAAGGTAGAACTCCAACTTTGGTAGGAAAAAGTCAAAGCAAACCGTGTTGATGATAGTCTACTTGCTATATTTTTCTATTAGCTTTCGACTTGCCTAGGTAAGTTTACATGTTTCTAAAATTTATATTTGTATTCCTCTTGGTTGACTAAAATGTTGTATGTAATCGCGACGTGTTAACATTTCAGATTATTTTAAATTGAAGGAAGGATAAGTGTCTGACGAATTAATCCCATTGGGCTCCTACGGAATGATAGCAATGTAAGACAATTAATCGCGATATAAACCTGATGTCTAATGCTTCATAAATATACTTCATTACAGCGTCGTAGTTATGTAATTGAGAGTAGAGTGTATAGTTATATGGCTAAGTTATAACATTTATACATGCCATTATTAATGTTTTTTAGTCGTCTGGCATTTCCAAAAATGAATTCTGTGACTTTTTATGGGAAAAGGAGGAGGGATGTTGTTCAAAGTGTGATGGTGCCACCAGAGGATACCAATGGTACTCATACCGGTCAAAGCTCGAGTAATGAAGATTTGGAATCAGAGTCACCTGATGATTCCAAGAGTGCTTCAAAAGTGTGCAAAATTCAATGTACACATGTGTTTGAATAAGAATTCCAGCTGTTTCATAAAATTGAATGAAAAATCACCCTATTAATTACTGTTATTTATGCCAAACATCTACAGCATTTCTTCAAATACTTCCCCATTCATTTTTATGTTTTGTGTTGTATCCAGGGTGGTAGCCCTGTCCCAAGGATAAGACATGTGAGGACGGGGCACGCCCGGCAGTTGTTGGCGGGACTACGCCATGCGTTGTATCGTGCATAGCCCAGAATTAAAAGTTTATTTCCTAATGGACTCTTGTGTTTTCCTGCAATAGAACAATTTGGCGACGAGGATGGGATATTTGGAGTCCGATACTGTCGTGGGTTATGTGTCGTGTGGTTGAGGCTTTACGTGAGTTTCGGGAAAAAAAACTGATCGGTCGACCGCGCCTGTGGTACGTGCCATTCTGTATCTTCACGGACCTATTGCCTAAATATGAGTATAGGAGTTTTTGATCAAAGTGTTGAGAGCATCTCGACCTACCTTCTGCGCCTAAACAGCTATATGAGGACATTACGTCCTCCTGTTGAGGATCTCGGCAAGAAGGATTTCTTAATTGGTCACATAGGAGGGGCAGCATTGGAGAAGCTAGCTGTGAATCTTCACCCTCTCACACCGGACCAGCTGACTTACGAACAATTAGTGGAGGAGCTTAAGACCATATTTACACCGGTGCGCTTCTTTCGTGCTGAGAGGCTGATCTTTCAACGTCGTGTTCGTGAACCCAATGAAAGTTTTTCGGAGTATGCCCTGGCGTTAAAGAAGTTGGCTGCCACCTGTGATTTTGGGAACAGTATGGAAGATAGATTAATTGACCAATTTCTGTATGGTCTTAATAGTGAAGAAATAACCACTAAATTGGCTGGCGAAAATGTTCCTTTTAAGAGATTCGTGGCCAAAGCGTGCTATATGGAAGGATCTGCGGAATACGCCAAAAGCACTGGGGATAGTCCTGCCTCAGTTTCGGTAATTAATAAGAGATCTCAACCTCACTGTAAGCCATTATCACCAAAGAACATTGTGAAATGTTTTAATTGTGGAGGGCCTCACTATGCTAACTCATGTGACAAGCCTTTGAAGTGTACCCATTGTGGCAAGGACGGGCATTCAGTGAAATTCTGCCGTCAAAAGAGTAAAGATAAGTTCAAAATGAAAAAGATAGTAAAATCCGTGCTAGAACAGACACCAGAGGAATCTAGTGACGAAGACTGCCACAGGCATGTGGGGTTGTTGCAGTTGCATCAAGTGCAGGGAACCCAACGAAATCGGCGCACGTTGACTGTTCAGATTAATGGTGCACCTGTAACTATGCAAATAGATTCGGCCGCAGATGCATCCTGTGTAGGAGAAGATATTTATAAGAAACATTTAAGCCACTTGAAGTTGACGCCCACCTCTATGTTATACAATTGTTCCAGTGCCCCCTTATCATTACTCGGCGAATGTCAGGTTAATGTTATGTTTGAAGGAATTGAATATGTGTTACCTCTGGTTGTGCACAAAGGGAAGTTTCATTGCTTGATGGGTCTTCCGTGGCTAGAAGTGCTTCCTATAAATTGGTACAGTCTTTTCCCAAAGAAAGCTGTAAATGTGGTTGCCAATGGTAAAACTGTGTTAGAGGATCTTAAGAAAGAGTTCCCTTCTGTATTCTCTGGAAAGCCTGGGCTAATCAAGGGTTATGTCGCCCAGATTGTATTGAAACCAGATTCTGTACCAGTTTTTGTATCTCATAGACAAGTGCCTATTCCATTGCGAGACAAGGTAAGAAAAGAGTTGAAAAAAATGGTTGAACAAGGGATTTTGGAGCCCACGACCAACACACAGTGGGGTACTCCAATTGTAGTGGTCCCGAAATCCAATGGCGAGGTGAGAATCTGTGGGGATTACAGTTGTTCAGTAAACCGTTGTCTGAGTATGGATCATTACCCACTACCACTGATAGACGATTTGTCTTTACTAAAAGGTGAGTGTTTCTGTAAAATTGATCTTTCTCAGGCATATCTACAGTTAGCCGTTGGTAAAGAATCACAATCTATATTAACTTTGAGCACCCATGTAGGTTGTTTTAAAGTAAAGAGAATGCTGTATGGGATAGCTTCTGCGCCCGCTATTTTCCAGCAAACCGTGAAAAAAATCTTACAGGGTATTCCTAACTTATTTGTGTATCTTGATGATATTCTTATTTATGCTGAAAATTGGTGTGACTGTTCCTCTGTTTTAAAACAGGTATTAGGGCGATTGGCCCAACATAACATTGTCATTAACGTACCTAAGTGTGAATTTTTTGTTAACAGAGTCATATTTTTAGGTCATGTGCTAGATTCTCATGGGTTACATGTTGAAGAATCTAAGGTTAAGGCTATTGTGAATATGGGTGCGCCTTCAAATGTGTCTGAGTTGAGTAGTTTCCTAGGAGCTGTCAAATTCTATTATAAATTCCTCCCAGATGCATCTACTTTTATGGAACCCTTAAATAAACTATTGAAGAAAGATTTCCCTTGGTCTTGGGGTAAAGAACAAAAGGAAGCCTTTGCAAAATGTAAGACAGCCCTTAGTAGTAGCCAGGTACTTATTCCTTATTCCCTTAAGTTACCTATTAGACTAACTTGTGATGCCTCTCAAGTTGGGGCTGGGGCAGTTCTATCTCACATTCTCCCTTCAGGGGAAGAGCGCCCAGTGGGCTTTGCCTCAAAAACTTTTACCTCCACCGAACGCAATTATGCTCAAGTGGAGAGAGAGGCTGCAGCAGTAATTTTTGGTGTCACCCATTTTAACAAATTTCTTTGGGGGAGAGAATTTGAACTGGTTACTGACCACAGTTCTCTCACAATAATTTTTGGGTCAAAGACTGGTGTCAAGCCCCTCGCTGCTGCACGTCTTCAGCGTTGGGCAGTATTACTGCATGGCTACAGATTTAAGATTGTGTATAAAAAAGGGATAAATATCCCTCATGCTGATGTTTTAAGCAGACTTCCATTGGCAGATGATACACCAGTGGAGTCTCCTGAAAATGTAATATGTTTAGTTAAGACATTAGGTGTACCTTTGAATGCCCAGTCGATTGTGCTAGCCACAGAAAAAGATCCTGATTTATTAAAAGTACGGATGTACATCCAGCATGGCTGGCCCTCTAAATGTGATGATCTGCGGTTACAACCTTACTTTAAGAGACAGTTAGAACTCTCTATTAATAACCAGTGTGTCACCTACGGTTCGAAAGTTTGTATCCCAAAAGCTCTACAACGTGATGTCTTAAATTTGTTGCATGATCAACACCCAGGAATGAGTAAAATGAAAGCACTTGCTCGTGGTTATGTCTATTGGCCCACTCTTGACCAGGACATTGAAATTATGGTAGCTTCTTGTGAGCCATGTCAACAGGTCCAAAACTCACTTCCTCAAATACCATTTTCTCCTTGGGCATGGCCAAAATCTAAGTGGGAGAGAGTTCATGCCGACTTTTGTTATGTAGAAAATAAGACATTGCTTATTGTGGTAGATGCTTATTCTAAGTGGCCGATTGTTGCAATTATGAATGAAACAAGTTCTTCTGCAGTAATTGAAAAACTTGAGTCCATGACAGCTGCATATGGGTTGTTTAAAGTGTTTGTCTCCGATAATGGCCCACCTTTTCAGTCCCAAGAAATTAGTGAGTTTCTTACTAGTATGGGTGCCAAACATCTGTTTTCTCCCCCATACTTACCAAGAGCAAATGGTCAGGCAGAGAAAACTGTGCAGCATGTAAAACAGGCTCTAAAGAAATCGGTGCTTGATAAATCATGTGAAGTATTGTCCTTGCAGCGTAGGATTAACAAATTCCTAATGGCTTATCGTACGACGCCACACACTGTAACTAAGATAGAACCTGCAGAGTTATTCCTGGGGAGGAAGCTTAGAACAAAGTTGTCCCTATTAAATCCAATGAGCATTGTGGAAGACCGGGTGACTTCCTGTAATGAGAAGGTGGCCTCCAAACATAGCACTAAATTACCGGAATTGAAAGAGGGTGATACGGTGTGGACACAGGGTGTTAAACACAATGTAAAACAATGGAAACCTGCGACAATAGTAAAGCAAGTGAGTGCCAAGTCCTTTGATGTCTTGTGTGATGGGAAACTAAAAAAAAATGTCTCCCTTCAATTCCTTCGTCCAAGAATTGTGTCCTGTGAAGATAAGAGAAATGAGTTTACCCCACCTGCTAATGTCAATACCGAGGAGGTTGCTAAAATCCCACTTCCCCAAAATGATATTTCCGAGTCAGACAGTCCAGGATCTGCTACCCATGAGAATACTCATGAACCCTTGCCTAGAAGCCCTGTATTGGCTAAGCCTTGTTCTACTCCCTTGAGTCGCCCATCACGAAAAAGGCAGCCACCAAAATATTTGAATGATTTTCTTATGTAATGTATCTTATGTTTTCATGTATTTAATTTTCATGTTTGTAAAGGGTTATTTTAGTGGAGGGGAGTTGTTGTATCCAGGGTGGTAGCCCTGTCCCAAGGATAAGACATGTGAGGACGGGGCACGCCCGGCAGTTGTTGGCGGGACTACGCCATGCGTTGTATCGTGCATAGCCCAGAATTAAAAGTTTATTTCCTAATGGACTCTTGTGTTTTCCTGCAATAGAACAATTTGAAATGATGACAGCACATAGTGCATCCATTTTATATTAAGTGTTTGATTATGATATGTAACTCTCTCCAAATTCATTTCACTAAACAACCTAATTTCATCAGATACGTTATTACGGATACATTGTTGTTTCCTGTTGGGAAAAAATAATTTTTTTCTCCTGTCATATATCCTTTTTATACGGCCAGCTGATGTTTTATTGTAATTGAGTTATTAATGGTTTCACATTGAGATATACTATGGAGGGTAAAATTTGAGTAGGGATATTCCAATGTTTTGCTAAGATTGCCTACTTCCTTTCTATCTAAGAATTGTACAGTGGGTTGCCTACCTTCTGGTGGAGCCAAACTGTGATGGGAATGCCCAAAGTACCTACATACATGATTGCATATTATGTATATGATTTCTGTTGTTCATTCAAATCAGAGAAACAATAACAAATTAGATTGTGTTCAATTTAGATTAGTTTTTTTAAAGTGGCTACTTCTGGAAATTGAAAGTGTACATATTTTACTAAATATTTTGATGCATACAATATAACTTGATAGTCATGCATGCCTTTCCAAATCAGCTTTACTGACCATAAAAAATGCGGGCCCTTTTCAAGAATGTCCCCCAAAGCTAAAATATAATTTGCATAATGCCCCTGATCACCAATTTCTGTTTTCAAATCTTGTTGTCATGCTGACACTCCCATTAGCAGGAATATTTGCAGTAAACCCAGCTTTACAATGGGTTCAACTTAAGACGGATTTGGCATACAATCTGAGCTGTTTTGCATGCACCTTTAAAATTTTAAATTTAGCAGATTTTGTTTTCATTCACATAATATGTCATCAAGTACCTATGTTGCTTCATGCCTTTTTTCCAATGAAACACATTTTTAATATAGAGACATTTTCTTGCCAATAAACTTGATTCTTTGTCAGGAAATAATGCAGATTCAAGGTAGAATCAGTGGTGCCAACTCAATTGGGCCTGAGCTCCCTCAAAAATTCCTAGCGGGGGTGAGGAAAAAATGTGTCAGGCTTGTTAATTTTCCCAGGAGTGTCCAGTCATCAAGACGAGTTTTCAGGGGTCTAATGTTGATCATATGGCTCTTCTAAAATGCTATAAAAAAACTTTAAAACTCAGTATTTATAAAATTTCCCAGGGTAAGACCCTCGGTATGGGCCCCCGCAATATTTTTTATAACTCAGGACCCCTGAATAGAATTCACCTCACGATCCATCTTCTGGAATTACCTAATATCTGAAAGTGAGGGTCCACTGTATTTATGCATTAGGATTGAGCTCTACGAGAGATCTTTAAGGGTGTGCAAGTGATACAGCCTTTAAAGACAACTCACTGAGTATCAGTGCACTCAGTGCTGAAAGTGGGGAAAAAAATTTATGCAGTGCTCACCAAATTTTGCCAACAGCTGAGCATGTATTATACATCCGGCAGCGGTTGTAATTTCCAACTCCAACTCTTGTATTAGTTGTGCCACAAGATAACTCTGAACAAGTAAATAATCATTTCCCATTTTCCTTTCTGAAATCCATTGGAAAATTTACAGAAGGGCTGTTTTTTACAAATTTAAAAAGGTAATTTAACTGGTACGCTTACAACAAGTTTGGATTTTAAGGGGGTACGCCATACCAGTCCGTACTGGCCCAACTACAGCGCTGAGTGCACTACCATATACCATACTCATTACCCTGCTTGATCCCAGATTTTTAATTGAAAGCTTTTCCAATAAGGCATTATGCCACAAGTTCATTACCAGTGTCATTTATAAGGAGAGTCTGTGAAACAGTACCCATACCTTAAGATATTATTGGTTAGCTGGATATAATATTTTTTATTGGGAATCAGAGAGCCCACACCCTGAATAGTAATTCAGTTAATCATTCACGGACTGACTATGACTCCAGTAGAAATATTTCTCTTTAATACTGTGAAGCAAGCCAAAATTTGGGAGATTCTCAAAAAAATTATTTTTTGTACCACCCTTTTGACCAATTACCCGCAGCAGGATCGTTGAAGAGATAAATTATTCCACTTTCAGTAAAAGGCAAAATTGTATGTATCATTTGTTCACTTCAAATGTCATATGCCAGAAAATTATGTTCTACAAGATGAGAATATTATTTACAGCAGAATTCCTGGCATAGACACATTAGAATGGAGTAAAAGGAGATGTTAACAGGGTGAGGTACAAAACCGAAGGTTTGCACATGCATGCAAAATACTCTAACATGCTTTGAGAGAAATTTTGTAATTTCATTTGTATCTCCTCTACCAAAAATACTGCATTGATCCAATGGGTTTGTGCAAAATAAAATTATCAGCACAGATGAAATCAGTTGTTTTCTTTATATATATCCACAATGTATAAAGAATCCTCAATTCATCAGCAGTTTCCGCTTGAAAGTTTTGAAACAGAGAAGAATATGACTGGTTAAGTGGTTTTATTTTCAGAAGATCATCAGATAAAGTATTAAACGAGAGTTGAAAAGATTTGTTGATAGTAAATTCATGTGTAAAGAGAAATTTTAGAACGATTTATTGATCATCCCATCTAGAATGTTATCACTTGGTTGGCTCACAATATAACTATATCTTAGTTCAAGTATGAAATAATTATGTACGAATACATTCCATCTTAATTTAAACACACAACCCAACTTTCATGGGAAAGGAAGATCTTAAAATACATTTTAAGCACCATTGCCATAAAATTAGTGTTCCAACTGCTCATACATGAAAACTCCTATGACATCAGCAAATAACAAAGCACAGGTATTTTATATAACAATATACTCAAACATTTCTGAAATGTCATTCAAGATAATTGTTAAGATCTTTAAAACAGCACTCCATGCATGACTCACTTTCACAAATATCATTAGATAAACTGCCTCTTGAAAATTGCAAGATGCCCTTAACTTTAAATTCAATATGTAATGGATGCATGAAGCCACCCCAATCCATGAACAGTTGATATGCTGTATTCAAAATCTCAAATGTCATTTCCATTGTTTTAATCAGAAAATATATAGGCTCTTCTTCCAATCCTGAGCTTCATAGAATCAGCCAAACCAAATCTACTACCAGCTCAGGCTTATTGAAGTTTAGAATGGTGTCACTACAGTGACTGGCACATTTCATGCTGTGTGCATAAATAGCTGACCACAGTATTTTTGGAATAAATAATGGTACATGTTGTGCGTATTTATGTGTGGGGGGATTTTACAATGCATGAAATTTGTTGTTATAGTTTCCTTATTTAAATGAACTATAAATGTCCTGAACTTGTTATGTGTTACAAGTTGTTTACTTTCGGTAGATATAGTATACATGTGTGTGTATTAATTTAAACTTTTTTATATTGGCGCACAGTTATCATCAACAACATGAAGACTCAAAAAAACATTCACCATTGCTATATTAGTAATTTCAAAATTTTAAAACTTTCCTTGCTTCCCATTAGCTTCAAATTTTACACTGCACAAGTGATAATGGTGGTACATGTTCCCTCAAGGTGTAATGTTTCAGATGCTACTCACAGGGTCTTGGCTAGCAGTGAGTAGGTATATATGTACATATATACTTGGACACATTAGTATGTATTTGATTTTGAAATGTTTGCCATCACATCCCATAGAAACTTTAAATGAGTAAGTCTAGCATAAAAATTTTTGCCAACAGGGATTTCATTTCATTCGCCATGAGATACTTTGAAGAAGTCACTTGAATTCTGTCACTAAATCATTTTTTACCGGAAATGCAGCCAGTTCTCCAAGATACTGGATTAAGATATTATACATCAATCACATAAACTCTTCATATTCAACTCTTGCCTTAAATAATTTTCTAACATACTTATGTTTGCTTTTTAACTTTCCAAGCTCCGATCTAAAAATAATTTCATTTCCAATAAACTTTATAAATGTAACAAATACTTTACATTAACCACAAACTATTTATAAACAAACAATAAAAATAACAGATGTGATCTTCCCCTCTGTCATTCTTTTTGCCCATGTTTCCCATCAGCAGCAATCTCTATATTTTGGCATACTTTGCAAAAACCATGTTTCATTGCGTCTTTTGACGAATAAAAGATGGTATCTTATCTAATAAAAGGGCTGCTGTAAATCTAATATACAACCATCTGGCCTTCAATCCAATATTGAATATTTTAGTTCCTTTAAAACTGATCTCCTGCATGCCCATAATTGAGGACTTTTCATTTGATCGAGCTCTCTCAACTTACAGGGGACATTATTGTTACTCATAATGGATTCATCTCCGTCGTACCAGAAAAATCTAGTATCCCCCAAGCATAACCAACCAATAGAGGTAGGCACAGGCCTATCCTGTGGTCTGGTTTTGGGTGGACTACTGTTTTTTCAAACATGTTTTTACAGTTAGTCTTCTTCTCCTATTCTGGTTCGATGATCTCACTCCACTCGTGACGAGGTTAGCCTACGGAAAGCGTTCCCAAATCTTCTCGGACAGCTCCCCTGCACCCCCTTCAGCTTTAGCACAGCCCCGCCAGGGTTTCCGCAGACGAGAGTCACCTCAGCCTTTCCCCCTTCCTCCACAGTGGCTGCCAGCAGCCTAACTGCCGATGGGGCGACCCCACCGACACATAACTCCAGTGGAGGGGAAGGGGGCCTTTCTCTCAGAGCAGCCCCCAGGGAGGCGGCCTGCGCCGTTCCCAGGTTGACCCCTGCAAGTAGAGTATACCCCTGATGTAATGTCCATCCTAGGCACTTGGCTGGAGATTTGCTATAAGAGGGGAGGGAGCTTGAGTGCTCTTGCAGGGGTTGCATATGTATTTATATTTTGTACTTAGAGAAAGCATTTGACAATGTGGATTGGAGCACAATGCTTGGAATCCTAAAGGAAATTGGGGTCCTTTATAATGACAGAAGAATCATCCACAGTTTATACAAAAACCAAGTAGCGGTGATAAAATCAGGGCCTAGCTGTGAAGAAGCAAGAATTAGGAAAGGAGTGCGACAAGGCTGTACATTGTCACCCGTAATTTTCAACGTTTACATTGAGAAAGCCATCAATGAAATCAAAGAAAAGGCATTAGGAGTGAATATCCATGGAGAAAAAATTAGCATGCTAAGATTTGCCGATGACATAGCCGTTATAGCAGAAACAGAGACAGATTTGAAAAATATTCTGGTTAATATGGGTAGGGTAATGGGTAAATATCAACTGAAAATAAGCACGAAGAAAACCAAGATCCTAGTATGCAGCAGAAGAGAAGAAGTCAAGACTAACATTACAATTGGGAAGCAAAAACTGATAGAGGTGGATGAATTCGGTTATTTGGGAAGCAATATAATTAGTGACGGGAGAAGTAAGAAAGAAATTATCAGCAGAATAGCCTAGGCGAAGAGAGCATTCCACCAAAAGAGAGACCTGCTTACAGTGGGAAACTTAAATATGGAAGTAAAGAAACAATTTATGAGAACCTACATTTGGAGTATGCTCCTATACGGAAGTGAGGCATGGACAATGACTGCAGCGGAGAAAGCAAGGATAGAGGCCTTGGAAATGTGGTGCTACAGAAGAATGATGAAAATCAAATGGATAGACCGAGTTGGTAACGAGGAAGTCCTAAGAAGAGTAGGAGAGAAGAGAAGCCTCATGAAAACCTTAACAGGAAGACGGAACAACCTTATAGGCCACATCTTGAGACATGATGGCCTGATGAAGACAATCGTCGAAGGACAAGTGAAAGGCAAGAACGGAAAAGGAAGACCTCGAACAAAATATGTGGAACAAGTAAAGAAAGATGTGAAAGAGAAAAAATACGTAGGTGTGAAAAGATTAGCTGATAGGAAAATTGAGTGGAGAGCTGCGTCAAACCAATCCTAGGATTGTTGACCAGTGATGATGATGATGAGTCAATTCAAATGTATTGAGAAATCAAAAATTTCATTAAAAAAGCTATATATCGATGGCTAAGTTCTAACAACACGTACCTCAAAAATAGCAACTTTTCAGGAGAGCAAAAAGACAATTACATTTTTGTACACAGAAATTAAAAACCAAAAGTTCATAAAACTGAAAAAGAAGCATTCATTTGCAAACAAAGGGTTGTTTTTAGCTAGTATTTTATTTATTTTTAATGTTATTACACCTTGCTCAAGATTCCTGTCTCAAACAGGCAGAATTTGAGATAGGTGTTGTTAGAACTTAACCATTGATATATTTCTTTTTCCAAATGATGAGAGTAAAACTCATTGTAATTTATTGACAAATATCATGAAAAGTGACTTGATAAAAAAATGGAGTGGCAAAGATTAGGATGATTCCCTTAAGCAACCCCTCTTGTAGAAACTAAAAAACTGGTAAAAATGCTTAATTGGAAGGTCGAGAAAAATTGTTGATAGAAACCTCTTCTCGCCTACATTGACCCAATTAGGGTACTTGCTGGGGGCGGATTCAGAATCAAATTTAGAGGGTATGGCACACCCTCCCGGGAGAGAGGGGCATTCTCCCGAGTGATTTTTTTTTAAATACCCATTTTTACGTATTCTTATCTTATGTTTGGGACTTGCATTTCAACATACATATCCTTTACAAGAATACAAAAACGAATTAAATAATAAAAATTTTAAAAAATTGACAAATTAGGGGGGGACACGACCCCCTTCTAAATCCACCACTGGCACTAGCAGTCTCGCTGGATACCCTTGCACAATACCACTGGCCAAGCTCAGGGGTGCAGCTAGGAATTAAGGCTAGGGGGGTTTTAGGCACAACTAATACTGGGGAGTTAGAGGGTATGGAATACCCGCCAGGGGAAGCAGAAGGTGTGGGGCCCTCCCCCAGAAAAATTTTAAGATGAATGGTTCAAAATGGTGAGTTTTATGGCCTTCTGAGGGATATTTTTATAATCCTTACATTATTCTATAAGCAATATTAATCTAATTAATTAAAATGGATTAAACTTAAAAATTTCTCTGAGCTCTGGGGGAGGGGGAGGTTTATCCCCCAAAACCCCCTCTTCGCTGCGCTAATGGCCAAGCTTACCTTTGAGGGAAAGCGACGGCGAAGGACCGCCGAGAGCCGGGACCGCCGCAGCCAGGAACATGTGCTCCAACGGGACCTTCCCCGCCGCATCCGAAACCCTCAGCCCATCAGCCCTCAGCCGGGAGAGGGCCCCGCAGGACCTCAGCAGCCTCGCGACCGCCCTTATCGTCCTCGTCGGGTCCTCGAGGCACATGGACCACTTCTCCATGCGCAGGGTGCGCAGTTCGCGGAAGTCCCGCGAGAGGGAGCGGAAGAACGAGATGGCGGCGGCGTCGTCGAGCGGTGGGGCATCTGGCGGCGGGTGCGACAAGTCGAGGTCGGAGAGCTTGGGGAAGGAGCGGAGGAAGGGGAGGAGGGAGGCGCCGCGAAGGGCGGATCGGCCGTTGAGCGAGACGGTGAGGCCGGAGAGGCGGAGGAAGGCGAGGGAAGGACAGGGCAGCGGTGGCAGGGAGGAGAGCAGCGCCACCACGGGGTCGTCGCGTCGCCCCAAGCGGGAAAGCCGACCGTCGTGGACGCTTACCTCGATGCGGGCGTTGGCCAGTGCCAGGTCACGGATCGAGGTGGACGAGAGGAAAGAGACCAGCGCAGAGAGCGAAGCCTCCTCCTGGAAATTAAGCATGGTATAAATAAAGTTTAAAGCACTCTGTTCCAAAGGCGAGCCCAAGATCAAAACTAGAGGGGGGGAAGCCTTGGTCGTTCAAGCTATAACACAGAAAAGGTTAAGGAAACTAAAATTTCTAGAAAATTATAACAGCGCTTTATTAGATTTCAAAATTGTTTGCTCAAAAATAAAATATTTTTATTTTGATTACATGTTTTATACTCATATCACGTTACTTGGATTTAAAGAAATTTTTTCAAAAATTTCGTTTTCAACTACAATACACTCCCGATTATCCGGGCTAATGTTGGGGAGAGACGGCACGAATAATCGCAAAACTCGGATAACCCAAACTTTCGATTTAATGTCTTGTAATGTTCATAATTTACATAAAAAAAACAATAAACAAACAATATATATTTTTTATGCCGTTACTCTCTTATTCTAGAGTGCTTCCCCTACTCATTGAGAGGTTTCTTCACCAGTTCGCGATCTTTTTAGCGGTAATAACATGGTTGTACTCGTATTATTAATGCTCCATGTAAGGCCTGGTTTTGAAAACCACACATCCGTGGCTGTGTGATCACTGATACAGTAAAGTGGTTTGCACGAATGCTTCAAAACCACTGCTCAACGTCGGAAACGACACTGTCAGGCACCATGCCACGTATTTGCGTCTCGCAGAAGTTGCCCGGGTTACAACTGCTGCGGGACGTGTATCCGTGATCACAGAGCGCGGTCGCGCAGGAACACGGCGGAATGCAGCTAGCGCGCGATCGCTTCCGTTTTACGAATGGGAATGGGAACGGAAAAAATAAGCCTGGTGTATCCTAGTATTATTGAAGTAATTCCGATGATTTTGCGTCCGATTTTATTAAAAAAAAAATAAAGATCGCGGAAATATTGAGCGAGAGTGAAAACATACAAGGATTATCCGCAACACGGATATACCGCAGCCGGATAGTCGGGAGTCTGCTGTTCATTTACTTTTGCTTCTGGGGGGGGGGGGGGCCGCTGCCCCCCCGCTGGGTACGCCCATGCTCGTTCCGATAACTATCTCACATCTCAGATGGAATTTTATTCTGGGGAGATGACAACCTTTCCCAAAATATTTTTTCTTTCAAAAGCAGGCCATTAAGGCAATGCTTCACCTCCCTCTTCGTACCCTGGCAGATCTTTATTCAAGAACCATACCATCCTCACACTTCCCTCCCTTTACGTACTTTAATTGTGCCTTATTTGTCAAACAAAACCCCCAAATATTCTCCACTCACCATGATGTGCACCCTTACCACACACGAAATAGTACTGACGGCACGTCTAGCGTTGTACCGATTTTGACGAATAAACTATCATTTGACTCTCAATGTATATTGAGGTATTGTAGGCTAAACCCATAAATTACAAGAAGCTTTCCTATTCGGACTAGAAATTAGGCGTTACGCTTGTGTGTCATCCTTAGTCATCTGGTTCCCGCATTGCACGCGTGTAATGCAGAGTAGTACATCGCAGAGGACTTTCAAATGCAGTGGATTCCGGTTATTCGGGCCTATGAATATAAGGGCAGCCACATAATGGTGGCAAGTCTACGAGAAAATATGCCAATGTGGAATTGTAATCATTTCCTAGCCGTTATTGGGACAAAAACCCGATGAAACGGATCACATATTGATGGTGTTTGCCAAATGCTTGTATAATCTGAGCAATTCATGTTTCTTAACTGCCACCAGAAGAAATTACTTTTTGCATACATATTAACGAGAAATTAAAAAAGATTAGGAATTCACACTATTTTCATGCCGTTAATTATTTTCACCAAAAAATGTGTATTTGCATAGGAATGATATAATAAGAAAATATTGGTTTGATACAGCGACTACCTCTATCCTATTTCCATTAACTATTTCTAGGAAGTCTATACGTTTTGCACGATGAGAAACGATTTTTTCTATAGTTTAAATACGTACCTATACGTTATGTATATGAGACCTTTGTAAATTATTTGATACACTCTCGAATGACGGTTAAAAAATTGAATTAATTAAATGAACTCATCCATTTGGCAAGGAACGTTTTATAGCCTAAATCGCAAACGCGTAACAAAGAGGTACCTCTCATTCGTAGCGGAGAGATTTTAGTATGGAAGGATTTAAGTAATAAAAGTACGTAAAATATGCAATATTTTTTTAAAATTAGAAACTGATTTTGTACATTTTCCCTCTCCATTGAACATATCCTGAGAATGTAATCTCTTTCAGTATGCACCTTAGAATTGCTTAAAATTCACACTCAAATGTGTCGACCCTAGGAAAATTGCGCACTACATTTAATATACTCTCAGACTTTAACAGAAATGTTTATATTTTAATATTTTCTCAGTTATTTATTTAAAGAGATGTAATTAATACATTTCAAATTTCAAATAATTTTCTTTGCTGAATTTCAATGACCCATTACGATTATTTATGGATTTATTTATGTTTTCAAGTGAAATTTATATTAACCACTTATAATCATAGTGAATTTTTGGAGCTCAAATAGTGATTGACAGGCGGTTAACAGGCGAGCGATTGCAAGTTTTTTTGCCCCATAAACTTCTCCAATTTGCACAGTTTGATATTTTATTAATAGTGAATTTCGTAATTGTATACTTTCCTATTGAAAATGTATATTTTTTACGGCAAATATTCATTTACCTGTAATTGTATATATGTGCAATGAAGCTAACGAGGGGTTAGGTGGAAGAGGGGACCTTTTAGTCTCCAACCTCGCCCGAATAGACACACCTATCAATAAACCGACTTTGACTCAAGACTGGTTTTGGATCTCACCTCAATGCGGAAGGTCCATCCTTCGAGAGCAAGCAGCCTGAGCGATGAGTTTCTGGCGAGGGCGTGGCAGAGCAGCTGCGTGGCGGCATCGTCCAGGGTGAGCCTCGGGGAGGAGAGATCGAGCAGCTGCAGCCTGGACCCGCCGCCTTCTCCGAGGGCCGCCACCAGAGGCAGCACCTCCTCCCTACGCGACGCCCCCTCCACCCGCAGCGAATCTAAGCCGCCAGTCTCGCCGGCTGTTGTCCCACCGCCGATCCTCAGCGTCTCCCCCAGACACAGGGCCTCCTCTGCTCCCAGCTGGCACCGGGAGACGTTCAAAGTCCTCAGGCGGCTCGTCGGTTCCCTGGCGGCCACGAAGATGGCGTGGAAGCCGGAGGAGGCCGCGTGCAGGACGGGGTCTGGACAAGAGGGTGGCCCCCAGGGTGCCGGGCCCCTGTCCCGACCCTCGGAGGGTAAAGTGTCAGCCCTTGGGAGGAGCCCACCTCTTGGTAGACTGAAATACCTGTGGGGGGAGGAGAGATTTTTATAAATACAGTAAAACTCGCTAATAACGAATTTCACGTGACCATCGTTCTATTATCTTATAAACGGGATTTCGTTATACCCATATTGAAGGATTTTGCCGTGAACACCACAGGGTTGGCGGCTATAATTCTGTAAATTGTCTTAACTTAAGCAACAGATCCGTAGCAATTAACTACCGTACCACAATTTCTATCAAATGGCTGTAAAGGGAAGTATTTTAAGGTCAACGATAGAGCTATATGGTGATGACCACACGTAAGAACAACAACAACAAGATTATATGGTAAGGAACAGTTAAGTAGCAAAGATGGCCATAATTTCTTTATGAAAGAGGAAATACTTCCCGAAGGTACTTAAGAATATTTTGCGATGGAGAGGATTTCGTATCTTCCGAACTTGTTTCATGTGAGGAAATTAACTTTGGCGATCATAGGAAAGGCCAAGGGACCGGAAACTCACATTGTTATAGGCGGGATTTGCGTGATCGTTATAAAAGAGTTTTACTCTATCTGGTCCAATATGGGCTCAACCAGTCTCTCGAATACATGGGTCAAAATGACCCATCCAGTCCTCTAAGAATAAAGCCAAGGGGAGTGCTAAGAATAGTTCCAAATTCATCCCATACAAGATTTATTTCCGCTGGCTCTTCGGTCGCATTTTAATCCAATTTCAAAAATGTCCGCGGCGCGGTAAGGATATATACCTATATATACACACCAAAGGACAAAATTGGCAACCAAAAAATATCATCAGCCACTCGCGAGACAAGCGCGGATCATCTGGTCCAACGCGGCGTAGTGACGAATCGCTAAGTGGCCATTCGGCACTCCAGATGGTATTTTACCTGGATGCGGAGGGTCCGCCTCTCGGAGAGTGTCCAGCAGGTCTCCTGTCGAGCGTGCCGGGCCGGTCATCCGAGCAGAGAGAGTCGGGAACGTCCCGCTTGGAGCCCCGGGAGCCGCGGATGTCGAGCGCGGCGAGAGGCCGGGCCGTGATGAGCGCGGCTAGAGAGCGGAGGGCGTCTGGGCCGCAGCGGAGGTGCGGCAGGTGAAGCGCAGAGAGCGCGGGAGGGGCGCGGAGCACGGCCTGACACAGCCGGGACACCTGGGACGCGCCTGGGTTGATGTCCAGTGAGATGCGCTGCAGCCAAGGGCAGGCGCCGGATTCCAGCGCAGCACAGATGGAGTCCACCAGCGAGTCGAACCTAAATGAAGACGATTTTGTCATCAAAAACACTTGAAGGAAACCCTGGACTGGCTCGCGAGATTATATACGAGGGTTTTTCACCGGCTTGGAGGGTCCGATTGGTAATTTTTTTTATTATGTTGGTATTCATGCGCCTGAAGTATGATTGAAATTTCAGCTATACTCGTCGTTGTTTTCCGTCTGTGACAGCCGCTAAGGTTAGACTCTTCCAAGATAAAATATAAACTACAAATGTTAATTTCCACGCTTCAATGTAAAACTCCACTACCAATCATGGTTTCGACATTCTGTCACTTTCAGCGCACAGATAGAATGTGGAAACCTTGGTCTGTAGTGGAATTTTTTATAAAAATGTGGAAATTACCATTTGCAGTTTATATTTTATCATGAGTAAATTGAATTTCCACCAAGTGAAGCCTGAAACGATGAAACGAATGAAGTCCGATGGAGTCCGCGAGGGCATCGAACCTGTATGCAAACAATTTTGGTATCAAAAACACGTATGCGAAACCTTGGGCGGGCTCGCGGAGATATTCTCTTTTTTGCCACGCTCATAATAAAACCGTAAGGTTAAATGGCCGCATCCGTATCCCGCACATTTTATGACCGTTATAAAGGGTCGAAAATATGTCCACTAATCCTTACGTCAGTATTCCTTAAATGACCAGTAGCTAGGAAGTTATTCAGAGCGGGTGTGGGGGCTGTGCGTGAGATATTCCTGCTAAGTGAAATGCATGCTAGGTGTATGACACAGTGCAAACTTGTGATTTTATGGTATAGCTGTTCTACTCATTCAAACTTTACTGAAACTTGAAAAAGAATTTTAGTTTGGTCAGACGTCTATTATTATATGCCACGAATAACTAAGAACTTTTTTCACCGCGAATCAAGATGCTCTCCGCATATAAGTACCAGAAATATATTTCTTTCTCCAACGATATTAACTTTAATTCCTCCAAATACTGTCTTAAAAGGAACCTCAAGCAATCGATGGTATGCCTTCATTTCTGAATTAATCATGTAGTGAGCGTAATTTTTCCAAACTAGAGCAACTTATAATTACTTATTCATTTTTTTGGGTTATTCCTAATTCATGTATAATCTTGTGTATTTGAAAGACAGACTATTGTCCGTAAATAAATGTAATACGAGCGTGCTGCGCCCGCCCCCAGCGGGCTTACCCCGCTCGTTTCAATGCAGGTCCACAGAGGGATAGGCGCGTTTCTAAGTTTAAAATGTAGAAAAAAAGGCAGGGTCTTATGTACAAATTTAATTGGAATGTCCATGTACCAATTGAGGTCAGAGGACCTCTTTCAACACAACATTGGAAGTAATTACACTATCCTCTGTTAAACGCACATGATGACTCATACTTACGTATCAACAGGAGGCTTGAATTCGGAATCAGCCGCATTTTGATAAAAGTTATTTAAAGAATGCGAGATATTGTTGCAAATGAACAAATGTATCAGTTTGTGCGCCGTTAACGTCAGGAATATTTACCGGTTTTTGTTTTTTTTCGCTTTTTTTTAATTATTTAAAAACCAATTTTAGGAAACAATAGCAATATTTAGGAAGTAAGATATGCCGTCGCATGTTCTCTGATAAATTCTGTGCATTTTGGTACCTCATTTGTAGAGTTTGGTTGCGTATAAGCTGAGAAAAAGGTATCTATACAGTAGAAATAATATAGAAGACTTTTTACAAGACTTCCCTGACCGGCATGAGCCCTGATCGAGACCAACCGAAATCCAAATTCACTGAGGAAGTATTTTTTATGTTACCTTTCGTGTGGGCCATCGTCCAAGCACGTGATCACCAGCTCCAGAGACCTCAGCTTGGGCTTCCTGAGCGCCGCTCCCACGTAGGATGCCAACCTCGCCACTCCAGCTCCGGAGAACTCGTGTCCCAGCAAAGAGGACAGTCGGACGGATCTCACGGCTTCGGAGGCGGAGAGCGCGGCGAAGAATGTGTCCAGCGCGATGGCCAGGGCCCCCTCTCCCTCCCACTGGAACACCAGCTCCAGGGCTTCCAGTTGGCACGCCGTGCTGCCCAACACGAGCGCCCAGCCTTGGAGCTCCGCCACGGAGGAGTGGACGACGGCGGCCGCAGAAGAACCGCCAACGCCCATAAGGCTCCAGGCCGCGGCGATGTTCTCCTCCGTGGGGTCTCCGCAGCACTCCAGCAGTGAGAAAACAGTCCTGAGGTGGACGATACATATTTTAGTTTTTGATTGATACTTTGTAGAGATTAGGGATAGGATCTGGGATGGATTCATCTTCAAATTTGCGGGGGCAGTGGCGGATCAATTGGGGGGGGGCTATATAGGTGGCTATAAGGGGGCTATATAGGTGGGCTAAGGCCCCCCTTGTACATCCAATATACTCTAGATAGAATGGCAATTATTGTTCCGAACCACAATACTTCTGGGTGTTTATCCCATACTTAGTCCCCTCTTGTCCCTATCCTGGATCCGTTACTGGGGGGGTCATGTCCTGGATCAGGGGAGTATGGAATCCCCCCAGGAGAGATGGACGCTGAAATTGTTATTAAAATACGAATTTTTTAAACGCAATATAGTGCTTAAAATTTCATTTTTATTCTTAACAACAGATGAAGTGGAACAATTTTAGACATTAAAGGATACAAAAACTATTAAACTCGTAAAAACAAACATTTTTGATAATATTTGTGGGGAGGTCATGGCCCCTGTAACCTCCCCAACCCAAAATCCGCCACTGAGTAGGATTTATGAAAGTATCGTAGGATTTATATTCTCCATAGGAAAATCTTGAACTTCCGTAGGAACATTAAATTATGGTTTCGCTAATGGTAGGTTTCGTCACCCTAATGGACGGCGAGGGATTCTCCCATTCCACTCCTCCACCCCTATCCTGGAGGTATCGTAGGGCTCACATGGCGGTGATGGTTCCTTACTTTTTTCCTTCTTCGCCAAATCCCTCCCGAGGATGGCTGGGAGAATAAGTTAAATTAATTGGTTCCCGGTTGTACCCTATAAGGACCCACCCGGGGTCCTCATCCACTGATCTGTAGTAGGTCGAATTGTGTCTTATGATGCTACCAACGATTTATCTCAGAGCTTCAACCACAAAAGTGAACCAAAGAAAAGTTAAGAAAAATAACAAACTTTGACTTCTACATCTTATTTTAATCATCGACTTGTTTCGATACACTAGTTATAGTCCTAACTCAAACTAAAATTCTTTAAGGTAAAGGCCTCAAGAATTCAGTGAAAAATAGAACAGTTTTCTAAAAATTTTCTGTTACCTGGTCCTGTGTTTGGACATTCGTAAAAGTACATCTTTAGGATGTACATCTGAAGACAAAGTACGTCTTTAGGATGTACATCTGAAGACAAAGTACGTCTTTAGGATGTACATCTGAAGACAAAGTACATCCGCACATTGACGTACATCTTTGGAGAAATTAACTATATTATTACTTTGTTAGAGATACGTAAAAACTCTGTTGATAAATTATAAAAGAAATCAGCTGATAAGCCAAGAGTGGGTTAGCAGAGCCATAACGTTAAGTTAATGAAATAGTGTGCATTTATGTTACACTACGACATTATAAAAATATTGATAACACGTGACATTTATTTCAATGTTACACACTTGGTATAAATCATTTATTTGCTCCATTAAGAATGAATTAATAAGAAAACGTCTATCGACCATCCATCCATACCTGGGTGAGAGGTCCAGGGGGCATAGCAGGCGCAGGGCCAGGTGGGCGTGCGGCCCCAGGAGGCCTAAGAGCAGTCTTAGGACGGGTGAGTGGACGGCTTCCGGGAGGGCCTCGAGCTCCCTCCTGAGGACGGCGCCGTCGTGGGCCATGGATGCCAGGTGGACGGCGGCCAGCCACTCCGCCACCGACGTGTGCAGCGCCCCGAAGTGGACTCCGATGCCCGCCCCGCCCCCCGCACGCGAGAAGGTCAGTCCCCGGGAGAAGATGCCCGCCTCGGCAGCCTCCAGACCCCTCCGAGAAGACCTCAGCTCCGACTCGGCGTACACGTACCTTCAATGGATTATCATCGTGATTTGGAGAACTTATTCCACGGGCGAAGAGGAAGCACCCTGCTCCCTCTAACGGTCTTATTTTTACTATATTGATAATGACGATGGTGACGCATTACTCATTAAAAAGTCATGCCGTTATCTTAAAATTTCTGGGCATGCAAAGGGTTTAGACATAGCCTTACTGCCAACATTTTCCTACGTCTCAAGCATTATAAAATGTCATCGCAGGAAATACAAAAGTAGATACAATTTTCAAATTTTGGATTTAAAAAAATGATGGAAAGTTACCTATATGCATTGAAAAATTATGATGATCGTATATAGGTTTCTATCAATTTGTCAAATAACAGAGAACAAAAGTACACATTTTCTCATCACATAAAGGGTTCAAAAAAATTGTCACCATTTTCTTTTATCCCAGACAAGAATATTTCACTCAGAAAATGCAAAGCTATACTTTTCAAATTTGAGGTCCAGGAAAGTGTTGAAAAATATCTTCTCTTTCTTCATTGAAAATCTCAAGGTTATAGCGTAGGTTTCTAAGAAATAATTTTGTAAGGTATGAAAAAATATTTAATATCCTGTATTGATTTTTGCTTTGGGTACGTCGTGAGAATTCAACCAAACCATCAGAAAACAACCAGATGAACCACTCAGAGCGCGGGTTCACCTGTTTGTTCTCTGACGGCTTAAAATGAGTACTGTGATTGTTGAGGATTTAACTGAAGATGAAGTATAGAGGGTTCCCACTGTGTGGAAATTAAAAAATTCCCCGAGATTTCCTGGTTTTTATAATTCGGTTCGCTAAAAACTGATACTTCCAGGACTTTCGCCATATTCCACGAGTTTTACCGAAAGACCAAATTTACCCCAAAATTCCGGGGTTTCCCGGTTTTCTAAGCTTGCTGACACCCAATGTATTATTTTGAGACTAGGATAGTTTAACAGAGTTTGTTTTTAATATTGAAAAAAGGCTGTTGCACTTTTCCACAATCATCTAATGCGTTTATTACCCATTCGCCTCATAATTTTCCATGGAAATTTCGGACCTAGATACCATTTCAATTTTTTTAAAGTTTTCATTTACCTACCTAATATTTTATGCAACATAATATTTTATTGTATAATTCATAGTTTTAGTTGTAATAGGATAATTGTAATCATTTTAGTACATTATATTATTTTCAGGATAATATTTATTCATTAGTCATAACAAATTTCAAATCTAACGATAATCACTCTACCGGCAGTTTTCTGTCTCTTTACCTTAAAGAAAATTGCATCAAGCCGGCGAATCGCCGGCTATTTACCCGAATGGGTTAATATATGGAACAGCAAAGTCAGTTTTATCATTAACAACATTAAAACGTTCTGAGGAATGAGTGGAAATTTGAACATACCTATTCTCCTTCAAGGCTGTCAGGGAAACCCTTCCAGCTTCCTCCAAGAGCTTCTGTCCCTCCTCGGCTATGAAGGCCTCCTCGAGCTCCTCTCCCCCGGGCTGTGCCCTCAGTCCCCGCTTCACCAGGGCCGTGAGCAGCAGCCGCAGAGCGTGGTGGGGAGGCGTTTCCGCCGGGGGCAGCCTGCCCCCCGCCTCCTCGTGCAGCGAGGCGAGGAGGAGCCAGCCGGCAGGGGTGGCAGTCGACAGGCGCCGAAGAACCGGAGATGTATCCGCCACCGCGTCCAGGAAGGCCGTCGCCGCGTCACCACCGTTCTCCGGACCTGCCGTTATGGAAGCCGCAGCATTGAGTAGAGATTACGTTGAAAAATAGTGTTATGTAGCTAAAAGATTGGAGAATAACATGGTATATGCTCAATAAAACAACCCCTGTTTCTGAAAAAAATATGTTTCATTACTCATTGAACTCCCCTCGTAATAGAGTAGTTTCCTTCATCAAAGAAAACGAAAGCCATTGATTGCCCAATTCGTTACCCACCATTACTATATTCATAATATACAAATTATTTGGTTTTAGAAATCCCAGTTTAGACGAATATTAATTATCAATTTCAAACTCACTTGAAAAAGCCCAGATTGGCGTCCATGCGATGCCACTCCACGTGACGTCACAGGGACCTTGTTTCTATACGAGTAGATGAGAGTTTTAAATCGTCTGAGATTACCTATGTATGCATGAGGCACAGAGCTCAGGGAACATCTCTTAATAATCACCTATTAAAATTGCCTATGGTCGGAAAGTTACCTTATTTTAATAGGGTATTAATAATCCTTATTTAAGCCAAGCACTACCTACCAGCAGGATACTCTGCTACCTGCTAGCAGTCTGCATCGTATCAACGCTCAAAGCCTCGCCCCAAGGTCACCTCAAACGGTGACAGCGAGAACCAGAATGACGTCACACGGGGGTTTCCCAGCATTCATACTAAGCCGTCGCGTTTTCGCGCGCTTTAAAATTTTCATTTAATCGCGAAAAATAGATGTCGTCATTAAAAAATCTAAAAGCGTGAAATAAGTACTCCAGGAGTAATCATCTTTCGATTTAGGCAAAAAATAATAGGAAACCACCCTATTATTGCGAATTTCTGTACCAATCTTTTCCAAGGGCTATCTAATTTTCATCATAAAAGTCATCATAAGCCAAAGTTCCGAAGACTAGCTTGACATAGCTCTTCCCTCTCCTTTATGCTAACTTTTTCATACTGATATATTTCTTCACTTTTACATCCCTAATTATTTTCCTATGTAACTCATTCGGGGCCACCCTTTGCCTATCTTTCCGATCACTTGTCCTCTGTCTTCATCAGCCCATTATGTTTCATGATATGACCCTAATCTTTATAATATTATAATAATATTTCGATTTAGGCAATAAAAAATAATAGGAAACCACCCTACTTAATAGTAATCTGTCCACGTACATGGTCTGAGCTCCGGACACCTTCTTCCGGCGAAGTGCGCGGCTGCCAGTGTGGACAGGTGTGATGGGTCCGGCCCTCTGAGCAGCACCCTCCTCTGCGCCCTGACTGAAGGCGGCGTTGATGTGGCCAGCAACAGAAGGCGACTCTCTGGTAGCAGCCGGCCTTCGAGCAGATCCGTGGCGTCGGACAGCGCCCCGCCCTCGTCCTCGCCGCCCGGGAAGTTCTCGTCCAGACCATCGAGGACGAAGAGCAGGGAGTCCCTGAGGGAGGGCAGGGCCCTCCACAGGGCCGGGAAGGCGTGCCGACCGAGGGCCGCCTTTGGAAGCAGCCTGCGCCGGAGGAAATGAGACAGCGAGGGTAGACCACGCATCTCGCGCAGCGGGAGCAGGAGGGCCAGGGAGACGCCGGGTAGCGGGGCGGAAGACGTGGGCCCCCCGCCGGAGGCGCCGTCGGGTGACTGGGTGGCCCAGGCGTGGAGCAGGCGGAGGGCCAGGGTGGTCTTGCCGCTGCCGGGGGCCCCCTCGACCACCACCCGTCTAGGGGCCTCGTGGACGATTCCATCGCTGGTCTGCGAGTGAGAGAATGGGGTTAGTGCCCGGCTAATCAAAATCGTGTGCTTCTAATAGAGCGCCTGAAGTCTCTCTAGGGATAATTCGGAGCGCCTCACAATGACCTGAAATTGAAAAAGCTCGCTAAAACATTAAAAATGATTTTTTTAGCACAGAGTTGAAACTCTGGTCATAGTGTTTTTTTAACTGCCGCGTAAATGGCGGAGAAAGTTATAATATGCAAAAATTGCCATGAGGAAAAAAAATTCCCTGGACCGGGAATCGAACCACGGACCGCTACGCAAACCTGTACGCTGCTCATGTCCCTGAAATGCCATGAAAATTTTACTAAGGCTTATGGTATTAAATATCACCCCCTTACGGTCCATAAATTCAATTCGGAGAGCCAAAGGTCCGTTGATCGATTACCGGTCTTAAGGATTTTTTTATCATAGAAATTAATTTGAATTCACCTCATTTCATGCGGTAGGTTTGAAATACACCACATTTACTGTCAAGCGCACCGTTATGCGCTGGTAATGAGCTCACTTTTCAATAGTAGCCTCTTTGAAGCCCATATTCCCTCGCGTTGCCATCCTTGATGGACCACGAGGAACAAACATCTAAGTAGTACCCTTAAACCTTTGTGAAATTTTCATTGGGGTTTAAAGAATCTGGATAGCGCAGTTGTTTGGATTTTGGTTATTATCAATTTATAAGTGCATGTCGAGACGCAAACGGTTTTTCATTGGCCATTTTTTTACACATATCAGAAAACAAAATTAAACAATAAGCATATTGATTCGATTATTACCTCTGACACAAAATAACTAGAAGCCTTTAGCGTATACAACGACAGTTTCATACCTCCAGCGTGACTTGAGACGGAGGAAATTTATCACCCACCGTGGTTTAACTTTATACCTAAAGACTTAATGTTGATCTTAGCTCAATATTATTTTCAAAGCGATAATTAAAAATACCAATCAGGGAACGCGTAGGATAAGCGTAGCAGCTGGCGGTAACATCTCACATAGGTATGTAACTGCAAGTAAGTTGCAAAATATAATTCAGTGATGACGTACTCTTTTACATAGAAATTTAAGGGGTTGGGTAAAGGAGTTGTGAGTGAGTAAGTCAATGCGCGAAGTATAACAAAAGTAGACGAAAAAACAGAAGACTAAACACACACAGAAGTACTAGCTCACTTACCTCGCAGATTTTCCCAGGGAAGGAATCACCGCGTATGTCTCAAGCGCGCACTTACTAATGCTTGTGAAATTTGAAACGTAAGTTAAAATCGTAGGCTTTCGCAGCTATATTCATGAGTATCGGAGGCCTTCGGGAGCAGTTGCATATTGCGCTTTGTGAAGCGAGCTTTCGTGGCCTTTACAGGAGGCATCGTTAAGCGATGAAGGAAATGTAATTCACCGAGGACGAACTCTTTACGTGGCAATTTACGGGCTTGAGTGTGAGGGAGCAAAGAAGGTAATGCGCCAAATTCAACGAATGTAGACTGGAAAACAGAAGAGAAATGACACATGTAAGTACCAGCTCATGCCTGATGATGCGTCCTGTAACGACCGCAACAGCTCGCTTCACAAAGCGTATCACGCAGCTGCTCCAGAAAGGCTCCGAATAACAAAGCTTGTGAAATATTACCGTAAGCCAGTGACCACACCCAAACCAATTATTTATTTATAATTGTATTCTATCGGTTACGTGCGCTTAGATGGAGCATTTTGATGATCATACCAGCCTCTCTACCCTCCCAACTTGGAGTCCCGTCTTCAATTCACGATAAGACCTTTTCTATTTCATTCCATCTAAAAATCTTCTCTCTCTTTCGTTCGCTAACGCAACATTCTTCTATCCAACAGTTTTCAACATTCCCTCCCCGTTCGGTTCTCGCTCCATCCATACCTTCTCTCTCCTCCCATCTAGAAGCTGCTTCTCCTCACCCACCATCTCCGGCACTTGGTCGTTCCACCTCCACTACGTCCACTTCACCTCATCCATTCTTCTTCAAACCCACGCCTCGAACGCTTCCAGTTTCTTATCATTCTCCTTCCTAAGTCTTCTCATATTTATGTCCTGAATAGCGCTACACTCCAGATCGGACACTCTACTAGCCTTTTCTTTAATCTCCTCCGTACACATAAATATGCTGAAAATACAAAAGAGAAAACCAGACATTATCACCCGCAGATTTTCTCAGGAGATCCAGCTTAACTCTCAAGCACGCACGCACCAAACCGGTAAATATTGTAGTTTACATGCCTATATGACGGACTATGAAGATGAAGACGTGAAAGACGTTTACGAGGATGTCGTGGAAGTAATAAAACATGCACGAGGGGAAGAGAATCTTACTATTTTTCCAGCCTTTATATCAACTCACCAACCTGTCTGTTTGTCTGTTTGTTTGTCTGTTTGTCTGGTACAAATCTTGTTACTCAAATTTGACTCACTTCCTGTGAAGCAAAAACGCTGAAATTTTGCACACTTCTTCATTTCCGATGACAATACATGAAAATATAACTTTTTCTCTCCAACCCCCCTTTAACCACCCCCCAGTCAACCTATAGCCCCCCAAAACATGTTTTTGATCTAAGAAGTTCCAAATGGTCGATTTTCGTGTTTTGCGACCACAGTAAAAGTTATCCACTTTAGGCATATCCACATAGTAGGCATTTAAAAGCATAGGGGTGGCATTTTGAAACATAGGGGGCTTACCATTCACTGAAAATTTAATAAATATAGTGACTTTTTTAATACGTCACTTTTGGTTTTTCGGGGTCACTGAGTTTTTTTGCTTTGTGTCATATATAAACGTTGCTCATCCCCTGTAATCTAAATATAAAGGCTGGTTTAAAAAAAAAATTTATAAGAGCTTATTATAGCTTGGAACGCTGTCATTGGAGAAGGCCAAGACGTAAGAATAACCGGAGAATATTGATTAGGCAAACGAAATGAAAGAGGAGAGATATTAATGGAATTGTGCACGGAATGCAGGCTAGTGGTAGCAAACACTTTATTAAAAAATCATATCCGAAGAAGATACACTTGGAAATTGCCATTAGACGTGAAAAGACATTAGATAGACTTTATATAGGCGAAGCAGAATTTTAGAAACCAGGTGAAAAACAGAAAAATCTACATCAGGGCAGATGTCGACCGCGACCATTATATAGTGATGATGAAATACCACCTAAACTTTAACAAAACTGAAGAGAACAGCGATGAATGTATGGAAGGTAGTACAAATGAAGGAGCCTCAATATCAGCAAGTATTTAAAAAAAGCAGTAGAGAGTAAAATGACAGAGGATGCTACCGCGAAAATAGGAAAAGAAAGCTGGAAATTAAAATAAATTAAACGTGGACTACAGGAGGTCGCAAAAAAGTTTTTGGGAGAAGAAAAACTGCCAAGAAAAATCAATGGAAAGCGGATGACGTCTTTAAACTTTTAAAATGAAGAATAAAGCACAAATATGTCAAAATCGAAGAAAAACATCTAATTTAGCAGAAAAAACGGACGAAATAAGTCGCAAAGCTAAAAAAAACTCGAGAAGCTGGATGTAGAATATCTGCAAAGATTTTCGCGACGAAATTGTGATTGCGCCTTCGTACATCAGATTGCGCAATGTCGTGCCCCGTGTAAAACTGCCTTAAGAAGAGCAGGATAGAGGAGAAGTGTTTTGAAAACCCTGGCAGAAGATGGAACAATATAATCGGTCACATCCTGAGATACGGCGAAGGATAGGCGGAAGGTAAGTGCGGTTGAGGTACGCCACAGATTAGATACAGCAGGTGATGAAGGATGTAAGAAAGATGAATTATGAAGGTGTTAAAAGATTAGCCGATAGCCGAGGGTTCAGTGAGGAGCTGCGTCAAACCGATGTTATGATTGATGATTGTCGATAATGATGATGAAATGCCTCTCGGTCAGTTACAACACACAACAGACACATTAAAACATTACAAGCAATATTTAACGCATGGCCGCACAAGAGCACAAACAGATTTTCAAATAGTTCGTATTCATCTTCATTTCAAAGTAACGAGTACCAGGAAAATCTTTGGTGCTTATATCACTGATTTATACTCGTTAAGTAGAAGACTTTAATAAAAACAACTAATTACATGCAACATTTCAATAGATGACAGAGTATAATAGAGAAAATGAGGTTACACTTTAGCTAGGCTCAAACGCAGGAGACATTATGCAAAATCAAAAGCCGTCATGACATTCAAATTCTGTGGTAGCTACTGCTATATGATGAACACTAGACTCCATTTGTTCTATAACTTATTAGTTTGGCATCCTAATCACACTTTATCCCAGCTCCCTTCCAATCACAGCCGAAATCCATTATAGCGCATCACAAAGGAAAATACGGAGAGCATTAAAACCTATAATATATTCCAATCTCCTGTCCTTTTGGACCCACTGGTTTCCAGGTATTCCGAAAACGGACGGCTTCGATTATCCTCATGGAGATGGCGGACTCTGTTGATTTACGTCCAAGGATAACAGTAGGCACACAATGAACGATACGCTATCTTACGAACCCAAATACGGAGAGTGACGTATGAATAATGGTGGAGAGTGAAGCCCGCCCGAACCATACTAGCCGGAGAAAAGGGTTATCGGTCTATATTCCAGCTCAGCACTCCGACTCTGAAAAGTTACAGGGGATAAATAACCTTGACACCGTTTTCAGTCGGGAAAGGAGGGCAAACATTACGTAAACTAGCGTAGTTACTCAACGTTTTGATTGCTCGTAAACGTATTTATATCAATTAACGGAATCAAAATAAGAACTATTTCATGAATGTAAATAAAAACTATTAATATGCAATTCGCGGATCAAACAACAAAGGAATATGACTTGCACTGTCGTGTATTTCTCTTTGAAATGGGTGGTGACGCACTGAATAATTAGAGTAATTAGTTAGAAAATATAAAGATCCGAATATTTTCGCTGTACTATTCGTCACCTTCTTCTCGAGTCAATTGCGGAGAATGTCTATGGCCCAAACCCTTTCGCGGTAGTTGATGACGACGACAAGGTAGTTGGTGCGCTCCCATTGTGGGGCCACAGCTTCTCAAAGTGAAGCGTGTGACGCCATCACCCACACCAACAAAAGGATTAAGGCCGCCGATCATTCACCGCAAGTAGCTAGATAAATAAGCGATGGATATGAAACGAAAATAATACGGATGTATTTTTTTAAACTACCACGAACGATAATAAAAATGAAACGGTTAGGGAGACCATTAATACATACATCTAAGAAATATAAATCAGAAAAGATGGCTGTGGCAGAGATGTGGATAAGGAGGCTATTTTTCGAAATGATTGTATAGTACCTTTGAGCTGTTTATCTTGACAACAGAGATCATGAGAAAGGCTTACCTTCCTCGTTTGATTTCGAATTGATTTCCAGCTGAGCCTAAGAATGAGGCAATTCACCTCGGCGATAACTCGATACTTCTTGAGGTATTGATAGAAGCATCATTGTCAACCGAAAATAAGACAGCTTAATACTTACAGGAATTAGAAAAAAGGGATGTAATGCACCATGGTGCCTCTTGCAATTACTTATATCAATGGGCTCCGTAGTATTTCTATCTTAAAATTGGTATGCTGCAATCCTACATTTTTCTCTTACCCATGCTATTTCCCTGAATTATCTGATGCTGTTCTTCATTTTGTTCTTCCCCCTCTTCATCTCCGTAGACAAGCTATTTTATTTCTCAATTCTATCACATCTCTTAACAACGGGAAACCTTCAAGTATTTGGAATTTGAGAACCAATATTAGCTACGAATTTTCATGGTGACTCTCTTAAAACATGGCGTCTATAATTTCGGAACAAATTAACTTCTGACGCTCACAGTCCCATTCTTATTCGATTTTCAACGTTTTCCTCTCTTTGAAACGACCCTAAATTGAAATTACCTCACAGAGACACGTGGATGCTTCAATCAATTTTGATCCAAAATATAATTTAAAAAGGCTTTGAAACTTACGAGACACAACTCCTGATGAACTGAAACACATCTTTATATTCGCATCACTTTTACTATTCGTATGCACTGTGAATATTTTGAAGATTAAAGAAAGAGTGTTAGCGGAAGAGCAATGTCAACAATGATATTCTGAATGATCATAATTAGTCAGCAATCCAAAGGTTGGTTTGATGCAGCTCTCCACTCCTTTCTCCAATATTAGCCTCTTCACATTTATGTATTCCTTCTCTTTAACAGGCCTAATAACTTGTCCCATGAAACTCATTCGATGCCGCCATTTGCTTTTCTTTAGACCCACTTGTTCTTCGACGATTGTCTTCATCGGGTCATAATGTCTCACAATGTAACCAAAGTTGTCCCGTCTTCTTCTTAGGGTTTCTAGAAGACTTCCTTTTTCTCCCACTCTTTTTAGCATTTCTCATTACTTTCTATTACGTGCTGGGGTGAACCATTTGTCTTCATCGTCCTTCAGTAGCGCCAAATTTCAAACGCTTCCACTTAAGACTTTTCTGCTGCTATCAATGTCCATGTCTCATTTTCATAAACAAATACGCTCCACACATAGCATCTGATGAATGTTTTGGATGTTTTGAAATGTTTTCTTCCCATTCAAAACTGTTTCAGATGAGTTAGGTTTAAGAAACTTTATAATATATCAACTTTCAGCTTAATGGGGAAGGCAAAAATTCATCAAAATCATTGTTGAGAATGAACTGATAATGAGAACACTAGATAACACTCATAATGAAGACCAATGAAAGGTTAGGAGCTTTACCATAATAACAAATGAAATACAAAGCACAAATCAGCTTGAGAACATCAAACAGAGCTTCTTTTATGGTAAATGATGCAATACATAGCATTTTAAGTTAAAGTGAGGACACCCACTGATATTTTGCTTTGAAAATCCTCAAACACAAAAATTCCAGCGTCTTCCTCAGCGGCAGTATGAGCGGTGCTATTAAATGGTATACCGACGGGATTTGTATCTGAAGAAATTCCCATTCGTTGAAGATTACCTGGATCAAGAATCGAACCAAAGACCCCTGGGTATGATTATAAATAATCCAGCGATCCTCAGTTCGAATCCCGATTCAGGAAATGTTTCCAACTCGCCGGTGGAAATGATCTTCGGCTGATTTTCCCAGGCGGATCAACATATCCTCATCACCTTCGACACTCCAAGCTTGAAGAAGTCCACTTTAATTCAAACTCCAGATCTGTGGTGCATTTGAAATGGTTGGGGTAAGTAAGTATCATACACGTGTGATAAGGAATTGGTATCCATTCATGTAACTTCATACAACACCGAATAAAAAAAAACCTGGTGAATCTTCGGAAAAAAAGAATCACTTACTGGAAGTAGTTACTCCGATATATTCACGACTTGAAGTCACACAGTACGAAATAATTTTCATAATAATTCCAAAATGCACATATGATGAAGAGGACTAACAGTAATCGAAGGAATCTTCTATTTTTAAGGCATATTATCTCCACGATAATTCGAAAAATGACACCATTTGCCACATCAAGAATTAATTCCAAAATTGAATTTTGAGGGTATGTAACTTGCCATTTTCATAGAAACGGTTGGGAATAAGCTGGCAACTAATGTGAAAAGCAATGAACTGAGATAGATAGTAATAAGCTGATGATGATGATAAATGACTTGCCACCTCACTCTAAGAAAACCAATTTAATTCAAACTTCAAATAAATTATGAATTATGAAATTTGTATTGGAAACAAGTCATAATTGAAAACACTCCTATTCTGATTTTTTTAGACCTTCTTGCAGTTCATTTGTAAGTCTATGGTGATTCCCCAGGAAATTGACGTAAATCTTAATGATTTCTTAAGGCTGTTAACACATGTTTATTGATTTATCGAGTAGTTTACCATTAACTTCTTTTATAAGTTGATTAAAATAATATTTTTGGCTTATATTATATAGCATATAAAACGATTTTTCGTGCCGACATATCTGTACATCATTAGCAAAAGTATAATTAAATAGCATTGAAATCGACGACACGTTAATGTCATAAATATATAAATATCTGCACTGAATCAGTTGAGATTTCCTTAAAACTCTTGTTCTATCATTTATTCCCTTTTTCTATAGGTTCATATAACACGGTGGACCCAATGCTATTGGTGAATTACAATGCAATTTAAAGCAGTTATTTCTCCTTTATGCCGTAGCAATTCAGCACACATGGCATCCCATCAACTCTTTAATTACATTCGTCATCCTTCATTCTATCCAACCGCCTCCTCCCTTATTCTCCACACACCTCCAAACCCTTCATTCCTGAAAATCCCAGCTAAACCTCAATCCCTCCCCTCAAATTCCCTTTCCCTTTAAACCCTTACATCCCACTATTCTCAGCAGTATCGCGCTCTCTCAGCGTAGCGATGCATCAGCACTCAACATACACACACATGCTCTGGCAGCTTGAACGATAAATATCGCGGGTCTGGACGTGAGAGATAAGGCTTAAGAGCGCTCAGCCAGGTCCGGATTGATTAATCGCACGTATTCTGCATTCAATGTCGTAAAAAAGGCAACTACGTGATCCGAAATTAACCCCTTTCCTACTCGGGAAAACAAGCGAACGGTAAATAACTTGGGGGGGCTTTTGAGGGAATAAAATACGAGGATAACCGCAGAGAGCAGAGAGTAACACAAGGCTCAGTGTTCGGTCCACTTTTATTTTTACACCCGCTCTTTCGACAGCCTACCCGAGCTCAATTCGTGTATTGGCTTCGGAGCATTTTTTCTCATGATATTAACGTCATTGCAGCCTTCTTCATTTTATTGTGTTGCCAATTTTCCGGTCGAAGTGCGAATTTTTTTTGCGACATTTTCAGCGCGCTACATGTGCCACCGTTAATTAGCACCGGACATCCGGAGTGGATGAGGGGATATCTCACCGTACAAATAACGAAATTTATGCCTAGCGGAGAATTTTGCGCTGTACCAAATATGATTACTCCGGGTCAAGAGAAAAATGCTCATCTCAGAGGAACATTCAGTGCACTAGATGATTTCCGTTCTTGAATGCCATCAATTATTACCATGGAGCTAGCGAACTAGGTTACTTCTATTTCAAATGTAGATAACTATGAGCGACCATCAATTAGAGGACTGGCTAGCTACTCTTCATACACGGAATTTCATTTCCCACTCCAAAATGATAATAATATGCCCCCAGTTTTCAAATATAAATTACGAAATATTGCTCACTTATTGATCTGACCAGGAAATGTAGTGCTAATCCAAATTAATCTTCATTAACTTATTAATGGGTATAAAAATAAATGGCAGCTTCATTGATATTGGTTTGCAAAGTTCCTGTCACACGTAAGGTGCGGTAATAAAACCTTTTTCCAAATGAGACTACTTTATGTTACAACTTTTTCATTACAAATCAGTCAGTCATTCAAACGCGAAATGATTTCATTAAACTTAATCCATAATTTTGTGCAAACTATTCAGTACTAAGTCATAAATTCAAGTATGTGTTATTAATTGAAAAAAATCCACCCCCTGATAGGTATAAATACTTTTTTATAATGCCTCAAATGCGTGCAAACAAATAGAATGACTCGCGATGTTTGTAGAAATTGAACCAGTTTGTCATATTAATTAATTGAGCTTAGCCATTAATAAATGTTGTGATTAAAAACGCACATTAACATTCCAAAGTCTGATATGATAATTGTCGACAGAAGTTTTCATTGCTCAAAAAATTACCCTGTGCCAACCACGCGAACAGCTTATCTTTCTCCGGTTAACTCTAGAATAAAGCATGGCTTATCAAGCTGGGGAGGCACGTATCGCTTTTACGTACAGAAAATTTGTATTATACAAAACAAATTATTGGTATGGTATGGTATTTGGGGAGGCGACCGACAGCTGAGGTCATTTGCGCCATGAGGGAAGGGTGTGGAAGGAAGGGTGGAGAGAAACCCGGCGTCGGCGTTAGCCCGCTCTTAACGAAAGGCGCCAAGGGGACCACGGCTTAACGTCCCATCCGACGGGCGGAGTGTTGCGCTTGAAATGTCCTCCACACAACATTCAAGCAGGGATCGGGCAGCCTCTGTAAATTCTCTGCCACTGCCGGGATTTGAACCCGAGCCCACCGGGTGGGAAGCCAACACTCTAGCCACCACACCAACCCGATCCCCCAAAACAAATTATTACGCATCATACTGGGAACAAGGACCCGAGATCCTTTGTTATCTCTACGCAAAAGTTTACATATATAAGTCTATGAAGTGCTATGTTTTAAGTGACTGATATTTCCCGATTAAATAGCCTGAAGAATACAAGGTTTCAACTTCAATTAAATGTCAGGGTAGGTGGTGCAGTTAGGCAGATTAGGTATTTCCTAGATAAAAAGGGAAAAGAAGGACCACATAATAATTTATGATAAAGTAAAATTTGCACTGAAGCCTGTAAAGTAACTTCGATCCCTTCTCTTATAACCCAAAATTACGCGGACTGAAAACAATGGGAATGGATTGACTATTAGATCTTTAGTCGCGTAAATAAACTGTAAATTATCTGTGTTTACAGAATAGTTTCAATAACAGCAATGATAATATAAAATAAAGTATTCTTATATCTCATATCTATGGATACGTCTATTGCATTTTTCCTGCCCAGTATAGTCACAATAAAATGACATTACTAGTTGTACCCACACATTAATAACTAGTCATAGTAGCTAGAAGTTTTCAAAGTACTGATATTTCGCGATTATTTAGCCTGAAGAACACAACGTTGCATCTTAGGCAGGTTAGGTATTTCCTGGAAAAAGGAGAAAAGAACGACCACACATAGATTGACGAAAAAGTAAAATTTCCACTCAAAATCGGCATACTAGTGATTCGCTCCCACCCCGCTGATAGGTTTTAACAGCTTCATACCCTTAATACTTTTATACTAATATATTTTATAGAACTTTTATACAAATTACAGTCATGCGGATTAAACGAAACAGTTGTAAATTGGATACGCGACTTTCTCAGAGATCGTAAACAAAAAGTAGTTCTTGACGGAATTAGCTCTGATGTTGTAAAAGTTACATCAGGTGTTCCACAAGGAAGCGTAATCGGCCCCCTTTTGTTCATTATATACATTAACGATCTCTGCTCCCGCATTAACAGTAAAATACGTTTATTTGCTGACGACGCTGTCATCTATCGCGAAATTAGTGATCACTCTGACTATGGAAATCTATCATCGGACTTAAACAACGTTCATTTGTGGAGTCAAGAGTGGGGACTCGAACTTAATCTGAGCAAATGCATGGCGGTACATTTTTTGCGGAATTCGTCCAACACTAACAATGTTTATGCAGTGGATGGTATTAACATAAAGGCAACAGACGAAGTGAAGTACCTGGGAGTTACGATAACCTCGAACCTCACGTGGGGAACACATATAATGAATATTTGCGGCATAGCCCTGAAGAAATTAGGATTCGTCAAGCGTATTGTGGGAAGATTTTCGGATGAGAAAGTAAAAGAAAGGTGCTATTTCGCTCTCGTCCGACCGCACCTTGAATATGCAGCGAGTGTATGGAATCCAGTGCAGAAAGACTGAACTGAATAAGATACAAAGGAAGGCTGCGCGTTTCGTCAAAAACCGCTACGGGCGTACAGACAGTGTTACCCAGATGTTAAGCGAATTAGGCTGGGAGCCGTTGGAGACTCGGAGGCTGCGCGCTAGGCTTAGATTGCTTGAACAATTAAGAATGGATATCTTTAAGAGCGACACAGAGAACATAATCTTAGAGCCACACTATATTTCCAGGTCCGACAGAAGCGATAAATTAAGAGAGATTTTTTGCCGAACGGATTGATATGGGAATTCGTTTTTCCCCCGAACAATAAAGGACTTTAATAAACGCTTGTCCCAACCTCGTTAGAGCACTTCTTTTTTTTTAATAGCTGTAAACGGCTGGTGTCCTAACACCCCCTGCCACACGCCTTTTAGGCGGCTTGCGGGGTATTATGTAGATGTAGATGTAGAATACATATTCGATCATAAACGGTGAAATATATCGGCAACGTCAACCGGTTGCTATATGGCTACTACTTTGATTCATGTTCAGTCTTATCGGCCAATTACAGGGGCAAAAAAAGGATAGTGAGGAGTGAATGAAGTAAGCATTGGAGAGGCAAAAACTTTCGAAATCGATAGAATCGAAATTGTGAGGAGAGATTATCGAAATTTGGAATATCAAATGCTCACATTCCAATTAAGGAATGGAGCGAGAAAGAAAAAAATCGGAATAATGACGCGACGGGTATGGATTGAGTTCAGCTTTAAAGTAACAGCTTCGAATAGAGGGGAAATAAGGAAAGATATCTCACAGCGGATTCAAGCAATTTTCTCCCGTCGAAGGGCGAATCTACTGTTGTTTAATCTAGGGATTACTCCACAAAATATCGAGCTTGATTGCAGCTGTAAGTTGTCGTTCAGAAAAAAACGGAAGGGACACTTATATTATTTTCATTAGAATGTAATTTTTTCATCATACACTTTCCTGTATAATTCATTAGCAATCTCTTCATGAATGAATACCGTTCCCTTGAAGATGGCTCGAAAAGTTGGCATAAAAACGTCTAAACATTCTTTGTAACTGAAGGTGAACAATTATATAAAGAAGATTTTTAAATTGATAATATTATGTAAGATTTGTTCTAGCGTTGAAATAGATATCATTTTGAAGAATTTTTGGGTAATTCATTTAGATAAATCTATCTGTAGCCTAAGGTCTAAAAGTAGCGGTAAGCGGAAAAACTAACGCTGGAGAAGTTCATCAGCATTTTTATGAAATATCTGAACTACACCGCAATTAAAAATGGATCACAGTTGCTCTACAAAAATCTCATAATAGTTTGAGATCAATGGAACAACACTTAACGGAACAAAAATTACCGAGCTCTTTATATATATTCATTTCAACTTTCTCTACCGAAATAAATACCACTAAATATATTCAAACATATATTTTCAACTAGTGGTCTCCAGCTTTATTTTTACATCATTTCCACATCGAAACAATAATAAAGGGCAAAAGTTATACATTTGATTTCTACGATTTTTTTTGATGCGTAAAAATTAAGTTGGTCGGATGCATCTAACGATTTTGATTTGCAAGGAAACCAGGCTGCCACCCTTATAAATTAGGGTGCCACAATGAGGGCACTAACTCGTTAATACGGCGAACTCTTGACTAAAAGTTATTTCAAATTATCTATCAGCGAGTTAATAAACGCTAACTATAATGACGTCAACATTTTATAGGAAGTGGCCGACAGCTTTCGAGATTTTTCAAAACTTTAAGGAGAGATAGAGTCACTTTAGTAATTCTATGCGAAAGGAATTCACTGGCACATTTCCACAGTGGTCTTAGCATCTACTATGGGTAGAGTTAAGATAACAATTTGACTGAACTTGCAGCAGTATTTAAGTGAGCCAGTGTGGAATTGCTCGGATTGTACAGATAGAAAGGGACCACTGCTGCGTAGAAATATAAGCATAGAAAACCTACGCCGAAAAAGAGCAGTAATACGGAAATATTCTTAACGCTAACATTTAATTGTGACAGGCGAATCTAGATTTTGAGAATTTCTTTTAACTGACAGACACAGAACCAATGCCACCTTATATTCAAAGCCTGAAACTTGATGATTTCACTAAATATTCTTAATGTTAGAATATTTTCGTAATCACTTGGATTACTATCCAGCAACATGCGTCTACGCTGCACGACATAGATCCTAAGAGCTCACGTCGGTGCAAAGCATTCAAGATTTTACAATATTGCTAATGGGCTATCGGAGGAAATAGATTATGACCCAGATGGATTCGTAAGGCATTCAAGATTTAACAATGTTACTAATGGAATTTCGAAGAAAAAAGATTACGGCCAGGGTACATTCGTATACATATATGATTTATTTTGCATTAGTACGCATTTTTTTCTTTTAAAATAGGAGTTTTATATTTAGAGAATGCTCTTATTTAAGGAATTGAGTTATGGAACCGTAGGTGAAAAAAGGCACCACGTCTTAACGGTCGAAAGAGTCGGATGCTCTTCGTGGAGTAAGGGAGTTACCCTCACAAGCCCACAACCCAACTCGAGAGGGAACCTCAACCCGAAACTCTGGTCGCCGATTTCACGGTGAACCATATAACATGTGGGGCGAGCTACAAGACGACGTAAATCAGGCCGGCCCTTATTTTTCAAAATTGAGAAAAGTTATGTTTTTCTGGTCTCAAAATGATCCAAATGAGGTTAGTACTCACGTGTTAAAATTAGGTCACTTTAAAATAACGTGAACCCGTGCCCCAATGGACCTAAGTACTGAGGACCCTCAATTGAGTATTTTTAGGGCAGAAAAAGTACTATCTAATCGTAAAACGTGAAAGTATATCTCTTAAGGACCGGATTTCTGTTTTTTTGATCTACCTATCTCTAAGCGATTACGAGATATTGTCCGTCGTAATGCGATCCACCCCTCAGGGTGCTACCCCGCACCGCAGTGCCACTGAGGTACAGCCCACACCACTTGCTAGAGACTTCTCCTCAACCCCCTTCCCGTTATTTTAAAGTAATCAAATTTGAACACGTGAAAAACAACGTCATTTGGGTCATTTTGAGACTAGGAAAACATAACTTTTCTTAATTCTGAAAAATAAGGGCCGGCCTAGCTTACTTTCATACAAGCAGGACACACGCGACATATGTCGGATCCTAAACGCCCTCTTTCTCTGACCGCGTTCCCATACACCACCAATAAGGCCACACATGGATTGCAGCGGGGATGGACAAAGAAGATAGATATGTTGGTAACGAATCAAGGCTGAGATAAACTTGCACCGATGTTTATGTTGGTCCAAAAACTTATTTTTTGATAGCTGCAAATGCGGATGGATTTTTTGGCGCAGTTTCATAAGAAAGGAAACTATAAAAAAATCAACTTCATCGCACCATTCTTAATCCTACCGAATCGTGTATAAAAATTTCGAATAAACATTATCGAAAATTGCCCATTTTAGAGTGATGTTCCAAGATTTTTTTGCTTTCTTCGGCAAAACTGCGGTTACCAGCTACTAAATCAACTTTTGGTGATGAATATTACCGTTCCTGACGATAAAATTAATTATAATAAATTCTTTTATAGAAACGAAAACCTCACCTCAATCACAATGTCCACATACCTGCGAAAAATTTCCGTCCACCTGAGTCACAATCAGCCTCGTTTACTATTTGCATGAGAAAATGATGGATAAAAAGTCTCTAATGAGAGAAATTCTCTTCTTGGTGGTGCATTTGGCAATATAATTGAATCTCATGACTAGCTTTACCTTTCTTTGCTAGACCAATTCTCAGGATCTAATAAATAAGGATAGGCTAGTGCCCGCAATATTGAGGAATGAAGAGAACTACGAGTGAAAAGTCACTTAGGAAGGAGAAAGCGGAAATCAAGAAATCGTAGATATAGTATTGAAAATAGGCTACTCCTAATGCCGTTAATGACCCAATATCCAAAAATAATTTGTAGAAAACTAATTGGCAAATCAACATTCATGACTTTTGAGGCAACATGTGTCAAGATAAAAAAATGGCAAACGTTTCCTCTTCATGGCGGAGACCCTAATCAGGGCTAATTACCGCGTCGCCTTCATTGAGAATCAATAAATGCGTGGTGGGAGCTGGCAGAGATTTTTCTAGACGTCTCTCTTCCTAGATGTGACTAGGAGACATGTTTCGCTAATTTTCTATTCGTTGTTGTCTCTGTTGAAGTTTTTCTCATGCTTTTTCCAAAGCCTCCCGGAAGATTCTCGTTTTGAAATATTTTTATTTACATCGATGGTATTTTTTTAAAACGTTGATGTGAAGGAAATTGTGAAGCGCTAAACGGTACGGACACATGGACACTTAGGACGGAGGACGAGAGAGGACTGGGGACGTTTGATATGCAGGTGTGGAGAAGAATGGAAAGGGTGAGGTGGATGGAGAGGAAATGCTGAACATGGTGGGTGAGGAGAGGCAGCTTCTAGATGAGATACGGAGGAGACAGAAGGTATGGATAGATCGAGTACCTAGCGGGGAAGAGATGTGGAAAACAGCGTTAGAGGGTAGATTGCTGGGTAAAAGAGGGAGAGGGAGGAAGAGAATACCATTTTTTAGATAATATTCTCTTCCTCCTTTACTTGCCATTCGTATAAACTGGGATTTCTAAAACCAAATAAATTGTATATTATGAACACACTAATTGTGGGTACGAATCGCAATCAATTCCTTTCGTTTTCTTTGATGAAAGAAACCACCCTATTATAGTTGGTGTAAAACGTTGGTCATTTTAAAATCTTGAAACCATTCATATTGACGTAATTGTGGGTTGAACGAAAGCTTTATAAATTGGTCAAATTTTTGTTTGCTATTTAGCGGTTTACGTTTCGAATTTACATCACGTCCTCTGCTGCGTTGTTCATTACTTCGGTCGAATTTCACCCTCCGCCAAACGCATCCGAGGTGAGCCTCAGAGTGCCACGTCCTCCAAATTCTGCGCTCACCACAAGGGCTTAGGATGACCCCGTACAAACGCCGTTCTCTCGCCAATACAATGCCCTCGCTGAACCGTTGTACAAGGGAGTCGGACCGAATTAGTAGCCCAACACACACTCTGTAGCAGAGAATGGATGGGACGGCAGACGTGACCGCAAGGCAAAGGAGACATGGAGTACTACAGCACGGCTCTGCTTGGGTCGCCTAACATCCAAGCATAACATTGGGCATGTTATCATGGTGACCGAGAAAACATAAAATATACTTGGAGCCAAAAGAGCCTGAGAATCTGAAAATTTCTTTGAAATTAAAGTTTCCCTCATTCAAGCTGTGTAAAACGTAATATGCACAGAATCACAGGACTTACATTTGTATAATATTAATTTTATTAGGTATCATGCGGTGAAATAACATGTAAAATTAATTAAATAAAACTTTTTCGCACTGTTCACCTCTTTTGTAGCGAAAATAAACTACTGGTTTCGATGCAAACTCAGTATCTAATCAACCTGATGATGCTGTGCGTCGAAACGTGTAGTTAATTTTCTGAGCAAAATAAGAGGACACTACGAAATTTTTTATTTAATTAATATTCTGAACAGGCTTCTCTTTGGTGATAAGGGATGGACAAACGACAACAGTCAAGGAGTCCAGATAAGTGGCGTATCCGAGGGCCCAAGGATCATCAGGGAGACAATTGAAATGGCCAAAACATTCACGAACTTCAACCGTGAAGACGGCTACACTCTCGCCAGCGCGTGGAAACGGGTCTTCCAAGATCTCGCTCGACCAATCAGGGAGCGTCTCCACAAAATAGGCGCCAAGCAGGGTGTATATAAAGAGGAAAAAATTCTGCATAGACACTTCAGCTGACCCGAGGAAGCCAAATGGAACGATGGCGAAATATTGTCCAGCAAAATGGATAAACGCGGAGGGAAACCCGTAAGAATCGCTGCCTATCGTCATGATTTCCGCGGAAGCCTACTTTGAAAATTTCTTAATTCTCTAAAA
Organism: Ischnura elegans; assembly: GCF_921293095.1. Taxonomy (NCBI): domain Eukaryota; kingdom Metazoa; phylum Arthropoda; class Insecta; order Odonata; family Coenagrionidae; genus Ischnura; species Ischnura elegans. The sequence continues at coordinate 39,744,815 of NC_060256.1, forward strand.
ATGAATCTATATAATTTGCCATTAAAATTATTATTCCCTTAAAATTATTCTAATTAGTACCTCATATAGAACTTAGACCATACCTACCATTTGACCATCAGTATTTTTTACCCTTGTTTTCGACAAGATTTTGCTATGAGTATTCTCGTATGCCTTAACTTCAAAAATTGAATTGAAAGATTGAATTGTAAATATTCTGCGTAAAATAATTTTATTCATTGGTATCGATTGATGTCTTCTTTGAAAGCAAACATTTTTCCAACCAGGTACATTAAAATTATTGTATATAACTGATTATTAACATTACTTTTCTCTTAAAATAATTATATTTACCTCATAGAGACCTTAGACCATACCTTTGAACGCGGTACCGACCATTTGGACCGCTTGCATTTTCCCTTGTTTTCGACGAGTATCTTTATGAGTATTGGTGTATGTCCTAACATAAAAAATTGATTGGAAAGGTTGAATTGTGAAAATATTGGGTACAAATGGCGGATCCTGGATAAGGAAAACGTAGGAGCAAGGTAGGGTCAAGGTACCAGCAGTGGTGAGAGTCCGAACAAAATGGCCATTATATCCAGTGTAATTGGATACCCAAGGGAGGGTTCAGTCCAACCTAGCCCCTTAATGGATCCGCCACTGCTGGGTGCCATGATTTTATTTACCGCAATCGATAGGTGGGTTCTATGAAAATAACATTGAATGAAGATAAACTACATTTGTAAATTTTCACAGAATTTCTATGAATATTTACGAAAGTTTTCAAAAAATTTCAGTGAAATTCAGTGAAAATTTAGAAAGTTTTTTAAAATCTTAATTCGGTATGGATAGGGTAGTTTCCTTCATCAAAGAAAACGAAAGGCATTGATTGCGATTCGTTACCCACCATTACTGTATTCATGATTTACAAATTATTTGGTTTTAGAAATACCGGTTTAGACGAATGGCAAGGGTCAATTTTATCCTCATTTGAAAAAGGCCAGATTGGCGCCCATGCGATGCCGCTCCACGTGACGTCACAGGGACCTATTTTCTATACGAGTAGATAGGAGTTTTACATCGTCTGAGATTACCAATGCATGCATGAGGCACAGAGCTCAGGGAAACATGTCTTAATAATCAATTATTAAAACTAGCTAAGGTCGGAAAGTTTTCCTCGTTTGATAAGGTATTAATAATCCTTATTTAAGCCAAGCGCTACCAGCCAGCATGGTACCCTGCTACCTGCTAGCATCCTGCGTCGTATCAGCGCTCAGAGCCTCGCCCCAAGGTCACCTAACTTGCGGCAGCGGGAGCCAGAACGACGTCACACGGAGTTTTCCCGGCATTCATACTTACCCGTCGCGTTTTCGCGCGCTTGAAATTTTTCACTTTTCATTCAATCGCGAAAAATAGATATCGTCATTTAAAAATCTAAAAGCGTGAAATACGTACCCCAGGAGTAATAATATTTCGATTTAGACAATAAAAAAATAATAGGAAACCACCCTATTCTCACCAAATGGAAGCCGAATCTATCGATTTCAAAAGCAAACACTGTTTTCGACGAAGTTGGCGAAAATAATTCGATTCGAGTCGTTCATTCGGTGGAGGAGCTCCTTGAGCATGTCGTCGACGCGTCGAGCCGTTCTTGCGAGGCTCATTCTCTATCGACCCGTGCGCGCGATAGCGAGTGCCGTACCGGTCCAACGGCAGAAGAGGGCAGTTGGAGAGAGAGAGGGGGGAGAGGGAAGGGGAGCGAAACACTGCGGGAGTGGAGGAGGGCTTATCTGCCCCGACCTTCCCTCCACAACGCAACGGTTCGCGCCATTTGCGCCACCGTATGCTCCCGTCCACTCGCACGAATTGGAGAGACGCACGCACACATTCTCACGCACAACTCACGCACATTCGCACCCACTTCCGCAGAATGAAATGGCAAATGCGGTCGAATATTTCTCATCATAAGAACTCTTGAAACTCTTGAGAAAGAATGTAAGGATCAACAACTTTGCTATTTCCACATAGTAATTTATTGACACCGACCATGGTTTCGTTACAGAGGAGCATTTTCAAGGTAATGGTTATCAAGGTAAGAGTAAAATTAGCAGAGTAACATTATCATGGTCGGTGTCAATAAATTACTGTGTGGAAATAGCAAAGTTGTTGATCCTTCTATTCCTGCGATTATGGATTTCCACCAAGTTACGCCCGCTACTATTAATTATCTTGAGAAAGATATTAGTATGCAGCAGATGAGGAGAAGTTAGGAGTAACATTAAAATCTTTTCCATTAGTCAATAATCCTAAAATTCGTATGAGATGAAGGAATTACAACTTGGATTTTCCACTTGGCGATTAATTATTTCCGGCCATGGTTTCGTTTCCGCGTAACATTTTCAAGATGAAAAAGTCACCAGACATCGGACAAAATAAATCGCCATGCGGAAAAGCCAAGTTTTTATTCCTTCAGCTTTTACGATAAAGGGTTTCCACCAAGTCGCGCCCGCTACTGTTACTTATGTTACTTACATCGTAAGATTGGTTTTACGCAGCTCTTCATAGCCCTCTCCCATCCGCTAGCCTTTTCATCGTGACGTATTTCTTCTCTTTCACATCCCTCAAAAACTATCCTATCGATGGCTAAGTTGTAACAACACGTATCTCAAATTCGGCCGGTTATTATCTTATCATCTTAAGCAAAGGTATCTTAAGCAAAGTGGAATAGCATAAAAAAATTTAAAAAGCCAAAAACAATACTTTTTATTCGCAAATGAATTGTTCTTTTTCAGTTTTATGAATTGTGGTTTTTGATTTCAGTGTACAAGTAAAACAAATAATCACTTTTTTGCTCTCCTGAAAAGTTGCTATTTTTGAGATACGTGTTGTTAGAACTTAGCCATCGCTATGTAATTTATTCGGGGCCGTCCCCTACAACGCCCCCCTTCTTGTGTGGGCGTTTTCCTGCAGTGGGTTTTTTCGCTGAAGGATATTACACCCTTATCCTCATGTTTTTTCCAACCAGCTTAAATCTTTTTTACACAAAAATTTCACATATAGTTGTTTATATTTTTTGACATTTCACAAACAGTGTATATTGTATATTCTTGGTACTGTAAACGTTTGTCTAATATTTTATAATATGCTTGCATTGACGTTATCGAGGGGTTAGGTGGAAGAGGGGACTTTCCAGTCTCAACCTCGCCCGAATAAAGGCATTTTATTATTATTATTATTATTATTATTACTTTGTCCCCTACCCTCTGTCTTCCTAGAATTGTTTTCATCAGTCCATCATGACTCATAATATGGCCAACTAAGTTTTCCTGTCTTCTTTATTATGTTTTTAGAAGAGTTCTCTTATCGAACAAGATGAAGAAGGGAAAAAAACAAGGGAAGCAAAAACTGGTAGAGGTGGACGAATTCCGTCATTAGCGAAGCAGGACAACTAGCGATGGGAGAAGCTGTAAAGAAATTATCAGAAGAATAGCCCCGGCGAACAGAGCATACCATAAAAAGAGAGATCTACTTACAGCGGGAAAATAAACATAAAATTAAGGAAACAATTTATCAGGATTTACATTTGGAGTACGCTTCTCTGCGAAAGTAAGGCATGAGCAACGGCAGCAGCGGGGAAATCAAGATAAGGCCTTCGAAATGTGGTGCCATGGAAGAATGATGAGGATGAAATGGATCGACAAAGTAAATAATGAGAAAGACCCAGTAAGAGGAAAAAAGAAGAGAAGCCTCATGAAAACCTTGATAAGAGGACGGAACAACCTTATAGTCCGTATCTTAAGACATGAGGAAGACAATCGTCGAGGGACAACTAGATGGCAAGAACGGAAAAGGAACACTTCGACAAAAATATATGGAACATTTAAAGAAGGTTGTGAAGGAGAAGAAATACGTTGATGTGAAAAGATTAGCTGATATGAGAACTGTGTGAATAGCTGCGTCAAACATATCCTTGGATTATATTGGTGGTGGTTTTCGGGTATTGCTGTGTAGAAAACATTTTAAAATTACATCAGTAGGACGCATCAGCTGTTGCTGAACATTTTGCCTCCAGCCCTGGGCATAGAATAATGTTTGACGCTACACGGGTATTAGCGAAGACGGAAGAATACCATCCGCGTCTTGTACGTGAATCCATCGAAATAGCGAAAAGACCTAATAATTTTAATAGGGAGGATGGGTATAACCTCAGCCGTATATGGAGAGGGTTCCTAGCACAATATAATGACCAACGGCTATCGCCTAAAATTCAAATCCGGCACAACAATGGGTAGCGAAAAACATATATAAGCTCGGGACGAGAATAAATTCCTTCCATTCTCTTGATAACGCTCCCAGTAGGAGGAGTGAAACGTCGAGTAAAAATGTTTTCTACACAGCAATACCCGAAAACCACCACCAATAACCAACCAGATAAAAGAAGCTGTGAAAATCTTCAGACGAAAAAAAATATCCTTGGATTGTTCACTAGTGATGATGATGTCGAACTCTTGTTGCGTCGCGCGAATCATACTTTTGAACATTTTTCTCTAATAATATTCGGTGAGTGAATTTTAGCAACACGAAAGTTATTACGGTTTGACACAATCTGGAAATAGTTATGGTGCTTGAAATTATCGGGTGATTTAGAGGATTCATACTTCCCAATCGATAGGTCTTTTTTGGTGACGATTTACCCGCTTTCAACATACATCTTTTCTTGAAATAAAGAGGATCCTGATCAGTATTTGCATGTCCTAAAATTTGAATTTTTTACCTTAGCTATTTCTCAGATAAAAATATTTTTTTATTTGAGAAACGGAGAAATCAACAGATCAAAAGGGTTTCAAATGGTCATGAAATTTGGCACCAATCGTAAACCAAAAAACTATTTATCAAAATATCCTCATCTGGTTTTTAACGGGAACATTACTTCCCTACAAGGAACTACCAGAGGAGTAATACTCCCGAAAACTATCACAGGAGGATATTCTGGTAAATAAATTTTTGGTTTGACGACCAAAGCTAAATTTCACAGGCATTGGAGACCCTTTTGAACTGTTGACCTATGGAGGCCTTGGGCCGTATGATCAGAAAATTATGAAATGACAGTTTAAATTTTTAAGGAGTATTTAGCCATCGAAAAATTTTGATATTTTTAATTTCCAGTTGTGTTCTAAATTACTTATTTATCGCTGATGTTTTGTTGTCATTGGTTGGCGACCAAACGTATTTATTTTTGTACTCTCAGCAGCAATACCTTCTTATGTGATGTTCTTTAAAATGAATTGTCAATCGATCTATGTTCTTTCTAAGTCCTGACAACACGTATCTCAAAATTTGGCCGGTTTGAGACAGGTATATTAAATAAAGTGTAATGATATAAAAAAAATAAAAGTCAAGCAAAAAACAACTATTTGCTCGCAAATTTATGCTTCTTTTTTAGTTTTATGAATTTTTGGTTTTTAATTTCAGTGCACCATTAAAAATGTAAATCGTTTCTTTTGCTCTCTTGAAAAGTTGCTATTTTTGAGATACGCGTTGTTAGAACTTAGCCGTCGATATCCAGAGTATTCCAGCAGTAATATAAGTTCACGTAAAGTAACTAACAAATAAAAAAATGCGACCATCCTAGAGGGACGTGAATGACCTCTTCATTCCGACAAGAATAGAGGTGTGACCGCAAGGGAAGGAGTTATGGATTACTCCAGCTTGACTTTCTTGAGTCGCATACCAAATTTTTCAAAGATAGTAGCAGATTTTATTGAAAATACTTCTATATCTTGTTCAAGTTATCACAGTAAACCCATTCATGACCTATGCGCATTGGAAGGATTGCCTCATTTGGTTTTACTGCATAAGCTTGAGTTTGATTGACGATGTAGACCAAGTTACTGTCCTTCATCGATCGGTCGAGCGAGTACCAGAACAGTGCTTTATGGCCGCACATCCCTGAGCAATAAAATCTGGGCTGTTGGCGGGAAATCCCAGGACACCATTCCCACCCTCGGATATAACTTCCGCGTCTGTGCGGATTTCTTATTTCCCCTGCACGACTTACAGCCTTTGACGCGGGGCAAGGCTTATATCTCCCACAGTATCCGCTTGAGCTTTGCTTATGATTCATATGAAAGAATTTAGACAAAGGAAGCGCGATATCTCATCCTTGGTAAAGTCGTACCACTGGCTGCAATGCTTATGACTGAAAAAATGGAAGTGTGAAGAATAAATGAACTTCTATGCAGATAATGCGAGGTACTTGGTGTTAAAGAATTAAAATAAAACAATATTTAAATAAACGAACGCAAAAAATTTGTAATTTTGCAAACTTTTAAAAACACCAAGAGTGGGAAATTGCGCAAGTTTGTCTGTTCTACATCATGACTGAAAAATTCCATCATATAAAACCTAACTCTATTGTTCTTAGAAACGATATGAGTTCTAATGACTCCTACTGCCAAAGAACTTCTTAAACCAACCTTCATGGTACTTTGTAATGTTATGTACCATTTAAAACAGAAAGGTCTGAACACGTCTGGATATTTGCCATAGCGGGTGATAATTTTTAGATAATTGAAAGTTCATGAGAAAAGAGATTTATTTGATCTCCAAAATATTGTTAGATGATTAATAATTTAATAAAGGCTTTATTGCCTAACAGACCACTTTTTATAAAAGAAAACTCTAGCTATTATTAAAAATTCTCATTCATACCTGCCCCTTGTACAACTTCAATCTTTTCTCGTCCTCTTGGCTCGGCCCCCACGTTTCAGCACCCTTAAGCGCAAGCCTCCACAACCGAATTATTACTTCTTCTCAACAATCGTAAACTATTACATTTCTCCTTTTCTTGATCTCCTACTTTACCAATGCTGTCCGATTTCCTCATTGCTATCTGTATTTTCCTCTGAATGTTTTGACCAAATATTTGAGATGCACCATCCGCTCCACTTTGTGTCCACTTAATTTTGAGAGGTTCAACCGGTTCAGGCGTTATAAAGTGAAAGTTTGACGTATTGAAATGAAAGGTAGTAGAACTCTAACACAATTATTTTATAATTTATAATTTATAATTCACAATAATTTAATACGTACGACGCATTTCAGCTCAAAGAGCCATTTACCTGGTAAAATACTTTAACAGCACTTTTACCCGATGATGTCTCTGTAGGCCGCTATAGACGGTTTATGATCATTCGAATGATCATGCTTAATGATCACGTGATCATTCACGGGATCATGCGAGCAAAGTAGAAAATGTTCTAATTTTGACTGAATGATCATGCGCATGACGGTTCATTCGCGAATTTTTCCGTTATACACGGTGAATTATTTCATTCGTATGATCATCCAGCATGATCATTCGCAAGATCTTTCACCGTGTACAGCGGCCTTGTGAGACGACACGTATCGTGTGCATTATATAACTGTGGAAACATGCAACTATCTTGCACCGTTACTGAAAAGTAACAATCACTGTCGGTGATTTAATACTCGAAATCACTGTGATTGGATTACTACCAAGTGATTAGCGATATATCACTACCTGTGATTGAAGAGAAGTAGCCGATCACTGCCGGTGACTAAATCACTGAATACTCGAAATCACTGCGGCTGTGAATACGGTGAAGATAGCTTCGTCTGCTACCAATGCGATCAGCAGTATAATATAGGATGTCTTATTCATATTTTATGATGAATAAGACATTCTTTACGAAATATACAGTTAACGGTTTGAATATAAAATATGTTAAAATAATGCCAAAGGGATTTTAATGATTACCCATTATCAATTCCTTTACCATATCAAATTTACTTAATTATCGTAATATAAACTCTGAATCAGAACTATTCCCTCAAAAAAAAAAATTACCTAATTTTCCAATTTCCAATAAGTTTATTCGTTCCTTTTGAGGAGAGCTCATTCATTGGAATGGGACAAAGTAGCAGGAATAGCAGCGCCAAAATCACCGCTTACTTTTAAGAGTGATTCTCCTCGGTGATCGAAATCACAGTTAAGAATCACCGTTACTGATGAGTAGCAGTCACAGGTAACTAAGAGACTGGAAAATCACAGTTCTGCTCATCACTAGCTACAAGTTCACATTTGCACTAATTATCCATTCTTTCACTTTTATTTTAACCCTTTTATTGCCACCGGGCCGGGGCGGGATATATCGGCCCTCGCTGGTTGAGCGAAAACTGCCAGGGACCGATTTATTGGCCCGAATTATTTCACTTTTTTTTCGTGATTGTGGCCTTTTCAACGGCTGTAATTCATGTAAACCCCCATAATCTATCTATGGTTATAATATGTAAATATATATTAAGAACTGGGAAAAAATCTAGACGTATTAAATAAAATTAAGTAGCTGAAAAATTTTTAAATCTGAAATGTTGTTAATTCAGGAAAAAAGCCTTGGCAGTCTTCGTGCATCCCACCTGAAATGGGATGGCAGTAATAGGGATTTTAGATTCCAAAGATTTTAGATTTCGGCCAAAGACTTTGGAATTTTCTTAAAAATTCGTCAATCCTCTGCTCGCCTCTTACGTAATCATCTGCGTAAACCTTCTAGTATATTGTCACTCAGAGATAGGATAATTTTAATCTGTGCGCGTTCATGCCATTGCCGTACACTCCCATGGTCTCAGTTCTGCATCTGCCACTCCCCTAACAACATCGCATTGTCCGGAGGGTCAACGAGTTATGATCCGTCCACTTGAAAGATCTCTGCAGCGTTAACGCCTCACTCTATTGTGGCGCGCTCTGCGGGAGGGTTTCTTTGTCTCACTTCTCCCGAGGTCGTCCACCCTCGCTCCCTCAACGTCCAACGTTGCTCGCATTGTTTTGTCCAGATTTCCTCATGCCTCTCATCTTCTTCAACGTCCGAACGTCCAATGTTTTTATCTCCATGCATGAGCAGCCGTAAACCGAGTTCACTTGTAATGCCGCAGGAGAAAAATATAATTCCACCGTGTTGATATTACAATCGGAGATCTCATGAACCTGAAAGGACTTCATAAGTTTCTCATAGTGAAGAAGTGACACCTTTGATATATTTAAAAAATTTATTTATTCATTGCTTGGAGTTAATTTTAAGATCACTCTTAAATGATAAGGTGACATTGAGGAATTTTAACTTGTTTTTATATTGAAATAAACGAATATAAAATTTTATTCAGAGCTAGGTTTTGATGTTACTTCATCATCTTCAAGTTAAATCGTTGTAATTAACGATATATTATTACGGATTCATCTTCAAGGCACAAAATGGTTACCATAAAAATGATGTAGTACCATTGAAATCTACATGTAAGTCGGATTAACATTTTACAATCGTGGAGAATTACAAGTGTTCATTTCAATATGAAAAATTCTACTCTATTACGCTTGGATCTCCAGGTTTTATTAATTTAATTTGATTTTAAATTTAAATTTGAACTCGTTAATCTGCTGTTGAATGAAATGTATTTGCCCATTTTATATTATGATAAATTTCAATAGTTACTAAAAGTCCAAAATGGCAATCCATTCCCCAGTATATACTGAAACCCTTCCATAATATCATCCTCTGCACTTTAGCATATGCAACGTGTAGTGGGTGCGGTTGAGTCGCATGATCGATCAAGAGGCCTGGAGGCGGAATTAAAATCGAAATTTGAAACTGATGCGGTTGTAGCAACGAAAATATCTGGAAATTGATGGAAAGGTGTTTAACCATATCTCAAGGGTTAAAGTTGAAACTTAAAATGAAGTTGTTTGATCCCTTCTATTGAGCTGATGAGGAGATTCATTAAAAAATCTTTCCTTAGAAAATATTATTGCTGAATCAACATACCCATATACATTTTTCAAGCTATTGACGAATCTAAGTTTTGAATATTTCGATACATTACACGTGCTCAATATTGCGTGACAGTGAATTTATTAGAACATTAAAACCATGCGCACATTTTTTTTGACGAAACAACTTAATCGGCTAAATCACTGAATAAGAATATGATGGTGTGATGAAAACAATCATCGAAAGATAATTCGCAAAAAGAGCAGAATAGGAAGATCTTGATACTTGCATAAGCTTTTACAGTCAAGTTATTAAGGATGTAAGGGAGAAGAAATAGGCAAGCATGAAAAAAAATAGCTCATAATAGAGCTCAGTGGAAGGCTGTGCTAAATTCATCTCATAATTGTTTTCCGATAGTTTAATGGCCTCTTGATTAAGCGGACTTCACTTTTTATACCGGACTAGCAGGCCACCCGGGGTTGCTCGGAAAGGATAATACCCAGGAGGGTGGGAAATTTGAAACTTGGATTTCATGATCAGATAGGATTTTAAAGTTTTCCCTTTGAGCTTGTCAAAAGGTGTGCCTATCCGTTAGGATGTTCAAACGCAGAGGTTGTATGACGTGACGTAATAAATGGTAATGAGAAAACGATAAAAAGCACGCATCAGATGCAACCGAAAGTAGCACTATGGGGTCTGAGAGCATGAGATGCACCCATATACTAACTTAGATTGCAATCCGTGCAGTCGTATGGAAACGCATAGCGAACAGACATCCTCTTTATACATGCATATTTAGATAAATGGATAGATAAAGCTGCACACAGATCTGTAATTTAATTTTAACGAGCGTGCTGCGCCCGCACCCAGCGGGCTTTCCCCGCTCTTTTCAATGCATGTCCACAGAGGGATAGGCGCGTTTCTAATTTTAAAATGTAGAAAAAAAGGCAGGGTCTTATGTACAAATTTAATTGGAATGTTCATGTACACATTGAGGTCAGAGGACCTCTTTAAACACAACATTGGAAGTAATTACACTATCTTCTGTTAAACGCACATGATGACTCATACTTACGTATCAACAGGAGAATTGAATTTGGATTCAGCCGCATTTTGATAAAAGTTATTTAAATAATGCGATATATTGTTGCAAATGAAAAAATGAATCAGTTTGTGCATCGTTAACGTCAGGAATATTTACAGTTTTTTATGCTTTTTTTGTTTTTTTAAATTTTTTTAAAAACCAATTTTAGGAAACAATAGCAATATTTAAGAAGTAAGATATGCCGTCGCATGTTCTCTGATAAATTCTGTGCATTTTGGTACCTCATTTGTAGAGTTTGGTTGCGTATAAGTTGAGAAACAGGTATCTATATAGTAGAAATAATATAGGAGATTTAAAGATTATAAATAAAGAAATAATATAGTAGAAATAATGTCTATTTAAAATAACCTGAAATAGCCTAAATGGCCAATTTCGATGTCACAATGTCTCGTCTGTCACATGTATTCGTTCTGTTTTCAATGTAAGCGAGAGTATTTCCTTAACTGTAAGAAACGTTGAAAGCAGCAACTGCAGCTCTGGGCGCAGATAAGAACAAATAGGCTTAATAAGATAGATCCCACAGGTTATTTCTCACGAGTAAGCATTAATATCCAGATAAACACTATTTATTATTTCAGGTATTGTTATGTATTGAGTGGAAGTTATTGTTGCAATGTAGAAGGTACTTTTTATTTTCTGTTGAATTTAATAGGTCCGTTGAAGTTCTTCGGAATTTTTTATTACTTCTCATAATTTTCTAATTGTAAAAGCAAACTAGTTTTTATTTCTGTAAAGTTTTTTGGACGCTAAGAGTCGACCACAATAAATATTTATTATGATTATCAATACCGCCGCACCACGCAGCCGTATGAATGTGACAATGTTTCTACGCCATTTCTCATTGAAGGGATAAACCAAATGCGAGCTTTTCGATACAGCAATTTTTTTAAACGAAAAAATTATGGAAATTAATCAATTAATATGGCTTCAGTCTGAAACCAAGTATTCCCGTATTTAATTAAAAGCATAGTTTAGATGAAAACGTGGGTAATTGGCTATGAATGCAATGATTAGCGGCTTCAATTTGGTTAAAATAATATTTTTTTGATTCAAAACTAGTACTTTAATAAGTACTTACGTTCTTCGTTAACGCATAATTACTCAGAATTGTTTAAACAAAAGTAGACAATTACAGGTGCCAATCAATGAGCTATTACATACTTGAAATTTATGGAAATTTATTTACTGTTACACCATCCTCGCTGCGCCGCCTCGGACCGCCTAGGTTCCAGCTTTTTAATTTTCAGTTCTTTTTTGGAAAATCTAACATATCAAATTTCTGCTGGCTTTGTTGGAATATTTCAATAGGTTAAAAAGTGGTTTCACTAATTAATAAGATAACTTTGATTTATTTTAACTTAGGTTCATAGATTACGAACTGAATTTGGGAGCCGAATATGGCGATCTCAGTTTTATGGGCTTGAATAGAAATGGTATAATGAAATGCTACAAGAATTGAATTTGTCCGTTTTAAACCGACTTAGGTGATACTGTATTGCTTTGCGAGAATGGAGAAAAAGACCGCAGGGAGAAAGCACAGCCTCTCAACTGGCAAGCCTTGACCTTTACTCACTCAGTTATACACGCACTTACACATACTATAAATGCCAGGAGAAAAAGCTGAAAAGAGCAGGTCACATTGCATATTAAGACAAACGAAAAGCGTATAGCGTTATATCGGCCTTATTACCCCCTCAATAAAATTCTCTTCCACCCCAGAATTTTTTAAGAGGAAATTGTATGAATTTTTATAGCATTAGCACTGTTGTTTTGAAATGTAGGGATCTCTGTGCTGATTAATTCTATTTTTTTAAATTTGTATTCAATTACTCGTGTGCTAATGTTAAGCTTATTTCATGATTACTGTATTCTAAGCGGAAAGTATCTGCATTTAGGTTTTTTCGCTCTTATGTGTTTCGAGAGCATAAATATAACCATTCATTCAATAATTCATACGAGAGGCTCTTTTTCAACGCGGAAGTATAATATCTTTAGAACCACACAGGGTTGAAGTGATGAGTCATAAGTTTGGGTATCCTTAGGTCAAAAAAGATGGACGATAATTTTACGCGATTTTTGGCACAAAATGGAATAGAACCGATGATTTAAAAATATATTCATGGGAAAATTCATCTTAGGGATTCATTTAATTGTTGCTGAGAGATGCATGATGAAAATTCAAAAATTCGCTTACGACATAGAGAGTTGCTTAAATTTTTCGAATACGTGGCAAGTGTTCTGCTGAATCGCTGGACGTTGGAAATGTGCCAAAAACAAAAGAAAAAAAACAAGCGGACGCCGCCATAAACGATTTCTGCTGCCGGCGCACGGGTCTACTACTAAGAAAATTGTTTTACCATAAACGGATCACTCATACACTGGAACAATAATGAAGATTGAAACGGAGGTGGAGTACACTTAACGAATTTGGATATCGGGAAATAGGCAGCGACATTGTAGTTTCATCCACGGAATTGGGTACTTCATATTTGCATGATATCAGCCAGAATCCCTTATCCAATTAAGTAGGGCCATGCCGATGGACGCAAGAGTGTACTCAAGGTTATCCTGCTCACATCCATTCACGCATATATTCAATGGAAGACCAAAAAGAAGCTTCTGTACTCGGTTTTAACGACATCTAGAATTTTTATGGAGAATTAAAAATTAAATACGAAGATTAGTTCAAATCATGGCCACCAAAATTCAATGGCGTCGCTGCAATCATTAAAAGGACGAAGAAGAATGACAGAAAATGATAGCAACGACTTTGTTCACATTAAAGTTTATTGAAATTCCTGCGTTCTTCATATTTCAATACTAGTAATAAAACATAAAACGTCAAAATTTGAAATCCAAGAGGCTACCATATTTTACAATTTAATTATAAACTCGCTTTGTTGTTTGTCAAATTCCCCTGTTCAAATCTTGCCATACATTTTTAATGCACTTTCCAATAAGTTATCGAGCTGAAATTTTCAGGATGGCTCAGAACGAGAGGATAATCCAATATTCTAACACTTATATTATGATTGGAGCTACATCTAGAATATTCGCGGAGAATTAAAAATTAAATATGAAGATTAGTTCAAAACCTGATCACCAAAATTCAATGTCGTTGCTACAGTCATCATAAGGAAGGAGAATGATAGAAAATGATAGCAACGAATTTGTTTGCATTAAATTTTGCAGTAATATGGTCGCGAGAAAAATCCTGTTTTTTTTTAATAAAAATTTATTTTTATACTTTAATATTACATACTCTCCTACCATTACGATATTATCTTGTTTTATGCAGTATTCAGAAGGCAATTATGCAGTTTTTATGAATCTGCTCTAGTTATGATAGTAACTGGTGCAAAATAAATTAAACTCATGGTAACAAAAAATTAGTACTTAAAATAGTTTGTACTTGTTCCACATACTGATTTTGGGCATAAAGTCATTTTTAGCGCTTTTTTACGAAGAAAATCACAGACAAAACGTTGAATTCTAGGAAAAGAACCTCAAAATTCCAAAAAAATTCAGTCTTATTGCTTTTACCGAATTTTAAGATATCAGATTATATTGATTTCCTAAAATTATAACTAAAATTTTTCCATGCATTGCAATTCCATTTTGAGCAGTCTCCAACGTGTGCATTAAAATATCAGAGGGAATTATAAATATCGTACGTACTATGAAACAAATATTTACCCAGACCAGGATTATCTTGCCAGAGAAAATGAATCCTAAATCCTTTAAATCTCAATCATGCTTTGATAAAAATGATTTTTATTTCTTATATGGGTAATCCTCGATAAACTTTGGATTAAAAGCAAAATAAATGTTCCCAAAATCAATGTAATTTTACCCACTTCATAAAATCTTAATACCCACCTCAACATAGGAAATTCTCCACGTGCACAAAATTCTGAGTTGCTAGAAGCCTAATTTAAGCTCCCTCTGAACATAATGGCTTCCACATTGTTTCACAGAAAAGCGGTAAGAGCTTGTTTGTCTATAAGCATGCATAATTTATTTGCATTATTATAGTTCCCTTTGATAAGAGGATTGGAAACATGGAGGCTTTCAAATGGCGTTCATTAAGTTTTTTTTTGTTGTACAGAGTGAGGTTCCTGTGTGTAGATTCATTGATGATTGTAGGCTTTAGTTTGGAAGAGATAAGCTCCTAAGTAAATGTACATAAAACAAAAAACCTACCCATATTTTAGGAAGTATCATAGTAAAACTGATTAGTTTATAGCGCCTACAGGGTGAAGTGAATACTTTAAGATCTCAAGCAAAACTACTGTATTTTCAACCAATCTTAGCTCATGAGCAATGCCTTCAGATGAAAAATTAATTGAATGAAAGCATACTGCATAACCAACTCGCTGGCAAACCTTAGTTACTATAAAATAGGTCATTATTGCGCTATCATTTAATTCATACGAAACGAAGCGTGGCATCTCATGCATCCTGATGAATATAAAAGGATATCATTTTCTCGGGTATTGAGTCAGCTCAGGTTTTCCATGATAACCGACATTTTGTTGCCCGTTTAATTCCTCTTCGTCATTTAAAAACTTTTCATCACCAGTTTTAGAATTATTATGGGAAACAGAGAACTGAAGCAAATAAATACTTATAAATGCATCATATTAAAATAGCACTATATTTCCTTCTTGCTGATATTTAAATGCAATGGAAATGAATATAAACTCGAATCAATTATTATGGAAACAAAAGATAATGTCGTAGTCAGTCAATAAAATCTATAAGACCCATTACATGATGCCCGATTTTTCCATTTTAATCTTGGTTCCATCAGTATAAACATATTATCCTCTTAGTTTATATTTGCTCTAAGAATTAATGAATATTTACATTTCTAAGCATTAAATCAGATAATATGTACGCCAAAACTTGTCTATGGAAATTACCTCCCTCCCGTTTGAATTTATAACATTTTCTCTCTGCAGTGATAGCCATCAAAGCGGATCCATCATGAAATTTCAGTCTACTTCCAGAAATTAATTTCCAGAGGAATACAGCCTGTCGCGTAAGAAACTCCAGCTCAGTCCATAAAGCTAAGAGTCATTAAACTCAGCTAGAATCCGCACTGGTGATTCTCGTATTCACATATGATAACCTACCCTTTCCTCGCTAAGCCCGTAGTGCGCGCAAAATGACCTTCTCCATCGTATGGCGTTAAAACGACGTAGTTATGCTTTCTGTCGTTTTACCAGGATTTAGGCACGAATGCCTTACGAAAGCAGTTAATTATAGGAGAAACCTACCCCTCGGCGCTACAGTCCTTAAGGGGATTTTCTCCTCTGCAACAATTTCGGACCAGTCGCTCCATTCCTTTGCCTTAATTGTCCATCTCTTTAATCCTATCTTTCTCAAATCATCCTTTAAATCCCTTTTATCCATTTTATCTAGTCATGTTTTTACTACTTTACTAAGAATTTTCTCTGCGTTTTAGCACTGCGGGGAACAAGTGACTTTTTACGCAGCCACGCGCACGGGTGCTAAGTTATATCACCCTAGAAAAGTTACACCAAGAATCAAAATCGCCATGAAAAAATCGTTTGGCTCAGCCGAGAATCGAACTCGGATTTTACGATTGTCGGTCAGGTTTGATTCAAGCTACTCCACCAAGCCACCTTCTTCAATGGCGGATTAACCCACAGTGACTTAGTAAGTACGACAACCTTCTCCTGTGCCATTGTGTGGACTCGAGACGTCAACACCTTGTTCGGTAAACCCAGTCTTAGTCTTAGAATTTTTTCTGTGGATTTTTCGCATAATTTGTGCTTTGCGGGTGACTCCGTAAAGTTATCACCGTGACTAGTCCTGTTATACTTAAATTCCTGTTCAAAAATCTTCTTCCTCGTGGGTCTCCATCTTCCGGATTTTCGCTGCCTTGGCAAAGCGACTGACGTCACTTTCGCGAAAAACAGGAAGAGGGATAGATTCACGAATCCAGAGTGTCACGGCAAAATACGAGCCAAAAATCTTCATCCCCCTTTTTTTGAAGATGCTCACATTCTTCAACGGTTAAGGCCCATGTTTCAGAACCATACGCAATCACGGCTCTAATACAGCACATTTGAATAGATCTTTTTTATGAGTTTTGACTGGGGTTACATAAATTGAGTACCTTTACTAATGCTCTATTTCAGCCTTGTTGCATGCTATTATTTGGAAGTGTTTAGAAGCTACTACTAAGAGGACTAACAAATTAAAATACAGGACTTACTAGCGGTAAGAATAAGTAGTTGACTGGGGAGATAGGAAGGCACACTAGAGTACATGGGGACTAGGATTGTTAAAATTATCCTAATAAAATATAAATAATGTAAATGTAAATATGTAAAAAAATTACATTTAAAATATGCAAAGACTAAAAATAATGATTTTATAAAATATAAATAGTAAGTTTATAAATACACACTCATAAACTTAGTAAGGTTGTATGTCCAATCGATAGGATACGGGTTTCGTTACGTGGTTTAATCTTCAAGTGAATCGAGGGAGTTATTTTTATATTCCATAATGAAAAGGTAACACATAGTTTGGGCATATGTATTTGGTGATATTATTGGTTGAATTTATTTGAAATCTTAAGCCTTTAAATTTGAGGCCTGAATATAACGTCTAGGTGCTCCAGTATTTGTGATTACATCATCAATATGTATAATCAGTGGAAATGGAAGATAATGTAACGCTAGGATTGAGCCTCAACGGAAAGAAATTCTGATTTTTTTATTAATGTGAGAAAATTATGAGCAAAAGTGAACTTCAACGAATTTTTACTCATCGTATCCACAAGGTATCCTGGAGTGTTGGCTGTGCCGGGAATTGCCAAGAAACTGACTCTATTCGTATTTCATTTAGAAAAAGTTGAGATTGATTCTAGAATAATGGCCTTTTCCAGTTTAGAAATTGGTTTGCCAAGAAACAAACTATTCGTATTTCATTTAGAAAAAGTTGAGATTGATTCTAGAATAATGGCCTTTTCCAGTTTAGAAATTGGTTTGTGCTTGATTTTTAATCATTTGATTCAGGCTAATTAATTTATCGATAATTTATGTCAAAGACAAAGCAGATGGAATCACTATAATTGCCTTTTGTTTTCCTATGGTTTTAATAACTGGGCTAGGTCAGGCTGAGTTTCTTTTACTTATGCTTGAGGTGCTGCTATGTACCAACCTTAGGATTGTTTAGGTTGAATGAGTGAAGGCTACCTGAACAGAGTAACACGCAAAAAGAGTCACTTTACGTTCAAAAAACTGCAGTAGGCGAGGAGTGTAAACGGAAAGGGTTAAGACTAAGAAATCAATTTGGGTAACGCTCTTCTCTCCATTCCTCCTCTGGGGCTATCGAAATATATAGGGCTTTCACAAACCGAAACGTAGGAGCCGCCATTTCCAAGTGTAAAATCACACCCTAGGGTGCTCTTCAGGCTCAGACAGACCCCAGTTGGTTTTGCACAGCCATAACTGGAACGAGCGGAAAGTTTGCAAAACTGCTGATAAGGATAAGGTTGAAAGTTAAAAACTTGAAGATGAGCATGACGAGAATGGAAAATTTTTCAATTAAAAATAATTGATGATAAATTACTCTGCTACATAACAATGCCTAGAAAAAATTGAGATAGATATAAAATAATCATTTGATTGCAATATATATCTCGTTATCATTCATGAAGAGCTACAAACTGCAGAAAAAGAATTATAAAATGTTGAAAGAAACGAAGAAGTAACGAATTCTTATTTAAAGGTGAAATCGCTGGAGATAAACTAAAAATCGTAGAAGTATTCATAAAAGGGAGTCGAACTTGAGAGCCCATTCTTCTTTATGTGCCATCTCCTTTTAGAGGCTGGGTGTCATCATGGTTATCCTCTAATGGCATCTATAATTTTCCAGAAGTTATGAATTTGCATTCAGTGATTATTATAGAGGGGACTGTCAAAAATAGAGAAAGAAGACCATGAAATTCAAAGCTCATCTAACGAAAGTAAAATATACTTACAGTAATACTATTAGTATAGGCTTACTCAGGTGGTTTCCTAGTGACCTTACGAGTAATAGCCTTCCAAAATTTAGTCTCTAATAAAAATAAGCAAGTATACTAATTAATGCAAAATAACTTACTATCATCGATTTAGAAATTATGGAAATTTCATATTTACAATCCTGGGTTTTGAGGATAAACCTTAACCCATTAATCCCCAGCGTTGCGTTGACGCAACATTATTGAATTCTAATTCTCAGAACAAGTTTCTACCTCGGAATAATTTTTTCTTCGATTAACTGACTTTTTTAACTATATCTATTTCTTATTTCCTCATGTACACCAACATTTTCATTTATAAAATTGTATTTTTATGACTGATGGCGTTTGGCATAAAAATCGATGAATACATACGAGAAACGCTATGAAAAATGACACACCCCAGCATGTCCGTTGAAAGGCAGAATGGGGCATTTCCTCCAAAGGAATACTGATTAACTCGAGTGTACTAATCAAGGTAAACAATGAAAGACGTATACTTTCTTTTAAATTACACTTTTTGTGTTTATTTACCGAAGTTTTCCCAGCGTTGCGTATACGCAGTATTCAAAAAAATCATATATTATATGATGAAAATATTTTTTTTCCAGGAATTCATCTTAATTAGGCCAAAATAAATCAGAAAATGCGAAATAAGCGAAGTAAAAAGCCCTACATACAGTCTGGGGAATAACGGGTTAATATTCACACATAACTCTTCTGATTTTCAAGGCTACTTTTGTGCCATTTGGAGAATGCGCGAGGATGCCATGGAACCCCGAGTAGAGACGTCTATGGTCATGGGGCAAAATAAACCCCAAAACTTAATCACAGCCAGAAGTCCTCCTAAGTTCAACTTTACCAAGCGATATATCTATAAAAAATCACGATTATATCATAAGAAGTTTGCTCATCTCGTTCAGTCACGTGGGCAGAAAATTGTATCAAAGGTGCTTGATAAGTATGTGGAGTGTCTATTCTGATATTTTGCTTTCAATTCACAAGCATCGGGAAATCATACATTTCAAAAAGTCAGATATATTTCGTTTGCATGGTGCTGAAAGTTAAGTTCATAGTTACTTATTGGTATAAATTATTAAATGTAAAGTAAATATATAGAGACATTATAGGGCCAGAGGATAGAGGCCGCTGGACAAGTGGTCTCCTCAGCATATATATCGCGGCGCGGCTAAAGAAAACATTTTGAGGGAGAAAGAAGTCCCTATAACTACCGTTGATTAAGTGGCTGTTCTTGTTGACGAATCCATCTGCCAGGGGAGATATCTTCCTTTGCATGCACATATGCATTATCGGTGGAAGGTTTCCTGAATATCTAGATTTCGCATATTTTACCTCGTTCAAAGAGTGCTCGGTGGATCTAAATAGGATTTCATTCCAAAAAACTTACTTTTCACAGCCAGCATGAATAACCGACCTTGCATTTCATGGACCTATATTTCTTTGCTCAAATGCTTCTTTTCGAAAGGAAGAAGTGACCGCATTCTTCCCTACTATGAAGCCCTTAGGGCTACACAGTGCGGCAAAAAGACGACCTTGGGACGCCATTTGAGAAAATGCTATCACTATTCATTCGAATGTCAGCTTAGAGCTTCCACCACATCCATCTATTCATACACAAAAGCCTTGCGAGTCTGAGAAGACCACAAATAAACTCGTTGAGAATGTACATCACCACATAAATGTCTAGTTCCCGCCATTCCTCTCGTAAGTTTGACTCGGATACTCATAAATCTGCTAAGCAATACAGACGCGATTCATTTTTTTTTCCAAATGGCCAACCCAAAAAAACATGACTTTATACACCCAATTCGAGCATTACTTGAAAAAGTATATCGGGTAAGATTTAATATCAATAAAGGGTACCAAAGTCATTGGTCTCCCACGAGTATGAACCTTCGATCAGGTAAACAGTAGATGCCTTCCTGAGGATTAATATTGGTTCCCGTATCAAAAAGTTTTCATGAGGATTCATAAGTAGGATGTATCGGTTCACTAAGACCATTTTTAGCTTGTAAACATTTTAAGATTGAAAGCAAGCAAACAGTCCATAAAATATTTTACATATTGATATTCAGGTTGCTTACAACTAGCTTGAAATAGATTTCAAATTGGTTCCAAATCAGTCAACCCATGTTTGACTGGCTACACGTTTACTAGGGGTGGTCAAGAGACAACACTATTTGAAAATTAAAGATCACCTTATCATCAAATGTACCAATAACCATAGTACCAAACGGAAGTAAATGCCATTATTTTCCTAATGAAATGACATCCTACTTTGGCACCGACATCATCTCCTAAGATTGTCTTGGTAAGTGACAGAAATGAGAAAAAAATTTTGTTAGCCTACGATTGCTCTTATAATGCAAATTAATCTTCAAAGCAATGATACTATATTCTAAAGCGACTAAAACCAAAATTTTCAACATTCATATGGATTTAAACAACTCTTACAACACTTAGCGTCAAAAACACCTCTTATCTGCACTTATCTTTAAAATATCTCCACATCTGCACTTAACTTCAAAATTATAAAAATTGCACCTTAACATCTTGGCTAAAGAGTCCTCAATTAAGGTCTTATTAAATTTTTATCTAAGATGTTGTTAATAAATGGGTTCCTCCGGTGAAAATATAGAGTAATTTTAATAGTCCTGGTTGAATTTTGAAGCAGTAATTTCATACGTAAAGTGAATTACGGAGCTGAAAATACAGCGATAAAGGGATAAAAAAATCATCCACGAGCGTAAATTGCGCCGTTTGACTTGTTAGGAAGCCTTTTGATTCATGGTCATACAGATAGTTACAGGGTAAAAAATTTACGATACTTTCTTACCCCATAGCCGCGAAGATCTTCCTGGTTGAATTTTAAAGCAGAAATTTCATGAGTGAATTAATGAGCTGAATTTACAGCAATGGAGGAATTAAAAAAATCATCCACTAGTGTACGAGTCACCACTGGATTTGTTTGGAAGCTTTTTGATTCATACTACTTTGACGGTACTATATAACTATAGATACTGTTTGATATTCGCGCCACGAGTGGATTTTATTTCTATGACCTAGAAAGGGTAGTGAGAGGTTATCTGCTTTGTCCTGACACCTGTCGACAATTTTTTTGTCTACGAATGTTTCCCACGGTTCATAAGGCTACGAACGCGGAATCAGTCGCCCGACACACCGTGTTACGGATAACATCTGATAATCAAGACATGCGACTCGTGTTGAAGATGGAGCAATTCACCTTGGGGACTTCATTCATTGGTCTAGATAATTTCTTTAATACAGCCCAGAATTTTGTTACATCAAGCAATATCCGGCAATTATCTAGATCTCTCAAGCTCTGGCCAAGTGGGGATGGAACGAGAGACAGACAATATAGTAATACAGATATTTAGTAGTACTATAGATACTTAGACGGTAAGAAAGGACGGTATTTACTCACCCTGATGATCGCGAAGACCTTGCTGGTTGAATTTTGAAGCAGACTTTGTATGAGTGAAGTGAATCAAGGAACTGAACGTGAAGCGATTGAGGAAATCGAAAATCGTTTACAAGCGTACGCTACGACACTGCATTTTTTGGTAAGCGTTATGATTCGGTATAGTATGGTATTTTGGGGGGGCGACCGACAGCTGAGGTCATTTGCGCCATGAGGGAAGGGTATGAAAGGATGGGTGGAAGGAAACCGGACGTCGGCATTAGCCTGCTCTTAACAAAAGGCGCCAAGGGGACCACGGCTTAACGTCCCATCCGACGGACGAAGTGTTGCGCTTGAAATGTCCTCCGCACAACGCTCAAGCGGGGATCGGGCACTCTCTGAAAATTCTCTGCCACGGCCGGGATTTGAACCCGAGCCCGCTGGGTGGGAAGCTGACACTCTAGCCACTACACCAACCGGATCCCCACGCGCTTTGATTTATAGTACTTGGACGGTACGATAGATACTATAGTTCTATAGATACTCTATTACTCTAGATACTTAGTCGGAAAGGAATATATGATATTTACTCACCCTGACGGCAGCGAAGAGCTGATCAATCCTGACTACATCCCTCTCAGGGCTCCTGCTTCCGGGCCCGAGGACCTGGAGAGCCGGGCGGAAATTGGCGGGGCACAGGGCCCCGGGGGGCAAGGGGTGCGGGGCCCAGGGCGGGGGCAGGGGGGCGTCACGGCCTGCTAGCTCCCGGTAGAAGGCCCGCAGGAACCTCTGCAGTCTGGCGAGAGGGTCGCGCCTCGCTTTGTCCGCGGGGGAGCGGGAGGCAGACGATGCCCTCAAGGTGGATATGTAGTGAGCGGGAGCCGGAGGCGTTGGCGGCAGCAGTGGCGGTAGAGAGTAGTGGTTAGCCCCATCTAAGTCCTGGAAAAAATGAAAGAGAGAAAAATTCGATTACATTACGTATTTCACTACTGCGTGAGCACATCTTTTAATTAATTTGAGAGTCAGGAATGCAGTGCTGTGCACGTAAATGTAGAGTGGAGAAAAATTTGGTTACGAAATTTTAACCCTAGATAGCTGCTGCCAGTAGGAACCAGAATTGCCGGCGATGTTTTGGTCGAACACGCAACGTTTTTAAACTACATATTAAGCGCTCCGATTGGCCGCGAGTTTGCTCTGTTGCCGTTGTCTCTGGACAACTTATGACCTCGAATGCGCAACCACTGTGCGCTAACATGGATGCATCGCGCTATTCAGCAAGTACAGCATAGTTTTTATAAACCAAAGTGGTATTTATTTCGATTTTCTGTTTTTTATTTTATGTTTTTTCTCTGAAAAAAATCATAATTCAGGAAACATATATAATTTTTTGCTTTTTTAATTTAACACAAATCGTAAAAAAATTTTAATTACAAACATATGGTAAGAAGGAGATTTAGACATAGGAAAGACTCATAGAGGAGTGACTTTTTGAGGCAGAGTATATGTTGTTGAGATGCTTGGGTCGTAGTCCCAAATATAAAACAGGAAAGCATGCCTCCCTTAATAAGCCCCTGTTGAATTTAGAGCTTTTAAAAATTGGAATGGGGGATTTTTAGCACGTAATCCATTTCTGAAAATGAGTCATGATTGGGACCAAGAGAAGTAAAAATTTTTCAGCAAACATTGAAAAATCAGTGATCGGATAATTTGAGAGTACACTCAAGTTGGTGCGAAGGCTTCCGCGGTTGGACGGCAATGAAGGCTTCAATAATGGCTATTCGACAATCGAAGGCGACCAATCATCCAAGCACTTCGACCGGAAGATGTCTGCTGGAATGTAGTAGAAACCGTTATCTCCATCTCAACAACAATGCGGCGATACCCGAGAAATACATCCATCACTAAACTTAATTAGCGAAAACATACATCGATCATGTCAATTGACAAAATTATTTCCGAGTTTGGGGAAAAATCTATTTTGTGTGATATTATAGGGTATGACAAGCTGGATGGCTTACAATTAGTTATGGAAATATGAATCATTGGAAAGCCATGATAATTCAGAGAATTCCGATGGATGATATTTTTAAGAGGGAAATCAGTTTGATATTAAATTTTATTTTTCCTTTCCCTCTTGAATAACTTGATTTAATCGCGGAAGTATTTATTTTTCAGAAAACATGAAAAAAGTATGGAAAAAATTTTGCTCCTACCTTCGCAAAAATCATAAATCTAATCATCGTTCAGTTTCTTCCATTATTTCTTATTTCAGCAAAAGGCAGCCCTTTACTTCTTCTGTCTTCATATTTTATGAGATTGGCAGCTTATTTTTATACAGAATTTAAGTGATCATGGTGCATGAATTCCCGAACTTGAAGCAATTTTCCATAAAACGAGGCCATCTGGATGAAATGAAAATACCATTCTATCGTATACTCACATTTTTTTAACATTACTGCCTAGATAAATGTTTCCATCTCAAAGCACAAGAAGTTACTTAGGTTTCCATTAATATCAATGAAAATTTCTACCATTTAAGAGACCGTATGTATTGAGAAAGCCAAACTAATAAATAAATAACCTTCGGATCTCAATGAAACTCTAATAAGACAAAAGTGTTTAAACTGCATTGAAAAGGTAGATAATGAGGCCTAAATTTCAAGTCGTTAGTAATTAGCAATTCAAGTTAAAGTACATGCGTATTTTTATGTAATAATCAATTATCTTTTACTTTAGCAAGTGAAATTATTTACTCAATGATTGATTATAATAATTGATTTAAATAAAAATAAAACTGTGAATAACACATTTTTATAAGATGATCTAAAAAATTATCATTGGTACAAAGATTATTCACCTAATCAATTAAAATAGAACCACAGGTAAGGCCAATCATGGTACCATGATAGCATTTTCGCTTCCAATTCCAAAAAACACCGGTTAGTTATTTAGCGAAAGAATTTTCCAATTAGCCGGGTTATTCCACCACAAATACAATCAGGTGTTTTGTCAAACATCACAGAAATATTATGGTGAGAAAAACTTAGCTTATTTAAAATATTTTTGAAATAAATTTTTGCTTGACTAATCAGTTCACTTTCACGTCACACACCTAAGTTTAGAGCACGCTACAGAAAAAAATCGAAATATAGGCTAACGGGCAGACGTGATGAATACGAACGCAAAACGAACCCGTCTGGCTGAACCTTACGGATTGGTGGCTAGGGACAGCCGAGAGGATTTACCCAGCATCTGTAAAAAAAGAATGGCTGACGGAATCGCGGGCAATATAGGCGAAGCAACCGAGATTGCCTCAGGTGGCTTCATATCTAGGCTACGCTCTCGGCATACAAACGTCGGTTTCCGGCTGGGAAGCGCCAAAAACCTCCGTACCTGCCGCTTGGGGCACAACACGGCCTTAAAGCGCCTTACAATATCTCTGTATGCAACCAGCATGCACAGGAATGTAACGCGGGTCGTATCATTTCAGGTTACTTGCCGTCGAGGATCAAATTTGGATGTAAAGGTAAATCCTTCCATTTCGTGCTCTTTTTGCCGAGTGCCCTTTTCACAACGGTCATGCTGAGTCATTTTATTTTTTTTGATCCAAGGTTT
Source organism: Ischnura elegans (assembly GCF_921293095.1). Lineage (NCBI taxonomy): Eukaryota > Metazoa > Arthropoda > Insecta > Odonata > Coenagrionidae > Ischnura > Ischnura elegans. Next base: position 39,770,785 of record NC_060256.1, read on the forward strand.
TAGGTTGAAACGGGTTCAGGTTAACCGGTCTCTAGGGAATGGCTGCCGGTATGAGCATATCATACTTCGACATTCATGCGAATCAATCAAGCCAGGTTCTGATAGTCATCATTTGTGAACCAAATATAATTTATTACATCAAGCATAGATTTAAATTTTATCACATTTTAAATGATACCATTTCTGTCACTCATAAATAAAACAATTGCTGCCGGCATCAATCAATCGAGGCACCCTCAGGTATGTCACGTTGTTGTTATTCTACCAGATACGGTAGGTTTACAAGGAGTATTTTGCGAAGACCCCGGCTAATATCCACAGCCAAATTTGACTGACCTTTTAATTACACAATAAGACCTACTTCCTTACATTCTATCTATAAATCCTATTCTCTTCCTTCTCTCCCCAAGTATCCCAGCTTTCTTCCCAATGATACACCTTATAGCGTTTCCTCCACACTAAGTATTTCCTCCATCCAAATCCTCTGTCTCCTTCGTATCTTATTTAACATTTTATAATACATATATTAATTTAAGAATTTGTTTACTATCAGGTAACTCGTGACCTGGTTCTTTATCTCATCTATAATTACGGAGAACATCATTTCCTTCGGTAAAGAATACCAATCCTAAAAGAAGATATATACATTGACGTACCATAAACAGAGGTGCGATAATGCAGAAGTAAGAAAATTGTGGTAATTATTGTCAATATTTTTTGATGTTGATATTGCAGATTTTTATTACAGTATTAATATTAATTTTTACGTAAGTATTTAGTAAATAAATTCATTTAAAACGAGAGTATTGATAAGAATACAGATATTTTATTTTAACGCTGCTCTGCACATGTTCCAAGGGCTATCATGTCCTACTACTTAAATTTAAGGGTGTAAGTCACTATAGCTCTCTCGTCGTTGTCGCCCGGGGATTGGTAGGGAAAATCGCGCAGAAAAAGGAAGAAGTCACATGTCGGATAAATCACACTTTATTTTTCCTTCAGTCGTGTACACACACCGACTGCCCAGCGTACTCTCCGACTTCTTTCGTCAGCATTTCCGCTCGTAGGTTGAGTGCAAGGGAAGATCCCATTCACAGGCTCGCCTTACGTTGTAAGGGGTTGGGTGGTTGGGAACGTGGGAACAAGAGGGAGGAAGAAATGCTGATATTAGAGAGGAAAGAGGAAGTGAGGCAAGGAATACGTCAGGCGCCTCTTACAAGTGTATCTATGTATTTCCTTTGGAAGTTCTCTGTCCTCACCCGCTACGTATAAATCTTCGTTTATCCCGTTTCTTCTCCCAAATACCACTTTATCAGTTCTCCGCCACTACCATATCTCAAGATCCTCCAGTCTTTTTGTCGTCGTTCATCCTCAGCCTCCACGTTTCTGCACCGCGAAGCGCTTCTATGCAGGTGAAACTCTTCTCTAGGCTTTCCTTCAAATTCTTGCTTTAATATCCTCTCATCTCTGTATCGTGAAAGCCTACTTGCAAAATGAAAACAAAATTTTCTTATTCTCCTCACTGCTGTGTCTGTTTTCTGGAAGCTAAATAGGTCAATGTATTGCACAAAGCACAAGAATTTCAAGGTTACTTGAGTTTTCATTGATATTTATTAAAATGGAGACTTTATTATTATTATTATTTTTTATTATTCTTTTACGGGACCGAAAGTATTGAGAGGGCCATTGTAAAACAAAATTATCTTCATTATGTCCTCAATGCGCTGTCTTTTTTTAGTAAGCCAAATATAATTCAATTATTTTAGCGTTATTTACATTTTATAACATTCTTAAAGATTACAGGCTCCTATTGCCAGCCAATAACTGCCATTACATTAACAGATTCAGAAATATATTCAAGCACGGACATAAATAGGGAATTCATTGCGAATGGATGCCAATAATATGTAAGTTAGTAAGAGCTTTTAACAGTTACTTCTATCGACTATGAAAGCACTTCGAAAAGCTGTACTGATACACTTGTTCAATAGTGACGCTGTGACCATGACGAGTGCGATAAAGTTTACACTCCCGACAGATTAAGTCAATTAATTATATAATTAAAAGGAAAAGAAAGGAATAAAAAAGGAGAGAAAAGGAAGACTGATTTATTCCAAGAGATGAGGAATTCATTACAGTCTTAATTAATGGTTTTATAAACTGCCAACGCGTTTGACGAGGGTCTAAATGAACGACATTATCCGCTTAATCCTTGCCAATTAAGTCTGTGGCTCCTGCAGTTTAAAGTGCACAGGAGTCAAGCATTTATCATCCCGCGGTCTACCTCATGGTGAGGTTTATGGTGTTCCATTTATACAGACACATTGGGTGGCCAGTTTTGAGGTTACTTACTAATGCTGAGGTATGCCACGAGTGGCAATATTTTTTATTTAAGCTCAGTGCTTCGTAAATAATATAAGAGGTGTATTTTGAAAATAATTAGAAGTAAAATTTTAAATTTACAGAGATTTTGGAGAGACAGATAGTCAAAATTTATTTTATTTTGTAAATATACATGCCCCTTAGTATGATAAAACTTTCAGCTGCATTCATTTTTTACTTCGTCAGTAGCAGCCACAAAGGTTAGATGAGTTTTTATGAGCTCGGCGATTTTTGGCAAATACTGCATTGCTTAATAGCAAATGTTTGGCCAAAACTTGGAATAGAACACCCATTGTGATAATTTAATTAATATTTATGTTCAAATGAATCACAACCAAGCAAATATTTTAGTAAACAATAAATAGTTATGGTACTTTTTCTCACGATTTATTCAAGACGACCGGTTTCGTCGCAGAGGCGACATCATTAGGTACAGAAATCGTTATTTTTATAGTTATTTTGTTTTCGTGTGAGAAATTACCATAACTATTTATTGTTTATAATGGATTTTCACAAACTGAAGCCTGAAAAAATCGAGTTTAAATATTTTAGTGTAAAAAGGTACTTTTTATTCGCTGTTGTACCTAATTCCGAAATGCATTCTGGCATTCCATGTGAGAATTGTTGGGAGTAATCAAAATTACGCCTTTTTATTTGATATCACACGGCCAATGCTATAATACTAAACAGGGAACGTTTAACGGAATTTTGATGATGATATTATGGATGTAGGAACGCCTAAAATCGCGCATTTGGACTTTCTCAATAAAATGGATTCTTACTACTCCGATCCATCAAAGGAAGCTGATAGTGCACGTTATTTTCAGCGTACATACATAGATTGTGACTTACTATTACACTCTCTTTGTCTTCGTGAGCTGCCTTATGAGGCCAACCCAGAGGACTCCGTAACGATGGTTAACAATACATCTCATCCAAAAGTGGCACAGCTAGTTTTCAAATGGAAAAACGGTTGGTATGAAGTATGAAACAAATACTTAGATTTAAAAAATGCCTTAGATTTTTACACATGCTGTCATAACTCCTAAATTTTACGTCCACCATCCTTTATTTACCATTCATTTTATACTATTTATGTAACACCACAGATCATTATGAACTCTGTAATGAATATTTTCATTCTTACTCTAAATGATATCACAATATTGAATCCAAGCGACTGGAATCTCATTTCCTGGGTAATATTTGATAATTAAATACATAAAAATTAAGGATGGATGCTTATTTTTTCAAATTTCCTGGTGAATCGCTTGAGGGCCTTGTAAAAGCTAAAACGAAACACTTTGACGACAAAGGGAATTCAGAAATTTGAGCAACTCGCACACTCACTACATAAAGTGTCTAGCTTCGTATGAAACGCAATCTTTATCACCACGAATAGAGCACGTTAAAAGGGTTTCGCCCAGAAAAACACGAGAAGTTTTCCAGGTAAACGCTATGAGAGAAGGAATTTCACAGAATAAGGGATCCAGCAGTCTCCATTTCCAAATAAAATAGAAACCTGAAACATTTTTTTTCGACGAGCATTCACTTCGGTAATGACACAATTTTTCTCCGAGGATTCCTTTACCCTTAAAAAAAGAAAATAAAAAAATCCCTTTCCTAACCCTACCGTTCCCACACACCCTCGAAAAGCATTTGAACCGTCGCAAGGTTCCAACGCGGCGTAAATGTTTAATAAGCCTTTTTATCGCATTACTTACCGTTTTAACGGATCGGTTGGAATGGCCCCGTTTCCCACTCTGATGGCTCAGAAAGAGGTCTGGAGAGACAGAGAAAGGCTTGGACTCTGGTAAAACGGACTAAAATGATATGCGGAGGTGGAGGCCGCGAGAATAAATCATTCCCCGGCGGCGCACGCTCTAATTTATCGCCAACCATATATCCATCATTAAAGTGGACGCTCCCTTAAAAGCATCGGCCAGCCCAGAGAAAGCTTTTTCGTATACTTTCCTTTCCCTTCACTCCGTGCGAAGAATATTCGTGGGAAGTTATGAAATTCAGCCGTCCAGGGGATGAAATGCTCTTAAAGGTCGGGCGATTCAACGTTCACCCACTCACCTCTAAGTCCACCCTACGCAATTTCGCATATACCTCTTTCACACATGTCTCGACCCACATAAGATTTCTGAGGCATCGTATATTAGCCTCGCCCGGATTGGGGATTTTACATTCCTGAATGCGTCAATAATGTTACCTCCACCCCTTAAATATGACATTATGTGTGTGAAAAACTCTCATTATATTAAAATTCAAAATGTGTTAAAACTCATTTTGGATTGCTGGAAACTTTAACGTAAAACTTAAATACGATACAATTTAAGTGAATATTATTTTCGGAAAAATATTATGCGTTATAAGAATACTAATTTATACGTGCACAGATGAAGAAGCACATCTTATGATTTGTTTTTATGGAGATAAATGTTTGCAATCAAGCTTAAATTATTATCTTTATTATAACTAAACTTATTATAAATTAAGGGATACAATTATTTTGTTATGTGTGTAGAAAGATGTAAAATAATGCACATTTGAGGGAATAACTAAGGATTAAGATTGACGTACCGTTTTTGGATATTGCGGCACGAAAAATAATAAGACCTCAACATCAACGTTTAAAGCCTAAAATAAAACGTTTGAAATCTCATGTAGATGTTGAAAACCCTTCCAAATGTGATACACAGTACTTGTTTTAAAAAAATATATGTATGTATTTCAAAAGTGCCCCAAAGTTTCAAAACGGCTGGAATTGAGAGGAAATGGTTGGAACTTATTTTTAAATCGCACGCAAGATAAAAAGCGGGATATAAGGATCAAGTGCTTTCAAACATGAAACGGGGAACATAAAACGAAAGCTCGAGAAATATTAATTAAAATTAATCCACATTGTTCCTTCGAACTAAAAGTTGATTAATGAGCACCACGAACAAAAAAAAAAGACAGCGTTAGGAGAACGAAAAACTATACTGATAAATCAGCGTTCAATTACTCTTAAATTTAGTGTAAAAAAAATGCTACAAAAAATTATTTAAATACTCTTTTCATTTTAATGAAGAATACAAATACTGAAAAATTCCTTTATCTTTTGCGGTCATTGGTTAGTTTACAGTTTAAGAGATTAATTCCGATTTTTAAAAACAAAAATAACATAAGCTAATAATCAATAGGTCAAAATGCACACTATCTAACAGATAATTACTCCGTTTTATAACCTGTATTCGCATAATTTGAGAGAATGTAAGAGACTAAACGCTTTTTTATGACGAGTTCATACCCTCATTTGTTGACCTCCAGTGGATGATCCCTCAATAATACCAACCAACTAATAATTCATGGTCAAAGAAACGATTTAACCTTAGGATTTACGATCAAAGCATAAGTGCCGTGATCTAAAATATTTATGTTTGAGTTATGCAAAGTGGTGGATGCATTCCCATACATTTTGAAAATCTACAAGATGTATGTAAAATATTTATCTTTTCTTTATCAACGAGAATGTGTGACATAATATTTACCATCATCATCATCATCATTAGTCAACAATCCTAAGATTGGTTTGACGCAGCTCTCCATTTCTCTCTCCTATCCGCTAATCTCTTCATAGCTACCATGTATTATTATTTCCCATCAGTTATTTTGTAAAGCATATGTAGATAGTAGTTAACCTTAGTATATATATGATACGACGCACGAAAAGGCGAAATAATTCGAAAAAGCGAAGCGAAGAAACTGCTGCTGAAAGATATAGGAAAGAGAGTAAGGATGGAAAAGGTGATAAGGAGTGATTGATTGAAGTTAACTGTCACAGGAAAGTGTTGACCTAGCATGAAAACGGTGGAAAAGCAGTTAAGTATTCCCTAAAGTGACGGGAGATAAAAATGCGCCGAGTAGGTTTCTCAGGTAAGATGATTTGAACTATATAACCAAGTAGGCGTTTTCATTCATAAGCGTTTAATATACAGTGGAATTTGGTTATAACGGCATCGGCTGTAACGTCAACTCCGGTTTAACGTCATATTTTATACAGACCAGCCAAAATTGAACATTTTATGTTGTACGAAAACCCGTTCATATCGTCAACAAATATTGCGACGCTCGGGTATAGTGTCAAAAATTTTGCGATTCTTAGGTTGCAGAAGTGGTAGTGTATTATGTCCCGAAGTTCATAGAAACCATGTGTAGAAACATCAAAAGCAAGAACAGGTCACAATCTGGACGTCAAGCTGGTGACGGGATGCAACTCTTTTGTTTAATTGATGTCTGGACCGTCTGGACATATTCCAATGTACGAGTGGATTTCAATAAACAGTGTTGTATATAGCAGAACATTTGCGTTTTTACTTTGTCCTTTCACTCCGATTTAAGGCTGCTTTTTTATAAAGTCACACGGATATAACGTTAAAAATCATCTGGTCCCTTAGATGACGTTATAAGCAAGTTCCACTGTACTTGCTTTTTTACATGTCTCAAAAGCTATTTCTGCCCATTAAAATTTTTTAAAATTTCTGCCCAAAGTTTTTGTTGAAATATTGAGTTTTCAGTCTGCTGTATTTAATGTCAACAACAGTTACAAGTTGCAACAAAACCGTAGTGATAAATTTACCATAAATTCTACCTTTAATTGGTTTAATTCGTAATATTTATGCATTATAGTCTTTCATGTGCAATTAAGAACTGCTTAACGACAGCCTACAAATAATATACTCATTTCAATAAATATATTGAATCAATATGTTTTTGGAAATCAGAACAATACAATCAAAATGGAATTCATATCCAATTTTTGGGGAATTTGGAGGTACTAGTGACACCTATTCTTCCTTCATGGAAATGCACAGCTCAATGAAGAAAGCATTAGTTTACTAATATGATTATTAGTATGTTCAAATTAGCCGTAAGATTAATCAGAAATCAAAACTATAAAGAATTTCAATTCTATCTATAATCTAAGCGGAGTAATGAAGATGGCACTTTTAAAGTATATTTATGAATAAATAGGAAAGCTGTGAACGATATTATATAATTAAATATATTATATTATGGGCTTTTAAACGAGTAAATTTTCTCTAATGCAGTTTTTTCCTCATCCACGTGTCATGATTTCCAAGTTGAGTTACAATTAGGCAGTGAAATACTGTGGGATAAATACACTTTTAAAGAATTGAAAAATCGTTTTGAGAGAAAAATAGTGAGGCTCATCTCCTCTTTAGTAGTTATTACTATGGCATCTCTGGATAATCTCTGTTCGAAACCTTTCACTTTGGCAACAATTTTTACTTCCTTAAGGTTGATTGTGTGGCCCAGCGCTGTGTGTTCGGCTACCGCGGGCTCCGTTGACTGCCCTAGTAGAGTTGTCACAAATTTTATGTCTTTGTATCACTTCCTTTCAACCAATCGCTTATACATGTAAAAAAATACTACCAAGTGAATTTTTCATGACGAATTTCATCCTCAGCGTAAAAGGGCCATTATTCATTATTGTACAAAATTATGTCCATGGACTGCTATAAAAATACCAAAACCGTTAAATCATAACTTAAGTGGCGTATTATTATATATACCCTATTACTAATTTTAGTGACGAATTAGTGAAGAAAAAAATTATATTCCCCAAATTTAATGTCCACAGACTATGATTCGTCATGTCCGTGGACAGTCCTACAAATGTTTTCGAAGAGGTGTTTATTATATTAACAACCTTTTCTAAATAATTTATTACAAAATCTATCATTAAACAAGTTACAACACTATAAACATTCCAAATGTTTTGGGTTGCTTTTATTTAATAATATTTAATACAAGCATTTGTCCTACCCTAACAAGCAATCTCCGTGGACACACAGGAAAAAGAGGGAATTATTCATAGTAGATGGTGTCAGCCCTTAAAAAATAATGAGTAGATAAGTAGATAGTCAGCTATATTGGGTTGTTTAAGTTTGTAGTCGGTTTAGTGAATGTTTTCTAGCTGGAGGAAAAATTTTCGTTCAGTTTTTTGAAAAAGCCAAGATCACCAGTGATGTCCGTGGAAATATAAAAATTATTAAAAGTTAAATATTTTACTAATTGCAATTGAGATGTCTTTTACAGCTATAAGATGCAAGTTAAATGTAGCAAGGACTGTGTCCTAACTTATTTTCAGGCCCAACTATGACTTAATTTAGAGGAAATCGTCGTGTCCGTGGACATCATGTCCGTGTTCAAAAGCAATTTTGGTTCATATATAAACAAAATTTATTTTTCAATTTTGCATGCAGAAAATGTACATTCTTTACAGATTGACCCAAAAACTCGACCTCCTTTTCTGAGAAGTGGTGCAACAAATAGGGTTAGTCGCCGAGGCCCTGAGTTGCGACGATAGAGGGGAACAAACAGTGTTCAGGGTTTGCCTACTCGCTCGTACCGTTGGCATCATTTGCCGCCGATATCCAGGGAACAGACGTCTTGCGGCGTGGACGAGATTTTTCCATTATGGCATCCGGAAAACTTTCCCTAAGTCGTGGGGGGGAACAAGCTACGGCAGCGTATCACCGGAAAAAACCGCATTTCCGTATCAGCGTTCTCTCAGCAGAAAGTAGCTAAGATGAAGAGCCCGAAATACCGCCTCACCAAAGAAATTTAATTATGCGTAACTTGGTTCAGATAGACCAAGACCTGTAGGTGAAATATTCGATTATCCATATCTCAAAATTTGTATTTGTAAAAATAAGTTTGACTTTCGATAGTTTCAAGGGCATTGTTTCTTTGTTTTTAACTAGAATTAGGAGAAATTGGAGCTTTTTTTTTTTGAACAATTTTCTCACTTTTTCTAACAGAAAGATGCTATGAAAACGATCAATAACGATTTTTCTGCCACTTGCGACTACCAAAAAGCCAACTCACTCGCATTAAACAACGGTAAAACGAAAGCTATTATAATAGATAATGCCAAAATTGCTAGTCAAATCCATTATGACACTGCCACGAATTACTATGGATTATGCTGATTTTTCTAAACTTTAATTCACATCTTTAGTGGGGGGATCGGGTTGGTGTGGTGGCTAGAGTGTTGGCTTCCCACCCCGTGGGCTCAGGTTCAAAACCCGGCGGTGACAGAGAATTTTATAAGACTCCCCAATCCCTGCTTGAATGAAGTATGGAGGACATTTGAAGCTCAACACTCCGTCCGTCGGATGGGACGTTAAGCCGTGATCCCCTTGGCGCCTTCCGTTAAGAGCAGGCAAATGCCGACGCCGGGTTTCTCTCCACCCTTCCTTCCATACCCTTCCCTCATGGCGCAAATGACCTCAGCTGTCTATTGCCTCCTCCAAATACTATACCATATATCTCAATATGCTCGAAGTATTAAAATTAAAAAGAATAACTTTGTGCTTTCATATTAATATTTATTCACAAATTTACGACCACGGTTTTAACGTTAGACGTCATCATCAGGTGAACTCTACAGAAATCCATCACATCCTTTTATACCAGGCTAGGAGGGGGAGGGAGAAAGGTAATTAGGTTGAGGTAACAAGAAGGTAACTAGGGGGAGGGAGGAAGGTAACTAGGTTCCTCCCTCTCCCTCCTAGCCTGGTATAAAAGGATGTGATGGACCTCTGTAGAGTTCACCTGATGATGACGTCTAACGTTGAAACCATGGTCGTAAATTTGTGAATAAATATTAATGTGAAAGCACAAAGTTCTTCTTTTTTATTTCAATAATGAATCGCTTTCACAAAGTTACGCCTCAAACAATCAATGCTCAAATTAGTTTCATTATAATAATCTTTTATTTCTCGCCGCAACGGATTCTAGTATAGGGTGTTAAAAAATGACATTAAAATTAAGTGACTAAGCAACCCGAAAGTGTGCTAAAACCTCCTTTGCGGACCGTGCCAGCCAATCATCAAACGGGTGCATCGCTCAGCTCTGGACTTATACCGGGGTAGAAAAGCAAAGGCATACTCAAACCGGCATCAGAGCAAGTCCTAATGAAGTAGAATAACACTTTCTCCGATATGTTGGCGACATGAATCAGCTGAAGCAGCAAATAAACCGGTCCGAAACCCGAGAAAAATTCTCCACGGATATAGATCACCTAAGTCGTCCTTTCATCATCATTTCTCATCTAGTTGTGGCTATTCGTATCTACGGCTTCTTTAAGAGTGACATTGAGGCAGAAATACAGGAGGACGGACATTAAAACCGGCATCAGAGCAAGTCCTGAAGAAGTAGAATAACACTTTCTCCGAAACGTTGGTGATATGGATCAGCTGAACAAGCACGTCACCCAGACGAAATCCCTGGAAAAATTCTCCATGAATACGCAACACACGAATCGTCCTGTCATCTTTTCTAGCCTAGTTGTGGCTAGTCTCATCATCCGTTTCCTAGTCTGCACATCTTTCTCTCGAGCTTTTACAGTTGTCCTCCCTGAAATCGGAGTTGACCTCCTCAAACACACCCACGTTCCCCGCTGCCTCGCATCCGGGCCTCCCCTATCGATTATCGCGCCCAATCCTCTTCCAGCATCCTGTTTACGATGCCCAGCTCCCGGAACACAACAAAGAAGATTGGACGAAGCGCGGGGGGACAGTGGGCATTCGAGGAAAGAGACGGGAAATCGAACCTAGTATCGGTGATAGCTGTATCCGGCTGGGAACACCTTGCGAAAGGAAATAGCCTGTTAAGATTAAGGATCTGGGGATTTTTGTTCATTAACCGAATGCATTTCATAACACATCTTATCCTTCATTGAAATATTGGATTATTTTTATGGGTGATTTGTCTCAAAATGGACTTGAAATGGGAAATGCACTGAGTTGCTTAAAAATATATTTCTCGTAAGAGGAAAAAAAAACCCTCCCAAATTTTAGATATAATATAATTTGGATGGATAAGGTTACTTTGCGGAGATCCATTGTAAGATATGAAGTGAAACACTTTGCCCTTTCCACATAAAAAATTATTAAACTACATTCGACATGTTTCGCTGCACTGCAGCATTATCAAGTAGCACCTATCGCCATTATCGATATCCATCCGATATACCTTCGATATCTATTCGATATACATTCGGTATTATCGATAGCCATTATCGAGAGCACCTGAAAATAGTCACCATCCGCCCCTCCCATACCTCACCCCAGACTAACGGTCAGTTTAAAATTCCCAACCCTCCCTCCTTCCAACCCACCTTCCAACCCCACCTTCTCAAATGTTTGCGAGCTTGCAATTTTGTATTTATATTGGTATGGTTAATTTCTTGGTTTAGTCTTGATAATGCTGCAGTGCAGCGAAACATGTCGACTGTATTTTAATAAATTTTTATGTGGAAAGTGCAGTGTTTCACTTCATATCACATAATATAATTTGTAGAACTCAGTGTTATTGATAAAAGATAAAGAAATGACAATCATTGAAGTATTAAATTTCATTTTGTTTGAAAAATTAACTAGTAAACCCTAATTTACTTGTAATTAATGGCTACAGTTTGGGATTATTCAAAAACTATATGATAAAAATAAGCTCTCCAAGATTGAATAATATGGTTTCGAGAGCTTTTTGCTCGCGACATACCATCCATTCTGAAAGTTTCGCTCCAAATATCATTTTTAATTTCAGGAGGAAAACATGTATACGAGGGAATCATCAAAATCTGAGAGGTCAAAGGTCACCTCCAGTCCTCCACTCTATTTCGTGGCCTCAGACCGTGACAGAGGGTATTACCATCCACTTTCCACCTCGGATGTAAAATATTCGTAAAACTCTATAAAATAAGGGCCGTTTCACACCGAGGCCAGGAAAAAGAGCGTCAGTTCCTAAACGCAATAAAAAAGCCGTTTATATTACAAAAGAGTACCCCCAAGTCTACTCTTAGATGTTAAGAGCTGTATTGTCACTAAATGTGTTTAAAAAAGTCGCCTATCGCGTTGCTGACTGGCGAAGCGATTCAAATTCCAAAATAAGCTATAAAATAAGCTAAAATCAAGGTAATCAACCAAAATTTATATTTATGGCATTGTGATGTATCAAATAAATGTATCAAATCGATATATATAGCAAAATATTGGAAGAATAGGATCCTTCTGCTTTCATTACCGCGATCGTTTTTGAAAACCGATTAAAAAGCGAACGGAATGGCAACGGAAATAAACCTTTAATGGGATGGAATGAGGCCTCGTCCCCCTGGTCTTTATGGAAAAAGCTATCAGGAGTCCCAAATAGCCACTGTAAAACTAATCGTCCACCATCTCAAACTGCCTCTGCAAAATACCTCAAATTAGTTTCTCGCTAATTGAAAACATTGTTATGCCATGCATTTTTTGTATCAATAGAGAAAAAAAAATGAAAATTGCATGATTTATTAAATTTTTAATAAATGCTAACTGCACGTTTTTCTTACAGCGTTAAGGTTTCTCTAGTGTATATTGGTATAAATTGCATTTGTGGCTTCTCTTCTTCTTTGTATTTTCCCTTGAAAATATTTACATTGACCTTAAAGCAAGAAAAAAATTGACTCCTAACATTTACGTTACACCTACTGCTCGATTCAACCGGACTCGCCGAGTGATTGCCATAAAATCTTAAAGGTGGCAACTGCAAAACCGGTATTTTAAAACCATAGGAGAGCCTGATTTCCAAATTATAACGGTAGTTTTTTTAATTATATCGTGTAACTCTAAGTCGAATAAATATTATATCGCTATTGATATTTATTTAACGCATTTTATGTGTTGATTCAGAAATTCCGATGTCTTGAGGACTGAATTATTCCTCAACATTAAGGCGAATTAGACAATAATATGATTCGTATATTAACTATATAAAATATAGCTAATATGATAACCTAAATAACAAGAGCAATAGGTATCTCATATCGTCAAAACTCTAATTGAAGTTTGGGTTTTAGAATAACTTGTCAACTTTTCACCAACGTTCGCTACTTTGTTCGAGAATCATCAATTAATTATAAATTATTATTAATGTTATTGTAATTTTGTTGTACTCATCTTATGATGATCTAATGGAAATCAAAACTAAATTGAAAAGTTGACGAATAATTCTAACGAGCAATAATCCATGCACATCAGTAATACAAAAAGTTAAAGCTGGTATACAGATGCTGATTTTTTTTCCATAGTTGCCGTTGCAAATTAAAAAAAACTATTGTTCCAATCATCAATTTAATCACCGCGGAAGCTTTTATGTAAATATTATTGTTCCATTGATAGCTGAAAACATGGTAGGCGTGTTTTTTTTGGTCTTTTAAAATAGTGCTTCATGCTAACTTTAGTAGCGTTTGCTGTTTATGTCATTGCATTTCTAAATATTTGGTTTGATGGTGGCGTTGTTTTTAGTTGCCAGCCCCCTAGTGAAGCATTAAAGAATGAGGTAAGGGTTTGGCCAGGCAATAGTTGAAACAGTACTTAGAGTAGTGCTGTGCGAGTCTTGTCACGATGGTCGAGACGAGACTTTAATTTCTCGGCATTGTCGGGAAGAGACTATCGGCGCGGCCAGAGTCTCGCCTGGGTCTGGAGTCTTGATGAGACTCGAGAGTATCACCCCTTAGAGACTTCTCGACACCCGAGCAAGGCGGGAATTTCCTATGAATACAACAATCTGTCGATAATAGAGTTTATAGCTCATAGCTAAGGTATCCTTTACGACTTTTACGGATTTATTATTACCATAAAAATATTTATTTAATAAAATACCCTCTGCATCCAATTTTTCATATATATGAATGGTGCTAATAGAGCTCCCAACACGAGACTTGGATAATAATTTTTTTTCTTATCCTGACCTCTATATTTTATATTAAATTTAAATCTTGGAGTTTAGGTCTTGAAATTAAAAGGCAAATTTTGCCGTCGTTTCCAATTAATTATAGACCATTATTGGGGCTTGAAAATGAGAATATGATTTTGATGCATAGACATATAAAAGGGTTACATCAATGTTTCTTATTATAGCAATATAATAAAAAATAAATAGTCAGTTGTAAATTAACAAAAAAAGAAGAGACTATAGTCTAATTCCATAGAATTTTGATACACCTTTCTGCAATGTTTATTCATGGTAACTAAGGTTTATGCTTACCTGTCAATTTTGGTTAATTAATTAACAACAAATGCTTAACTTGCCAATGTCGATCTTTTATTACAACTATTTAGGGTTTTGGAAAGATATACCATTTCTTAAAACTGTTTTAGCTAAATTATTTTCACTTTCTAAAATAATGGACTAAAATATAAATTATTTTATTTTTTTTGCGAGGACCGGGTAGTATCACCGGGTGTCGCGAAATCTCGAAGGTGATGGACCTAATTTAAAGACTACATCAACAGATCGACTTCGGTTCCGCAAGGGTCAGTATTGGGGCCTGTATTATTCAATCTTTACATGCTTGAAATGCAAAGAGTGTTTTACATTTTTTGAACGAACCGTCAAGACATTCACAAAATGTATAATAGTTTTAAGGTCATAAGGTAACCAGCAGCTGGTCCTTAAGGTGAAACTTTATCGCCGCAGGATTTTCTACGCCTTTCGCGACCTCAGGATTGCCTCACATTTTTATCCATCACGCACCTTGCAGATTCAAAACGTCTCCCGGAGCGTCAATCAATCTTTTTTTCCTTTCCCTAGAGATGCTTCCTTGAGGGGCAACTCCCCCTGAACTATTTTTCTCAATACTATCTCATTTCCACATTTTTTGCCCGAGCTGCATCACTCACTTCCAGCACCGCATTTGGAACATCTTGCACCCAGCTCATGCGGATACGCCAGTTGTAAAGGACTTATCATTCGTGACAACATGCCTTACGATATCTTCCCCGTCAATATAATTTTTCAGGTTCAAAAATGAAAATTTTCTTCTACAAATATTGCTGAAGATGCGCAGACAGCCCATGCTCCTTCATAGGCGAGTTCAATTCAGTGGCGTTAGAATAAATTTTCTTGCAACAAATAAAGGTAAGAACATAGCTTAAGCTAAGGTTTACAAGTGCAATGCATAGCTTTGGATACCATATTACATCTTATACTTATATTTCAATCTACTTTATAAAGTAATTTCGCCTTGAATAACTTTATTCTTCAAATCAACCCCTTATATTTCTTATAATTGTTACAATTATTTATTTATTATATTGGGTAGTTTCTTTCCACATTTTTTGGAATTACTTACCTGGATGCATTCCTTCTACCGGTGCGCGTAAGTTGCTCTAAATGCAAATGAAAGAAGCTAATGAGCTATATACCAATATAAAAATCCATCAACCAACAGGGCAACGATACATTGCTACCTAATTTTAATCCTTTTGCTGTACCTACTCTTCGCTATATGCATTGTGAATAAATTACATTATACTAACCATCAAACTGTGTCTGTTTCTGAGTTATACCCACGCACATTTAATATTACAATTTTAGAAATAGTAAATAACTATCCATCAAAGTAATGCTATTTTAAAATAACAAAGTTCTTTTCGGAAAAGTAGTTAAATAAATAGGTGTAATGCAAAAATTCTATGTCTCACAACTTTCGTCCAAATGAAATATAGCTATTTTCGACCCAAACAATTTTATTAATTTTGCGAATAATAAAATACGAAATAAATAAAAATAACAATAAGTGTACCAATTCATAATCTCATAGGAGTGTATTGAATAAAAAAAATAAAATTTTAACTCAATACAAGTAAGACAGCGTAACATTATTGTATAAACAAAGCAAAAATAGATTTTGTTATGGGTACGTCCAATAATTAATTTTGTGAGTCCTTTTATTAAAAACATTTATCACAATAATTATTAAACTCCACGAAATTTCAATTCACCTTACACTCGATTGAATTGATTTTATTTGAGACAATAGGTGATGGGTGGGTGGGTGATGTAGGAAATCGGATGTCATGTTCGGATTCAGGAGGTCATATTACATAAGAATTAGGAGGAACGGTATCAGGGCTCAAAAAATATTATTTTTGCCGTCCAGCGTAATTTGAGAAAACTCAATATACCGAACAATGCCAAAGATTTCTCAACATGGTTTCCTATCGTCGGGGTTTACCGTCAAGGGGAATGATGAATTTCAGTGATCAAAATCAATTAAAAGACCTCACATACATATATATAAATGCATAAAAAACATTATTTACGAAGTTATCAAAGCTTAATACTAACAATTTATCCAGAGAAAACTGAATATACCCTACAATGCCTATGATTTCGGAACGTGGTTTCTATACTACCAACGTCACAGTTGAGTGACGAATTGTAGCTATGAAAAGGAACTTAAAAGCCTTAAACACAATATTAATGGATCAAATATATTGCTTACGACGTAATGATAGCTTAATGTTAACCAAATAACTACAGAAATCAGAAAATACCGAACAATACCAATGCTTGGTCAACGTGGCTTCCTGCGGTAAATGCCTAGCCACCTATGGTTCCCTTGAAGCTTTAAAGTTCCCTCTACTTTCGAATTCGGCCGATAGTTGGCGTTTATCTTGTCTGGATTCTCGAATACTTATTTAAATGTGTGCCACCTTTAATCGTAAGGCCCGTTATTTCCTCCACCTCGCAATCGAGCGCGCTATTCCGACCGTTTCGCGACCTTTTGACGATTGACGAGTGGGAAAGAGGCAGCAGTCACCTCACGCCACCGCTCGAGGCGATCAGATCCCGAGTGACAGTTCGCAGATTGGCCCGTGCGTTCGGACGGGTAAACTCGACTTGGCATGCCCCACGACGCGTCGCGTTATGACGTCAGCAATGATGCCAAATCCACGCAAAGGTCCCTACTCTCGATGACCGATTTGCATTCAATTGTTCCCGCGGGAATATAAAATGCTGGGCCACCTGAAATTTCTAATGCCTCGTTCACATTACAATTGTCCTAACGATAGTCGGCAGAACTAGCCGTGTGAATGCATGTCCTGACAATAATCCACGTAGTTCCGAACGTTGCCACTTTACGATGGTAAGGCGCTGGGAGACCGGAAAAGGAAGCGACAAGAGAAAGACGAAAATCTCGTGAAGATGTCTTCGCTCAAAATTTTTTTCACGGATTTGTCCTAGGAAGGAAGAACACGGGCGGAAGAAAAATTATTCGGTAAATACACGTTGAACACAGTAATATCATGTTCCTGATTACCTCAACAGCTTTGCTAACCATCGATTTCCCGTTCACTTAAGATGTCAGCACTAGAGGGCAGCACTGGTTTTAACCATCGTCGTGTGAATGCACGATAGTTCCGACAATCGCTGGAACAATCGTAATGTGAATGAGGCATAATCGTATTGCATATTGTACATATTCGATGTTTGGTTTGAGGATTTGGGTCATTTTTTACTCATCATCATAAGTCAACATTCCTGAGGTTGGCGCAGCTTGGCTTCCGGGTTTTTCTCCGCATCGCTTGGCTCATACGACAGTTTAGCCGGCGATGCAGCAGATGTGTTCAGGTTTGAATTTTCGAATGCAAGTTTTTTCCAGTCTTATATAGGCCTTGGTTTTCGCCAGGTACGTCCTGATTGGTCGTTTTATGGAAGAGTTTCTTCCAGGCGTTGGAGAGCGAACAGCTGTACTCCCTGTTGAAACTTGCATCCGACACTTCAAACCTGAAGACGCGTCCTGTAACGCCGGCGAAACTGTCTTGCGAAGGTGAACCGACGCGGAGGACAACCCGGAAGCCAAGCTACGCCTACAGAACCACTCCGCGGTAGCCTCCTTCAACAAATCCTAAGATAAGTGTGACGCTTCTCTCCATTCCTCTCTCCTATCCGATATCCTTTTCATAGCGACCCATTTCTTCTATTTTACTACATTTGTCAGAGAGTATTGACATAATAATCGAAATCACGTAATGTAGGAAGAGATTCAATCAGTGATACCTCGATAATCTCCAATTTCAATTACCAGTAAAGAAATCGATTACAATTTTTTACCAGCCTTTTCTATTAGCAATTAAAAGGGACACAATCCAGCTCCATTGAAATCTAGGATTGGGTTAAATTTTCTGCCTTTACGATTTCATTTGAAGCGATCGTTTCACAATCTACCGCAAGGCTGAAAAATTGTTATCTATTAAAACCCACTCCGGAATTGCTGCGATATTACGCCCTTTTAATTACACCAACTTCGCTTCGAATTATTCTCCTTACACACCATTGTAAAATATGAATGGGGAAACTACTGTTTCGGAGCCACTATTCCTAAATAAAAACTGGCTAAACTAAAAAAAAAGTATTAAAAAAATCATCGTGCAGGCCACGTAGTGAACATATGGTGACGGAAATATTACATGAAGTGAAAAATTAAATTTTTCCCCACGTTAATGAGGTGAAATTAAAAATGTACTAATAATTTCACAAAAAGACAAGTCTTTCGGATTAAAAATGGAAACTAAAGTCCCAAAGTCGGCAGAGAACGATGCTCGTGGCAAAAAAAATGGAAATTGCGACTCAAGAGTGGGTTCGCGTACGTTAGTAACACCACAGTTGACTGAAAACGCTTTGTGTGATATCCTTAATATTCTTGTGGCAGAAAATTCTCCACTTCTATCACTGAAAGCCTCTTTCAGCATCTTTTTGCGCATTACTAAGAGCAAACATGGCTACATGCAGTGAGGCAAACACAGCGCATTCCATAAAGAGGAAATAATAACTATTTTGATCCTCCATCCAACGAGAAAGTTTCAGAGAACAGCATTGCTCGTAAGTGAGTAACTCGCAGCGCTCTTCATTAGTGCTTCAAACTATAATTACCTTTCGATCATCGAGAATGCCGCAGTGAATTACAATGGAACGCATCACTTTTGTCGTGTGCTTCGTGACGAGAGCGATGATGCACAATTAGGTAGCGTTTCATTACTCGTAAGTGCGTAAATGAGTGGAAAAATGGCACTTTGTAGGATGAAATGAAAGACTCTCACTTTCTGGGAAATGACTTGTCTCGAAAAATTGAAAAACGGAAGGGACAAAAACGGACCGAATTTTTAGTCCGTCGCTTATTAATTTGATTTTGGGGAGGATAAACGTAACTTTTAAAAGCTGAATGGGGATAACACATTATTCATAGCACTATAAGGAGCCAAGGAGTACAAGTGCAATTTTATGATTTTAGAGTGTTTCCTGTCCAAAATTTTCGTGTATAACGGCTAGTAATTAGTTTGTTGGAAAATAGAGAAGAAGCAGAGATAAATTTAAGTTTATTATTTGAGAATAATTGCAATTGAGCCCTTGCATCTTTTCTGAAAAGAAGGAATCTGTCCAAAAAATGAAATCAAAACTATTCAAGACTATAATACAACCGATGGTACGGATCTCGACTGGATCTGCGGATCTGAAACATGAATATCAACAAAGAACCAAAAGAAGAAAATATTAGTCTTTGAAAACAAAATATTAAGAATCATCTATGGTCCCATTAATCAAAATGGTGAGGATCCGGAGAAACAGAGCTTAGTGAACCGTAACCCTTTCTAACCCAGAGTTGAATCTGAGAGAAGTTACATTTCAGATCTCCTCAAAAAACGAAATATTTCTACTCATTCATAATTATTGTGACAGCTACATCTCGCTATTAAACTTTACTGCACAAAAGAACTCGTAGTTTAAATCTTTCCTAATAGAGCTCAAAATGTATACATTTTTGACATTGGTTAAAAGGAAAATTAGGTTAATACCCAGATATATAAGCCCAAATAAAGAGGTGACTGAGATGTGGCGGTCATGCAAAGAGGAAAGGAGGGGACTCAATGCTAACAGTGGTGTCAAATGATCTACCTCGAGGACGACCGACCGATGGGACGACTTCGGCTAAGATGGCTGGACCAAGAGCGGAGGGACATAGAAAAGTTGAGAGAAGAGACGGGAAGTGTATGGAAGAAAGAGAAAGATGGCGCTGTTGTTGGTCAGCCCAAAAACCAGCTGAGGCTTGAGTGGTCGTATAGGTAAGGATTTGCTATTATGACAGGTACCTCGAATGCGAAGGGGTAGCGATTTTTATGATTTTGGGGATAAGAGTTGATAACGATTGTTGGGCTGCTCAATATCTCTGTGGCACAGGAGCACAAGTGAATCACTGAATACTTATAACGGCGATATAAAATAGAAACTTTAGCCACTCCATTATTGTGTGCCCCAGCACCCATTACCTGCACTTATCTTCAAAATCATAAAAGTTGCATTTGTACCTCCCGGCTATCAGGGCCCTCAATTAAGAATTTAAGAGCATATATCTTTTAGACAAAAGCGGAGAATATAATCTTACAATTGCTGTATTTGTCCAAGTCTGACAGAATCCTTAAAATAAGAGAGATATTTTGCCGAACGGACAGGCGTTCAAATTAGCGTAGGAATTCAAATTAGCAGCGAATAATTAAAGGCAATAATAAATGAAGGGTAATTTCTGTGAAACTAGGGCTGGTCTATTAATATTATTTTCTGGGTCTTAATTTTATTTTGTGTGACCCGCCATACCTTAATCTCATCGTGATCAGATACTTAGCGTAGATTTAGACACTAATTTATGTCGTACAACCGTCGTGGATATATATTGTTACATGCCCGAGGCCCTCGTCGGATTCATATTATCAACGCCAAACTGTTATGCTCTGAACTGGAATACTGCTAAAATAAACTACTGCAGGAGATAATTCAGCCTAAAGCCTGTATCTCCAATGCACCCATGCGTAACTTCCGCGTGGATAATCTATCTGGATGGATCCACCGAACAGGTACCGTTAATTATTAGCTTGATTACTCAGTTACCGGAGGCGAAATTAACCTCACGGTGGGTAGACTTCCAAATAATACGGCTGCAGTTATACAGAGCTGTATTACCAGAGAGATATTGCTTGAGTTCATCCAAATTCGAAATTCGTGTGGAGAAGCCTTGAAACAGACAATGAATGTTAAGATGTCAAGATATCATTACTACTGTCTTTGCGTTTACTCATAACGCATAATTGCTCGTATAAGCTAGAGAATGCCAAAGGCTCTCCATGCAATGCAGCATGAAATTACACAGCACCGTCATGGAATTCACGCGACCATTACCAGTGCCCGTAGTAATAAAAAGGTTCTATACCCTGATTTTTGCTAATTTTATTGAAGTACGTATTGTATTTCATCAGGACGAAAAATATTACAGAAACTTGTAAAATCATTATAAACGTAATTGATGCTTTGAGAGGTTAATAAGCAATTAGAATATCCCGACAGTTTGAAAGGTTCAAGGAATCATTAATGCTTGATGAGTATCCATTTTATTGAAGTTCTCTTCTTCGAGGTGACTTAATTAGCCCCACATAAGCAAAATAAATATTTAGCGGAGTCGATCTTTATCTCAAGAAGCCAGGGCACCACGAAGGTTAATTATAAGGGAAATCGGGGGTTCTTAAGGGCAGGGAAATATTTATTGCCTATACAAGGTTATCATAGAAGAATGGCGCGGGTTGGAACATTATTTAAATGAAAACGTAATTACTCACATTTCAAGTTTTTAATTTTTATAATTTTCCGTCTCAAACAGTTTTATACGTAGTTAATAAAAATAAATATTTGCGCCTTTGATCACTCGGCAAGAGAGAAACCCGGCGTCGACATTAGCCTACTCCTAACGAAAGGGGACCACGGATTAGCATACCATCCGATGTACGGGGTCCTACACTTGAAGTGCCTCCCAAAAGGAACTCAAACAGGGATCGGGCAGCCTCTGTAAAATCTCTGCCAGCCTATCCCCTATTTCTTCCTATGATTTACTGAAACCGCATCAATCTTTTATGATAAACCTGCGTTATTATAAAAATTTTCTACCAGTTAAGGTGCATCCTTTCCGCCACGGAATGAATAAAAAATTTCACTCAGGAACAATTTAAACAGATTTTCTGTTGATAAATTTTTTTATGTTAGTTATGCTAAAATAGGTATTCTGATTTCAAAACTATAGTTAGTTTTCTTCTACCGAGTCAACTTTTTTTTTACTACACCTTGTGTGATTGTGACCACTCTCTGCAAGATTGATTGCGTCGACAGCAGGAGGCGTTATTGGTGATATTGGGAGGAGGTGACCGTCAGCTGAGGTCATTAGAGCCATGAGGGAAGGGTATGAAAGGAAGGGTAGAGGGAAACCGGGCGTCGGCATTAGCCTGCTCATAACGAAAGGCACCAAGGGGATCACGGGTTAACGTCCCATCCGACGGACGGAGTGTTGCGCTTGAAATGACTTCCACCCATGAAATGTCCAACTTCCACCCATGTTGCGCTTGAAATGACTCAAGCAGGGATCGGTTAGTCTATGAAAATTCTCCGCCACCGACAGGATTTGAACCCGACCCCTCGGGGTGGGAATCCAACACTCTAGCCACCACACCCACCCGATCTCCAGGAGGCATTATTGTTCTAAAATTGGCTGACATAAGCCTTATCAGACTGACTCCGTAGGGGAAGAGCGACATGTGCCTAGCAGTCTAGATATGCAGGAGTTACTATATGAGACATACTCTTTGGGGGGGGGGGGGGGGGGGGAGGGGGGGGAGCTTTAGTGTTGTACGGGTTGCATACTAGTTTTTTTTTTGTAGTCAATTCACGTTCATCGGTAAACCATACCTTTCAATATGTTACCAACAAATTTTCTATCAAGATAACATAAAGAGTAAGATTTCCCTTTACATTCTTTGTTTTGCAATGTTTTATGACGCATGAGACAAAAAGATATCTGGTAACTGAAAAGTTGAAGTGATAGAGAAAAACTGAGGTAATTTTCTCTTTCAGGGGCCGAAATTTAATGAAAAACAAGTCACAGATCTAAGAAAACAAAATTTCTGTTCCATAGTGTTACTAAATCATGCATACAGAACCACCCTTGGGCTCGAATAAATCGTAACACAATTAAAATTGCTAGCATCAACTGTTTGAGACTGGAAAAGAGGTAGGAGAGATCCGAAGGAAAATTGAACCGTCAAATTTTGATAAAATTATATTTCGACGACATTCATACATACTTGTTGCTTTAAGTGGCAACAGAATGGATAATTCATTAAATCACACTTTGAATGATGTGCGGTGAAAGAGTACTAAAAGTATGCTGAGGCATAACAATCGTCATGGCAAATACAAACAGAAGTTGAGGAATACAATAAATAGAAAAGAGCGTAATCCAAGAATGTTTAAATGATTAAGAACTTGATTCACTCAAACGATATTGAACCACTGGCCTCTGCTTAAATCTTAGCCACCATTACAATTCTAAATTCCACGAATGTAAGAGGGTACGTTATCTAAGAAGATGTTAAAAAAAGCATGCAAACCTTTCATAGGTTTACGCTGTACACAAATTGCCGACGGCTACACCACCAGGCCAATGACTTACCGCTAAAATCCGAAAAAATGATGGAACTATTCAATTATGACATTTGTATGAAATATACTTATACAAAAACGAAGGTAATCAAGAGCTCTCGTTTTAGTAAACATTGTAATTTGACATTGAGTCAATGAGTTTAGTGAATTCGGGACCTGTTGCTAGTGATTAGCTTGATTTTCAACCTTTTCCATGGTACCTATTATATCGGACAATGTGCGACTAATGATGCAGAAATTCTGACAAAAGGCCTCATGTCGTGCAGGTCGTTAAGGGCGACCGACTGGAAAAGCCGGAAGTTAAGGCGAAGAAACTTACAGAAAAGGTCTAAAAAGGCAGAGATAGGCTCCAATCAAGGTGATTAGAGAAGGATAGGCCAATTTTTGACTGCTTCAATAGTGAAAAAAATCGTTTGGAGCGAGCCTTCACAAGAAATGGGTAATTTGCCATCATTCCAAATATAAATTCTTTTATGAACAGCGTTGGGGTACATACAATCAACTAAACAACTGAATTAGAATAGCTTTCACAACTCTGCTCAGGGAATAAACCGCAGTTGAGCCAAATTTCTGTGATGAAAATAAATATTTTCCACGCTAAGATTCTTCCTTCGAAAGCCGGAGTGGTTACAAACAGGGGGAATGAGTTTTATTCGGAAATATATCCAGTTAAAAAAATTGTTTTGAAGAAATATAATATTTCGTGACGCATAGGATGATGATTAATTCCTAAAAGATAAATTGTAAATATTCCATAGTAATGGAATTTGATTCAGGTAAGGTCATTGTGGTGTGGTAAGAGCCAAAAGATATTCTAAGGGTGCCTGGAGGAGGATGCAAGGGGGTGAACTTGTATCTTTCTGGCTCGTGAAAAGTTTGATTGAAGCTCGTGAAAAATTACCATAAAATTTTATCATACAGCTTATAAGCATACGCTTATCGAAAGCGGGAAACTCAGAACTGCACCGGAAAAAGCAAAAAATAGGTCAAATCAAACAGTAGTGAAGGATATAAACCCAAATTTACCGTGAACAAAGAATATCTGAGGAAATAGTAAAATAAATATCACTCAATCATTTATTCCACGCATAAAATCCGGCAGCCATAATAATTTCAATGTAAAAATTTCCCAATCATAAATTCTCCGGTAATTTGATTGAACCGACGACTTTAGTAATTTGAATAGGAACGCTGTATTTAAAATTAATATCGTTTGCAATAAAACGATAGCTTGAGCCTTGGTGAAAAATTTCTCGGGTTGCCCACCGGGTGTGGTATTGGGTTAATTCTCCCAACGTTTCAGCGGCTGAGTCTGCCATCGTCTTCAGGAGTATAGTCTTTACGGTACTTTTTATGGCACTAATTTATTTATTTATTCATATCCTTGGTTGCCTTTATTGTTGTGTACGGATGTAGCGATTAATTATGACATTCCAGACACTGCTTAGTTGGAAGCCTTTATATCTAATTATGCTCTTCTCCTCCAGGCTAATTTCAATCGCCTCCTTTACAATTCGATCCCAATAGTCACTAGTGCGGCACAAAACCTTCGTACTTTTGAAGCCCATCCTATGACCGAGGTCCAAGCAATGCTCCGCTACCCGCTGGGAAACCCAAGAAATTTTTCATCAATCCATTCGCCGGGAAAACCTAAAATTTAACCTTAGGATTGTTGACCAGTGATGATGATGAGATGAGGAATGGTATATGAAGTTGTACCCATTATACGCTCTTCTCTCATCCTACGTTTAACTCATTCCCCCCTCACCCTAAACAAGCTAATCTTCTGGTGGAAGTACTGAGTAATTTGTTTAAATTAATAATGTGGTTGAAGTGTGTGGTAATCAGAGGTGTCATGGTGCCGGAACTCGTAAAGTCTTCATATTTTTGAAGTCTATCCTATGATCGAGGTCCACGCAATGCTTCGCTACCGCCGACTTCAATGGATAAAGCAGGTGTATGCATCTTTCACGCTCCGTCAGACGTTTTTCGATTGTGCGGCCAGTTTCTCCAACGTGAACGTGACCACACTCATATGGGACGCTGAACACTCCCGAGGTTTTGAAGCCCTATTCATCTTTCCGCAGGCTTTAAACTTGGTGGCAGGTATGTGAATTGTTTCTATATTTTGTCTTCGGAAAATCCCAAAAGGGCCGTCTTACCCATACCTAACATTAGCCCTGCGGAAAGGCGAGCCCTGACATGAAAAACTCCCTCATCGTCATAAGGGGTAAGACTGACTCTTTTAAGTCTTAGCTCTGATGACTGTGAGGAACTTTCAAATCGAAAAGTTGGCCTTAAACAACCTTACCCGGTGCCAAAACCGAGAAGATTTCATCATTAATATTTTTGCTTGAATCTATTATTATCGGATTAAGGCAGCTCTGAAAGGAACCTGATTGTAATCCATTGACGAGATCCAATTAGTCGTGACCATTAGTAGTCAATTAGAAGACCTCGCGAGAGGTCCCCGAAGATTCCATTTAGGGCACATACCGGCCATGAAAAAGTGTCAAGAGGCGTAAGGATAGTACTTTTAAGACTTTAAAATGTTGGTGCAAATCTGTTCAATGAATTAATTTTCAAAAGAATAATTGCATTACTTAAGAAACGCACTCAGTATTCTCTTTCTATGAACACTGAGAATTCACAGGCCGCATCAACTAATGTTTCCCATTGCATTTTGTGTGCAAGTGTGGACCCCCCTCATAGTGTTAGACGAACGTTCATTAGTGCGCATCATTGCTGGCATAGTCAGGATAATACCCACCCACACTGCACATTACATACTTTATACCTGGGAAGAAACGGGTGCCATATATAATCAAGTCACCATAGCAACCGCCCAAGACAACAGAACGTTCGACAGGTGGCAATGAATAGCCCTGACAATTTTTAAAACGTTGCCCATGGGATTTAATAACTTCGATGATCTGGTGGAAAGCTATACACAAAATGCTTTAGTGGACATTTACAAGCAAATCTTCGATCACATCGAAATGTTCCTCTGCATATATATGTTTCATATGCTAGGGAGCTTATTATTTCTCAATGCGAATGATCCAACAAGGTAACATTTTTGTGCAATACGTACAAAAGCACTCTGAAAGCAACTGAAGAACGAGTCGGTAACCCCAAAGCGGAGTATTAACTCCAAAGGGGTAGTACCTATGTTCCTGTAGCCATGTTATTCTTAAAATTTATATTTGTGTGGAACAATAAACATTATTATTACATTGTCTGTCGGAGTTGTGTTCACTAAAAAATCTTAAACCAGACGTGGATTTTAGTCTAAAATCTGTGTAAATCATGGTACGAGTAGAAAACAGTACATTGAGAGATAAGAGCTATTCTATTCTCAAAACACGTGTAGTACATGGATCCATAAATACTGCTGGAGTAAAAAATCTTGGAAGATCTTTTAAAAAGGTACTTCAGCGTAGGTAGAGTCTTGAAAGGTTTTTGCAGGGAATCTAGGTCACGAAACGAGAATGTACGAAAAGAGCGTTATAGAAATGTTGTTACCACGAAACCAGGTCGTCTATGGTGGCGCGACATTTGTGGCACTAACGTACACAGGATAATGGCGACACAAAAGAATAATGTCGCTATCACATTGAAAGGCGGCCTTCTATCGGAGCCGTAGATGAATTATTCATGTCACCATCGTTAAAGGATATCCAGAGGGTCTGTATGACACGCTTTCAATTACGTCGATACGCTGCGAACTAGAAAATTGGGAAAAAGGAAAATCTGATAAAGGCAGCCATTTCTCGCAGTCTCTGAAAAATATTTGGTGCCGGCGAGTAGTCTCGAATAGACGAGGGTGGTAACACAGCGAATACAGTTTTTTCAACGTGCAAATGCAAAGTAAAAAAATTGACGCCACAACATTGAGGTGCATATCAAATGAAAAAAAGTTTTACTCAAAAAAATGATCAATAGAAGTTATGACGAAATGCAAAAAAACTACCCAATGGATAATAATCCCGTGAAAATGAGGCGTATTCTCTGAAAAGATAACTGAGGACCCAAGAAGCCAAGGGGTAAAAGTGCAATATTTATAATTTTGGAAATAAGTGCAAATAATGGTTGGTGGAGTATACAAATTTGCTATAAGAAAGGGATACAATTCCATCACTGAATCCCTATATGCATACTTCATCAGTGATTCACTTATATGCCTTTCTTACAACAATATTGTGTACCCCACCGACCGTTACCTGGAGTTATCTCCAAAATTATAAAAATGCATTTATAGCCGTTGGCTTCTGGTCTCATCAAATATATCTCTTTCCATGAATTACGCAATGACTTTAGGTATCATCATTGACTGTTCAATACTTACCAGTATTTCAATTTTACATTAAAATATTCCATTGAATTTCCTCAAACAGCTTAAAATCATACGCTTATTGAAAGCGGGGAACTAAGAACTGTACCGGAAAAATGCAAAAATAGGTGAAATTAAACAACATTTAAGTTCCCAAATTTATCGGGAACAAAGAATAAATAGTAAAATCAATACCACTCAAACTTTTATTCCACGGATAAAATCCAGCTGCCACAATAATTTCAGTGTAAAAATTTCCCAATTATAAATTCTCCGGTAGGAAATAATTCTAACCATGGAAATAAAGCATTCCGTAAGTCAGGCGATGATTTCAGTGTTATTAAAATTCTATAGTCTCTGTAACGGGACCAGTATAGAAAATTTGGATATGTTACCAGCATTGATACTCATTGCAAGGAAAAAAAGAATTAGACGACGCGAATGTAAGTGAAAAAATGTTTCATTCAGATTTATCCCCAGGAATATACATTTTATACCAGGAATTAGTTCAAGCGCAATAGTTATTTTTATATCACGTTAATTATGTATTTATGGATTTGGATACACTTTAATCTGGTTTAAACCCATTTATTGGTCAGAAAAAACAGATATAATTCTTAAAAATCACATGACTGAGACTTCTTCCGTAACTATAGTAAATTTGGCAGATATAAATTACGCGTACTTTCCAAACAAATCCGTATTTTTTTACTGAAACTTGACCACTGCCAAACGATGGCGTAATAACAGAGGCCTCAGGCGCAAAAAGCGTGAAGCGGAAGAATAGCTCGCTAAAAACACCCTCATCATGCAAGGATACTTACACGCCTGACAGCTCGATATCGGAGAACGATAATGTTCGCCATCACAGAGACAAGAGGTGCCATTGAAGAACATAATGGATGGATCTCCGGCAAACGTGGAGATGACACGTCGGCTAACACGATGATGACACCTCGTCGGTCAAATCAAAAACCGCACGCGGACAAAAAAAAAAGATGACACGGGTGTCCTATAAATATGCGATGAGTAAAAGTTTCGCAACTGAGCAACAGATACCGCAGCAATAATGAGCATTTCCCACTTAAAACAAAATAGCAGAGAAAAAATAAAGAAGGGTCACTGAACAAGAAAATGCAATATTTTTTCATGGTACAAGACTAAAAATTGGTGATTTAACTCTCCATTATTTATAAAATTGGAATATCAATAAAAAACTTCACTCTCTTATGAAAAAACTTAATTGGTCACATTTTGAGAAATTTTGATAAGTGCTAAGAAGAGTGGAGAAAGGAGAAGTCTTCTAAAATGCATAAGAAGAAGAATTGAAAGTTTATTTGGCCACAATATGAGGCATGACGGTCTGATAAAAACAATCGTATAGGGTCAGGTGGAAAGGATGAAGGACAAGGTACGGTCCCGGATGTAAAAGAGAAGAAATAAGTTACTATGCAAAGCCTAGCGGATGAGAGAGATGAATGAAAAGCTTTTTCAAACCGATCTTAGGATTGTTCGCTGGTGTGATGAAAATGAGGTAAATATTTTAAATTAATTATGCAATAAATTAATTAAAATAATGTTTTGGCGCATTCTACGTTTCCTTTTCTATTTTATTAAAATATTTTCAAAATCTATCACGATGCTAAGCTCCGGGGTAATTCAATTGTACGAATGAAACGAAAAATATTAGTAGTGCTCACTGGTGTGTTATATTTTTGAGGATGATAAAAATATGTCGATGAAATATTTTTGAAATCGTAAACGTAGTGTTATTGCAATTATAATTTGAATTTAAACTTATTTATTCACAAATACCAAATACATTTGCGCGAATATCATATGGCACCATACATTCTGCGTCCAGCACCGTAAAAATATTTTCTTTAATGAAAATATCAGAACTGAAAAATATTGAAGATTACAATGACATTTTTATAATCAATTATTTCTTAAATTTTTATTTAAAGAAATTATCGATAAAAATTAAAGTTGTACAAGCCAGAAATGCTCTGAAAATTGATCTGTTTACGTACTAGATCAAAAGATAAAATTTTCATTAAATAATGGTCGATACAATTTCTTAGAAAGAATCCTTCGTCCATCAGCATGAAATTGCTTTTCGTTACAATTATCGCCCTGCACCCTGCACAGAAGCTACCAATATACTGATGACCTTGCAAAAGTGCTGAGGAATTAAAGGATTCCGTCAGCTATAAACGGAGTCAAGAAGCAAACAAGATATGTAACATGATGATTTAGCTCAACGTTCTACAGGCTTAAAAGTTCAAACTAGCGCAATTTTTAATCAATGACTCAAAAACTAACATTTTCATAAAAAGAAGCATGAAAATGTAAAAAAACTATTTGTCTATTTTACGCAATGGATCATTTTAATTAAATAATGCATGAAAATATGATAAACAGTGAAATTTTTCGTATGAATCCTTTGTCCCTCGCCATGGAATTGCTTTACGTCACAATTTTCGCAATGCACCCGACAGAGAGGGTACCAACATACCGATGACGGCGAAAAGTGCTTAGGAATGCGAGGGTTCAATCAGCTTTAAACGCAGTCAAGAAGCAAAATAAAATAAAGTACGATGCTTAAGCATATATTTCTACAGACCTAAACGCCCTTATATATCTAAATTACATATATTTTTTACGTAATAACTCAAAATTTACCATTTTACATGAAATAAAGCATGAGAATGTAAAAAAACAGTGAAAATTTTCGTATGAAACATCCGTCAGAATTGCCTTTCATCAAAATTCTCGCCCTGTACCCGACATAGAAGAAACCAATATATCGATGACAACGCAAATGTGCTGAGGGATGGCAGAATTCCATCAGCTTTAAACGCAGTCAAGAAGCAAAAAAAATTATAGCACGTATTTTACTGGTATTTTTTTTCTCGCGACGACCACCGCAAAGCAATGTTTTTTCAAAAGCTTCATCTATCTTCTGGGAGCAGCCGACGCTTCAGCAGATTTCACGCCTGAAGGGTATTCAATAGGCTTCCAAGCATGAGCAGGATCTCCTCTCAAGCGAGGGACAGAATTCCAAGGGTGCGAGAGTGTCCTACCCTTAGGGAAATACTATAGGTCCCCGGCTCCTGACCTAAGGTTTACCAACTTCACCAGACATCCCGTGATAAGGAGAATAATGACGTAGAAGTGACGAGCATATTTCCACACCTTAATTTGGGCAAAGTGTTAAGGTTATCTTAAATTGCGTCGACTGGAAATGGTAATAATTTAATAGAACTCCAGGAAGCATTGGCGTTATCCAATTGAAATGCATCATTGTTAGGTGTTCACGGTGTTCCTTTGGCAACAATACAGGTGCAAGATGATGCAATACCACAGTTATAAAAAATGCAAAACAATTAACTATCCTAATTATAAATATTTTTTGAAATAATAAATGGTACATCATCAATCAAATTTAACGTTATTCTTTCATTTTTAAATTTTATTTTCTCGACCCGAAAAATAAGGTTAAATTTAAGTTTTTTTATTTTAAGAGTTAATATTAATTATTTTATTTTTTATTTGTTTGTATTAGTATATTTGTAGTAAATGATAACAGTTTTTAAACATATTTCCGCAATTACACCTACTTGTAGGTGGATTGATACAAGAGAATTACCCTCGAATACTTCACAGTGATATCAATCATGAATATTTTCCTTTGAGTTTAAATGAACAAAATCAAAAGATCAGTGAGTCAGTGAATCAACAGAAAGGTTATTTTGCATTGCTCAGACTACGGCAAGGACTTGTGTATTTCACGTATTCGCGCTTTTGGGCAGGGAAGCCAGTAGCTTTCGTTAAGTGACCAGGCTTTTCGTGGGTACATGTTTCCGGGGTCGCAAAGCTTCATCCAGGAGTTGAACCCGAAACCAATTCGATCAGTAGATCAAAGCTATATTAACTGGGCCACCACGGTCTCCGAGTGAACTGAACAGGAAGCATTTTCATACTCCTATTTTACGCATTAAACATTAAAAAAAACAGGGATTACATAGGGAAAAGCCTTAGTTAAACATCATGACTAAAACTACGGAACGATACTGTAATG
Organism: Ischnura elegans; assembly: GCF_921293095.1. NCBI lineage: Eukaryota > Metazoa > Arthropoda > Insecta > Odonata > Coenagrionidae > Ischnura > Ischnura elegans. Next base: position 39,802,962 of record NC_060256.1, read on the forward strand.
CCTTTATGAAATGCGCTTAAATACTAAATAAAGAAGTTATACACGCATTATTATAACCCATAGTAGCATATCTTGTCAGATTTTCAAACTATATTTAGAAGGTCATCGGTAGAAAGTTCTAGTAAGCAAGCTAGTACAAGCCAGTAAGTCGTATATTGAAACACTGCAATTACTGAAGTATTTAAAAGTCTCCTAAGGAGTCCTTTGCATTTATAACCTTAATTATGCATATATTTTTACAAAATAACATTATACTCCTACAGCCACATTAATCCTCCGGATTCAGAAAATCGAATGTAATCTGAAAGAATAACGTTAAATTTGATTTTCGGAAAAGCATAAATATAGTTAGCATGTAAATTTTTATTATTTTGGACGGGGTAATTGAATATGCTTGACCTCACACAATATTATGTATACATTTGCGGAATAGCAGAATTTAATATACCTATTGTTTCAGAGTGCTTAGTACGAGTAGTTAGCTTAATTCCACAATCGTCTCGGGGTCCTTATTGTTAATTTCGTCCTAGCAGGATGCTTGCTAGGGATCACGAACACCTGACGTAATACTTTCACTTTCTAATCAAACCATACGTCGCTCGACCGGTAGTTTACCCAGCAGTAAGCCGATAGAGGCGTGTGATTTCACCCATTGCGTTTAGTACTGGCCACTTCCTTCCTCGGCGCTTGAGGTTTCCTGCAAAGTTTTGGGCATTGCCTAATCGGCTTTTCGTTTTAGGGTGTGCAAAGAGGCTTTACCGGGATTTAAACCCGGTACTCTTGGTTTCACTGACAAGCCTTTCACCATGGCAATCTATTATTCCCATTAAACACGGCAACGTCGCAGGAATACGGCTGAATGAGAAACAAGGAGAACACTTAACATTCATAAGGGAGGAAATCGTTGCCTGATTTGGGGCAGAGAATACGAGGATTTCACAAACAGTTGATTAGATTCCAGTTCAATTTATTCAATTTACACATTTATACATACTTCTTTTCTTTATGCATTAACTTTGAAATATGTCATACTGCATTGAGCTTGTATTTTATGCTAAATTTCAAGTGTCAATAAATGTCATTGTTATTGCTTATATATTTACTTTGTAATGTGTAATACTGTAACAGTAAGTTAATATATTTAACAAAATTCACTAATTCTTGATTTACTTTGTGGTATTCCATTACAAGTTTTCGTGGATATCAGACAATTACTTATACCACTTATTTTATCAGAGCGTGACCCGGGTTTCAATGTATTATCATCATCTTCAGGCGCAAATTATGATTTGTTTATCTTATTATTATTACCTAGTGACTTGATGAATTTTAAAACGGACGCCAGAATAGGGGAAACACTTGCTAAACACTTAATATGCAACTGCCATAGGAGCGATTTTAAAATGAATATTTTAAAATTTTGCAATGACCGCCGTGAACTGGACTCTAGGGAGCAGTTAGAAATTTTAAAAATTATTGAAAGTCAGGACAGTACTCTTATAACTGAATATCTCTACCCATCCTTTTCCCCCATTCTGGCGTCCATTTTAAAATTCACCAAGTACCTAGTTAACAATAATAAGATAAACAAATCATAATTTACGCCTGAAGATGATGATAATTCATTGAAACCCGGGTCGCGCTCTGATAAAATAAGTGGTATAAGTAATTGTCTGATATCCAGGAAAACTAATATATTTAAACTTTTCTCGGATTTCCGCGCGGGGAAAATATTCTAAGAGCGCCGACGTTTCGGGTTCCGACTCGTCATCCATTCTCAAAGCTAATAGTAGAAGTGCATTCTCAGTAGCCTTGAGAATGGGTGACGAGTCGGAACTCGAAACGTCGGCGCTCCTAGAATATCTTACCCACCAGTGCTGTAGTTGGGCCGGTACGGCGTACCCCCTAAAATCCAAACTCGTTACAAGCGTACCGGTTAAAATACCTCCGCGGCCGGATGTGTAATGCATGTTCAGCTGTTGGAATTATTGGTGAGTACCTCCTAAATTTTTTCCAACTACAGCACTATTACCCGCGCGAAAACCCGAATTTTTTTTAAGTGAAAACTTCTTTAGCGGCGTTAAGCACTTTTGCGGGATGGGGAAAAAGCATAGAATTCGCGTGAGATTGACCGACCCGACACCGCGATCGCTACAGCGAGATCTACATTTCGGTCTTAAAATTCGTCTCTTGGAATCTCATCCTCGGTAGTGTAGTGGTCAGTATCCCCGCCTATCACGCGGGAGACCGGGGTTCGATTCCCCGCCGGGGAGGATTTTTGTCTCAATCTCATACAATATTAAAAATTTTACAATGAATATGTCAACTACGCAGGCTGACTAGGTGTAGTAAATATACTTTGTTTATATATAGTTAATATATACACTGTTAAAGTCTTTTTGTTTTAAAAATATAAACATTGAAAATAAAAATCTATAATGTATATTGTATAAGTTCATTAAATATAAAGAGCTCGTGCAGAAGAGTGTACACGCTATAAAAATACAGGTCAGTACAATTTAAGGCAGTTTCTTTTATGAGCATAGTGAACAATTATAGGTTTAAAGCATATTAAATAAAAGAAATAAAAACATATTATATTTTAATATATAAATGATGTTACTTTCTATCCATACACATCGTATTTTTACTATATATTTTTTAATAAACAGTTTGCTGAAAAAAATAATTTCAATTTTTGTTGAAAAATGAGTATTACTGGAAAAATTAGTTCTTTAATAATATTAAATCTATATAAAAAATAAATGGATAATAATTATTTCAGTTTACCCTTCTGTCGGCCAGTCCCACGACTGCCCCGTTTTTTTAAATATTCTATTCGCCGGGATAGCGTAAAATCATGCATTATAAACTAAAAATTTATCATTAAAAAAAGTAAGCGAGGCAGGCGAGATGTAATAGAACGACTATCTGATTTATTGAAAAAAGGGAGATCGCACTTTTTCCACAAATTTATTGATTAATATCCGACGGGTTTCGACCATTAGGCCATTTTCAGGTACAATGTGAAATTGCTGAAATCAGGAGCTGTATTTATAGTTTTGATCAAGGGCGTATCCAGGATTTTTTATGAGGGGGGGGGGGAACGAGGGTCTGACAGACAAACTTTCTTCTCATATTTGAGATTGAAAACAGCATACGAAAATTACTGTACGAAATATTCTCTTTATTTTAATATGGAAGTATATTTTTTTGAAATGAAACTCGATTGAGGCTCCGTAATACAAAAAAAAAGTTTGGCATTTCCATCAAGTTACTCTAGGAGAAAATTATTTTCTCAAATCGACTGTTTGAACATGGGGCAATTGTGTGAAATTTTTCATGGTGGAAACAAAATGCATTGCGAATTTCAGTTTGAAAATTTTAAATAAAATACCCGGGTTTCAATAATTAGTGTCAACTTTAAATGAAGTAGTAGTATCTCCTGATGATATTACTATGCATTGAAATCGGATCAGGCTATAATTAAAATTTAGAAGGCTAAATTCGCAAGTTTTGATTATTTCAAACGACGTATCTTGTTCAAAAAGTTATTTTTAATCTATGAGTTTTCCAATGAAGCTCCAATCCCAGAAAAAGATTGACACATCCGTTCAAACGTTTCCAAAGAGCAGAATACTTTAACTTGCCAAAACTAAACTTCTTAAATTATCTAAAAGCAGTTATTGCAAATTTGTGGCGAAGAAACCGTTTCGCTTTTGCTCCTGTTCGAACGGGACCTGTGAAGCTGCTTATAGAGACATTTTTTTAGCAAACATACCATTTTAAGCTATGATTTTGGCTTCATCATCCTGTAAATGAATACAGTTTCAGTCTCTAAGTTTCACAAGTGAATATGCACTGCATGTCATAAATTATAAATATAATTTCTAAATTAATATACACGCATCATCACGTGGCACTTGAAAACATTACTTTTTATAATACTCGCTGTGGAGTGATGCTCATGTGTATTTCAGGTTAGCTACACTATAAGTCCTCACAATTTTCACAAGTGTCGTCGCTGAAAAACGATTTCAATTGCATTAATCCGGAAGGCATGGCTGGATTGAATGGTTTATCTGAATAAGGGCGGCATTTTTTTTAAACCTAAAACACTCATAAAGATAATAAAGTGCCAAAAAACGTTACTTGAAAACATTACTGTTTCAAATACTCAATAATATGCGTATTTTGAGGTTAGCTAAAACTTGCGTCCTAAATGTTTTCATCCTTCATGAAAACGTGACCTGAGAAGCAAGGGTCACGTATAAGAATCGGATCCAGCTCATGGCAGAGACGGAAAAAAAACAGACGACTCTCGGGCTGCGCCTTCGTACATATTTGCCTTTTTAAAAAACCCCACCATTCCACTGCCTTGACCGGAGACGTCCCTCTTTTTTGAATCGTCCCCTGAAAGCCTTTTCTTTCTCCTTCTTTTGTTCATTGAGCCGATTGAAAATTGAAGAAAAAAAAGAGAAACGCCGCCCGTGCACTTTCCGTCTCGCCAACAGCGAGATAACGCACGTAAACACATTCGAAAAGAAGTGGCGTGTGATGTCGGACGGACCGGGATAGAACTCTAAGCGCGGACGGCGGAAAGAATAAAAGAAACGACAGAGGAGATATTTTTTCTCTCGAGCAGCAGCTGAGGTGGATGAGAAAGACAATACCAGCTCGCTAAAACAGCAGCGATCTCCGGACAAGACCCGGAAATAAAATATTATCGGTTTGAACGTAAGTAGGTTAGCACTGGCGTGGGAGGAGCGTACAATGGAGGCTGGCTGCAAATTCTTTCCAGACTACATGTTCCCACACCGCGGCAGCGTATGTACATATGCCCAGAATGCTAGGTGGATACATATTTTTCCCCAAGCCCGAGTTCCAACTGAAACCGACCGAGTGTTGCTGCGAACAGGAAAGAGGTTTTGACGGGCTCCCCGTTTCAAAGTATGCGCGTGCGGCCCGTAAAAGAAACAGTGTTTGAACAAGCACGGAAAGAAAGCGTAGGGATATATTTATAAATAGCGCATCGTATGTGGAAGCGGGGAAGAAAATTATTTATTTAATACCAAATCAGCACTAAAGCTTTTGCATTGGGTTTTATAAACAAAATAAATTATATAATATGGTATTTCCTGGAGTATAGGTCATTTATACAAAAGTTAGCAGCCAACAAAACAAAAAATTGTTGTAATAAAAAAACAGATATCGATAACCTCAGCAAAATTTATTTTTATTTAATACATCAAAATTAATGGTAACCTAGGTTGTGGCAATACCTTAGAAACAAAACATCAATAAATATGTTCAAAGTTTAGAGGTATGTCAAAATTTTTTGTATATTCCATTCTGTTCTTATATATATGTTTATAAATACATATTTCTTTAAATTATATTGTATTAAAAAAACAATTGTTCCTTTTTTATCTATAAATATTGTGTATCGTCTTATTCTCTGTATTTAATATTGTTTCACACATATTCTAACATAGCCCTGAAGATGATATAAGAAAATAAATCGAAACGTTGGCTGCTAACTTTTGTATAAATGACCTATACTCCAGGAAATACCATATTATATATTAAATAAGGTCAAGAAAAGGAAAAAAAAATTTAAAATAAATTATGTGAACATAATAAAAACAAGTATAAAAATAATCTCATAAATAACAATCATTTTCAACATGTAAAATATGTACAAAAGGTGGGTAACAAAAAGAAAGTCTTTTCAATTGGCTATTGAAATTGGTGCGGGAGGCAAAGAGGTCAAGGGAAGACCAAGTATTTGAGATGGAATTGAAAATAGAAGGTAAACGGTAAAATAGGGATCTATGGGATATTGACAGACGGAAATTGGGCTGGTGTAGAGCTCTAGTATTGCGGGTTTTGCGAGCTGGAATATGGAGTGAAAAGAATGCTATTTATGCTCGATGGTTTTTAATATGTTCGACCTACCCGCGTAAAATGCTCAGCCTGGGCGGAAATTAGAACAGAAAATGCATCATAAAAAACAACCTGGCAACGAGCACTTTCAAAGTAAAATAAAATATGTGAAACTAGAACATGAAGAAAGATGCCTTTATTTTGCTACTGGTTTTTAAGAGGCAAAAATGAACGAGAAGAACTTACAGTGGTATCCCGAACATTTGAACTTTCTACAGCAGTCAAATACAGTATGATCGTACAGATGATGCGTATATATCGAAAGGTGAATGAGAAAATGCTGCAAAAAATTAATCGTAATGAATTTCCGGCCGGATTGATTGGGTTTATGAAATAGCATTTGATGCGGTCTGAAAATGTCCTATTATAATTGTCTGATGCAAACTCAAAATCGGTGAGATTGCGCAATGTTATTGTTGTTACCCACTTAAAAGTCTCATTTCATTAAGCTCAAAAATTAATTCCTTTAAACAATTATAATAGCCATTTTTCGTCCAACTATAATTATTTAACGTCCTTAAAAATCCAGAGTGCTAAATAATATTTCGAAAAGGCTGGATACCCAATAAAGACCGTTATCATGGTAACTGCAAATTACTTCCAAAAATATGTTTGCGTCGCCATAGTTCAGTAACTAAGGAGTTTCGACCCATTTCTATTGACAAATTATGCTTAAAATTGTCTCCCCTACCACCTCCTGAAGTATAGCAGGCTCCTGCTGTAACACCCTGTATGTATACGGAAATTTCAAGATGACAGCGTTGGTTTTCCGCTAAAAATCTGCCACCAAAGAACACCTTGCCACGGCCAGTTGAAACTGGAATGCGTTACTTTAATAATCATGCACAAAAATACCACAACCGACACAGAATATCTTCAGGCAGCTCCATTCTAAATTTCGTTGTTTAATTTCAAAGATAACATCGGAACGTCTGCCTCGATTTATTCGAGTAAAAGTACAAACCGACAGGAGAAATTAAACTTCAAAATCAGAGAACAATTTCGGCGCGAGAGAGGGAGAAAGATAAGCTATTCTTTGGGTGCCTTTATCAAGCAAATTCCCGCAGGATATTTTGACGACTCGGATAACGACGGAGCGAAGAAAAGTTTTAAATAAGAAATTAGCCCCATCAGCTGATTTATTACCCCTTTATTGCGTAGACCTCGTGAAAAGTCCGTATAATCAGGCAGCAGAAATGGATCGAGAAGTGAAGGAATGGAACCGTGTACAGCTGGTATTATTCATTCAGGGTCGCGTCCCCTTCACTTTTCGCGGATAGGAGTAGATAGGCAATAGGAGAGCATTATACGCGCTGATGATGAATGAGCATATTTATTCATCTATTATCTGTGGAAGGATCGATCGGTAAGGTGGGACAGAAAAACTCTTTTACTCGGTACATAACTTTCACTGGAGTAAAATGTCATCTCTTTATCAATATTCCAAGTATCTCGTTGTACAAACACAAAGCCCCCCTTACAGTAAAACCAAAATTAGCGTGACGTGACTTATTGTAACCCAAATCAATCCACGACACATTCCTTCAATTACAGCACAAATCATACACCAATCGTGAAATCAAATTTTGGGGACAGTTTTTATAGAATGGGATAGATAGGAAAAAATATCCTCCTCGCTTCTTCTATTTCAAGAGTAATTAGATAATTCAATCCACGACACATTCCTTCAATTACAGCACAAATCATACATCAATCGTGGAATCAAATTTTGGGGACAGTTTTTATAGAATAGAACAGATAGGAAAAAATATCTTCCTCGCTTCTTTAATTTCAAGAGAAATTAGATCTTTTGTCAACAAATCAGTATCCCAATCTGAGTTACCTCATTTTCAGTTTTTTGAACCATAAATCTCTCTATTTGAGTTTTCAACTTCGAAGTTACGCCGTGATTAGCTGCTACGCATAAGGGCTGGTATCGAAAAAAAATTATGCATCCTAATCTCTTGAAGTCGGCTATCAGTTATGACGTTGGAATTTTCTTTCCACACAAGTTTCAATTGCCAACATTAATACGTTGATTCTCTTGTGAGGATAACTTATCCTGACAGAAATTTGGACATGATGATGATGATAGATATGATGATAGATTGAGAGATTGATATGATGATAAAAGATTTAGCACACTTAACTGTACTTCACCTGTAATTAACTGTACTTTAACTGTAAATGTTTTCTCGTGCCAACACATTTGATACATCACTGGAAGTCGGCTGTCAGCTATGACGTTGAATTTTTCTTTCCTCATACCATACACAAATGGACACCCTGTTTCCATGTTGAAAATACCTTATCCTAAGAGAAATTCAGTCATTGATTTAAAAAATTAATCAAAATAATTAAGATTATAAATATTTTCTGGATTTTCCAAACTTTGCGCATGCTAAGGCTACGACGGAGAATTTGAAAGCCTTTCAGGATCAATTGATTATTTAAGTCACTCTTTAATGCTGCAGTTTGTAATCAACATGAGTACTTTCTGTAGAATTAATTTGATTTCAGGAGACACCTAAAAACAAATGTTTTATGAAATATATAAAAATGAATTTGAATAAATATTTGAGAGACCTACAAATATGAACATTTGCGCCATGAGGAAAGGATAGGGAAGGAAGGGTGGAGGGAAACCTGACGTCGGCGCAGGCCAACTTTTAACTGAAGGCGCCAAAAGGAATACGTTTTAACGCCCCATCCGATGGACTATGCTCTTTAGTACTCTCCTAAAAGCAGGGAACGAGCAGCTTCTAAAAAATCTCCGCCACATCCAAGATTTGGACCGGGAGCCTATGGGTGGGAAGCCCGCCCTCCAGTCACCACTCCAACCCGTAAGTTCTTCCCTCGTAAATGATTCGTTAAGGTCTGTATTTTATTTTTAAAAAATCAATAACAAATCCTCAAGGTGACGCAAAATTAGCCACCATAGAAACATTCAAACAACGGTTGTTTGGAAACCACATTGAGTGCACATCGTGTATCTAATAAAATTGCTTAAATGTCGATTGGTTATGCAGATGAGATATTGATTCAAGTACGACAAGTGAAATAGGTTGTAACTGGCTACTGTAACCATTGATGAGGGAATCTATTCAAATTATCTCTGCATCAATAAAATCAAAATCAACTTCATGGGAAAGAAAAAATGAACCCGAACAGGTAATTAAATACTTTTCATGCTGTGCTTAATTTTTGGTTGAACCATGATCGCGGCTCTAAATATCCGTTTGCTGTTTCCAATTCGAACACAAGGTTAGAAAATCCAGAAATCACTGATAGCCTTTATATTGCATAGAGTTATGTATTAGAAATTTTACATTTCCCTTGAGACATAAAATAAACCCACAGTTTTTTGTAGTTGGAGATATGGCATAATTCAAAATACCTCCCATTTAAAATGAATTCCATTGCAAGTTACACCATTAAGGCGTTACTGTCTAGTAACGAAGTTCCGATAATATCTCCGAATACTTTTCTGAGATATGGTCATCCACGAAGGAAAAATACATGAAGAAATAATATAAAATGTCCATTCAGATAATTTCAACTACTAGAGTTCTGTCTTGAATAGAATCTCTATCGTAGTTATAAAAAAGCCTCATTTCATTAATTAACTTATTCTCATTCACAATCAATCCATAGTCACTGATTCTCTAAAATTCCGACTCAAGCCCGAATAGCATGTTTTATATCAGAGGCGGAACTGTTACGGGCTATGTAAATATTTCCTACCATGAATTGAGGCCACGGAATAGAGTACCTATTCCAAAACCGAGTAACGAAGCTTTTAGAAGGTCTTATTTATATTGTGCTACTAAAATGTTTAACCTTCTACCATTTCATATCGCCTCTATTAAGTCCTTCACGTTGTTTTTACATGAATTGAAAATATGGTTGTTCTCCATGGACAATATTGAAGAGTATCTGTAAATATTATCTTTGTGCATTATTTTAACATTGTATGTCATTAGTCGGACTTCTGTACAGTGTATGGAATATTTCTATGAATAATGGTAATTAATGCATTTGTTTATGTTTTATGTTTCAATCCTTCACAATATTCTCAAAGGAACACACGCTTAAGAAAAGCGTACTTTGACTTATAAGTGAAGGCATATTCTTTTGTTTTGGCCGCACCAGCCAGCTGTCAGTTTGTTAATTTAAAGGCCGTTTTACGCGGGGCACGGCATTGCGCAGGTTAGAGCTGCATTAATTTCTAAAATGGCGTGGAATTGCGCGAATGCACGAACGAAATTAGAACAGGGGCTATTTTGCCGTCTCGCCTCCACGCATTCTCGCATGTGTTCTAGCAATTCACCGCTTTACACGACGCAATTTTGATTGCGCCTTCGCACGTACGTCAGATTGCGCAATTCCGTGTACCGTGTAAAATGGCCTTAAGAGGTGGCAACCCCATCACTGGTCCTTACCACAGGGGTGCCTATATTCCACCTTGCAAAAACTAAGCTGTTAAAATTTCATGTACCATAAGGTGGAATAAAAATATATTATTATATATATTATTATATAATAGAGGACATGACTCAGTCCCACGAACTGCCATATTGCTTGATAAACCAGCAAAGATTCACTAGTTTTAAGAATGCTGCCATCCCTCACAGCGCTGGATAAGCTACGGCGAACGGTAAGCTAATAACACGAGCGCTAAAATACCTCAATTTCCCAGAACGATAGCCGGGTGGAACTAACTTCTAAAGCGCCGATAATAAGTGGGATAACCACGTTTCCCTGTTAGCGGTATCGCGCTAACCTAACCTCTATTTCCACGAAGTAGAGGCTGAAGACTAAATTCGCCAACGAGAGATAATATAGACCAATTCAGGTTTCATAGATTCACGTTGGGGACGAATACCACCTGCGGTTACGCCACAAATTCGCAGAGAGGAGAGACTCGACCAGAAAGATAAGGCGTTCAAAATGACGAGATTATCGCAGACCTGCAGCACGATCAAAGGAAACATTTACAGTAATTTCCATGAGAAAAGTACCACCTGGCCAGTATCTCCTGGGCTTTAACTCTCCGGGACACCAAATCCAAAAGTGAAATTTCAAGGTTCATTTATTCTTTCAACGGAAAAGCAAAGGGCTTTTTGAATCCCGGTGCTGAGCAATCATTTCCCAAGGAAATTAATGCGAAATATGCACCAAAATCCGCATTCGATGACGCAAAGGAGTTACTTAATAAGTTACACACATCAGATTGGAATACACGAACTTTTCAACGTTCGCCGTCGGGAAAATCTGTAACAGGTTAAAAAAATATGGAATTAAATAAACTTATTTAAATATTTATAAATTATAATATAAATACATATTAAAAAATATTATTAATCATTGTAAATGAGAATACATCAAATGGCATTTTTTTACTACAAATTTTGAACGGGTAGCCCGAGTTTTAGAATCGATTATTTAAACTCGAGGGATGTTAAACTTCTGGGTCTCCTAAGGCGACAGTGACACTTCTTTTAAGCTTTAAATAGAGAATGATTTGAATGATGAGTAAATCTATATCCTATGAAAGGTTAGACTTATACAAAGCCTTTATTTGGTATCAATAGAGTATCAACAAAATTGGAATAGAGCACTGCATATCGCATTTGAACCAGTGAAGAAATTCTCTTGTCTACACATAACAGTGATCGAACGGCTGCGAATGAACGAAACATCTGAAGGGGACAGATGCGTCAAAATTGTTCCCTGACCAGACAACAGCCTTCTTCATTCCTCCTGCGTCAGCACACTCCAACGAGAAAGCAAGAACTTATCTTTTCCTTCAAATTTTTTCACGCCAGTCTTACATTACCTTTCACAGCAGGGATGTAATTACGCCACCATGAAAAAGAAAAGGAGGTTGGGCCAAAAAAAAAGAAAAAACAAAAGCAACTCGCAGAGCGCCGCGAGGTAGTCCTTGGGGACGGGCGTTGCTGTGACTTGAAAGAGACAGGCGAGAAAGGTCTCTGAGTGAGCAGAGGAATTTTTTGGGGCACGAAACTCATCCCATCTCCGGCTGCAGCGTCTGCGGTGGTACTGCGGGTTTCAAACATACCACCACACTCGGCCACGAGGCCTCGAAATGAAACCGTGTACATTATTTTTTCTCTCTTTCTCTTCTCTCGCCGAAAAAAGCAAGTCTTTTTCTCCCCGGGCATTGGGTGAGGGTGCCTGATGATTGCTCTCTTGGCGTCGCGTGAAGGCAGCGGGAAGAATCGTCGCGAGCGAGAATGGAGACCTGCATCCACATAATTCACTGCAAGACACCTTCATAGTGTTTGGCAGGGGATGACTAATCACCAGCCTGCAGAAGGTGAGCAAGGTATCGTCATCATTATTAGTCAACAGACCTAAGATTGGTTTGACGCAGCTCTCCGTTTCTCTCCTCTAACCTTTTCATAGCGACGTATTTCTTTTCTTCTATATCCTTAATAACCTGTCCTATGTAACCCATTCGGGGCCGTCCCTTGCCCTTTTTCCCTTCCACTTGTCCTTCTACGATTGTCTTCATCAGGTCATCGTGCCTCAAAATGCGACCAACTAAGTTGTCCCGACATCTGCTTAAGGTTTTTAGGAGGCTTCTCTTTTATCCCACTCTTCTTAGCACTACCTCGTTACGGTCAATCCATTTTGTCTTCATCATTCTTCGGTGGCACCACATTTCGAATGCTTCCATTCTTGACTTCTCTGCTGCCATATAGGAACATGCTCCATATGTGGCATCTTATTAATTGTTTTCTTAATTCTATGCGTGTAGTCTCAGCTGTAAGAAGATTCTTCTTTTTGTAGACAGCCCTCTTCGCCTGTGCTATTCTACTGACTATTTCTTTCTTGCTTCGTCCATCGTTGGTAATTCCACTTCCCAAGTAAGAAAACTCTTTCACCTCTTCATACTTATCATTTCCTAAGTTAATTTTTGCCTTAGCCTCCTCTCTTTTGCTGCATACCTATATTTAAGTCTCCTCTTTGTTGATTTTCAGCTGGCCAGCTGCTATCTAGCCAGGTATGTGCGCAGAAAATTTTCTTCCGGGGCGCTTGGGTGGTATGCGATTTGTCTAAATTGGTGTTTTCATCTACATTTACATATTACCTTACAAGCCGCCTGAATAGGCTAGTGGTAGGGGATATTAGGACCCCAGCCGTTAATAAATTGAAGCGTATTGAAAGACAAATTCCCCGAGACCGTGTTCTTAAAACATCAGATGGTAATTGTAAGAGTTTGGCTTGAGGAATTTATTTCTTTCGACTGTTAAACGGTCATAGAGCGTTCATTTACTTATATCAATTTACTCTGATGAAGTTTCGCCGAACTTTATTAAAGTTCTCCGATAGTCTGGGGAAAAATAATTCCCATTACATATCCGTGCAGCAAAATATCTCCTTCCATGTATCGTTTGTGTCTGACTTGGAAATATTGTGGTATTCTAATATGATTTTTTCCATATAAGATTCTCCTAAAGATACTTATTCTGAATAGCTCAAGCAATCTAAATCTACCGCGCAACTTGCGAGTCTCTAGCGGCTCCTAGCCCAATTCGTTTAACATACGTGTATCGCTTTCATTACGCTCGTAGAAGTTTTTGAAGAATTGGGCAGCTATTCTTTGCATTTTATCAAGTTCACGGATTAAGTCCCTCTTCATCCGCTTTTTCTGTACCCACAAATCATGAGTTGGTAACGTATTAAGAGTTCCGGTTCATTTTCTCCTTCCAAGGGAACCAGCCATTGAAAGGAGTCGCTCCAAAGGGTGTAAACAGAAAAAAAACAATCGGGACCCATGCGCTAGATCCAAAAGTCGTGAGATGCGGTTACCCGCACAATGGGAGCCAATGGCGTCATCGATTTATCAGGGAGGGCGTTGAGGCCGCCTATTATTCGCTATGAATCGCTTGAGAAATAAGCGATGAATTCGAAAATAGAAAGAAATACTGGTTTCTTTAAATTTTTATACCACCACAAATGAAAATCACAAAAAAATCTTGCTCATTGCGGTTTTTCGTTATGTGGTATTTTCCCTCAATAAACATGACCTGAGCATTTTTAATGGTTGTAATTTTTTTTAGATTTGTTTACTAAGCACCCGCAAACGTACTTTTTCCAGAAACTCATATACATTTTGTAAAAGAATAGAACGGCAGTGTACACACTAATTGAAATATTATACGAATTAAATCACCATTATATTCACCAGCTTAACCTTACTAGCGTCAGAGAGGATATAACGTTCGCAGGGACGTAAATTATATCCTAAGATCTAAGATGATGATTTGTTATGCTCGAGGACTCTTTAAGTACAACATACACACTTGGGAAGAGAACTAGGTTGCAGCCCCTATCCTCGCCTCGAGCCGAGGCATAAATACTATTTACTGAAGAAAATCCAGAGCGAAACCGGAAGATTTACTGGTTTCTTGGGAAATCCCTCATCTTATTACGGTGGATCTGATGAAAAAAAAGAACTCGCTAAAGAAACCAGAGGAACGGAGGAGGTGGGGTGGGAGCCGAGGAAATATTTTATCCCTATATACAAACGGATAAGGAAGCAATTTCAAATAAAATGAGCACGAAGGAGATATTTTTTTAGGAATGAGCCGCGGGAAATGTAAATGTGCCGAGAGCTCACAATGAACGGGAAGAAAAGGGAAAAGGAAAAATGTCCCACATAAGTATTTACGTAACAGTGATTGCGATTTGGAAACAAAAAAAATCAATAGACCTGACAGAGTAAATCCTTGCTTACAACGTGGCAGCACTGCATAAAAGCTATGTATTAGATGGTGCTAAAAATATCGTATACCAGCGACCTACTTGAACTTTGTGAGATACAAAATATATCGCAGTCGCAATACCTTTAGCATGTTTAAAAATGTATGTCCATGCTATTGGAAAGTATTTACTGGTCTTCAAACTTGTAAAGTTTGCATTGTGATTTCAACTATTCATAATCAATATTTTATAATATTTACCTCAGGACTGTCTAAAATTGTATGCCATATTTGTTGGAGTAAATGATCTATCGTTATTCATGTTCACCCTAATTGTTGTGAAGAGTATGTGTGTACACTATGTATACTTAGGTTTTCTTGCTATGATTGATTAACTTCAAGATTTAATTTTTATGTCCTGATTTTTTAGTTGTGCTAATTCTATATGGAATTATTTGATATATTTTGTAAAAGTTTATTTTGTGAGCTCTTTTGTATGCTGTAGCCATTGTATGTTCTTAATGGACAATTGTCCAATAACAATAAATACTAATATTATTATATTATAGCAATGAGGAGACTTTGTGACTTCCATAGTTTATTTAGCATAGAACGATCGATTTAGGCTGTCAGGCCATCATGAGGTACATTGAAAACATGGAGAAGACTGGTATAAATATAAACCTGTCATCTGGAGAAATATAGAGAAGATAGGTAGGTATGTATGTATAAACCTGTCTTCTTTATACTTTTCAATGTACCCGAAGATGGCTCGACAGCCGAAACCGGTAGTTCTATGCTAAATAAACTGAGGAAGTCACAAAGTCTCTTCATTGGTGTTATGGAGCCCTTCTGTCACGCCATAGCTTCCATTTTCGATTTAACTGTTTATTATTCTATATGGAAGTGGAAGTTTAAAACATTTTTTCTTATCGACTCCTATTATAAATGCGTTCCCAAGTTTGATCCTTTTCTCCATCTCACATCTACCTTGCACCATATCTAACGTAATTTTCCCTCCACTCCACTCGCCATCCGACGTATGATACCATTTTTTGTTTGTTATTTGATAATACGGTTGAATATTTTTTGTTCATTGTTGGTAGCGTTTTGTTCACCACTTTTTATACGTTTTCTTAACTACTATAAATCCTTTGTTATTGGCCTTGAGCTGTTTTAGGACTGAAATAACTAAATATATTTAACAATAGAATTCACTAAGTTACATCGGATACAATTTTATCAGTAAGAAGAGAATTATACAAATTAATTATGTTTTTCCAAAGCACTTACATTACCGGATAGCGATGGTGATAAAGGAAATGTGAAAACTTACAGAACTCTGAGAAAAGTTTGTTGAAAAAGTTAAGATATTGCAGGTTTTATTCGAACTTTATTGGTGTATTTCGACCTGATCGCATTAAGACACACGTTTTAGTCCATCAAGAAAAGGGCATTTTAGAAAAGTTTAAAAAAATAAGATTCTGTTATAAACGCAAGGCATGAACACGATTTGAACTTTCCTTAAGAACATACAACTTAAGAATATTCTATGGAGGAATAACGGAAAGGAAATATTTGACGAAAATATCACTTTTTCACTTTCGTCATCATCATCATCATTGGTCAAAAATCCTAAGATTGGTTTGACGCAGCTCTTTACTCAATTCTCTTTTCAGTTAATTTTTTCACACCTACGTATTTCGTCTCTTTCACATCCTTCTTTACCTATTCTATGCATTTTCTTCGAAGTCTTCCTTTTCCCTTCTTGCCATCCACTTGTACCTCGACGATTGTCTTCATCAGGTCATCACATCTCAAGATATCGCCTATAAGGTTATTACGTCTCCTTGCCAAGGTTTTCCTGAGGCCTTTTTTCTCTCCAACTCTTCTTAGCTCTTCCTTATTAATAACTCGGTAATTCCATTAAATCCTCATCATTCTTCTATAGCAACACATTTATAAGGTTCTACCTGTGTTTTCTCCGCTGCAGTCATTGTTCTTACTTCACTTTCGTTGAGAAGAATACTCCGAATATAAACAAATTTAAATTATTCACAGTCAATTAATTTTTAGAGAAGTAAATTTTACCTTTAATTTTAAAAATTTCAGAGTTTAGCATTGACATCAGAATGATTACTTTTCTGATAATTATCCCAACTGTGTCATCATATAGTCCCGACTAAAATACTTCTGCTGTAGACAAAGAGTGTTCCGCCTTTGTCCAGAGAGCTACTTTTTGTTTACGAAGACATTTTCCCAGCAGAGCCACCTTGACTTGAGTTGATTCAATACGAATGTTCCACCAATAAAAGTCGAACAATCTGTATATTTAAACACACACGCACAAGTAGAGCGGAAAAATTTGCTGGGTAGAGCAGAAATTATTATATATATTGGGGCGACCCAAACCTGGAAAATTTCGCCGTAAAATAGTCGACCGGGCTTACAAGAAAAAGCTTTCCGATAGATTTTCGGGGAAAGATAGTGGGCAACGACCCACGAGAGGACCATAACCGTCTCCGCTAGAAGGTATGGGAAAGAAGGTGGGTGGAAAATATCGTGGAGTTATTTGTTTCTGCGGAATACTCCGCGCAAATTGGATTTGGGACATAAAAATCGCCGGGTCTCTGCGTCCTTCTCACGAAGCTCCGAGATCCCCGGTATATACGGGATGTGACTTGACATAATTATGAACGTTCGTTCGTGACTCAGTGTTCCTAAACAAACACATTTCGCATATACTATATTTAAATGAAAAGTATCCTCATGAAAGATTACAATCATGGAAGTAAAAATCGAAATCAGAGAACTGATAATGTATGAGAAAGCTCTTTCAATTTTTAAGCAAATTTTTTGTTACTTTTAAGCTATTTTTTCTGACTGCTACGTTATTTTCATGAAACTATAGTGATTACACACCATTCAAAGCGTTCAAATGCTAATAGGAGTAAACGTTATCCACGTATAAGCCAAGGTTTATTTTTTTATTATTTTTAATGCAGTCCAATAACACCAGCACGCCAATTACAAAGGATTCATAATCTTAAAGAAATCAATTAAAAAATAGTAAACAAAATGTATACAACAATAAAAAACTATTTTCAACAGTATTATTAAGTAACAAAAAAGGGATTGGTAGGGTCCATAGTGTGGAGAGAAGAGTAGAAGTATAATTTTAGAATAATTTCTAAGGGATAGCAAACATAACGAGTATAGACTGATTTCAGGCTTAATCCCGTGAAATCCTAACATATTGCTGCAATTAAACGTACTGGCAAATTTCCAAAAATATTTTTCTCTCACAACCGGGTTCAATGAATTTTGTATTATCTTCAAGTAATGCAAAAAGCAGGAGACTAAATTTTGTGGAAACTTTCCTGGAATTTTCTTTCGTTAAATTATATCGGTTTTTTGTTAAAATAAGAAACATTTTTAGCCCTCATCAGCATTTAGTGTAATGAGATCGTTAGTAAAATTGCAGATTTTCAAGTGAAATTTTCCGAAACTTTAGCATGATAAACACATTTTTTTTGGACCATCAGTCAGTGAATTACAATTATATGAGCGTTTTTTAGATTTTCATGATAACGATATTCATTCTCTCTTCGGTTCAACCTCTTAAAGAACGGTCGGAAGTCGGGCTTGCCGCATTATGGGAGAATTCAGATATCGTCTCCAGCGTGGCAGGACGATAAATGAGGTTTGGGAATAAAAAAAGGAATCCCAATACCTGGAGCTGAAGATAAAAAAGTACTATATGATATCTCACAAAGCCATGCCCTCAAAAAAGGTAGCACTTCTCACGCCCACAAACATCGGGTGATATAAACATGGAGCTGATGCACTGCCAAGCCTGCAGAGGGAAAGATCTAAGAATGTATTTCTTCCATTTTTATAAAAAATAGTGTATTTTGAAGAAAATTAAAGTAATTTGTCAAAGGATCGCTAGAAAAATAGAGAAACGTAATTGGTAGCATAGCGAAGTAAGTTCCACTACCGCACAAAATAAAATATTGGTACTTAGGCAGCCAAAAAAAATCTAGTTAAATATAGGAGGAAGATTGATCAAGCATCAGACAAATTTAGAAGCAAACACATCAAGAATTTTAATTTTATTGCACCAACCGTACGCTCCTAAGTTATTCTAGGGAGCGTACCACTCAAAATTTTTCTTAGTCCAGAGATTCCAAGATGGCGCTGGGCGCAATAACAAATGACAACACGAATGCGTTTTATAATGAAATAAACAGTTTATTAACCTTTAACATAAAATTGAACATCACCAAAAACTCCAATGGAAGCAGAATCTGGAGTTAAATTACTTTTACAAAATACAATTAAACGATCTTCAGGTTTAAATCTCATACACCTTTTAGAAGTTAATACATTCGAGGAAACAGTAGTATAAAAAACTTATGCAAAAAAACTGATGTGAATATTTCATAGCACTATGATATACTTTAATGTTTGCATAAGCCTTTGGTAACGCGCAATTCAAGTCGATGATAATACTTAAAATATTATACTCAACTAAGAACAGATAAATCCTTCCTCAAATGACAAAGTAATCGCGTAAATGAAAAAATCAAAACAGCTACTTCTGAAGTGAAGGTAGCGTAGGCAATTTATTCCAACTCTTTGCAATTACTTCAAACGCAAATGCGTGAATTAAAACTCCTGGGATCCATGATAAATTAGTCCGGTATCCCGAGAAAACGTGCTCATGTGACTAAGAAGAACGAAAGAGACATATCAAGGAATCCTCACCCCTGGCTGTTTGGTTAGGTGCAAGCATGGCTCCTCCTGTACTACTGTCGGCCTCAAAATGATGCGCCGCTGTACTTAGCAAATATATATCTGGACTTCAGTGCATGCCATACTAATGAATAATACGTTTTTTTAACAAATTAGACACGCGAGTGCAATAAAGGACTCCGCGCACCATAAAATTAGCCGTTTAACTTCATGAACTTTGTAACTCAACCTAAGGAAAACTACAACGTCTAAAACGTTCATCTTCCACAATAAGTTGCAAACACTAATGTAGACTAATGAAATGGCATTTGTGTATTTTTGAAACGCATATTTTGTTGCAAAATAACGAAAATGTTTAAGCATTTTCTAGTCATACAGATTACCCCGAAAGAAAAAATAAAACTAATAGAAACACTCCTTAATTTATTTTCAATTTTTCTATGATCCGTATCCTATAAAAATGATGATATTTTTGAATGTTAATAACTACTATTAATGCCATGTTGCGAAACGGGGCCGCGCCGGTCACCAGGAAACAGAGTTTCGCGCGCAAGGCGTGGCAACGCAGCATTCGTTCGAACCGGCGTACTTTTTTAATGCCCATATATAACCTATACTGCATAAAAATCATGTATTTTTTAAATTTCCTTTAAAAGGACGTATTATTCATTAGTATGACATGCACTGAAGTCCAGATATAAATTTGCAAAGTACAGCGGCATTTCATTTTGACGCCGACAATAATCCGCCGGTAAGTGAAATTCGCGTAAGTAAGGGGATAAGTTCCTTTCCCTGGGCCTCCTTTCACACTGAGAATTTTGTGCTGAGGTTTATAAATGCCTCACCCAGGACCCTAAAGTTATTACTGAAATGCTCTACGCAATAGACTACGACGCACCCCCGATATTATTACCCTCTTTCCTTCAGGTCCCTTGAGTTGTACTTTTTTAGTTGTTCATTTATAAATGTCTAAAGACCAAAAAGTCAAAGGAAATAAATGTTTATTTTTATTATAATAAAAATTATTATTATATAATTCACCTCACAATTCCATTCACTTAAGAATTTTTAATTTTTGGTCATAGCGTAAGTCCCATTTAAGGCTATTCTCTATAGAAAAGATATGATCACAGCTTAAATAGTGCATTGTAAGTAATTTTGGCATTCTCCTCGCTTAACGCGTTTAAAAAACTGTTGCCTAAACCTTAAAATATTATTCTCGGATCCGCACTAAACCCTCCCTCGAATGATAAAGTAACCGCACAAGAATAAGAAAACTCATCGAATTCTTATGACGAGGAGGAATCGCAGGCGGTAGTTCCCACACTCCTCGAAACTTTTTGCGGGTGAATGGAGAACGCGGTCATGTATCTTTCAGGGAAAAAAGAAACTCACGACTTGAACCCTTGTAAAGACTGCAAATTACGCAATTCAGCGGAAATAGAAAACATTAATATTCAGCAGAAGGAGAGAGGGAGAAAAGGAAGAAATTGAAGGAAGATTGTAAGGCGTGGGATGGGTTAAAAAGAACTCTGAGCAAGAGTGAAAAGGAGGAATGAAGATATTTACGGCCTCGTGAGCAAAAGGATAATAAAATCCGTTAACGAAAGGCAGTGATCCGTTACAAAGCGGAATAAATAAGACGGGGAAAACAAGCAAACCCCCCGGATACCATGGAAGGCGCCCGGGCAAGGAGTTTGCGGAGGTTTTTAGTAGCAGAAGATTGGAGACTGAATCCCAGAAGGTAAAAACTCAATGGGAAAGAAGCTGGGAGCTGAAGAAGGCACTCTCGCAGGGGAGTCATAAAATACAACCCGCATTGATCGCTCCAGCATCATTCGCGAGCGACACTTTTAAGAAAATTTTACGTCGTCACGTAATAAATAAAATGTGCTGTGCCTCAAATGAGGACTTGAGTGCAAAAATTGCCTCACGTAATTTTTAGTGTATTTTTGACCCCATTCATTATCTTTTTCGAAGAACGATGAAGTTAAAATGGATTACCGAGTAAAAAATGAGGAAGTGCTGAGATGAGTGGGAGAAAAGAGAAGTCTTCTAAAACCCATAAGGAGAAGACGGGTCAACTTAGTTGGCCACATTTTGAGGCAAAATGGCCAGATGAAAACAATCGTAGATGGGCAGGTGGAAGGGAAGATGGGAAAGAGACGGCCCCGAATGAGTTACTCAGGACAGGTTATGAGGGGTATAAAGAGAATAAATCATATGATAATTGAAATAAAAAAGGATAGTGGATGGGAAGTGGAATAAGGAGCTGCGCCGAACCAATGTTAGACTTGTTGACTAATGATGATGATTTCTTTAACTCCTGAGGCGCACATCTGGAATGGATTTGAGGATAGGAATGGCCAAATAACAATTTAAATAGGAAATAAAAATCTATTAAGCAAGCCTTTCGGTTGACTAAGGCATACGTATACGAAAAGTAAAATGTGAATTAATCTTATGATAGCCAGGGTTTTTATACATAAAGGCACCTTTAAATTAGTTTCAATGGATAAATACGTATATTATATTAGATTTTGAGGAGGGTTTAGGCTGATTGGAGATGGAATACGGAATACCGCAAGAAAAAAGATTAAAAGGAGATCTTAGGAGATCTTTCTTCTCAGGAGGCAGAACTTCTTCAGCTCCTAACCACTAAGAGCTGAAGAAGACACACTCAATAGGGAGACATGATATTCAAGCCACATTGATCGCTGCCTTATTAACAAAAAATTTAGGTACCTAGAGGGAAATTTTGAACATTAAAGAATGAATCATCATCGATCCAGAAGTAAGGCACGCATTTTGGTTTTCTGCTACTTTTCCTTTGAACAGATACTTTTTTAAAGGAAAAATAATTTCAAAAATTGGAACTACAAGATAAACCTGTATTTTGAAAGAGTTTAAAGAAAAATATTGGTGCAAAAGTACGAAGGAAAAGAGAAAGAGAAAAGATAATGGATGAACAAGACATGGATTAAAGATTAGCATATGAATATCCCTCAGCCACATTTTGAGAAGGTTGCTCGTACAAAGTGGTAAAATTTTTCACAAGGGAGCAATACATTCATTTTGAGCTACGTTGCTTACGAAGCTTTGATATACTCCTTAGATTAATGTCGTGATCCACAGGCAAAATCTCAGAAGCTTAAAGAAGTATCTTCACAAACGACAGGGAGAGGTGAAAATGTTAACAAAAATGCAAGATGTCAAAAGTTTAAGTGAATTTATCCTCATCCCGATTTAAAAAGACTTCACGGCATAGTAATTTAAGAATGCAAAAGATATGGTGATATAATTTCGTGAAGACCCAACAGGAGTATCAAAAAACATACAATGAGTCATTATAAAATCACCTAAGGTTGATACGGCTGTTAATAAATCTGTTCGATGGAATTTGATGCCAAATAGATTAAATTATTGCACATGTGGACGCAATGAAACTGCTAAAATCATTACAGAAATATTATTATTACACATTATAGGGTATAAAGAAATATTGTCAAGCCACATTCCTTTTTTCATTTCGTTCATTTGATTTCAATTCCATTGTTAATCCTTTACTGTATATTTACTGTGTATTAATGTAATTACACTGGGGACATTTTTTTTACACATTTTCTGTTGACTTCAATTTTTGAGCTGGTTTTTAATGAGATAGGCAGGCTGATTTCAAACTGTAGTTCGTTTTCTTCTACCACATCAAGTTTTTTCACTACATCTTGTGTGATTGTGACCACTCTCCGCTAGATTGGACATCGATCACAGGAGTCTTCATTGCTCTCCAATTGGCTGATACTAATCTTATGCGACTGTTGCCGGGTGACTGACGTCGTAGGAGGCCAGAGACAGGTGCATTGTCGTCTAGTTATGCAGGAGATACTATATGAGACATACTCTTTGCGGGGGGGAGGGGGAGCTTTGGTGTTGTACGGGTTGCATACTCGATTTTTTTTTTGTTGTCAATTCACCCGCATCGATAAACCATACCTTTCAATTGATACCCAATCGTAATTTCGTAATATGAAGTATGATTCAGTGCTGGGCGGGTTGTATGCATTGATATTTTTCTAACATATCATTCGTCGCTACCAAACGATTTAATCGGTATTCATTATGTCTGGGAAAGTTATGAGGTAAGATTTAAATTAGGTAATAAATTCCTTCATTTGCTGATTTTGTACGCCATATGACACAAAAAGAGCTTAAAAAGCTTGTAGCTTAAAAAATGGACGTGATAGATAAACATTGAGATTATATTCATATCCAGATGCCAAAAGTTAGTCAAAAACAAGACGACAAATTGATTTTTCCCCAGTGTTATGTATTAAAAGCTCAATTGGAAGTCTTATTTCGCTATATTTCGCTATTATAATTATAAACTACACAGTAGATATTACAATTATTTTCTGAAGATGTGTAGTTTATAATTATAAAAGCGAAATATATATATCATTTATCATCTATTATTATTTAACATTATGTGGATAACGTTAGCCATTTATGATCACGTAACGTGTCCACGTTTGAAAAATAAAAAGATACGAGTTCTAACATGTCACCAGCAATATAATTTGTTCAATGATGTTTCAAAAATGCCAATTTTCACAAACGGATTAAAAAACGAATAATTTTATTGAAAACTAAAGAGAATAAATAAAAAACGGCTGGGAAAATATGAAAGGCTCTTGTCATTAAAAATGTAAAAGAGTACAGACAATATTCCATCGATTCCTCTCAGAGAGTAAATTAAAATTTATTTATTAATCATCAAAGGGACTGACACAAAATACCTCATGTTATACCACAAGAGAATAAAAAAGCATAGAATTTGCAGTAAACCAGGCAATATTGATTTCCCGTTATTGCTCATATAAATAAAATATTGCTCCCGCTTGAAAATGTAAATACAAAATGCTTACTCTATTTGCCGCGTGATAGGTACGTTTAAAAATATTTTTTACGACAATACCTCGAATAAATATCTACCTATTTTTTGTCTAAATCAAAAGGGTACAAAGGAGATAAAATAGAGAATAGAAGCACGAATTTTCATGCTTCGTGAAACTAAAAATCATGCTGTCCATCAGGTGAGAATCCACACACTATATTTCAAGTATTTCAAGCTTTTTGTCTCTGCGTCTCGTCTTAAACATCGTGAAAAGTAAAATCCAGCGGACTACTGAAATAATTTCAAGGAAATAGGACTTTTAGAATGTATAAACCAGTATCATGAATGATAGTGAAGCTACATGCAACTTTCAGATCAATTTTAATCGTTTAAGCTCGAATTGTACTTATAATATGGGTGTATAAAGTTTAGTTGGATTCTATTTTGATCTTTTAATGATCAAAAAATCAATTCTTCGTTAAAACTTTCGCGGATGCTCGTCATGTTGAATAAAAACTTTTGGGCTATGTCGCCGCGTCAATTTTCGGGTGGCCCTAATGTTTCCCGACCGATACTGACCGCTTTCTCAAGGGATTCTGAAGAGGATTCTTAAGAGGTGGGAATTTGAATTCATATATATAAGGGTTCCGTGACAGGTGGTAGGGGGAGGGGAGCGGGATGCTGAAGGACAATTACAGGAGAGGACACCGGCATTAAAATTAGCCGTACTTGGCAACCCGTAATCAGAACAAACAATCACCAACCTACTACTTCAACCTCCCGCTCCCCTCCCCCCACTACCTGACACAGATATCTATATATATGAATTAAAATTCCCAACTCTTCAGAATCCCTTGAGAAAGCGACCAGCAACAGATAGTACTGTGGGGCCACCCAAAAATTGACGCGGCGACATAGCCCAAAACTTTTTAATCAACAAAAAATCAATATTTGACATGTATTGCGGCGTTTTTTTGCCCTCATATGGTATGATATTTTAAGTAGGCGACCGACACCTGAAGTCAATTGAGCAATGAGGGAAGAGTAGAAAAGAAGGGATGGAAAGAAACCCGGCGACGCCCTAAGCCTCCTCTTAACGATAGGCACCAAGAACACGGCTTAACGCCCTATCCTACGGAATACTGCAGTGGAAGCGTAATCCACAAAGCATTCAAGCAGTGATGGGGCATTCTATGAAAAATCTCTGCCACCACCGGGAGATATACCCAGTCCCACAATTTGGAAATACCTTTTCACTAAAAACCGCATCAACTACATAGCCCTATATGCACTCGTTTCTATTTTAAGCCAACAACAAAAATAACCGAAAAATCAGCAAGCGCTTGAACTCAATTTTAAGCTGAAAGAGAATATCTTTAATGATGTAAACGACCTGACACGGCGAGACACTTTCAAATCAATAAACGAGAAATAGACGGCTGTAGAAGTCATTCAGCCCTTCTCCAGAGCTTGAATTCTCATTTTAAAGCTCTTCAAGGACAAGGCGCGGTAATTTAAGGTCCATCATCTGAGTAACTACTGCTATTCACCGACAATTTGATCAGGCAAAGCTTAAGCACATGAAACTTACCATTGAAGACAGAATAACGTAAAAAACAACGGAAGCTAAAATATTAAAGTTCACGAGATTGGAAAGTCTGACTGTAAAAAAAGAATTATTATGTCGGTATAAATTCCCCTTAAGTAGAATAAAATTTTCAGCTATATTCATTCTTAACATTATCTGTGGCAGCCGCTAAGGTTAGACACGTTTTATGATCTCGGCGATTTTTTGCTTACACTTCATTGTATGCTCATGAGCCGTTGGCCATAAACAATACTGTAAGGACGCCCCAGCCTCCATATTCGCAAGACATGACTCCGTGTGAATTTTTTCCTGTTTCCGAAAACAAAGCGAGCATTTTAGGACAGTCGTTTTGAAAGCATAGATGAATGCGATGGTGGTTGGCGTAACATGGTGAAACTCCTTCATGATGCACAAAGGTTAAGAAAAAGACTTCGCTGTTTCACAAAATAAAATATATTTGCGACCGGTTTCGATACAGAGTATCATCATCTGGCAATTACAAGTATCATTACATAGAATTTATACCCTTGAAGGCGTTAGAGGGGCGGTGGAGTGGAAGTGGAGAAAGGGGGGGAATGGGGGAATCAACCCTCGGCTACCCCGTGCAGTGACCCATCAGCGACGTACTTCCCAAACCTACCTTCCCTTCCCTTACCCCCTCCCCCATTTCCCCCCCCTTTCTCCACCTCCACTCCACCGCCCCTCTAACGCCTTCAAGGGTATAAATTCTATGTACTGATACTTGTAATTGCCAGATGATGATACACTGTATCGAAACCGGTCGCAAATATATTTTATTTTGTGAAACAGCCAAATCTTTTTCTTAACCTTTGTGCAGCATAGATGAAATTAAAAGAAATCGCTGACAGAGCAAAAGGCTATATCAAGGATCGAGTTTGAGAAGTTTTTCGATGATTAGAGGAAACGCTGGCACAAGTGAGATTGCATGGGAACTATTTTGAAGATGACAGCATTAGTGTAGAAAAATGAGTAACTACATAAAAAACTAAAATTATCGTTATTTTCTAAACATAATTCGTATATAGTTTGAGGTTGAGAATTAGCCTCTCGCATGTAGCGCTCTCTAATTACAAAGACCCAGTATAACGGTACACGTGCAGAGAATCGATAGCAGTTACGGAAGTAAACTGATGGCGACATTTTAATGAAAAAATATGTCAGCTCACATGAAACGGTCTACGTGACAAAATTTAGGTTAGTTTGCTCGATAGCCTAAGGGCTATGAGGGCTAAAACTCCACGTGCATGGTATAATTACGACCAAAACTTTCGAAAGAGATGTGACAAGTGATGTGCCCTCATTAAACGCTCAATAAAACCGTGAATGAGTAAGTTTCTCCGACTAAACTCAGAGCCGGCTGTAATTCACTTTGCTATGATGCTCCATAAAATGAAACGAGCCATGTTAAGTTTCTTATGAACACTTAAGGAAACTTCATCACGATAAAGAGTCCCTTACTTCAAGTTTCAAGATTTCGACATTCGCGAAGATAATTACTGTTTAGTATTCTACATTTATCTAGTTCATGCCCACAAAATGTGGAGTAGCTAAAGAAGGGATTAGAAGTAAATTCAGAAGGGGACTCGGGGTCGGAAATTTTGCTTATGGATGACTTAATTCATAACATACTGCTTTTTAAAAAGAAGACTACAACACCTGAAATCAATAATCGAAAAAACTTAATTTTTCGGTAAAAGCCTTTTAAATTATTTAAATTTCATGCCTCGATTGTAACACATGCTATATAGGACAAACATCACAATATTTAAAAAATAGGATTTCACAACACAAATCATCAGTAAAAGGTGGTATAACACTGTGTGCTCTTGCTAGCCACAGCATAAGCAATGGCCATGTTTTTGATTTTGACAACGCCGAAATTTTAGATCATGAGGTTATATTGAAAAAAAGACTTTTCAAAGAAATGGTTTACACATCAAAAATAAAAAACAGTTGTAATAAAAAAACAGGCATTGATAACCTCAGTAAAATTTATTTTTATTTAATCAATCAAAATTAATGGTAACTAGGTGTGGCAATACCTTAGTAACATAACATCAATAAATATGTAGTACAAAGTTAAGAGGTATGTCAAAATTTTTTGTGTATTCTATTCTGTTCTTACATATAGATATATAGGTGTATATATATGTGTATACTTTAAATTATATTACTGTGTAAAAAACGCGATCGTAACAATTTTATATAAAAATATTTTATATCGTTGCCATCATGGTATTTTATATTGTTCATGTTTTTTCTTTCATAGCCCTGAGGATGGTTTAAAATAAATCGAAACGTTGGCTATAACTTGTTTTACATTGACCTAAACTCCAAGAAATATTATAAAATGTATTAAACAAGGTCAAGAATAGAGGAGGAAAATAATAATAATAATAATTAAATTATTTAGGTAACAAAGTCCTGCCATGTAGTTGCTCCATTTATTGGAGGGGAAGAGGTGATAATGTGTGACTAACGGATGAAAATAAATGTGTATACTTGGAAAAATTGACCATGTACCGACTTTACCATTAAAAATATTCGAAAAAAACTTGAAATGAAAATCAATTTTAAAAGTAATACGCCTATTGATATTCTTTATATCATATACATCATCAGTTATGAAACTGAATACATTGTACGCTTCAGGGCAAAGGAAAAAAATCAATAGGATTAAAAAAATACAAGTTTAAACTTAACGACTGCTTGTAGCTCGCCTGATACGTATCTATCATCATTTTTTTCAAAGGTTGGATTAAGAGGATTGCATGGAATTTCCTACGGTGCAGACATCTCAAACTACACAGAAAAAGTGGGCTAAATGGCGGGCATATTAGATCCCAATTGATTCCAACTAATCGACCCTTCATAATGGTAAGAACACGAAACACAAGGACTCGACACCATCATAATATCTCACGTTGAGACCATGACGGAATAAAAATATTGGTGATGTTGATGGCTTAATATTTAATCGGTAGGTCATATTACCACGTTCAGAGAAGTCACTACACCCTCGCACTATGTACCTACGGTATGTATTACCAATGGGGGAGCCGAAGCGCCAAGTGGACAAATTGTAAATGGTTAAATAGTATTGAAAAAACGCACATAATTTACGCTTGCTACTACTTTTATTGCTGCAATCGTAGAACCTATATTATAAAGTAAGAATTTCGATCGATTCTATTATGTAGTATTTGAGAAAAGTAAACCAATAATATTTTAAACCTTAAGTGTTAGAAAAAATCAATTTATTTTATACTATCCACCGAAAGCTGAGTCTTAGCTCTAAAATGAGACAAAAAACATGGCTAAAAAAAGCTGAGTGTAGAGATATAAGAAACGTTACGATTCGAGTCACTTTATCTGGCAATATCGTGGTAAAGTTAAAATGCCCATAATCCCTATCGAGAGGGACGTAATTATCTAATTCGTAGATTTTCTACTAGCTTCATCAGACCCTCCTCCTCCGACGATATTCCAGCCGAACAAAAATATAAGGGGATGCAGAACAATAGAATAGCGTCTTCGGATTTCGCTCATTTATAACAGAACAAACAACTGATTACTTATATTTGTCCGTGGGTTAGAATGGCACGCCCTCATTGTCCCAGCAACGCGGAATGGAACCTCTCGTCAGTTGGATCTCTACATTCAGTCAAGAACATAAGCATAAAATATTGAGCTCCATTAATTTTCTGCCCTCTATCTTTCGATTTCGAACAAATAAAAAACCTTCCCGTTTCAATACCTGCCCGGATTGGCGAAATTCCAAAGCCATTCAGTCAATTTACTGTGGGTGGAATGGTTTCAGGCCCTTCTAGACAGCTGCAAATAAGAGCCATCACGTCCATACTGGAGATAAAGTCATTACGTGATTGTGGGTAACCCATAATACAACCTAATGTGGAAAAATTTAGAGGAATATCGTCATCCGAGGAACCGCTATGTCATTATAGAGATGACGATGTGGGCAAATAATAATAAAATAATTGTAACTTGAATTTTATAAATATTATAATTTGGCTTACCTACATGGAGTAAGACCAGCCGCCAATAAACGGAGAGGTGTGGAGGAATATTATCAAGTATTGTAGTATTTTTCTTTCTCAGTTAAATTAAAAATTTTGGCTACCTTTATGTACCTATTTTATATTTGTTTATGCACTCCAACAGTTAGGTGAAAGAATATAAAATGAATTCAACGTGGTAGATTGAGACTTTTATGAATCTTGAATTTAACCTTTGAGAGTAGAAAAATAACTATTATATATTTTACAATCCTTTCCAACTGAAAAATAATAGAATACATTATGCACGCTGTATATAGATACAAACAGAAAAATATGCATGCTGTATTTCCTTCAAATTGAGTAATAAGGAAATTATTACGACCTTTTTATTGGTTATCCATGCATGGTCTCACAAGTTACTCGTTCGGGAAACCCTTACACTGCGCACGAATACTAAATTTTAACAACACCATCCACATTCACATTAACTTAAACACCCTGGGGCGTAACTAGGAATATGCTTTGGGGAGTCAGGGAGAATTTTTGAAAAAATGCATGCCTGGATACATCATTTTGACAATAAAATTTTAACTTTAACCAGATGAATTTATGAAATTTTAAAACTAGACAACAGTTTTAAATAACATTTTTATTTCTCTGAGACTTTTGGGGGGGAGGGATCTATCACGTCATCCTCTCCATAGTTACGCCACTGTATACACCTATACAAGATGTAAGGATATTTTGAGTGTGTAATTGAAATTTACTATGAATTATCGTAACCACATTTATAATAGTATTAATAATATTTATTCAGGAATTTTTATCGGGTTCTCAACCAGGCTAATTAAGTCCTTGACAACCTGAGGGGGTAGAGAACCCGAGTTGAATTCTTGAATATTATTCAACAGGAGAAATTAAAATCGTTTATAATATTTATTGCTCCATAAACATTTTTACGAAGACAAAGATACAAGTACAGATTAGGGCTTTAGGTGACCCGAATGCCTTTTGCCTGTCGGTAGTGTCGGTGGGATTACATTCAGAAAACAATAATACCACTGTGAAAAATATGCCGAATGTCTTCCTACCAAGTAATACACAGTAATAATAGTTATATATTTTTATAGCTCCTTAAACGTTATTAACATTTTAAAATATCATAGATTCAAAACCACATTATTATTTTAGGTGAGCCCAGAAGCTATTTGCTGTTCGTTGGATCATATTCAGAAAACAATCGTCATAATGTGTATATTTGAATAACGAAAAAGACTTTTAGATGAACTAATGATACATACGTAAATAATATAAAGTAGTGTAAATAATATAAAGTGTAAGTAATGATACAGTAAATAAAACGATGGCTATGTCAATGAACTACGTATGGGGGCAGAAAATTGGGTGTAATATTAAACGAAGTTTTAATGCCCCCGAGACACGGGGTAAGGCAATCACCAGCATTACGCTTTTAGGTTACCTTTTAAAAGGAGAAGACAGGTATTTCGGTGGTTCGTAACTCCCTCTGTGTCCGCCCGGCCTAAATAGCGGTGAGGGCTCGAATAATGGGGAAATATTAAATATTGCCCCTCGTCGTTTTCCTCACAGTTTCAGATAGAAACTCAAGTTTTAATAGCAACCAATTTAAATGGTAATCAACCCTCTTACGCCTCGCAGCGGAACGGAGACAGGAAAAGATCCTCCCTTCCCTTTTACTGGGAACCTCTTCTCTCCCAACCTCACAGCACAGTCTCTTATGGGAGTATCAAGCAAGGTAGACTGAGATGGTGGCATTGCTACCCGAGGATGGAAGTGAAGTGATAATAAGGTGCAAATTATTGATTTATGTAGATAAAAACAGAAAAATATGCAAGCGGTATTCCCATCAAATCAAGTAAGAAGGGAATTATTACAGCCTTTTAATTGGTTATCCAAGCGTGGTCTCACAAGTTGATCGTTCGGGGAACTCCTATACTGAGTACGAATAGTAAGTTTTAACAACATCATCCACATTCATATATGCTTTTATACCCAGTGGCGTAAGTAGGAATATGCTTTGTGGGAGATGGAATGGCCTGGGTTGGCGACCCCAAATATAGGGGACCGTAAAATATAAATTATAAACGAGTTGCAATAATTCCTTCGCTATTTAATGGGTTAATATTACTGTGGATACATTAAGCTTCATATATAAGTTTACTTTTATGCTGAAAATCTAATATTTTCCCAGAAATATATTCAACCAAGTTCAGTAAATTAGGCATCGATACGTGGAAATATCACATATCCATCATAATAACATTCATTATTCCACAAATAATGAGCTGATGAGAGGATCGTTACGTAGGTAGAAAAGGCTACTGAATAGCCTTATTTTAAGTGTTGCGCATTAAGGTGAGGAAATATGAACACTTTAAAATGAGGACGAGAAAAAATTGGAGGCCTACAGGGTGTGGGGAAGAATAGAGAGGTAAAGCGGGCGGAGATCATCTACATCTACATCTACATAATACCCCGCAAGCCGCCTAAAAGGCGTGTGGCAGGGGGTGTTAGGACACCAGCCGTTTACAGCTATTAAAAAAAAAAAAAGAAGAAGTGCTCTAACGAGGTTGGGACAAGCGTTTATTAAAGTCCTTTATTGTTCGGGGGAAAAACGAATTCTTATATCTATCCGTTCGGCTAAAAATCTCTCTTAATTTATCGCTTCTGTCGGACCTGGAAATATAGTGTGGCTCTAAGATTATGTTCTCTGTGTCGCTCTTAAATATATCCATTCTCAATTGCTCAAGCAATCTAAGCCTAGCGCGCAGCCTCCGAGTCTCCAACGGCTCCCAGCCTAATTCGCTTAACATCTGGGTAACACTGTCTGTACGCCCGTAGCGGTTTTTGACGAAACGCGCAGCCTTCCTTTGTATCTTATTCAGCTCGCGGATTAAGTCTTTCTGCACTGGATCCCATACACTCGCTGCATATTCAAGGTGCGGTCGGACGAGAGCGAAATAGCACCTTTCTTTTACTTTCTCATCCGAAAATCTTCCCACAATACGCTTGACGAATCCTAATTTCTTCAGGGCTATGCCGCAAATATTCTTTATATGAGTTCCCCACGTGAGGTTCGAGGTTATCGTAACTCCCAGGTACTTCACTTCGTCTGTTGCCTTTATGTTAATGCCATCCACTGCATAAACATTGTTAGTGTTGGACGAATTCCGCAAAAAATGTACCGCCATGCATTTGCTCAGATTAAGTTCGAGTCCCCACTCTTGACTCCACAAATGAACGTTGTTTAAGTCCGATGATAGATTTTCATAGTCAGAGTGATCACTAATTTCGCGGTAGATGACAGCGTCGTCAGCAAATAAACGTATTTTACTGCTAATGCGGGAGCAGAGATCGTTAATGTATATAATGAACAACAGGGGGCCGATTACGCTTCCTTGTGGAACACCTGATGTAACTTTTACAACATCAGAGCTAATTCCGTCAAGAACTACTTTTTGTTTACGATCTCTGAGGAAGTCGCGTATCCAGTTTACAACTGTTTCGTTTAATCCGCATGACTGTAATTTGTATAAAAGTTTGTTGTGAGGTACAGTGTCGAAAGCTTTCTTAAAATCTAGAAATAGTGCGTCAACTTGTCTTTTCGATTCACCAGATTTTATAACGTCGTGAAGAAAGAGCGCGAGCTGTGTTTCGCAGGATCTATTTTTTCGGAATCCGTGCTGACAGTCATGGAGGAAGTTACGTCTGTCCAAGAAAGTCATGATATTACTAACAACGATATGTTCAAGTATCTTGCCTATAATTGATGTTAGGGAAATTGGACGGTAGTTGCCTGGGTCATTTCTGTTTCCCTTTTTGAATATGGGTGTAACACTTGCAATTTTCCAGTCGGGCGGTAACTTCCCTTCGGAGAGTGACTTCTTGAATATGATCTCTAAGTAAGGCGCGATCTGTGGAGCTAACTCTTTGAGGACACGCGCGGGTATTCCCTCCGGACCCGGAGATTTACTATTCTTATTCGATTGTAGTTGTTTAGTTATCCCATCACGTTTTATAGATATTTCTTCCATCAAATCCTCAGTATATGGGATGTCTAAATTGAATTGAGAATCGTCAGTAGTGTATACACTTTCGAAGTGGGCATTTAAAGTGTTAGCTTTGTCTATATTTTCGGTGACAAGTTTACCATCTTTATCAAATAACGAATCTACGGTTGAATGTTTTCCCTGAAGCTCTTTCGCGTACGACCAAAAGGATTTCGGATTTTCTTCGAGTAATTCACCAAGTACTTTTTTCTTAAATTTTCGCATTGCAGTTCGCATTGATTTCTTGGTTATTGAGCGTTGAGCAGCGTAACTTTCTTTAGCTTCAAGTTCCTTCGATTTATTACGAGACGTGATGGACTTTCTGTACAAGTTGTATAGTTTTCTCTGTTTCCTAAGTTCTCTTCTGACATCGTTGTTGTACCAGCGAGGTTCCTTATTATCACATTTCAGTTTTTGCGGAATATGTTCGTTGATTCCTTGGCGCAGAATTTCTAAGAAACGTGTCCATATTTCATCTGTGCTTTGGTCCTTTGATGTAACAACGAATTTTTTGTAGGAGTCATTAAGCATCTCGCCAAATTTAGTGAGGTTACATTTATCGAATAGGTAAATATTGCGTTTTGGTTTTACGGCTGACACCACATCAACTTTTAACGTTGCAAATATTACTCTGTGGTCGCTTATACCGTCAATAATATCGACTTGTTTTATCAACTTAGGATCGCTTACTGCTAAAAGGTCTAATAGCTTGTTTCCTCTCGTAGGTTTGTCAACTACTTGGGCGAGAGAGTGATTTGCAAGTATGTTGAGTAATACCTCGCTGATTTCTTTATTCCTTGAATTCGGTTTTACAGTGTAAGTATCCCAGTTTATGGATGGAAGATTAAAATCTCCCCCGATTACTATTACACCTTTACTGTCTCTCTTAGTAAATGCGGATATTTGATTTTCTAGAAGGTACATAATATCGACTTCGGAGTTCGGCGGTCTATAAAAAGAGCAAACATGAATACTCCTTTTGTTTCGTTGTTTAATTGTGAGATGAAGAGAAACGACTGATTAGTTTGGAGAGAGGGTTTCTTAATTAGATACGAAGGAGACATAAGTTTAAAATAAAATGCATAGAAAGATACAATGTGCTATTATTATTATTACTTAAAGTAAGTATATCCGTAAAAAGTTCAACCACTTATGAATGAAGTAACGCGATAAATGAAGAGCAAACTTAGTGCATGTCCACAGTAATTTTATTTGGTACGACGCGTTTCAGCGACCTTACTTCGCTATTATCAGGTACAAAATGCCATATTTTCGTCAAGAATTCATATATATATACAATCATGCAAATGGGAGGGGTATATTTATGAGTCGGCGGAAGTGGGAGAGGGGTTGGGGGGTAAAGGATGGGGGAAGGGGGTGGGGAGGTGGTTGGGATACGTAAGGATTTGGGGTTCGGTTGAAGGTTTGAGAGGGGGGAGGGCTAACAGCGGGGAATGACTCAGGAACTCAATGTCATTCAAAAGATTTTCCTTGCGTTTTCTCCTCCTGGTGATCTCCTATTGCTCGAGTGCGTCGAGCTGACGTCCTTTTCCTTCGAAGGCCAGTATTTTAGGTTGGAATCTGCATGAATGGTTCTCGTTGATAAGGTGAGTGGCTAGCTGGGATTTGGTGTCTTTCTTCTCAAAACATCTTTTGTGCTCTGCTGTCCTTACTTTGAAATTCCGACCAGTTTGTCCTACATATGTTGAATCACATGAGTCGCAGCTGATTGCATAAATGCCGGATCTTAAAAGAGGGTCCAATTTATCTAATGATTTGTCAAATAATTTTTTAAGCGTCACTAGGGAATAAAAACAGAATTTAAAACGGTCTCTCGGGAAGCACTTGGAAACTTTGTATGACTCTTTACCTACGTATGGTAGCTTCACCCACTTCTTTGTGTTTGAGGTCTGCTAAAGGTCTGTGATTTTCAAATAAAATTACTGTGGACATGCACTAAGTTTGCTCTTCATTTATCATTGTATCATTATGTTCCACAACATCTCGCCGAACACCGTTGAATACAGAAGTAACGCGAGATTGAAATAAAAAATTCGAATTACGTATAAGGACGACAGCATATTACAGTACACAAAGGAGACACTAAGGTCTATTAATCGTATTAATGTGCATAAAATGGCTTAGCCAGTTGTAGGTAAGACTATTGCGACGAAAAAAATGTTCATCATGTTCAAAACATGTAACGAGTGACTCAAGTCATTAGGGTACTGGTTCATTAAATCGTTCAATGCAACCCGAACTTTGAGGGAAGGTATTGATTATAATACTATATTCAACACTGCACCACGCATGGGATTGAGGAGTAGCGGAGAATCGGTTACTCGTTGAGTAGTAGTTTGTGACGTCATCGACTTATATGTAAAGGGATTTTTCAAACGGTCACAATAAAAAAAAAACAGAAAAATTGTTAAACCAGTCCATACGGGAGGACAGGCAGGGGTATTTCGGAAAACGCTCAACGTAAACCTACCCTATCTGGTACAATGCCTTAATAAAAAATAAGGTCATATAAATGATTTGGCGGGTAACGCAAAGATACAATTTTCATTGTTATAGAAAGGGAATACCGCCCGAATCGAATTATATTAAGCAATGCATTAACAGTTAATCAGTCCGGCAGACGGGCGTTCATAATTGGATGTGGGTGATTATCAACTCCATTAACACTCGCCGAGAAATAATAGACAGCCGTTTACATTTAACA
Source organism: Ischnura elegans (assembly GCF_921293095.1). Classification (NCBI taxonomy): domain Eukaryota; kingdom Metazoa; phylum Arthropoda; class Insecta; order Odonata; family Coenagrionidae; genus Ischnura; species Ischnura elegans. Next base: position 39,839,733 of record NC_060256.1, read on the forward strand.
ATCATTTCCATTAAATATAATATTAAAAACGCATAAATGCGCCAAGATCAACGGTGACCTCGTATATACCAGTATAATTTTAGATGTGTACAGATAGAAAAAATAAATATAGGGGACAGTAAAATATAAGTTGTAAACGAGTTGCAATAATTCCTTCGCTATTTAATGGGTTAATATTATTGTGGATACATTGAACTTCACGCATAAATATACTTTTATGCTGAAAATCTAATATTTTCCCGGAAATGAGAGCCTACAAACGCAAATACGATAAAGTGAGTCGTAGTTAAATAACAACATATAGAAGAAAAGATAGTTAAACTAAGATTTATTGGTTTTCTATCAACCTAACTATGCTGGATAACGGTAAAAAAATGCATTACTAGGCTCGCAAGTAATAACCAATGCCAAAATACAGAAGCCACGTTAAAGAATGGCGAATGTAACCACGTTTACATGGGGTAATTTTCTGATTTATCGAAGAATAACTATTGATAAATTGAAAAAATCAATTTTCTGCGGCTTATTTTATGACCATAGTGCAGCCTTGCCCAATGATATTATTATAATGGAAGTTATAAACTACCTTAAACGGTGAGCTATGATGATTTGAAAATGACCGCGAAATTAAAATAGGATTCATCCGCACTCTATGCTGGATGACACGGTAAACACTATATTATTAGGTAGCTAAGTAATAACCAGAGTCAAACTACTAAAACCAAGTTAAAGAATGGCGAATGTAACCACGTTTAAGTGAGGTGATTTTCTGATTTATCGAAGAATAATTTATTGACAAATCAAATAATCGGTTTTTTGGCTTATTCATGACCGTAGTGCAGCCCTAGCATATGATATAATAGGGATGGAAGTTTCAAACTATGTACCTAAAACGGTAACATAGCTACAGTGATTTGAAAATCAACGCGTGACGAGTCAAAAATATTTGTACTATTTAAGGCATGCCGTCGGTGCAGGATCGAAGTGACGGCAATGGTTAAAAGTTGGGTGGATGGGCGTTGCTGGGAAAGGGTTGTGCGAACGTCGATGAGGAGGGTGCCAGGGGGTTTTCCGGCCGTACGATGGCTTTAGCGAGATATAATGAGGATGTCTTACGGTATGGGTTTGCGGTTATGGGAGTGCATTGCGGGTCAGGGACGGCCCTCTCTATCGCGGGTTCCCGCAGGGGAACGGTGTATTAACGCTGGATGATGCGGTTCACATGTGGGCTCACATGAACGAGCGGTGAACTGGGGAAACCGAGCGGGGGAAAAAAAAGAGTGGATGTCCTCCGATGTGGACTCAATACGGAAAGATATTGGAGCATGCGAGGTGCGGTATACAGGAATCGCTTTTATTATTAAGAAAAAAAATAAATTTGTATGATAAAAACGGAATAACTAGGACTAAACCAGGGAAACATAAATTTAACCACTTCCAAGGAAGGCGATTCCCGATCTATCGAAAAATAAATTACTAAAGATCAATCGAAATATCGATTGCCTTGCGTTTATTCATTATCGTAATGCAGTCTTCGCTATGAGGAACAGGACTGATATAATGACGTTGATATTCTCGTTAAAATGCTAAAGATAGCAGGAATGTTTTTAAAAGAGAGAACATAAATACAATATGGGAAGCTGCTGGAGCAGGTAAAGTGCGGTAAACAGGAAACGCTGTTGTTTATTAAGAACAAAATAAATTTTTCCAATGTCGCTATGGATAGATAGATATTGCGGATAGAAAAAAAAAATAACGAGAGCCAGAAAATTACATAAGCACATAAATGTTACCATGTTCAAGGGAGGCGATTTCTAACCTATCGAAAAATAACTATTTATGAATCGATAAATCGATTGTGCTGGGACTTATTCATAATGCCTTGTTCAGATTACGATTGTCCGAGCGATCGTCCCAACGATAGTAGGCCGAACTAGCCGTGTGAGTGCATGTCCTGACAATAGTTCACGTAGTTCCGAACGTTGCCACTTTACGATGGTGAGGCGCTGGGAGACCGGAAAAAGAAGCAACGAGAGAAAGACGATAAGCTCGTGAAGCTCTCTTCGCTCTATTTTTTTATGGATTTGTCCTAGGAAGGAAGAATATTGGCGGAAGAAAAATTATTCGGTAAATACAAGTTGAACACAATAATATCTTGACCCTTCATACCTCAATAGCTTTGATTACCGTCAATTTCTTGTTCGCTTTAGATGTCACCTCTAGAGGGCAGCACAGGTTTTAAACATCGTCGTGTGAATGCACGATAGTTCCAACGATTGCTGGATCAATCGCAATCTGAACGAGGCGTAACCGTAGTGCAGCCTTGGCTGCCAGCAACATAACTGAGGCATCGCTTTGTTCATATCCTCGTTATAATGTTAATAGATCTCAGGAGCGTGTGTATCATTGAGGGGTTCGTGCATAGACTCAATATGAGAAGATGATAGAGCAGGCGAGGAGCGGAAAATAGAAATAGCTGTTAATTATTAAGAATAAAATAAATTTTTATGATAAAAATTATATACCTTGGGCTAAACTAAATAAAAATAAATAAATGAAAGCGCGTTAAAGGGAGACGATTTTTTGATCTATCGAATAATAACTATCGATAAATCGGAATATTGACTGCCTGAGAATCATTCTTGACCGTGGTGTAGCCTTGGTGATCAGTACCGTAACTGAGCCATTGCGTTGTTTTGGTGATATTGATAGATGTTGATAGCAGTAGCATATATAATATTGAGGACGCTCGGGCATAGATTTAATACTAGAAGATATTGGAGCAGGCGAACAGCTGTAAACAGACACCGCTGTTGATTATTAAGAATAAAATAAAATTTTCTGATGGTGCTTCTTGGAGTGAGAAAACGAAATATCCAGGGCAAAAAAAAACACAAAAATCTTACCGCATTGGAGGCGATTTTCTGATCTATCGAAAAAATTACTGCTGATATATCGAAATATCGACTGTCCGGGGCTTATTCATGGTCGTAGTGCATCCTTGGGCATCAGCACAGTAATTGAGGCGTCGTTTTCTTGATATTCTCGTCATGATGCTATTAAAGCAAGAGTGTATGTAACTGAGAGAGGACTCGGGCAATGATTAGAAGCAATATGGGAAGATAATGGAGGAGGCAAAGCGCGGTAAACAGGAAAGGCTGTTCATTATAAAGAATAAAATGAAAGGTTCTAAAAGCGTTTCTTGGAGAGAAAAGTGAATTACTAAGGTCAAAATGCAGAAACGCATAATTGTAACCACGTTAAATGCGGGTCAGTCCTGATCTATTGAAGATTAGCTATTGATAAACTCAAATATCGATGGTAATTCTCCTATCAAGAGTTAATGCTTAGGTATGCATAAAAGGGGGGACTATAAATGTTCTTAGTGCAACCTCGACTATCAGCAATGCAATTAAGGTGTTGTTTCGTTAATATTAACGCCCTTAACTCTGATAAGCTTTCTGAACGCATGTATAGGGTAAGGGATGGGGGCCTGACCCCACCAAATGATGAAAATAAAGAAAAAAATAGGTATGGTTGCCTGAATTAGCTAAATAGCAATGCGCGAGGGCATGACCATGGCATGAAATGTAATTCTCTCTGTAGTCATAGGCGGAGTTAGGGGGGAACGAGGGCACGTGCCACCCTCAGACAAAAGTAGATAATATTTTTAATATGGTTATCATCACGTTCATTTTATTTAGTGAATTACGGGACCTCAATCATTTAATTTAATGTTAATAACTTCCGAATCAAAATGAAGATAATATTTTCTACTGTAATTTTTGTATTTTGTTTTAAACCCCTATCAGACCCTTGTGCCCCCCGAAAAAATCCTGGATCCGCCCCTGTCTGTAGTACTACTCTGGCATGCACAATTATTAACATATTTTGAGCATAAAATATCATGAAATTGGTGTGAAGGCTTCCGTGGCGCGATGGTAATAAAGGCTGCATTTTTCCTCGATCTCGATCGATGATCGAGAGGATAGCTACCAACTCCAGAGTAAGTGGAAGAGACTCTTCGCCCCTTACCCCCATGTTATTGGTTGCAAGGCGACCATTCAGCAACAGCACACACCACCGAGTTGCCTATATAACAGCGGCCAAGACACGACATTAAGCTCTTCGACCTGAAAACGCCTGTCCCGAAACTGTTATGTTGTCTCCACCACAACGACGACGCGGTGAAACCCGAAAAAATGCAGCCTTCATAAAGTATCATGTACACCAAGGATGAAAACTTGTAAGAGAAATTTGGATTACAAGGAAAATGCAGGCAAGGAGAATGAGCATATAGTTTAAAGAAGTAAGAGGCTCATTACACGAGGAGGAAACTTATGCAAGTAGCGTGAATTAAGTCTAAGACTAAGACGCTGGATTACTGAAATGAAAATGGCTGAAAGCGCTAAGAGGAGACTGAGGTCAGCTAGAGAAGGAAGACAACTGACTCTCAAATAGAGCATAATTAGGTAAGGCAAATAATGTTTCAAAAAAAGTAATACAGCGTTTATTAATATTCTTCCTAAAGTCTTAAAGCGTTGAGAATGAGTATAACTGAAGATTAAAAAAAAATATATTATACCAGGCTGATATTTATTTTCATCTTTCTGAAAAGACAAAATTACACATTTAAACGGTTGAGTGACCGCAGTTGTCAAAAATTGACTCATTTTGGTGAAAACGGGATTCATTACAGTTTATTTAAAAATGTTTCTGCAAACTTTGTTGCTAATGAATTACAATGTTGACTATGTATCACCATTAGGCTAAAGTAGCCTTTCGTTACCCATAGGTCTCTCACCAAACAGGTGGTATTATTTGAACATTTCATAAAGTTTAGACAGTATTTTCTACCCACAGGTTTAAACACACTCTTGTTAAACAAATGGTTACATTAAATCTCGGAGAAATTTACCCTCGGATGTAGAGTGATCTGAAGTCGACAATAAGTTGGGTGGCCTGTAGACCTTTCCTGAATATTCCTATATTTAGCAAATTTGCATGGATTAACTGAAAACGGGTTTGAACAAACTCACGCTGAATACATGGTTCCTCAACTCTCGGAGTAATTAAGGCTAAAATATAGTCTCCACAATCCATAGCGTATATCTAACGACTCACATTACCGGTAGAAGAATAGAATTAAGCCGGAATGGCGACACTAACTCAGGCAGCCCGCCTAACTGCCCCACCACCGTGTATGCGGGTCCAAAAATATTTCACAACAAAGTTCCGAGCAATTACACTGACCAAGGTTCACCACCAACAGGATGGTAGGAACGTACCCAAAAGCCCACCTGGTGGTTGAGCACCGCAATGCGGGAAATTTATTCGTTTGGCGCTGGAAATTCAAGTACCTTATCCCACTGCCAGTATCTTCTCGGAGAGGTTTTTTAACCGGGGAATAACAAACCAACATTTGGAGGCACGATACCGCTGCCATTATATTGTTAGATGAATTCCCAGAGCATTCTAGGAAGGAATCGGTCAATCATTGAAATTCCAAAATAAGGGATGGTTTACATTTTTAATCATTTTAAATCTGCCGGGTAAATTGGAATCCGGGGCCACAGGCCGGGGAATTGGTCTCTAAATTCCCCGGCCTGTGGCCTTTTCTAGTTAGTAGGTTAGCTAGCTGAATCAAATAGGTTTAGTAATGGTGATAAAGTGATACAAAAATCATAGCTGAGATCACAGAATCAGCAGAAAATCAGCTATCTACTTCCGATAAAACATGAAAGAGTCAGCTTCATGTTAAGGTCAAAGTGACAAAGTGCACGGCAAACCGTCACAATGGAAAAGGCTGAGCTTGCTCCAGAGTATGTTGTGGAATATTATACCTTCCGACATAAAAAAAATCCATTTTAGTATTAGTGTTTGAAAAAACATATTTTGTATCTGTGAGAAGGGTCTTTGTTTTCAATAATTATGCAAACCCCAATTGAAGAGCGTTGCTATTTTTCATTGTAATGATTCTTGAATTTCATTAATTTAATCACAGTTATTTCCAGCTCAATATGTATGCACTTTTTTGTATGTTATTAGTGGACGAAAACGTCCAAGGACAATAAATTTATGTATTATTCTGTGGTATACTCCGCGCGCCTGTAGCTTTTAAATGTCCACCTCTGAGTTTCTCACAAAAGGGGCATACGTAGATGACAGAAAAGAAGTGAAATGGGTGAATAAACTACAAGGATTGAAAAGGGGAGATACTAGGTAGGAAGTGTAACGTTCAGACAGAAGTACAACGAAAATGTATGGGACACCAACGTATAGACGTATACATATAATCACTCAAAAATCATAACTGAGACCTCAAAAGCAGCGGAAAATAAGGTATCTACCTTAGACAAAACATATGTGGTTCAGTTTTATGTTATGGTCATGCATGTGGCAAAGTGCATGGCAAACCAACACAAGGGAAAAGTATATGCTCGGTACGTGTGCTTGTATATGTGCGTCTCAGAGTTTCTCACAAAAAAGACATACCAAGATGAAATAAAATACGTGAAATCGACGAAAACATAGCTAACATCGAGAGGGGGACAGTCTATGCAGGTGTAGTGTGCAAGCAGGAATACGACACGAATGTGCGAGACGACAATTTATCTTCTGCTTGATTCAAGCATTTTCAACAATTTTTCCCTCCCAGTAAACGGTGAAGTTTCAAACGACGAAGCGATGTCCGCGCTTGAATTGAGCGTGCGAAAAGAATTTATTTTCTTTGCTAGCAAAGTTTTTCAAAGCAGCAGATTTGTGCTTAGTTTGAACGATTTTTCTTTTTTTTTTGCACAAAAACACGAGCTGAGACCGATGACCTCGCTTGAATGCAGCAGACTTTCAGATATTTGTTTTCTACGCCTGTGTGACGAATGTATGTCAGCAGGAAATTTATAGCACTCCTTAGTCACATTTGAAACTCATTCAATTTGATCGAAATAAACCAAAAACGGCATCGTATTGGATTCGAGACACACAGCGAATTTTCATGAAAGATAAATATATACGTTAAAAAGCAATTCGAATCCAACATATGATTTCCGCGAGCAAAGAAAAACGCTTATAAAGGTTTTATAGCATTCAAGTGGAGTTTGACTGCGCCTTGATCGGAAAAATTGGTACAAAATTTCCTTATTAAATTGCAGGAATAAATAAAATTGAAGCCATGACGAGATCATGAGAGGTTACATGGAAACTAAACATTGCGTAGGGGCAGCACCGTTTCTCAAACAGATTCCCTCGGAAAATAGAGGAAGTATATACAAATATTGAATCAAACTGTGAAAAAACTACAATCGGCGCAAAAAATGTAGAACGGTGAACTTTAAGCATTTGTACGAAATTCTGCCGAAGCTTCATAGGGTCGTGTCTAATATCGTTTTACTCACTGTTTATTCAGCTACAACAATAAATCATTAAATATTGTTTAAACGTAAACATTTAGTATAAGACACGGTCTCAGGCGTTATCTTGTGCAATTTCTTATCATAGAATAAAATAAAATAAAATAATTCTGTTATATTCCACACTTTATTTTAAATAGCACGACCCGGGTTTCAGCATCTAATGCTATCATCAGGTATCGTCAACCTGATGATAGCATTAGATGATGAAACCCGGGTCGTGTTATTTAAAATAAAGTGTGGAATAAAACAAAATTAGTTTATTTTATTCTATGATGTAAACTTTTAGCTTCTACGCTCGAAAGAGTGAAGAAGAACTCGCGAAAAACTATGAAAACCGTAAAACTTTCGTCTTATTCATCTCGTCACGGGCAAAATATTTAATTGGTGCATTTTAATCTATTGTTTATAGAGAGATCGAAATCTTAGCATTACAAAGGGCTTTTTAAAATAATGTTACCCATTCGTTGATTTTTAAAATGGCCGAAAGGTGGGTAGGTTTCAATTCCTGAGGTGTAGAAAAGTATATGAATATTGAAATTACGTGTGCTATATGAAAAAAAATTCCAAACCTTTTATGCATCGATATGTTAACCCGGTAAGGCCTGAATTAAAAAGTTTCTGCGATTTTTGTGGTAATCATATAACTAAATGTCAATGAAATTCTGAGTCATTAGGTGCAAAATTTATTCTTTTTCCACTAATAGTAACGCCTATTGGTACCATATGGTACCACCAAAATATTTTGCATCATAAATATTAGGCTCCTATCAAATAACCATACTTTATATGGTATAAAAATGTTATAACAATCATAACTACTTAATAAAACGTTTATGTTAACGGTACATAAGGCGTAAGTAAAGAAAATTGAAACGCTTGCTCTAAAAATTCCGTTTTTTTGGGGCTAGTTGACAATTCTAAATTTTCAAAACGGCTTTAATGCTTTAATTACAGCTTTAAAATAGCAAACTTTTCGGAAAATGTTTAATGTAAATATTTTTATAATTTCTCAAAAACCCTAACAAATTACGATAAATGACAAAAAAGTTACGTTTAGCGCTGCACTACCAGCTGGTACTATTTGGTACCGCTAGGCGTTAACGGGTTAATATTGTTCCTCTCACTTAAAATAAACCACAAAATCATTTTGGTAGTGTGCAATACCGCAGGGTGATTTTCTTTTTTATTGCGCTTTGATTGTTTCAGAAATTTCACCACCAGTCTCTATTCGCCAGTATCCCGGTCTTATTTCCTTTCTAGACACAAGAGTTCGACACAAATCTCCTCGTATAGCGAAGAATTTCGGTTTTTGAAAAAATAATATTAAGGTTACACGAAAGAATTAGAAAGAAAATTAAAAGATTTCTGTTATTTCAGGAGTCTATTAATGAATCACCTAGGTTTACCATTTTAGATTCAAGCGCATATTCACATAACACGACAGAAGACTGTTTATTTAGAATGAGCTCCCAACCTGGAAATCTGAGAACTTCCATCGTATCATTGACCTAAAAATCGAGCCGAGAGAGTCAAGATGACAATAATTACTCCTTTAATGAGAAAAATAAATGCCTCAGTGATTTTCGGTATTTTGTGGATACACACTACAGTTACAACAAATACAATGTACTTTTGAAACAATCTTTTTCTCTTTTAGTTTTCTTTATTTCACGAGAAGGCTGAAAAAACCCAAAAATTCCTAAAAACAGAAAAAACTACGATTCCTAAAAACAGGAAAAAACGTTTTTCCAAGACACGATACTAAATAATGACTTTCGGATGAACAGAATTAATCATTGCGTTTCATCTTGTGGAGTTGTGGCACCCGAGGTGTATCTTCCGTTGAACAACCCTTCTAAGTAAATTAGGCAATGAGACCCATTAGCTTTCTTTTTAATGGAAGGAAAAAAATACACGACTCCCTCCCCAAGATGATAGAAGTTTTACAAGATAAAATCTACTTGGGATTTAATAATAAAAATAGCTTGTCTCAACACGAATTTTAGCCCTTAAGATGAAGAGAGAGAAAGAGTGCTACGAGCACAACACGGATGGGGGATTTGGGATTAAACTCAAATAAGTATGCCTATGTAAGAATTTTTCAAGGTAATTTCCGAACTTCGTATCAGGAGAAAATACTATGAATAAAGGATATATTCAAAATTAATTAAAATATGCATACTTTAGCAACATTTTATAACTAATATGATTTAAATATCCATGTAAATATTTAATCCTACTTCGACTGTGCATGCCTAGTATGAGTTAGCTTAAAAGCACCTTCTCTCTTTATTTTACCAAATAAGCTTGCACAATATTATGTTCATACGAGGTATGAATGTCTTAGTTTGGGTAAATGCCACAATATACATTCACATGTAAAATTCTTCATTCTTATCACAGATGCTTGAAACCAATAGACAAGAAAATAGAATTGGATATTCATGCTCCTGCCAACAGATTAAAACCTAGAAAGCAGATTTGGAATTTATCAACCCAGTTTCCAGAATAACTTGGATAAACCCATTGCGTATCATCAACATCAATAAGTTAGGTTATTCTGAGCAATAGGGGAATATTTTGATCGTGAAAAGTCACTCAAGTTTTGATCATTGAAAAAAATGACACAGCGAACACGATGGTGTTGTAGGCATTGACTACCGAAGGCAGCATTAAAAAGCACAAAGGATAAATTCTGCGATGCATTTCATACTGCTTCATAGAATTTCCCTTTTTCATTATCTCCTCGGCATGTTTCTCAACTGAAAAAAAAAAAGAAATTCAACTCCCTCAAATGCTCGTGAGACCCGATATTTGAGTTCATAAAACGCTCGATAGGGCGCTCCACGCGGCGTAATTGCCTTTATTTGTAGGAGCAACCATGCAAGAATGTCACGTAACTGACAGAATTTTAATCTCCCCGAGCAACTCAAGAGGAAAAAAATAACCAAAGATCGAAACAGAATTGAACGCAAAAGGGACGGGAATTCTTTTTGCCGAATAATTCCTCTCGCCATTTAAAAAGCATTTCGAGTACCAAGCGTAGAATTCTAAACTTCAAATTCAGTTCAATCCAATTGAGAAGGAAAAGATAAATACTTTACGTCAGTCTCTCTTAACATTATTGAGCTGAAAAGGAATAGGTCGACGAAAGTTTCCATCCCATGATTTCCTTCGATGATCACGGAAATTGGAATGGAGCTTTTCCAAAACTACATTTCGCGGAGTCCGCTTGGAATCAAAAATTATTATTTTTCAAAAATTTGGAATAAAAATGATTCATAATGAATTCATATTGGTGTTCTGAATCCAGCAGGAAGATTTATTGAGCTCCAATGGTGCACAGGGAAAAAAGTACCTTGATGTAATAACAGCACTTTCGAAAATCCCTTAGTCTTCAACACGGACGCATTGAAATGAATCTAGGGTCGATCATAATGACAAGAAATGTGAAATCTACATAGCTCGAATCATCATATTAGGGTTTAAAAAATTCACCAAGGTATTAGTATTTTTAATACGTGATTGAATGCACTTAATTTCTTACTACAGAGTTTTTACGAAGTGGTGTAAATAAACAAAGTTGGGGCCAATAAATGGTTTTAGAGAATAAATATGAAGAAATTCATCGACTACTTATTTTTATGTTACTTTATGATGGTTACATTTCAATATTATACACACTTTATTTGCTATTAATGAGTTCTATATCTATTATATTTCTCCGGAAGCTTCCATCATATCGTACTTGGAGGAGGTGACCGACAGCTCGCAGCCGACAGGTCATTTGCGCCACGAGGGAAGGGTAGAGAGAAACCCGGCATCAGAATTAGCCTGCTCTTAACGAAAGGCACCAAGGATATCACGGCTTAACGTCCCATCCCACGGACGGAGTGTTGAGCTGGAAATGTCCTCCATTTCATTCAAGCAGGGCTCGGGCAGTCTTATAAAATTCTCTGTCACCGCCGGGATTTGAACCCAAGTCCACGGGGTGGGAAGCCAACACTCCAGCCATCTCACCAACCCGATCTGCCTCTGACAGCTTCAAAAGAGATCAGCGCGTTAAATATTACCTGATTTAGGAGGTATTATTAGCATTGGAAGAAGTAGCTTGCATTACAACTACAAATACTATAACTACTGTACGCCGATTTTTTTTCTTTTCATTACGATAAAGAATTTTCTTTTGTACGAACACTTTCGAATAGAAAACCTATCATAAACTATGAAATGCATCCTTAGCTATCGACGAAGAATGTACACTTCTGAGTCAATTCGTCTTTAGATTCGTAGCAAAACATGAATTCTATTTATATCCATAAGAATCGACGGCAGCGCACAACAGAAATTATGAATAGTTATATAGTTAAAATCTGAGAAAAAAATCACCTCTAGTGCTCCCCATCCCACACTGGTAGAGAGCTACCATCGTGTCTGCTACCACCGAAGAGTTCGTGTTCGACAGAATCTTAAGTCATGGGTTTGAATGGGTTTGAAGTGCCAATAAATATTGGCTGGAGTACAGGAAGGCGAGCACTGGGTCTGCCGTGAAAGCAAGTTTTTCGTAAAATATTCCAAACTTATCTTTTCATCCAAACGAGCGTTCAAATAACTTCTTTATTAACTTCACATTTTAAGTAAAATCTTAAAGCGAGAGATATTAATATTTTGAATGAAACTAAAGACTAAGCTTGATTTTGACATTTTCAAGAGATAAATCGATAATATTCCTCGGGTTCAACCAATATATTCCTTATTCTCCCCGCGCAAACTGTTCATCGAAACGCAGGAAATGAAAAACCTGACAGGCTGGAAGACCCGATAATTATTCACTCAAGGGTGCTCCAAAAAAGACAAGATGAAGAACCTTTTCACAAAACTTATATCTCAACACTCCTTCCTGCCATGCCGTAAATTGAAGTCATTTAGCGTATAAAGGTCTAAAATGGTGACAATAAATTTGCGAAGAATTCTTCCCCAAAACGAAATGCATTATTGAGAAATGGAAAAGGAACCAATTCAACCTTAATAAAGATTCATTTTCTCATTGCTCCTCACAACACTTTATTCATGAATAAGTATAAAACACAGAATATAGGTACTGACGCACATTTGAGTTTTTTCAATAATACCGAGTACATATAATTGAAAAATGTAGAAATAACCGTAAGCATTTTCAATAACATAGTTTTTATATTCATAAATGACCATGACATAAATGAAACATGTACCATTAAAATTCGAAGATATAATTTAGCGAGTGCGATTCAACCTAACGTAAGAATTTCTTCTCTTTATTGTCATAATTTACACAATATCCGTTATTTCGTACTGTAGCAAATCATCAAGTGACAAAATAATGGAGCTAAATTCGTATTTGCAAAATACATCTTGCTGAAGACTACCTTTCAAGATATGCATCGTGTTTGCCAAAATCACCAAAAGTATCATTGTCTTATAATTAAATGTAATGAAATTTAATTAGAAAACGACCTCTAAAACTCAATATAATGTCAATTGGAATGTAATTACTAAAAATTAGTTGACTTACGACATATATTCTTTGAGCTATTATAGTTCCAATTTATCATCAAAAATAACTTTTTCGTTGCTAATTCATACGTGATCTAGTTCGGGTCTAGATCTAGTGATCGGGTTTAAAGAAAATTTCGGCGCACATTAGTCCATTTGTCTCGATTCAAGAGCGCAGGAGTGATTATACTCTGCACTACACACTTTAAACTAATGGAAGAGCCTTAATGTGACTCTGCAAATTCACCCACATCATAGAGCTATCTGAAGCATATAGTTGCACCATGGGCAAGGGTAAGTAACGAAACGGGAAATGGTAATGGTCTGCAACGTATTTATTCGCCGAGGTAGTGAGCCTCTCCTTATTTAGCCACGCTAGAGGTATGGGAAAGACTGCACACTTATGATGCGTCGTACTTGCTTGCAAGCTAGAATGAAATTCGTGCGGCAAAACAGGGTAAGGGGAAAGTTTGGGTTAGAAAATAGAATGCCGGATAGTAACGTACAAAGCAATGATGATTTTGCCTTTATCTCTAAAGACACTTGAAACAATTTTGTTTCTACGAAGATTCAACAAATCTAAAAATTGGAATTGATACTATTCAGAAGATAAGGGCTTCTAACACTGGTTACGGCTGCCGAGCAGGAAACAGAATTGAAGCAGAGGTTGGATCTATCCAAAATATTTTCGTATCGAAATCCGAATGGTGATACTATAAGGTTATCGAATTCTGCATTTAAGTGAATATTAATAGGAAAACTAAGGCGTCTAAAAAAATATGCACCTAAAAATAAAAAAGAATGCCGCATTAGTTTTTTAAATAAAATTTAAATCGAGATTAAACAAATAAAATTTCAACTTTTTTTTATAGAAAAGTAATTGCAAAAATTTGCGAAATATTTGAGAGGAAATACAAATTGATTGAAATAGTTCATGTGTTAAAAGTGTATATTATAACTGTTTATATATGTACTTGGATTTAAAAGAACGTTATGATGACAATATTAAAAAGATTTGAGGATTTGCACCGCAAATATTTTCCAAAATTATTGAGCTTAAAGGGTTAGAAGATTGCAATTTTCATCGCTAAACTTCAGAAATTCCCGGGAACGAGATTTAAGGCATCTTATTCCAAATGAACAGATATTACAGGGGGGATACTTATGCCAACTGAAAAAATGTTTACCACTACACATGAATTGCCTTATCTGCCGAAATACATTTATACTAGGACATAAGGTATGGTTCGTCCTTTGAAGCTATACCACGTAACCTTTCTGAATATTTTCTTTGTTAAATAAACTGATGCATACAACTTAATCTATGAGCTGGTAAATATCGACGCATAAAATACTAGTAAGTTTTTTGAGCTTGTAATTTCAACTCTGCATTCAAGCGAAGCATAAATCGTATTCATTGAAGTTTCCAGAAAATTGGATATATAGGGAAAAATGAAAGATAAGACACAAGAATGAAAAATGTATCATAACTGCTTACCAAAATCTGGTTATCCTCTCCCTTGGCTAATGCTTCAGGAGTAACTCTTACCTGCAATGGAACAGGAAAATAAATTTATAAAGACCACTAAGTAATAATCAACAAAGAAGCAACTGATTTGGCACTTCTTTTATCACAAATAACATTTAAATTTAATTTCGTTCCTAGCCGCAAAGTATGGCATTAAAAAATTATTCCATTTAGGCGTATGCTAAATTTCTGGTCCGGAAAATTGTGAGAGTAAAAGTTAAGCCACATAATTGTACAGAAAATTTCGTCCATAAAATCGTACGTCAAAATACCATTCCACACAGCTGTATCTCGAAAAATCAGTCCATATATACCTACGTATCTTGGCCAATTTTTGGATTTTCGTTTTGAGAAATTTATTTCAATTAATTTTTTAAAATTATTTATATTGTATGAAAAAAGCAGCACTGTCGTATTTTATCTATGAAAATCCATTTCCTTAGAACTAAGTGATGAATGGCGCAAGGAGATTCGGTATTTTGGCATTCTTTAGCGGATTTTGGCAAAAAAATGCAATTTAATAAAAATTAATGAATATGGAGCACATAAAACGAAAGTTAAATCATTGGCCGGGGTATGGCTTTGTAGACTGATATTGAGACTTACGACTTTGCTGACGAAATTTCAGATATGGCTCAGATTTTACACACACGATTTTGTGGACAAGGAATCCAAGTTACGCCGAATGGAATGATTTTTTGGGATATTGCCGGCCTCGGTGGCGGCGGGGTAACGTCCTCGTCTGCCAAATAAGAGGTCGCGGGTTCGAGTCCCGCCTGGGTAGGTTTCCCCGTTCCAGGGAATGGTTGTTCGTGTACGTTTAATTGTTACATTATGTTGAATACCCCGGTATAAAATGGCCAATAAGAGCTGTATCCGGTGGTTTGAGGATAAAATAAAATAAAAATAAAAAAATAGAATAATACTTTGCGTCTAGGACCGGTCAAAACGTGCAGAGTATGTATGGCTATATAGACCTCCATATGCAAATCATCAGCAATAAAAACATTCCCATAAATCAGGAGTTCTGAGCTATACTCAGATGGAGTAAATCACGGGTGGAGTCGGAAGCAGCGAATTGCACGGAAAATTTAACTCCGTAGGAACGTGCTCAGGAGGAAACTCTAATCTTAATCCCTGTGCGTTCTTCGAATAGATTGCCTCGTAGCTTAAGACACGGATTGAGTGCGATCCCGAAATTCACTTCCGTGGGATGAAAAGGACTTTCCCGTCCGATAATCCCATTAAAGCGCTGAAATATCACCACCGTGCGGTGGCGCAACCATAAAACCCATGCGCTCACGGAAGAGGCGATATAAAGGCGCCAAGTTTAGCTCCCGGAGGGCGCTAAATCAGCGCAGGAGATAGGGAAAGGGGTCAAAGATGAGCAAAAACATGTCAATCGTACTTTTCACACACAATGAAGATTACTTAAGGAAATTTTATTTTTAATAAATCGCATTTATTCCAAACCACTTTCTTTAGATTCAAAATACATTCTACTCTTGCACAGTAGTTTGACACTTTTATGCAAAAAATTAAAAATTACCAACTCCAATGCAATATTATTGATAAGATTGATATATTTTCATCCCTCATACGTGACCGGCGGATACAAAATTTGGGAATATAATATTTAATCGCCAATATATCCTGCATCTCATCCAACCCAGGCAAGATTAGATTAGAATTTTTTATTCTACTCAGTATATAAATCATAGATTTATGAAGGCCTTCCATTAAGTGCTTATTATTATTAGTAAGTATTTCTTTAAAAATTTATTTCTCCATTTCTGCTATTGTCCATGCCTCACTTTCGGAAGAGAAGCATGCAGTGGATTAGGTAATTGCCTTTTCTGTATGTATTGTCCCGACTACTTGCACAGGGGTGCCGACTTACAAAAAATATTGGGGGGGCCCAAACCGGGGATAAGTAGTGAGTTTTAAGTTTTTTAAGCATTTTAGAAAAGTCATATGATCAAAATTAGAACCCTGATAACTAGAATCTCGATATCTGGACACTCCGGGGAAAATCGACAAGCCTGACACATTTTTTCCTCACATCCATAACGAATTTTTGAGGGGGCTCGGGCAACACCACCTAGTCTAGGTGGTGTTGGCTCGGGCCCCCTCAGACCCCATGGAGTCGGCGCCACTGTACTTGCACTAAATCCAGGATATAAATGGTATACATGTAAGTAGATAGAAAAATGCATGCAAAACATTATTATACTCTTTGCTACTTGTAACTGCACTATTCAAGCTCCTACCAGTTATCACTATCAAAATATCGGTCAATTAATCCCTTAGATATATTTTTCATCACTCATAAATAGGTAAAAATAGGATATTATTTTCCGTTCTGTCATCTATTTGTCTCTGTACGAGTTTCTGCAACAGGCCATTATGTGTGAAGATATGGCCAATAATAAACGATTTTTATTTCTCCTGGTGAATTCTACTGATATTTCTCGGGTTCTCAGCCAGATTGATGCTTTTATATAAGCCTACGCGACATTCCGAGAGAGGACTTGTATCCCATCCTCAAGGCCGTGTTACTTTATGGAAGTCCAATTTCACACATTTCATTGGAGGAAGTAACACGGCCTTGAGGATGGGAGACAAGTCGTCTCTCGAAACGTCGGCTTATATGAAAGCATTAACCTGCCTGAGAACCCAAGAAATATTCATCATATGGCCTATAAGGTTGTACAGTTTTTTTATATTATATAATTCTCCTTTACTGCAACTGTTCATGCTACGCATCCGTAGAGAATCATGGAGTGCATATCAATGGTTAAAATTGATACGGGGCAAATAGTTCTTCATGTATCCCTAGCTACTTGTGTTTGTCCTCTTCAAGGCCTAGTCATTCCTCCACATGCCCTGTTTGTAGCAGCGCACCTCTCTCATGTTCCCCTGGGCTCAAACACCTCCCACCCCTTCAGGCTTCCCTCGAGTACTCGAGATCTCCGAAACTTGGCAGCAAAGCGCAGCAGCATGAATTTCAGTTGGTGCGCGTCAGAGACAAGCCTCGCCTGCAATGTTGCATCGCTCCCCTCCGGGCCACACGGCATCTCGCGACAATTGGACGAGAGGTGAGATTAAAAAAAAAAAGATAATAAAGAGAGGAATAAATGAGAGAGACAGAAAGCTCGCGGGTGTCGTGGAGAGAGGGGTCGAGAGAAAAGCTGGAAGTTGAAGAGGCTGGAGTGGTAACAGGGTGAGTGTTCTCGCAGCCCTTCACACTACTACTGAGTCCACGCTTCGAGCGCCCCCTTTAAGGGGAGAGACTAACTCTGCGAAAAGCAAAATGCTCGAAAAGTAATTGATGGATGAATTATTTATGGCAGCGGAATATTGTCCCACACGTAAAGCTAGCAATGTAGAGCATTTCAATGGGACGAAGGTCCTAGGTAAAAAAAAGCAAACAAAATATAACCAATATTTGCTCTACAATAATATACTTATCATTTATGAGTGGTAATGTTTACCACCAAAAGTTTCTCAACCCTTCACACTTCTGAGTCCATTTTAAGGGGGCGTATTGCCCCTGCGAAAAACGATACGGTCAAAAAGTAATGGGTGGACAAATTATTGATTGAACTGGAACATTATCCCGCATGTAAGGCCAGCGATATTAAGCACTTGAATGTGCCGAAGGTTCCAGGGAAATAAATACATAGGCCAATATTATTTGCAAGATATAGATAAACTTATCAATTTGAATGGTTATGTTCACCCCCAAAAGTCTCACAACCCTTCACATTACTGAGTACTCGCTCCGGGCTTCTTAATTAAGGCGACATATACCTATGCGAAAAGAGAAGCGCTATAAAAGTGCTATAGTTAAATAAATTATTTTCGGTACCGAAATATTGTCCCGCACGTAAAGCCAGTGAGAGAAAACATTTGAATGTGTCGAAGGTTCCAGAGAAAGCAGCAACAAAAAATAAAAAAAGGTAAAAAAACGGATCGACCAACATTATTTGCGATACAATAGCATGCTTATTATTTTTAAACGGCAATTTTTACCACCAAACGTCCACGCTTCGCGTGCGCTCTTTAAGGGGACAGACTATCTCTGCGAAAAACAAAACGCTCGAAAAGTAATATATAAATGCAATGGCGTAACTATGGGGGTGTATGAAGGGATAAATCCCCCCCCCCCAAAGACTCAGAAATATAAAATATTATTGAGAACTCTTGTCTAGCTTTGACATGTAATAACCGCATCTGCTTAAAGTAAAGCGCCAAAATGATGTAAAATGTATTTCTAGGCACGTGATTTTTGAAAAATTTTCCCGCAACCCCCGTTGTCTGGGCGAGGGACGCCATCCCAGGCAATTCCATCCCCCCCGTAGCATATTTCTAGTTACTGGATGAATGGATATTCAAATCATCCCCACCTATCTGTTATAACCCATTATAGTAATGAAATACACACAGGTAGTATCTATACTCCGGAAATATACTTGTAGGTACTCCTAGAGTAGAGTGTCTTACAAGTAGTAATTTTAATGAGTACTTTAAAAATCAGTAATTTTTACTGATAGTTGATTACTCCTTGTACGAAGTAACTGTAACTGAGCCCAGGTAGTTTTCTCAATATTTTCAACAACACTGTTAATTTCTTCCTACAGGGATCAGAAACGCTTTAGAGCACACTCGAATATCTTCTTCTTTCCAGGATACACCTTTTACAGAGATCAGGAACTCGATTGTAACACAAGTGTTTGTGGATCTGCGTCCATTAATGTGTGAAGCTGGCAATTGGCTCCTGTCTTTCATCATCCTAAGTGGTTCGCTCTTAGTACTGAATGATAAGGTGAAGTGCTGAGGTTCAGGAAAGGAAGGCGAGGCGGAATTAATTGCGATGGAAGCGTTTGAATCGCCTCATCTGGGCGATGGCATCTATCCCATGAGTTAGAGATTTTGCCGCACGTAAGACTTTATATGGGTCGGATTCGGTTTTTTCCACTTGAGAGGCTGGCGCCCGTGGGCAACCGCACCGGTTCAAATCGGAGCGGAGAATACGCAAAGTGAGCCAGATGGAATTGGCTACGACCTCAAAGAAGCGCACTCATCTCACCGCGGATGTATTTCCCTGAGGATTCCACGCTGCATCGAATGGGCACACCAGCCGAGTTTTAAAGCGGTCCGTATGCTGAGGTGACCCGAGAATGAACTGAGCAAGAGGACTGCATAGCGGAGGCACAGTCCGTGCATTAGGACCTTGATTAATTTTGCCTCGATAGGGTAGTTTCCTTCATCAAAGAAAACGAAAGGCATTGATTGCGATCCGTTACCCACCATTAATGTATTCATAATATACAAATTATTTGGTTTTAGAAACCCCAGTTCTGACGAATGGCAATGGTCAATTTTAACCGCATTTGAACAAGGCCAGATTGGCGCCAGATGCGATGCCACTCCACGTGACATCACAAGAACCTAGATTATATACGAGTAGAAAGGAGTTTGAAGTATGAAGTACGAGATAGTATGAAGCACAGAACTCAGGGAAACATTTCTTAATAATCACCTATTAAAATTGCGTTTTGTCGGAAAGTTTACTTCGTTTGATAAGGTATTAAATAATCCTTATTTAAGCAAAGCACAACCTGCTAACAAGGTACTCTGCTAGCACTATCTGCTAGCAACCTGCATCGTAGCGGCGCACATATCCTCGCCCCAAGGTCACCTCACACGGCGACAGCGGGAACCAGAATGACGTCACGCGGGCTTTTCCCAGCATTCATACTTAGCCGTCGCGTTTTCACTCGCTTGAAATTTTTCACTTTTCATTGAATCGCAAAAAAATAGATATCGTCATTTAAAAATCTAAAAGCGTGAAATGCGCACTCCAGGAGTAATAATTATTTGATTTAGGCAATAAAAAAATGGTAGGAAACCACGCTATTGTTCAAGCAATCTAAGCCTAGCGCGCAGCCTCCGAGTCTCCAGCGGCTCCCAGCCTAATATAGATAGTGCCTATACAGGTAGTGCCCACATATTTTCAAAATTCTTTAGAATGCGTGTTTTATGGTGTAACCTTTGTATTTGTAGGGAAACCCATTACCCTACCACAACACAAATTTGCCCCCTCTGCACGTCCCTTCTGAGTTAGCGGCGTCGCTTCGCGCGGAACCTTCCCGAAACACATGATGGGAATCTAAGTGGCGCTAATCCTTTGGGCCAACGGATACGTAAATTCCGCCTTGAGCACCGTCTCTTGTCGCTTTCGCGTGGAGCGAAAAGGGATGTAATCACGCCGAGCAATCAATTCCACTGGTGACGTTTGAGGCGACCCAGCGTGTTCAGTAGGAGAGACGAAGCAAGCCTTCACAGTTACGCTGTTCCCAGGCAAACCACACTGTAAAGAAAATACCGGAAAACCCATTTACTCGCAGTATTAGCATTAGAGTACAGTGAAACCTCTTGTTTACGAACACCAACGGTCCTCGAAAACGTGTCCGAAAGTCGGTATAACATAAGAGAGCAAAATAACGTAATACTACCCACTAATGTAGGGGAACCTGGGGTGGAACGGGATACGGGGCGAAACGGGGAAAGCGATTTTTTTAAGTGCGAAAAAAGGTGCTGCGCAAGCGGCAATAACTATATCTAGTCCAGATAGGTGTTGCTTATAAGTTACGATCAAACAAAAGCCACGTATTATTAACTAAACAAGTAAGAAAATGCTACAGCAAAAAAATGAACTATAATAACCAGGAAACAAATGTGAAAAACTAAACAACTTTTAATGTTGCCGAGACAGAAAATACTCATAATATTTTAGTTTAAAAGTTTTAATAGATCTGCAATTTTAGCATCAGTTGACATCTTATTCCAAATACGACAAGCAGCAGTAAGAAAAGATTTACTATAAACAGTAGTGCGATGCCCAGGAAAATATTACATGAAATTGCATCAGACCTAGTGTACATTGTAGTAACATAGGTGCAACATTTCAGTACGTGTACATGCAAAAACACAGCTCATTTAGGCGTAGAGGATGAAGAGAAGAGTTAAACATCCAACAGAGGAAGACGGCTGGTAATTGGATGCAATCAAAAGGCAGCCAATTGCTCTAGAACAACAGTCACCCCACGCGCGTCTGACATTGTAACACATGCATACATTGTTGCGTCGCCCATTGTTTTATCTTCACTGGTTTGGTCATTTTCGGTCTCATCTTTCTCACAGCAACTGATAAATCTTAAAAACATACAGTATGCTAACATTTCCCACTAAAGGCAATTCAACAAGTCCTTACATTTAGAAGTATTCATCACAAAATCCTATTAAGATATGCATCAGATAAACAATTACATTGGCGAACATATGATCCCACATGTGAACAAATCATCAGTTGCCTCAACAACAAAATCAAGCCAAACATCTGAAGTAAATATTATCAAACAATATTGCTTTATTTATTTACTATAAAACTTGAATTTAAAGGAATATTTCAGACAAAAGACATTAGTTCGCAAAATATTATAAACATAATTCACTATAAATCCATTATAAAACATTTTCCACGATCATATTCCTCTGAGCCTATGCCTCGTCATAAGGTGCTAACATTGATTATAATAGCTTTTTATTGTAAATCAATGCTCAGTCGCGAATATAACACCGATCAAACCAGAATAAAATTCCTCTTGAGGAAAAAGTTGGACGAATTATAGGTTACATTAATGAAAATTGCGAAATAGGCATACCTTATTGTACCTCATCGACTCAAAGCCACAAAATATAGGCGTTCAATTATATTTATCTATAAATTGCATTTGAAAATCTACGATGTTGCTCTAGTACTTACGGTTTTTTTGGTCAAAACTATGGTCGTCACAGGACAATTTTTGAAGTCATTGGAAAATGAATGCGGTGATTGAATTTAAATGGAATTAAGTGCTTTGTTCTCCTCAAAACGATGGAAAGTTTTTGATTTAAAAATATTATGACTTTATTTACGCCATACTCTGTACCATTATTACCCTGTTTAACTTCTACCCCTGTCGACTACGATGGCTTAAAGTGTTTTGAATGTGGTTGCAAAAAGAACTATTTACTTTGGATTGCACTGTCGTGAACGTTCTCCTCTCCTTAAAGGAAAGGCTTTGTAGTTAGAAAAGACGCAATCGGGAACCGTACACTAAGGGTCTTTCGCTTAAAAAAATAAACAACGCAGCATGGGATATCAACAACACTCATTGCTTCCGGGCTTGAATTGTGTCTGTAAACCCAAGGGATGAGATTTGGGAGTCGCGTGAGATTGAGAAGAGCTATTGTAATCTTTAGGGACTCGGGGATTAGCTTGTGTTTCCGCTCGGTTACTTTGAAGGAAGTTTTCGCCTGAGAAATCCATCTCATTTCCGCATCCAGCCTCTTAGTCCTGGTTACTCCCTTTTCTGCTAGGAAAGTAATTTTGTATTATATTGACTGCTAGGTCTTTACTTAGTGGGGTATTTTGATTTCCCCAATGCCTAATTCCCTATTGTTGCCTTTTCAGGCGTTCGGCGAAAAGCGTCTTCGAGACTTTCTAGAATGCGCGGTAATTATATTCTTTCTGAATTAATGAAGCAGTAGAAGTTTTCTTACTAAAATGAATATCAATCGACTTGATTATTCACAAAATAAGCCGGTGTCGTTAGCTCTGAATAAAGCTGTGGTCTTCAATTGTTCATCATATTTCTGGATCCTTTAGTATTTGTTGTGGTGACACTTCTGTTCTATAGGTAGAAAAAGCGAAATGCAAAGACAATCACTGCTAGACACGAAAGACCAGAGAGGCCTTAAAACTAACTAATCTAATGCCAATTTACACGTAATAGACAATACACTTGTCGAGATAGGTGTAAAAATATAAACAGTGCAAACAGAGAGTATTGCTGTAAACTCCCTTTTTGCTAAAAAGAATTGCGTAATCAAATATTAATAAATCGCTATGAACTATTCGCCATGGCTGGAAAGGAACGGAAAATTTGTCTTGTGGAATGTTTCTAGGCTAGGTACTTAATAATATTTATAAAAAAGTTTCGTTTTTAAATAGTATAATAGTATATATAGTGCAAAGTCAGTACGCAAGTTTTGCTATGCATTCCCTCTGAGAGTATTTCTTTAATCACCGCGCTTGTAATCATTCGTAGATATCGATGAATTTGATACTTCAGTGGTAAGACTTCAGAAATTATTCTTCCGGTTGCGGATTATGTTCAGAATTGAAATAAATGGAACGATGACGGCACATGTGAAATAATAAAAATAAATTTTTATTATGCACATGTTTATTGCATTAATCCACCTCTTCCTATGTTTCCAAGAGAATATTTATCAACAGGTATATAGGTGACAGAGAATATTGAATTTATATTTACACAAACTTGGGTAAATTCGATGTCCAATTAGCCTGATGATGAAGATCATCTTCAGAACCCAGGTCGCATTCGAGTTTTGCAGTAAACAAACGTGGAATAACGAAGCCATTCCCATTTTTTCTTGACGAGTAATAAATTCCACGCTGTCACCCTTAAAATAACGCAATTAGTGGAAGTAAATGAGAGTGAGAGACTTAAAAAAAACTTCTTATTTCTGCAGCAGTTACGGAATTGGATTCTCCTTCCTCCGCACAATCTTTGAAAGAGGCGTGGGCGAGGAAAAGAAAAGTGAAATAAAGGAAAGAAAAAGCGAGAAAAAGGGGGCGAGGGTTGATCTGAAAGGAGGCAAAGATGGAAGCGGGAAAGGAAAGAGTTTGTGGGACAGACGGAGAAAAGCCTTATTTTTAGCCGCGGCTTTATTTGTTTGAGACACCACCCAAGTGGCTTCTTGTGTCTTGTCCTCCGGGGAAAGAAGGGTTGAGGGATGGCGGGGACGAAAGAAGGGGAGATAGAATAAGTGGTGCCGAGGAGAGAGATATGAACCCTGAATAAGGGTTCCTTTGAGAACCTGGGTGAGGATGCGAATGCTAAAAAAGTTGAATTCAGTAAAGTCAATGTTCTGGCACCGTGCGAATTCAATTACCTATATTTAGATTGATTAACCCACTATAACCCAATTTTGCTTCTAAATAACATAAAAAATGTATACATTTTCGGCTCTATTCAGGAAAGATTTAAACTGCATGTTCTTTTGTGCTGCAAATTTTAATGGCGAAATAAGTAGCTTCACATTATGCAGCTTCACCGCTATTTTCACATTTCTAAAATGTGGAGACTTGAAATAGGGTAGTTTCCTTCATCAAAGAAAACGAAAGGCATTGATTGCGATTCGTTGCCCACCATTAGTGTATTCATAATATACAAATTATTTGGTTTTACAAATCCCAGTTTAGACGAATGGCAATGGTCAATTTTATCCTCATTTGAAAAAGGCCAGATTGGCGCCCATGCGATGCCACTCCACGTGACGTCACAGGGACCTAGTTTCTATACGAGTGGATAGGAGTTTTACATCGTCTGAGATTACCAATGCATGCATGAGGCACAGATCTCAGGGAAACATGTCTTAATAATCACCTATTAAAATTGCCCAAGGTCGGAAAGTTTCCTTCAATTGATAGGGTATTAATAATCCTTATTTAAGCCAAGCGCTACCTGCTAGCAGGGTAATATGCTACCTGCTAGCAGCCTGCATCGTATCAGCGCTCAAAGCCTCGCCCCAAGATCACCTCACACGACGACAGCGGGAACAAGAATGACGTCACGCGGGGTTTTACCAGCATTCATAATAATTTTCATCCCATGCGGAATCATGTCACTCACAAAAAGGCAATAAAATGCGTCTCTGTCAGCTGAATATTTCCAATACCTAGTCAACTTTCCAGGCATACATGTAACCATCCGTCTTCAACACGTGCGCTTCAGATGATATAGCGTTCAAATTCTACCTTCATGTAAAGTCAAATTTGTGAAATGCCCATGCACGAATAGTTACGCCATTATATTTGTGCAAGGTATTACGTTGGCGATTAGCTCTACCGTGTGATACTTCCTACATGATAAACGTTTAGTAAGACTAGCATTTGAAAAGGTAATGGAATGGCTCATTTTCGTGAAGTATTCCGTTTTTTTTCTTTATCATTCATCCATATTTTTCCTTTTTTTACTTCAATTTAAATCAATTTTTTGGAAATTTACCACCGTATTTTTTCTAAAATTGTTATTCGTTGCCAGAGAAATGATTCATTCAACAGCAAACTCAGTATCTAAATAAACTTTTTGACTCAAAAGATAAAAGATACACTTTGATAAAGAAATCAAATGATTTAAATTCTGCGATAAAACTTGTAGATGCACTTTTATACGGCACATAACCCATAAAATAGTATAGTCTTCAACCGAGTCACAAATTGATTTATCTAAGATCAATGAATTTTATCATTCATAAAAAAAACCCTCTGGAAAGTTGTTTTTCATAGCTAGGTTTACCAGACGGATGATTATTAAGAAGAATTAAATGCCTACCTGCTAGCCCTTCCAAAGACAATATTTAATTAAAATAAAATATCAAAAACATATTTTCATAGAGATTTTTCAATGGCTGAAAATTTCATTTGCATGGGATAGATGTGCAAATGTAGAAGAATCCATTAAATTGAGTTGAAAAACGACTTTTTTTTTAATCTCACAAGGATTCATGCCACTAATAAAAAGGCGGTAAAAATGGGTTCCAGTCTGCTGAAAATTTCTTGTATCTAGCCAACTTTCCAGGCATGCATGTAATCAACTGCCTTTAACATCTGCGCTGAGGCTTTCAGATGACATGGCGTTCAAACACTGCCTTCATGCAAAGTCAATTTTGTGAAACGGGTTACAGTATTCTGCTTGTGCAAGGCATTACGTTAGGTGTTAGTTCACGGTGTGATACTGATTACATGGTAAAAGTTCGTTACATCGTTAAGTAACGATTGAGGATGGACGTCATGTCCTGCATTTGAGAAGGTAAAGCGGTTGCTCATTTGCGTAAAGTATTTGGTTTTTCAATGCTATTTATTCATACATTTGTTTCCTTTTCGCATCGATTTGGACCTCATTTTTGGAGTAATAAATTGATCAATCTAAGACCAATGGATTTTATCATTTATAGAGCAACCCTTGGGAAGGACGTTTTTCATGGCTAGATTCACCTAACGGATGATTATAAAAAAGGCCATTTAAATGCGTCCCAGTTGGCTGAAAATTTCCAAGACCTAGACAACTTTCCAGGCATTCACGTAACCACCTGTCTTTAATACCTGCGCTGAGGTCTTTAGGTGTAAAGATGTTCAATCACTACCTTCATGCAAAGTCAATTTTGCTAAATGGCTTACAATATTCTGGTTGCCCAAGGTATTGCGCTAGGTAATAGTTGTACCGTGTGGTACTGGTTACGTGGTAAACTTTTGTTACATCATTAAGTAATGGCTGGGAATGGAAATCATGTTCTGCATTTGAAAAAGCAAAGGATTACGCAATTATTTTTTTTAGTGTTATTCATTCATATTTTTTTCCATTTCAGATCAATTTGGTGCTTAATTTTTTAGGAAATTCACTCTGTTTTTTTCCATTTTTTCACATAAAATTTCTAATATTTTTGTGCTGTCAGAGAAATGTTTCATTCCGCAGTCAACTCGTTATATACATGACCTGTTTTGATTCTTTAAGAAATAAATTGATATCAAAGCTTCATTAAAAATTTGTGACGATTGATACGGCAAGTAACCTAGACATAAGTGCTTTTATCTTTTATCAATCAACCCTCTGGAATGATATTTTTAAAAGCAAGATTTATCTGACGAATTATTATCTGGAAGGATGAAATACCTACCTGCTTCCCTTCCAATGATGATCATCATTTTAAATTAAATTTTAAGTAAGTACATCTTTTTCATAAATATTTTCAAATGATTAACAATTTCATTTGCATAAGATGGATTGGTAAATCTAGCAAAGTCGATATAATTTAGCTAGTAAACTTAACTGCCACTGCGAATTGAGCGCGTTCACAAATACATTGGATAATGAAGAGTAGGTACTGTACTTGAATTACCACATTTATCGAAAAAGTTTTAAATATTTTATTTAAAAGAAGTATTCGCGATTTGGTCGACCAAGAAACATTAATAATTTTTGTACGAAAATGTCTATCATGTATAATAATGAAACGTTTACATGTAACAATTTTAAATAATAACATGCAGACGAACGGATTGATACATACTGCATTTTTTCAGACATGGATCTAAGAGGTTTAATACTAATAGTATCAAATGATATACTAAAAGAGTTAGAAGAGTAAACGAGGAATATTATGCGTTCCTTAAATGCGGGAAATTAAGGTTAAAGTTCAAATGAGGAAGTGTGGTGTAATAAAGCGGTTTAATTGAGGGCTGCAGCAATTTTTTCCGTTTATTCAAGTGCACCTTAGCTCCTTTGAATGGAACACTCAAGAAACTTTTCCGCTTTATGGCCTACTTCAGCCAATTTGCCACTCGAATTTACCCGGGAGCAATTCCTGAGCTTCCAAGTCTAATTACCTCGGCAAATATTCGAAAGGACCCAACTGTGGGTTTAAGTACGATGAAAATATCAATTACCGAATTATAAATTACCTGTTATTTGGAGTAAATCATTCGATAAAAAAAATTATATACCTACTCAATTATAACCATGTGAATCATAAAAAATGTACCGAACCAACATACTCAAGTATAATATTTTTTATACACCTGAAAAACTTTCGAAGTTTATCATTGTTGGGATCCAGGTGCCGGCAACAGTCAACTGAGGCGGCTGACTAACGCAGAGCCTGTGCGTCATCGCCTGCCGTTCGCATAAAAGGCCGTGGCCCGGCATGACGGTGAGCAGTCTACAACTCAAAGTCTTCCCTCGATGTAACTCAGTGACAATAAATTGTTAAACCCGGAGTTGGTGTTTTTTATAATTAAGAGAACGCTACAATAATAAATAATGAAAAATGACGTTGCAGTAAAGAATTATAACAATATTCTTGTCCCTAATAAATTTACCTGGCTTAACTATTCGTAGCTTAAGAGTTGAAATACAAAAATAGCGTCAGTTGCTTTTAAACTTACTATGGCGTAGCTCGACCAACGATGTCACTATTTGAGATAAACCTAAATTTAAACGGAACCTTATAAGATTTATAGCATCTCATTCATAGCAACCCATTCAGAGAAATGCATTCATAAACACGTTGGAAGATTAAATACTGATGGAAATTGAAAAACTATGAAGTCCCTTGTTTAAAAAAAATGATGCATAGAGAATATCCTATTTAAAATAGGGTAAATTACTGTCACTCAAAGCTAAGGACTCAGGACACCGCTGGCCAGTTGAGGCCTCCGAAATAAACTTTCATTTCGTGCAAATAATTTTATTTGTTAAATAGGTCAAATTTTTGTTAAGAAAGTGGATTAATTACTGGATTCTAGATGATTCAGAATATTTGTTATTCATTCATGAAACAACATAGCTTAAGCATCAGTATTTTTGGTCAAAGTACCTAAGCAACTTCCATACGCGGCCAGTTGGCCCGAAATATTTACCATTTCTGTTATAATGGAGGTGATTGATTTTTCCAATCAAGTAGCCGGCTGGAGGTAATCAGAAAAGGTTCGATTATTTTAATATTTGTAAACTATAAAGTGTGAAATGAATTTCCGATTTCCAATAAAAGGAGTAGGTACGTTTTTTCACTCTCCCTGAGATTGAAAACCGTGTAGAAAACTTCTAAATTCTACCGCAACCTCGTGATATTTGATATGATGAATGTAATTGATGGAAAATCAGTTATTATTGGTCTGGAAAGATTTACGGAATACATACCGCGGTAAATGGAGCATAAGAAATCCTAATATGCAGGAAAAAATAAAAAAATATTTCCCACCCGTAAAAGGATAATATCGCTCGAGTAACAATGAGCGAGAGAATATTTGCACATTCAATTCATTAAAAAATACCCATTTTTCCTTGAGTGGATGAAGATATGAAATGAATATTTTGGGATTTTTGACAAACCGAGCTGGTTCCTCAAAGTTATACCAACAAACAGTAAAATAAATTTAGAATACAATAAAATTTAGAAAAGTCACTCCAAAACTACCGAGAAATTTCTAATGGATACCTCTAAAATGTTTTCACCGTTTTATATTTTTAGCCCTAAAACAGTATCAAATAAAAGAACCGTATTGTTGCGCCGGTAATGGGTAGTTGGAATTTAGTTGGAATTATACAGGATGTCCCATTTATCTTGACTATCCGAAATAACTTTTGTCCAGGTGCAAATTCAAAAATGTGTCAAGCAAATGTTCATTAGCCGTCAGGGGGACATTAATCAGCATGATTGCCTTCCTTGTAGCCTTATTATTTACAAAGATATGAACATCGGTATGTCTTTTTTAAAGGGCACCCTATATTTTTTATTCGGCAATTCATTTCCTCTCCTAAAGACCTATTCAAAAATGTAGCACAGTGGATCGTTAACATAAACACAAAGTTGTGAAAACATAATAAACTAGTCCACTTACTGTGGACGAGTTTCTTATGACTGGTGTGTATTTTACTATATTTTCATTTGTTCACCGTCAACGTCAGCAAGTGGAGTAGTTCCAATACCCGCGTACCTGCACTAAGCGCTAGAGAGTCAGTCATTTTTCCTAACACCGTTTTTAGGTTAATGGTCCACTGTCATTTTTTCACACATATAATTTAAAAAGTAAAACAAACAGAAGAAACGTTTTACCACCCGTTTTCTGAATACAATTTGAGGGTTCGCAGAAGGAAAAAATTACCTACAAAATTTGGCTAAAATGACCGGCTACAATTGAAATGACTTGCCTATTGATCTTTAATATCCTTATTATAGGTTTCTTGCCATAGAGATTTTATGCCAATCATTACACAATTTTTATTCTGCACTCCATTGAATTACTCCCGCAACGACAGTATAAGTGTAGCATTATTTTCATCAACGTCTCTTAAGGTTTACCTTACGTAATTTTGGAGTAAAAACGCATGCCTATGAAACAAAAGTGCAAAGATTGTCTGGAGAGTTCGCCATTATTTTCGTTTCACCAGTCGAGTTGGCATTCAGATTTTATCGGTCAAATCGTTATTTTTTTACTCATAGGAACTATATCCACGGGTTAACTTCCTTGCTCACCCCTCACGTTTTCTGAAGAAGAGGAAACAAAAAAGAATATCGAGCTGGATTCCCCCGCTAACCCTGTATTGCTGACCACACCACGTAATAAAGCGTAAGGCATCGATAGCATTGTTTGCACCGTTTCGCAGAATTCTTAGCCGGGTGCACGAAAACAACTTGGACGCGGTTGAAGCACTCTCTTACTAGACCGAGCA
Organism: Ischnura elegans; assembly: GCF_921293095.1. Lineage (NCBI taxonomy): Eukaryota > Metazoa > Arthropoda > Insecta > Odonata > Coenagrionidae > Ischnura > Ischnura elegans. The sequence goes on from NC_060256.1 coordinate 39,870,572, forward strand.
AGAAATGTAAATACGTTTACCCCTGCAGGAGAACACCTTCAATGCTCGCCAGTAAGTGGACTATTGTGTCTTGATCGCTCCCATTTCCATTCGTCCAACCTCCTCTTCAAAATCCCTCACACCATACTCTCCAAATCTTAAGGAGGTAGGATTACGACTGCACCATCAAGGAAATGCTGTTCCTTCATGTAATTAAAATAACTCTGTCAACATGCACTTCATCTTTTTAGGTTAAAAGTAAAAATATGGTTTACAGAATCAGTGGTAGATTTATGGGAGGTTACAGGGGCCATGAACCCCCAAATTTTATCAAAAATCTTTAATTTTTATTATTTTAATCATTTTTGTACGCGTATAAAGGAGTAAAGGAAGTGTGCACGCAAAATTCTAAAAAAATATTTATTCTTCCGTAGAATACTAAAAAAATACACGAGAGAACGCTCCTTTCTCCGAAAGGGTATACTCCCCCGACCCATGTCACAACCTCCCCCCCCCCCCGCCGAATTTGATGATAAATCCACCCCTGTGCAGAATATGGAAAAGACTAAATTATGACTTAAATATTACTTTTCTTCTTATAGAGAATTTCAGTGCGCTCAAGGTGAAATATCTATCAGTGGTCGCTCGTCATCCAAACACCCCTGGTATCGTTGTCCCTTTTTTTGGGATTCCTTGACATTCCTTGACATTCTGACGATTATTAATCATTGAACTCATCAAATTTTGACCGACTGCCCAGTCTAATTTTGAAGTATTTTTACGCTATTGTCGGCTGAAACAGCTGAAAATAGTTTTAACATACAAATGTTAAAACTGGATTACAAAATGCAACAAATTGAAATTTCACAATTTTGTTTGCGAAAATGTATGTGTTCTTAAGGTATTTCAAGGTATAAAATACACGAAAGTGATGCTCAAAACATCGTATATCCCAAATTTTTTGCATGAAACCTACATATTTCTAATAATTGTCAATGTTTTACGCAAAATAATAGTATATCCTGTAAAATACGAGTTTGGAACAGGATAAAAGAATATCGGAGTGTGAAAAAAATTCAAAATGTTTACGTAATAATTTTAACAGAGAAAACTGCGATTGAAAAACATTTTAAAATCAGGAAGGGCTATTGGTCACAATTTCACGTGCTCAATGATTAGAAACGATCATAAACACTCAAGAGCAACAGCTAAAGTTGCGCATCACACGCTTAACACGAGCGCGATCAATAACTATCATTCTGTCATGAACAACAATCTTTTCCAGCCCCGAAACCAGTTATTTTCTTCTCGAACTCTCCATCTTGTCCGTCTACTTAATGCTGCTCGAATCATACCATCTCTCCTTCCCAAATATCCTTCGTCATCCGAGAAGGCAGACCTCACCCACACCCTGCAGCTGACACCGTGACGCCGTGAGCTGGGTGCAGGAGACAAAGAAGGCTATGAAGGGAGCAAGCAGAAAAGACAGCAGTTTGGGAAGAGGGGAAAAAGTTTCGCAAGAAGAGGAAGCAAAAGAAATAATACTCCCTTTCTCAACCAGGACAAGGAGTCACGTGAAGCGAATCCTCCATCTCCTTTCATTAGGATTGCCAGGCTGCGAGGCTCGCTTCTCATGCTAATATCATTCCGACTTCCCCGTCCCCCGAACGCAAACTTCGTCGATTTAGGAAAAAGGGTAACTTGGTTGATTTCTCAGGTCCTCAAGCGGTCTTTGAGAATGCGCGACGGATAGGGGATTCTTTCACCGATAAATCGCCGAGAGAGAATATAAACGGGTTAAAAATAAATAAATAAGAGAAAAAGTCGTGCTTAATCTTGACAATAATAATACAGAAAATTAAATAAGTTTCAGCTACAGTGTGAAAGTAATACTTATTGAGATGATTTTTGATTTTGCAGCACTTTTCATGACTGTAATATATGACCAAACTGATAGAAATTTGCAAGGTAATTTTTCAATTGTAAATTAATAAGAGATTCCATATAAAGCTGAAGAATGTTTAAAAATATTGAGTACAAATTCAGATAATTCACTTTAAAGTAAATAAATGTTATTTTTTTAAATTATCATTCCGACTTCCGTCACCGAACGTAATACTTCGATTTCAAATATAGAGGGTAACTCGGTTGGTTTTTCAGGTTACCAACATTTCTTGAGAATGCATGCAAACCCTTGCACCAAAATTTCGCGGTGAAGAAAATAAATAGTTTGAATGAGAAAAAAGCTCTTATTTTATCTTCAAGTTTTACAGTAAAAACGAGGTATAAATAATAAGCTACATCTAACGAATTTGAGTTCCCACTACAAATCAAGGTGATTTTTTTCTCAAGCACTTTTCATGACCGCGAAAAAATTTCAAATTGTAAAAAAATTTGGAATTTTTAACAAACTTATGTCTATCCGCTAAACAAATCAAGTTAATTTTGTATTTTTTTTAGAAACATTATTTTTTTCTTCATAGAAAGACGAAGGTATTAAGAATAATTTACTCATGCTTCAATTTCTTTTCCGCATATTTTTTCATGAAAATTTAATTTATTTAATATAAAACTTTATCAATTTAGTTAATATATCAAATAAAGTAAGTCTTTGATAATCGTTGGGGGGAAAACCTATTATGGCAGAAATAATAATGCACACTCTATTCTCCATTTCCTGGATTATTAACATAAATACAGAATTTATATTTTTTGATGAAATAGCATTCGAGAGCGTCGTGGTACACAACCAGTTTTACTTTTAGAAAAAAATTGCAATATTATAAATATTTGTCTTTGATACTAAACACGATTACTACTTCACAATCGCGCTAATAAGATATTTTTTAAATAAGCAAGGCAGTTGCAAGGAGCCTTTGAGAAATGACAGCTAAATGCACGGCAAAGTGATAGCACCAAAAATAGCAAAAGACGACTCAACGAGAGTCACGGTTGAGTATTAATCGTTTGCTTACCATATTGACAAAGAGAATCGAGGGATGAGAGCGACAATATCAAACACGCGAAGACCGGGCTTGCTGGAAACGTTTATTCGAAACGAGCTGCAGTGGCGGTTGATATCACGAATATTAAAAAAGAGGATCCTCAAGTAGGCCTCTAAATGTGTTGTCATCCACCGCGCATTGACAGAAATCACCACTTACGGACTTAAAATGGTTTTACTCGCTGAATATGAGGTGCAATGTTTACTCCCGTCGCTGACGGACATCCGAGATCCAAGTTTAACGTGGAAATAAGGCAAAATTAGGATTTTCTATTGAAATTCATATTCATGATCATGTTATTTTTAAAATTTATAACTCTTCAATGCAACTCCTTGCATTTGCAAAAGCCGTACTGCAAATTATTGGAAAAAAAACAGATCTCATTGCACTCGTCAAAGCACCGCGGACATTTTTGAAAGCCGATTAAAATGCGACCGAAGTGGCAACAGAATTCAGCCTTCTATAGAATGGGACTGGGCCTCCTTTATGCATTCCCTTTGAATGAGAGAGACAATATCAAACACGCGAAGACAGGGGTAGCTGTGAGAATTTATTCGAAAGGACCTGCAGTGGTAGTTGATGTAGCCAATACGGGTATCGTGAACGGAATGAAGAGAGAAATAAGGGAAAGAATAAAAATAAAACGGGAGTAGGAGAAGAGTATTTGGGGGGTATTTGAACCCTGGAAAGGGAGAGAATACAGACAAGCAGCGAGTTAACACTCTCGAGGTCCCATTCAAGCGGAAACATTGCACGAGACACGAGAGAAATATGAGGGGATAGGTTGGGGAGCGGAAAAGGTTTTAAAGAGGGGGTAGGGTAGGTTTTTGGGACGTGTCAGCCAAGAGGGTGGCTTTTTGGGGGGTGAGATATTGTTTGGAAGAACGAACGGAAGGGTGCAGCAGCAGCAGCGCTTGGAAGAAGAAGTGGAAGGGGTATAACAGTGGCTATGTGTCAAACGGGTCTCGGCGAGGGAGTAAGGATGCCCGATATTGCAGCGGCAGGCTGCGACATGCAATCTAGAGCCACCCAGTTCCCCACGTATCGCAGCACAATACCAATTTGACGGACGATATCAGAGGGTGAGAGGTTTAATTAAAATTTAGCACGAAGCATGCAAAAGATCCGAGTAGGAAAATGTACACTGGAATTGCAGCACAATAAATAAGAGCGTGATGAACTGGCATGCTTGGTTTACATGATGAAATAAGAACACTACGGTGGAAATAATATTAAAGTAATAATAAAATCATATTTTTATAAAAAATCACGTTTTGTTGAAAAGAAGAAAATAACTGCCGAAGGTACCTTAAATTCACGAAGATTTAAAAAAAAATGATCGATTAGAGAGTAAAATAAGTTTTAGATGAACATTTCAGATATAAAAAAACTAAAAAAGGTGCGTATGTAAGATTATAAAATTAATAATTGTTACTCAATACATATCAGATATGTCTCCCAGCGAAAGCGAATGTACTCTCACAAGCGCACCACTTTTTTTTCATATTTTTTGTTTAAAACTATCTTGAAAATATTTGACAATATATAGTATTTTATTTTGTTATGGCCTCATGTTGCTATATTGGTTAGGTATTTGGCTCGTATCCTAATATTCGAAAAATAATATGGAACAGTATATAATATTTTTATCCATGAGAAGGACTGATCTGGCAATTTTTCCTTGTTTTTCACGAGTATCTAAAACATATAAAAATATCAAATGGTTGAATAAATAGTCAATGGAATGGAAGGCCTCACCAAATCAATTAATCTTCTGTACTATCTCCGATAAATGGGAATTTAATAAAAAATTAATCCCAATTTGTGAGGCCCATGATATTACGGTTTAGCCAAGCATGAAATATTTCACGCAGTGGGAGAATGTAACAAGCGTTAGATTCTGAAATACCCCCTTTTGAAAAGAGCTAGTCCCATGCGTGATGAAATATTCTGTTCGATGCTATTCAATAGGATTTGTGAATGGCATCACGATACCCATTCAATATCTTCGGGAGTAGTGCGATGAGGAAAATTGACAATAGATAGCATATTGTCACATGGAGTGAAAATAATATTGAGGATCATGTTATTGCTGTACACATTTATGGATTTTCTGTCAGAATAAATGCTCGAAATTTTTTTCCCGGAAAATAAACAATAAAGCATGGCCGAATAATTGAAAACACATCACAGATGCAAGAAGTTACTACAAATTTAGTTCATCGCAGGTACCCGCTGTGATATAAGAGTTTTGAATTGAATATACGAGAAAAATATAAAAAACCTACAACATCATTTAACCATTATTAATTTTTCCAAGGATATTCCGTATTTTTCGATTCATTGAAATGTTTTTCTAAGTAAAAAATTATCCATACCTTTTTGAAAAACCTGGATTAAGTTATCATAAATTAAGAGATTTAACACTCTTAACGTTGACAACTAATAGGGAATCTTCACGAAGGGTAATTATCGATTCTATTCGTGCTTAGTATGCGTACTGTCCATCAAGGAAAACTGAGCTACGGGAAATCTGTCGTTACCCCTCAGACGCGAGCTATTGTAATCTGAAAATTTATGGTAGGCCACAGCACATTATTATATACAAAACCGTTAAAACACAGGACCCAGTCGTAACCAAAAGGACTCCACGACCATTCCATCTAGGCTATAATGTACTGTGCTCTGTAAAGTGCGTACCTTGCCTTCATTTAGGTTTCAAATGTTAATAACTCCGCTATATGGCCACTAGAGTGCGACATAGTTCACTTTTCCATCAAGGACAAAGCTCCTACAAAGTGTGAATGAAATCTATGAGCAACACTTGGAGAAGGTTCTTTGTCAGAGAGATACTAGATGTTCGAGGATGTTCTAATTTGGGTAGAACTAATGTCAGCTTGTGCTCGTGACCTGAAATTTCTCCTTTTGAATTCCTCCTCTCCTTCATTATCCTTCCCCTTTAATTGCTGTCTCATGACATGACCAGCCCTCTGCTGAAATAATCCTTCTTTATTGACCAAAGTTTCCAAGGTGACAAAATTTATACAAAAACGTTGCAAAAATATAAACAGTTCACGGATTTTCTAAAGTTATCTTCAAAAGGATCGTACTCTGGATAGAAGAGTGTAGAACTCAAGTGAATGTCAAGTGAATACTCTTAATTGAAGAATAGTGTCCTGAATTTACTACCATTATGGTCTCCACCGAATTTGAGAAGATATTCTAGACACATATCAATCTGAAATCAAACAGGCGCCTCCGAATTAAACCTTTTTTCCGCTACAGTATTTCAATCCTATGACTGTCACACTCGATTACGGAGTTTCCCACTCTGAAATCAAACAGGCACTTCTCAATTTAACATTTTTATTGTAGTATTTGAATGCTGTGGCCGGCGTACTCCACTTCTCCTTTTCACAAGCTGATTCCTTCGATTGAAATAAAAAATCCAGGAAAAATAAAAAAATACGCCTCTCCCCTAGGGTACACTCTGAGGAAGAACTTAATAAGAGGTGACGAGACAGAAGAAAGCCAAGGCAGGGAAAAGAATAAGGTTGGAGATTGACCCAAAGGGTCTCGCCAGAAGGCAGCTGGGAAAAGCGGGAGATTGGTGGTGTGGGCGGTTCTTTTGTGCTATTTTAGGTCAGGAGCGCCGTGACGGTGTTCGGAGGAGGAGCGCGGATACTTCGCGGCATACACAAATAGCTAAGGGGCGCGTCTAGGAGGGCTCGGTTCGCACGCTAATGATAGCCGAGGTAAAACAACCACGCATCGGAAAAGACCGGAATACAAAAACTAGGGGAAAGTATTGCGGATCCAAAACGTTAATGGAATATCGTAAAGCATGGCCCGCTCTGTGATATATTCCTCACTCTCTCTCAAATTCATCCAGAAGGTTAGTTTGGATAGGTGTGGGTAGTGATATCCCATACTAAACCATAGGCGTGCGGTAGAACACATTCAGGGTAGAGTGGCCTTTCTCAGTTCCATCCGCATTAAAAAAAAGGGATTAATTTTTTTCATCAATCAATTAATCAATAAACAGTATGAAATAACGTTTTAGAAAGCTTGGCTAACCTGGCGGATGATATCAAGATGGATAAAATACCTATCAGGCGGCCCTTCCACTGACGACAATCGATTTAAAATAATGTATCACCAACTTTTTTCTTCAGATATTCTGAATGGGAAGGTAACTGAGAAAAGACTTTTCCCAATTTACTCTATATGAGGGCCATCACACACCTATGGCAATGATTTTATTAATTTATTTTCTCACAAGCTGATTCAACCTTAAGGTACGTTTGGATAGATGAGGGTAGTGCTCTGCCCAGAGTAAGTCATATGCGTTCGATAGCAACACATTCAGGGTGGAGAGGACCAGTTTCCCTGGGAAACCTCACACTTCATGATTTTTATGGGGTGTCCGTAGGCTGCACCCGTGATTTGAACCTGCGATCCATCAACACACTTAGAACTAGGTAGCCACACTCCGTCTACTTCAAAACTCGTGACGAGGTGATCACTTCAATAATTTTAAATCGAGTACTTCGCCGCGAAAAAAGGCATAAGGAGACTGTCATATAGGGAGTGATGCGTCCAATTAACTTCACAGATTATAACTTGCTACGCCGTAATACAATTGCTAATTATCATTGAGAGAAAAATCGGTATAACTAAATACTGTATGTTTTTATACTGCCAGTAATGGCAGATAACACGTTGGGCACCGGGGTATTTAAATAGAAGATATGAAGTGAAACACTTTGCACTTTCCACATAAAAATTTATTGAACTACAGTCGACATGTTTCGCTGCACTGCAGCATTACCAAGACTAAACCAAGAAATTAACTATACCAATATAAGTACAAAATTGCACACTCGCAAACATTTGAGAAGGTGGGGGTGGAAGGTGGGGTGGAAGGAGGGAGGGTTGGGAATTTTAAACTGACCCTTGGTCTGGGGTGAGGTAGGGGAGGGGGGATGGTGACTATTTTCAGGTGCTCGGAGAGTTTTTTTTCCCATTAGCTGAGGGAGGTCTAGGAGCGGAGAATGGGAGGGAAAAACATGGTCATTAGTAATAACATCTTTCCTACTAATGGCAGAAACGATGTACAATTGTTCCCAAATGTCCAATTTATTTAAATAGGAACGGCGGACCTGAGGTGTTGTGATTTGAAAATATGCGCCAATTTAGGCGAACTGCCTTTGGTTTAAACATGGTTAAAATGCTACGGTTTAAAATATAAATTTACCTAATCAAACATTACGATACGTACTTTCAAAAGAAGTAGCAAATGACAACTGAAAACGTACTATCAAAATTGTTTAAGTTGACGTTCCTAAATGACGTAAATCATCTTCTCCATCTCGGGGGAGAAATATCACGAGATATATCGACATCCGTAAGCAAAGTGTTAAGATTTCTCAGGTTTCCCACTGGGTCAGGTTTTTTATGTCTCTTTCCCACTCATTTCCGAAAATTTCTCTGGGTTCTCACCGAATCCGTTGGCTTTTGTTGACAATAAAGTATATATGATTTTTGTTGTTTGTCTTTTGTATGCTGGATTTTTGTTTTATGACTCTTGCTGTCACCAAAGGCCAATGGACGCGGCGAGAACTTGAAGACAATACAGAAATTAACTGATCAATGCCTCGAAAATCTCCGAACCTACATCTCCTATCAACTTTCGATGAGCAACTCGCCCTTCATCCTCAGGGATTCAGGAATCCAATGCCACGGAATGACATTGGATTGGCCGAGCCCCTCATCGAAACGTTGAAAGAAGATGGAAAAATCTAATCCCGTCGTGAAACCACAAAAAATCGTCACTGCGATCGTTACCGCGTTAATTAAGGCGTAGGGGAGAAGAATAGGGACCCGTTGGTGCGATGGGCGAAAAATAACAGTTCCTGCCTCGTCTTCTGGTTCCTGGCAACACTCAAAAGTGATGTTAATGGGAGTACGAGGCCAAGGATCGGTGCATGGTGGTTGCAGAGCACCGGTGCTCGCACTTAACACGACCCAGAACGTGTTGTGTGCAGCGCCGAGTCGCGGGGTTGCGACGGTGAGACCGGTATCGATCTTTGCTGGATCGTTCCTCGATCGATTCGATGAATGAGGACGACGCCGAAAGGATGCCGAATGCATGAGTGATTTTTTTTTCGTGTCGGACCCGTCAGGAGTCACACTGTGGAAGAATGGGGTCGCAGATATCCTAATTTGTAGAGACATTTTCTCATGAGGCATTCGAGTATTGCATAAAAAAACATTTTTTCGCCATTTACAACCCCTTCCGTCTTCATTATAAACAAAAATATGCACTACCAACCCCCATCTTTTGGTTTTGTCATATTTTAATGCATTTAAAAATACAATATTTGTACTTATGCTTTTTGCCTACCAAAGAACAACTCATTTGATGGCCCTGAGAGAATCAATGACTTCAATTGCAAAAGAAGCTCTATTGGACGATTAATTCCGTGTAAATAGCGCTATTTTACTGGCTTTAGAATCTTCACGTTAACACTCATAATAAATAGGGTGATTATTTTTTTATTACCATCCTTCAGGTAACTAGCATCATCTGGTGTTTTCTTTATGAGTATTCTAATACCTCAAAAATATTGCTAAATTTTTTTACACCAATACCCATTTGAAAACTTTGTTACTTTTTGCAAGCCATGTTTTCTATCAAGGAACCCAGTGATACCCACTGCCGAGCACCCACATCATTGGGAGTAAACCAGACACTCGAAGACTAGGAGAGTGCTGTGTTTCGGCACTTATGGCCTGAGGTCCGTATTTTACCTTCTCCAGTCTATGGCTTAATCAACGCAGGGACCATTCTCCAGCCGATGAGATTTAAGGAGATTGGAACAAAAAACGAAGTATGTCATCATTGAAAGTATAAGTCAGAGCAATTATTACAATCCTGAGCTTGATAACAATATTTCATTAATGATGTGATTTTATATCGTAACATATCCTATTAAATACCATCCAAAGTTAATATAATTATAATAATTATGTATTCAAATTGCTATTTTCTAATCATGTTTACCGGTAAAAATGAAATTAACATTTCAACTTAACTATAGAGAAAGTTAATGCTATCGAAACGCATTAGTAAATCATAAATATATTAAAATAACTTCTAATCATAACACGTCTCATTATACTGCTGGCGAAGTACAGAAAAAAGTATAAATATTTAACATCTCTTCAATCCAGAAGAACAGGATTAAAGCTGGAATAATAGATAAAAAATATTATTCAAGGATGGCATTTCCATATCCAGCCGCTTCAGCAGGCTCACCACATTAAGGAGGTAGTCATTATAAATCAAGTGCCTGACATTTTCATGAAAATTTCAAAATAAAAGCTTTTCTGGTAATATAGCGACTGACGACTACAAAAAATAGAACCTTCGCACTATATTTTCCGGAAATTTCATTTGATTATCCGCCTACAATACTTCAAATACACACATGGATAGTTTGGATAATTATTTTATTGATAGTACTAAATTACAATAGTACTATTACACTTATAAATGGTTCCTACCAGTCAAATTATATGGAAAGTAATGATAATAATGATTCTCGTCCGAATTTACTATTTGTTTTGACATAAATAGTTATTGTTTGTAATGACTTGAAAATAGTAAGATAAGTAAAAATTAGGCTTGTCTCCTTTTTGATTGTTGAGTTATTACAAAATGAATATTTCATAAAGCTATTCCACGTGATTTACTAGTGCGGTGGTCGATTCAAATATCTGTAAAAAGTTAAATTGAATTAAGAAATTATGAACCCAATTAAATGAATTGTGTTTGACGACACATTTAGAAGCCTATTGGAGAAACTTCTATTGTAATATTCTTGATTTCGTAAAAGAGAACAAAGTTCCTTAATATTCCTTCAAAATCATATGAAAAATAAAACTTAGGTTGGTCGCCGATTTTATTTTTTGAATTATTATAGAATTATTTTTATGCATAGCCATATAACGAAATTTACTGCCGCTGCGGTCGGTTAAATTAGGTGGAAAAAGTGTTTGATTCAAACATTTTGAACCCAATTAAATTTATAGTGGGTGAAAACACATCTGAAAGCCTACTGGATTATTTTCAGTTGTTATATTTGCGATTTTAAGTCATCGGCCTGGATTTAATTACACGCTACGTCTAAAAAGAACATAGAGTTGATGCCTTAAAAATTATAAGACAATTAGGTTTGTCGCCGGTGTTATTTTTTAATTATTATAGAATTAATGTTTTACAAAGCCATATCAGGTAATGTACTGACGCTGTGGCCGGTTAAAATAGCTGAAAAAAAGTGTTTATTAAAATGTTTTGAACCTAATTAAATGAATTGTGGTTGATAAAATATCTATTGACCTACAGGAGAATCTTCTAATATAATACTCTTCTCTTCGTGATCCTCCATTGGAATCCAGGGGACAGCATTGAGGAGGCCGAATTCAATCCCATAGAAGGTTGATTCCTGTTGCCAATTCGGTCGCATTTTCATCGGCTTTCAAAAACGTCCGCGTCGCAGTGATGAGTGCAATGCGATCCACTTTTTTCCAGCACTTTGATGCATAATTTTGTAATTGCGAGTAATAGTATGGAGCGTTTATAAATTCGATGGATAAAATCGTCATGCACAGAAATTTCGGTTAAAACCGCTAATTATGCCTTATTTCCCCGTGAAACTCGGATCAATTTGTCCGTCAGAGACGCGAGTGGCGACTTTAGTAAATTATTAAATTATTAATTAAATGCGCGGTGGGTGACAACACATTTAGAGGCCGACTTGATGGTCCTCTTTTATAATATTCGTGATCTCAGTCATCGGTCTGGGCTGAATTACGCTAAGTTATTCTGAGCTGGGGTTAAGTATTGCGTCCCATTGCACCTCACTGCAACATCACTCGGGGAGAACCACGAAGACGATGCGGCGACAGTCTCGTATTTCGCCCATTCAGTGCCTCGGGTCCCCGGTCCCTTCCCTCCCGCCACCAACCCTCGCCTTAATTAACGCACGAGAGAGAGAGCGATTCTTTCCACCGATGAGAATTAACACCCGGGCAGGCCGGCGCGCTAGGGTGTCGGGCGGGAGGAAATTTTTCTAATGACTTCCGCACCACGCGAGGATCGCTTCACATTCTTCTTTTTTTTCACGTCCACAAATTACGCGCGAGTCAACCGTATACGTCGAGCGAGAGCGGGAGTCTACTTGACTGGGAGATTTCCTCGCCGTTTTGTCTCCTGGGTCGCGACGGACTTCATTTCCGGATTCCAAATTACATCTTTCCGTGTCATCGGCAGAGAGTGTTTTTTTTCTTCTTCGCATCGTGCACGAAGGAATCCACACCTGAGTTCGTTAGTCAGGCTCGTTCACTGTCCGCCTTACTGCAACTGTGACTGCAGGAAGACGAGAGAAATAAATATTTACGTTTACAGTCGTGTTGAAATAAAAAGTGGGTTAAATGTGTACTACAAAGACGGTTACAGAGGCTGGGTACAACAGTAAAATGTGATGCGAGGAAATATTACAAATGCAGAATCGTAGGAAAACAGTTTTTATACGAACTCGTTACCCACGGTTATTTGCATTCAGATCAAAACAATGGTCTACTTCCAGAAATATGTAGAACAGGATGAACCTACGGCAACATTGGAAAAAGGTTTAACCGCAAACACACAATACAATAAATAATTACGTTTTAACTCGTTTTGAAATAATAATGGGTTTAATGTGCAACAAAGAATGTTAAGAGGTTGGGTACAACAGGGGGTGAAGTAATATTACGAAGTCACAGCCGTAAAGAAATAATTTTATCACGAGTATAGGATTTCATGCTTCTTTTCATTGAAATAAAAACAATGATTTGCTTATTGGAATGCGTAGATCTGGAAAAAGACTACGGCTGAAAAACCGTAAGAAAACAGTTTTACCACGGGCATATTTACCACTTAATATTTACATTTTCACTCACTTTGAACTATAAAAAGGTTAAAAGTTGTACAAAGAATGTTAGGGATTTAAGTATGTGAGTCGAAGAATTACTCCGAATGTATAATCTTAAGAAAACAGTTTTACTAATGAGCATACAATCAACGCTTACTTTAATTCACATCAAAATAGTAATTTTATTCAAGAAAAACGTATATCAGGAAAATTATGAAGCGTTGGAGAACAGTTTCACCACAGGCATGCAATGCTAATGGCAAGCTTTTATTATCTAAATTTGAATAAAAAATATGCCAAAGAAGAAAACTATTGTCTACAAATAACTAGTCCGAAGAAAAACTACTGCATAAATGACACTCAGTATAACAGAATATCTAAACAATAATTATCTATATCAAATCTCATATTAAAATGAGACTTAATCGAAAAATGGCACGTGAGCAAATTAAAAGAGAAAATTTGAATATGGCTACTGAGGAACTAAATCACCCAACGAGCGCATGGGTTTTGAAAAGGCGGGGCTATAAATGAACCTAGGGCAGTCGTTGTTCCCTAATTTCATTCTTACCCGCTGCTTGATATTATGCTGACGAAATCTTAAAGAAAAGGAATAAATAATTACGATTCTATTTCACAATCAACCTGTGATACTTTAAACATATTCATCTTAAGCTCTTAGCATTTCATTCCCTAAAGAATACTTAAAAGTGAATATCTACTACACTATCATCATGATGTATCCATTTCAAAGCAGCAAAGATTTATTTTTCTTAAACGAGTTCGAGTAAAAGTAAAGGCAACGTCCTAGCCTGGAATTATAATACTGATGATGGAAAATTATAATTTTTCTATTAAAAATTACCTCATTTTATCTATTAATAATGTACTCAGTTCGGAACGTGTTTTAATGCGGGGGTGGGTATGAATATATTAAGGTAGAACTCTCACAAGACGAAGCCATTGTCGTTGAAATACAGGCTCCTTTCCTTGCACCACCTCGGGTTTAGAAGATTTTTATTTTGGTAGACCTAAAGCTTCAAATCTGGGACACTACGGCGAGTAGCCAAGAGCTCTACCTACTAGGGAGCAACACCCCTTCATTGGTAGTTACGGGGCATGAAAACCAAAAATGTCAAATGACATGATTAAGAAAAATGAATACAAATCTCCGTCCTGCATACTCAAAGTGAGCCGTGAGAAAAGATCTCCACCGTAAGCCACGCCCACTTTCCCGTATCGATCGGCCCTATTTTTTCTTTTTAAATAGACCCGGCTTGAACTCGGGAGAGGAGAGGTTTGGGTATAAATCTATCAAAAGTTTTCCTCAATGCGGGGAAGCGCAGAGAGGAATGAGGAATGCGATTCGGAAAACCGGTGGTAAGGATTAGGGGAAGTAATACGAATTTGATATGCGAATGAATCAATCAGTTAATCAAAGCTTAGTCTACATGTTTTTGAATGGAATGATCACAGATTCGTCTTCAACCTAGTTTTACCAAAGGTTTATTTTAATGAAATGAAATGTAAAGATACTAAAAAATATTTTTGCCTAAATTATGCTAATAAAAAAAGTCACATGAAAAATATCAAGTTTCCAAACCGCATGTTTGGCCTTACATTGATCAATATTTATGTGACCGGATACAAGTACACTATACTTGATTATCATCCTGAAAATTGTCCAAGCATAATTTCTATCCACCAATTCATAGGGAAACCTTTTAAATAGAGCCAGGTATATGCAACGCCGCGTGATTTTTATTGCTAGAGTTTCTAGCACAAAACATTTTAATTTTCAAATTGTACGCCGGAAATTATTAATGAGCTGAATATTTTAGTTCTTCGACTTATTAAAAAAATCATGAAATCTACATTCGGAGGGTACGCCGACGATGCATTGATTCGTAGAAGCGGTGTTTAAAAGCAATGAATAATGGAACGAGAACAGTTATTATACGTTAATGCTGTTTTTTTTTGAAGCGGAAGAGGATATAAAATCACTTGAAATGGAGGATTTTAAAAACATCTACACTGAGCAGAAAGATTCAATTATCATATCCGACATCATAAAACTTCTTAATAGGGTACACTTCCTTAGTCATGAAAATGTAGGTGGGTAACATTTCAAAAATACTTGAGTGAAAATTTATATAAAGGGAGATTTCAAAGCCATGCAAATTGAAAAACGTTTGTGTTATCAATTATATTTTATAAACTATTGTTAAATATCGCCCAATTCATCTGTTTTTAAGGATAAACATAATATTTTTAGATGTAGTAAAAATGTTCGTTTTACTAGCTAAGCATCGTAACATGAAAACTTACTCATATGCGGATTTTCAATGATGGTTTGAAGAAAATACAACATGGGAAGCCAGTCAATAAAGAACAATTGAATTAGCATATTTTATATCTGCAAGTCGCTTCAAAATATGTTTGACGGAATGTGTACATTATCAGCCAGTAACCCTCATTTGTAAAACAAATATTACCTGTATTGTTAGAATGATCAGACTGTAGCCGAACCTTTCCCAAAATATTTTCCTGTTCGTGGAAATAACGACTTTCAATAAGTTTTCGTTCAGAAAAATATAACTTGTAAGTGGTTTAAAAGCTATGTAGAACTCTCTGTTCGCTTTTATCGGTTTTTGACAAATAGCACCGATTCCCACTGCATTTTTTTAGTTAAAGGGTAACATAACAAGAAGACCATATTTTGAAAATTACCGACATAAATTATGTACACATGCGAGTGGATTTTTTTAAACATATAATGAACTCAATGAGCTCATATTCTGTAAACGACCTAGCTAATTTAAATTTTTTTGTAATGTATCATTTTACACACTCACGATTCGCGAAATAAATTCATTAAAATCTATAACATTTCCATTCTAGCGCCACTGCCAAAACTTGGAGCAATCCCTTAACCACTTCCAGACATATCAGAGCCCATCGATTCATGGGACTCATTCTCGCTAATGAAATCATCCCCTTACCGTACCACTTGCCCAACACTCCCAAGACCTCTCCTCTGAAATCCACTACACACTCCAGATATATATACCTACAGAAGGGGTGCTGGGTGCGATGATGATCTTCCACACAAGTCCTCCAAAGGCTCATGAGTCCTCATGCCCTTTCTCAAAGGGTTTCATCCCCCAAACCACCACCACACACCCAAATCACCCGCCTTTCACCCACCGATACACGCTGCGTCGTTCCATTATTCACCGCAAAATCAGGCTGAGAAGCTACGCCGCCCTTCTGCAGGCGGAGGTCTAAAAAAGGCCGATGAGGTAGAGGGCACTAAACCTTCCTTTTTACCTCTATTGAACACCAAATCCAACCCTAATACATTTTTATTATTATTAAAGTATGCTACCAATATGGTTAGGTTTCCATAAAGTACTTAAGGAGAATTCTGGGTACCCCATGTTTTCAGGGAAGAGATAGTTTAAAGTTTCCCACAACCATTCCAAGAGTGTTTTTTTACGTGACATCATCAAGTGAACTACCTTTCGCCTGGCTACTACCAGGCTTCGACCTATCTAGCATGTTTGGCCCTACCGAGAGTAATTTATAATTACTCCCGCCAGTGCAGCTCTAGGGGTCGTAGGAACGCGCAAGTCTTTCCACCACGGCAAGGTTGTAGCGCATCGAAGAGGTACCGGTTACTAGCACTAAAAATATTTTCTACAATCTACAATTGATTTAGAAGCACGATAACCTTAAATAGGTGCCTAATAGATTTTATTTACTAAAATGGGAATACCAGGAGAATGGCTTATTCTTATATTATAGCAATATATTCTTAGATATTCTTATAGCAAGAGTTTTTCTCTCGGGAATGAATACTGTCCTACATAATTAAATTAAGAATACCATGATAGGAGCCAATTAAAATGTTTTTGTAAAATTAAATTTCACACCAACAATATTTTATTAAATTCGGCATGTTTTATGAGGCGAACGTAAGATGGTGAGTTAATAAAATTATACGTACTCTATCTTTATTATAATTAATTATAACGCTAAACTAAATAACAGAGAACTAATTTGATGAAACAGAAACTGAGAACAGAATGCATTGCTAGTAACAAGAATATCAAGGGCAAGGAAGTGATAGAGGACATTGCAGAGGAGCTGAGGAGAGTATCCTTACGTAAGAATTTAAAGAAAATGCAAGGCTTATCTAAGGTTTCTTAAAAATACCCATTTATGAGTTTTCACAAAATCATATCCATGAAATATTAAGTTCGATGTGACCAGATTACAAAATCAAACTTTCGGCCGATGAGATTGAGTATTTGAGAGAAGTCGATTAATACTTTTTTAACCATTTAAATGTGTTAATAAAAAGGCCATTGAATCAACTTTAGTCTAATTAAATGTGATGAGCTAAGTCTTTCGTTTCATAACCAATTACATAAAGCTCTTGAATGTGAGAAACAAGGATATTTGTGATTCAAGGAATTTTTTTTCGGCAAAAGTACGACTTATCTTAATGATATGAAAGTACAATAACTGAAGGTTCACTATAAATGTGATATGAGTGGAAGAAATTAAAGCAGTACTTTAACAGGTTATCTAAGTGACTTCGTAGAAAAAAAAACAAGTGAAGAGAAAGTTGCGGAATAGTCAAGGGTAAATATTTTCATCTCTTTTTTTTAGTAAGGAATTAAACATTAATCCTTCATTCACAAAAATTTAAAAAAGCAAGCTGAAAACTATGCCATTAGTCTCTGTAGTTAAAAATGAGACGAAGAATAAAAAGATACTTATATTTTACTGTGACAAAATCCAATGACTCAAAAACTGAATGCTCTCAAAATTCATAACTGGTTTAAAAAATAAAGTTACGAATGATTTTCACCGAAACGATTGCTGAATATAAAATATGCATTGAAGAGTCAATTCGCGATAAATGTGAGAGTGAAATTGAACAAAGTTAATTTTTTTAATCGACCCAAAAGTTTTTGTTTGTGAAAGCAGGCTTTCTATACACAAAACTACTCCGTTAGGTAACAATAATGAGATAAAAAGATTATAATTTAAGACTAAAGACGATTATAATTCATCGCAACCCGGGTCGCGTTATGTGAAAAAACCAGTGGTATAAGTAATATTGTAATTTCCACGAAAACTTATTTAAATAAACAGGTAATTGAAAGAGAAAATGTGTAAAGATAGTTAAATTTTCCTATAATGACTTTTCCTGATCAATGAAAAAATCTTAAACTTGTATAATAAAACTTAAAATATATTCATAAAATACGGTAAAAAGCCAAAAACAGCCCAACCATATTATTATATGGGAAAACGGCCAGGGATCATGCATTAGAAGTAAATTATTTAGAATGAATGAAATTGTGACTACATTATCCGACTTCTGAATGAGGTTCTCAGGGTAAGGCATGCATCTGTCGTATTCGGGAATGTATGGTAAACCGACTTGCCAACAAAACTCACTCTAAATCCGTCCTTATGCCATTTATTCTCGCAGTGTATTTTCATAAACGGCGCAAGACGGGCAAGAAATGACTTCCAGGTAGGACGCACACATAGAATCGCCTACATTTTGCCTGTACACCACAGGTGACATGAATAGCGAAAAAAGGGCGCATGTACGAGGAAAGCTATTTTTTTCTCTCCAGCGACGTTCCCGCAATGGCGGAATCTTCACGGAGGCAAGAGCAGCAAGCGAGCGGGTTGGTTGGACGGTCTGGTGCACAGATGTGAGATGACGGGCGTGGGAGACATGCAACCCCCCCTAACCCATTCGCATCTCAGGATGTGATTAGCATAAATAAGCGGGAAGGTTTCGGGAAACGTTGTAACTGAATAATACACGCGTCTCTCCTCGTGCTCGAAACATTCAGAAGAATTTTCCGATAGCAGACGCGGACGACGAGGCATTTGTTGAGAGCGACGCGACGGAAGCAAATATGGACGCTTTAAACTATTTCCGCTCAGAAAACTTCGTGCTTCCGTTTTTAGAATATAATCAGGTACGTTGCTCTTATGGCCGTATTTGGAGAAATCCAGTGAAGTATTTGCCCATTGGTACAGTCTATTCCGTTTCATGGGTCCACCGGTTACTTGGGGCAGCCGCTTAATCGGGGCAGATCTTGAAGAACAGAACACAATAGAGGAGTATCCCAGGGTATTCTCCGCTTAATTGGGACAGAATGTCGCTTTATTGGGCCATGAGTCGGTGACATAGACTCTATACTCGCGACGAAATTATTTTTTTTTGTTTTCAGATTACTATCTCTTTATATTTTCCTCCTTTGATTTACTCTTATTTTTCACAAATGTTCCTATTCTTGCCCTATTTTGAAACCTCTTGTTGTTATACTATCCGCAAGAGGATAGGACTTTTCTTTAATAGGACTCAGTGAAAGACATTCATTCAGCGTCGCCCGAGTCTGTGAAAAATATTTTTCACTAAATTGTTAAAATTCTTAAAAATGATAATAAATTAACTAAACTCACTGATTTATTAATCAAAATAATAGTTTGATAAACTTATGTTGCATTATAAACATTCTTTAGTCTTCTTTCTATCATTTTAACGTTTGTTTATGCCCATATATAGGATAGTTCGCCTAATTGGGGCAGCCGCTTAATTGGGACTAAGTGCACAAGTCCCAATATGTCCCAATTAACCGGAATATACTGTTCATCAATTTTATATCTCCGGAATGACCCGTAGCCATAGAGCTATACCGGGTGGTAACGAGGTTAGAATTTGATGTTGGTAGTGAAGGCTGTTCGGGTGTTTCACCGGGTAATCTCCTTCATGGAGCCCCTGTGGAGCACCCGAAAAGCCTTCACTACCACGCCGGGAAAGCATCAGATCTTTTTTTTTAGAATTTGATGTTGCTGAATATCTATGAGTGATTTGATTTAGAGGAGGAGTCTTCAAGGCAAGCATATTTTTCGATGCATTAAAGTTAAAATAATCTATGCAAAGCCATTTCGTTTTTACTTCTATGATCATCATCATCACTAGTCAAAAATCATAAGATAGGTTTGACGCAGCTCTCCATTCTTCTCTCCTAACCGCTAACCTTTTCATGGCGACGCATTTCTTCTCTTTTACATCCTTTATAACCTATCGTACGTAACTCATTCGGGGCCGTCGTTTTTTACTGCCATACACATTTTTGAGACCTGGGATTGAATTCATGAGACTAAAAACATCAATCATTTAGTATTTAAGCATGAATTATATTTGTCAAAACTTTGGCATGGAAGTAATATGCACTTAAATGACCAACTTGGCGTTGAAATGAAATACACTTTATTGACCAACCCTTAAGAGATATAAAAACAAACATATTAATCTTAGAGAAGAAATATATTATTCTAAATAAATTACGGACCCGAAGAAGCCTCACCAAATTATTATTTATGAAAACAGCTGCGGAGCATAAATAAGTAAATTGTTTTAAATGAATGAAATTGTGACAACATTATCAGGTTTCTGAACTTGGTTTGAACGAAATTCTTTCAGGAATGTGTTCAATGATTAATCTATAGTAAGAAAATATCACAGTTTTTCTCCAAAATTAAAATTGAAAAAATCATTTTTGGGTATCTTTTTCTCGATTTAACACATTGTGGTCCGTTCACATAAGAATACGTGATTCCTCATCCAGCGGTAGTGGTCCGGTCACGTATTTTCACGTGTTTTTGTATTATGATTTGTCACTCCCCTCTACGGAATTATTTTGCACTGTTTGACCAAGTTATTGTTCTTTCATAGTATAAACAAAAACATGTGCATTAAAAATATATGTTCGTTATAAAAACGTGTATATATTTATGCCAAAAAATGCGTAACTCCTCGAGTAGTGTGAGTTTAATGGTATACTTGTAGCATATGGGTAAATATTTTAAAAATGGTCGGCCTCCGGGGCTAGTCAAATGCAAAGGGCATCGGACCAAGAAGTGTTAAGCCCACTGCACGGTAGGTGATGGATGGAATAACACTCACAAAATCGTTTTAAGTTTTTTTATCTTCACTAAAAATCCTTATTATAGCAAAGAAAGCCGGAGGGAATAACCGTATCAGCTGCTATAATGTATTTGTCAGGAATCTTTAAACATCACCGTCATACTTCTCTGCGTTGCTTCACGGCAATGAAAATACAGATGAGAGAGCGGGAGGTATTTCAAGGACAGCTTCCTACACCAGGTACCGTAATACTAGGAAGTCCTAGTGGGACAACATACCTGTAGTGACTTCGCGTAGGGACGCCACAAGCACTCACGACAAGATGAACACCAGTCAACGATCTCAATGATGTCTAGTCACGCAAGCGTGGGCTGCTGAACGTAGGATGCTGGGCCGCGTCAATTCTCAGAATGCAGAATTGAGTGGGATGCCAGGGATAAGGCAAACTACGTTACAGTGAGGATGCCTAGAGGTGGCAAGTTCCTACCATTCCCTCCACAACTAGCTACATCGGAATTGGCCGGGAGTTCCATTGGAGGGAATACCATTGGGAGCAGGAAACGATGACCTTTGAAGAGGTATGCTCGAGAATCGACATCGACAGTGAATAGTACCTAAACGTAGTAACTTTAAACAAATTCCGTATATTTTTTGCACTTCAATCCGTATTTATACTTTATCAAAGTATCCTAAAAGCCTAAAATTTCGCAAATGATCAATGGAAACCTCTAAAAGTGAGAAGAACCATTAATAGGCTATGCGGGGTATACAAAGCATTTACAAAAGAGCAGGGTTGGAAAGAATTAGGCCTGAAGCTGGACTCACCCTACTACTTAGGAAGGAAAGATCATAAATTTAAAATTAAATAAAAAAAAAGGAAACAGACATTTTGAGACAATCCTTCCTACATAGAGGAATAAAGGAGTGGAATGACCTACCTGAAGTGATTTTTAAGATCTTCCCTTCAAATGCCAAAATTTTTAGGAAGAAGTGTGCATCACTTACCTATTGATTAATTACATAGTGGTTTAAAAAGGAGAGTGTAAAGTTGGGTCAATGCTCATTTTTTAGTTGTATTATATTAGAATTAATGTATTTAATGGATTGTTTTAAAATGTTTTATTGGGACAACGTTAAATTATTAGTTGTATGAGATTAGAATTAGTGTATTATTTTTACCATGGATATCCATTCTGTTTCTGTTTCTTTGCATTATGCACTTCCTGATTTTATGTTACCACCCGACATTTTGGTCGACTTGTAACAATTTATGTAACAATAATAATAATAACAATAATAAAAATAATTGTCTCTTAAAATTTCGCGACAACTCATCGTTCTCGAAATTTGCATCGAACCTATCCCTAAAGCCTATGGCCAAAATAGATTTTTCCGGATATTTTTTGCAATTCAATTTGTAAACTGTACTAAAAATACCATGAGCTGAGAGTGCCTAAGCGTTGGATCGCACTTTAAACGAATTAAGTATATTTTTTGCGCTTCAATCTGCATACACACTGCACCAAAAATACCCTAGAAGCCTAAAATTCAGCAAAATCTCAATGTTCGCGAAATTTTCATCAAACGATGTATGTATGATTTTAATGTATTCCAAAGGAACCAGGCAGCTGCCCCATGACATACGAAGTTGAGTCGTAGAGGGTTCCATTTCTCAGTTTAGGAACGCGAAGAGATACGATACCCTATATTAAATAACTGACAGGGTTAGAGATTGTGATGTTAACGATGGTATGACGAAACTTTTATTGTAACAAAATAAAAAGGGTGTTTTTCGCCCTTTTCGATGAATGGTACTATATAATGGAGATATTGTTTAAAACTATTTTTAAAATGTAATATAAAAAATCATTTTGCAATAAAGTATAGCTACTGCAACATATGACTTCATTTTTAAATTGTATACCCATTCTATTTCTTGGTTTTACAAACATACAGTTAATAACTTCATCGGTAGAGCATTACATTAAAGCCAATATATCTGTTCTAATGGACAGTCATGTCTACAAGGAAACAGAATATGGATAAAAATGTGTAAGGCGTGGCATTCACTGCAAGGAAATAATTGCACACAAAAAGTCGCTTAACACAGCTTAGTTTATGAAGGAATTTTTTAGGAAATTAGTGACGTGGTCTGGTTCAATGATATTTTGTGCCGCAAATGGTGTACTAGTATGACCTAGGCCGTTTTACTCCGGTTACATCACTGCGCAATCTTACGTATGTACGAAAGCAAAGTCAAAATTGCTTCGTGTAAAGCGGTGAATTGCTACAACGCACGAGAGAATGTGCTGCTGTCAGCGGGAAAAATAGGCCCTTCTCTAACTGCAGGCTCGGATTCTCGCAATTTCAACAAATGTTTTCAATACTAACCTGCGCAATGATTTTTCCAGGGAAACGGCCATTATGCATATTCCAAAAGGCGATATACCAATTATCACCGCTTCTGTCATATTCGCGCAGTAATTAGGAATATAAAGTTTAACAGTATGGTTATAATCAATAATTACGATCAATCTAAGCGTGATAAGCATTGTTCATCTTAATGTTTATTCTTACTCAATAATATTAGAAACTGATCAACAATAGTTGCTCTTAACAATCAAATCAAATATCCTTTTGGAATACAAAGATGCAAATGGCGCGAAGCAGTTATTCGTGTTTTTGACTGTGTTCCACCAATTTTAAAAATCTGAAAAAAATTTAGATTATACTTCAGGGTAGGGGTGACAACATATATTTTTTTCGGCGTGACTATTGTTTCCTAAATTTTTTAATTTAATTTTGAAATTTTCAAACTTATGTAAAAGTTGAGTTTTCGGTCAAAAAAATTTGAAAAAATCAGGATGGTAAAACGTAACTGTATTTACATTTTAAAATCACGATAACGTTTTTAAATAAATAAATACTGGAGATATGGTTAAGAAACTAAAACTCGTGTTTCAATTTTTTTTGGAGTTATTTTCCATTGTTGAGGCCTGAAACTTTGGGGAAACATTATTTTGGATGCACTTTATGTGTATATTTTTTATTTTTCAAAATCTCGGGGGGCACTTTTCACCATCTTAACCGGCTAGACCCTTTGCAACAAACCTATCCCTGACGCCAAAAAATATTGTCAAAATCTTGTACAAATATCCTCCATAAAAACCTGCAGCTTAGGATTTCTCGATAGCATATAACCAAACATAGGTATTCAATAATTATATATAAATAAAATGATCACTGGATAAATATGATATAATACCAGCAAACTCTCTTCTTACATTTTGATCATATTAAAAAAAGTAAAAATTAAGCTCGAATACGGTTTCCATCCATTCTTAAATTCCATGGAATAATGAGTAAAAATATTTCCAACTATTGCGAAATTCACTGCAAACAAATGATACTAGCAATGACGCTTATTTGAAAGTACACGAATATATGTCCCTGTATACCCTCGTATTCTTCGGATTCGAAAACATTTTTGGAATTGAATTTTAAGCATTACGAAAATATAATCTCGTAGATTTATACCAAGAGAAGGCAGGAAAAACGTTAAATAAAACGGAAAACACGTAGTACTCGCTGGGACGATAAAAAAAGGCCTCCACACAAAAAGACCCAGAATCATGGTACTTCGAAGAGAGAGCTTGGCAGGAAGAAATGGCGATAAACTCGAAAATGAGGAATCTATCCCGTTCTCAGAAGAATAAAATTCCCGGAGCTTCTACTACTCCTATTCACAACCCCGTACTCAGGGAAACATTTCGTGAAAGAGACGATACTGAAATCTACGAGATCAAATCATCTCGAAGGGGATCCTGGAATAGTAAATGGGGTTCAAATTATGCACACGACACATGTACAGCTAGGGAGCACAAGATCCTCTCTTATTCCTGCTTGGAGGGGAGACTTGACGTGAATATGTAAGTCAATGAATTTTCGCTCCGAAAGAACTCTATTTCGCTCAAAAGTATCAGGCAAAATCTGAATGAATCCTTGCGGGAAAGTGAGCTGAGAAGATAAAAAGCTAAACTCTCAGAAAGGCACACAATTTCTCCACATTTTTGTTGATGCTATGAGCAAGAACTCGAATTCAATAACATGAACTGTGGCTTAATAGAATATATATTTTTTCCCATTCAACCAAATATAGCTCACACTGGCCTTTTAGATCAGGGTTTTCAATAAGATAGCATTTATGCTTACACGAAAAACCATACCCTGGGGCATAGGGGCAACCTACCTTGGCGGGATTCGAATCCGCGACCTCTTATTTGACAGGCGAGGGCTTTACCCCGCCGCCACCGAGGCCGGCAATAATACCTCGATATTACAATACTCAATATTGTACATTAGTAGTTGAGGAATGAAACTTTTAATGGATGAACTAAATAAAAAATGAAGTCGGAGAATAATATTTGAACTTAGGCTCCTGCGGTGTTGGCTTGATATTCGCATTTTTCTCGGCTTTTCTCCCACTTAAGTAGGGTTATGGAAGTCAGTTAGAAGCTATAGTAAATCAGAAAATAACGTTGAATTGGAAAACAGGACGGATACCTCCTCCACAGGGCCTAGAGAAGAGTTATCTAAGAGATCATAACAAGAGCCAATCATATAGAAGGACCCAAGAAGGTTAAAGTTGAAAGAGGTAATACACTATCAAGAAGAAAGCGTTTTAATAATATCTATAAACGAGGGACGGTTTACATTAATATCAAGGAGCTAATACGTAATAAAAGTGAGGCATATTGACATAATTCATCACTTATCATTGTGCCTTCATATTTTGAAGGCCAATTATTATTCATGATTTTATACTAGCAAAACTTTACCATGTCCGTCAAGCCCACGTAAATAAACACGCGAAACATTGCGGAATAATATGATTGGCTTGAAGTCGAAAATTACTAGATAGATTTATATTTCGGATAGTAGAATGAAATATTATGCACATAAAGGATGAATTTCTCCATGAAAAAAGCAACTGCCTTAGCCGGGATTCGAACCCCGATATCCCGATTATCGGTCAAATATGCAACCAGTTACAACAATGAAGTATCATCTTTTCTCAAGGCAAATCTGAGTACAGTGTTTTAAAACGAAATTGCAGAACTTTTGAATGGAATTTTGTTCATCATGAGACATGCAGTGCATTCTATATTGAAGGATAGGACTACGCGCCAAGAAATTCGCCGAATAATGAAATATCCTGCCCTAACTTCACTTCGATGGCACACTGTCCCTTCCGATGGACATATTGCTCACTTCTCGGGAAGAGATGGAATGCGTGTGGGAGGCCAGACAAGGGCAACGTGATGTCTCGAGGCGATGTCGTGGTGTCAGAACGCAGCTAGCCATATATTCAAGATCAATGCACGTTGCTATTGGGGACGGTCGAATGACATCACAGGCACGTGCTTGACCCCTGCGATTGGATCCCCACAGTAGCGTTGACTGAAGGACGGGATTGAGTCTTCGACGATTGTGATATATGTAAAAGTAACGAATGTATCACAGACACAAAACCCAACGTAATAAGCATGAAAAGAGCTCAAGAGGAGAAGTATCCCAGAAATAGCCAGAAATAGAATGTTACTACTTGAAACTAACTAAGCGGCAATACCGATAGTTCTTCAAAAGTATTATTTTCCTCCTTATACTAATTTCTCGTGATCTACAATTGTTTAAGACATCTAACCTAGTACGTAGTTTGTATTATATTCAAAATCCGAGAGTTCGATCATCACATGGGCACTATTAAATAAGAGGACGCTTATAAGGAGACGACAAGAACTGGCCGTTTAAAATCGACCAATGATTTGATTGATATCACTTCGGAGTATGTCCCTCACCAAACATTTCCACAACTACGCACGAAATTAGGAGTCAATTTTTTTTAAATATTGGGCAGGTTGAAACTAAAAGTCTATTACTCCTTTTCGAAAATAAAAAATTAGTTTGTATATAATTCCCTAGGTATGCACAAAACGGTACAAAACGGTCAAAGCAAAATAACCACAAATTATGTCCCTGATCGATTGTTTTCTTCTCAGGGTAAAATCTAGAATCACTCTCCAACAGTCTTCCTCTCTATTTGATCTTTGGCCAATGTTTTCACGTCTCGGTACGATGGACAACCAAGTTCCTTCACTAACGGTACCATATGGTCCAGGTAAGGTCTGCCGTTTCCTGCGCCTTCTAGAATTACTTTAAACTAGCTTTTTCCGAATAATAAGGCCAATGCAGGAGTTCCTCTTCAAAATTTGCATTATTAGTAGCCTTTTCCTCATCATTTTAAATACATCGTTGTTCGTGACTTTTGCCACGCAGAGAATTTTCAGTATTTTCCTATAACGTCATACTTCAATGATCGATTGTGACCGTATTAAAAAAATTAGTTACATTGCGCTGGAAAATAAAATTATTAAGTCTTCCTCTGATTGAAATAAGTGAGTGGAGTGGGTCGAAGACAGCTATTTCCTATTCCCTCTTTTAAATATAAAAAAAGTGAATAGCACAGTTGGGTCGGCAGAGATTCAGGCGTATCTCGGTCCACCGTCAAACGAAAAGAGTAGACGTCACCATC
This sequence comes from Ischnura elegans, assembly GCF_921293095.1. Lineage (NCBI taxonomy): Eukaryota > Metazoa > Arthropoda > Insecta > Odonata > Coenagrionidae > Ischnura > Ischnura elegans. The sequence goes on from NC_060256.1 coordinate 39,898,097, forward strand.
GCTTCTCTCTCTATTCCGCCGGGAATATGCAACGAAGGAAGAAACGTCTATTTTCCAACTACCCGCTAGCACGATGACAAAAAGAGAAGGAAAAAAACAAAAACGGAGCGGAAATGCAAAAAAATCGAGCCCTTTATTCGGGTGGAAGGGGCTTGTAGGATGATAAACCGTCAGCCTTTTTTTTTTAAGGTTCAAACGAAGTTATCCTGAATCAATGCCTCGGTCCTAACAAGAGAGGGAAAAAACGTAAATCTAAGCGCTGAATCCGAATCGTTAGGATTCCCCGACTATTTTCAAACTCCAAGCCTGTAAGGAAAATTAATGAAAAAAAAATTGGGTCGGCAATTCATTTTCCAGCCAAATCTCTTGATTCTGAATGCATTGTGAAGAATGGGACAGTGGAGGTAACCGAAAAGCATTGACCTATAACTCTTCGAAGTATTTGTTTGAAATATTCTTCACCAAGCAGCTCGTACAATCGCTATTTTTAAAACGCTGCAGTAACGTTTTTTTAATAGCATTTTTCGGACATTTTTTACGCCTTGTTTAATGGGATTGGCAGCATGTTTTTTGCACATTTTCCTTTTCTCATGAAGAAATTCCATCAAGTTAAGCCTTGCCATTGATTGTATTTATTGCTATAATGCCTCATTTTTAAAGCGTTTTAGCAATAAATCAATGAAATAGACATGGTCAAACGACCAAAAAAGGTTTTGGGAACGATGAGTACTTCAAATTTCATTAATATTATACAAGGGGAAAATGCAGTGTGTATTTCAGTTCTTGAAAATTTGATTCATTTGGAAAAGGTAGCTGACAAGTATACCCATCTAAATTATTTCTGTACGGAGAATTAGAAAATAAAATTATATTAAATCTCCATCTTTATTAATTTCATGTTGATATCCAAATAATTATCATTTCAATACTGATCTGTATATTAAAGTTACGCAATTTTTGAGCTGATATATTATTTTACTCTCAATTAGTTATGACCAATCAATATTAAAGTGATAATTTCAGAACTAAACCGTAATGTACAATTTAATTAAAATCACTTTTCGAAACATCATCAATCATATTATTCCTTACTTTATAAAAAAATGGAGTGGTAGCTCCTTTAGCCTAAATATTGTAAAACACATTTCGAGAAATAATATCAGAAAATTAATTAAACAGGCTCTTAACGCCTAAAGTATACTACTCTGATACCATCAGGCTTATTTAGAATGAGTACCTATAAGATTTCATGAACGATACGAATTTTTTTTATTAATGCGTGACATCGAATGAATATTTTATTTAAATATACTTTAATGCCACAAACCTCATTTTTAGGAGATTTATAAATCAACATTCCCGTGATATATATTGAGCATAAAGTCTTGCCCTGATTATAAAAAATACTAAAAAATAACCGTTTGACATGGTAATTTAAAGTTAATGCTATCACATAGGTCAGTGTTATTAATTATTATTAATATCACTTACTTTAGTAAACTTCAATGTGAGCCCCCTTTGTATATCGGAGAATGTCGAAGCGGTATTCAATTCTCGCCAGGTGTTTTGTAACAAGTGTTCTGTCACAGTAGCCACAACAGCTTGTATCCTAGCCTTCAGTTAGTTGACGTGTCGTCACCAAATGGTGTGAATCTGTCCTTGATATAGCCATTTAAATTTAAATTATTAGGTTAAACGGAGAAAGACTTTATGTTCACCCTGTATATCTTCCTAATATCCATCAAAATACTAGGACGGGTGTTCTCCTTGATTATTTCATACAATGCGGTCAGAAGTAAAGAGAATAGACGTATCTGGAATGGAATTAAATATCCCAGGAGGAGAGTAACCTCTCGTAATTGAACCGGCTAGCATTCTTTCCGCGAAGGGTAATTGCATTTTTTTTCTCTTCTGGTTAGTCACAACCGTGAGCGGGAAGAGTACCAAAAAATGAAAAAAAATTGAACTAGGTCATTCTTTAACTGGTCTTGATTTGATTCCCTCCCGTTTCAGCTCCCTCTGAAAATTCCTAAAACCAAACGGCGTGATCGAGAGGCTCCGTTTCATCGAGGCCCCGGACGAAATCCAAATCACACAGCCTTATAATGTGGTTAGCGCGGACCTGGTTTTCAGCATTGCCTCCACAAGTGCGACACTCAGCACACTAATTGGGTCCGAATGGGATTCGATCCCTATTTAAAATTGGGAAGAAATACCAACGAAACGGGTGCGTGCATAAAATACCCCTATAATTCAACAAATCCATTATTGGCATATATTTAAACCCTTTTCGTGGTAAATTAAGACTAGATGTCGTAATATTACGCATTGTCTCGTAAAATATTATAGTGAGTATAGATATCTTTCACAGCGACTTGGAGAACTTGATATTAGAACCTTACTATATTTCCTGGCCCGGGAGAAAACGATAAATTCAGAGAGAGATTCTGCGAAAGGGTAGGTGTAGAAATTCCTTATTCCTTGGAGCAATAAAAGCCAATAATGCAATTGAGGGGGCTAGCGGGGAACTTTGCAGATATAGTCACTCTCTCTGTTTTCAACCCGAAGACTGGTTTGGATACTTTGGCATCAACGAGGTACCATGCAAGCTATCATTAGGGTGTGTGGCATGGTGTGATTCCACACCAAGCATGCAGCTCTCATCCTATCCTTTATCATAAACGCGCTCGCTTGTCGGACACAGGCCAAGTACACAAGAAATCGACACACGGTCAGACGATTAAGTAAGAGAATGTTAAGGATACGAATATGCAACCATAGAAATGAGTTTGCTTGTTAGTAATAGAAAAACGAGAAGTTATCTTTGCGAACCATTCATGTATGAGTTATAACATGCCAAAAAATTTATACAGATAGTATTTACAAATATAATAATATAATAAGTTATTTACTATACATCTCGCGGCTTAGCTATAAGCCAGCGAGTGCGTCCACCGAGTTGCGGATGGTGGGTCAACATCTAGACTTAGAGGTTAGCTGCGACATAAGGGAGTTCACTTGACGAATGAGCATTCGTGGACCAAAAACGAGGTGGGTAATTGAGGGTCCGAAGGTGGCGCCCAGGATTTGAACCTGTGACCTTCTGGTTAACAGCCAAGCACTCCATCTACAAGGCTACCAAACTCTCCGTACATTCGGAGATTTTTGGAGAAGGTGACGGACGTTTGCTCCATGGAGTGTTTCCCGGGACGAATGCTGTACAGGGTGTTTCAGGAGGAATGTGTAATACTTCAGAAGGTGGTATGGGAGACAACTTTTAGCATTTTTTGCCAATAAACATGGGGTCGTAACTAATTAGTTACTGAGCTATGACCTCTAAACTTTCAAAGGCGAATTACTTACGTCAAAAGATTTATTTTCACAGATAAAATAAAAGTTGTCATAGTTAACTTTTGGGAAATTACTTTATGTTTTTGCAGTATACATCATTTCTCTATCATTATTTGCACGGATTACATGGCAACTAAAGTTAAGCGTTGACTGCTATGCAGCATTGCTTGGATAAGGAGAGAGCTGTGATTTTCTCCAGCTAAGAAGTAATTTTGCTGCAAAAATAAAAACATGACACAGAGATGAGGAACTGAAGATGATTGAATGCATAAACAAAGGCAGCCAAAATGCCGATATCGGAACTACAACCTGAATATGACCAACGGAATCCGGAGAAACTATCCTCAACCTCTGACAACTTCCTAACGCGGCGAATACCCAGAAGATTGAGAGATCCACGAATCCAGAACACCACGGAAAACTACGAGAAAACACAATACGATGTATTTTTATTTCCGAATTATTTTGCGTCGGACAGGTTTACCCGGAAATTAAGAGCGATAAGGCGGAATTTCACTGAGATTCAATCATAGCAAAGCCAAGTATGTGAGAAGCGAAACCCTCACAAGGACTTCCTAAACGCACTGGAGTGCACCAAAATACGTAAAAACATTATTTTTCCCGAATTATTTCACTTCGGATGGGTTTACCAGGAAATTAGGAGTGATAGGGCTGAATTTCATTCATATTTCACTCATATATTTCAATCATAGCAAAGCCAAGAATGGTAGAAGCATAACCCTTACTAGGCTTTCCTAAACGCATTGGAGTACACCAAAATACAAACAAATATTATTTTTCCGAATTATTTCACTTCGGATTGGTTTACTCGGAAATTAGGAGTGATAGGGCTGAATTTCATTCATATTTCACTCATATATTTCAAACATAGCAAAGCCGAGAATGGTAGAAACAAAACCCTTACTAGGCCTTCCTAAACGCATTGGAGTACACCAAAATACAAACAAATATTCTTTTTTTCCGAATTATTTCACTTCGGATGGGTTTACCCGGAAATTGGGAGTGATAGGGCTGAATTTCACTCACATTTCACTCATATATTTCAATCATACCAAAGCCCAGAGTGGTAGAGGCAAAACCCTTACTAGACCTTCCTGAACGCACCAAAATACATTTTTTACGAATTATTTCACTTCTGCTGGGTTAACCCGGAAATTAGGAGTGATATGGCTGAATGTCACAGAGATTCGATCATCACAAAGCCAAGACTATGTGAACCAAAACCCTTACAAGGCCTTCCTAAACGCATTGGGGTGCTGCAAAACACATATACTAACATCAGCTCTCACGCTCAACTCGGACCCGTGGATGGCAGCGAGTAGGAAGTCCGCTCCGTATCCCTAACCACGTTACCGCTCACCGGGAGCGTCCATCCAAACCTGACCCCCTCACCCGAGCTCCTCGCATTGTGGCCGGCCGTTGGAAAGTGGGTCAGCGGAGCGGGGGATGATGGGAAGATATGGGGGCAGCAGCCGGGGAAAAGAAGCTGGGATATATAGGGAGCCTCCGAGGGAGCGTGGGCGGAAAATAGGTTGACCCTATTGTTGAGCTGGGGTAGGGGCGGGATAGAAAGGCGTAATCAGGTTAGCTGGAAGGAAGACAAGGAAGGAAATCTTGGTGTCGAGGGACACAGAGCCGCTCCCGCGGGCGTGGAAAAGGAAACAACGTCAGAAAGCACAGGAGAAGTCCTTTTAGAGCCACATGGAATAGACGAGAAGCGTGGAAAAGAAGTTTCAAAGCATTCTCAAACAAACAAACATTCAACAGCTCCAACTAGTGGACATCTTCTGTTATGCAGCTCCTGCTACTCTTTATATCAGCCACCTTACCAGTAACATGGTGAGTTATAATGGAAAATTTCAGGCCATATGTGACGAGAAAGACATTCAGCAGCATGCGAACATTCACAAAAATCCCACTGCATCATTGGCCTAATGTTATTAGACCCTGATAACGTCACAGGAGATAAAAATAAGGTAATATAAAGGTAAGCTAGTGGTTAATATTTCTCAATGCATTAATAAAATAACAACATAATGTCTACCCGTCAGTATCAGCCTGGGATTTGTATATACTTAATTCGATATGATTTTTACAAAGCGAGATCAAAATCTAGAATTTTTAAATGAAGAGATATATTTGAGTGAGCCTATTTTAATGGCAACATAATCACAATTAACCAAATGGCGTTCCTGCGATTAAATATATTACGGAAGCATGAATACTTCTCAGTGACAAATATATTATTAACATCCTCCTATACAGATCATGGTTATTCTAATCCATTTCCATTTTAAGAGCCCAGTTATGAAACCATATTATATGCATATTTCCTCAAGGTTATATGTAGAGAGCTATCTTTAGCATTTATTTTTTTAACTGTATTTTTATGCATAGGTACACCCATCAATAAACATAATATTATTTAATTCATAGTTCTTTCCCTTCCGACGGATCGTACTCCAAAGATTTTATGCTGTCGTTAACGTTAGAGTTACTATCCATTTTTATATGTTTGTGGGGTAAACGCTTTTGGTAACGCTGAGTAAGTCATTACATGGCAACGTAAAAAACTTCCAGACTTGAATCTAGATAAAATCTTGATAAAACATGCGTCCCTAGAATTTGCATCGTATCTTTCGAGCGCGTGGTAAAGTTAGTTTCTACCCGCCGGCAAATATGTAGACGCGATGTGGCCCTATACTACTAAAAAATGTGAGACCATTAACTCAAAAATAACGCATGAAATTTTAAATTGATTGAAAAATTTAATTTCGTAATGGCCTATAGAATAGATGACTCATTTCATGGGAATAGGTGCCTTAAAAATAAAGAAGAGTTGTCTCAGGTACACTCAAACCCATTAGCCAACCTGCACATTATAATGTTGACTTCAATAATTCCCTCTGGAAAAATATAATATATTTATACATTAAATACAAAGAAAAACAAATACAAATAAGGAGCGATGATTTCGATCCCCCCCTCTCTAAAATCGTCTCAAACCGCACGAATATTGTGGAGACAATAACTTTTCTATGTCAAAACATTGATTTTTAAAATTATTTATCTATTAAAGTGTTGGTAAGTGTCTATGAGAGTGGTGACGAAAAATAGATTAAGCTTGAATTTCCATTACTCATTCATTGCACGCAAACATTTACATAGGGTGGTAATATAGTTTTTTCCTTTATGTTACCACTCTTATTTTTAGATGCATAAATGTGTATCTTGGAAGTTTTTTTTATAATACGATCCTTTTCGCCTTGTGCACCGATTCTCCGATTTGTTGCCTTCCGTCTTTTATCTCAAAGACTACTCGTTTCATAACGCCAAGGACACAGTCATCCTCCCGGAAACTTGCTTTTTCCGAGTTCTTCATGAAATGGACCGTATGATTGCAATTTTCCACGGGATCGAGAATCTTCGCAATCTTTTCCATTCCACAGCTCGTAAAAAAAATACACCCCCGCATCCGAACCATAAAAGAGTGTGTTCCCCAAAAATCTCCGGCCCATTTTCGTTCATAGCAAGTCCTAGTTTTCCGTTTTTCCTTTTTTTTTTCTTTTTGCGCAAATCAAAGTGGGGTCCAGATGGATTCCGCTCCTCTGCTTGCCAACTATATTCGTCCAAACAAGATTCTTTTTTTCTTCGGATCGCTCCCCACTTTGAGTTCATCCCAAAAGATCTTTTCTTCATCAGAGCAGATGCGTGAGGATATTTTCTCTTCTTTTCTTTCCAGAGTGATATCAACTAATCTAGGGAAGAGATAGGGAGCTTAGAGAGCCGTGGTCGTTTGGTTAGGATTATCAGCATTAGGTAGTGCGACTTTACGCAAAGCTTGTTCTTTCAATGGACTTACGCAAAGACTCTTTTCATTGGTATATACATATCTTCGTTAATATTACCGCGAAAGTAGCATAATATTCCACATAAAGGGCATTGTTATCGGGATGTAAAATATGTAAGTGCCACGAGGTTTGTTAATGAGTAAAATAAGTAAGAAGCCACCAGGTTTGTTATAGATTAAGAAAACAGGAAACTATGACCTCGGTTTATATTATCTGACTATGACGGGAGTTTTTATTAGCTGATATTTATTGTCCACCTCTGACGCTCTTTATTGCTTGGAAAATCGGAGTTGAAGCGCCATGTGTGAGAACAAGAGAGTCTGGGTGAACGAATATTGAGTTCATTAAAAAAGAAATATAAAATAAAACTTTCATTGAATAATACGCAAAAGTGAGAGGTGATTGCACTAATTTGATTATTAAATTTTTTAATGTGCAATCTCAAATTAAGGTATATGTTAACCTATTTCCGCCCTCTGTAGCCATGTGGCTACATCATACCGTGCTGGGAAAATGAGGCTCATGATGGAAAACTCCACCATTTTGTTTGAAATTGCCGCATATCTTAGACTTAAGGCTTTGCCAATTTAATTCATCTGTTAGTTTATTTTTGAAGCATGTAGAAATAATCTGCCTAGCTGAAAGAGACAGGCGCAAATCGAACAAACATTGAGCTCATACAAAAAGAAGTATAAATTAAACTTTCATTGAATAATACGCAAAAGTGAGAGGTGATTGCATTAATTTGATTATTAAATTTTTAATATACAATGTGTATAATGTCAAATTTAGGTATATAATTTCCGCCCTGTCGAAATTGATTTATTAAATGAACTTCAGAGCCCTTTCTCATTATTGTGCTTCATTCTGGAGTTACTGAAAATTCAACGCAATATGACAGTTAACTACAGTTTAACTGATAGAAAGAAGTCTACCATCGACAACCCTTCTTACTATTAACGCTGGGGCACGTATTCTCAAGAAATGAATCATTTACTGAATATGCCGTAACGAGATCATCATTTCGTAACCGAACCAGAATTTTATTTTAATTTTTGAATCCATTATCTCTTCAGTAAACGGTAAAATAAGGCACCACAGACTATGTAACGCTTGTAAATTAGAGCCTGTTACGGAAATCGACAGTTAAATTTCCTTAGCCATTCAAAACGAATGAGTCTTCATTAGCTATTCCAATAACCAAAACTAGCTGCCCATCATTATGAGAAACGTTTTAATATATTGTAGAGGAAAATGAAAATATTGTATCAAGTGACATTATCAAATAAAAATATCAATTATATGAACCACTGTATCCGGCTAAAGCCGATTTCCTACGGTGAAAAATTATCCTTTATTTCGACTCACTTGTAGTGTAAATCAGAAATACATCCGTCATCTTCTTAGAGACAAAACAAAAGGGCAAAAGAGAAGCGGTTAAGAGGACGCATCACCCATTCTATCGGCCAATCGTATTTTGTCTATTTTTCGTTGAGTTCTCAGTTTCGAACTTAAGGTATGAGCCTGAATTTTTGCAAATATAGTTGACCTTTCTCAACATTCTATCTCCATTGTAAAAACTTACCACCTGAAAATATGCTGAAGTAATTTGTCATAGTTGAGACGTAGATAAATTCTGATAAGGTTCAACTCAACTACAGAGAATTAATAGATGTTAGCATAAGTTTCGAACATGCTCTACGTCATTATAAACTACCGGTTAATCGGGAGTGAAGCTAACTATTTATAAGAGAGTAGATATTTTTAAAGAGGTAGCAAACGAGAAGCACAAGGATGTAAAAAGATTTTGCAAGGAGCAACGTTTCGTGGACAGAATGGATACCCGGCAGAGTGAAACAAGAAAAGTAAGGATCTAAATTTAACCAGCATATACGAGGAATAAGGCATCAGCACGCCAAGATGAGTAGAAAAAGTATAAGACTTTCCACGAAAACTTTCCTCGAGAGAAAATTTTCTCATCCGACCTATGAACCTTTTTACTCTCAAACTACGATGCAGGTAGCCAAGTAACCTGGATTAAGTAAGGGGAGAGATACGAGGAGGAAAAAGAAATAACCTCGTCTTCATCCCCCTTTTTTATTAATTCGCACCGTCAATTTATCCCAAGATAAGAAAAAGGACGGGTAAAAATGAAGGAAAAAAACAATATGACGGTGAGGACGGAGAAGGTGATAAAAATTCTTCTACGCTCCGGAGTGAGAACTAATAAAAAGACAGCCCCCATCGGATCCCGCCCCCCGACCCCTAGGGGCTCACACGAACACACGAAAATCTCAGGACTGGACCCTACTACCCGTTCCAAACTTCTGTCGCCAGAGTTTAAAGCCTAATATCCCCAAGGCCGCTCACATTATCTTAAAGTAAAGTATAAATGATAATAATAATAATAGCAATAATAACTATAGTTAATGATAGACCAGATGTTATGTTGATGAAAAAGAAATATAGAACTTGTTACATAGTTGATATTGCTGTGCCACTGTCGCGTAACATCGAAGAGACAGTAGCCGGAAAAATAAATAAGTACCAAGAATTGGCAATAAAAATAAAAAGAATATGGAATATGGAACAGGTTTTTATAGCTCTAATTATCGTGTCTGCAACCGGTATCGTCCCAAAACATAGACAAAATAATTTTGAAATACTCAGCCTTCATTCTAATACATTCATCAAATTGCAAAAGGCCGTAATAATTTCAACATACCATATCACGAGAAAATTTCTCAACATAATAGAGCAGGAAAGAGTTACCTTGGCGGGAACCCATACTCTTTGAGTAAAAAATCTTAGTGAAAACTGAAGAAAATTTAAAGAAATAGATAATAATAATATTTCTTCCACAATAAAAAAGTATACAAAGTATATATGTAGGTATACTTCGTATTCTGCGTCAAATTCGACGCATCATTCCAGCAACAAAAAAATATGCATTGAAAATCCGTTTCTGAACCAGCAATTATATAATTCATTGGAAATTAAAAAAAATTACATGACATAAAAACAATAAATATAAAAGTAGAGTGGAGTAGGTAAACCTGAATTGAGGTTATTATACCTTAAGAATACTAAATTGAAGCTTGTTTGATTGACACCTTTTGATGCCATGCAAACCATTAATTTCAATAATTATTTCATCGTGCGCTCAAAGACGAAACTAATCAAAATAAACGTTACGCAATATCCGCTAAAATGTGGTTAATAGATCCATGGCGATGAACTTGAGAACATGAAGACGGCTACTTCGTAAGGTGCGCAGGGTGGAAATTGACGAGGGGTTAAAATTAGCATAAAAAAATGAGATCCACTCGTACCCTACGGCCCTTTGGAGAAATTGATATTTCATCACCGGATCAAGGGAAATACGCAGGGGAGCCCTTCAGTCCGTATCATTGAAGTATGGAACATGTTGAAGCATGAAACTTCCTAAAGGTGCTAACAAAGATTTTATAGACAATATACGGAAAGGAAAATTTGTAATATCAATCAACTTTGTTACTAAACAAACCTTTTGCACGCGTCATATGCCGTTGTCGTCTTTCCAGCAAAAAAATGCAACGAAACTCCGTGTCTGAGCTAATTACGACGTCATTATTGGTAAAAATAGTTAAATTAAATCATGTAACGAAAATAAACCGGTTTTCGAGATTTTAGTCTCAGTCAAACAAGAGTGACAGAGTTTTAAAGCAGATAGCAGTTGGAAACTCCTGAGAAGGGAAGTCTCAATCCCGCGGCACAAATATTACAATATTCTCCAGTCAGCTCCATGAGTTAACACCCACTAAGCATTTCCTTGGGTTACAAGAGTCACCACTCGCGTCGCTGGCGGCAGAGCAATCCGCAGTTCACAGGGAAATACGGTCTAACTAGAGAAGTTACCGAAATTAACATTCACCAAGTAATGAGAGATTTTGAAGACGAGTTGGAGAAAAGTCTTCTGAAAACCTTAAGGAGAAGACGTGACAGCTTAGTCAGCCACAATATGAGTCACGATGGCCTAATAAAAACAATCGCAGACGGACAGGTGAAAGGGAAGAAGGGCAAGGGATGGCACCAAATGAGATACATGGGACAGTCTATAAAGAATTAAAAGGGAAGACATACATCACAATGAAAAGGCTAACGAATAGGAGAGGAGAATGGAGAGCTGTGTTAAACCAATCTATGGATTAACCGTAAGGCTGGATGGCGACACTTGGTGGTACTTGGTGACAGGAAACATAATAAAAGATACACTGTTGTATGTTTACTTAACATGAAGTCTACTACATTTGAAAATGACATAGTGTACTGTCGAAACCTGGGTCGGTTAAGTAAACTTCTATGGAATATACAAAAGTGTATATTTTATTATGTTTCCAATGTATGGATTATAGACTTATGATGATTATAATGGTATCTATCAACACCAACAAATCAAACAATATCCATTACAACTTTTCCATCTTATTTCTCACGATTGCAAAAACTCAGTTGCAGATAATGTGAATAACTGTACCAATCTGGACTCATCACCTCATTCCGGATATTTATGAAAACAGATTCGTATGCGCAGTAAGTGGTAACATGGACTATGCCTTAACGATACGGAGTGAAGGGTTCCTCCATGTATTATCCCTGACCAGGGCCTGAAAGATCGATTTCCCTGAAAAGGCCATAGGGTACGAGGGTAGTTGGGAAGAAAAATGCAGTCAAAATGACCACGACTCTTCTACAACTATGCTGCTGGAACCACCACCACACTGCCACTAAATGAGCACCGCTGTATTAAGAGGTAAGGGGGGATTTAATGAGAAAATGCCTGAGAAAGAGGAGACTGTGTAGATTGGAGTATGGGAAAGACCTCACACTACCCTAGTAGCGGGAGCCTCTGCGACTCTCTTAAAGAGATTGGCGGAAAGGGGGAAAGAAACTTGGGTTTCGAAGGAAGCGCTGTCCGGAGACTGCAAATGTAGGACGAACTTTATTAGTTCGATATTGGGCGGAAGTTTTTTAAAGCCTGATCCGAAGGGAGGTCAGACTACTATGGGAGGAGGGTATGTTAGGAGTGCTGGAGTTCAAGGATTTATGGTTTCATGCTACTCTCTTGGACTGCCTTAGGGGTGGGTGGCATGATTGAGTTGAGCGCCGTTAACGAAAATGGAAGGAATAGAGTGAATCACGGTAGGGTATGAAGCAATGATACTTTGCACTTTTACACATAAATCTTTATTTCAAAGTAGTCAACATGTTTCACCATAATCAGGACTCCAGTCCTCATGATACCCATTTGAAATAAAGATTTGTGCGGAAATGTACAAAGTATCATTATTTCGTGACTGCAAATAGATTTCCACAATGAGTCAACTTCCACCATTCATTTAATTAAATCACCGTAAAATAGTGAAATGAGCGAACATGGGAAAGGTGTTAAAATCTGCTTCAATTGACATTCCGCTAGTTTTTTTTGTACATGAAAGCATATGGGAGAGAAGAACTTACTCACTTTTTCATCAGAATTTAAAGCAGTGTATTAAGAAATAGTACAAGTCCTTACAGGAAATATTTTAACTGGTCTGTTTACCTAAGTATCTTAAAGGTTACCAAATCCACGACTTTAATCTACTCACATGAATAGACATGTTAATAGATATTTTATTATACGTAACATCGATTAATGGAAACACTTTATTAGTTCTTTTTTGGGCGGAAGTTTTTCATACCTGATCCAAAGAGAGGCTACATTGCTATGGGTATCCTTAATAACTTCCAACAATTTCTTGCGTTTTATTTCCAGCCATCTTCGCATGTACAAAGTTTTAGGAACACGAATATTAATATAGAGGATTCTGCAGTCAGTCTCTATTAGAGCTGCCACCCAAGATGCAACAAAATGGTTTACAAAAGACACCACTCGCGTCTCTGACATGAGGGGTGATCCGAATATCACGAAGATACAAACATTATGGCTGTGGACGGAAATTTATACCTGTAATGACGTGGTTAATCAATTCATTACTTATAATTGCTATTCCTTATGATGGCAAACTATGTAACGTAAATATTAAGTATAAATGTATCACTCTCACCTCATCGCCGCGCTGTGGACATTTTTGAAAACCGATAAAGAGTAAGAAATTTTGAGAGAGATTTAAATTAAGAAAAGAAAAGATGTTAAATATTTCATGAAAAGATGTTACTTATTTGGCATTATATATGCATATTGGTTGATGCCATTTTTATTTGAAGAATATCAACTTTTGTCTTCAAAAATTCATTTGAGACCTAAGTATTCGTTGTATTATAACTATGTAAAACTCTCTGTGGATATTTGTGGACACAACCGGACTAGGTGTTTTTTATCTGTGGATTTTTCGCACAAATTGTGCTATACTTAAATTAAAATGATGTAAAATATGTCTAAGGCAAACGTTTACCATTATTGAATGTATGATATATATTATATATATCATACATTCAATATATAATATTGTATATAATATATAATATATAATATTGTATTGAACTTGATCTGTTTGAAGGAAGAAACAAATTTAGTAGAGCTATAATGATATCGATGCACTGTAATGAATAAATTCGATGTAATTGACACGTTATAATGACTGGGACTGTATATCTACATGAATGTTCATCGGTACCTCCACTACACAAACGCTCAACAGTCGCCCAACGAACCAAATCCGCTCATCTAGCTCTACTAGGGCTACCAGATGAGCGGATTTGATTCGGCGGGCGATTTATGAGCAGTTGTGCAGTTAAGGTATCGTTATATTCTTTGTATTAATTGAATTTTCCCTGAAATTATGTTGTCGGGAAAATTATAAAACCAACAAATTTATTGCTTTAAAATGCGCCCCACCTACACATATCAAGCATCAACAGGGCGGACTGGGGTCGCCTCCACGTGCTCCGCTTGGTTACGACACAAATAAGAACAGAAGGAATTCAAGTAGCGCAAGTTTCTACAAAAAAGGCTTTGGAGAGTATTAGAAAAATGCGCTGATTTGGGACAAGACAGGACAACATGAGAGTGGTTCACCGTAGGGACTGACGTTAATCTGCCCTGAATAGCTTCGACATTTCGTACGGCTGAAGCTTTCGAAGTGACGTCCTTATTGTCACCCTTAGCAATGGGACCATTCGAGATAACAGTTGGGAGAGCGGGTCCTCGGGATATTTGACAACGGGACCTCCCTCATCTTCATGTATACCTTTGCGAACAATCTCGACGGAATATGAATGGGCTCCCAAGGACAAAGGAACATGGTGCTATAAAGGCGGGTGAGATTGAAGTGGTAGCAGTGCAGTCCTTTCCGTTGATATTAACTCTCTCATTTTACGAGAGATAAAGGAATTTTCAATCGCCATTGAATTTCATCGCACGTTCAAATAATATATGACTGGTAAACACTGTCTTAAAAGTAACATACTGTTTGATTTTGGTAGGGAAATTCGTCATCGAGTGAAAATTATTACAAGCATAAAAACTATGCGCATTGAAATAACCAAATGTGGGATGGGGTAACTATATCAAAACTAAGAATGAAAACACCCGGCTACTTCCATATAAACTACAACGAAATGTATTAAAATGGGAGAAAAACATAAGTATTGACTCGTTTCATACACATGCCCGCCGTATCAGTAATGTGTATGCATTACAATATTAATATAGTGTTATTTTGCTGCAGCTTCCGCAACTAATATCTCGGAAAATGCTGACCTTTTATTGTAAGAAATAAATCCAACTATTGCTCACTTTTGCCGAAGAAAAAGCATTTTATCGTATCAAAAATTGTAGAAGCTATTTTAATGACATTCAATTAAGATTGGTAATGAAAAAATAGAGCCTAAGTGATGTACTCACCTAATAGGTTTTGGAGTTCGATTTCTTTCGCACTGGATGTTATTATTTGAAAGATAAATGCAAAAATCGTCCCAAAATGCAAATATGGTTATCGTTTAATAATTTAACCCATAGTATTGTTTCACAAATTATTCATTTTACCAATGACCACTTTGAATTTGCAGAGATGTTTTTGCAGAGATTGCAATGATTTATATTTTGGAGTATGCAATTGATATATATCAAATTCTTTGATCAAGATTCGGTTATTTTAACAATTGCAAGAGGCATGAAATAATTCGTCACAATGGGAGAATTCATGGTTTATAGTGACAGGAAATGACACGAAATGTAGATATTTATTCACGAATTCCTTGTGGCGTCCTTAGCTTCCCAAAAACCGATTGACCACCCTAAATTACCCTAGGAACAGAACCAAGGTGTTATGCAAAATTACATATATTTCTCTTGTTTCAAATTGTAACTTACATGGGAAGTCCTTAAAGTGTCACCACCAGATCTAGTTCAAATTTTGCGAGGTGACAGGAAATGGACACATATGAGGTGTAGTTTTTGTTTCAGCCATCAATGTTCAATACTTATCGAGATATTAGCGACAGAAAGTAACAGGAATACTCCTGACAGTATGCAACCAGCATTGGTATATTAGCCCCTTGAGCTCCGTTGCTAAGATGACGGGTTATTGTGGTACTGTGGGTTGAATACATATAGCACCGTATTCCTGCTACTTTCCGTCGCTAATATTCCGCAAAATATTCATTATCGGCATCTGAAACAATAAGTAGACCTCATGAGTATACATTTCCTATCCCCTAGAAAAATTTTAATAAGTTCTGGCGATGAAATTTGAGGGACTTTCCTTGTTACATACTTATTAAATAAGCGTCGGTATTGAATAAATAGAGTTGGAAATTACTTAATCAATCGAACATTTCCTGACTGCTTGACCTAAACAAATGAGATATTTCAACCCGGGTTCGAATCCCGGTCAAGGCGAATGATTTTTTCTCTGTGGAACTTTCGTAGTTTGAAGAGATATTTCAATCATTTATACTTAACAGGAAATCAAAAATGATTAAATTCTATCCCTTTTTTGCAATTATAAAGATGAAAAATTTGAATCGACGCTCGGGTAAAATTTCCGGAGGAATGAGGGTTTCCAAAGTATGTCATCAGCCAAATTTCCTTTGGTCCACCAAGCAAAAGAATTCAAGAGAGGCATTTTTCTCCATCCTAAAAAATATTTTTGGACTACATTTCTATTCGGCGAATCCAATAAACGGAATTGACTCTTTGATATCAGTAATAATTTAGAAAGAATTTTTCGGATTACCTTCTTTCACATTTCACAGAAAAAATTTATCCTGCAAATAGCACACGAGGAAAATACCTTTTTTGTCAAATGTTACTGACGCTATTCAGCATTATCTGAATTCAATTATACTGATGACTGTACGTATTGTAATAAAAATAATGGTTTAAAATCGAGTGGAGTTCAAAAATGGGTACTTTGAGAATTTGAGGAAACGCTATATTCCAAGAAGGAAACAGGAAATAATGATGTTGGGTACGAATTAACTAAAAATACTGAAAGCGTAACAGAATTATTTAAATCTAATAAATCAACTTCTAATTACTCTCGCAAAATACAACTTCATAAATGGGAAATAAAAATAGTTCAGAAAAAATTTATATTAAGTTATTATTACAGGATATCACTGAAACAAAAGCAAAATATAGCTAGTATTTTAAATTTTTCATTTTAAATAATGACGCATTCTCTTTCCACCTTAATATAGACGTGCAATATCACATTTTCACCTATTCAATATCTACATTCCTCTCCTTTCAAACCGCAATCAAAGAGACTATAAGACGATTTCTGTCACATTGAATTTTCTGATGCCTCAAAGAGTAGATATGGAGAAAATATATTGAATTCAGAATATTATCATCTTATGATTATTCCATGAGGCCTGTATTACACTTGAGAGCCCAGAGGTAGAAGCAGATAAGTGAGCTTCACAAAGCATCTTTTCCTTAGATCAGAACTGATCCTTACTTTGTGCCGCAGTGAAGATCCATATTCTCCTTTCCCACAAGTAAGTCGTCTGCAGATAACCTCGTGACTACTCCCATTTGAGCCGTAACGAATCTTGTATAAGGGCGCTTCAACCGCCATCATTCAAAGCTCCCTAAAATCAATACCTGATGGCGGAAACTATTTATGGATATCATCATTAGGTTAGCCTCATCATCGCAGCAATTTATCATCATCAAAGTTTCTCTGGATGTTCCTCTTTGATCAACTCAACAATGATTATGTCGATTACCAATATGAAATTGCAAGACTACCATTATCTGGATATGCTATGGGGAGCATCCATATAATAATTAGTGCATCACATTTCTATCGTTTATTAGGTCAAAGTGATTATTTTCAAACTATATATGTCCCTTGGAATTTTTTATTCCACACAGAATTGACTTATTTCAACCGTATCTAATTTAATATTTACAAAGGATAAAATATAACATTAAACACTAATCCCTTCATGCATATACCTCCAAAGGCAACATTTATTTCACTACACTTTGTACAAGCGTAAACATTACGTTGAACTTTTCTTTAAAGCTATCACTTTAAACTTTCCTTAAAATTTAGTTTTCAGTGTCAATGTTTTTGTTTAATCCACCCTAAATCATGGTTATTTAAAAGAATCTGGCGCTAACCTCCACTCTGCATTGTGCTTATTAAACTAAAATAAATTTATAAAGTACAAAATAAAAAAATGACGGATAACAATTAATAATTGTGCAATAAGAACTCCTGTTTCTAAATATCTGTCAACTATCCCCCACAATTTCTCTTATCCTTCTTAAAAGTTATGTTTAGATTGTCATAGATAAGTCTGTGGTGCTTTTCACTTTTTCGGAAGAAAAAGCTTTGGCAAAACGTAAAAAAAATGTTAATTTTCTAATTGACGAGGAAGACTACAAAAATCATTAACAATATATTGAAATAAATACTTCCAATTTTTCACGATAAAAAGATTTATTTCGACCTACGTTTCAATGGTACTAAATCATCTTCAAGGTGTATTAACACTGAAACCTAGGTCCTAAAAAATTATGTTATTTATTATTATTATAGTATTCTACCGATTAAGGTATATAGTTATGAAAATTTTCCAGTATTTATTTCACTATGGAATAATTCCACGCCATCACGCTAAATATCTTCCGATTTTTTCATTACTAATATCAAAAGAATAATTAAAAATATCTCATCAACTCTTCTTTCCACTAATCATCTCAATACCCGTAGTCAACTTTGATAGTTCATCCCACTCCTGACACCATATTTCCCAGCCATTTGCTCTTTGAAGACAGCCCCCGGAGAAGGAACCGTCAAACATCCTTGCGGGAAAAAGGGGAGGACCAGACTGATAAAAACCAAAAGAAGACTTTCTCTCGGTCGAGGGTGACGAGCAGAATTCAATTTTTACCCCCGGAGGTGTTCGCGAGGGGAAGGAAGAAGGTTTTAAAGGGAGAGTTAAAGGAATACGAGGACTAGAGTGAACGAGGAGGGCTACGAAGCCCTGAGGGGATGAGAAATAGGATTGAAAAGGGTATTAAAAGGACAGGAAGTGGGAAAGGGTGTGGGAGGCTAGGGTTTTCCGGAGGCGTAGGGCGGAGCAATGGGGGTGGAATCCTTGAAGGGTAAGAGATTAATGAGCAGTGGGGGGGGGGGATAACACAATTTTCGCCTCAACTTCGGGCTCTCTTCAAGTTTCGAAAAGGCGGAGAGAGGACGCAGAAGGGGTTGAATGAATTCAATCCGATCTTCAAGGAATTATGGAGGATGCTATATTTTTCAAGTGCCTGTATATTTCCCAAACGATCCGTTTTACAATAAGCACGATGACATAAGGAACACATCAGGTAAAATGAGTGCTAATCAATCATTTTTCATCATTTTTAACCCTCTTGTATTTTCAGCCCGTAAGATCATGATGAAGCCTTCATGGGTTCTGCATTGGTTCAGTAAGTCGACCACTTTCCAGTTCTACTCATCTGGTGGAGAACCCGCTAAGGATTTGATAGAACTTACTTTATACGCCGGCGCGCTCGCTTGAGGGTAATGTTAAGAAAAGAGTATGTATAATAAAGATCCTATGCACGTATTTGGCATTATGAATATAGGTGAATTCCAGTTTTGTTTGAAAAATGTAAATCTTTATGCTTCATGTGCTCATTTGAGACCCAAGTCTTCGTTTTATTTAGACAATGTAAGACACGATTATTTCAAAAGTTTACCATTGTTGAATGTACAAGAAATATGATAAATATTATATTGAACTTGATCTGTTTGAAGGAAGCCGGTGGGCCGAAAAATTTCTCTGAAAATTGTTAAAATGTCTTCCATTTACGAAATACAAGTTTTGGATGCAAAGAGCGGAACATTTTATATCCATAAAGGGTTATTTGCAGTAAATTACTCACTATTCATCTTCTTTAGACTCCCATCAATGAATTTAATCCGATCTTCAAGGAATTATGGAGGATCCTCAAGTGCTTATGTATTTCCTAAACAATCCGTTTTAAAATGAGCACAATGACATGAGTAAAATATCAGGGAAAATAACTTCTAATCAATCAATCTTCAGTCCTTTTAATCTGGTACTCTCACTCATTACGATGGGGATGAATCCTTCACGAGTTCTCCTTTGGGTAAGTGCGTCAACCAGTGAAATTGTCTTCCATGTAAAAATGAAAATTTTGGATGAAAAGAGAGGATTTTTTCACGTCCATAAAAGGATACTTGAAGTAAAGCACACATTATCCACCCTCTTTGGTCTCTCTTCTAGTTTTCATAGGGTGAGAAGGACGCAGTAAGGTGCTAATAGACACAGCCCATTCCTCAAGATATATTGGAGAATCAGGGTTCCCACTCTAACTAAATTATACAAATCACGGTTTTTTTCCAGGTTTTCACGGTCTAAATTGCGTCAAATTCACGGTCTGTTGATAAGCCATTTTAGGAAGAAATATTGATCACATAAAAATCACTGGCCGCACGTTAACTTAAAATATAGCAAACGCGATAAACGCGGCTTCATTTTTCACGGCTTTTCACGGTTCACGGCTTATTCACGGTTGAGCGGGAACCCTAAGAATGCAATGATAATCAAGTGCCAAAGACTACCTTGCGTAAACGCCAGGAATGCAAACGCAGCAATGAAAGTGCTCTTATGACTTCGCCTATCGTTAGCAAAATTTAGGGCCGGCTAAAGGTTGTAAATGGGAAAATAGAGGGTGACAGGGAAGTGAAGAGGTGTCTGATTTCTCGCCAGGGTCAATGATCACTTTGGTTAAAGGTCTTCCAATCACAGCCTTAAGGTCTGTGTGTCGTCATGACACACGGACCAATATTTTCGCTTCGAATATGCGTGTGCAGATGAATGCGTGGACAGTGTCTGAGAGTGACAGACCTTGAAATAAAATCGACATATCGAGTTTTCTTTTGATCCGTCAATCTTAGATCTACAAACAATTTTGAGAGGTTTTTAATGTTTTACGACGAATTTCACGGCTATTTTCAGGTTTTTTTCACGGTAGACGAAATTCACGGCTCATTCACGGTTTTAAGGTTTTCACGGTTGAGTGGGAACCCTGATTTTCAGAATGCAATAATAATCAAGTGCCAATGTCTACCTTGCGTAACCTCAATTTTACATTAGGGTATGTATGGGGGAGGAGGGATTAGATCACGGCGATATTTTGCTAACAAGTTTTCATTAAGAACACAAACTGTTACTTTTTTTAAAATGAATGCGAAAAAAACATTATGAATTTAAGAAAGTTCTAGTAAATTGATAGGAGTTAATACACTGCTCCAGAAAACGGAGGGTGGACGGCTTACACGCAACATATTTTCCTTATTTCCGGGATAGGGGCCCTTTATTCCCCTAAAATTCCCCCCTCAATTCCCCGCTCTAAACGCGGGAAAATGATGCCACATCAATCACTATCAAACACATTCAATACCTGTCGGTCGTGGCAATTTTCTAAAAATTATTACGTCATGTAGAAAGAGGAACTTTCTGGCTATAATAATGAGGTGTTCACCGATAAAGAAGAATATTTCAGGTCAATGTCACAATGTTTGCCTAGAACTAGGTCCCTCTTCAATTTTTCGCTCTTCACATTTCGATTTTGAATTACATTTTACTCTCTCTACTTTAGCATGTAAGTCTTTTTCAGTACTTTCAATACCTTAAATCAATTTTAATTTTTTCGTTAACTTCATTTTTAAGAACAAATGTAACGGCAGATCAAAAGTTTTTGACTTTTTAAGCCGTGAATAAAATTAGGAAGGAAGTGCTACATAGAGATGTGATGATAAATATCGTTCCTTGATGAAAAAAAACCTACCAAAGATGGGCCGGGAAATCTTATTGGCAATTTGGCTACGCTGTGTAACAATGAATAAATTCACGTACACTACATACAACGTAATTCTATTTTAGTTGGATACTTAAAACCATAGAGATTACTTATAACTATCGTAATCTGAACAATAATTAGCAATATGTAACAACTTCTTCAATGACCTATTTGATACTTCAATTTTTGTACGCACCAATAATAATTACTATACATTACAGTACTGAAATACACAGAAAATATACAGATAAATAAAACGAGTCTTTATGGAAAAGGGCATGAACTTTTATAACGTGGTTGAAAATACAGATAGTCAGAACACTGCATATCATATAAAAATATCTCACTTTAAATCAATCAATTGAAATTTAAAATGCTGAGGAGCACTTATTGGTAATATTTTTACTTACGAATCACCAACAGGCCTCAATGTCTCGCACACCAAATTCCTGATTCCTGACCGTAATTCTTACCTGAAACGAAATGGAAAAGAAAATACGTTAGTTTATGACAGAGAATTAATACCAAAAACGTTGAATTCGGTCAACTATATGTATTCCCAAATTATGAAAGATTGACAACCAGTTTTCAATGACATGAGCAAGTACTCATAGGAGTTATTCGTTTCCGTTTCAAGAAATGCGCAGAAAAAAACAAGTATTTTTCTAAATGATGGCGAACATTTTTTAAATAGCTAATAAGTGGAAGTTCCAACTTTTTCAAGAGCAATTGTGTACTTCTTCTACACCATATCGAATAATGCATCAAATTACAAGATGTTAGGAAGTGAAAATGAGATTACTTTTACAATTTTCATTTATTAATCTCTGATCCCTGTAAGAAAGCCAACCCATGTGCTGTCACCTACTATATACTTAAATTATGTAACGAAATGGTTGAATTTAATAAATTAATTTGATTTATCAAAAACAGATTTAGAGTATAAATCAAATTCAAATTAATGAGTAGTTAGAAATACCGATGCTGAAGAGGATTTTAAGGAGAAGTGAATATTCCTCTCTTTTGTTCAACATTTACTTTAAAATTTTAATTATTGAAGTGAGTAGTAAAAAAGATAAAGGTATGCACCATGAAACTCTGTGTCAAACTTTTCCTGCTTCATTTCGTTCCCTAAGACTTCAATACGGCGTTTTTCTCCGAAGACCAGGTTGGTGGTTCGCCAGAATTTCATTTTCTCCCGGAATGGCAATGATGGCGAAGAGCCTTTCGGGAGGGACCCTGAAAAACCACCTTTTCGTAGCCTCAACGGAAATAAAGCGGCCACCTTTATGATTACGGGGGTGATTGAGTTCCAGCTCCGCGTTAAAATAAAATATAACGGAGAGGAAACTGCACTCAAACGCTGAGTTTTGAGAATTCAGGATTTGGAGAAGAAGGGATGGGGAAAATAATTCCCAGTAGGAATTACGTGGGGAACGGCGTTGGTGAGGGATTACACTCCCGGCATTATGAGCCGCTCTATTCCTAAAATTAAAATTAGCAGTGGGTACTTAATGTTGTACCCTGGTTGGGAAATTAATCGTATCACTTTTTTTCCGAAATATACAAACTAGCAGTCCACCCGGCAGTGAAGTAGCCAGGAATTTAGTTCGGGGGGGGGGGGGGGTCCAAACTTAGGGGGGAAATTTTTGAGAAAAAGTGTACTAAGTAGAGAGTTTTTAACTAATTTCAACACTATTCACAATCGAAAAACTTCATTTTTCAAAGAAATCGTTTTTAAAATCATGATTTTTCAATATTTGGTTTTCTTTTGTGATGCAAAGTAAGTGTACTTTTATATTTCGGGGGGGGGGGGAGGACTCCCCGCATCTTCCCCCTTGCTACGACACTGTCACCCGGCGATTTTCGGGAGGTACAGCTCCCAGAGAAGTGAGAAATTTGGAATTCATGGTCACACGGCAGGATTTTTAGGAAAGCACAAAGCAGGTATGATCATGGTATACATAAGTAACAGTGGACGATAGAAGCAACGATTTCCGTGAACCGCGCACGGGATCAGCTTATCAGCTCCACAACATTGATCACTATTGGGTGCCTGTGAGTGCGCAGATAAAAAAAAGTCATGTGAACGCATACCCCAGAAAAAAGGTTTGTCACGAGAGGATTTATAGTTAAGTTTAGAACCATTTAAGTTACCTACATTTTCCCTTTGAGCTAGTCAAGATGTTTGCCTAACCGACAGGATATCAAACCACAGAACTTATATGACACGTCGTAACAAGTGGTAATGAGAAAAAGACGCAAAGGAGGAGTCGACACAACCACAAGTAGCACCAATGGCATTTGGAGTATGAGATGCACCTACTGACTAACTTTGTTTTGCAGTCCTTGAGGCGTATATATGTGCGTAGCGGACAGACAAACAGACATCTTATGTTACACATTTTGTTACGGGTTCTGATCGCAATTAGCTGTTGACACTTTAGAATTCAGCAGTACTTTATTGAAAACACTTCAACGAACGATATATTATGAGAACTGATTAATTTCCATACAAAGAATCAATATAAACAAACTGCCCGTCACTCAGCGACGCCCACATCACACACAGGCGCCGCTACAATATTTAAACAATATATAAATATATAAATAATGAAAAGCAGGAAAAGGTTGGAGTAGTAGCTAGAGTCAAGCTTCCCGCCTTGTGAGACCGGGTTCAAATACCGGTGGTGGCAGAGACTTCACAGAGTCTGCGCGATCCTAACTTTAGTAATATATGTGGAGGACATTTAATAATAGCCCGTTGTATAGGACGTTTAGCCGTAGTACCTCAAGCGCCTTTCGATAAGCGTAGGCTAATGGCAACCACGGGTTTCTCTAGGCCCTTCCTTTTCTATCTTAACTCTACGGCGCAATTGACCTCAGTTGTCAGTCGCCTCCTCCAAATAACCTTAACATACCAACCTATGAAAATAATTCGTTATAATCAAACTCCGCATGCGAATGAATTGTGTAAAAAGATGCATGAGGACAAGAGTTTCAAAACGAATGAGTGCATTTCGTAGGAATAGGGGGCGTACAGATTTTAGGGATATCTTTGAAACTAAAACGGCTATGTTATTTATGGTATTCAATGGTATTTATGAAAATGGATAGTAAACAAAGTAAAATATCTACTTCCGCCTATAAGCTGAAGAAATGTTTGCTTTGAGTAGGTACAGAGAAAGCTTCCTGAATCATTGCTTTACTGAATGCACTCGCGGTTTTGAACTTCATGGTTTCATATCTTGAGAGAGAATAATATTTTGTTGTTTTTTGTAATTTTTAGTTGTGTTCGTTGGTCGGCGACCACCAGTGGCGCCGACTCCATGTGGCTTGAGGGGGCCCGAGCCACCCAAAAATTCGTTATGGGGGGTGAAGCAAAAATGTGTATGGCTTTTCGATTATCTCCGGAGTGTCCAGTTATCGAGAATCGAGTTTCCAGGTTTCTAATGTTGATCAGATGGCATCTAAAATGCTTTAAAACTCACTATTTATAAAATTTCCCGGTAAAGGCCCCCGGATTGGGCCCCCCCAATATTTTTTATATGTCGGCACCCCTGGCGACCACATATATTTATCTATGTCCTCTCCGCAACAATGCACTTCTCATATGATGTTCATTAAACGAAGTGCCAGAGTAAAATTCAAATTATTCATTTACGCTTATCCAATGTCTTCCATAAGTTCGCGTTAGGAAACTACATTTTTATCAAGGAAAAATTATGCTTTTCCAAGGAGGTCGAAAGGATTATGCTGGTAGCTGTATTCAGCATCAGATTGAATCACCTTAAAGGTACTACGAGAAAGACATGTGATGTGTACGAGGATAACTTAGTAGGAACGACAACATATACTGCTAACCTTTCTGTCTGTCATTTTGATTGCCCTTGGCCCTTCGGCGTATATGGGTGTTAAAAATTTGCGTTTCTAATTTCTCAAAATTATTGGTTTTTAGGCATATAATTCATCGTCAAAAATAATTAAAAGTCGGGAAACATTTAGACAGCATAGGGAAAATCATTTGAACTTTAGCCTTGAGAGTTCTGCTACCCATTAAAGTGACTATTACGGCCCTTTTAGTGTTAAGTTATCATTAGATAGCCAATTTACAGCCCAATTCTCAAAACAGTTTTGAAAGTTGTATGCATATTGAAAATAAAATACCAAGAAATTAGTGTATTTGCCGCCTTTATCAGAATAAATTGAGCACTTATAATGGTATACTGCTTCTGAGTGCACAATTTGTGATTAGGAAAACGAATATATTGTTGAAGAGGAATTACTATAGGTAAGTGAAAGCATACATTTGGAAATACACAAAGTCTCATTTCTAACTTAAAGTCGATGAACGAGAAATTCTATGATGAATAGGAAGGACTACAACAATAAAAACTATTTTGAATGATGACAATCTATTGATTAAGACACTAGCGAAAAAATATTTTTTTTAGAATAGAATAGAATTTTATTGTTCGAGGACTAGTGTCCTATGGAACAGGATTACAATTTAACCTTTTTTAGTTTTGGTGCTGCAAATGGACAATATACCAATTATTTGAATTTCATACCTGCGCATTACATGCCAATAGAAACATTCGTAGATATTCATAAAGGAGTATACATATGTTAACATAGACAAAATTCCAATTATATGACAGTGAAAACATGTTTAGGTATTCATACAAGATTATACACAAGGGAAAAAAATACAAAGTATAAATTATGCATCTCTTCTGAAGCTATATACACACACATGTGTGAAATATATATACATACATACATATACACTTATATATGCACACTTTCTTATTATTGTTCTTTGGACAAGAAACCAAATTATTTTTCATTCGGTGTGCACAAAAGGTAACACACATACAAGAGTATACCCATGTAATCATTAACAAAAAATAAATTATACACATCTTCAGAAAGTGAAGATTTTGTACAGATTTGTAGAATAGTTAAAATTTGAGAGCATAGAGGAATATTTTTTATTAGTAAAAGGAATAGATGTCATTGATCAACTAGGTCAAATTCCTTTCCATAGTCAAAAGGAACCAGAATTAAAAGTAGTGCTGTGTATTTAGTATGACGCACATAATCAGAAGTCCAATCCAACTATCCTCGTGGCTAGTTACTAGCATTATGAGTAAATATAGCAGCATTATCATTTGGACAATCAACCACAGGAGCTATGACTAAAAACGATCACAAATACCAAGTGGATAAGAATTTGGTTTAGACCCTTCTTCATCCGCCCCGAAATTTTCGAAAGGCACGTTTTAAACGTACCCCTGAAAAGAAGTCCCCCAGCCCAAAAGTTTAACACCCAAGACCTTGACCAACATCATGGAAATTTTCTTTTTCGACTCAGCAATATTTTGTGGGATAACTCATCGATTTAATACACTTATAGCTTATGAAATTGGTGGCATATATTGAGAGATGACCAAAATAGAATTCTTTAGTCATATTATTCAACTTTAGTTGTTAAAAAATACTCGTTGACAAGGTGACAAAAGCCTCTATCATAACAGAAAAATTGTCTAGCGGCATAGGACAAGAAATCAAATAAAAGATGAAATAACGAGCCCTTGACCTAGAATAAACAGCTTGCTGTAGGCCAAAGAGCATGGCATTCCCATAATTTTTCTACCCGGAAAATCTCGAGTGAATTCGTTCCTTTGTAAAAATAAAATAAAGGAACAAAGGTCATGTTCTCATGCTCAAGAATGCACGTAAAACTGGGCTTCACCGAGGATCTAACCTGTGCCCTTTCAAACTTCTCTTTCAAGCACAATGCTCATTTTTCTCCACCTCGGGAGCACAAAATGCCTTTCATCTATTGAGAGCTCTGAGATCCGTATCGTTAGCACTTAATCACCCGGCGTGCACCCGTAATGGAAGAAAGGGTTCTTTAAAAAAATTCCCCATTCGAGGACCTGAATCGAGAAGAATTTAATGCCTGGGCATGTGGAGGTAGTGAAAAAATATTACTTCGAACATTCGATGGTGCCAAGAGATAAGTTCAAAGGGCTTTGAAACAAGTCCGCATAAAGGAACTGGTGGAGAGAAATTTTTAACGCCAGTGAAATTACGAAATTAATAGCAGAGCGATTTCCGATTCGATAAAAGTGGAAGAAGAGGTCTTCCCGAAAATAATTCAATTTTCAAGCCGCTAAACTAAAGATCTTACGGAATTGCAGAACTGGTTACCAAATTTATGAATACTTCAAGCGCATTTTTTATGCCATTTGGACGATATATTAGTGGAAACTGTTGCAACTAACAAAACACACAAATTTCCGTAAAAATTAGAAAGTTTAATATAGAAAACAGTTTTATTTTAAGGAAAATCACGTCGATTTCAAACAAGAAGAAGCCATTACTTTAACTTTTTCTCACTAACTAATACGGCTCTATTAAATATCTATTCCCAGAAAATTTTTTCGCAAAAAACACCTTTCATCCTATATGCACTGAAAAGCATATTTCTTTATATTGCAAAGCACCCATTACACTTTAGATTAGGCTCCTTCTAAACCAGAGCCAAATATAGTTTCTTAGTATAGAAGGGAACCCCACTAAATCGGCAGTCACTAGGAAATACTATCATTAAGATTTTTTTTGGCTTTGATTGCTGCTCAAAATTTTTAGACTTCGAGTACCCAGTTGGATGGTAAGTAAAATTATCACTGTCATAATTTATAATTTTCTAAACCCAGCAAGTTCAAAGCCGAGAACGCTAGATGGAAAAAAATATGACCAAGACGCATAAGATGATTCTCTGGGATTCTCATACCTTAGTTATCTGGCATTAAAATATCTTACTCATTATTTCAGAAAACTTTTTGTCAGTGTACTTACTCCCGTATGTAGTTAAAGTTTAATTTTGAATCAGTATTCTATTCGCAATCATCGCCTCACTCCGTGAATTCATATTACACCATTTAACAGCTCATAAATCACTAAACACGCCTCTCACGACTATCCTCAGCGTATTACGATATCTCTCCCTTTCAAGCTCTTTCTTCAATCCTCACCCCAGCAAATTCCAAGCCTCTTCCTATAACCCACTTAAAGGAAGCCGCATTTCATCGCGTTCTTTTCATAATCAAATAATTCAGGCCAAAAACTCCCTCCCACCACCGTCCTGAGAAAAGGGATGACTCAAGATTGGTTATCTCAAGTTTGTTTTCGTAAAAAATTGGAATAAAAAATTATTTCTTCTTTTAACCCAACAATTTTCCTTTCATCACAGCGTCTGCTTAAGGCTTCTCTTCGCCCCTCGGCTTCCCCTCTTTTTAATTATCAAAACTTCCCCCTACCTGCTTTGCTTTTTCTCACGAATTATCACGCAAGGCATGGAGTGATTTATTTATTCTGCCCTGCAGGTCGCGGGATCGGATGGTGGTGGTGGTTTTGGAAGTTGCGGAAAGGGCATGATAAAACGATGCGGGAAAAAGGTTCCGCGCCGCGGAATGGCTTCTGGGAGTGAGTGATGAATAGCATTCAGGGAAATGCGGTCGTTTACAGTCCAGACTGGAGTTTGTTCAACTCCCACCACTAATTCCAAGTCGTCACCGAACAGGTTGCTATGTTTTCCTCCTCTCGCTCAGTCACAGTTTCAGGTTAGTTTGAAAACGCGAGGGTGTGTACTACTCAGGACTAGAGCTTACAAACTCTTTCACCAATTTTTTGCTTAGTAAATTGGTTGGTTTTCCGAGGAGGTGACCGATAGCTAAGGTCGTTTGCGTCATGAGGGAGAGAAAAGGTAATCTTCATCCACATGATATCCCGCAAGCCTAAAAGGTGTGAGGCAGGAGGTTTTAGAATACCTGCTTTTTAGATATAAAAAAGCAAATGCTAAAACAAGATAACGACTAGCGTTTATTAAAGTCCATTATAGTTCGGGGCAAAACAGATTCCCGTTTGGCAAAACATCCCTCTTAATTTATCGCTTCTATCGGACCTGGAAATATAGTGTGGCTCTAAGATGATGCTTTCTGTGTCACTCTTAAAAGATATCAAATTCTCAAAAGCTCAAACAATCTATACCTTCAAACCTCTACCGGCTCCCAGCCTAATTCGTTTGACAACTGAGTAACGCTGTCCGTATGCCTGTAGCAGTTTTTGAGAAATAAATCAGGTAAGAAGAGAAGGAAGGCTT
Organism: Ischnura elegans; assembly: GCF_921293095.1. Classification (NCBI taxonomy): domain Eukaryota; kingdom Metazoa; phylum Arthropoda; class Insecta; order Odonata; family Coenagrionidae; genus Ischnura; species Ischnura elegans. The sequence goes on from NC_060256.1 coordinate 39,927,828, forward strand.
GACCCGAATATCAATCAGGAAACCTTTGGCCATTTTATTCATGTTCATTCAATATCAATAAGGGTCACCGACCCCCAAGGGTTACCAAAAGATCTCGTTCAAATTCAGCTAGGTGATAGAGAATGGATTCTCATGAGATGATTATTTTGTTTTAGCCTCCGAAGGTAAATGCTTTTGGAGATATTTGCGACGAAAAGTACTGGTAAAACGCCGAAATGCGAGTAAACTGTGGTACAACAACACACCGCTTGGCTCTCTTTCGTGTTCTTACCTCTCCTCCCATTAGCCGAGCGGTGTACTTCTGTGCCGCGGGTTGCAATCTTTAGGCATTTTATTTCTACTCTCCGTCGCCAATATCACGAAATGTATTGACCGTTGGAGGCTCCAGCGAAGTACAAATGCCATAAAAATTAATTTCACATCACCTAGCTAAATTAGAACGAAATTTAATCTAGTTGTGACATTTGAGGGACTTTCCTTGTAAGTTTGACTACTAATACTACTATATCAAAATAACATGTATACGTTAATAATAATTTAAAAAAATATCATGAATATTTATGAACCATTAGAAGGATAGAGACGGAGAATGAATATGGATACAAATGATGGTCTGGAAGAGTAAGACCCCTTCAAGGCACTCCGGCTGGATTATTTGATCTCACAGAAAGAATGGAAATCGAAAAATAAAACAAATTTAGCTCTGTACAGCAAGTCCTTTGGATACTGATAGAGAGGTAGAACGCGGAGGCGATGGATGAAAGATGCAAAGTAACACTTGAGGACAATGGTAGTCACGAGATAGAGGAAAAACCAAGAATGGAGGCACGATATAGAGCCCAAGGAACAGTTCAGGCAGTAAAGTTATGGGTGATGATATTTCAATACTAAATTATTCACGTCGGTTTCCTCTATATTATCATTGAGTCTCTATTTTTATCAATACTTTTCTGTAAACATTCCCTCGTTGGAGTTGATAGGGATGATTTTCAATATTAATCTTGTCATTGCTTCTTTCAAATAAACCTGAAACTTAACTTATAGAGTTGTAAGGTATCAGCGGTACATTTTTGGAGTTTTAAGAATCAAACTTTCCCTATCGGATGGATTATGAGTTTTCAAATTAATGTCACATAAAACTATTTGACGGAAACCTATATGCATTTCCGTAAAAATTTTAATAGAGCAATGAAATTATATTATCCAACTATTTCGACGAAAAAAATTATACGTAAAATGAATTAGTTTAGCAGACCAATCCATGGCAAGTAACAAGTAAAATTTCATAATTTTATGTTGGGCTAACATTTCAGACGAGATAGCGAATAAGCTAGCTTGGCATCGCTCATTTATTTTTCTCAGCAATTCAGAGAGGAATCAAATTTTCCCCTTATTTGAAGTGAATGGGAAATGATCATTCAGAGGATTTGCGACTTGAAAGGGAGAAAGTTAAATGGTGAAGGCCAAAAGGGAGTGAAAGTGAGGATAGTTTACGGGTCATTTGATAAAGTCTGACTACGGTTGGTAACGGAGAGAGGAATTGAGAATTTTAGCCTGGCCTTTTTAAAAGGAGGAAATGATTTTTGCGCGGAATACGTAAAAATCAACATTTCATTAAGTTAGAGCGTAGGTTTCCGCGGCGATGGTCTGATCTCTGCATTTTTCCAGGGTTTTCTTCCGCGTCAGGTTGTTGGTTGATTGACAACAGTTTCGCTGGCAGGACAGCCAGCGAAACTGTTGTCAATCAACCAACAACCTGACGCGGAAGAAAACCCTGGAAAAATGCAGAGATCATTTCATTAAGTTATTGATTAAAAATGGATGAGAAAAATTGCAATCAATGATGGAAAAAATGGTATCATAATCAAAAGCTCTTGGATTGTGTATCGAGGTTTTAAAAATCTAAATTATATTGATAACCAACAGATCTAGTTGATGAAATATAAAAATTTGAAGATTAGAAAGAAAGCACTTTAATCACGGCCTTTACAATAGAAATCCGTGAATTAATGAAGTTAAAATATAATTATAGAAAGGCCATAGTTAAGTATAAATTGGCATGGGTAATGGCTAAAGGCAAATCATATTCACTACATAAAATTAAGGTGATTGAGAACGTATCTAAAACTGTCATCGAAGTTATTGTGAAGTGAAGAATAAAAACTTATGATGAAACTGTAATTTCCCAAAGATTTCTATTTAAAATCAATATCATCAATGACATCGGTTGCAAATCAATAAATAAATGTGGGCTAATCTGAGATGAATCTGTACTTGTAACGTCACATAACGCTACCGTAACAAAGAGTAAGTAATTTTAGAAAGATAAATGCGACTGTTATTTTAACAGGGAAAGTATGAATAATGGAAAAAGTTATTTAATTCGATTGCATCACTTAGGACACAATGTGACATAAAGAGCCTATAATTCTGCCTTGTGAAAAATATAGCCAAAATGTAAAGTTACCTCAATTTCATCAGGAGCACCACTTTATTTTCTTCGTGGGCTCTCTTTTCCTCAAGAGGGTTCAATAAAAGGAACTAACAACGTCCAAGGGAACAATATTCGTAAAATTATGGTTCCCAGGTTGAATAAATGAGAAAGGTAAAGTTTGTCATTTGTTTTCCACATTCAATAAAGCCAAGGGAGAGGAACAATCATTAATCTCATTTCTTCCGCGAAATTGGGATTAAAATATGATGAACTCAAAAAATAACAGATAATTATATTTAAACTGAATCGCTCTCTCTCTCGCTCTTCCTCTCCTTCAATGCTTAGCCGATTTAACTGTCATTGCCGTCATAACGAGGATATTACTATTAAATGAATACGTTTTCAAAGTTTTAAAAGCAAATTTAGCGAAAGATTTATTCTTAAAAAGATAACATAACTAGGTTGATCAAATCACCTAGTCCAGGGGAGAGTTACTAAAAGAAATAATAAATTAATCTTCGTGCGTTCTCATAAAGATAAAGAGAAATTGCTAAAAGTATTATGACATTCCTAATGAAAATATCCCTTGATAACGACACTCTCGGCGTCTTTCCGAAATAGTGAATAATTAGGCTGCCCTTCCTGTCAGATGACTGGCTAAACTGTTGACTCTCGCCCTGTCTCCAGCTAGAACATGTTTAAGCCGTATTTGTCGACTCATACTGTCTAGTTTCAGAGCCAGTGTTTCCGAACGCTCGTAATAGGCTTTACGAGGACGTATAATTCTCTCTCCACCAGTAAATTTTCATGACGGATAACTTGACTTTTTTAAAAACGCACGATTTCGTATTAAAGCATTGAAATGCATTCAGTAAATCCATATTAAAACTTGCGTGTATAACAAATATAAATGTTTTGGTGAGTGAAAGCGATGCGTTGATTAGTAGCGACTGTAGCACATGTAAGATACACTATGACGATTTTCATTTTCCCTTCTAAAACATTTAGACTAAATTAGAAATCCCAGAATTCATATGGTCATGAATATAAACAATTGATCAGACCATATTATCCTTAGGAACTTCCACATTTTTTCATGGCTACTATTTATTTTAACATTACTACAATTTTTCACACACTTAAATTCACTCTTCTTAAAATTTTCATCATACTTAGCTCATCCTGTTATTTTACACAGCGACTTCGGAAACCACGGTGAATGCTTCGGAAATGTCAAAATTAATAGATTGAAGATGAACAAATTTCCTTGAAAATTTTACTTGAAATCAGCGGTGGGCTTTTCGAAATAAATTGACTTCGTAGGCGTTTTAAATAAACATTCATCAATATAAAAAAAACTAATGATCTAAATTTAAAAGAAAAAGATTACGCGTCATGTAAATCATATAAATTTTACATTTGATAATTCCTTGTCCAAAATACATCCCTAGTTTGTACCTAGTTATTTGGAGAGTTTTACCTAATTATATACTCACGTTGAAAATTTTCTCCACTATTACATTATATACAACCTAAGGGCATTAATATTTGATTACATTTTTCCAATGCCCTATTAATTGTTTACAAGCACTTACATGTTCAAAGCTAAGTTTCCCCGTATTCCATTGCCAGCGCAAATTTAGACTTTCGAATGGTAATACTTGGGACCAGATAACTGTGTTACGCACGCTGTCATTACCAACTATTGACATTGATCCAACTCGCGACAGCAAATGTTTGTTCCGATGCCACGGGGAGAGGAAGCGATAGGTAGTCGAAGAGGGCCGAATTACGAATTCGGAATCCCTTCCACAGCAAACAAGCGACAAGCGGCGTGCGCTGTATCGAGTGTACGAATGAAAACACACGGCCATGATCTCGTTAACAATTCTGCCGAATTGTGCCTCGGGAGGAATAGAAAGGAAACCCTGATGGGGGAAATGCATTCGGTGGAATCCCAAACTCTATTTCGATGAATGCCTCCGACTAGCGTTCAGAAATGCTAGAAGTCTTCATTCTCCCATCGTGTCGCAGACACCTATTATCTTGGATTAAATAATGTGTTCGTTTAAAGTTAAGTCGTAAAAATTTACGCAAAAAATAGTTTTTCCTCCAGTGCTGTATATGCCTTCGGTGATTAAATAATGAAAAGTTAGGTTGGTGCATGAGTAAAAACAAATTTTTAGCGATTTCATTTAAGGAAATTTTATTTATTAAATCTGGCTACTAGCTATTTTAAACTGCTGTATTTCATCTGTATTTAATGGGTTTAGCGAAAAATTATTTTTGAAAGAGGATCACACTTGTTAGAAATAGGTGAAATGAAAACTATTTAAATCTTCCAGGACACGTTACACTCAGAATATTATCTGTATTTGTTTTCAATTCACCAGCCCTTCTAACACAAACAATAGAGGGGCCACGGATAGTTAATTATGCTACATGTACCTAAAGTTATCTACTTGGTGGAAATAATGTTGCAAAATACAAGACAAGATTTTAAAAATATGAAAAAATACCGACCTATTTATATTTTACAATTCAATTATTGGCTATGAAGCCTAGGAGTAGTTTCATAGCGCCTCAAAATCAAAAAAGACAATTTAGGTTAATCACGGTGAATAGTTGAAATGCATCGAAGGCGACGAGCCTTTATTCAAGCTATGTTTAACCCAATTTGAGCTGCAATTACTTGGTAACATGAAAGGATATGATTTTTAAAATAATAGGCAAAATCAGCAGCCAATTATAAAGTACAAGTCAATTGATTTTCAAGGAGCCGAAGATGAGGAAAATTCCAACTGGGTAAAATCCTTAATGCTATCACTCAACGAATACCTCAAATCGCGTTCAGAAAGGCAGACAGCCTTTGTTCTTCCACCGATTCGTCGACTCCTATTGCCGGGGATTAAATCATGTATTTCACTCGAGGGAGGGTTGCAGAATTGCGGTGAAATGAACGGATTGAAATTCCTTGATTGAGGCTTAGCGGCCTCGTGGTGTGATAAATTAGACATGAGGGTGCGCGCCGCGCGATGAACCTGGATTTTTGACCGGATGCTTCGTGACCCACTGCTGACAAATTATTTATCGGGATATTCAAGATAGGGGCACCAGTTCAACCCGTTAAAGCTTAATTTTTGTTGCCACTTACGACGCATTTGAATAGGTTTTCAAAAATCTCCGCAGCTCAGTGATGAAGTGATAGCATTCAATTTAGTCTCCATAAATATTTACAATCGTGAGCAACGGTATCAAAGAGCTATGAATGTTATGCGTCACATTATTAACCTTAGCCTTAGGTTTGAAAGACTAAGTGAATACGCACTATTGCTCTAACTACAAGCTCAATAAAATTCTAAGATACGTTACGAGTTACACTTAAGTGCATCGTGAATAACAGTAAAATCGAGCGGAAAAGTTTTTGGCTAACTTCAATGGTTCCGACTTGTTCCTGGAGCACCATGTAAAAGCCTATGGCAAAAGCCGGTAATGAAAGCGGAATGTGTCGTTGAATTGGTAAACCAAGTATATTAAGAGACAATGACATAAGAAAGCATTGCCATGGAAACAAACATTAAGTTGCGGAACACAAGCCATAAAGGTTTTATAGCATGCAGGCCGACAAACGAATAGAACATTCAACTGTCTCGAAAGGTAGCCTAGAGTCTCATTTGTATCTTTTTTATCTGATCGCTAGACAGAAATGATCATCCTCACTGTGAGCATACAACAACATTAGCATTTAGCAGAGCCAATGACCTCCAGTACACAACAGGAAATTCATTTACACCGTATCACAGCACACTGGAGCCTCTTAGCAGGATAAAGTTGGTTAATATTACCCCAAATTGGCTATTTTCTCGCTATGCGCATGCGATATGGCTCAGTGATGTAGCTGAAAAGAATTAACACCGAATTGGAGTCATTAGCACCGCAACGCGTCCCTTCCAGAGTACTTCGTTAACCAATGAAATTCCAACCCGTGCAATTGATTGCTAATCAGATCGGGGCATAAATGCTTTTTCTACTCCGATAAGAGGATAAAATGAGCAGATAAATCCAATTTTAATCGCCATTGGGAAGAAGATGAACAGGAAATATTTGCCCCTGAGATAAGGTTATGGAACTAAACGAGGGACTTCGTCCAAGGAATGTGACATAAAACCAGTCTCCATTTTCATCAAGAGAACTGAATGAATCCCAAAGAACTCTAAAGTTTCCGAAGTTGAAAATGAGTCCGATTGGAGTTAATGGAGGCCATAAAACGGAATAATGTATCAATTTGTGGTTATTGAGCGATAAAGGTTGAGTACACAGGATTAAAAGAAATTATGGGCCGTAAATCTGATCAACGATACCAAATTAATGAAGGACACCCTTTGGCTACGTGATTTATAGACGACAAGAGGAGGAAAGCTGAGTGAGAAAGTCTATGCATGAAAGATGACTATGGATATACTAAGTGCCTGCAATATCGAATTAATATGACGGCACCTAATTGAAAAACTTGCCTAACTAATGGCAAAATTCATTCTCATGATCAGCGAAAACGATCTTATGTATCAAAGTAAAACAGAGATCCAAAAACGCAAATATTGGAAAATACTCATTCCTCTACAAGCCTCTTACCTTTTAGTATACCTGATAAAATCAATCAAACTCCATAAATGAGGTATCATTTATGAAGTTTAATTGGTTGCACCAATAACTATGTTGAATAATCACTGCATTTTCGGTTACCTATCATATAATTAATAATATTTCGTCTCACGCGAATGTAAATGCAAACGTACATGTAAATATGTACTTTTTGCGTAATCTTACAGTGCCCCTCGACCTCCGTCTATTGGGACTGATCTGTGTACACGAATAAAAATATGTACCATCAGGCATTAAATAAAAGTAATGAAAGTGTTTAAGATCCACTAGAGCAGGGGTTCCCAAACTTTTTTGTACCACGCCCCCCCCCCCCCGCTACACATATCAGCTTTCCATTTTGCAATATCCTATTTCCACGGTGCCGTTCATACCAACTCCTACTTGTACAAGTACTTGTGCTCGTACAAGTATGTGCCTACTTGATTCGGTGAGTAGGTAGATTTTTTTGTTCACTATTGAATGCGGTAACGCAGAATGGAAAGATTCAATAATTGTACGTATGATGAAAATTAAAACAAGTATTACATGAAAAACGAATATAATTACTGATACAAAATTTAGCATTGTAACACAGATACATTTTCAATTTAAGGAAGGTGAAGATGCTTCATTTTTGTAAGCAGATGTATTGAAAATAAAAAGATCTTTTTATCTTACAATGAATATGATCTATCGAGGTAAGTATCACACTCCTATTGCACTATCAATTGCTGTTGTTTATTTTTATGTATTCAAGTTTCGAAAAAAATGGAGAAATCTTCAAAAATTTATTGATAAATTTTTTGAATTTTTTTAATTTATATCATTTGGGTGTCACGCTCCCCCTGGACTTTCTCCACTCCCCCCCCAGGGGGGCGCGCCCCCCAGTTTGGGAACCCCTGCACTAGAGGATGATGAGAATATGTCAATGGTTTTCTTGTTCGTTAACTGATTTTTTTCCGAATCTAACTGTAAGATGATATGAAGGTTGACAACTGCAATGGCTCCTTCAACCACGTGCATCATATTTTGACGAAAAGATTAACAAACCTAACCCCGTGTTTTTTAAAACGCAGTCCTCAAATTATGCAAATGAATGAAATTACTACGACGCCTGTGTTGTCTTCTGCTGCTTACAATTCTAATGACCTCTTCTATATTCGATTTTCTTAAAAACACAAAAATTTATGGTCATGACTACCGAAAATTAGGTTAAGGTCGTCAGTGCTGAAGGGTCAAGACCGTTCACTTTTTCATAGTTTCAAAATTTCGCAGTGTTAATGAACCTCTTTAAAATTTTTAGATGAAATAAAATGCCATGATACTTTGAGTAAAAGTGATTGTTATAAACAATATTTATTTTCTCCATTTTTACGAGAAAACACATCAAACGCATTTCAAAAAGTGGAAAGATAAATTATTTTCATAATTTTTTACCTAAAAATATCAATCCTGAAAAATGACAAGCTTCATTTGACGCATTCAGCCTAATGAATGCCAAAGAGAGCTCTAAAAGGTTAAATTTATTAAAAATAGCTTCAAGAATATGCTAGGCGGTCTACTTTCACCGGGTGTTATACGTCTCTTTTCACGGTAGAGTGATATTCTAGAGGACTCGACTCATTCAAGCGAGATGAAAAGGAAGCCTTCCTTTCTATTTCAGTCCAAGAGAGCGTGCTTTTTATCAGAAAAATTCATGCTGAACAAAGACAAATATCTTTGTGAGGTTATGGCCTGGCAGTTTCTCCAGGATATCTTAAATTACCACAACTTCTGGGCAGTTCATCGTTTTCAATAGTGAATGATTAACTACTAACTCATCAGCTTTTATAGATGAGGAAGGCGTCCCAAAATCGTTTTGATAATTTTCCAGCAAAAAAAATTATCGTTGGATACAGCAAGTTACTAAAGACCGTGCCGGAATAAACTTGAATGCCCGAATCAATTACATTTGTGAAAAATAGATTTTTTAACCGTCAAATTCCCCCAAAAACTTAGGGGAATAGAGGAAGTTGGCACTTAACACTGTAAAAGTTAGAATATTTAGTGCAGTAATATTTAGTGATAATTTCTCCTGGGGTTTCAGACGATATTAGAGGGGGGTTGATTCTATAACATTTTGTCGTATCTCGTCTTGTTCACCCCCAAGATTTGTATTAGTGATTGAGTGGTCGGTAGTGGATCGTATAGAATATAAATTCATATACCGACAGGCAGAACTTAAAATTTACAAGATCCATCAACTATATTATCTGCGATCAGCTATAATCAAAGGAGACATAGTGTTCAATCGCAGGAAATGGGATCTAAAGAACACGCAAGACGCATTTTAGTTACATTTTCTCTTTCTGAATGAATTTTTCGGGAGGTTTCAAGGCGGATGAGGTGATTTGTCTAAACAACTCATCATGGTCGGTATGACTTCTCATGCCTCAATAGGTTGTACACCCAAAACATATTTAAAACATTTAACTCCGGGGGAACAAGGTCTTCAGTACGGATTTTTAACCCATTGGTGCATAAAGTTATTTTTGTCAAATATTCATTTAGAAAGTAATTATTCTGGCTAATGAGGTTCATTTTAACTTATTTCTGCAATTTTTAATTTTTTACAACGATTAGTTTAAACAATACCGACTAACTAACCCATTAGTGCATAGCGTCCGATACATCAGACGCTATGCACTAATGGTTTAAGCACTCCAAAATACAAAATTCTAGAAATAAATCGCAAATAATACAGCCTCTTTAAATGATAAAAATAAGAACATAAGAACGAGATATATAACTCAAAATTAACACTTCGTGATAGAAGGGAATATTCCAAAATTACCGATCGAGAAGATTTCACAAATTAAACAAACTGAACGAATATTTTAATCTAAAAAATCCTACCATTAACATATTCTCTCATTAGCCTCAAGGACAATGGAAAACGAACGAAAGAGACCAATAGTATATGATACAAAGAGTACTTGTCAAGGCTTAGAACTTCCATCGCATGGGATGAGATTCAGAATTCACGATATATTTATAATATCAGTGACCAACGGATATCGCGGATTGACAAAGTCACACATTTCACAATCAAGAGGAATATTTGCTCACGTTAGTGCCCGTACGAACATCAACCGCAGACTGAAACTCTCCCTAACATTTCCAGAAGGACTGTGACTCACACCCACCATAGCTTACCTGGCCATGGAGCGAACGAGCAAGATTTCGATCCCGCATACAGTCATCCTTATCCTCGGTGGAAATAATGAGAAGGAAGATACACTCGAGAGGAAAGAAAGGGAAATAGTTCCCAAGTTTGCGAAGCGAAGGGATGGGCAAGTGGTTGAGACGATGTGTTTGCCATAAAATAGGTTCAGGAGGTTGCCGAAGAAGAGTCGGAAAGAGAAAAACCTTACGAGAGAAGTTTAAGACGTGAATAATTTAGGAGTCAAGGGTTCCCTCGCATCTAAATAGAGATGGAGGGTAATTCGACGGAGGAGTGGAGAGATATAGCCTAAACCTCTTCTCACGATCCCACTCAAACCAACTATCCCTTTCTCCTCAATCCCCCATTTCCTTTAAACAATGAGATCCCACTCTCCCATCACCCAGGCAACACCGTTCTGAGGTATACTAAAAAGTATCAACGTATGATAAATCGCATGGCTTTGCAGTGGTGTTAAAATCGTAGAATCACGTTTATGATAACAAAATTCAATATATTATGTTGTTGTATGATATAATATGATATGATGTGATATAATATAATATAATATAGTATAATATAATATAATGTAATATAATATAATATTATATTATATTATATTATATTATATAAAATAATATGATTATTTTAACGTTATCAGATTATTACTTAATATTTGAGCATTGAGTATGAACATTTTACAAACCAGCAATCAATTTGATGTTTTTGTGTAGGAATACATTGAAATGGCTTACAAATAAAATAACAAAAAAAATATTACGCAATTGAGAATATACGGAAATGAATAAACGCGGAAAATGTTAAGACATTTCACGATCCCTGCTTGAGCGCTTCGTGAGGAGTACTCTAAATTTACTTCAATGACTGTCGAAGGGTATGTTAAACCGTGGTTGCTGACGTCGAGTTTCTCTCTACCCTTCCTTCCCTAACAATCCTTAACAATCGCGCAAATGACCCAATCTTTCGCTCGTGTCCTCAAAATACCCGCTTAACTTCCTCAATCTAAGCCAACCAATCGTATGATTGTTGACCTCATAAGTTTCTCTATCCTTCTGGGTGGTCGCTCAATAGGGTAGTTTCCTTCATCAAAGAAAACGAAAGGCATTGATTGCGATTCGTTATCCACCATTAGTGTATTCATAACATACAAATTATTTGGTTTTAGAATTCCCAGTTTAGGCGAATGGCAACGATCAATTTTATCCTCATTTGAAAAAGGCCAGATTGGCGTCCATGCGATGCCACTCCACGTGACGTCACAGGGACCTAGTTTCTATACGAGTAGATAGGAGACTTCAGGGACACATCTCTTAATAATCACTTATTAAAACTGTCCATGGTTGGAAAGTTTCCTTCTTTTGATAAGGTATTAATAATCCTTATTTAAGCCAAGCGCTACCTGCTAGCAAGGTACTCTGCTACCTGCTAGCAGCCCGCATCGTAGCGGCACACAATATCCTAGCCCCAAGGTCACCTAACACGGCGAGAACCAGAAAGACGTCACACGGGCTTTTCCCAGCATTCATGCTTAGCCATCGCGTTTTCGCGATTAATTGAAAATTTTTACTTTTCAATTAATAGCGAAAAACAGATATCGTCAATTAAAAATCTAAAAGCCTGAAATACGTACTCCAGGAGTAATAGTCTTTCGATTTAGGCATTAAAAAAATAATAGGAAACCACCGTATAACAGATGTCTTTCTAATCTAATTAACAATTCACGGCACAAGTTTCCAGTATCGATCCTTATGCCATTTTAGGGAGAGTAAATTTTTCTGTTTTTTCTTTATACTTACTTCCAGGTGACATACTTATGAATACACCGGAAACAAAAGTTTCCAGCGCATATGAACACTCTCCTATTCATATTTCTTGCGTGGACTTCATGATAACGCACATAACAGGACAATGCCCAAAATGACCGACTTATACAGGCGTCGACCAGAGACCTATTTTAGATTTTGGTAGAACCGATCGAAGATGCCCCAATTCCTTCCCAAAATCTACGAATCCCTCCTTGATTAAATCTAGGTCACTGCGAAGAGGGATGTAGCCATTCATGCCGACATAATCTTAAAAATTTGCATAATACGCATGCAAACACAAAATAACACTAGAGATATTCATTTTCCTCCACTGAACATGTCCCAAAATTTATATTACTTGCATCATAGTCAAGTACGTACTCACGTTTCAAAATTATGTTCGATTGGGAAATGTAAATAACCAGGTAGACTCTTAAAATCCATCAGCGTGGCATAACATCAATAAATGCGAAACATTTACTCGAATAGATTAAAAAATACCAATTTATCAAAATGAAGTGCTTAAACAAACAAAATTACGCAAATGATATTCATGCTGAATCATGCAACTAAATTTAATTAATTGATTTTTTTAACTCAAAGTGAGCCTGTAGAGCAAAATTTTTGGGATTCCATGGAGGAAATCATTATGTAAATGCAGCTCTTAAAGCGAAATAAGCTTTTCCATGATAGCGACATCGATGAAAAGTAATTGCTGAGCAAGGTCGTCATTTTAAAAACTTCTCTTTGCTATACGTTTAAATTTCAGTGAACCGATATTGGTTCTCCAATTGAGAACATTCATAGCCATTACATGCTTATACTCTCAGAAAAGTTTTCATTTTTACCTTTTTGAGTTCCCGGAAAGAAACGGAGGGAATTTAAAAAAATAGTTTTACCTTAAAAATAAAATAAAAATACTTTACCACAGTGGTACATTCAGGGAACAACTTCCTCTCAGAAAATACCTCCAAATAAATTCTGATGCTTTCCCGGCGAATATATTCAAAAAAGGCTATTCGGGCTTCCAGCCGGGTGGTCTCAAATAAAGTTGAAAATTTGATGTGTATATCAAACTTGTTCTTTAAAATTCCTTGTACTGGTAAGTACTTATTACGTTCATCGCCTTTTTTTAGCGCGTAGAAGTCTAATGATGCATTCAGGCATGAATTTCCACTGAAAATAACATTTTATGCATCTTGACCTATACATATAATTTTACCACCCATAATGTTCAGCCATGACGGCTCCATACATCGTAGTGGACCAGCGTCTTAGTACAAACACTACGCAAGTTATTGAACGTCAATTATGCGTTTTCAAATGAATAACAGGGCACGATTTATATAATTACAGATGTCATAAATACATCTCCTAAAGGAGTTGATTTCATAATTATGAGGCTCTATCAAATGTCTCGAGTACAACAGTAAGTCATCGAATAACACCGTTCTGACGAAATTCTTCTTTAGTTAGATTCAAGTTCAACGAAATTATTTCGAAAATTAATATTCACACCAGAGCTTTACCATATATTTACTTTTTACTGTGACATAAGCGCAAAATAAAGATAAAAAGACGATTCCAAGTTATTGCTATGGAAAATAGTTTCTGTTTCCCCATGTGGAAAGACTGAACATACTTGAGACTCACTGGTAGTACTCCTTACTCATCTGATAAAAAAACCGACTCGACAGTCAGCAACTAAGGGCCATTTTCAAGAGTCCTTGCCCAACGTTGATGAAACAAAAACTCTTGAGCTGGCTTTGCTGAACGCCAAGGAGGCAGAGATATATTGCCTTGTAAGAGACTACAGAAAATTTGTTGCCAGGGAACTGGTATTTTGTACCTGAATGCTAGCTAAGAATTAAATTATTTTAGAAAGAATATATATTTTTTTAAAGAATACATTTATTAAATGTCTTAGTAAAAAGGAGAGTAATGCGCTGAGTACATATAAAGAAAAAGAAGGTTAAAGACGGATGATAAAGCACTGAGTTACTGAAACCAGGTTTGCTATTTGCATGTAAATAAGTGTGGATAAAATCCTGTGATTGTTTCTTCATCAATGTTATTGTTATGGACAAGTAGATAAAACAATACTAACAAACGAAAGCAAAACATTGATCAATATCCATCCTAACAACGAAATATACTAAGCAAAACTTACATGATTCCATGTGTAGTTATTACTTTTATATTTCTCTACTGGCTATGGTAGGCTGTTCTTGTTCTTGTAGGAAAATGTCAAGACATTTAAGGTATATACGGAAGGTTTTGCCGATCCCCAAGGCAAGTCCACCATCCCAAGGTACTTCGGTCATTTTAGCTAAAAGTCCTTTTCTCCTTCTTTCTCCTCTTCATATGCAGTTTGAAAATAGGAAAAAAATTGGTTTTATAAACATCTCCGCATCATTACGACTAACTCATTACCCGTGAGGAGCCATTTTAGAACATTTTTATAAACTTGCTTTGCTGTTTGTGGTCTGTATGCGTCAAATCTTAAACTCAATTTTAACTGACTTTCCGGTTAACCATAAAGCTGAAATTTTCAGGATAACTGAGAACAAAGTTCAAAATATAATATTCAAACACATGTGTTACGATTGGAACTGTATTTCGATTTTTAATTCAGAACTTAAAGTTAAACATGGAGATCAGCTCAAAAGATGGCGGCATTGGGATCATTAAAAGGAAGGAGAACGAAAGAAAATCATAGCAAAAAATTGTTTAAATCGAAGTACATTGAAAAAAATGTTACGAAAAAACTTTCTTTATAAAAAAGTATTTTTAATTCAGTAATGTCATCAGTTCATGAATTATTTCCACTGAACGCATCGCCGTGTAAATGGTGCCGCGGTGTTGCGTAAACATCGAATTTCACGTGTAATTTATCGACAAATCGGAAATATCCATCCCATTCTTCTCCTCCAATCCCAATTTTAACCTCTACCGTATACATCAAAGCCATGCATACAGTAACGCCTATTAAATATGTGTGTCATGTTTATTTTCCGCATAATTAAGAAAGACCATATTTCTCTTATTTTACCCGTCTTGCATGGTTGAAGGCATATGCCAAGAGAAAATACTTCCTTGTTATATTCTTCTACTGTCTTTCCAAAAGTTAACCATCCAGTTACAGTTTAAACCTGAAGCAATTTTTTTTTGTCAGAAAAAATAAGACCAACATTTTGAATAGAATGACTCCTGATTTTTTTATCATCCCCCAGCACAGAACGATCACTTTTGAAAAATCTTTCTCTTTGTTGCTATGACAATTGGGCATATACCAACCGATTGCATTTTCCACATGGCTTCTATCTCTGCAGGAAGTTCGGCATATTTAATAATTTTGGAGGATTGTGCTTTCTGTACATTGTGGTTTTATGGGATTGTTACGTCTACGAGTGTAACGTGTCGCCTTATTTTGTCCTTTATAACTATGTCAGGTCTATTGCTTTGAACTTTTCGGAAAGTTCTAACTTCAGAATTCCAGCATATCTCACATTAATAATAATTATAGTTACCGTCTTTTTTATTACAGTTTATTCAGTTTTCACTGAGGGTATGCAAAGTAAAATGTTGTATAAAGGGTATTGGTTCTTACCAAACTAGCTCTTTACTGTTCTTTGAGTTAAGGAATTTTCTCATGATGCAGCAAGTTGAAATTATAATGCCCTTCTGCAGTTTGGCGTACGTGCTTGGATGAAGGCTGAGTATTGTTTAAGTATTTTTGTTTTGTTTTGAGATGATACCGTTAGCAGAGATGACAATAGGCGCTTTAGAAACCTGTTTCATATTTCATATTCTTTTTATTTCTAGTACCAATTCTTGGTACTTATTTATTTTTCCAGCTATTGTCTTTTCGATGTTATGCGAGAGTGGTACAGCAATATTAGCAATGTTAAAAGTACTATTTTTCTTGTCGATCAAAATTATATCTGGTGCATTATTATTATTTTATTTCAGTAACTAGCTGACCCGGCGAACTTCGTACCGCCTAACAATCAATGAACTTACAGTTTACTTACACCAGTTATAAATCAAGAGCGGCTGTATCGTTTTTAATCAAGTTTAATTTATTATAATAAAATAAGGATACAAATTCAATAAAACTACGTAAATGAGTACCAAAATTGCTTGTCAGAAAGATATTTTCTTTTTTGAATCTACACATGGTGGATCGAAGCACGTTTACGCGGATCTTTTTCAATAAATTTTCTTACGTTTTAGCTTAAGAAATTTTGGGCATTGTGGTTTAATGAAGCAGTTCATGAAATAAAAATTATACGCATTCAGTTGTTGGCTATTAGCGCTATTAGCTGTAAAAAATGTTTTTAGGTCCAAGTCTGTTGCATACACTTGGCCCATTCAGGGGGCAGGTTGACACAACCCCAGACCGACGCTTAACTGATGCTCAAAATCGTGAAAGAAAAGCCCCTATGAAGCAGCATTCCCATTAAATGACTTAAGGCGCGCCAGTTTTAGTATCTCTGTTTGGAAAAAATGCAATGCGTAAACGTACTGCATGCGTAAACGCACCACGGTGAGCCCTACACATTCGGGTTTAATGTCTTGCGTCAAGCACCTTCTGATAAACAACACTTTTGGCTTTGTTATCAGGCGCAAGATGAAGCGGATGAAGCTAATTAAATATAGCGAAGCAAAGCAGTGACGCAGCGAGGGGAGGTTTTGGGGATAACCCCCCCCCCCCAAGAGCTTAAGAGAGTTTTTTTATGAAAGATTTTGTTATTAATATTAGGGGGACGGATGACTAACAAACAAAACATATTTAACTAATCATACAGTCGCAAAACCCACTATTTTGAACCATTTATCTTAAAAAATGTCTGGGGGAAGTGCCCCCACACTTCCCGCTTACCTTAGCGAGTTTTCTATACCCTACAGACCCGTAGTATTAGCTGCGCCCAAAACCCCCTATCCTAGCTACGCACTTGAGGTGAAGGAAGAAATACAGAGGATGGTTTATCGACTCGTGAACATAGCACGTTAAATTGACCATGAGAAAATCATGGGTTTTCATTAGCACATGAGCACAAACAACACAAAAACTGAAAGACTGACCATGCGATTGTTAATCGTTATCACGAATGTAACACAAATTGGAAATTGAATACGTTTAAGCTCATAAGGGCATATGAATTGAGATCATGGAATCTTCGGAATGAGGACTTCCTCACCTTTGAAATTCCTTTGAGTAAAGTTACGTGAATCACATTCATTACCAATTTTTTTAATCACCAAACACGTTCCGTTGGATAGCTATGGTTGGTTTATGCTTCGAAAGATCATGAACACAGAAACTACATTTTTTCTGTGAATCGTGCCTTGGTAAGCCAGGTACGTCCAAGGACTTAAAATATTCAGATAGATAGTTGGTGATTTCGTCTTCGTTTGTAACACATTTAAAAGATTCGAACCAATGCAGAGTACGAACTATTTGAATTTACCTCGTTTTAGTCATCCACATCTTCGTTCTTGCTCGCTAAATAAACCATCTTTGATTATTTAGGTGATCAATCATATTCTGGAACGCTTTGTTGATGAGCTCACCTTCCGCTGAAAATAATTTGCAATAATTCGAAGGAAATGAGTTAAAACTACTCGATTCGTCGACAGGAACACGGACATTACCGTTTGTCAACAATTGCTTGGAGATGTGTTTACAAACACGGTAGTGAAGTGTCAACTCGAGCTGGGCCACGGCTGGGCTTACAATTAGCTCGAATTATTTTTTTTTAATTTAATTTCAATTTAATTAATATTTTGAATATATGTAGTAATTAAAATGTTATTTTGTTACGAAATTCAGTCATTGAAGTGGTAAAAACAAAACAAATTATTTTATTTGTAGTTTTGACCGACTTATCAATTGTTGTGTTACTATAACTCCTAAAAGCATGTCCATATGAAAGAGATGAATTTTTTTGTGAAATTATCCTTTTTTAATGGCCTATATGTTAACCCCGCCTGAGACGAATCCAAAGAACCAAATCTCATTGACATCGGTGCAGCCGTTCTCGAGTTATAAGTGTTCTAACTAACACGATTTTCGACTTTCTTTTATTTTAGATTAGAAAACGTTTGTATGTGAAAAAGAAAAGGGCTGTTTTTAGGGTTTTCCCGGCAATTATTCGATTTTTTCTCGCCGTAAGAACCATCCTTGGACTTCAACGAACATTTTAAAAAAAGAATTGGCCAAATTGGTCCAGGCGTTGTTGAGTTATGCGCTTACCAACACATTTTGCGATTCATTTTTATATATAAGATTATTGCTGCAAACCGCACCGCCGCGTAACTTGCACCGCGATGTTGCGTAAACATCGGTTTTTACGCGCGGAGCATCGATAAATAGGAAATATCCTTCCCATTCTTCTCCTCAAATCCCAATTCCATCCTCTACCCTCGCAGTAGCGCTCCCTCTCCAAAGCGCCAGGGAATTGCCCGGCTTAACGCGGGAGGAGTAGTGGGTCATTAAAGGAATTTATCAAGGAGCGCGAGGATCTGGGTCCTCCAATACCCCTACCCACGACCCTCTCCTATCCTAAAACGCCTTCACTCTGAAGGAGGCAAGTTTCCGGTCCTGCTTTTTTTTTTAAATCGCAGATGGATGAGGGTAGGGATGTCACATCGGCAGCTGATTCCCGAAGACCTCAGATCCCTTACCCGAAGAAAAAAAAGCCCTTCCCAAAACCCCTTTAACTGCGGGGTTCCTTGAGAAAGAAGGGACGAAGAAAAGGGTCTGTTCCCCCCTTTCCTTTGTTCCCTAATGCCGAACGGCATCGAATTTACCGGTTGCGGCAGGCCATATATATACATAAAGAGTCGATCGCTGCCTGCTATTCTGGTTTGGGGGTTTTTCTCCAAAGAAAGGGCAAACAAAACAACTTGTTAACAATGGGCCGTCCCCTGGCACGGGAAATCTTAAGGATGCCAGACCGTAAGCTGATTAAAATAGCATTATATATTTATCATATCCATCGCTCTAATGGAAAGAAAATATGTCCCAATCACATAATGCCCGAAAAGTCCAATATTTTACACAATCTTTTTCGCAGAGGAAGACAGGACATTGACACTCGAAAAAAAAAATGTGTTTAAAAAAAAGTAATTTTCATCATATTTATAAGAACTTTCATTAGAATATGTTTATGTACTCATAGTAAATATAATTTATTTAAAATAAATAAAATTTACTTTATAAATACTATTAAATAATATTCACTTTTAAATATAAACTAACTAAATATGCTCATCAATTCAGATGCAAGACGAGTGGGAAATTCCACTAAGAATGCAATATTAACACCAAAGTTTTAAAATAATTCTAGCGTTATTTAAGACTGAGAATTTCCGACACCTTACTTCACTCCGCGTGTATTACATACCCATAGGTCGATAATAATAATAATAATAATAAATTTATTGTTCTAGGACCTTGTCCTATGGAACATATCAAATTTTACAGTTAAGTCTCAGCAGTGAACAACATGGAAAAAGTGAAAATACAATTTAACAGTATTAATGACAAATATATTACAGTATTTTAATTACAACCATATTTTTCGAGTAAATAAACAAACATTTTCATTTTGAATTGATTAACAGTTTTACAATTAACAATATCATCCGGTATTTTATTCCAAGTTCTTATAGAAGAGTTTAATGTGGACAAATAGTACACCGTAGTTCGGCAATTAGGTATTTTAAGACGCCTTCTAGCTCTTACTATTCTACTGGTTTCACTTTGGTTACATATAATCATATTGTAAAGATAGTCAGGTGTTTTGGATGACAGTATTTTATAAACAAAAACAGATAGCAGGAATTTAGATTTCTGTTGGGGTTTCAACCACTGCAGCTTTATGTAGTAAGGAGTGACATGCTCCCGGATATTTATATCATATATATATCTAATCGCAGAATTTAACAATATTTGTAACTTCTGATATAATTCACTAGTTAGGTCGGAAAAAACAAGGGAACAATAGTCCATATGTGGAACCAGCAAGGTATTCGCCAATTTTTTTCGTACTTCTATTGGGATTAGGCGTTTGAAATGTTTGATCTGTGCCAATATTTTATGTACCTTGTTAGAAATAGTGGATACATGTTCGTTCCACGTTAGCGTATTGTTCATAATGACCCCTAAGTTTTTTACCGTGATTGAATAGCCAATATCAACGCCTTCAACTTTTATTTTCGGTATTCTGTCATAGTTGAGTTTCCTGACATACATTGGAGTACCAATAATAATAGCTTGAGTTTTATGGGGGTTAAGTTTTAGTAAATTCATTCTGGCCCAATCACAAACGTGATTAACATCTTCATTTAATTTTTCAATGGCATCATCAATGTTTGTTGGGTGACAGCCAAGGTAGATTTGTAAATCATCTGCGTAGAGGTGATATTGCGAATGGGTAATTGAAAGTGGTAGATCTTTTATGAAAATTGAGAATAAGAGGGGACCTAATATTGAACCCTGGGGCAAACCACATGATACTACCGAGAAGCTAGACAGTACTCCGTCATCTCCCTTTACTGCTTGAGTTCTCTGGAACAAGTAATAACGGAACCAATTAATTACTGGGGTGGAAAATCCTAATTGGTTCATTTTATCTAGCAACAAATCGTGGTTAACACAATCAAAAGCCTTCGAAAAATCAAAAAGTACAAGAATGTTAACTCTCTTTTGATCTACTGAGAAGCGAATGTCTTCGGTAACTCTAATGAGGGTCGTTTGTGTACTATGTCCCTTACGAACCTGACTGATAGTTATCCAGCAAATTATTAACGGATAGGAAATCTAACACAGAGTTGTAGACGAATCTCTCAAGTGGTTTAGAGGCGATAGGCAGCAGTGAAATGGGGCGATAATCAGAGAGTTGTGTAGGGTTTTGGATTTTCTTAATAGGCTTTACAATGGCTCTCTTCCAAGCAACGGGGAAAACAGAGTAGTTCAGTGAGCAATTATAAATATCAAGCAATGCCGGAAATATCACACTCATAACCACTTTCAGTGTTTTATAATTAATCCCATCATTTCCAGCAGCATTAGACTTGATGCATTGGAAACATTTTAGCATGATCTCGGGAGTTAGATTCGGAAAGTAAAACATATCATTTCCAAATTCATTAACTTTGTGCAGGTTGACTCCTAATGCACTATTACGACCTGTGGCTGCACTTACTGTTGTCCCGGGGACGATATTGGCTGATAAACTGATAAAATAATCATTTAATGTGTCAATTGGAACATCGAGTGTTGTACCCTGATTTCGAGACTTAATCAGTCCAAGTCGATAGAGATAGTCCTCACACTATCCTTTAAAAAAAATAGATTGATATGAATTATTATATTTAATATTACTACCTAAAATTAAGCTTTAATGGATAGAAGAATAATAATTTACATATTAATTTCCATACCACCGAAAGCAATACTATATTGTCATACTACACCGAGGTTTTGTAACAAGCTATCATTGAACGAACAAGCACATCCATGCCCTAGGCAGGGGCAACCTGCCCATCCGGGGCTCGAACTCGCGATCTTCGGTTTGACAGGAGAGGACCACCCAGCAATCACTGAGTTCACCTAAATAAGGCGGTGCAGTAAAATTCATGGAAAAAATTCCCCTGCTACGACCGCCTAGATTAATTATCATGGTTGAAGTCGGCATCAATTAAAAAAAAGCTGGCCTAATTAAAGCATACCCGAGGCAGATGAAATGCTCGCAATTAATTTATGGGGCGGTAAATGAGTGTTTGCTCCGAACGCGGATGAAACTCCGGGGATAGCATTTGCTTAACAAAATTACATTTGCATCAAAACACAACGACGGTTGCCCTTTAGCAACTCCTTGTTTAACCGAATCCGCGTAAAATCACAGTTTTGGCCCCGTTTCGGCGAAATGTGTGATGAGTGCCTAATTTTGGTTCCTCACGCCAAAGCGCGGGGTGTGTTTGTCAAGCTAAAAGCAAAATAATGTCACCCATTTAGTCCCCAAAATTAACATTATGGCGCATAATTGACAAAAATTCATATTTTTTTGTACCTTTATAACTAACCAAGGATAAAAAAATTTCTCTCTTCTCCCAAATGCTGAAAATTGCTTAATGAACGATAGCAAAGAGGGCCTTGGGCAATTTTTTACCCACCAAACTCCACTTTGGGTTGAATTTTAAGGATTGGAGCCCGTATTCATATGAGGGTACCTGAATAAATTAGCTCAGAAATAGGCACTAATGTTCCTGAAGCGCCTTTTTATCCAGATCAGCCTCTTTTCCTGATTTCATGAAGCATATATAGGGGTAAGGGCGTTGGCTCCGGAAAAAATTGAGACAATTTAATGGTTCATACAGAGTATCACCACCTCAGTTAACATATTTGCTCCCAGAAAACTTTTTGAGAAGATGTTTAGGATATTTAGGTACGTAGCTTCAATTTTCACCGTAACTAACATAGTGAAATATTTTGAAGAAACATCAACATGTTTCCCGTAGCCGTACTGGGTGGCAACGAGGGAAGACTATAATTTTTTTTCAATTCTCACAAGTTACCTCGATAGAAAGGACGATCTTCAGGACAAGAATAGCTTTGGAAAGAATAGTTACATGGAAGCAATACACATTATATCACTTCGTGTTCTCTTTCATGATATCTGAACGTAAGTTACGGGCAACAGGAGTTCTTATTGAATTACCATATCGCCACGGCCTCTTCCCGTCGGTGGGCTTATTTCGACCAGCTTTAAAAAATAAAAAATGATTGAATCAAGTTATTGCAAGCTTCAACGACATATTTGTGAATATTTAACAGCAAAAAGGAGTGCGGGTTTTCTTCAATAGTCTACTAAGCCTAGAATGGTAGGAAGTTGCTATATGACAAGGGTGGGCAGGAATTGGATAAGATGGCATTAATGCTAATTGGTGTTCTGGGGATTGCATTCTATCCGGATTACTCGTGCATAACTCTAAAGCTGGTCTATCCGAAAACACAAGTTGTCCTTTAAAGACAAACTTTTTGGGAAATTGAAAATTCTTTCCTTAATATCTAATAAAGAACAATTTGATGAATTTTATAGTTGAAAGTACTAGTTCATAGTAAAGTAATAGTTCATAAGTTTAGTTCGTTCATCTGGGATGACTTTGTCAAACTTGGGTAGACTTTGTCTCACCAATTGGAAAATATAAAAATGGTTCCATATCTATGATAATGTTACGTGCTAATTTTTAATACGTCCAATGGTTATGTCTAGTACTCCTAAAATGGACAGCTAGGTTGAGTTTCTGTCTCATTAAACTCTGGATCTACCGCCGCGCCGTTTTCTTTTTGATAATTTTTCTGAAAGGAATGTATATCTTAAAAAATTCTATTGCATCAGGTGAAAGTACCGCTGCAGGAATAACGGATAAAAGTAATTTAAACTCCGTTGCACATTTGGTTTAAGGAAAAATAACAGTCGATAAATTTCTTTGAGTCAACAATCGGAATACTTTGCAGATTTTGTAGCGGTGCATTTTTCAATGCATTTTCGCATGACTCTGGGATCATCTCCCGATCAGGCCAGTCGGAAATTATTTTCTTAGCTGCAACAATATGAATATGATATAGGTATGAAAAAGATTTCAGCTGTATAAGTGCTTCCCATAGTTTACAAAGATCATTGAATACTAAAAATCGCATTGAATTAAATTCCAAGTTTCCTACACAAAAATTAAATGTAGTTCATGCGATGAGACTCGGTCACCCCATGACGAGGGAATATCGTCCCGCTTCAAAAAATACACTTGACTTTATGAAATAAACAATAATTTAAAAACTTAACTACATTTTTGTTCTATTTCCCTCCAGCAGGGGGAAAATATATTTAATAAACTTGAGGAAAAGTTAAGGCTTTTTATAGCATTTTTTATATAATATCATCAAAATTCTGATACAAGTCACCGCATTTGATTGTATTTTTCATGCAGATAACGTCCTTAAAAAATAACTGTTTCTCCTCACTCGTTACAGACCACTTAATAGTCCCCGGCTAAGAAACTAATCATTTCATTGACAAAGCCGAACGTCCTGCGTTTCCTCATCACTAAGGCATTATGAGGCCACGATGCATTCACGTTGTTACTTGCTTAAGTGGTATATTACAGTGCTTAGATGGACGTGGTGGAAGTGCTCCACCATCTATTAGAAAGTAAAATGCAAAATTGCCATTTTCATGCAACAAACTATTGAGATGGCTGGTTCCAAATTTCCAGCACACAGACCCGAAGATGATACAGTGAATTCCAAACCACTCGTCTTAATACATAGTTATATAAAAAGTGAAAAATTACATTTAATCATCAGAAGATTAACGAAATTGATATTTCCGAATCGAAATTACTCTTGCTTGTAGAAAATAGCTATTTGCAATTCATCCAAATGTAAAATATTAAATTTATTTTTTTTCAATGCAAAAAAGCATCCTGAATTTTATCTGTGCATTATATTCTATCACTGTGGTTGACTAACCCAGCTAAAATGTAAAGTCAAGTCAAATTGGACTCTTTGAAATATACTCCATAGGTCATGCATCTTAAGTTTAATTAAAGCCAGTATTTTGAGCTATAGAAGAGATCAAAAGGAATATTTTAGCGTTTTAATGTTCCTGAGTGTTTTCGGGTACTTCAGTCGCCGTTATAGACGACTGGCTTTGAAATGAATGTCGGGACTGAATCGAAAGTGAGCTCTTCTCAGGATCAACTGAAGAAATAATGTTACGGACTTCGTTATTGCGTTAAGATACTTTAGAAGTAGATTAAGAAAATAAACTATATAAGCAAAGCTGCACTGAATGAAATTGGAGAAAAGCTTATCATTACTATATTTTGCAAAAATATCCATCAGCAGAGAACAGAAACTGTCACTATAAGTCAAACACCGACTCAAGCATATTCTTTTCGGCATAAAAATAAGTGGTCTTTAATAGGTAAATGATGTCAGTATAGAGATAAAATAATTTATGGTGAAACAAAAACCAAGTACTGTCCCACAAACTTCTATTTGCTGTCGACTAGTTTCAACAGCAGTAGCGTCATTATCAAGACAAACATTGTCATGAAACAAACACAAAATAATAACACCTTAGCTGTTGAAACTAGTCGACAGCAAATAAAAGTTTGTGGAAGAGTACTTGGTTTTTGTTTCACTATGTATATCTCATATTTCCACCAAGTAACGCCCAAATCAGTTGATTTCGTAAAATTATTTGATTGGATTAAGAAAATAAAATACGACAATTCTACTGACACTAAAATACAATGCGCATCAGGAATGGAATGTTAGCAAATGAGAAAATATTTTGTCAACCATTCCACCCTCTTCGAAATCCCCCTGAAGTTGAGTAACGTTCCAACCCCAACGCAACCCTCCCCCACCAACGCGTAATAGCAACCCAATAAACAACAAAATAGCAATAAAAATAACGATTTCTGTACCTGAAGATGTCGCCTCTGCGACGAAACCGGTCGTTTTAAATTAATTGTGTGGAAAAGTACCATATCCTTTTAATTGTTTAAAATACAATTTATTTGGCGATCAACATGTATTTGAATTCATTTTATTTTTAAAAATTTATATTCATATTTTCATTTTAAGTTATTTTTATTCTTAATTAATAAGGTTCAATATCGTAACTACATGCTTTTTGAACAAATTATCTATTTTAACCTTCCATCGGGCGCAGTGGATTTGACCGGCACAGCGCGAGTGTTTTTTCATTTCTCCTTGCCACTAGGCGTTATAGACCCTTGGCGCTTATAGTAGCTGTTTGCTTTTACATGATGCATGCAGCCTTTTGAATTTATGCCAACAGATCAGTGGCGAATTATTTAGCATAGTTGAACAAAATAATGGCACAATAAAGCATAATAAAAGCAATATTACCTAAATAAGTTAGCAAAATAAAAGACAAAATTCACTGACTCTTGATTTACTTTGTGGTATTCCATTATAAGTTTTCCTGGATATCAGACAATTACTTATACCACTTATTATTTATCAGAGCGCGACCCGGTTTTCAATGAACTATCATCATCTCCAGGCGCAAATTATGATTTGTTTATCTTATTATTGTTATCTAGTTAATTGATGAATTTTAAAACGGACGCCAGAATAGGGGAAAAAGGTATATTCATTTTAAAATTTTGCAGTGACCGCCGTGTACTGGAATCTAGGGAGCAGTTAAATATTTAAAAAATTATTGAATGTCAGGACAGTACCCTTATAAATGAATGTCTTCCCATCTTTTTCCCCTATTCTGGCGTCCGTTTTAAAATTCATCAAGTAACTAGGTAACAATAATAAGATAAACAAATCATAATTTGCGCTTGAAGATGATGATAATTCATTGAAACCCGGGTCGCGCTCTGATATAAAAATAAGTGGTATAAGTAATTGTCTGATATCCAGGAAACTTAAAATAAAAAAACACTGATCTTATAGAATTCTCATGTTCAAATTCATAACATATTATAATATCCTATAGATCACGTTAAATCGCACCTAGCTGGATCGTTCTGGGGCTCTATGGAGGTGTGTAAAGGGGTGCGTAGAAAATAAGGCATAATTTAAGTGTTCCTTGACACTAGTTATGGTGCTTTAATCTTAAAAAGTGTACCAATAAGCCATGTAAGCTAAGAGTTAATAACGTTTTCTCACATCTGTGCCTGTCAGGCACACTGCGCCTGAACTCAGCATTTCCAATATTGCTCCTGACGGAAGGTTAAGATAATATGCGTCATGATACCTCAAAGTTCACTGGTGGATCTCTTCTTGTACTTACGGTATTAGAGATTAAATTATGATGCACTGTGCGGAAGTATGGGCAATGGATATCACCTGTAATCCACATTTCATTATGAGGGCCAAATAATGGCAGAGCTCTATAAAATACGAAGGTAAGAATATATAAACAGTCATATTATTTTTCTACACTTAAAATTAAGTGTGGAAAATTACTACGGCTGTTTCTATCTTGTTACAATAGTGAAGATGTTCAAAATCGATCGGATACCTTGGTAGGTTTGTAATGAAAAACGAGGCAGGAGTCAGTGGCGTCAAGTTATGGGTAAAAAGGTCAATGGCGTCGATATTTCGTCGCTAATACAAGATTGAAAGGTGGAAGACAAAATAATACGGGTCCCTTCATTTTTCAAACTCTATAAGAATCGAAAATAGAAAAAATGGGGAATAAAATTGTTGCTGTATTTGACAAAAATTGTAAGTTTTTCAAGTTCAAGCTAAAAATTTTAATTTCCATCTCTTTCATTACTTTTGGAGTAAAATTCTTGTTGGGATGACGGTATTAAAAAAATGTTCTTTAGTTCAACACAATAATTATGCGGCTTTGTTTTTGTGCCTACCTCCATGGAAACCAAGTTTGGTAATTCTGGCCCTTTCAAAGCTGAGCTGTGTATTCAATTTGTTTATATCGGTTTTCATAATTAACAATATAGTGGGCTTGATCAATAAATATCTGACCTAACAATTTTTGTGAAACCATAAACATATTTCTTAGAGGAAATTATACCAACAGTAGTGTCAAAGCGATAAAAATAAAAATGAGCAAAATAGATTCGCAGCACAGCGGTTTCAGAAAAGCATAAAATTATTGCGATAAACGTTTGGCGCATGCATCGTAAATCCTTATTCTCCATCGGGTATAGGTTGGATTCGTCGAACCATGTGAACGTATTTGCTCATCCACTAGGGAGTCGTTCCCTGAATTTTCTGGCTTACTCGCTGAGTAGATGGGGTGATATAAATGGTACGAATACCCCACACGACATACTCCTATGAAATATTACCTCATTCCGAGACCTTCCGGTCTATAAAATCGGAACGGTGGAATTTTATAACAGAACCTTTGATTTGTAAATATCCGACGTATGAATGATAGAAGACAGCCGCCAATGCGGCTTTTATGGGTTTCTAGAAAGAGATCATGAAAAATATTAGGGAACAGTCGAGGGCTAACGCGGAATTTCACATGTTTCGAATGTGTTTCTCTCGAAGCAGTGAAAAATCATTGAGATGATTCAAAAATACGATAGAATTCGATAACCGATTCCCAATGACCCTGCAAAACATGGGCTAGCAGAGAAAGATTGGCACAATAGCGACATTTTTTTCAAATTGGGCATAATTTAACGCAATTCTAGGCTAGAAACATAGGGAACTTTTCTCTTATATCTGGGTTATTCTTACTACTTCTGGAGCTTTTATTGATCAAGAGCAAATTTTAGAGCAGCATCATGCAGAGAAATATTTTTAATTTACAAAACATTTTACTTCTTATAACTATTGAAAATAATATAGAAGTGTGCAATGCCGGATCATAAATCTGAAAATTTACAGCGAAATAGAAATGAATTGT
Organism: Ischnura elegans; assembly: GCF_921293095.1. NCBI lineage: Eukaryota > Metazoa > Arthropoda > Insecta > Odonata > Coenagrionidae > Ischnura > Ischnura elegans. Next base: position 39,956,376 of record NC_060256.1, read on the forward strand.
AAAATTTATGTCCTACTTGTTTTGTTACCATGGACAGAAAAGATTCATACTTCCATTTGTGACAATGGTTATAATATTCAGCAATTATTTGGAGAACGCAACTCTACCGCTGATTTGGATGAATAAGGCTACATCATTTTTAACCAATAAAGTAAATATACCTTTGTCGATTTAAAATAAATATACATTGCTCTCTAGTGTATGGTACTGAGTTTTTGTCGTGATCATTTTCCTATTCATTACCAAGAAACCCTTTGAGCCCATTGGCCCAAGTCAACGATTGCATGTACCTCAAATTTGAAAATTTCTCCTCCATAATTCATGAGAACTCGAATGTACGTGTTTCAAGTACTAGCATTATCGACAAAGTTCTCGGTACTCTAGATACTCAAAACATTTTTAGATTAATCAGCAATTTTGGATAGAGTTATTTTTCGCAAATTATGACAAAATACGATCGGTCGAGATGAAGTGATACGTTCTATAAAACACGACCTTCCACTTCCTATAAATATCTAATAATACTTCCTTTCACGTGAAGGAAATAATTTTGATCTTCACAACTATTTTTCATGCAACAATTCATTAGAGGTATACCCACGTTATTATACGGAGTGGTGATCATTTCTTCCCCTTTTGCCAGAGACCCCATAATGATTTTCACCCGAGTTGAACGTCAATATGTTCTATATACGTTGATTGAAACCTTCCAATATCTCCAATATAAGTTCTCGAAGTGCGACGCGGCTAATGGAAAGGAACTGGACCCTGGAATAAAACCTACCCTACATTTTATACATCAACACGTCTGTGGATTAGTCTTAGGAAGAGAAGAAATACATCGTTTTAAAAAGGCTAGCGGATGAGAGAGAGGAATGGAGAGCTGCGTCAAACCAGTTTTAGGATTGTTGACCAATGATGATGATGATGAGCATTGACCTACAAAAAATAATGCCATTTTCAAGTATCTACTAAGAATTTTACGCAAATAATGAATGAAAACCCCAACCTTCATAGGTAGAGGAACCAACGGAAAAGAAGGGATCAGTTGAAGTTACTTACACTCTTGCCTGAAGGTTTAACGTGAAAGGGTGAGAGTTCAAAGGGACTCATGGGTGGCCAACATTCTAGCGAAGGATTCGCGTGAGCTTGGGTGAGCTCTCTCCCTTCTTTGTCCCTCTAAACCGACTTTAGGGTTGAAACACTTTATCATCATTATTAGTCAACAATGCTAAGATTGGTTTGACGCAGCTCTCCATTTCACTTTCCTATCCGCTAGCTTTTTTCATAGTGACTTCTTAATAGTTATTTCATCTATTTTACATCATTTATAACCTGTCATATGTAACTTATTTGAGGCCGTCCCTTGCCCTCCTTCCCTTCCACCTGTCCTTCTACGATTGTTTTCATCAGGCCATCATGCCTCATGATTTGACCAGCTTACTTTTATCGCCTTATTCTTAAGGTTTTAGAAGATTTCTTTTGTTTCTCCCTTGAAACACATAAATGAGTGAATTGACTATTGCAGTGCGTAAGGATGGATCTACAGGATGTTTCAAATTGACCCCTGCAGTTTGAAGACTAATAGCAATTTAAATTATTTCACTTATAAATATCATTGGTTCAAAAATACGAAAAAAAACGATCTAGCAGTTCAGTTGTGCCACATTGCTACGTTTGCAGTGTTTCCTCTATTTTCCGTTCGAGATCTCAAGCACAAAATATTGGGACTACAAAAGAGAATTCTTGTTTTGTACTTCTCCGCAAGACATTGCTGCGATTTAATCTTTGGAGGCTAAATGAGCATTATGAAAATGCACATGATCCTTCGCTATTGGCTGATCGACCCAACTTAAAATAACAGCATTGAATCAGCTGAAGGACATCTAGTAAATAATTATTTACTCCAGATAACCTGGCCAAGGTATGAGAAGAACTCATTTATCGACCGCTTATGCGTCATGTAACAAATAGTGTTCATGGTAGTGCTACCCTGTAACACAAACAACTGTTAGAGTTTTTCTTTTTGAGTTTAAATTTATAATAAATTATTAAAATTAAAATAGTGAAACAACTTTATTTCATTTAAACTCCTAAAACCATTCTGAAACACCATGCAGCATTATCCGCGATGTTTTATGTCCCTTCTAGGAGGTACTGGAAGCCAATATTCGCTCACAATAGTCACATATAACAATATCAGATATATTCTCTCCACGAAATGTACAATCGAAAATCATCCACTTAGCCTTTATGTACGCTGTAACTCTCCATTCTTTTTTATGGACTTACAGTGTGACGCGTGTGACTCACCACTCGTGACGCTGAGGGCGAAGCGATTCGAGTTTCACAGCGAAATAAACTGTAAATAGGACTGTAAACCGATATTTATATACGTGATGACATAATATTTTACCAGTCATAACTTTTAAATGCCATTCCTTTCGACAACGCCGACATACTCTTAGGAAATATAATATAATAAATGGGCGATTCAACATAAAAAATAACACTTGATGATAAGAAAGCAAAGATGGCGACAGGTGAAGAGAAAGCTTTTTGGGTCTTTTAGATTGCAAGCTGCGAGCTGAAAGCTGGATCTGCGAGCCTAAATGCGTTGTTCGCATTAAAAAACTGTGAAAAAGTGTAACTGCCTTTGATTTCAATATTCTTTTCGTGTTTCTCATTCGTGTAGCACTTATCGCCCGCATCCTAGTCTCCATGTGTGTATAAAAATGAGTTTCGACTCTGCTCACCGCGCATGTGGGACCATAACGTTTTATCCTGTCATCTGTGCACTCACACAGGCTTATTTACTTGATTCCCCTCTAGCGGGTGAGTCAATTTGCTATTCAAAACGACGCGACGGCGAGATTTAGCATCCACGCAAAATTTCCATAATCAGCGCTTGCAAAATGGCGGCTCCGGACATCAAAGTAAAAGGGAGGGGTTTCCGAATTCATGAGTTTGCTGCCGTGGGGATAATGTCCCCGCCCTCTCTTGCAGCATAATCTCCCGCGGGCCGCGACGCTTTGAGGTATCAAGCGGGGCACAATGCGACCGTCAAAACATCGGCGCCCGAATAGGAAACCTCTGCACTGCCTTCGTCGTCAACGGGCGGCTGCTTCGACCCTCTGGAGATCGCGCCTGCGATTTCATTTGTTGATTTTAACACGTTGCGTACGAGTGGCGTGAATGCTCGACATTTATTTTCGCGAGTGTTCCGGACGGATGACGGAGTTTCATAGTCATTTAGGCGCGTCAACTTAAACAATTTTAAATTATACAATAGGTATTTTACTACGCGTGCCGCGACGGGAAATTAAGTAAGAATAATGTTCAGGCATTCATCAATTTCGTCGATGTTTTTACTATGACTAATTTTTGAGTAAATATTAGTAAAAAAAATATAACGAGTAATCAAAATAGTTTTACTGAAAGGCATTCCATTTCAACCCCATCTTTTTATGCTGAAACCATTTTCCAAATATCTCCACATTTCTGACTCCGGGATGTACACAAAAAGAATCCTGTTGATCATTTACCCTCCTTCGCTCCATTTGAAGGGCCATGCTAGCAAGTACGGTGGCCCTCATATGGCCTCATTAGATAATCTGCATTATTGTAATAATGAATTGTGTGAAAAATCCACAGAAAAAAATCATTCGCCTTGACTATGATGATTTGTGCATTGCGGGTGACTCCGTAAGCATATCACCATGGCTAGTCCCGGTATTCTTAAATTAGTCAAAAGAGACCGCCCCTATGTGGCCTAAGTTCGGGCTTTGCTCTCCGGCTGTGGCGCTGTGTGCACGATTTAGACTACTTGTGGCATTATATGCTCAGTAGTCAATTCCAGCCTGTCCGGTATAGTCCTCAAATTTCCACTGGGAAGAATGAGGTCTCGGTAGCTTAAATGGCAAAAGCACTCGACCGGTAATCGGGGGATCCGGGTTCGTATCCTGGTCACGGCGAATGATTTTTCCTCCGTGGATTTTTCGCACAATTTGTGCATTGCGGGTGACTCCGTATCCGAAGATATCACCGTGGCTAGTCCCGGTATTCTGAAATTAGTAAGCATGCCAATCAATCAACTACTCCAAGACCCTTCTGACTACCAAGTAATTGATTCTAGTGAGCGGCTAATACATCCTTATATTTAATATCTGCCGCTCTTTTATTCCCATTCTGCAAATCCGATCAACTTTGGGGTAGCCAAGTGAAGACGAGGCGATGAAAAAAACCCACGAAAATCAATGGCTCAGGTATTATTTAAAAATATAGAGATACGAGTAGATTCTTTTTTAACCCTTAGCCATTCCTTTTTCAGATAAACAAATATATTTATTGTAAATTATTCCCGTAATACGGAAAAATGTAAAAAGTATTTTCTCCGTCTCAATTTTCGACGAAAGACATTGGAAATTCATGTCATTCACTCAGTATTATGAATCCATCTTATAAAATAATAACTTTGATATTTATGTGGCACTTCAGTTCTGATATAGCATGGGAAAGTTTTTAAACAGGTATTAAATGTATCTAATCATATTTGAGAGGCTATATGTACTTGCCCGGATTGCATAAAAAGCTTGCAATTATCTCTAAAAAACTTGAATACGATTATTGAGCTCGCCGATGGTTTTTAAGTTACTTCTCACAAATGAGAATACAAAGAAAGAAGTAAGGAAACGATTCATCAGACGCTATTTATGGACCATGTTTCTCTATGGAAACGAGGCTTGGATGTTGACAGCAGCAGAGAAGTCAAGAGTGGAAGCATTCGAAATGTGGTGCTACCTAAGAATGAAGATAAAAATGATCGACCTTGTAATTAACGAGGAAGTGCTATGAGGAGTGGGAGAAAAGAGAGGTCTTTTAAAAACCTTAAGCAGAAGACGGGACAACTTAGCTGGCCACATTATGAGGCATGATGGTCTGATAAAAATAATCGTAGAAGGACAGATGGAAGGGAAGAAGGGTAAACGACGGCCCCGAATAATTTACATAGGAGAGATGATAAAGAATGTTAAAGAGAAGAAATACATCGCTTTAAAAAGGTTAGCGGATGAGAGAGAGGAGTGGAGAGCTGCGTCAAACCAGTCTTAGGATTGTTGACTAATGATGATGACTGTGATCATTGACCAACAAAAAATAATGGTATATACCTATCATGTACCTACTAAGAATTTTACGCAAATAATGGACGAAAAACCCAACCTTCGGAGATAGAGGAACCCGCGGAAAAGAAGGGATTAGTAGAAGTTACTCACACTCTTGCCTGAAGGTTTAACGTGAAAGGGTGAGAGTTCAAAGGGACTCATGGGTGGCCAACATTCTAGCGAAGGATTCGCGTCGGATTATTATCCAAAGGTTCCTTGGATCCACCCACCAGAGCTTAATTGCATCGGCCGGATTTCAACTGGAAAGGATTTTCGAAAAGCACAAAAGGACTTGACACCATGAGGTTTCAGAGCCATCATTGCAGGGAGCGAGAAATCACACCACACGTCGTTCTTTCTGTATTTAGGAAAGGCTGATGGTGGTTTTGGAACTCCAAGAGACAAGATTTCGAAAGCGGAGAGCGGGTGACACTTTTCATTTAAACCTTTCCAGGATTTTAAGGTCGGAGCGGTACATGAAAGAGAAAATACTCCTTTGACCCATAGGGGCGAGTTGAAGGCATTGCCGAAAAGTCGCTTTTATATTTTTCATCCCCGCGTCGGAGCTAACGACGCAGTTTTTTGCGAGATACCCAATAAATGCCTACAGCCAGCCATCTCGCATAAAAGCGTAATTCGAGTAATTCGTCGTCTCGGACGTGACATTTGCACCAAAGACGGTTTAAAAATGAAAAAAACTGTAATCGTTGCAAATTAACCAGAAAATGATGAGTCACGTCGAAATTTAGGTCGTAAAATGTTATTTTACGTAGATTTATATGGTTTTTTACATTTAATTTGATTAACTTCGAGTCATCATCTTTTATAGATGCACGAATCGTAAAATTTTCACCGAATATTTCAGGAAAAATTTCCAAAACACCCTGGCAACCAGTTTCTCCTCATAAAAACAAATTCCAAACTTATTGCTTAGCCAATGTCATTATTATGTGATTATTCGCAATTTCGTTTCATAATCTCTTCCAAGTATGATTGTTTCAAGCCTTCCCCCGAAAAAAATTCATGCAAAAGATCCTATGAAAATTTTCTCATTTCTTAATATTAAATGAAATATTTATTGTTGACGCAATTCATTTCTGATTGAGGTAATAATAACTTCGAGACAATGTTTATTTAGCGCGAAAAAAGTATGGGGTTGTCTAAAAGGGTTTGATTAACAGCAAAAAAGGCTATTTACTTAACAATCGCAGATGCCTTTCATTCCTTTTTCAAGTAAGTCTGACAGTGGATTTATAAGAAAAAATATTCATTACGTCACTCCCCATTCACTTTCTATTCCAATGATTTCGACGGGTATTTGAAGTCACAGATATGTGAAAAATAAAATATTAACTGATATTTGTAAAAGGTTTATTCCTAACAACGCTGGTAAGTTATAGGAAATGACTGAGCGAAACCAAATATTTTCCTGCAGTAGTTTTTCAAGGTCTAAGCAGTAAACGACCCAGAAGAGACCTGAAGAGTGGATCGTTTCACTTTCGCTCAAGGGTAAGGTTTCCTGCTCACAGTTGTTTTCGCTTTTATTGGCCGGCAATTCCATTTTACTGTCGCCCTTACTAAGGACAAGGACCCTCGCAATGCAGTACGGGAAGCGCCCTCTTGCGAGTGAATGACATTTTTCTTTTAACGACTGATGTTTGGTAGCATGAGCGATCCAACTGCTTCATGGCACCCACAAGAGTTTGCCATAGGCGAACAGCTCCTTCAGTAGTTAAAAACCTTATTACGAAATATCGCCCGGGCGACGTAAATAAACACGCCGTTCTCCGTCGTCAAAAACCAAGCTCTCGCTAATTGAAACCTGAACGTTTACGTGAGGTGGGAGTCTAAATAATCAACCAAATGCTGAAGCGCAAATACAGTGCCTGGCGTAATTTTCCAGACGGAAAAGGGGTTCCCTGTTTACAACGCTCCTTCACCGGCTGCTGAAACCTCTTCAAATTCTTCATTCGTATATGTATTTCCCACAAACCGGCAATTTGGTCCTTACTCCTAATGGCCTTGAACGTAATGTCTCCATCTTTTCGTGAATAAGGCAGCTGAATGAAACGTTTTCACGAAAGTGACACATTATATCACGGAGAAAAATAAAGTCGTAAATGTATTTGAATAATTCACCAGTCACTAAAAAAACATATTGTCGATGTACTGATTATGACACATATATATCCTCAAGCAGTGCCACAGCGAGGAGGGGGATTTTGGGGGATATCCCCCTCCCCTCTAAAGAGCTTAGAGAAAGTTTTCAGTTAAATCCATAATTGTTAATTGAATTAATATTACTTATATAATAGTGTAAGAATTAATAAAATGTCCCTCAGAAAGCCGTAAAACTCACCACTTTCACCATTAAATTAAAATCCTACGAAAATCTTTTTCTTAACATTGGATGAGATATTTATTGTTGACGCCATTAATTTCTTCTTGAGGTAATAATAACTTCTTTCAGACATTTGTCTTAAAAGGTTCTGGGGGAGGGCCCCCGCACCTCCCGCTTAACCTGGCGGGTATTCCATACCACATGACCCCCTAGAATTAGTTGCGCCCAAACCCCCCACCCCTAGCCTTAATTCCTAGCTGCAACTCTGCCCTTAAGTATCTTTTAATGCTGATTTTTTCCCATGAAATGTGAAATCTAAAATTATGAGTTCACGATAACATTCATTTTGAGAATATCCATTATTCAAGTATATTCTGGATTTTCGGAAACTCTTGAATGACTTTTTTATTTGACGAGGCAAATATGTTTACCATATTTCACATAATTGTGGAAGTTAAGGGTCAAATACAGCCAAATATGGGGTGGAACAACCCTGAAACTAATAATAGATAATATACTCAAATATCACGTTGAAATTCCCAGATTTATTCCAAGCATTGATATTTTCCTCTACTTGTAAGACAGTTTCATTATAAACATTTTATGCTTGAAAATTGATAAGATATGATTAGGTGAGGAAAGCAATGATATCCCAACAATGATTTATCCCAAGATAAAAACAGGATAACATGAATTTACATTCTAAAGTAGCAACAACAGAGCGGTTATACCAACAAGGAGGTTTTATATATAAGGAGGGGTTGTATGGTGAATTATTTGGAGGAGATAACCGACCGCTTAGTCCCTTTGCGCCATTGCGGAGGAGAAAAGCGGAGTCGGCATTGGCCTATTCTTTACGAAAGGCACTCAGGGGACCACTGCCAAACGTCCCAACCGACTAACCGAGTGCTCAACATGAAATCCCCTCCACAAATTACTCAAGCAGGGTGTCGAAAGTCTCTAAAAATTCTCTGCCACCGCCGGCAATTTGAACCCGGACCCAATGGGTGGGAAGATAGCACTTTAGCCACCACATTAACATACAGTTGGCGGCCTGGGGTTTTGGGACCTCCGAAGTTAGAAAAGTAAAGAAAATTATACGTTGTAGTCTGAATTATTTTCATCAGACACGCGCGAGGAAATGACCATGTGATACAATGAAACTCCGTCATGTGTATATAATATTACTATCCCAAGTTGGGGAAACAGTGCACAGCACAGTTAAAGAAACAAAAGACTCACGTAACTAAATTTTCGGTGGCACTACCACCTTCACGGAGTTCTAATAACTCTTTTCCCTGACTCTGAAGGAGGTGGTAACTCATCAAGGAACATCTTGAAGCATTTATAATTATTACGTATACTTAGATATGGAGGTAATGAGGAAAAGAGTGCTAAGGAGAGTGGGACATAAGAATAGCCACCTAAAAACCCTTGATAGAAATCGTAAGCCGAAGGGCAATAGATGAATTTAACTTAGTCATCCACATCACCAGACAAGATGGCGTGATGAAGGAAATCGTCGGAGGACAGGTAGTCGGGAAAAGGGGCAGGAGACGGCGCCGAATGAGTAACACAGGACAGGTTATTAATGATGAAAAGGAGAAGAAATACGTCGCTATGAAAAGGACAGCGGAATGGAGAGCTGCGTCAAACCAATATAATGATTGTTGACTAATGCTGATGATGATATATTTAGATACATATCTTGCGGAGGTTCTTATTTATATTGAGTACGGGTAAACATTAAATGATGTTACCCCCTAAATATTAACCAGCCATCATCTTTAGATCTATTAGTCTATTGCAAATTATTATTAACCCGAGTACTTGCGAGACAGAGAGAGGAAAACTCGAAGCTTAAAAATCATCGAAATTAACTCGAAAAATATTCTTTAAGTGTCCAAAACGGTTCCCCATCGAATTTTATGAAAACCACAAAATCAATGGAAGAAATAACAAATTCGCTCTTAGTGTGACTGGACTATCTCCGTGTTAACTAAGAGAGGGCGAATCAGCAATGGGACATAGAAAAATTCATCCGCTAAAGGATATATCTACACGCATGTACATGAGTAAATGTCATGGATTAAATTTAAAAAAAATACAATATTGACAGCAGGAGAATTTTTGCACCGCATAACCTTAGCTCAACCGGTAGCATAGCAAATAAAAATAATTGATCAAGTTTCATTATTCATTTTCTTTGGCACTCACATGAATTTTCATTTTTATATCCTTTCGTATTGCTCGTATTCGTTTTCTCTGTTCATACGAATTTCCCGAACTTTCCAATGATTTGCAAACGAGAGGTTACTCTGTAATTAGATGAGGCATATTTACAGATTTTATATGCAGAAATTGTAACTATTAAAGCCTTTTTACCACAAAAATATCCATTTTATTTCCAATAAAAGTAAAAAAATTGCAATAAACTCAAATAATTCGCGATCCATTGACGAGAGACTGAAAGGAATTTGGAACAACATAGTTTACTGCGTTCTTGGCTCATTGAATGTACACTTCTTTGTTGTCGTTAGTTTAGCCATTTGCTGAAATGAACAAAAAAATATTCATAGAATAGATTGGAGATGGGCGCGATAGATTACAGAAAATTAAATGATTTCCCTGAACAGTACGCCAAGCTAATCACAAGCACTGAATTCCGTACTATATTTCCACCTCTACACTAAATAAACTTCCGTAATCACCGAGATTAGAATTTAAGGCGGTAGCAGAGAACTGAATTCCACCATTCGTATTGATAGTAGATAACACCGGTAACAATATATTATGTTGGCAACTGAGCAATTCCAATGCGCATTAGTGTGTAATTAGTGCTGCGGTGATCCTGAGCGTCAGTCTCTACCGTTACTGCCCAACAAGTTTTACTGGCTCTGCACCATTTAAGCATACAATGTATTTTGAATAAGCACTTTAAATTATATTTTGTGTCCAGGATTGCTGACTCCATGAATTCCTGCAAACTTTGAGAAATAATTAGCCACCATTACATGGTTCATGACATTATTTTAAAAATTATACAAGAGTATTCTCCTCCGACAAAGGGAAGGTAAAGGAATTAGCTCAATTATTCTCATTTAGAGAACGATTTAAAGTTAACCAGCGGAATTGGAGTTGTTAAATATAAGAATGCAATAAACTCGATTGTTTCTGGCTTTACCTTGTGAAACTCCATTCTGAACAATAAAAAGTTATGGTACCTTTTCACGCGATTTATTCAATACGACCGGTTTCGTCGCAGAGGCGACATCATCAGGTACAGAAATCGTTATATCAACAACAAAATAACTGTTAATATAACGATTTCTGTACCTGATGATGTCGCCTCTGCGACGAAACCGGTCGTATTGAATAAATCGTGTGAAAAGGTACCATAACTTTATATTGTTCATAAGAATGTAACTTAAAAACAAGGAAGAAATAGCAGAGCATTCAATGAAAAAAAATCAGAGAATTTATTAATGATTCAAAAAATGCCACTTTTGAGTCATATACAGTCTTATTTTACATCATTAAGGCCCGAAAAAGAGGGAAAAATAGCTGATTACGTCACTCTTGTAGATTCTTTCAGCAGCTGAAGCTATCAAGCAGTATGCGCAGGATATAAATAATTTACCTCTCTAATTGGGAGATGTGTTACTTATGCATATTTTTGGCAACTTGAAGGGTAATAGGTGAAATAGGTAAGCTGGTGAAACCGTGAGAAAGATTTTGAAAGTAAATACACACTTACTACCTATTGAAAGGCAGTTATGTAAGTTATGTTATTTAACTACAGCAATCAATAGATCAGGTATTCAGCAATTTTCCTTTCATATCAGCGTTAAATTTACCAACACTTGCCTCTATAAGCCGTAAAGTTACGTAACTACTCGCGTCGGGTCATATTGACCTAGAACCCTTTAAAATAATAATGGTCACATAATTGGAAAAAGTTAAGGCTTCATAAATTAGAAACTGAAATAATTTAAAGCCTTTTATATTGTTTTAAATAAGATAAAGTCGTCAAATAGGATAGGAAAATTGATATAAAGTATCGAGGCACCGTAAAAATCTTTGCAACAATTTAATTGTATCACACACGCTCGAAATCAGTCGTAGAGCGGTATTTTTCAAGTCACAAACACTTTTGTCGCGTCAAAGCGCAAAATATTGATACGTAATGCATTTATTCGGACACAAAAATGGCTTGGAAAGAAAAAGAGAAGTACATTGTGAGACTACGTGGGACGTAAACCGCTAAGATATTTAACCTAATGTAAAGGAATAAAATAAAATTACTTTGTTTTATTCCACACTTTATTTTAAATAGCACGACCCGGGTTTCAGCATCTAATGCTATCATCAGGTACAATTCGGCCTAATATAAGTTTTATATCCTAACCTTATATAAGTTTTATTAATTAAAAAAACTCTCGTGTCATATAGACCCGACGCGACTTCTAATTTATTTCTAACGCCCCGAAAACACCACAATTTGTCCTTCACATCGGATGCTTTACATCAATCTACCTAAGACAATCAAAGCTTAGTTAGGGGTAGCCTACCCAGGTGGGTTTCGAAGCCGCGACCTTCAGTGTGGCAGGCGATGACTGTGCCCCGCGAAAACCGGCGATAAAAATTACTTTACAGTTAAGGGTTGACTAAGTGAATGGCTAAGCATTGATCCAACAATATTTCTTTCCTGATTAACGTCATTTAACCCCTCAAAATAACGAGCATTCATACCATCAATCCTAGTTCAGCCGACCATTGATCGCGTTTGATGAAAAGATTATAAAATCAAACCAAGCCATTCCATCAGATGAGCAAAACCGCGGGTCGGTAATCAAACCGGAACGGCTCCTTTGCGCCCCCCTGCGGTCGAACAATGAATCGTTTGGTCCGTACAGAAAAAAAAGAACACTGAAAAGGCCATCGACGGCACAAAGCCCTCTCGTGGGAACCATGGCGATTTATCACATGAAATTAGTCCTTATTTTTTCCTTACACCCTCAATCCCACTAAAGCGACCCAATCCCTTTGCACAGTCTGATTTTAATCGCTCCAATTTCACAGCCACCCTTTCCCTCTAACTAAGGTTTCCTTCCCCTCCAAATGAAAAAAAAAATAATTCACAAGCCCATCACCTTCTATTATGGTTCTCGTGGGGCATTTTACAGAGTTTAGGAATGGTAGGGAATTATCTGAAAATAAACAAAAAGAAGATTAAGATATTAGCAAGGAGCAAACGGAAGGAGGATAGAACAAACATTAAACTAGATTAACAAAGGTTTGAAGATGTGAAGGAGTTTTATTACCTAGGAAGGAGAAATGTTAGCGATGGATGAAACAAGAAAGAAACAGTCAGCAGAATATAGCAGGCAAAGAGAGCTTTCTACAAAAAGAAGAATCTACTTAGAAGCAGAGAATTAAAGCATAGAAGTAAAGAATCCATCAGATGGTACCTATTGAGCATGTTTATCTTTTTGTCTTTGACGGCAGTAGAGGAGAGAGGGAAAGTATTCGAAATATGGTGCTACAGAGGAATGATGATGATGATGAAATGGATCGCGCGAGTACGCAATGGGGAAGTTCTAAGAAGAGTGGGAGAAAAGATAAGTCTTCTAAAAACCGAAGCAGAAGACGTGGGCCACATTATGAGGCATGATGGCCTGATGGAAACAGTCATAGGACTGCTGGAAGTGAAGAAGGGCAAGGGATGGCTCGAAATGAGTTACGCCGAACGTCTTATAAATATAGAATGTATAAGAGAAGAAATACTTCGCTATAAAAGGTTTGCGTATAGGAGAGAGGAATGGAGAGCTGCGTCAAACCAATCTTAGGATAGTTTACTTTTGATGATTATGAGGGAAGATGGTTGTAGAATCTTATAAAGATAGTGAACATATCACACGCGACATGAATTTCATGAATACTTGTTGAATCAAAGCTATTTATTCCTCCACTAATGATATATATACAAAATCATCACTCCCACCGAAATATGACCGCTACTTTCTGGCCACAAACTCGGACACCCAGCTAAAGGGACTCAATAACTTGCCCATGCTGATTTTAATCGCTCCAATTTTACTATCGTTCTTCCTCTAAAAGTATTCTCCCCTCCAAAAGGGAAAAAATAGTTAACAAGCCAATCGCCATAAATTTTAGTTCTCATGGGACATTCTACAAAATTTAGGGTAACGGTAGGGAAATCTATTTTTAAGTAATAATTTAAAATTATAAAAAAGACTGGTCTATAATCCTGTAAAGGTAGTGATTACATCACAATGGACATGAATTTCATGATTACTCGTTCGATTAAAACTTTTTCTTCCCCCTATAATGATTAAAATACGAGTATAATTAAACCTATCATTCTCGTCGGGATATACTCGTGATAACCTGGCCACAAACTCGGGAGAGGCAGCATATTTTATCACTATAATGATATTCACCAAAAAGCCTTTATATTCTTAAAATTTATTTTTTATTCATTGATTTTGAGGAAGAGAAGAGGTTATGTAGAATGGTAATCGTAGATTGGGTTGTGGTCGGCGGTAGCGATGGGATCGAGGGATCATGAAAGTCTTGCCACCGCTACCTATCAGAATATTAATTGATGGTTTGACCGTGCTCTAGGGAGAGGATAGGCATGTCCATACATGTATACGTGTGAGGAGACACTGTGAGGGAGGCTAAGAGGGAGAGAGAGAGGTAGGTTTTGCTCGATGAAATTGAATTCAAAGGCTTTCGGGACGAGGGCGCCTCCTGGCGGCGAACGACCTAAGCCGGCGCCAAAAGGGACAAAACCCTACATAACCTCCCAGTCGCGTGGTTCCCTTTTCCTATGACGGGCCCTATTCCTTCCCCTTTCACCATCCCAGGCCAGAATATCCTCATCGTTGTGCGGAGAAGCGAACCACGCCGGTTTGGCACCAAACGGCATTTGGGGCTGGGTGAGTCGTCAGCACAGGAGATGGTAAAGGCACAAGAATCATTAATTCCTTAATTATGCGCCTACATTAACAATACTCCTATTAAAGTGGTCGTATAGCAGAGATTGAACAATTTCTCAACCCATCATTAATTATGTATCTTCCCTTCTTTTCCTCATATAAGATTTGAGGTGCAAAATCGTGAGCTTCCGTGTATTTTTTTCTACACAGTCGAAATCAACAGCAACTTTTCATTCTTTTTTCCTCTTCGGCAAATTCGATACTAAAATTTATTGATGGTTTTCGATATCATTTAGGCCATATGCCAACTTGTCCTATTCTAAATGCGTTTATAGTAGGCAGGTATTTACTGACTATTACGTGAGTGAGTGTGTATATATGAATGGCCTTAATGTTAAATGACATTTCTTAACTTGTTTCATCTGTATGTATTTTTCATCGATTGAATCTTGTAATTGATAATTGATTCCTGGGTTTTCAAAGGTAGTAAGAGCCACAAATTTTAACAGTTAACATTTGAGGTGATTGCTCAGCTTCAGGGTAACTATTACTGATTTCATTCTAGCTTCCTCCAGCATGTGTCATCCAGCGCAATGGTTGACGAGTCTACCCAGCGAAAAGAATATTTCAGGTTCAAGCGCAGGAATAGTCTATTGTTTCCCTTAAAAATTTAAATGTTATTAACAAGTTGACATTCCCCGTCTTGCATCGTATAAGGTTTGCTATTTCGCACTTAGTAATTGGAAATTTTTGGTGGCCTTGTATGGCTCACTTTTAAAAGTAAATTTATGAGAATAATATATAAGTGGATTAAAAAATCAATTTGATCTATTTAATCCATCATCTAGTACCATCAGCCTAAGTACAATTGCCATGGAAATTCAGGAACATGCATAGCGTGGTGGTCCGAAATGCCAAAGGTCCGTGGTTCGATTCCCAGTCCAGGAAATCATTTTCATGGCAATTCATGTATAATTCACCGCCTTTCACGCGGCATGCTTCCAAATTTTGCACAAATAAATTTAAAATTCACATTGTATTTTAACTAAATAGAAGAAAATAAAAATTAATAAAATATTAAAAACACGTTTACTTTTAAGACATTTTACTTTATAGTGCATTTTCCAAAGAGTATAAAATGCACTAAATAGTAAAAAAATAATCTTTTCGTCCCTCTGAGAATAAAGCGTGGGAGCCAATACTTACTCAACCATCAGGCTCTTATGCACACTTTTCTAATAAACCTAATCAGCAGTGTTGGAAAAAGCACATTAAAAAAAACATCGTTTCATTATTTTTTAATAAGCATGATAATGATAAAGATTTATTGAGCTTTGTAGATGATAATATACCTGATAATGTTAATACCTAAGTTGTTCTTTTAGAATTAGGTCATAAATAAAATAAATCCATCCATTTGCCTACGTTTTTCTGCTTTTATTTGCGCCACTTCAGGCTTTGAGAATATGTGACGACACAAATAGCTCAAATTTTATCGATAGAAATTAAAACACTTATTGCGTTCACTGCAATATTTTAATTAAATTACTATTTCGTGTGGGCGAAGAATTTTATTCGGCAGTTTAATGAGAGGGCGCATGGCGCCTCACTGAATAGAATTTGAAGACATCATGCATGGTGATTCGCATGATACCAGGTGGCGAAACATTGTAGCATTTGGCAGGGAAAGGTAAATTGAACTTGAATTTGTAAATTATAATGAGCACTTACGGAAACTTGAAAACTAAAATTTCCAAAGTCCCATTCCCGAACTCGAAAGTTAACTGGTGAAGTAAAACTTTTAACTGATAACACAAATAACTCAAACTATTACAAATGATTTTTCGGTTACTGAACCAAACTTTAATTCGTATATTACAATGGAAGAATCAACCATCTTGAATATTAGAATTTTGCTTTAAATTGCAGTGAAATACCCAAATACATAATAAATTCTCATGGCCGGAAGATGCGCAAGCAAATGAGCATTAGTAAGGGAGTACTGTGATACCCATTAACAGATGATAACTAATAACTACGATAGCTATAAGCGGGTAGACAGCTAACACGCAAAATCAATTCGAAATTGCTATAATATTAGGAGGTACTAAAAAACCCAGCAGCAGATGGATAGGAGGAACTAGGATTTCTCTAAACGGCGTGCAATAGAAAGCATTATCGACAAAAGCTTAGCTAAATGGTAGCTATCATATTCAGCTGACGTGATGCGATAATTGCTTTTCACGAGAGATCGACGTGTGATACCAAGAGCGGAGTCCACACTGTTGCAGTAGGAGTTCGATGCCTGACAAGAGAAAAAAATAACTGCTATCATTTTGGTGAACTCCGTACATTCAGAGGTGGCTGCTTAAATTTCATTCTAACATTTGAACATATTTAAAAAAAGCTTCACAAACAATTTTTGCGATTTTCATTTGTTCCATAATACGCATTTTACAAAAAAATCATTTTTACAGGAGGTAATAATGTGATGGCTTGAAGTTTACTCAGGATCTCCTCACTTCAGTAGATAGGCCGCGCCGCCCCTGATATTATTATATACGCCATTGAAGAGAATGCTTACAACGACGGAGAGGGGGTTGGTAATATGAGAGAGCCTTGGATAAATAAAAGTGAAAGGTACTGGACCCCACACTGCTTTCGGGCGAACATATTTACGGCCTTATCAATCGTCCCGTCCAATACAACCCCCGAACTCAGCCTCGCATTAAGCCTGCCCAAAAACCGTCCCCATTCACGCGAGGATTGAATATTTTTTTTCCAATCAAGGCCGTCTCTTGAATCGCTTCCCCAGTCCCCAGCGGCCGCATTCCCCGGTCGACCCTTTCCGTTATCCGAGAAAAAGGGTTTTTCGAGCTTTGACGCGCCCGGACGGTCCGAATCAAGGACGATAGAAAGGGATCAGGGAAAAGGCCAATGGGATCCTTGGACCATCACTCGAATTAACCCGCGGAAATGGGGGAACGTTGGACGAGAGAGGAAAGGAGCATTGAAAAAGCAATGGTTGGAAGGCTAATGGTGGCTATCATATTCGGCTGGCGTGATGCGGTAATTGCTTTATACGTCAGATGGAGGAGTAGTTACAAGAGCGGTCTTCACGCTTTGGGGGTCTCAGTTCGATATCTTGAAATGAAAACTGGCAACCTTTCACGATACAAAACATTAATTCCGAACTAGCTTTCGATGTTACTGCATAATCTTCAAGGTACAAAATTGTTACCAACCTTTTTGTACGTTGAGGATGGTGTAGACTGTTTTCCTCGAAATAACATCGGAGCCTTGATCGGAATAAAAATTTTTAATCGTGAAAAATTTCAAGTGTACATTTCAATATAGAAAACTTCCGCTCTATCACTTACCTTCAAGTTATATAGAATAGAATATTTTTATTATGCTCTAGGTAAAACATATGAGAGCAAAAAAAATGGAAAATACAGGATATATAATGTTCTATTATATTGTTCTATATCTTAATAAAGGCCCGAGTAGTAGATATTTATACAAAAAATGTAAAACATTCAATACTATTAACACAGAAATATAAGTTTTAGCTTAGACAGTAATGAACACACACATTCATTTACTTATTTATGTAGAAAGTTTAGTTAACATTACAACTTTAAGATAATAACTCTAATGAGTTTAGGAGACTGAATTAAGCCCCAGACTTCAAATAGGAGTACAGCCTTCTTTTAAATGACTGAAGTGATTGTGACGATTTTATATTTGGCGGAAGAGAGTTCCAGAATCTAGACGCTGTTGGATGAAAAGATTTGAAATATAGTGCAGGCTTGGGGAATTTGAAGGTCAGAAACACGGCGGGTGGTAATTCCAGTAACTTTTTTTGCAGGGGATGAATAATTCGTACAGGTATGCAGGAGTCTGTTTTTGGAATAAGGAGAACAGAAAAGATCCCAGGATATAATGCCTTCGGCTGTGAAGAGGTAACCAATTCAGATCAGTGTAGAATTTGGACAAATGTTCATCTCTACGTAAATCAAATATAAATCTAACACAGAGGTTAATTGACCGTTGCAGACACCTTTCAAATAACCTAGGTAAGTCATTATAGACTAGTATAGAATAATCAATAATGGGGAAGATAACACTTGTGACAAGCATAATTCTCGTGGAAATAGGGAGATTTTTCTTACGTATAATACTAGCTATTTTCCAAAAAAATACAATATTAAAACGCTAAGGAGTAATGCGTAAAGTTTAGATGAGAAATATAATGATTTATGTACAGCTGAATCGTTACAAAAATGATATAAAAAATTTGATTGTAAATCTTCATAACAGAGGTTTAGGTTCGAGGTGATCGGTAATGCTTTAGCAAGCTATCCAAGAAACAGACATTATAAAAACTCCAAATTGCTATTAAACATCACACTTCTTATCTATTTATTTAAATTACGAAAATTAAGAAGCATTAAATGGCAATATTTTCACTCACCAGCTCTCAAAAGGTTTCTATTATCCGCAAACGTATTGGAATGGGTTCTTACCTGTAACAATACAGAGAAGAAATTACATTTGGTAAAAATGTACGTAAATTAGCATCAAAAATATTATTTCCATCACATAATCAAACAAAGAATTTTATCGATAACAATCTTTGTCACATGTCAGAGCTAATAGCAATTTCTTGAGTCCAATTTTCAAGAAAAGACAGGCCGAGGTGTTTCGGACAATGCTCCTCGTAAATGTACCGTAACCCGTTGAGCAACTAATAATAAAACGAGTATTAAACTTTAAAAATAATCTTGGCAATTTAATTAAAATTATACATTATAGGCAATAAAGCCTAGACCTAAATAAAAGCTAGCACATAGAAACTAAAACTTTATGCTTTAGATCTTATGAAGAGGTGTGAGTACTTTGACAAAATATTGCAGATGCCAAACAGGTGCATTCGGTTACATAAAAGAAGGAAGTCATTAGAGGTAGGAGAGTTAAAAATGGATAAAATAAACAAGAAGAGAGTTTGGACATATTCTGAGATGATGCGATTGCGTAAGAAGATACGTCCCATTCTAGGTGGTCCTTAAAAAACTTTACCTTTCGCCAAAGTCTGGTAAGTTCTTATAAGTCTGAAAGAATAGAAAATTCGCCCGAAAACACTAACAATAAGGCGCAGAAACTCAAGGAGATAGGTCCGGGAAAAACTCATATCCACGAAGAGCTAAAAGTAATAGTTTGTTCCTGTAAATGTGCCTCATCGACTACTGACATCCACAAAAAAATGCCACTCTGAGCAAAATTTCCTGGATATTGCGTTAAAAATTAGCGTTATTCATGTTGACATTTGTAATTTTCAGTTGTGTTTTGTCTCTGTTGGTTGGTTACCAAGATTGTTTATTGATCTGTATTTGTTAACAATCCTTATGTGTGTGAAGTTAAAATACGGTACTACTAAAACTTTTAAAATATGAAGAGTTATTGCATTTAATTCATTTACAACTACCAGTGCTTTCCAATAAAATACCAACAGAGGTTATGGGCCCAGAACTGGTAAATTATAAGAAGTAAGTGAAGTCTTCATAATGTCGTCTGACGCATCCGGTATATCGTCTCACATTAAGCCGTTGTGTGGGCGTGAAGGATATCCAACTTGGAAATTTAAGCTGAAGGCGTATTTAATAGATCAAAACTTGTGGCATGCTGTTGATGGATACCCAAATGATGATCATACTGATGCTGCTTCAAAGTCCAGGAAGGATGAGCGTGCCCTAGCTAAGATTTGTTTGTGCGTGGACGATTCCGCTATCATACATGTAAGAAGATGCAAAACAGCTGCTGAAGCATGGAAAGTTCTTGCCGATGCATATGAAGATAAGGGTTTTGCCCGGAGACTTAACCTTCAAAAGACTTTGTACCGGTTATCCCTCGGAGATTATACGTCCATTGAAGAGTACCTAACTGCCGTAATGGATACCGCTCAGAAGCTTGCTGATATTGGGAAGGAGATTCCTGATGAGGATTTAGTTGCTATTTTGCTTGGAGGTCTTCCTTCACATTACGACCCCCTAGTAATGGCACTCGAGAATTCAGGAGTTGAAGTAACGGTGAACATGGTGAAAACTAAACTCTTAAATGAAATGTCCAAAAATGATGGTGCAACTGAGACTGCATTTGCATCCAATGCGTCTCGAACTATTCCGAAGAAAAAGAAGTTCCCGAAACGCAACAACTCTCAAGATGGTATCGTCTGCTATGGATGCAACCAACCCGGCCATAAAAAACCAGACTGTCCAAACAAGACCAAGAAAACGGCACAGACATCGAGTTCAACCCACAAGCAGCTACACAAGAAACAATACACTTTATTCTCGGATTTAGGTGTTGGTGGTTGTGCTCAAAGCAATAAAAATGATTGGTTTGTGGATTCCGGGGCAACTGCCCATATGACTCCTCATAAAGATATTCTGTTCAATGTTAAAAGTAACTCTGGTTTGGAGATTGTGTGTGCTGATAAACGTAAGTTGCAGAGTGACAGTATAGGTGATGTCATGATTCACAAAAGTAATAACAACAACAGTATTAGTAGTATTTCTGAAGTTGTTCATGTGCCTAATCTTGCTACAAATCTTATATCTGTGTCAAAATGTGTTTCAAAAGGTTTTGTTGTAGTATTTACGAAAGAAGGTGCTAAATTTTTTCATGATAATGATTGTAGTATTTCAGGGAATGTTTTAATGACTGCTCTTCCCAGTAACGGGTTATATAAGATAGAGTCACAGGTATCAGAAAAGTCCCTGGCTGCTACAACTAACCCTTCTCAGCAAACTCTTTGGCATTGGAGGTTGGGACATCTCTGCCGCTATGGTATGAATCTACTGAGAAATGGATTAGCTGATGGAGTTGATTACGCCCCTGAGGAAAATAGAACTGTATGTACTGCATGTCTAGAAGGGAAACAGAGTCGAGAACCTTTTCTTAAAATCAAAAGTAAAAGGGCGACTAAATGCCTAGAGTTGATTCATTCTGACCTCTGTGGACCATTCAGTGTAAAATCATTAGAAGGAAATAAGTATTTACTTGTATTTATAGACGATTACTCTAGAATGATATTTACCTATTTCATTAAAACAAAAGATCAAGTTAGAGTAAAGTTTCAAGAGTTTAAAAACCTCATGGAAAAGCAAACTGGCCAGAAAATTAAAATTTTACGATCAGATAATGGTTCTGAGTATGTTAATAGGGAATTCTCAGATTATCTTAAGTCAGAAGGAATTATTCACCAGACTTCCATACCCCGTACTCCTCAGCAAAATGGTGTTGCTGAAAGGGGAAACAGAAGCATTGTGGAGAAGGCTCGTTCCATGTTGCATAGTGCCAGACTACCTAAGTCATTTTGGGAAGAAGCTGTGAGAACTGCTACGTATCTCAAGAATAAATCACCTCATAGATCCGTTACAGGAATGACTCCAGAAGAAAAATGGACAGGTGAGCGTCCCAACTTGACACACTTAAGAGTATTTGGCTGCCGAGCTTTTGTACATATTCCAAAGGAGGAACGCAAGAAGTGGGATAGCAAAAGCAAGGAACATATATTTGTAGGATATAGTGAGAATAAGAAAGCTTACAAATTTAGGGATCTTTCTAATTATATGAAGGTAGTCCATGCTAGAGATGTTGTGTTTTTAGAAAATAATTTTTCCGGTGAGAGCAGTACTGATGCTCAAATTCCTTTGGATTCTTACAATGAAAATGCAGATTCAACAAAAGATGAAGCTGCGGCTGCTGTTAAAATTCTTTTGGATTCTCCTTGTGAAAATGCAGACTCAACAGAAGATAAAGCTGGGACTAATGTTCAAGAAACTGCTAAGAGTCCTAGATATCCTCAAAGGGTACGTAACAAGAAACAATTTCCTGATCATGTTGTTTTACAAGCAAAAAATTTCTTTGACAAAGAACCTACCACATTTGAAGAGGCTATGCAAAGTGAAGACAAAGAGCATTGGATGAAAGCAATGATGGAGGAATTAGAGTGTCTTAGAAAAAATGAAACTTGGAAGCTAGTGCGAGTTGCAAATAAAAGTGTAATACCATGTAAATGGGTTTACAAATTGAAAAGAGACAATGGTGGTAAGATCATCAAGTACAAAGCTCGTTTAGTTGCTAAAGGTTTTGCTCAAACTCATGGTATAGACTTTGAAGAAACTTTTTCTCCGGTAGTCAGAGGTTCAACTATCCGTTTGCTGTTGGCTATGGCAGCAGAACTGAATCTTGATGTTGAACATCTGGATGTCGAAACTGCTTTTTTAAATGCCACTTTAGATGAAACCATCTATATGACACAACCAGAAGGTTTCATAGCTGTAGGTGAAGAGAAGAAGGTTTGTCTATTACAGAAGTCTATTTATGGACTCAAGCAGGCTAGTCGTGCTTGGAACAAAACAGTTCACAAGTTATTGTATGAGATAGGGTATATTAAATCAAAACATGAACCCTGTGTCTACTTTAAACATATTGGAACTAAAATAGTTATTATTACATTATATGTTGATGATTTCTTTATATTCTCCAATGATGAGAAAGAAAAGAAGAAATTGAAGGAAGAATTGAAGAAGAGATTTGTCATTAAGGATCTTGGCAAGATCAAACATGCCCTGGGAATGAATTTTACAAGAGATGAGAAGAGGGGAGTATTCAAGATAGACCAGAAACAATACATTAAAGATGCTTTAAAGAGTTTTGGCATGGAAGATTGTAAGATTGTTTCGACCCCAGTTGACGTTAGTCAAATGAAAGAGAAGGGTAAGGATATCATAGATGTCCCGTACCAGTCATTAATTGGAACTCTCATGTATCTCTCCGTCAACACGCGGCCAGATATTTCCTTCATTACTAGCTATCTCTCCCAGTTTAATAAGAAGCATACAGATATACACTGGAAGATGGCCAAGCGGGTACTTCGTTATCTAAAAGGTACTATGGAAATGGGACTCACATACAAATGCACTGGGAAGCCTATTTTTGGTTTTTCTGATGCAGATTTTGCAAATGATCTAAATGATAGGCATTCATACTCTGGATATGTTTTCACTTGTGCAGGTGGACCAGTCTCCTGGAGTAGTAGAAAACAAAAATGTGTTGCCCAATCGTCTTGTGAGGCAGAATATATTGCTCTTTCCGAGGCTACTAGAGAGGCTATTCATCTAAAACATCTTATTTCCGAATTATTTCAGGAACAAGAAATTATTACTATTTTTGAGGACAATCAGAGCGCTCTCAAGTTAGCAGAAAATCCTGTTTTCCATGATAGAATGAAGCATGTAGATGTGAAATACCATTTTGTTAGAGAACAAGTAGAAAACGGTAATATAAACGTAGATTTTCTCTCCACTGAGGAAATGACAGCTGACATACTTACCAAGGGCTTAAATCGTATAAAACATGAAAAATGTATGAGAGGTTTAGGCATGGTTTAAAAATAATTTTAAAAATTTGTAATTCATTTGATGGAAATGCTAAAGAGCTGTTTCAGCACATCTTCAATTACGGGGGGGTGTTGACATTTGTAATTTTCAGTTGTGTTTTGTCTCTGTTGGTTGGTTACCAAGATTGTTTATTGATCTGTATTTGTTAACAATCCTTATGTGTGTGAAGTTAAAATACGGTACTACTAAAACTTTTAAAATATGAAGAGTTATTGCATTTAATTCATTTACAACTACCAGTGCTTTCCAATAAAATACCAACAATTCACCTGTTATAATGGTGGGGATTCTTTTGTTATGCGAAAAATTTTTATTGACGCAACAATTTATGAGTCCTTTTGCCGAAGACTTTAGACTTTTTTGTTATATCTTAAGAATCATCAGGTCCAAATTAAACTCAAGTTCTTCACTGCAGTATTTTTGAGTTATCGATTTATGTATGCAAAAATGAAATAAATATCACAATATTTACATGAAAATGTATTTATACTCGACACATCTATAAATATAATGGTGAAATTACGAACATTCTCTGCACATTGTTTTAGTATCTTAACATCTACCCATGTCGTCTGTTTAATGAAAACAAATTTAATGACATAAGTGAAAATTATTCATTTTGAACCACACGATCACAAAACTCTCTACATAAATAAACACTTCAATGACAAAAATGGGATAAGACAGGAAATAGTTGAACAACAAGCGAACGGAAAAAACAGCAATGTAAGGCATGTATTGAATTCTGTTTACTTAGAGGAAGAAACTTCAATACCTTCCTGGAAAACTTGAATTGAATTTGAATTGACTAGAACTTCATTAACAGAGATTGAGATTTGATGATGCAGGGTTTTTAAAAGGCACATAAGAGTAAAAATATTGGTGGATAAGAAAATTAAGAATTCAAAAAAAGTCAGATCAATCCATAATGTTCGCATTAATTGCAAAGGAAATTTTTTCCATCGCAGTTAAATTGAATTTCACCGCGGTTCACGCTGCAGTTTCAACTTCTTTTTTATAATTGCAACAATTTTCACCGTTTTCAGGATCATTACACCGAGAATTTAAACTACCTATACTAATAATTATAAAATAAAGCTCCATACATTTTCCTTATATTTCAAGGATTAACTGCCGCTAGGGAACACTCCCTGGGATTTGAAACTGTAAATTCTTTGGGATAGGTAGCTCAGTTGTAGTTTGGATTGGGTAGAGCTCACCCCAGATTAAGGTAAAAGTATGCGAATATCACACATTCAGTGTGGGGGTGAATCAAGTAACATTCACCAAGATACCTATCAATTCAAGTATTATCTGTGCTTGGTAGAGACCGAAAGCATACTTAATACTTGGGACGGGAGCGGTGAACAGAGATCAAGACAAGAATAGCTACAGGAAAGAAAGTTATCTAATAGAAAGAGAAAGAATTTATGTAACAGCATGGCCCTATAGCCGATGAAGAGACTGGTGAAATGCTATGTGTGGAGTGTTATGGTGTATAGATACGAAACTTGGACCTTGGGAATAAGAGATAGGCATAGGATCAACGCTTTTGGATTGTGGGAGTGGAGATGGCCAGAGGGAGTGAAGTGGGTGGATAGGTGAGGAATGAGGAGGCCCTGGAAAGAGCTGGGGAGAAACACAATTGAGAACTCAACTAAAGAGGAAGGGGAATTAGATTGGGCACATTTTTAACAGGGTAGGGGATTTCAAATACAGCAGTCGCGGTCAAAGTGGAAGGAGAAAAGGGAAAAGGAGGAAGAAGGCTAAAGATGATAGACGAGATGAGGTTAAAAAGTGGGTAAAAAGGGTCCAATGAGGATGCAAGGGGCAGGAAAAGGTGGAATAGCCTGTCAGGTGTAACAAAAGGTGTTTGGAACCCACCAGTGATCAGAAAACCATATCGCGAAATATCATACTTTTAAATGCTGATGATAGCTCAATCTCAAGTAAATAATAACTCAAAATCAAGGTAATTGATAATTACTATTTAGTAGTTGAAACCCAGGTCGGAATAATAAATTTTGTTGGAAAATTATAAAGTGAGTTATTTCTTACAATAGATATGTTTCCACCAAGTGAGGCCTGTACACTTGATATATCGATGGCTATGTTCCAACAACATGAAACTAACACACTTCAACATCTCAAAAATAGCAACTTTTCAGGGGAGCAAAAAAACGATTAATTTCTTTTACTTGCACACTGAAATTAAAAACCAAAAGTTCATAAAACTGAAAAATAAGCATTCATTTGCAAAGGAGGAGTTGTTCTTTGCTTGTATTTTATTTTTTAACGTTATTACACTTTGTCTGAGATACCTGTCTCAAACCGGCTGAATTTGATGTACGTGTTGTTAGAACACGGCCATCTATATATGACAGAAAACCAGTTGATGATGAGAGACCTAAAGCTTTTTTAATGTAAATTTTTAAACCAAGACCTTTCAGTCAGCAGCCAAACACTATGCCTACCACGATATTCACGTAAATTCCTTGTCGAAGATGCAGGAATCATATAAACTCATTCAGTAAAATCAGCATTCAGCCATGAAAATATCATTGACCTCTCACTCGCCAAAAAGCGACTCACACCGGTAAATATTTAATTTATACTTTTGTGGATTCCAAAAGTGGAATGGAACACGCTCCCGTGGAACGCAATAATGAAACGGGCTTGTTCGGAGAGGATGAAAATTTCGCATTACCATCATTCTCTTGTTTTTGATACTCGCTTCCCTTCAGCCCATGTGACGCCACAGCTCCTTTTATTTCAAGGAGACAACGTCGCCATCTGTCTCGCAAACCCCAAAAGCCTTCCAACATATCCAACGCGTAAATAAATTTTCTTCTCCCTCCCTACCCCCACTATTCTTCGCGCAAGGCCGCTTCTGCCACGAGTAACCGCCGATGCTACTTCATCCTTTTTCCCGTGAGAGAGATGGGGGCGCTAGTGCCCCGGCACGCGAAAGGATTGGGACGGTACCGTACGCCCCGGGATTATACGAGGGAGCGCGAGAATAAAACTGTGCGCGGGAGAGAAAAAAATAAAAAAAGAAGGTCGAGGAGCGAAGAGGCAGAATCAGGCCATCACCAGACGTCCAAAGCAGCTCCAGAGTCCCTCACGCTGAAATTCGCCAGCTCCGAAAGCTCATGAAAATATCAATTACGCGGAGAAAATTGCAAACATGTTTCCGCAAACCGCAGAGCTCGTGCGAGTTGAATGAATTTGAAATGCTTCAGACTTGACGTGCAATGAGCAGACAAGGAAAAGAGCATGATGAAAGATCTACCTCAAAAAGTTTTGATACCATGAGAAACAAGTACGTAGTTTATCTTGTGGAATGAACCTAAGTTTACGGTGAAATAAATGATTTTTCATGCATAAGATGAAGTTCTCTGATATTCTCTATGAAAAACAACAGAGTAGAGTTGTCTATTTATTTTCCACAGACCAAATATGTAAGAGCATTTGATTACTACAATAACTTTGCAATCAAAACTACTTAAATTTATCTTAGTACGCTAATTATTGGACATGTATATCTGGGTATCTTTATTATCAAATATATAAATAAATTTGAACTTAATGCAATATTTCTCAGGCAATCTTAAATACAGACAAAATATGTTAATGTATACCTGTATATATGTATATATACAGGTATACATTAACATATTATCACACATCATAACACATATAACACATCATTATATATACCTGTATATATGTATATATACAGGCTTCGAAAGGTTCCTCGGCGAGGTAAATATCATAAAAAACCCTAGGGTGGGCAGTATCAGAACACACAATAAAGAATAGAAACTCACACTCACAAAATAACTAAATTTTCGGTGGCATTACCACCTTCCTCGGAGTTAGGTAAAAGACTCAACGTCGCCATCTGTCTCGCAAACCCCAAAAGCCTTCCAACATATCCAACGCGTAAATAAATTTTCTTCTCCCTCCCTACCCCCACTATTCTTCGCGCAAGGCCGCTTACCTAACTCCGAGGAAGGTGGTAATGCCACCGAAAATTTAGTTATTTTGTGAGTGTGAGTTTCTATTCTTTATTGTGTGTTCTGATACTGCCCACCCTAGGGTTTTTTATGATGTATATATACAGGTATATATAATGTGTACCTGATTACTTTTATCACTCTACGAATAAAAAATTCTTAAATTAAGCTTGATATGTGTATCCACAAAGCAAGTGAACCTTGAAGAATATTTCTCAGGCAATCTTAAACTGCCATAGTGCCATACAGATCGATTACAGGTAAAAAGATCTAAAAAGCGACGAGGGCGTATAATATAAGTTGCATAAAAGTGGTAAGTTTCTTTGCAATAATTGATTATAGTTCTACACTTTGAAACAACTTTTAAGATGCATGTATTCATATTTTAATTACGTTTTAGAGAACTCATCTCATTCCAAACACAATCAAGTTTTTCACGTTTCTTCCATAACTTTTATAATTAGCATCGAACTTCTGCCGAATTATATAAAATTTTTATTCGGAGAGCAAGAGGAAAGAGAGTTTTTTACGAATACGAACGATAATTTCCGAACCCAAAGTCCAATCACAATATATATTCTCAGTCATTTATTTTAATGATACTAAAAACAAAAAGAAGCATATTTTATATTTAATGCACGTTTAATTGTTTAATTCACTTTTAGTTTAGTTAGATTTAGTTTTATTTAATTCAACACCTGTTGTCGAACTTAATGAAAATATACTCAAAAGATGCTTTGATTCCCAAATAGTGTAGCAGTACGTAGTCCCTTGAATAAGGGAAACATTTTCGAGAAAAATACTTTTTTCGGAAATATCATTTTTACATTTACTGATTATGAGATATCTTTTGACAAACAAACCACCGTTATCAATTAAATAAGGCACTTGATTTTTATTGCATTGGCGTGAGAACGAAGTGTCCAAAATTTTAATTGAAAAGGACAGTGGAAAGATTAAAATTTAATGTATGCACTGTAATTTATCGACAAACTGACACAAAAATAGGCTTATCGCTTAGGCTTTCTCGATAAACTTCTTGGAAATTGAATTTTAAAATATGCGTCATTTACAAATAATATGATGGTAATACTTCCCTGATTTAAGTATAGGAAAAATTAAATTACTACTAAAGCATTATAAAAAAAAACTACTGCATGTTTCCACGCCTTGATTGGCTTATCTGGTTGTTTTTCTGTTGGAATATATTGAAGTACAGTAAATGCAAAAGATTTTCCCGAAGATAATGTGTTGCTAAGACACCCGAGTTCTAACAAATTTATTTTTTGATGAACAACGAAGTCAGACTTCTCAGCTACATTAAGGCAGGTTAGAAAAAAAAACTAATTAAAATGTTTGTTTTTACATGTGAATCAAGATAAATATTGAATGTAGGTCCTTCAACATGCCATATTAATAATAATTATTCAATTTATGGTAAATATGAAGTAAAACTACGTCAGCTACATGTGAATGGCGCTATGGTCGACTGAAATAAATGAAAAAATTCTTGCTGAAAAGCATAAATATTGAATTAATTATCTATGTAATTTGTACCCTAAATTGGCCTTTACGATGTAATTTCTATCTTGTATGATGGGTTGGCTTATTTTCCGATGACACGGGAAAAATTATTCGTTTCTTTTACCACGCTCGCGAAACTACCTCCTTAATAATGGCTCAACATTGGCCCATCTATATTATAGAATAAAAGAAATTTAAACTATGCCGAATGTGCTCGAACCAATAGTGGATGGAATGAAACGAATGAAGCTGACTAAAACCTTGACGGTGAAGAAATGGATTGAAGAACGTCCCAGAGACAATGAGCTAGTTAGGAGACAATAGATGGGAAGGCCTTGGAGCAGAGGCAAAAGAAACAAAGCGGATTGAGAGGCAGGGAGGATGTTAGATGCGACGGCAGGAAATTGCCTCGGCACGTGGAACCAGGGGATAGAGACACCAATTGAAGGCTAAACATGAGAGTAGTGTACTACTTAAGACAACTTTCAAGCACACATTCTGGGCGCGACTTTTATGCATTGCACAATTGTATGCAATTTTTTGCGATGAAATAGAGCAGTCAATATGTAATGTACGGACTGTACTTCATCGACTAACGGTCACAAAAAAATTGCCTTATCTTGATAGAATTCCTGGAAATTGAATTGCCTGATTGAAAAAAATTTGACTGTTATACTTGTCTGATTTAAGTATAGGAGTTGATCTTAATGAAGTTGGCACGAGAACGAAGTTTTAAATGAAAATATCAAAATGTAATGCATGCACTGTACTTCGTCCACCAACGGGCACAAAAATAGTCTTATCTTGATAAATTTCCTGAAAATGAATATATAAATCTGCATCATTTGCACATAATAGGACCGTCGTATAAAGCACAGTTATTGTTATGAAAATTGATAAATGTTGTAGCCTTAGCTAAGAAGACCTACCTCTCGCCCGGTATCTTTAAAGGGACGGATTACTCAGATAAAACTTTGTTAAGAGTGAAACCCTGTTCAACATTTTCCTGCATCTGTATAGTGTTCAAAACTGGCATCTTATTATAATAATTAAAAGGGAAAATTATCTACTCTGAGATATAGAAAAATATGCATTTCATTTACACCAAGGATGAAGTTTTCAAGAAAAAATCACTTGATTTAATCGGGACTTGAGCTGGGATCTGCCAAATGCCGGTCAACTTTGCTACTAGTTACACTACTTAACCATCTCATTCGTAAATTAATGCTCAGAATACATAAACCGCACAAGATGTTGAACCTAATATTAAGGAACTGAGGAGCAAATATTTAATAATAGGAACAGTGTCATTTCTTAGCCCTGAAAATTTCAGTATGATAACATGCGTTAAAAGCGAGTAAACTCATACCAAAAATGGCTGATTGAGCGGGTGTTATTCATTACCTTAAGTCTGTTGAGTTTAAATTGTCAACACGTGTATGTAAAAAGGCAAATGACATATGCATGTACAATAATAAATTTAAAAATGTACATTAAATGTAATTGCATGAATGTTCATTCCCTGAAGAAGTAGCTTGCAAATCTAAGGCCACTTCTATTAACGACTTATTTATTGTATGATTTGAATGGCATTTAGAATTTATTTGTTTCACGAATGAAAAATATTATTATCATATCACCACATGATACCAATTTAGACGTATTGTACCGAACTATTTTGCTGCGCGTTATATCATCTTAGGCAGATGACATAGTCTTGATCATATTTGTATATGGATGCTCAAAATCATCATTGACCTCATTCAAAAAAACTTCAAAAGCTATCACAAATAATCTTAATTATCACGAAGGATTTAAATCACAAACGTCTTAGAGATGAGTGATTCAACCAATCAATTTCAATGATGAAAAAAAATTATTGCTGAAAGAACCGTAATAAGCCATATTGACAATAAATTCCCCTTGAACTCACAAAGCATGGAATTTATTCAATCGTTGGGCTCGATAATGCTAAAACATAAAAATATATTCAGCATGGTGGCTAAGAATTTTTAAAAATCAAACTACTAACAAAGTGAGGTCTTTCACTGCATCTGTTGTATTATAAGCCAATACGTCACCAGCTGGCTACAGAGTCATTCTAGCTGTACACCTGGCTTAAACCTTCGCCGCCACAACGGAAATAAACCCCACAAAATCGAAATAAATCCATGAACAGACTACAAGCCGTGTTTTTTAAGTTTCAAAAATTTATATTCAAGACATTAACAGGTTTTAGCATCATTGAGGCCAACGCTTGAACAAAGTCTATGCTTCGTGAGTTCAAGGGAAATTTAATTAATCGTAGCGGGCGTAACTTGGTGGGAATCCATAATCGCAGGAATGGAAAGATCAACAACCTTGCTGTTTCCACATAGTAATTTATTAACACCGACCATGGTTTCGTTACAGGGTAACATTATCAAGGTGTTAATAAATTGCCTTGATAATGTTACCCTGTAACGAAACCATGGTCGGTGTTAATAAATTACTATGTGTAAATGTACAAGGTGTTAATACCTTGATAATGTTACCCTGTAACGAAACCATGGTCGGTGTTAATAAATTACTTCGTGGAAACAGCAAAGTTGTTGACCTTTCCATTCCTGCGAAGGGAATTTATTGTCAATATGGCTTATTACGGTTCTTTCCGTTATTAGTTTTTTTTCATTATTGAAATTGATTGCCTGAATCACTCACCTCGAAGACGTTTGTGATTTAAATCCCTCGCAATAGCTAGTATCCTTTGTGATAACTTGTGAAGTTTTTTTGATGAATTGACTTAAAAATTGTGGAAATACATTCGCAGAAGACGAAATTATAATATAAGTGAATCAATTCCCTCTCCCTAATGACTGCGTACAGAAAGATTATCATGCAATATGCACCACAAAGTGTTAAATGAAGGTTCCGGAGTGACAGGAATACGCCAAATTTGAAAATACATACACGGAATTGAATATACAACGGAAAAAAATCCCACAGAATCGACGGAAAGCCTTGGAAAGAATACATTACATTCACCGCCGAATCACGTCAGTCGAGCCACTTCAAACCACGTAGATGTTACTTCCCTCTGCGAAAAAAGAATTTAATCCGACCCTTAATCGATACGAAACGAGGAAAAACAAGCGAGCCACGGGGTTCCGATACAGCTTGTTGACTGGCTCACAAAAAGGGCGTTATTTGGATCGGGGGAAGAATGGAGAGTTTTGCGACTCCTTGGAAGCGAATGGGAAAGAGAGAGAAAGAGAGGAAAAGAAGAAGGGAGGTTGAAGTGGTGGGGAAAGATGAAGAGACGGTTAAGGAGAAGGCAGGAGGTATGAGAGGAGGTGGGGCGAGGAGACAAAAAGGAAATGCAAAGTGAATTTATCGCGCGAGTTAATTTTAAAGCGGAGGGGACGAGGGAAGAGAATCGATTGGAGAGCGCAAGATGTGCTTTAAAGCTTCCTTGAAAAACTCCTCGCCGGAGTGCAAGGGTTTAAGACCGCAGTTTGCACCCCACTACAATTCGCAGTGACTACGGAAAAACCTCGCATTTAAGGTAGCAAATTAATTAATTCTTGGTCCCATAGAGAAAGATTTATATCGATGGATATTTTTGGTGTTTGATATGTACGATACACATATTTGTCCGTCTATTTTTATCCCATGAAAGGACTCCATTGATGAAAAATGGCATTTCTTGTAAGTGGATGCATAGTGATAGAATGCCACGAAAACCACAGTTAGAAATCCACTACAATTCGCAGTGACTACGGAGAAACCTCGCATTTAAGGTAGCAAATGAATTAATTCTTGGTCCCATAGAGGATGTTTTATATCAATGCATATTTTTGGTGTTTAATACGTACGATACTCATCTTTTTCTGCCTATTTTTATCCCATGAAAGGAATCACTGGGTGAAAAAATGCATTTGCTGTAAAAGCATGCATACTGATAGAATGCCACCAAAACCACAATTGGCACTCCACTACAATGCGCAATGACTACGGAGAAACCTCTCATTTAAGGAAGCAAATGGATTAATTCTTATTTGTACACAGGAAAGAAGGATTTCCATCAATGGAAGTTCTTGGAATTAAATATATACGATATATGCATAACATATCTGTCTGTTTTATCCCATGAAAGCAATCATTTTGTGAAAAATGGTATTTCCTGGTAGTAACAGACAATATATTTTTTTTATATCACGAGATGTGGGTTTTGACCTACATCTCGTGATATAAAAAAAATATATATACATAATAAGGGGTCGTGAAGTATATAAGTTTGAAGTAACAGACAATGATTCAATGCAAAAAAGTGGCTGCAATTTTTATTCCTATAAAACCTAAGCAACGTTCAAAAAATAAACAACACTCACTCATTTATAATATCATTAAAATCTAGGGACACTAAATTACCTCCATAATTTTGGCCTGATTTGATGGAATGGTATTGATAAGAGT
The DNA here is from genome assembly GCF_921293095.1 of Ischnura elegans. Classification (NCBI taxonomy): domain Eukaryota; kingdom Metazoa; phylum Arthropoda; class Insecta; order Odonata; family Coenagrionidae; genus Ischnura; species Ischnura elegans. The sequence goes on from NC_060256.1 coordinate 39,990,309, forward strand.
ATTATGATGAAAACCTTAAATGTAAATTTTCAAGTATGTGTTAACAAAATTATCCATATTCCGTCTATTCAACAAATATTTGGACCTCTCATTTTACAGATTCAGGCTTCAATTGGTGGAATATAGACATATTTAAATAAATAAAAGATCGTAGCACTTTTCCACAAGAATTTATAATGCGTACAACGCGTTTCGACTCACTGAGCCATCATCTGGTCCAAAACCAAGTCTTGTACCAGATGATGGCTTAGTGATCCGAAACGCGTTGTACGCATTAAAAATTCTTGTGGAAAAGTGCTACGATCTTTTATTTATTTAAATGAACTCTCATTTTACGTAACAAATTACCAGAACTCATGGTCGTATACAACGAAATATAAGGTAAGGAATTGCCGATTAATCTTCAACCATAGTTATCCATAAATGAAAGAGATAAATTCCGTAATTGGGGTTGAACAATATCTTCACCTTCTAGAATAACTGGAAAAGCATAAAAATAGAGATAAAACTGAGAAGAAAGACAAATTTCACGAAGAGAATTCATATTTTTCCTACATCGAAGATTTCTGAGGCTACATCCTAATTTAAACAAGGTAGGTTATCGGACCGTGGGGTCAAAAACGGCTGGTTCAAGGGTGGAAATAATTTGGCTATGTTTTCGCATAAAAATACAAACGGCCAAGCCATTACGATCCGGAACGAAGAAGAGAATAAATCTCAGTCAACAACCTCCGGAAAATTCATTTATTCCCTCGCGATAGTTGTTAAAAAAAAACATTTTGTTCTCGGTCTTTTCCGCATCGTCTCCTCTGTGCGGTATTTAGAGATTTTTTCCTCATTTGGGGATTACAAGGGAGCCTTCACGCTTTATTAAAAGGGTTGAATAATCCCGTGTTCTCTATTCCAATCCTTTGGCCATTCGCCCCACGAAACTGCCTCTCCACTAATTGGAATGTGCTTAAGTCGCAGCTGGGTACTTCTCCAAGTACAATGGCTCAAGAGTAAAACTGATCCTGTGAAATCATTTCCGATACTAAATTGATACTAACTTTTACTAAAACATAAGAGTTCACTCATATTTGCTTCTTTCGTTGATGGTGTTACATGAATGAATGACGAGCAGTAATTGTCTTATTTCCCAATTCTCTAAGTCTTTCATATAAGAATGACAATTAACATGTTAATCCTAATTTATAAAATAATAATATCATGACACCTAACTCGTCTAAGGTAACACTCAAAACACACAATACTCATAGCTGCTATTACCACCTTCAAATTCGAAATGTAAATGCCATCCTCTATCTAAATACTACGTCGCAGAGATTCTTTCTTCCTTTGTGCCTACTAATAAACTAATATACTACATTGAAAGATTCACTTAATAAATTGTTATGAAAATTGTAATAAGACGTTGGAACTAAAGGATGACCTTTCTACCAGAGTGCTGTCAAAGCTTAGGTAGTAATTTTCGAGTCACAACGGCCAAACTTAAAACTACAAACAATTACTAAAACAAAACTACTAGAATATATTTTATATTTTTACCATATCACCTCTGAATGAAACAAGTCCTGACAACGGTAGAAAATTTATCATTTTTAATCAAGAATTGGACCAGGATCCCTTAATTAATAAGTATCACACTATCAGAAGGCTGCAAAGAAAGCCCAAAACAATTATTTATTGAATGATTATCATACATACGCATCATTTTTTAATTATAGACTTGTTAAGTGTTAAAAAAGAATTATTATAAAAAATAATTTTGGGCACATTGATCCGCTTTTTTTGCATTTCAGTTGAAAGAGTTTCAAATCTTCTTACTGCACACGCAAAATTTTCGATGCTACTTTGTGTTTTGAAGACTCTACATTCATACTCCACAGTATTTCATAATATCTGAGAAATTTACATGAATTCCAGAATTGATTGTTATGTCCTAGACATTTCTCTGACTTCCTTACAGGTAAAAACTTTTCTTACTCGATGCGGAAAACTTCTAGGCTCTAAATAAAATATGTTTCCTTACATTTCATTTTATTCTTTTGTGCATTTTAAGCGTAAATGTATAAAATGCTCTTTCGCGACATTAAGGTTTTACCAGCTGCACAGTCGTGCGCTCATAAAATCAGCCAAGCAAGAACAATGAATGAGAGCAATACTTCATGACACTCTGAAAAGAAGTCTACATTCTGCACTCATAAATTCTTTCATTCTTTGCTTTGGTACTCCAAACACGTCGAGGGGATGAAACATGAATTTTTGAAAATATGCGTGCAGGGCAAAAAGAAAATAGCTTAGACCATCGAGTACGTAAAGTCGTGGCCTGAGTTATGAGAACAAGAATATACAGCATCATATTCCAAGAGCAAACTTATAATTTTATCCTCTCCTTTCCGTACCCAAGGAAAAAGTAGCCAAATTTAGGACGGAGCTCGCCATTTTCGCAGACGTGATGAGCATCCCTCATTTTCATCAAAGACCGAGTCTTATTGTTATCCCTAAAAGGAAGCCTTCTGCGGGGAAAATATGAACTAGTCAGAAAGCCTTGTTCAGTAAAACTTTCAGTAAGCTTAAATATATAAAATAATTTCATTAAATGCTTCGTTTAAAGCTATTCAAGAAAACTCCCTGCTCTCTACAACAAAAGAACACTGAATTCTCGGCAAAGTTGTAAATTTGTGTTATTTTTCCTTGAAAAAATTAGGAATAGCTCATTCAAAAGTGCTCGCCGAAGCCGAACTACTTTCGTTCATAGCAAGAGAGATGCCGATGTAATACTTCAATGAGAAAATACCTCCCAGAATTTAATGCGAAGGAATTGCGTGACTACCACATCAAGGAGAAAAGTTTATTTAAACAATTTGATATACATAATAGGATATAAAATTCTGGTACTGATATAAGAGCATAACTTCTCTAACCTTCTTCTAATTAATCTTCACTGTTCCTCTACGTTTATATCTTATGCATAAGAATTTTTCGAATTAGGTTAAAATAAAAAAAACACATTTACTGAGAATTGCCATAATATTATCATGTCTATTTAAATAATACAATATTTATAGTGGATAGTTACGAACTGGGACTCATGGCGTTAGGGATCAAACTAGCCTCAACTTCCGCTACAGCACTGCACGGATCATGAGTAGGGACATATAACGCGAATTCAGGGGTTTTCATGCGAAAACGTGAATTCAATCTTTATCGTGAATTTCTAATATTTAAAAGCAATTTGCATCATCTTTCAGTCTTCTGTTCTCACTTTTGCCCAGAAAATTACTTTGAAGCCCATTTTAGACATTTTCTCCGTTAAAGTAAGAATTCTAATATAAGAAAATAAATCTTTATCCTAAAATAAGTTTTTATTTTGATTTTCTTAAAAATGTGTGGTGAAAGTATAAGAATTGAGACGAAGAATACACGATAATAAGCGATTATTGAAGCTTCGTCAGTAAGACTACTTAGGTACTGTCTTCGCTAACGTAATTTATTTTTTGCAACGGTCTATTCCTTTGCACTTCAATATACACGCAAATAACGAGATATTAATATCGAAAGAAAACTAACAAACTCATATAACAGACTCATAAGGATCTTTTAGCGTAAACATATAAAATGATACAAGAGTTTTTGAAAGTGTTTTCTTGCCAAAAAGATAGAGATGAGGCAGCTCAATAGGAAATGCAATCATTGGAGGACTAGATGAAACAGAGACTATATATGTTGAAGTCGATGTCCACAAAGTATCAATTTCACGATGAAAAGTCTCCTTCACTGTCTGCTAATGTCTGAAATGCCTATTTCCAACGATAAAGTTCCAATAATCGCCTCTAGCGGTTCTTCTTTTTTTATACGTAGGAATACTAAAAAAACACGGCGTAAAGCAGCCTGTAATCGCCAAAGTCATCGGCAAAGAGCTTTTCTATCGCTGTGTAAAATTCAACGAATCTGTGATACCGACACGGGAATAAAACCGCAAATAAACTCTAAGCAGCATTTCGACAACATGGATACATTCGTGCTGATGAATAACCATTACAAAAAGCTTTTTTGCAAATCTTTCTCGCGGGAATTTAAATACAGAGTACGAAACATATTTTTTAAGGAAAACAGAAGTTTTATGTTGAAAGCGGAACTTCTTCACAAGCATCTACATGAAAACTGACTAACGCAACCACAAAGGAATATGACTCTTATACACTTTCAAAAGACACATCAGACGCCTTAATCGAGGAAAAAATTTTGTTTGACAAGATAATGGACTATATAAACATGAGAAGATGTAAAATAAATTTTGCTGAAGGCTCGTTTTAAATTATCAAATATCATTTCTTCCATAGGCCGTTAAGAACTGAAATATTTCCAAATTTTATCGTTGTTTTTTAAGCAAACATTCTGCAGAAAATGAGTAGTAGAAACAACGCCTCCGTAAGTGATAGGGCACATGGCATTAATTCAGGGGGAAATCGAAACCCAATAATAGAAAATGATTTTTATTCTGTAGAACTTTCGCTTAACTTGCCCTCGTGGGTGGATCTGTGAAGATAGTGTGCCATTCTAGTTCATTCAGTTTAGGATAATGAAATCTGTATTTTTCATGTAAAGAACTTTTCCCCAGCGCCACCAAACATAATAGGTTTCTATGAAGAGTATTTAAAAGTTATGAATGCTGAAATTTCATTGGTTCACTCCTCTTCAAATTTTGTACTTCAACTAAATTCAGTAACTGACATACCCCTTCATGTATTATTCTTGAAAACTACTTGGCATGCATTCAATGTATAATGCTGGTTTTTGCTTAAATTTAACCTTGTCAATGTTTTGCGGAACGGAAAAATAATAGGTTGTCTTAGTACGAGGATGACGCCTAATTAGTATCAATGAAGTTGCCGTTCAAAGAACAGCGATTTCAGGGTAAAATTACACCACCTGAGCACTGAGATATCGTTCAGCCTAAGATTGCACGACACCAGCAACGCATATATGAGAAGTGTGTCGCATAACACTCAGGATACAAGCGCATTCATGATCATATGGAGGTTGAAAGATTAGCTGAGAACACTGCTTTACACCCTGTATTCCAGTGAGCGTAACTCGCCCAACGTTGGAATATGACTAGGATATTAATACAGCTCACTATAATTCATAAAGGTTTAATTTGATAAATAAATGAACCCAAGCAACGAGTAGAAAAATTCGTAGTCCGCCAAGTAATTTAATCGATCCGCTGTTATTTTCCCGAATATTTAGTCGTTGCACCGACACCTGACTTGATAATCAAACTTCAGACAAGCTTGAGATGAATGAGGCACTTCATTAACATCAATGTGAAGATAAAAGAAAGACGTTATATCAGACGAGGTTCTGGATCAATGTTCAGCACTAACCGTAGGATAAAATTTGGTAACGTATATAGTATTTACTAAATTTTACCAATATTTACTAAATACCCATGCCCCAAAGGCTCCCAAGTTCTAAGGACCAAAATTCACTTTTTTGTCGCTGAAAAGCACAAATCCTTTAACTACCATATCATTCAATTTTTATGCGTAGTTAATGCACTGCATTTCATAATGTTACACTAGGATCACAAACAATTGGAATTGGAAAAATGAGTAAACATTAGAATCTGGTCAATTCGATTGATATCCTTGTACGATTTGCGTTCCCAGAATTTCAAACAACAAGGGTATGAATAACACATTTGGATTACCCTACGAAATTGAAAACCATAAAGTTCATATTCTAGGGAACCCGTTTCGTATACCACAGCAATGCCTTTAGCCAAACGGGCTTGATTTATTCAATACAGAGAAAATTGATAGTTCACAATCAAACGGAATATTTTAGATATATAAAAATAATGTTATAGAGATGGTGAATTTTAACTTAAAAAATTAAATTAATCAATTAGAGCAAGAATATGGCTTAGTTCTAACATGAATAGTTTTAAGTGACAATTCTTAAAAATTAATTCCAATTCGAAAATCATATCGCTTCACGTTTCGACGAAAAGTTTCAAAACCAAAATATGAGGCTTGAGTTAAAATTACGCCTGAAGTCTTGGATCACTTAGTGAAAATCAAAGCAACAGCAAATGTGGTATTAAATTAGCATAGCATATTATTTCTGAAATATGAGCTTATGGAATTCACCCACCAGCAAGTAATATCAAAGATCTCCAAAGGTGATTCAAATATCAGTAACTCGGGGCTACTAATTTTTTTTAGCGCTGATGGATAAAAAATAAACGTTTGAACGAAGTCATGTTTAAACTTGGTGAAAGATTTTATTCCTCTAATCGTGTTTCACACGTATTTACTATGCACAGAGGTCGTATTCGGGATGTCAAGTCTTCTAAAGGGTCTGCCTTTGATTTGCTTTCAACGGCCACGTTCCCCCCCTCGGCATATCCGAGTTGAAACTGTCACGGGAGACTTGAGGTTAACCTGGGATATTTGGTAGCACACGCAAGGTAAATAAGGGAAAGGTGGAGCTCTTTCAGGAATTTAAAATCCTTCACAAAATAAAGTGATGTTTTTGGAATTATAAATCTCCGCAAGTACCGCCCGTTTCATTTCCCAGCCAAAAAACTTTAACGCATTCTCATGAAAAGGTCTGGTAATCTTACCAGAGTAATTAAACCCAACATCATCCAAAATGCACAGGTTTTTAGCAATAGATGATGTTGTAGCTAAATTTCACCCTTCTTCGAGGCAAATTATTAACTATTCAGGTCATGCACGAGATCAGTTAAGAAAAATATTGATTAAAAACTGAACTAGTTTGTTCACTTAAGGAAAGAGTTATTCGAAAACCTGAAACACAAACTGAATAAAATTAAACTATTGCAGAAGCGTTCAAATGAATAGCGTCAAGTTTTTAACAGTTTTCATATGGATATTACCAAATTCTAAGTTTCATACGATAATTTTAAATAAATAAAAATTTAATTTATTATTTTCATCGCGTCTTATAAATGCAAGACATCTCAATGGAAAATAAAGATTAAACCATGTGCAAAAGCTAAACATACAATATAACAATATTTTCAATGAAAAATACGTAAAAAAATCTATATTTTTAGGTTTTTTGAACCAAAAGTTTTTAATTGAAGTTTAATTGCGGACCTCCTACCCTTTGTATCTGTAAAACTGTCAAGTAAGTTGCATAAGGTGTTAAATAGTTTTCACGAGAAATTATTTTAGTTGAACTCAGATCCCCCTCTTGCGAATTGCGTATTAAACCAGTGCATAAAAGCGAAAAATGAAACAAAACGACTGATTAAAAGGAGCTTTGCTTGAGTAGAAGTCACGCATTAAAGAGTTTATTTTACAGATTATGCGTTAAATTTTACAGAAGAATCTAAAAAATCCATAGAGGAACGATTCATTTCATTAACATGACTAGAAACTCAAGTTTATCCCGTAAGAAAATGTAGTGATTCGCAAAATAGGCGACAAAAAAATAAGAGCAATCTAGCAAAAATGAGAGTTTTGCTTGCATTACTTCCATCGTATGCTAGTGCATTTGAGTCATTTTTTATCATGCTTTGGCGTAGTAGGTCACCGTTTTCTATCGTATGGTATTTAGTACTTCATTAAAATATACGAAATAAAAATTGGATTAAGGCATGGCTACATACCTTATGCGTTGCACTCACGTTATTAAATATGTTCCATGATCCATATCTGGTCTGGTTTGACAAATGAGTGGCATATTACAGGAAAAGTCAATATTACTTTGCCTCAGCGATGAAAGCATAAGAGTAATGACATAACCTTAGGAATGTTTAGGAACGAATTAAGGCGAGAAAATACCGAAATATTTTATTGGGAAATAGAAAGGGAAACTTTTTATAGCACCAAATATTGGAATTTGAGATTCGGAGTCAATTCTCGGTCTATTCAAGTAAGTTTTCAATGGTTAAGTATGTCCATTACTGCTTCAACTTGCCCTGGCTTCTCATGAATTCTGCCCTTATTTTTTATTCTAATTTAATTCATTTCTCAAATTTTCTGTGGAAGCCTTATTTAGTCAGAGGCTTCACTAAACCTAGGAACGCATCACAACCCCTCAAACAGTTTCCTTTCGTGATAAACTAGTTACTTAAGGTTTTTTCTATAATCACAGATATTTCTCACTATACTGAATTTTTATTTGAGACATAAAATATTGAAAAGGGTTTACTAAATATATCCTAAAATTTCTAATGTGATAGCGAACTTTTAAAATCTCATTTAAACCTCCTGGGTGGATAGACAACAGAAATAGATTGAAAACTCCGCACTACCTGTCAAGAAAAGATCGCAATCGCAAAATACCCTCCGAAACAGCTTTCACATTCTGTGAAAAATTCTATCCTCTATCGGGGGATAGAGGATCTGAACGGTCTACCAAAGGTAGTTTCTGAACCCTTCTCGCGTAAACTAATGACCTTCATGAGAAGGTTTAAGAATACGGGATTGTACGGGACTTTTTCATTTTCATATTTACTGTATTTCGGGTAAATTTTATTTTTTATTACTTGTTCATGAATTTATACATGCATAAGAGTTTTTCATTTCAACGTCGTGTATTATCTTGTTATAAACCAATGCATCTTAACACTGGATATAATGGTCGACTTGCAATTTCAACGGTAATAATATCAATAACAAAAAAATAATCACGTACAAGAAAATTGACAATATAAATAAAATAGGGAATAGGCATGGTAGGTATGCTACCGGTATCTTCCAAAACATGTAAAAAATAGTTTTAACAACTCAACGTGATAATTTTAACTTGACATATTTCTCAACGAAATGGAACAGTAAAATAGTAATAATAATATTATAAACATAACTACATATTATTATAAACAAACACCTTGATAAGACACGACTTCTTCAAATGAACACTCTGCGAAATGAAAAAGACGATAACAATAATTATAATAATAAAATAATGATACGCTGCGTAAAAAGGCAGAGCACAACCGGTCGAGTAAGAGAAAACGGGATCTAACTACTTCTCCCAAGAACATCAGACCAGGTACACGTCTCGGGAGAATCAACAAGGGTGTGTCCCACTAGGGTGGCCCAAAAAAAACTTTTTTTTGAAAGTTTGTGGGGCGACTTCATTTTATGGTGCAATTTCATGTATAAACGACCCACAAAAAAATTCGGCTCGATTGCACAATATTTGACCCTGCCGAAACGCGTTTAAACATTTTCGGTTAGGATGTAAGGCATTTTGCCTACTTTACAGGGGCTATTTTCCGTTTTCTCCGGTATTTGCTGCAGAAATTGTTGTTAAATAGAATAAATACAATACTTGTTGATAAAAACTATTATTACAAATCAGTTATTTTATTATTAATTCGTTAAAAATGGTTTACATAAAATTTACAACCTTTTTTTTCCATACTTATAACAGATATTTTTTGATGAGGGACACACTCCTTTCGGCGGTGTCATTGACGACTTTAATATGTTTTATAACATTAAATCCTTTCAGGTACCTTTCATCGAAAAGCCAATCTTCGGGGTCTCTTGACAAAAAGCCTTCTACGGCATGATAGATTTCGCTTATTCTCGTTATAATTGGATAAAAAGGTAATCAAGAAAGCGTTCAAAGCAGCACGGTTATCGTTTGGCGGCAAAAGTAAACTCAGTCAATGCTTCATTAGAACAATGTTGCAAGGCGGCATCATTGTCCTACGACGATGCAAGAAGACAACGGCACTTCATGATCACAGCTATATTGTTGCGCGACTCTCCCGCCCCTGAAGACTCCAGTGACAAAACAAGCGGTAGCATTCGTGAAAGCAGTTCATGTTTTCAGAGGTGAAACCGTGTGTCTCTGAGTTATTTTTCTAGGAGTTTGTGTGATTTTACTTCGAAATGGCTGAGAAGAGTTATAGGCGTATCACTAGGAGGAATACCAATATTTGGCTCGTTGGTGACTGTTTCGATGAAAACTTGCCGAGAAATGGGAAACTTCCTACATTGCGAGAAGTTTTGAAGAGTTTCTTTGCTAGACTGCACTCCACGCCGGGCACTACTAAATCCAAAGACGTCGCCAGACACACGGGGAGCGCATTGCTGGAATTTTGGGCAGAAGCAAACATCCCAACTCAAAACGCCCGTTATGTTATTAAGAAACTATTAAACGTGTATAGGGAATATAGGAGGTTAGGAAAAGATAAGGGCCTCAAATGCAGGAAGAGTGATATGAAGAGACAATTATTTACATCCAAGCTGGACAGGCTGCTCGACATTGGTCATAAGAAAGCTATGGAGCTCATTAAAATAGATGATGACCGCCAATTTTACGTGAGCATGCAAAGTGACCGCATTGGGTATATGGGCGGCATCGATAAGGAATGGTGCGCCATGCAGGAAAACAATCGTAAAAGGAATCATCAGAAGGAACTTGCAGCGGAGAAGGCGAAAGAACGAAGTACAAAGGAGACGAATGAGCTCTTTAAAAACCATGTTTCTTCCGAGGCTTCCGATACGAGCACGGCTGAAGACACCGATGATGGTATGTAGTTTTGTATGTATGAATTATCAAGCTAAAATTTATGAATAATTTTATTTATGTAGGTCATATAATTTTTGTTGCACTACACATTTTACAGACTTTACACCGAGCAAGCCTAAGAAGCGCAAGATTCACATTGTAAATGACTCAATGGTATCTGCTGCGTTAGATCGAACTCTGACGTCTTCCGGTGGGGGATCCATGCCAATAAAAGCGGTTGCTCAGGCCACAGCGAAATCTTTGGGTTTTGCTGAGAAGGAGGTGCAGATAGTGCATTTATGGTATTTATCAGAAACATTAGTTTGCTTATCTTTGTTTGATCCCAATGTTTCATTGCCTTGTAAGAGGGCGATGGTCAACTCTTTTTTAAAGGAAGTGCATGTTTGCAGCCCTCGAGCGCAACTTCCTCCCAATTGTGGCATTAAGGATTTGGAATTGAGCGATTTCGTTTCCTCTAATTCTCGACGTTTCTTCGACATTACGGGCATTGATCAAGGCTTTTTGTCAAGAGACCCCGAAGATTGGATTTTCGATGAAAGGTACCTGAAAGGATTTAATGTTATAAAACATATTAAAGTCGTCAATGACACCGCCGAAAGGGGTGTGTCCCTCATCAAAAAATATCTGTTACAGAAAAACCTTACCTGTAATGAACGTGAGAGACAGCATTTGCTATTAGTGATGCAGAAGCACAGAAGAATGTTCGATAAGTACGGAAAAAAAAGGTTGTAAATTTTATGTAAACCATTTTTAACGAATTAATAATAAAATAACTGATTTGTAATAATAGTTTTTATCAACAAGTATTGTATTTATTCTATTTAACAACAATTTCTGCAGCAAATACCGGAGAAAACGGAAAATAGCCCCTGTAAAGTAGGCAAAATGCCTTACATCCTAACCGAAAATGTTTAAACGCGTTTCGGCAGGGTCAAATATTGTGCAATCGAGCCGAATTTTTTTGTGGGTCGTTTATACATGAAATTGCACCATAAAATGAAGTCGCCCCACAAACTTTCAAAAAAAAGTTTTTTTTGGGCCACCCTAGTGTCCCACCCATGATAAAAATCAGCAGTAATGAGAAGAACGCATTCATTTTTAACAAACCCCCGGGAAGGAAAATGGCAAGACCGAGGCTTCTTGCGAACGAGGAACCTTGCGCAAGGCGAACGCGAAATGAGGAAGCTGCGAGTGAGCAGGTTTAGACGTTTCATTAAGAATCATCCCCACCATTCCACCCACGCGAGAAGAATAGGGGAGGACGAGGAGGCTGACATGAGTGAGGTATGTACTTGGGGAACGCATGCAATTAGGAAGGAAAACAGAGCTGAGTGGAAAGAAAGATCTGAATGGCTGCGACTGACACGTGGAATGTCGATGAAAATGGAAAACGGATGATGAAAAAATATGAGGATGTTTTGCAAATGGATTTCAAAACTAAATTCGTACGTAATTCAATGCAATAGAGACTTTTCCGCATGCGTCTAATTAATGCGAGGATTCCCGCACTATATATTCAACCTAAAGTTCATACTCCTATAAAAAATTAATATTTCTGCTATACTGCTGGAAGACGATAAAGTAATACAATGTGAAACACGTGGAGAATATAAAAAGTGCACAAGAGTTTAAATGAACTAAAATCCTAATTTCAGTTTAGTGTAGAAAATACCTTTTCGCAATAACTCATTGAAGATTTTATCGTAGATGCGTCATATGGAAAACTATTAAAATTATTTTTTACGATGATAAAAATGGACTAGCTTATGACATATCTATTCATGTAACCAAAAATTAAGGTTTTTATCTCAAAAGCTCTTCAATAATCAGGGCCAGTTAATGAGTTAGTATACGTGCCCAAAATAAATATGTTTTATAGAAGGTAATATTAATCTTTCCTCTGTGTAAGTATAATACTTATTGCTTTTTTATCTTCTTAATTGGAGGGATTTATTTTAATAGCGAAAAAAAATCGTATCAATGTGAGTTACCTTTTTATTGGAAAGATAAATATTTTAGAATATATTTTTACTTAACCATGAATACTTAGTATAACTCTAAAATCATAGTCATTTTACTTAGGAAATGCTATAACATATTGATACCAAAAAGAAATATATCCTTCCCAATTTCGGTATCACAATTTCCCGCAAATAGGTATAATTTTGAAGATTGAATATCATCAGTGTGAAATTAAAAGTTGACTCTTTATAAATATTTTAAGTTAATATCGTGGATTGCAATGCCTATGGAAGTTAAATTAGGTTTGAGAGCACAGATTCTGATCATAAATTCTGTGTTATAGCCCACTACCATGTAATTCAAGAAAAATATTGATTAAAAATACGATGTGCGTAACATTAGTTACCATAGATTACATAGAGTATTTTTACTATTGTGAATGTTGAGAGACAAAATCTAGTGTTATTTCTCGAAACCCTCCCTTCTATCTCTTCCTAGCATCTCTGATAGTTACGTCCCCTCCTTCACAGGACACCTACAATAAGTAATGCTTCCTCATCACTTACTTTAAGGTCTTCTTCCTCTCCTAATATCTCTTCCTAACGTCCTTCCTTGCTTTAAATCTCTTCCGAGCTAATCTCTACTCCAGGGTTCACCTCATAAAGTGTATTTATACTGCCGCAGATATCTCTTTCTCTCTTCATCATTCTTCTCCTAACATCGGCACACTTAAGGCCAAAGGAGGGCAAATAAAGATTTAGGAGGATTGAACTTACTATATTTTTAATTTTAACGGAGGATGGAAGAAGACAACTTTTTCCGCATAAACATCGTGGCATATCACATTGATTGATACACAAAAATATCGTATTGTCCACTTTATTTTAATTCCAAAAACTTGACTACATATTTTCCGATTGGCTTGCGATCAAAATACGAGATGATAATTGCATTCCAATATAAATAATGTGCTGGAGTTCATGAAATTTAGTGTACAGCACGATGTATTTGTGTATCAAATTGTGACACATCCAAACTATCTACACCATATTTTCTATTCGTCAAGAGTTATTTATGTTAATCATTACTTCGAAAATTCCAATTTTGAGCAGAAATGATTCAGTTATGTGCAGTCAAATAATAGTCTAAAAAATTAAGTAATGACACGATACATACCTGAATTATAAAATATATCGAACGTCTAAGATTTTTTCATCCATAATTCCACGGCTTTCCAGGTATTTCTTGACCCGTTTGCGATAAGAATAGCCAAGATAAAACTATTTATGAAACCAAGTTAAAAAAATAGCGGTATAATTATGAATTTTTATATTTTATAGACGACCAACAGGATTTTTCCCCATAATTCCATGACTTTCCAGTCACAATAAAATTCCTTACCCTTTGCTTTCGATGGGAATGGCCAAAATAAAACTACAATGAAATTCATCGAGCAAAATACGCGTGGGTTCCTGACGCAACGGCTCTGAAGAGTAAAAAAATCAAGCCTTTTGCCCCATTAATCTCGCTTCCGTGACTCTCCGCTACACCCAACGTATCCCTACTTCTTAACCCTCACATCTTCCTCCAGAAGCTCTGGTATACTCTTATACTTTCTAACATTTAATTTTAACTGAGGGTGGATGTTTGAATATAAGGCTGAAATTATGTGACTATGACATTTCCAGACATTTTTTCTCAATATTTACAATTCGTCTAGACTTTTTATGAAAAACTAAACAGGGTATTCCAATATTGAGGAGAAAAAAGCAGTTGTGTACAACCAAATATTATTCTTTAAAAAAAATGAGGTAATATCACGATGTCAATCTAAATTTTCAATTTCAACGGATAGCTGCCTGATATTTTTCCCAAAACTCCAAAAACTTCCCAAAATAAGGATGTTTCGTGGCCCTCAAAGTTTGCGATACGAATTGCTAAAATGAAACTACTTATAAAACAAAATTAAGTAAAATCATTATATAAATTTGATTTTTTTTAATTATACGGACAAACACCAGGATTTTTTCCCATAATTCTATGAATTTCTGGAAAGGATAATATTACTCAACCTTAATATTCTATTTCAAGGAAAATGGCCAAAATGAAACTAAAATGTAGTACGTTTGACAAAATATTGGTCGATTCCTATCACTATGGATGTGAAGAGTATAAATCAAGCCTTCTTCCCCATGAATCCTCCGTGAGTTTGCTACTTCCATCCCATCCTTCTAGTTAACTCTCACATCTTCCCCTAGAAGCTTCAAGTATACCTCCTTCCTTTCTCCTTCCTTTAACACTCTTCCCAGCTCACCTCTACTCCTCCGCTCATCTCACAAAGTGTATTTATACTGCCGCAGACATCTCTTTCTCTCTTCTTCACTCTATTCCCTGACATCAGCACACTTGGGGGCTTCCAACGGAACACAAGCAAAGCTCCCCATCCCCACAACGCCACCTACCCTCCGCCCACCAAAGTCTCCTTCTCCTACCCCCCTCCCTCTTTCCCTACAGTCACGACAAGGCGAGGGGTGTGAGTTGAACCGTGTAGCAGATGCTGCTTCCCCGCTTCTGAGGCCACGACTCCTCTCCGCCATCCACCCGTGTTACTTACGCGGCGCTTCCGAATGGGGTCGGGAGCGTGAAGAGGGCGCTACTCCTCCGCTGCTCCCTTCAGTTATTCGTCATTCCGTAAAAGGAATAATGCTAACATGTCTCAAGCAGTATTAATACCTATATCGGCATTTCGACCTGAAGACGCCTTGCGTAATATCGGCGAAACTAGTAGTAGTATTTGGTTTTAGGGTACCTCGACAAATAAGGTCATTTGCACCACCAACAATCTATAAAATCTAAATTTTAAAAGATACATTTAAAAAAAATTAAACATTCATAAAAATTTTGAAAAAGAAGGGTTAGTCAGATGATAAAAAGGTTGGAATTTAAACACTATTAACTATCCCGGTCTCTATTAAAACCTTGAAGACTTGGCTGATACTATTAGAGTCGTCTCCTAGGATATGCCCTAGGTCCCCCCCGATGTTCAGCCGATGGCGCACAGAACGGTATTTCTCACACTCTGGGAGGAGATGTCTCACAGTAATGGAAGAGTCGCAATCATCATAAAGGGGTGCAATTCTCTCTTCAATGAAGATGTACGAGTGGGTGAGAGCGCAGCGCCCAATTCTCAATCGCGTGATTGCGACCTCCTCCCTGCGATTCCTCCTGACAGACGTGGGCCACGCTGAGATAACCGTCTTTATTGCGCGTAGTTTATTCCCGGTCAGAGATCGCCAGGTCACTTTCCACTTTTCTAAGGCAACCTTTTTCATGGCCGCCTTCAAATCCTCAAATAATCGGTAAAACTATTGTCCCTTTATTACAAACAACAAAGCAAAAGCGATATAAGTGCCGATATCGGTCGAAATTATCACATCGGACGCAACATTTAAAATTTGAAACTTACATGATAATCGAAGTCTTATGAACGACAATATTTCGATTCACAAAGAGATAGATAATGTTGAAGTGAAATTTAATGGGATAAGTTTTCAGGATAAAAAATTTCAGCCTTCGAAGTTATGGGCCAATTCCTTCAGGGGATAATTCAAATTTTTTTCTAAACCAGATGACAAAAAATCTGACGATTACATAGATAATTCTTGATCATCTGTTAAATACCAGAACCACTAGCGCTCATAAAAGAGAAATCAACAATATTCCTTTTAAAATATTAAATGAAAACAAGCATGACATTAAAACTACACCTACAGATGTTTTAATAATAAACCCCGTCATGATACCGCGTATAATTTAAAAAGTTGAAAAAGTAAATGCAAACATTCATTCGAAACTCGACATGCAGAAAATACTTGGCGAGTCAAAGGAGATGAAATCAACCATGGTATTTTCTAGGCGCTAGATCATTAAAACTTCCATAAGGAGTTATTTCATTATCTAGACCACAAAATTCGATGAATAAGAGTATATAGATCAAGGAAAGGAAGATAGAGTGAGAACGGAGCCGTTGAATAGGACAAATTTACCCTCATCTGTGCTGAAAAGTAATGGGGAGTGCATGAAGGGCAGTGCTTGCTTCTTCGCCGGCAGAAAACGCTTCCTCATATAAAATGAAAACAAGGAAGCGAACTACGTGGAACATTTCTTCGGAGGAAAACAAAACACTGCAGCAACGCACGGAAGTTTCCGCGTCGCTACAAAACTGGGGTGCGGGCGTCTTCAGATAACGAGGAAGCAACAGCCCCGCCTCCGTTGAATATGCAGACTACAATCTCACATCGAGATAAGGAAACTATGTTGAAATCTCTACCTGTGAGAGAAAGAGTCTTTACCAATTCATATGGGTTTAAAAATGGAATTATCCTGATATCGACGAAAAAGCGAATGTTATTACTGCGGATATCTAGGAACATATTTTATGCAATGATTCCCGTCACTCGTATTTTAAATCAAGATTTCGTGAACATTACTAGATCCAAACTCCTCCCCTAAAACAACAAAAGTACAAAAAAATAACAACAGCAAAATTCGTACATCAACAATTCTGCTTGTCAATTATTCTGCTGCAGATAAAATCTAGATAATCTGCTTCTATTACAGCAATTAAATATTTTATTTTTATTGCAGCTTCTCCAATATTTTATAATTAGTAGTTTATATGCATAATTATCGAATTCTAAAATGTTTCCTTCATCAATACATCCAGGCCTCACTTTGCCCAGTTATTATTACTCATAGCGGTGTACTATTCAATTCGATCCAACTCCACACCCGAAGCCAAGTCCTAATTACGTCACTGCTCTATTTAAGGCGTAAGATAAATGGTGCTAGGATTATAGCGTGAAGAATAATCTTGCGAACACCAAGGCTATGATAAGCCAATATAGGCCAATGACATCATAAAGCATCGCAAGCTAGGAATGTAAGATTCAAGAAAAAAGATAAAAGTAAGTAATCATCATAAACTAGAGCAAGGGGAGCATTTTAACTATCTTGGTCGAAAATTTAAGGAAAACAAAAACATCAGCAGGGAAATCCGGAAGAGGATCGTGTAAGAAAAGTTAGCTTTTTCGAATAGGAACGAGCTGATAAAAGGATTATTACGTAAAGAATGTAAAGAAAAGGCTAGTTAACAGCCTGATCTGAAGCCTTACAGTGCGTAAACCTGGGCGTTGAGGAAAGAGGCCGAGAAACG
Organism: Ischnura elegans; assembly: GCF_921293095.1. Classification (NCBI taxonomy): domain Eukaryota; kingdom Metazoa; phylum Arthropoda; class Insecta; order Odonata; family Coenagrionidae; genus Ischnura; species Ischnura elegans. The sequence goes on from NC_060256.1 coordinate 40,008,022, forward strand.
ACAAGAGGCTTTCGAGGAGAATGGAAAAGGGAAGTCAAGGGAAACTAAGAGGAACGAAAAAGTAATGGACACAGTGGGCGACGAGAGAAAACTTCAAGAGAAGATAGAGTTTGAATGGAGCGAGCATTAGGCGGGGGGAGGAGTTATCCCATTTACGCTCACCTTAGCCATATGGCTAGTCCTACCATTATGAGCATATGGGATTCTTGAAGAAAACCCTCAAACTTATTTAGTGTCGAACTGTCAGAAATATATTGTTGAAGCTTACGATAATTTTATCCACTTATTAGTTCAGTTTGATGCCGGTCAAAATAATCCCTCTGACGGAAAGGGACGGGTGAGAAACGGAAAATTGATATAGAAGCCTACTTAATTACGTGCAAGTATCATAAAATACACGAGACATGGCATTCTATAGATTATTTCAACTTTCCACAATTCAAAAATATGCTTACCCGAAGGAATCGTCTCTATCCAGGTCACTCGTAGAAATAGAAAACATTAGACTCTTACCTCGTTTCCACCCAATGTAGCTCTATGGCTACGGGTAATTCTGTATAAACAAGTCGATTTATCACCAAAATATTTCAAATGTTACTTAAGACGGCCATAGGAGCAACCTACCTACATATATTAACAATCGCAAACATAAATTATCCTGAGCATAAATTGATTAGATTTAAGAAATCTAGGTGAGTGGGGAAGAAGCAAGAGAATATGGATTTCTAGAAAGAATGAAAAGGAATGGGATTAGCAATCTGGAAAGGGATATAGGCCATGGTGATTCGCAAAATACTCCGTGTAAGTCAAGGAAAACCAGTAGGACACGTAAATAATTATTTCCTGAATCCCATTTTCCAAGGAGATAATCTCCTCTACTTCCTTATATCCGCCAAATCATTCCCACTCCAAACTCCCAGTATTCTTATCTATTCTTAAACTCGGAAACCGATGAAAAAGGAATAATGGCGTACCATATCACTGTTATGTTCTACTTCAATGCACTGGCATCGATAATATTTGATACGTAGGATATGTCCCCTAGTGAGTTAAACTTTTGTATCTAATTTAGAAATTAAACTAAATAAAGAGGATTTTTTGTCATTTACACAATTAATAGATCTTATGTTGTTTTTCTCCTGATTGGGCATCAAATTGGGTAAACATTAAGTATAAAATGGGGTACAAAATGATTTAAAATCACAATTTTCATCATTAATTTTCTATTTAATTTCCAGGGGAGGGCCACGGATCCCCCTTGCGCTGGGAGATATTTCATACCCCCCAGCACTTCTGGAAGCCTCTCCCCCATTAAATTCTACTGAAGTCGAAGCCAGCATTTCGACGAAGAGATGACTAGCATTTTTTACTTCATTAATGAACTTCACGCAGCGTAGACCATAGAGAATCTAGAGTATTTTTATCATCATTATGGATTTTACGCTTTACTGACGCTAATTCTCAGGGTATGCATCCCCCATTATAATTTAGAGATATGCCTTCCTCCTTAGCGAATTTTAATCCATATATTGTGTAGCATTCGAAGAAAGCTTGCTGCTGGCATGCTAATTTTATGCAAATATTTGATACATTTTAGACGAGATTAAAATTCTTTGCGTTGAAATACCAGACTATAATAGTCGAGGAGGGAATGCATGGAGTATTTAGAGCAAAAACGTTTGTCAAATTCCGTATGCTTGCCTGGTTCATCCATCTAATGAAATATACGGAAATAACGACTCCTATATTCTTGGAGTAATTTTATTTTAATTCCATTATTATTTCATTAATATCCCATTATCATTAAAAGTTTTATCATTCTTCTACCTCTAAGACTTAAAAACTCTTGAATTAACAGAGGTGACACATACTTATTTCGAATAGGAATTTCGTATTTTGTTGGTTTTCCAGTTAAAAATAAATTTCTCAAAATATAATATCAGATGTACTCCTTAAAGGTCCCTTTTATTTAGCACAATATCGATAAACACACATTGACGCGATACTATTCTACAGTATGTGAGATAATATCACACATATATATTACATGTGCGATATAAATTATCTATTCCAATCATTTAATGTAATAATATTTCATTCAAACAGCATACAGCAACTGAGGCTGTCAAGAGTTTAGAGGGGCCAAAGATCTATGAGAGCATAGGTTAAAAGAAATTTTAGTAAAATAACCACGAGATAGCCAGAAGTAAGCCTGAATTTTGTCGCACGTTCGTAAATAAGTGATGTTTCTCTTGCTAAGTTACCTCCCTAATATTAAAAAAAAATGATAAAATGCATGCAATTAATGTTAATTGTATGAAAATCGAAATACAAGAATCATAAGGCTAAATAGATATTAATTTGAAAATGAGCAAGAATAATCTCTGAATCGCATTGAAGACATTTTTATAACACGCTCATATTTGTTACTTGGAGAAAATTTTAATGATTCAGGCGCATTACCCCCGTATTCCAAGTAAAGTAGGCACGTGAAATAAAACAGGCACCTAATATGGTGTTATCATGAATTATTTTGTTCTTTTATGAAAAAAAAATTTCTTTGCAAAGTTTACACAATAGCTCCTCCTTCCCATAAATTAGTTCAAGCACATAAGCCACCCCCTACGGAAGATTTTTTAATGAAAATTTCGAATTCTAGAACAACTAATTGGTAATACTCTTAACGCAAACTACCATGAAGGATTTTCAGCAGAGGACTAAAAATAACACGGGGTTCCCATACGTCTTTCAATCCCTTCCCCACGAATATAAAGCATTTAAAATGAGAACGCTAGTATCGGCATATTTCGGCCTCAAGTACTTCGGCTGAATCTCTAAGCCACTCCTCAATTAAAGCCCCAGATCCTATCCTTGATATATCTCACATGAGTAAGCCGATTTGCTTCACATTTACCAACGAGTTTTTATCCCTCATTAATGCTGGATATGTTCAAGAGTCTCTTCGAATCTCACAGCAGCAGAAGGAAATATCTGACTAGCTGTGGTGGGAAAGATAGAGAACCAACCGTCTAAAGTGAGCGGGCGACGAATTTCGGAGGATCATAGAATCGTACGTCGCCTGCAAGAGAGATAAATTGAGATTACGAAACGAGTCAAGGAAAGAGCAAGGAATTACGTGCACTAAGAAATAGGAGTGGTAAGCATGGAATGGAATGAGCAGCGAATTTTATTGCTACAGGACAAAGGGTCTCCCATAAAACTAAGAGCTCTCGCCAGTAAATTATTCAAGGCAGGCAAAATCCTTGGAAAGCAAGAGAGAAAAAAACGTTTTCCTTCGTGTACTGCAATTTGCGAGGGCCGGAAGGATACAAATCCGAAAGCTTACGGTTGAAATTAAACTTGACGCCAATTTCATTCTTGATGTTAAAATTAGAATTAAATTTAATATATCCACGTTAAAAACGGGTCGGGGATACGACCGGATATATTACGACTTGCGAGCATATTTTGATTCTCAAATGGGCCAAAGGCGTAATAGAAATAAACAAAAATTATCAAACAAAATTCAGAATGGGCCATAAGGGATTAGGTGACAATAGAGGAGCGCGAACTGGGCTAGCCTAGGAAAAATATCTGCTCCTCCCCCTGGCTTAATATGTGAAACTCACGTGTTCTTGGCTTAGACAGAGGTGAGTAGTAGGTTCCCTTACTTATCCAAACCAATATTCGGGTTGAGTAACTCACAAGGCTACGAATGTTGACTCTGCAATTTGTATGCCACATTTTTTGTGTGGTGCTGGAGTAAAATGGAAATGATAATTTAATCTTCATTCGGTCCCACTCGTTCTTACTTAATTGTGTTTAATTATTTTCAAATATTAAAATTATGGTACCGATTTTCATTACCCTAAAGCCGTGGCTAGGCTACCCTCCAATTGGACCTCAAATTCGGAGTCTGTCGGTCAAATTCCGTGCCGTAGTTTGTTTACCATGAGTAATTAAGGATTTTTTCGTAAGAATTCCTTTTAAATGATATTCCTTATGGATATTGTAATTATTTTTTTCATAGCCAATTCATAGGCCAATCGTGTAAAACACTCTGACTGGGAAGAAATAGACCATAAGGAGGAACTGTTCATCGATAAAGAGGGAGGGCTAATCTCTTAACAATGCTGGCGAGTCAAATACGATAGTAAGGCTGATTTTATCATATATAATTAATTGAAATAAAATATGATCGAGTTGGTTAGAACAACAATTAATACATTTCTATTATGCACCAAACAGAAAATACGCTATTTAGATTGCGGAGTCAACGTTCTTAGCCGCCCATAGTAAGATATATCGTGACATTTAATGGGTGCTGTTAAGCTTAAAGTGAACCTATTCCGTTTATGCCATTAGTATTTTTAATAAATTGCCAAGAAGATTCCTAGAATGTGATTTGTGGTTTTCTCTACTTAATTGATTAATAGCCTCTTTCGCTTTTTCAAAGACATAAAAGTCCAATCTTGTAGTTTTCTCTACCTTTATTCCGATTTGAGCCTTGGAATCAATAAAATTGAACCCTAAATAAAAATATTTTCTTCAAATAAATCAATGGATTTCATTCAATATTAGAGCATAAATCCATCTAGCCACAAATTCAGTTTTGACGTGGTGGTGGATAAAATAGATATGGTTACACTAGTAAGGCTCAATTTATAGTATAAAACATAGAAAAGACTTAAATGATAATATGGAATTTTTAAGTAAGGTATGCCAACTTGTTTTTAAAAGAGCTGCAATATTGATTTTTGATGGCAAGCCAGACAGGGAATAATTTATTTCGAGAGGTAGGAAAGGCGAAAATATACCGCAATCAACACATCAGCTAAATCGAGTTTAAGTTATGGCTATTGAAAACTTGTTCTCCACTGATTTCAAAAATTCAATACTGTCTTCAAAAACAATTTGATGTTATTATTAGGGAATTGCATCAGAAATTATTATTTATTATATCAATCCTGTTAATGCAGTGATTAGTTGAGATCGTATATGATTGCTGATGTAAATATCGAGCACTGCAATGAAGGCATGGTAAGATTTTCATACAAAATTACCTAATCCTGACTTATTACATGTGTCATTTATACCAAGTAAAGAATAAAAAATGGAAATATACGGAAAATATGCTGTAACGGGTTTAACGAATTGTAACTCGAAAATAAATCCTTACGAAGCACAATTTTCAGCCTGTGGTCTTAAATTTTATCAACATATCAACGACGAATGTCGTATCAAGAATCCAACATCTCCCAAAATGGGAAGGAGAAAGGCAAATTAAACCGTAGAGATTAAACTTCGCAAGTGCATTCCCCGAACAACCTCCCTAACCGTAGATTTCATGCAAAACCCAGTTTAGTGGGTCATTCAAAGTCATGAGGTAAGTGAGGATCTACACAAAGCCAGAAGTTAGCCGTAGAATCCGCTAACTTGAAACTAACTTGCAAAGCGTTGTCTTAACTTTCACCAGGCTAAAGCTGTAGAATTATGCTCACTTAATGCAAGTCATGCCTAAATCTACGCTTTAAATACTAGGATGAATAAGATATTCTAATTTCCCTAATCGTGCCCGTGTTAGCTGAGGTGCAGGACATATTACCAAGCCGCAATAATTAACCTCCAAACATTAATATAGCATCTAATCTATATTTACTAAACCATGTAATAGTAATCTTCTATATTATTTCTACTGTATAGATACCTTTTTATCAACTTATACGCAACCAAACTCTAAAAATGAGGTACCAAAATGCACAGAAATTATCAGAGAACATGCGACAGCATATCTTACTTCCTAAATATTGCTATTGTTTCCTGAAATAGGTTTTTAAATAATTTAAAAAAAAACAAAAAATAAACAAAAACCTGTAAGTATTCCTAACGTTAACGGCGCACAAACTGATACATTTGTTCATTTGCAACAATATCTCGCATTCTTTAAATAACTTTTATCAAAATGCAGCTGATTCCACATTCAAGTTTCCTGTTGATACGTAAGTATGAGTCATCATGTGCGTTTAACAGAGGATAGTGTAATTACTTCCAATGTTGTGTTTAAAGAGGTCCTCTGACCTCAATTTGTACATGAACATTCCAATTAAAGTTGTACATAAGACCCTGCCTTTTTTTCTACATTTTAAAATTAGAAACGCGCCTATCCCTCTGTGGACCTGCATTGAAAAGAGCGGGGGAAGCCCGCTGGGAGCGGGCGCAGCGCGCTCGTTACGATATATTTGAGTTCATTAAAGATAGAAAGAACAAAGTAATACTCCCAGTCCGTGCATTTGCATCTCACCTTACGGATGCAAGCTTAATTTCTATGGATACAAATTAACGCCCACAGGGCCATCCAAATATTAACGAAATAATAAAATAAGGCTAGTAAATTTTCCATTTTGAAGGCATATATCAGGGGAGAATTGAAAATTTTCAATGGTCATCTACAGTTACAATAGAAAAATTGCACGATTTAATTGCCGGGGAATTATCTTGCAAAAATTGCAAGATTAATTCCCTGGAATAAAAATCTTAAGATCAGCAGTACACTCACGTTAAATGATTGGTCATGATTTCCAGCACGTCAAAAGTCAGAAGAAAAAGCAATAGATTTGGCAGCTCTGTATGCCCATAAGTGATTTTTCTCAAAATTTAAATGAACTTGTCATATGCTGAAGTTCACGGCTTCTATTTTCTTGACCTGACATATCATACGAAATTGAGTACTTAATAAATTTGGCTAGGCCAGACAATTCACAGCATTCAACGTTTAGGAATAGCTTAACTTGAGTGTCCACCTTCTAGATGTCGCTCGACGAGGCTACTCTATTTCGGAACTATGTCCTTTATGCTCGACGCCATATCCTTCAAAATTCACAAAATGCCTGATCAAGGAATGGAGAGGAGGTAAAGCTAAATGTGTTATGATTTAAATATTCAGTGAACACCTTTATTTTTTCATATGATTTATACATCTTCTTTCAACTGATATTTAAGAACAATAGAACTGCATGCGAAGTTAATTTAAAACTAACCATCATTAAAAGTCTTCCTCGTTCCACAGCAATATTAGATTCATGAACGCGAAACCAGGAAAATTAATGGAAATTGAAATGATTCAGAAAAAATAAACAACGAAATTAATTTGGAATAAAAGATGAAAATACAAAAACGCGGCACCTCTAGATTAAATGAAGAATTTACCGAGAGATCTCAAAGTAATTTCTTTATTGTATCACTCCTCCCTTTTGAGCTAGAAGCAAATGAATAGCAGCACATGCAAAATAATTAAAATGAAACCCATTGTTCTTAAATTAACATTATATTAAAGTGGGAAGGAAAGCCGCATACTATTTTCAAAATATGATGAAATAAAAAGAGTTACTAATGTACGCCAACAAACGACATATATATTACAAGCTGAATATCTAAGTAAGGAACATAAAGTGGTATGGAAATTTTAGATATGAACAAAGGGCAATGGAATATAAGAAAATTATATAAGAAAAATTGTTATCCTTGTGCAAATATTTGAAATACCATATTGTAATAATGAATATAATCGGCAAGAGAGCAAAAAACTGAATGCAAAGAAAGTTTACTTCTCATGTGTGCTAGCACCAGACCTATGTAAAAAGTTTAAGATGGTAGCCCCATAACTATACAATAAGGGGTACCTATATATTCCATAATTATTTAAGTATGTCCTAATCTTATATATAAAAATGAATCGCAAAATGTGTTGGTAAGCGCATAACTCAACAACGCCTGGACCAATTTGGCCAATTCCTTTTTTAAAATGTTCGTTGAAGTCCAAGAATGGTTCTTACGGCGAGAAAAAATCGAATAATTGCCGGGAAAACCCTAAAAACGGCCCTTTTCTTTTTCACATACAAACGTTTTCTAACTAAAACGTAGAATCAATTTGAGCTTTATTGCTATTATTATATAAAGTTCATATTAAATTACAAGCACTCACTGTTATCTAAGAAATGTAGGTGTGTTCCTAACGTCAAAAAGTAAATTTGCACTTTCTTACCGCTATACAAAGTTCAAATTCAATCATATCTATCAAAACAGTGTGCGTGTGTGCGTTGGAGCACAGAATACGTCGTTGGAGGATTTAATGTCGCGTTCCGAAACTAAAAAAAAGTGATCGCGGACCCGACCAAATTGAATTGTCACAAAATATAATAATAACAACTTGGTTGGATTCGCGATATTATTTCTTTTGAAAATGTCGCTCATTGGGACCAAACTCTCAGTGATGCTGTAATATCTTCACACGCTCATCAAATACGAACATTGTTTTCTATAATCATATCTACATGCTTCCCATCAAACCCAATTGATTTGTGGATCAAGTACAAAGATTATTTGTGTGATGATATTTTGTGTCAAATACGGAATAGAATGGGAAATCCAAATATGCAAATCAGTGAAGAAATTTACAACGAAGCATTGATTTCAATTGAAGACATGTGCTTGATGATGTCAAACAAACTATTAATTCAATTAGGCCTGGCCGCGTCCAATCGTTCAATGCATGAATCTTTTAACCAAGAGTTGCACCGAGAAAAACTGTATGATCTCAACACTTTGAAAGAATTAATTCAAACAAATCTTCCACTGTTGAATGAACAACAGAGGTATGTATTTGATACTCTTATGAAAGTAACAAATGATGAAACTGGGGGGATTTACTTCTTAGATGCACCTGGTGGTACAGGAAAAACTTTTTTGATTTCATTAATATTAGCAACAATTCGCTCACAATATAAAATTGCACTTGCACTCGCTTCGTCGGGAATCGCAGCAACTTTGCTTGAAGGTGGTCGAACAGCCCATTCAGCACTAAAATTTCCATTAAATATGCAAAGCAATGAAACTCCAACCTGCAACATTTCGAAGAACTCTGCAATGGCAAAGGTTTTGCAGCAATGTCAATTGATCATTTGGGATGAATGCACGATGGCACATTAAAAATTTTTGGAGGCTTTAGACAGAACCTTAAAAGATCTACGGAGCAATCAGAACCGATTTGGTGGTGCAATGATTTTATTAGCAGGAGATTTTCGTCAAAAATTGCCAGTGATTCCACGATCAACGCCAGCTGATGAACTCAACGCATGTCTAAAGTCATCCAATTTGTGGAAATATGTCAAAGTACTTCATTTAAGCAAGAATATGCGTGTTGAGTTGCAAAATGACCAATCTGGAAACATATTCTATTAACAACTCATTGACATTGGTAATGGCAATTTTCCTATTGACATGTTGACTGGATGCATTAACTTTCCTCAAAGTTTTTGTCATTTAACTCAATCAAAAGAAGAACTCATTCAGAAGGTATTTCCAGATGTTGCTCAAAATTACAGAAACCATGATTGGTTAAGCGAACGAGCTATATTGGCAGCCAAAAACATTGATGTAAATGAATTAAATTTCAAAATTCAAGAACAAATTACAGGCGAATCGAGGATATATAAATCAGTTGATTCGGCAACTAACCAAGACGATGTAGTTAACTATCCACCGGAATTTTTAAACTCGCTGGATTTGCCAGGATTGCCACCTCACAATCTTCAATTAAAGGTTGGATCGGTAATTATAATGTTGCGAAATATCAACCAACCGCGCCTTTGCAACGGCACACGGTTAGCGATAAAAAAACTACTAAACAACGTGATAGAAGCAACTATATTGAAAGGAAAGTATAAAGGAGAAGATGTTCTCATACCGCGCATCCCAATGATTCCGACTGATGTGCCATTTGAGTTTAAACGACTACAGTTTCCAGTGCGGCTTGCTTTTGCTATGACCATAAACAAGTCCCAGGGGCAATCATTAAGTGTCTGTGGTATTAATTTGGAAAACCCATGTTTCTCACATGGTCAATTGTATGTTGCCTGTTCCCGTATTGGAAAACCATCAGATTTGTTTGTCTATGCGTCAGGTAATCAAACAAAAAACATCGTTTATCACAAAGCACTACAATGAAAATAGAACTGATTTTTTTTGTTAATAATTATGATTTACATGATTAAAATTACTTACTTTTAAATGCTTATAGTGTTTTATTTAATTATTTTTAATTCACACCGAATTATTACCAGGGTGACGGTTCTGTTCAGGATAATTTTTTGCAAAGAATATAAAAAAGGTAGGAACAAAACACTGCCACATTACAAATTTTTTTGACAGAACGAAGTCTGTCGGGTCAGCTAGTGTAATATAAATTTGAATGTAAATGGAATAAAGTTATATATTATCAAAGAAATAATAATTTAAAGAGAATACTGAAGATATTTAAAAAAAAAGTTTTTATTTATAAAGAACGGACTTAAAATATCAATCTCACGAATATGAACACATTTCTTTGCTTAAGTCGATGACTTCTGAAAGTGTTCTGATCCATGACAACGCCCGTCATCTCAGCGCTGATGCAGCTCAACTGCTCCTTGACCAATTTCAATGGGACATTTTCGATTGCCCGCCGTGCAATGTCGACATAGTGACGTGTGACTTCCATCTTTAAGCTGAAATGAAGATGTGGCTCGGAGTTATGTGTTTTCAAAGGGGCAATCAGGGCAAAGGCAAAATTCGTAGGAAGTCATTGGCGGCAACAAAATATGAAAAAAAAAGTATAGTAAATCTTGTCCACAGGCAGGACCAATTCCTCAATCGCCGAGGCGATAATTTCGAAATGATACCACAAGCGTGCTCAATATTTAGCTATGAAATAATTTTTAATCAATCTCTTCGTCTTCTGTTCATGACCCATCGGAGGTTGAAAAAAACGGCCCTCGTAAAACAAACACAGCAAAATACATGCACATTTATTGAAAGGCAAAAATTGTACGATAAAATTGTACGAAATAAATACGATAAATATACAGGTCATGAGTCATCCCTTTCGACCCTTTCCCTACCACAGAGGCGTCGACGGGCTCCAATCGCGGCGGCGCCTGTTTCCTTGTTCCTTCCCATCCAACCCCCTCCCCGGGTGATCGGGCGTATCAGTATAATGACAGGGTCCCGGTCCCGGAGAGTTGTATCCTCGAAGGACTCCCCTGAGCCCTCACATCTTGCCGTCAGCCATCCATGGTTAAAACTTCGTGACAGAATTTTCCTCCACCCTGTATAAACCATATATTTCGTCGAATTAAACCATTCATCCATGCCATCTTCCCAAAAGATCGGGCTTATTCCGACCTAGAGATCTTCTCCGAGCTCACGCCAGTATTTTTCTCGCGAAGCGAATCACCGGGTTGGCGCGGTTGAGACTTGAAATACAAATAAGAGGAGAGAAAAAGGTTGCTGCTACCTCCAAGCTCCCGACCGACCTAAAATAAACACCAGGAGAGGGCAGAGCGGCGGATAAGGGCCGGCGCGTGAAAAAACAGCAGGAATGCCACGAAAAGCGGAGGCAATTAAGGAAGGCCCGAAGCGAGACCGTGAAGAGAGAGGCCGCTGCAGGGTGTCGAATGATAGCAGCAAGAGAAAAAAAAGAAAAACAATGAGAAAAGAGAAAGGTGAGGAAAGGAATTTTCGGAGGGAAGGGGATTCTTGTGGAGAGCAAGACGAAAGAAACAAGGGTAGGAAAAATCCGGTACAAAAAAAAGGAATCGACATACGTTTTACACATTTTTATCAACTTGCTAATACCGGTTTTTGACGCAGGCCTTCATGCGGTGTTTCAGGTTTACGTCAGAACCAATACAATTTTGCCATAAATTCGTTCCACTCAAATATACTGTTATTCACGATGCACATAAGTGTAACTCGAGTCGTATCTTAAGAGAATATAAAAAAACTTTGTCCATTCGAATTTACGAATGGTGTTTTAGACGAATGCTAAAAATTGAGTGGGCAGACCGATTATCAAATGAAGAAATATCGAATAAGAGAAATGAAGCGAAAAGAAGCATATTGACATAGTAAATAGAAGAGTCCAACTTATTCGGCATATAATGAGGCGTTAAGGACCCTATTGATAATCCTAGAAGGACATGTTGATAGAAACCTCATTATTTTACTTCAAAGCTTATTTTTTCACTTTTAAATGCAAAATTTGCCATCAACAATAAGCAATAATTTAACAATAAGCTTTTGACGAGCCTTATACGAGAGTAAAATGAATATTTGGATCAGACAAGAAGCTAGTATAACTTAATTTGAAGTTTAATCGTTACATAATGTAATATGTAAGATAGTATTCATTGAATTTCACTGATGAGTCATAATTTAAACGAATTGCTTAAAAATCGTCGAAAATGATCATAGAGTAATATGTACACGTCTTTTTTGGCTCATTTTATAAGGCAATGCCATTCTGTAGAGAAAAATCTTACTCTGAATGCATAAAATCATTTCTCGCTTAACTTGGTGGAGATGCGATATATCCATAAAAAAAACTACAGCCCTTATTCTGACGTCAAACATTCGAATTATTTTGGGTTTATCTGAAGATTGTCATTGAAAGACGATGTTCTACGCCCTTCTCCATACTCGTGAGAAGCCTTGCGTATTTTCCCTGAAATATTTCATTATTTCTTCCAGATATTTCCGCATGATAAATCTCCGCTAAGGTCCTCTATTGGCCACCCTATACTGGCTCCATATAAAACGCTGAAGAGGGGTACGTTTATTTTCATGCATTTAAGTGTATAGCCGGGAAAAGGATTGGAGATCGCGATACAATAGGCTCAGGCAATCCTTGGAAACGCTTTATGAGCAGTAAGGCAATAAATCCGCTCCATTGAAAGTTCTTGAGACCAATGAAATCATATGGCTTCTGTAAAATATAATAGCCAGTTAGATTATCCGGGTATTTGGATCTATTTATTCCCAGGACTTCCTCATGGAAGCCCATACAAGCATTGGTGTGCAACTTTATAGTACAAAACTCCCCTTAGGGGTGGGTCAGATCATGCTAGTTTATCTCAACCAAATCTCATCTGAATAGGCAAAAGTTGGTATAAAGTTATATTACACCTGAAATTTCGATTTCCATCGTTTTGTATTGGCTTCATGGAAGAAGGACTTCATTTCAATATTTTTTTTATATTTCCGTTCCCTAATAAAGTTAGCCCTAAGGCATATCCTTACTTAATAAACTTTTTAATTCATAAATAAATCGTTTATCGAGGGAAATGCCAAAATATACCAGTCAAAGTTTCCTAAAACTTTTATTCATTCCTCAATATTAAGCTTTAAAGAATCAACACACTCGCAAAATTCTAAAAGAAAAATTTCCATTCATCATTATTCAGGTCAACTTAACGCGATGCCTAAATTCATTCTTAGTAGAGAAGAAAAAAATGAAAACGGAAGTCTGACTCAGAGGTGATTACGAGAATTCCAGTCTGAAGAAGAAAATTTAATAATACACATGAAATGTATTCTGAGGGACTCCAATATTCCTTCCTTCCGGTGCAAAGAGAAGAGAATGCGCTAGTCTCGAGCAACCACAAATTTTGGAGTACGGTCCTGATTGCTCACTTGTCCGTAATCACTTTGTGAGCGCGCCCAGTAACGAGTCTTGAAAGAATGTTCAAAGGCCGTTGAGAGATAATCAATTCCAAGGAAATCCATTTTGGTCTCAAAATAAGAAAGAAAACTGCCTTTTGATAATTTACCAATGCATTGCAATAGAATATATCAGAAATGAAATGTGAATGATCGATTATACATGGTTTATCAAAGCACATGCAACAAAAATAATTTCAAATAGTTTTAGCAATAATTGTAGCAATTGGATCGGAAAACTAGGCCAATCGATGTTGGCTAAAAATAACTGATTGTAACATTATTTGAGCCATTGTTATGCAGAAAATTGCATATACAAACCGACTACAGGGACCGTAAAAGTAAGTTAAAATCCCCTTGAATTAATCAGACGTTACTGCTACATTCCACTTAGTACAATTCCTTAGTGTACGCAATGTGACTATTGGCAAGGGACAGATTGCATTGCAAAGAAAGACACGCTTTATGACTGATATTTCAAATATCCAAAGACCAAATTCAACAACTTGGACTTAAAATGGCCGTGGGAAATACTGATATGCTAGTAATCCGTGTCAAAGATATCACACACAGTGGGGCCAATTAATTTCAATTTTAACTTCCTCAAAATACATCCATCGTCCAAAAGCCATAAATAGGTGCAGGAGCGTAAACATTTGCGGGAGATAGTATTGGCTCTGAATATTTTAAGAATTTTTTTTTAGTGACAGAGAAATTAAGTTATCTTTTCCCACAAATCACCCCACAATATCACTCCACAAATTTCCACTATCATCACGAAACATGCCAGTGAAATTAATTTGTGGTGAAGTTTAATACATACAATAAGTCTGCGAGCAGTGTTATAGTTTTCAGTGCGTGTTTGCAGACTTTAATTGACAACTTCGATTTACATTCGGATATTCGTCTCTACGGAAAGATATTAGCCCACCAAAACTAGGTACCACTACGCTGAATCGCCCAAAAAAAATCTTCATGTTATGACTGTAATATTTCGACCACTCCCATCCGCAGAGTAGTACACAAAATACCATTCCATTCTGGAGTATCCCGAATTACTTGTCCACAAAATCGTATGTATAAAATCTGAGTTACATAGTATTATCTGAATTTTACGACTTTGTGGACAGGCATTCTAACATACGATTTAATGGAAGAAATTTGCGATTAATATGAATATACATGTTGCAAAACTAGCAAACAAAAGTTTTATGCAAGTCTTACTTTCCTCATATTCTACGCTAAAATAAAAAAATGTCCTATAATTAGCGCCATAAAATAATCCTTACAACAAAAAGAAATATTTCTGCATAAAATGGCTAAGGTTAAGTAGCGAATTGAAAAATTGCATTGGCCAGTAGCGAAGCTTTCCGCAGCCGTTAGGGGCAGATTTCGATAGACGAGTCCTTGAGCCTACGATTTTACGGGGAGACAATAACGAAAACTGATCCATAAGTTACGCATTAGCAACACCGCATGTATATGTGTATGTGTATAACATTGACTATAGATATGTTTTTGCTTTGCATAAAGCTTTTGAGTTACGTTTGTAACGCCGGGTAAAAACCTGTTAAAAATCAAGAAATATTCGGCAGTACTTTAACATTAGCTTTCAATTCATTAACGAAGAAATATATGCTCCTGACATTAAACTAGAAATTATCATTATTTTCCACTATCACGTGATATCTTCAATTTAGGGGTCGAATAAATCTATGAGTAGTAGAATTGTTTAAAAACATTATACACAAGTCTAATTCTCCTCATCTCCAGCGCTTACATGAAAAATATTCGCTAACAAAATCAAATAAAATAATCCTTGCCTATAATAAAATGAAATACTTCTATGCAAAATGGCCAAGGTTGAGTGACGAATTGGAAAATCGTGATGGCCAGAAGCGACACTTTCCGCAGCCTTAGTGAGCCTTAGAAGCCCTTGAGTCTACGACTTTACGGAGAGATATTCACTGAAACAGAGCCTTTAGTTTCAAGTTTATGGGGATCGATCGGGGGGTAAGTATTCCTGATTCCTTCAACGGAGAGAATTTCCTACGTCTCCAATGAGACCGTTAAACCCAGCCCCCCTAACACACCGAACTCATATCTGAGCTGAAAAAATCCACTGGAATTTCCTCCCTACCCTTTTCATCTCCCGAATACTTTCACTTCGGCAATAAAAAAAATAATTTCTCCCGTTTTTCCCGCGCATTTCGGACCAAAAACCCTCCCTTTCACATAGGTAGTCGTCGTAATATTGCCGACTATTTCATGCGTTAACTTGTCCGGCAAAAACTCTTTCGCCGTCTCGAGGTCCACATTGACCCTTACTTTCACTTGCCATTTCATTTAGGAGAAGATATTTTTAGGAAAGGAAGTGTGCAGTGAATTACTATAGCTTTAATGAAGCAAAAACTTGATTTTCTCTGTCATAATCAGGGAGACTCAATTATTTGGTAAAATTCTTGCATTTGATACGAATAGGTTTTAGTGTGGGGCAATACGAGGTCAAGGCATGGTCAATGGCAAGAAGGCAATGTATTGCGCATCGTGCCACTAGTGTCTTGTGGCTCGTACTGGGTGTTGTAAAATGAATAGCGGGGGTTAATAAGTTTTCTTGCAGTAGTAGTAGAAGTGAGTGCTAGGGTGAGTCGACGGGTAGGTCATTCTGCACTACTACTTAATCATTTGTTTCAAATCATATAATAAAGGGATCGTCACTGCACAATTTATTTACATAAAATAGACATGAACTTTCAAATTTTATTAAACAGGCCTATTTCCTTGAGAAACAAAATTGTACTATTTAAATTAGTAGGGCGGTATCTTTAGGGGATTTAAGGTCTCCCACTATATTGAGCCGTATCCGCGCGTCACGGTATTTGTCACAATCTGTCAGGATATGTCAGATACTTAAAGGGCACCTACACTCATCACACTGAGGAACTTACTCTCTTCAGTAAAGAGAAAGGTCTGAGTCAAAGGGCAGTGCCCTATCCTTAGCCGTGTTATAACTACTTCCTCCCTTCGATTGTTCCTGGCGGAGGAGGGCCAGGCTGACGTTATCGCCTTGATGCTTCAGAGTTTATTATCATTTAGTTTCCTCCACGGCTCCCTCCACTGTTTAAGTAAGAGCATCACTTATAAAAGCTAGACTAGTGCTGCTTTTCTAAGTGACCCTCTCAGGTCTTCGTAGGAAACTAGTGTCGATGTATATTCTTCGTCACTTAGAGCTTCCACGGCCAAACATCTGCTTTTTTCGTTCCCCTCATGTTCCGGAACCCAAATAAAATATCATTTACTCCCTTTCTCATGAGGGTCAGCAGCATGGAGTGAATATCTTGAATAATAGGGTAGTTTCCTTCATCAAAGAAACCGAAAGGCATTGATTGCGATTTGTTACCCACCATTACTGTATTCATAATATACAAATTATTTCGTTTTAGAAATACCGGTTTAGACGAATGGCCATGGTCCATTTTTATCCTCATTTGAAAAGGGTCAGATTGGCGCCCATGCGATGCCACTCCACGTGACGTCACAGGGACCTAGTTTCTATAGGAGAAGATAGGAGTTATACATCGTCTGAGATTACCAATGCATGCATGAGGCGCAGAGCTCAGGGAAACATGTCATAATAATCACCTATTAAAACTGGCTAAGGTCGGAAAGTTTTCTTCGTTTGATAAGGTATTAATAAACCTTTTTTAAGCCAAGCGCTACCAGCCAGCAAGGTACTCAGCTACCCTCTAGCATCCTGCGTCCTATCAGCGCTCAGAGCCTCGATCAAGGTCACCTCACAAGACGGGAGGGGGAACCAGAAATACGTCACACGGAGAGATTTCCTTACCCGTCGCGTTTTCGCGCGCTTGAAAATTTTCACTTTTCATTTAATCGCGAAAAATAGATATCGTCATTTAAAAATCTAAAAGCGTGAAATACGTACTCCAGGAGTAATAATCTTCCGATATAGGCAATAAAAAAATAATAGGAAACCACCCTATTGGGAGCATGGATGAGAAGCCATAAATAGGTCGTAGAGAACTAAGGGAGTGGGTGTATATGACAAAGGAGCCACCATCGTCACTAAAGGCTTCCAAAGTCATCTTAACTGCGAAAAGTCCCGCTGTGTAAACCATACACTGAGGATGTAATTTCGCCTTGACGGCTCCATGGGGAAGATAGAAAGCTGCTCATGGAAGTTTTCTTATATTTATTGCACTAAACTTCCAGCTGTAAATCAAATCTAAATCAAATGAAAGAGCGACTCAAACAGTTTGATGCATGATAGCTTACAATTGCTCAGTGTGAGCAACGCTCGTCACACAGCCGGCAGCAACACGATATGCGAGTTCTTTCCAAATGTTGATTAGAGTCTCTCGAGCAATTGTTGCCACAGCTACTTCAATCCTGTTTCTTAGTTCGGGAAAGTCAGCTGGTAGTCGAGGCAATGGTGGTATCATGGCCTGTAGGATCACAACCGAACTTAAAGAGGCGCGCACGACGCACAGTAATTATAGATTTTCCCTTTGCAAACTGTAAAACATATAAAGTTTCTGTTCACTGGTCGCCATCTTTGCTACTTTCGCTTATAACGGATGGCGACGGAAACATTTTGTTGTCAGAAAACAAAACTGCTTCAGTTCCTCTTTCATTCCATGCATCATTTATATCTGCGGAGGTAAGGTAAGATTTCTCGAGGAATAACACGCGTAGCTCGGTTGAGGAAGCACACTGAACTTTATTCTCACAATTTTGGGGTATATATACAAGTTCGCGCCGACCTTGCGGCGTCTCGAATGTTCTATGAAATGCATTCCGCGTCAACTAGCGCCAATACGTCGAGTCGTCCGGCCAAGGGCGCCACATATCTTCAAGGTAAGCGTAAGAATTATTTTCAAGCGTTACATCCCCACTATTCATTTTGAAACATCCTTTATTAAAAAATTCTTGTGATATTTGGCAAATTAACATAAATATTTGTCACAGAGGATTTGACATCTACTTGGTACAGGGCTTTTAAAAGATAATTTAAGGCTATTCTTTAGTTGCAAATATCACAGTAGTTAAGCTCTCACGTTCATAGCCATTCTATAATGTAACCATATCAAGGTGCCCATTTGTTTCAAGCAATATCGCATATAATAATAATAAAAAAGATATTTCACTGCCAAAAAATTAATATTGATAATCAGTGAAATTAGGCATCCCAGAAGATAAAATCTTTTGAAGGGGTTTCCATTCAATGAAAATAAGGCAATGCTCGGCAGTAAATTTTACAAAATATTTCTAAACAAAAGCAGCTCATATACGATTCTTGTGATATGATCACAGTAACATGTGTCCTTAAGTAATGAATAAAAAGTATGTGAACAAAAACCATTGCAAAGTACAATTAGAATAAAAAATAGAAAATATTAATAACAAAATTGTAATCAAATTAAATCCGTTAAAAATTAAAGAGCAATCATAATTTACGTAATCCCTGGAACCCTTGTTGAGAAAAATCATGTAATTGTCCCAAAGAGAGGTTCAACTTTCATATATTATCTTCATTATCCCCCATGATCTAAATCTGCGTTAAATATTTCTGCACCGGATCACATATGTTCGCCACGTATTCAAAATGCGGTCAGACGATTGCTTAGGAGCACTTCTCTTGCACTTTTTCATCTGAAAACCTTCTCACATACGGCTTAATGAATCTTGACGTCTCTCTATGGCTCTGACACAAATATTTTGTATTATTTGGCACATTAGGTTTTGATTCATCAATACTCAAACATATTTGGCTTCATCTACCACCCTTATAATACACCACCCACAAAATGTAAATTTTTAAGTTAGAATTCCCGCTTAATAAATGCACGGACGTATTTATTCCTGGCTCGGATTTATTATTCATCCTCACTTTACTACGTGATTGAACCTTGTTTACGTCCGACGAGAGGATTTAAACCTCAGTGTGTTCACGAATTTCGCAATAAATGACACTGTGGTCACCAAATTAACATATTTTTCTTTAATTCCAGGAGCAGAGTTCATTTATGTATGCAATGAACCAAAGAGGACCGAATCGCTTCCTTGTGGGACATCGGAAGTCAAATGCCATCTTAATTATCCCTCATAAATACATCATGTCTTCGCGGTTCGTTTTATGCCCTTTTCGTCCGTATGTATATATACCTAACTTTCCTTCTCCGATAATTATTTCCCAGCAGACAAGTTGCAGCTAAAACGTTTTGCGCAGAATTTTGGCCTCGACGACAGAAGACTTCGTAATAAAAGTAGTCAAAGACTAAGCCATCCATCACTGTCGCCTTTCAAACGCATCGAATGAATTGAGGTCGCTTCAAACTAGAGTGCCTTGCATATCTTAGCCCTCAAACCACTTTCTGCTTCCTCTGAAAGCCACGACTCTTGTGATCACCCGCTATTCTGAAGGATTTCGCTTCCGAGGATAAATAAAAAAGAAACGATGAGTAACGTAGGGTGAAAATATGTAAAAAAAAAACAAATAGAGCTACGTTAAGTAGTTTTTTTCCAAAACGGTAGATCTGGTGACAAAATCGCTCCCTCGCGCCGGAAATATAATGCTGCGGGGAGTTACGGCTGTTTTATTCCCTTCGCTCTGCGTGCCTCGTAAATGGTGAGAGCTTTGACGGAAACGTATCTTTGTACCTCAGCCCGAGGAAGTCAAGCGTATCATGATAGTAGAGCGCCATTTCTAGATGTGTATTTAGGGTGATTTTCACGAAAAAACTCAGTACATCTACGTCTAGATATACATCTACATGTCACCCTGCTAGCCACCTACTGAGGTTTTTGGCAGGGGGTGGACTATCATCAAGCTGTACCAGAGGATTAAAATATACCTCTGCGGAAATTTACTACACAATCATGTACATGACACGTAAGCTTTGTGATTAGTCTATATCTAACGTATAAAGGTAATCTGCCTCTGTAGCTTGGATATGCAAAATATGCTGGTATATACACTAGAAAATTTCAGAAACATGCGTTAAGGGATACGAAAGTTAGTAAGCTACAATGCGATACAATAGCTGCATGTGTATTCAGGGTGATTTTCATTTTTAAAAACTCAGCTTATCGACATATCTACAACTACATACTACCTTACGAGCCACCTACAGAGATATTTGGCAGGACATCAACCATCATTAACATTCACCAGAGTGACTACACAACATGTGCGCTACATATGACATATACTCTATGGATTAATCTATATGATACTTGTGAAAGCAATCTGCCTATAAATTTAGAACATGTAAAACTAGAAGTTAGAAATACTGAGAAAATTCAGAAACATACATTAAGGAAGACGTAAGTTGGTAAGCTACACTACCAGTCAACTTCCTTATTTCTAAATCCAAACGCTGCCGTTATAGTCTCTTATCTATCGCGGAAAATACGGAATTCTTCAGCCAAGTTTTCAATTTACGGTCTGACAGTGATTCCCATTCGAGTTTTTCTAAGAGGTTAGTATTACTACAAGGCTCGTAACGGCTTTGCACGTATTTGCCTACTCTTTTCTTTTCCAACTCCGTTTTTAAGCTTATATCATGCGGATCCCAAACACTGGCCGCGTATTCAAAATAGGATATAAAGGGGGAGTAACTAATTTTTCTTAATTTGTCGTCGCAATTTCCTAGTATTCTTTTGAAAAATCCCATTTTTCCAAGCTTATCCTGTTATTTCCCGAATACATTTATTGATATCGGACTGTTCTGTTGCATATATCGATATTCAAAAACATAACAAAACACATTCAAACCTACCAGCCTTTTAAACTATAAAAACTATCCTCTATTAGTTCACAGGTTGCCTTAACGTTGTTTCCTGTCTGACGACGACAGTATTTTGCATCAAACATTCCAAACTTCTTACAAATATCAAATTTTGCTTAAAACCACACTGTCAGAATTCAGCCTGTGTGGCATATTGGGCATTCAATATCTATTTGGGCGTGCTCGGATAACGAAATTAATCGAGCAAGATTAAATACAAAAATGCATCAAACATCAAGCATCAAAATGCCCACTTCCTCGCGCGACCACTGTCACGCTTACTCGGAGGTAGAGCAAGGGGATACTTCTCAAAGGACAAAATGAAGATCGCTGGAATAACTCCTAGTTTCCTCCTCAATCAATTTTCTCAGAGAGTTGCGGTGAAACAAGTAAAAAACCAGACCCTGATAATGACGTGATACTTGGATATGGTGGGCAAAAACCCGGAAATGATGGAATTCGAATTCGGGACATGGAATATGGACATAATAAAAAAAGTGTGATATGATCACATAAAAATATACTATATTATTACTTAGAATGACTAGAATATTCATCTAAATATTTCAAAAATACTTTGATACAAAATATCTAAAAGTAAATATTTGATTTCCTCATGGATAAACGTAATGTCTCCTCAATCTTTCTTGCCTTCTTGTTCTGATAACATATTATTTACTATCAGAATGAGTAACAGTGTGGGCTGAGGCAGTCTCCTCCCCTGATTCCCTCATTCAAGTTTATTTTCCACCGAACAAAAGTTGAATTAGACACTGAAACATGCTTTGAGCTCAAAATACCTTCCGTAAGGCAACGGAGTGAAATCTCTGAAGGAGAAAGATTATAAAAAAATGACTCGGTAAGGTGTGCTTCAAAGCAGAAAATCGATCCAGCCTGGCGCCAGCAAAAGGAAAAGAAAGATATGTATGCACAACTAAGGGGAATGCGACGAGACTCGGCTTCCTCGATGACTTTCTTCAATCCCTCTCACACCTGCTCACACGATGAAACGGGGAATGCAAGAGAAAGAAGAAAATAAGAAAGAAAAAGATCAGACGGAATACAGGAAGCAAGGAGATGGAATTGAAAGCGTAAAAAGAAGAGCTACGTGTACTGAGGAATCCTTTTCAAATGGCGAGACTGAATGAATGGATAAATTATGTTGGAAGGGTGGAGTAAAGAGACTTGAGAAACGTCTACCTCAATAGGTTACTCAGTAGTGTAACGAGAACAAGATGACTCTGAACACTGAGTTCCACTGGGTTGAGTTTCATTGACAAGAATTTTGTTCCTTATTTTCTCAATGCACTTCAATCAAAGTCGGTCTATTAAAGTTATCACACTTAGCATGTAATTTGGCGACTGATTAATTAATAGCGATACATTTTCTTTTAGTTGGCAGCAGCAGAGAAGCATTCGAAATGTGGTGCTAACGAAGAATGATAGAGATAAAATGGATCAACCGAGTAATTAATGAGGAAGTGCTAAGAAGAGTGGGAGAAAAGATAAGTCTTCCAAAAACCTTAACACATCGCGTGCCACGGACGCAATAATACGTCTTATGTTAGTAATATCTCTGAAAATTACCTGGTACGTAATACCAGTATTACCGGTGAAAAATCATTTTTTTATTATTTACTTGAGTAAAATAGTTTATACCGAATACATTAAAAAATTACAATACATTTAATGGCTGCGGATCAATTGTTTCAGCTATTTTTATTTTTCAAAAACAGAATTTCTTCAGACAATAGTTACATGATATATTTAAAAATCAGCAAAAAAATTTATTCAACTCATTCATAAATGAGCAAAAAGTTTATTTTACTTGAATTACTCCTCGCAATACATATGCATTTTCTGCTACTGTCTGAAAATGTTATATGAATTAGTCAATATGGCCGGATTTTTCAGAGAGGCTTTCATATTAGCAACCGGCACAATATGTGCTAAAGAGAAGATGGGATAGCTTACCCAGCCGCATTATGAGGTATAATATAAAAAAATAGTAGAAGGATAGTTGGAAGGGAAGAGTGGCAAGGGACGACTCCGAGTGAGTTTCATTTGACAGTTTATAATGGATGTAAAAGAGAAGTAATATGTCGCTTTGAAAAGGTTAACGGATAGGAGAGCGGAATGGAGAGCTGCGTCAAACCAATCTTTCGATTGTAGGCTAATGACGATATATTATGCCCCTTTATAACTTTACACTTCCTTTGCAAATGGTTTTCTCAGGATCCATGAACTGGTTTACGGATGAATTCTTTGAATGCAAATATCCTAAAACTAGGAGTTGGCCCAGGGAATTATCGAAAGGAATCGGGTTGAATCAGTGAGTGAATCTCGAAACAAGGTTGAGTAGAGGACCACCAAAAAATAGTTAAATAATACAATTGTCAAATCCATCCATAGTTAAATAAAATATGAATTGTAAATCAGTGTTTACCGTAAAAGTAGCTAATACACTTCTACAAAAGGTCTACCACAGCAAACTCAAGCCCCAATCTAACATCAATAGCACAAATGATGAGATTGCTCTTCACTTTTAAATACCCTTTGAATTTGGCTTCCAAAAATACCATGTACGAGATTTCGGTCAATTTCTCCCATGTATCGGCATCTAGCAAAGCTTTCACCCAATTCAGTACCCTGAGAAAACCATGAAAACTGAAGAATTTATAATCAGGTACGATAAAAATCTATCAATCCACTTCCGGGACGGCTGCAATGCAATGGAATAGATTCCAGTGTAACTTGCCTGTTTCCACAAACTCAGGCCCACATTCAATGACAAGAAATTTCCATAGCTGAAATTTCCATATTTTTATTCTTTCAAGTAATCCCATAACAATTGGAATTAAAAAAATTGCACTACTCAAATTAGTTGATTTGATAGCATATTAAAGCACCTATAAATTCTTAAAGCTCCTCTACAATTCGATAATTTTGTGCATGTCTGAAAACCATGTTAAAAATGTATTATTTCAACCCTAGGGTTGTCAATGATAAGCATCGGGATCGGTCTTATCGAATTGAAGGCGCTAGGTAGAGAGCTTTCTATTTTTTTTTTATTATAGAACCATATCTTAAAAATTAAGGCTGGGATTTTTGTATCGAATGGCTGAACGGACGACGTATCTAATCCAATTTCATAAATTTTATTTCGCGCTTTGCTTTCGTCTGAGAACAATGTTTTTGACTAAAAATTCCAGGAATTTCTTTGAAATGAACTTTCACTGTTATTAAAATGTCAAATATGGTCCTTTTTAGGAAGCCGATAAAACATAGTGAAAAAATAAATATTATTGAATATTCACTATTTGACTTCAGGGTATTTTCGCCAAGTGGGAACTAATTGACCATTCTCTGTAATATGATGTTTAGCTTTAAACCGGGAAAATGAGCTTTGCTCTTTCTTTACCTATTTTCAATTAATGTTGCAACATGGCTTCATTACACCGCTTGGTAAATAGAAGCAAAACGTAGCATAAGAAAATGCGATTTTGGAATTCGTAATTAGTGGAAAATTTTGAAAATTGATTCCATTTCGATTCGTACTTCTATGAGTGCTGGACTTTTATGTGAGCAATTAACAGGATAAGAAATCCGGTATACCACTGAAGCACTAAGGAAATGTATGACTATAAAACTTTTAGTTTTTATTATATAATTTCAAGTATAAATGACAATCAAAAGTTAAAATATCTTAGGAAATTTTTGTATCCACGCATCACGTTTTTTTATGGACTTAAAGTAAAACACAGGTGTGAAATGATAACCATGCATAATAGGAAGCCAACTTAAATAAATAATTGTTGCGGAAACATATGCGTATTTTACGCGAAAAACTAAGGTTTACAATTACCAACAGAAGCCTCCACTCACTAACAATACCTCTATCGGGCATACTCCTATCCTCTTTCGAATTCCCCTTAAAATACGGCATTCATGCATACCCTTCCACGCGGATTGCCGCGAATCTCCGGGTTGTAGTTTGACGTGCGGATACGGCGGCCTAAATATGGAGGATCGCGAAAAAAGCAGATGCTCGTGAGAGAGAGAGACTGTATGTAGGCAGGATAAAGAGGAAGTTCCGTCGAAAGAGCATTCTTAGTCGTCGAGCCACCGATTTCCAAAAAAGCGCATCATAAAAGCGGAATGGTGCGACGCAGGATATGCGAAACCATCTTATTTTTTTTCTCCTTTGAACGAACGGTCTCGAAAGCTTCGTAAAATGGCAGGGGGGGAGAACGGATAGGATGGGAGCAAAACGCTCTAGAGAGATAAAAGGGAGAAAGACGCTGATTTCTTTCTGAAAAAAAGGGTTCCCTCTCTGCAACATTACTGGTGCCTCACCTGGTACAACTTTTGAGCTATTCTGAGTTGAATGACATAATCATAGCATGAACGGGGTATGGTACTTTCGAAGTTGAGGAAAAAAAGGAATTAAAACATTCGGAAAATTTTTCCCGTCTGTTTTCGGTGAAATGTAAACCTAAAGCACTGCTGCAGTTTTAAAATAACGGATAAAATTCAAGGGAATAATGTTACTCTGCGAACGAAATGGCACCCACCCGATAGTCTTTTTACGGAAGCCGATAAAAAAATTAATGAAAAAATAAATTTTATTGCAATTCACTATTCGTCCTCAGAATGTGTTTGCCAAGTGGGAACTAGTACATCATTCTCTGTTATCAAACTTTTGGCTTTAAATTGGGAAAATAAGGCTCTTAGTTCTAGCGTGACTTCTAGATGTAACATGGCACTTTACCCATTCCCAATATTATTTGCAACATGGCTGCATTACACCAGTACGAATTATACGAATCAGCGAGCAAATTTTGAGCACATTGACCACCATTGCTTGAACGAACAGCTCGTCTGCATGCTTATCAGTAGGAATTAGTAAAATAATAAAGCTTTCTCTGGATTGTCAACGAGCAAGAAATTTAAAGCCAGCCGACATTTCAAATTCCAAGTATTCATGGTATAGGGAGACCTTGGTCATCACTAGCCAGTATGCCGTCTAACGTGCAAAGCCATATGATTTGAGGGGCACAGTAAAAAAAAAACCCTTCTCAACGAACTTGTCTAAATTTTGCAGTAGCATATGATCGTGGCAATATAAATTAATTTTTTTAAAATATTACTCCCCATTGTCATTTGTTGGGAAAAGCTCACTTTCATCTTAAAAGTAGGAGGTAGAAATCGATATGTATCTCGGTATGCATGCACTATGCCAATCTTAAAAAATATGCTCAATGTTATAAACGAAGTCCAATTTCTTAGGAGCGAAGTCAAGCACTCTTTTGCCGCCAGTTTTACAACCTGCATCCGTAATTTGGTTTGGCAAATTAAGAGACCACTATTTTCCATTTTTCGGCCCTATTACTCGAGTTATTCGCAGCGAAAAACCGACGGTCTTCAATTTCTTCCATGATAAGTTGATGACGTCACGCGATCAAGTCAAGCGGGTTATCGCTTCTTGGGGACTCCTCGGCCTTGTGCATATCTCGGCGTGGCTCCCTTCTGTGCACAGTTGTGAACCATTTTCTTCCCAATAATATCTCCAAGATCGAGTAAATAAACGGGAAAGCTAATAACAAAATCAACCGTGGAAAATCGGATGACAACTTTGGCGTTATTTTTATTTTATTTCCAACATTTTCATAAACTCGCTTTTTTGTTTGCTCTCTTGTCCAGGTCAAATCTTGCAACTCATTTTTAGCCCATTTTTCGATTAGCTATCAATCTGAAAATTTCGGGATAACAACTCGGAACCAGATGTTAAATTCAAACCCTTTTTATTATCAATGGTACCGCATTTCGATTTCTACCCAAAATAAATTTTAAATATAGAAATAATATTTTGAAAATGGCCACCACAATCCGATGGCGGCGCTTCAATCATTAAAATAAAGGAGAATGATATAAAATCACAACAATTTTTTGCATCAAAGATACAGAGAAGAGAAAAGATATAGAGGAAAACGTTGCTTTTGTATAAAAATTAATACATATACATTAAAATTAAATAATGAAAAGTAGTAAGTAATATCATTAGTAAATTAATAGATAAATAATATTATTTATAAATTTAAATGTGATTTTTTTACAACAAAAATTTATATACATATTGTAATATAATAAAACTTTTGAAAGAATGGCCAAATGAGAAATATTTACCGTCGTAACTTATCCTTCTCTACTACCTACCATATTATGCTAATCAATTGCTCATTTTGGGTCTGATAGACTCCATTGATGGAATTCATAATTTATCGGTTTAGGTCATAATATTTCAAGTTACATTAAGTTAAGTTGTGAACGAGGCTTGACGAAACTCATTCAGATCTCTAGAAAGTTTGCTACAAGAGGGAATCGCAGGAGGGTGGTCGTTCATCTGTGGGAAGGCGATTTGCCAAAGCATGGACGCGTGGAAGAGTTGTTGGTGTAAGACGGAGGATAGACGCGTGACACGAACAATAGACTTAGGACGCAGTGGGCGAGACAAGACAAGCGTGTAATTGGCGCTATAGGATAGGATGCTTGCTTGGACAAGGCCTGCACACTCCCACGATGTGACCAAAGGGAAATGGGCATTGCGGGCAAACTAGGAACTATGACGGTGATGCACCTTTGTTCTCCGACAAATCAAACAGGAGGCCTAATTCCAACGAATTGAAGGTTGATTTCTGTTGCCACCTCGGTTACATTTTAATCAGCTCTCAAAAATGTCCGCGACGCGGTGATGAGTTCAATGCGATCCACTTTTTCCCCATTATTTTCCCCATTATCCCCAGTAAAAGTGTTTGTAATTGCCAAGAATAGCATTGAAAATATATGAATTTGATAAATAAAATCATCATGAATGTAAATTCCGGTATAATATGGTATTTGGAGGAGAAGACCGACAGCTGAGGACATTATCGCCATGAGGGAAGGGTAGGTAAGGAAGGGTAAGGTAGGCATTAGCCTGCTCATACCGAAAGGCGCCAAGGGGACCACGGCTTAACGTCCCATCCGACGCACGGAGTGTTGCGCTTGAAATGTCCTCCACAAAACATTCAAGCAGAGTTCGGGCAGTCTCTGAAAATTCTCTGCCACCGACGGGATTTGAACCCGAGCCCACGGGATGGGCAGCCAACACTCTAGCTACCACACCAACCCGATACCCACGTAAATTTCGGTTGACAATCCTATTCATACCTTATTTCCCCATGAAACTCGGATCACTTTGTCCGTCAGCGACGCGAGTGACGACTTATGTAAACTCATTTATATGCGCGGTGGGCGACAACATATTATGAGGCCGACAACATATTATGCATCAATTGTTTTTTTCATTTAGATTTATTCTACATTTATCTCAATCGTATACACTCTACCCCTACACATTTCCCAAATATTTACGTTATCCATGTTAAAGGTAATTTTTGACATACAAAAACTTTAGCAAGCAAAGAGCAAATACTATAAATTATTCTGTGGGGAGCAACTCATGGCACCATACTCAGTAGGGTGAACAATATAAATATCAAGTTTGCTTATACTTTATTTATAAGCGATGACATGAAATTGCTGGAATCATTTAATACACATATATATGAATTTGGCAAATACATTCACGCGTATGTAGTACATGAAAACATTTTTTCTATCTATCCTTTCGGATCTAATTTATCTAATCAAATTTTCTAATCTAATTTATGCCTTCCTCATAAATCCTTATTTTCGAATCTAATTTTTGTACTGAGCAGACAATTGCCGCATTAAAATGCGATGCATACACAAATTGACGCCAGATATGACTGAATACATGAACAGGCACATTAAAAATTAGATTGAATTTTTCGACCCATCTTCCCATAAAACACTCAAAATTATCTTTAGAAGAGATTAATTGAAACAGAGCTCACCGACTTTGCTTCACCTGCAGCCACACGCAATGAACTTCAGTTGAAAAGGAAGTTGAACTCACCTGAAAGAATTGAAGAAAATTTTACAATGAATAAAATATGCAATTAATTGAAAATAAAGCAAATGCATACAATTGTTACTGATTTCAAACGAGGATAATTAAAAAGACAATACATCCAAAATGGTATAAAATATAGGTTAGATAATTTTCTAAGTGCTCTTTAATTCTCTTTTTCATCAGAGATATTATCAAAAGATCCTCCGATGCTTCCATGTCAATAAAAAGGAAACCTGTTATCATTATAATAAAACAGAGGACAAAGATTTCAATTATGGATAAGTCAAACCATATTAATTTGAGGGAAAATCCAATTAAATATGAAAAATAATCCAACTATTGCTGTAAGTGGTTTCCCCAATACAAATCATCAAAAGAATTCTTAAAGTACAATCAATAACTCACTTTATTTTAAACTTCGCCATAGAAAAATTTATAAATTAATGAAGACATGATTTAAGAATTAATGAAGGCTGGAAATAAAATCCTGTTTTTCTGAAGAAATTTAGTGATGAAAGTCAAACCTGCTCTTATCTTTTTTGAAATGATCTTAGCAAGAGTTTGTTATAGGTAGAGCAAATATTTTCAGCTTCAATATTAAATAATTTCGCTTAGCAAAATCTAAATTAAAATATGAATAAATATTTGAATATCCATCAGAGTTAAATAATTTTTTCATGAATCCTGCCCTTCCAACCAGCTGGACATGGTCAACGTGTTCAGGCCGAGCATCGATCCCATGATCCTTTGTGTTTGCTGACGAGAGGTCCACCCTCAGAAGAACCATAAGACTGGCGTTGATAAATGGTGATGAGGCTTACGAACCATTCCTCTTCCTGCGCAAATGATGATTTTGAGCGTTTAACTATTATGTGAGGAGTGCAGACACTCAACAAAAAAGGTAATGCCACGCTTTGACGTGAAAGTGACCGATATGGTTTTTTTGCATCAATTCAAGACGTCATTAGCCATATGCGGAACATGAAGATAAAGAGATGAAGCTTTGCAAGAAACATATATTTAGACACTTGGGTTTCGTAGATTTATTTGAATGAAATCCACGTTGTTTTGTAATCGCGGGATTCAATGCAAATTGAAATTAAAGAGGTAGGTGATATTTTCGAATTATCCGCATAAATGGAGAGTGAGTTTGCAAAATTTTCTATTAATAAAATACCCCAAGGCCAAGGTTGAGAAGGAAAATTTGGCTTTAAAGAAATACATAAACTATTTACCCTGGCCATCATTATCATTCGTGACGTATCATTTTACTTTCATTTTCGTAGTGTTCATTCATCAATTTTTCATAGGTAACTAACTTACCAATAAATGTAAAATAATTAAATACCAATAATGCAGTAAAAGTATAGTCTGCCTTTGTTTTTGTTAACCATTATAGGTGTTAAAGCGGAAAATTTGTATTCCTATTTGGCTGTTGTCGTTAATTCATATTGAAAGCCTGAGCGATCTTGACCTTAAGTGCTTTGCTCTGAGCCTAAATGGATTGCTTTGCATCTCATTATGGATATTCCGACGAATTATACACAGAGAATCACGTTATCACGGCGAATGAAACATAGAAGCCTTAATTCGATACACCATTTAGAATGGGAAACAAAACCGATAGCTACATTCACAGCGAATTTCGAAAGTTTAACTGACCGAGGCGATTCAGATGACGAGTCTAACCGAATAACAGCTCATTTTAGTCCAAATAATGAATCATAGGTGAAAGCTAATGTGCTTACACAGGCTTCCTTGAGCGAATAGGCAGTTCTTAATTGATGCAGCATTTGCATAAATATATAAGAAAAGAAATAAATGATTCAAATCTTTATCAAATTGCAATTTTATCCCGGAACGTTCATCTTGAATCAAACATTTCTATGGCTGACTATATCGTTTCTGTCGGACTTAAAAACATAAAGAAGATTCTAGAATATTCTTTATATATCTCTAAAACATATTGCTCTTATTACCTCAAGCAATCTTATGGTAGTAGTACTAATCCTTTGAGTCTCCATCGGCTCTTAAACATACACGTGTAAAAGCTATGTCTGGATTTCTGTTCACTCATAACAGTTTTTGACGAATCGCGCGGCTCTCCTTGGTGTTTGATTATGTTCACGGATTATGTGTGCGCCAGATCCCATGTACTCGCCAAATATTCAAGAAGCGGCTTGACTATTGCGAAAGAAACACTTCCCTATCATTTTTTCATCCAAAAGCCTACCCACGGAGGGCTTAATGAGTCCTAGATTCTCTCTCTGGTTCTGCCATATGTATTATTCCTCAAGATAGGTTTTAATTTATCATTACTCCCACATATTTTACTTCACCTGCCCCTTTATTTTAAAAAGCACCCACAAGAAATACATTTTTTAGTAAGACGCCTTACACAAAAATTTACGGTCGTATATTTGCTCAGATTAATTCCTAGTCCTCACTTTTGGCTCTATGTATAAACCTTGCTTAGATCCGATGAGAGAATTCCAACCGGAGTGTGTACACGAATTTTGCAATATAAGGCATCTTTATCAGCAAATAATCATATTGTGCTGATATTTTGGGAGCAGAGGTCGTTTATGCATGTTATGAACCAAAGTGAGCCTATTACGCTACCTTGTAGGACACGGGAAGTGTCTTTAACTGCATCAGAGGTAATAAGGTCGATAACGTTGATGTTGGGTCGATTTTTGACCCCATATTCTTTTAGGTCAGGAATCAGGCGACCAAGAGTAACCCCTAAAAAACATGGGATGGTAGGGACCTCAATGATAAGCGGAAAGAGGAGGGAAGATGCTTTAGGCGCATACCCTGACCCCTATACCCCATCTCCCCCTTAGGGTGAAAGGGAAGCGGACTCGGAGAGGGTGAGGGAGAGAGAGATATAAAAGGGTCGAAAAAAAATACGGGAAAGAAATGAGGTTGAGTATGGCAGGGGGTGTAAGGGAAAAAGAGGCCAGACGCAGCGGGTCGACGGTGTGTGACATGGATGAATGGCGTGGGTTCCGTGGGATGTGGCCGGGGGAAGGGGAGAAGATTAAACGACGCATCCGAGTCTGCGAGATGAGTTTTCGAGGGCGCTCTCCCAGGATAAGGTGACTTCGGAATGAGCCGTCCTGACCCACACAGCACGGACAACGGTTCCGATCCGTCAGTCGGCCGAAATCGAAAAAAAATATAGATCTGGCGGACACCAGCGATTTGAAATCATATATGGTTTAAGTCCTTTAAAAAAATCTCAAAGGCTCTTGACACTTTCCCTGTCCAGGGCATGGATATTCGTATACGTTTAATAGTCAAGTTTAAAAGAAAAACGATATAAAAGGCCAGTGCTGCTGTTTCCGGTGGGGCAGGAATAAATAATGTAAAAAAATTTACACGAATTAAATATGAGCCCCTTCGGTTAAGTCAGAAATAGTTCTAGTAAATACCGGCGATTTGAATTCATATATGGTATGTTTAAGCTAAAAAAAATCTCAAAGGCTGTTGAAACTTGCAAAAATAGAGATTTTAAATTACAATTGAAAAGTAGCTTGTGTCTATATTTTGAATTGTTAATTTTTTTACTTATTCCCACACCACTGAAAACAGCACATATTGGCCTTACGCATTCGGACTTCATCAAATTTAACAATTATACGAGCACGAACATTCGTTCCCTCATAGGGTCAATCTACCCAGGCGAGACTTGAACCTGCGACCTATTGTTTGGAAGGCGAGGACTTTACACCGTCGCCATCGAGGCCGGCTTATGGCTTTACATCGCACTTCCCGAGAATTATTTTTTTTAAATCATGTTTGTGATTACATCATTAGTGTTGAAACCGGTTGGGTAATTAAATCACTATGAAAGAGTAGGTATCTGTCCATTTTTCACGGTCAATGGACTTGCACCACGGAGAATATGTTAAAATTCATTATTGAAAATACAGTGCAATCTCGGTAATAAGATACCGCGAAATAAACTCTTAGCCAGAATTTAAACCCGGTCATCCTGGCATGCTACTGGAAACTGGCGGCATTGGAAGAAATGAATTTTATTCGTATTTGATATAATGATGAAAAATGTTTTCACAATGTTTATGTAAAATTCAGTTGAAAATATATTTAGTCAAACTCAGAATGGGAAGTTAATAATTTTAGTCACGTCCGCTGAAAAGTCTTGCGTCTGCGGAAAAATGTGTGTAAAATACTTAATTCAAAGCTTACATCACTCGAAAAATTAATATAATGGAACTTTTTCATAAAGGTTAAGGTATTGATCACTTTAGCGATTTGGAGTGCCAAGAAACATAGGAATAAAGGACATTGCTGTATGGAAGCCTACAGAGTATAAGATATCAGTCGGGGCCAACATAGGGAGACGAGAATTTTGTACCACAGGCCCAAGCATCTTATTCTACCAAGAGAGAAATGAAGGTGTCGGGAGATAAGGGAGAGGCTTAGAGAAGGAAGAGATGATTGAAATAAAATGGAAGAGAAGGCAAAAAAAAAGACCACGACCGCGAGAATAATATCCGAGGATGCTCTCTAGACATCCATATAGTATGCTTCGCGTCAAATGTCGACCACAGGGTTTCCCAAAACAGTTTCGATCCCTCCTATGGCGTCAAAAATATTGTTAAAATGACTGAAATTTACAGTGAAGAAAACATTATCAAATTTCACCTCATCTCCATCTTATTCGCAGTGGCTCTTCTACCCGGAGTGAGCCTATTGCCATCCAATCCATTCGGTCAGAGGTTTCGGCTCGCCATCCTAGCATTCTCAACTTATGAAGGTCGCACTGCACTTCATCTACCCACGTATTTTTAGAATGTCCTCATCTTTTCTCTTGAACAGCCTCCCTTGTAGTATGTGTCACGGGCTTTCCTCCTTTGGCATTCAATATGATCCAAACGGCGTACCCTCTTGGACTTCATCAACCTTACTTTTTATTTTTTCCTGCAATCTTTCTTCTATGTAAATTTCTCCGGTACACCTTATCCATAAATCTACGTTGTCGCTTAAAAGCGCTTTTTATCACATCATAGAAATTTCAAAATGTATGGAGCTAATATAGACGAATTAATTTGCATAAATTTCATAAATTAGCGTATTCTGAGTGAGTTGTATTCCAGTTGTAGGTATTCATGCCGTTGCTATCAGGGCAGAATTTGCTAAATAAATACATCTTATAGCGTAGACACACAAGTAAACGAGTAGCTACAAAACCAACTACGTAGATGTGGGTTTCACCGCATTGCGAATTCATAGGCATATAAAAGCTAGATAACAATAATGAGCAATAGGTAGCCAAAACTGTCTATGCCTAGACGATCGTGCCGCTCACAATTTCATTCCTTCTTATCCCCCGCTGCTCTTCGTCGCCTTCAAAGTAGGCTGAGGTGGGTAGAGCGTAACTGTCACAAGTGTACTCCGCCGAATAATCCCAAGAAACTCTATCTCGTGAAGTGGCGTTTGCATAAAAAGGCATTAAAAAATAAGTGCGTAGCGAAAGATACTCAAACTTCGACGCGAAAGGCGATGAAAAGGAACAGAACGACTTTTTTGAGAAAGAACAGCAAAAAAATGTTAATCAGCCTTGGAACTTAAATCAGGAATTTAATTTAAACATAGCAAGGGAATTTATATTAAAAAGAGCTTCCTCTGCATTCTTGAGGGATCAGTTATTCATTTTTCTCATGAATTTAGCCAAATAAGTAATGATGAATAATGATTACGTCGATATCTCCACATCTATTTTAGATGATGATCGAATTCTAAGTGATGATAAGGGAAAATATTTTTTTTTTCACGAAGAACCCATTTCCACCCGGAAAACTTCCTGCTTGCGATTGTGAAGATATTTAGGTACGCTTCTGTTATGGTCGTCTTTAGTAATCCAGCGAAATATTTTAGTGACACATCAACTTGTTTCTTCAGAATAACCAGATGCAATATAGCGACACTGAGTATTAACGAAGTCAGAATGTAACGTTGTTCAGTTTCAATGATTGAGCTTGATATAACGTATGAATCGTCAGGGTAAGCATATTTTTGGATAAAGAAAAATTAAAATAATCTAAGAATGTTATGTTTATTTTACTTTAACGATACTTGAATATAATTTCCGTTCCGAACCGGTCTCTTTCCGCCAATGGGATAATTTCTTCCGGCTTCAAAAATAGAGTAATGAGTGTATTAAGTTATTTCAAGCATCAAGAGCATATTAGTGGAAATTCGACAGGAAAAAGGAGTGCGGGTTTTCTTCAAGAGTCTCATATGCTCATAATAGTAGGACCAGGGGTGGATTCAGGATAGTTTTCTGGGGGGGCATGAGGGTCTGACAGGTCTTCTCATATTTGAGATTAAAAACAAAATACAAAAATTACTGTACAAAATATGATATTTATTTTGATATGAAAGTTAATTTTTTTCTTCTTATCTTGACCTCGTTAAATTCATGGTAAAATAGTTTCCGGACATTGGCCTATACTCCGAGAACTATTTTACCACTAATGAAAGTTGTTAATATTAAAATAAATGATTGAGGCTCCGTTTAAACACAAAAAATGAACTTAATGATGACCGTATTAAAAATCTTATCTTTTTTTTCCACCTATGGATAGGGTTTAGGCATATGGCTAAGGTGGGCGAAACTCGGTTAATAAGGTATTGAAGGATTAAAGAGACTACCATGGAATATTAGTATATTTATCCAAGTACTGGTGGTAATTATAGTAGAAAATCAGAAGTAGTTTCAATCTAAAAGAAATATTAGGGCTGAAGATGTATCCTGAAATACATGGTTGGAGTGATATATATGTAATAAAATGGTAGGTTCAGTCCCTTTCTGCATGAAAAGATGCCGAAGAAAGTTGGCGTGGCTACTTATACGATAGCAAAGAAAGCTGAACCTAAAACTTTTCGCTACCTTCCTTTCACTATCTTGAGTGGTGAATCTCGGAAAAGTTTCCTCTCCCTGAATTGCTTTTTGAATCACTTTTTCTTTCTTTTGCACGTTTTATCTTCATTGTATTCAGTTGGCGTCTCCATTTTATCCGTTTCTCTCTTAGCTGCTTGTTTTTTTTTGTCTCCCTGGTGTATTTAGAGTTACACGTAATGCCTAGGAAGCACACACTCTTGCGATAGTAGCGTTTCCTGAAATCACATTCTGATTTACTTTTTGCGTGCATAGAATGGCCTCATTGGGCTAAAATTTACATGAAATGATAGATAACTGTAAAATTAGCGTGTGAATTAATTGAAATATCTCTTATGTATGTAATTGTATGTCTTTGAAAAACCAACTATCATGACCTCTTGAAATAGAGGTACCTAAGGGTGTGTTAAATATATTCTCAGGAGATGTAATTTGATCGGAATGAGTGATGACAATATTATACGACCTCTTCATGAGTGTAACATCTTTTTCTACGTACCGTCATCATTAAATTTTTTACTATAACTAATTATTATACATATTCAATAACCCTCCGGCAGATGTTAGAATTAGCCAACTAACCGACGCGACGCCTGCAAGGGAAAACGCACCTAGAAAGCAGTAAAATGAAAAAGTTATCAGCACTCTGTGATAGAAAATTTCATTTTATTCGTCGGATTCCATTAATTCATTAGAGCAGCGAGACTTAACCTCACCCTTGTAAAATGTCACGTGTCTACACTCCGAATTTCGTATTAAATAATTATATCCATTTTACATTCAATAATGATGCCAAGTTCTAATCTTGAATGGTTTTTGTGGATTTATGGGACAGTTGAAAAACTTAATCCACTTCCGGCAATGGGCAGTCCTGTTTTTAAACTACAACTTGGCCTCATTACATTCGTATTTACTTAGCATTAATGAAAGCGAATTTACTTCATCTGGGCAGTCAAAATAACGTCAACTCTATCTCTACTGTGCTGTTTCACTTCTTACCGTCCTTGTTAAAAATCAATCCGATATAGTATCCGGTAATGGTCGCTCCTGTACTAAAACTACAACTTCGTCTTATTACATACGTATTTACTTCATCCGGGTAGTCACATCCACGTACATTATATCTGAATGGTACTGTTTTACTTCTGACGGCCCTTGTTGAAAAAAATAATACGATTTAGACTACGGTAATGAACCCTCCCGTTTTAAAACTACAACTTGGCCTGATTTTATACGCATTTACTTTATCTGTGTAGTCACAAGGCAGTAAATTCTATCTCAATGGTACTACTTTACTTCTTACAGCCCTTGTTAAAAAAACTAATCCGATTTAAGCTCCGGTGATGGACGTTCCTGTTTAAAATAAACTACAAATTGGCCTCATTACTTACACGACAATTCTCAATTGTACTTTTATACCTCTTACAGTCCTTTTAGAAAACAAAATCCGATTTAGGATCCAGTAATGGATGCTCGTATTTTATAACTACAACTTAGCGTGATTACGTATGTATTTACTCCATCTGGGGTAGTCACATTGACGTAAACTCAGTATCAATGGTGCTATTTTAGTGCTTAAAGCGCTTGTTTCGACGGGCAATTTCGAGATAGTGCGCATGGGATCAACACAGTGAACCACTCCAAGCGGAATACAGGCCCTTTACACTTTGATAGCGCGCGACGTGGAGCCTTCGCTGGTGGTGAAACGCCCAGCTCTGCAGACTCGACGGTGGAAAATTGCAGGATAATATGCAGGTGCGGAGCTTGGCGAGAGGGCGCAGATCGCAGCATCCTGGAGGAAATGTCTTCCGCGTTCGGAGGCGAGGCAGGGTATTTGGCAGGACGTCAAGTGCGTCGTTAGCGCATCGTCCTCGGATGCAATGGGAAATCAATAAAGCCGTGGAGTCGTCCGCTCAAACAGAACCATTGAATGCTAGTGTCAGGCAAGTGACGGCAGGGTGGTTACTGAAAGCGATTTGCAAATACTTTGCCACGGCAGAGACTGCCACCGCTTCCTCTACCAATGTTTCCCAAGCTACTTCTAGCAATTCAAAAATTATAGGGATAAAAACTCCTTCCTTTCATCTAATTTTAAAAAAAAGTTCGGGTAATCACTTTTTTCAGTACTCAACTGGAATAAAAAACGGCAATATATATATGATTGTCGCAATCAACTAAACATCCATATTTCTTGTAAAGATGCGCATGAAAAAGCGCCGGAAAATGAAAGAAAATAAAATTGAAGAATGGGCTGGTTCACGAATTTTTATTTATCGCAAATTGTGCCTTATTTACATCTAAAAACCTCAAAAAAAAGACAGGACAACTTATTGGGCCACATCATGAGGCATGGTGGCCTGATGAAAATTGGAAAAGAACAAATGGAAGGGACGTTGGGCAAGGTACGGCCCCGATTGAGTTACATAAAACAGGTTATAAAGGATATAAAAGAGCATCTCAATGTGTTGATATTTCTTAAGTATTTTGATGGATCCAAATGGTTACAAGCGGTGAACCAAAAACTTTAATGTGAGTGCATTAAAAAAATTTTACCGAACATACAATCATGTACTATGAGTAGATTTTTTTTTACAACTCAAATGTGAATTTTGAACGTTTTTCGAGTTGAATAATAAACATTTTTTGTATGAACTTTATTTTTTTCAAAAAGGAACCGTCGATTTTTTCGATTAATCGATCTGATGTTTAATATTACCATATTTGTCGAAAAGTCGAGCTCTTAATTTCGATTATAAATCGATTGGTCGAAGAATCGATTTTGATCGACATTTTTCCATCACTAATCCTGTCACCTGTGCACTCGATCAAAGCGATTAAAATACGTCCCAACAAGGCGACAAAAATCAATTTTTGCAAGGGATAGACTGAGGCCTCCATTATATGTACAGTGCCAATGGCATATCCCATACTACGCTTTTGTGCCAAAATCTGAATCTCACGCAGCCTTATCCGTTGAACGCCTGTCTGTAGCCCCGTTGTTCTTCGCTGGCACTGCTATCGCCTCCCTATTGTCGCAGGGAAATTGAAATTTTTATGCTGAGCGCAGAAGGTAAGCCCGCTCACGAAGCATGCATCCGGTCACTCTTGGCCCCGGGCGCTTGGGCACTGACATCGCTGCTGATCGCCTTTCTCTGCGGCTCGGCAAAAAAGATCTCTCCGGGCGTAGCGGGCCGGAGCGGCGGGGCGGCGCCTATCGCAGCGCCGCGACACGGTGCGACTCCGTGAATTACGGCCGGCGAGTTCGGAACCAATCTTTAATCTTCCACGGGGCCCGGTGCACAAGAGGGCTCCACTATGCATCAAGTTCGATGTCGGATACTCGCTAGATATCCCGCTGAGGCATTAAGTCACCGCACCGACCCCATAAAGGGCCTCATGGAGCACAATAGCATCGCTGCTTTTGTCTTCTTGGGTGATAATAATAAATATGTATGTTAAAGAGCTAAAAAAAAACTAAAAAAACACGATGGGAACCATTTTTAACCATATTTTTTTCAAAATGAAATGCGAAACGTTATAGTTATCAAATTCGTACAAATAAGGTATGTCCAAAATCTTTTCCGTTTCAATTCTGTATTGTTAATATCTTTTTATATTTTTTATTTTATTATTGTAATGAAACATAGTGACAATCTTTCATGCCTTCATGTGACAATGTGTTGTAGCCGTTATTATTCATAGCCCTGAAGAAGATATAAGAAATATATCGAAATATTGGCAAACAATTTTACATACATCAACCATAGACCTATACTCGGAGACATACATCATAATTAAATAAATTTCAAGAAAAAGAAATCGATAAGCTTTATAATTCCACATAAATTTAATACCGTACGACCTATATTTCGTCGTTGCACGTCATTTTCTAGTAAAATGCATCGAAAACAGAATTTGTTTGTCACACACACATTCACTAAACACAACATCCTGGGTCTTCGACGCAAATATACCAGATGATGACGAGCCACGTCGAGATTAAGGTCATTGAGTATAAAACGTTTGCGGAATTATAAAGTTTTTTACATTTCATTGCATAAAATCGATTCCATGAAGTCACGCCAGAGACAACGAATTATATTTCTTACGATGTTCGTTTGTGAAAGAGTTAGAAAAATGAAGAGAACAATATTTTTCTACATGTAAATCCATCGCGTTGCTTCGTTCTTAAGCAATTTGTGGCGAAAAATCGGCGACCTCAACCCATCCGCAGATGAGTTGATGACGTCACCAACTCCTGCCGAGCTGGTGACCGTGTCTCAGCTACTTCTCCGCGCGCATCGACCACGAGTGCTTTTTTTAAAGCACACACTTTTGTCAGGGATTCCTTCATTCAGCCGAATCGACCATGGATAATTTGACACAGAGAAGAACACGAGAAAAATGTCTTCAATGGTAAGGTCTAATCGTTAATGAAATGAAAAAACTTTCTTATAATCCTCCAATTTATTTTTAGGTTCGAATAATTTCAACGCAGCGGCGTCATTCTTAGGTATTAGGGTTATTCCAAAAGTAAGGTCCGGTTAAGCAAAAAAATCAAATATCAAATTTTTTTACAAAAACTTTTTTAAATTTACATTCCTCAAATATTTCTCTATTTTTCTACGTAATTGCCATACTTATTTAAACATTTGTCACATCGTTCAAGAAGCTGTTAAATGCCTAGGTTGTAGAAATCGGCCGCCTGCGAAGATAACTAGACTTTAACTGATTTCTTCACTTCATCATCTGTGGCGAAGCGTTTGCCGCCAAGAAACTCCTATAAGTAGCGGAACAAGTGGAAATCACTTGGCGCCAATTCCGGACTTTACGGTGGGTCGTTGAATTTTTTCGTTAACCGCATTGACCAAATCGTCTGAAATCACTGATCGTCGGCCAGAGCGCAGTTCATCATGCACATTTTCCCGTCCTTCATTGAAAGGTCTCGCTCGCGCACTTGTCACTCAATATGCTAGGACAGTAGTATTCAGTAATAATCTGCCGATGAATTTCAGCCGCTGAAATGTTTCTTGCAGGCAAAAACTGTATCACTGCCCTTACTTCACAATCAGCAGGCTGATCAACTGTCTTAAACATTGTGAACTGATACTATGAGCAGCACACAGCAACAGTAATAACGGTAATGGCGGCGATTGACGCGCAAGGCATGCTGGGAGTCGGAGCGCGTGCGTGTTTTGTCCTTGGTGCCAAGTTTATATAATTACGGCGAATACTTACTTTTGGAATAACTCTCGTACAAAGAGTCAAATCAAAGGCATGGTTCTTACATTTGTTCCAGGTTAGGGGGGGAGGAAGAAAGTAGGTGGAAGCGGTGAACACTTCTACGATGTAATGTGAGTTCGGGGGGTGGGGGGGGGGATTACGGGGGAGAGGACTACAAGGACTTCTTCCTCATATTCTTCTCCCCCCCAATGCTGTAGTTGGGCCGGTACAGCGTACCCCCTAAAATCCAAACTCGTTATAAGCGTACCGGTGAAACTACCTTTTTATATCCGTATAAAAGAGCCCTACTGTAAATTGTCTAATGGATTTCGGAAAGAAAAATAGGAAAGGATTATTTACTTGTTGAGAGTTATCTCGTGGCACAACTTGGAACTAATATAAGAGTTGGAGTTTGACATTTCAATCGCGGCCGGATGTAAAATACATATTCAGCTGTTGGCAATTTTTGGTGAGTACCTCCTAAATTTTTTACTACTACTACGGCACTGCTTCCCCCCTAACCTGGATCAAAAATAAGGATATCGCCTTGTACTCGATTCTTTGTACCTGAGGAGGACGCCGCTGCGTAAAACAAAGATTTTTCATTTAATAAACGATAAAATAAACCTCCACAAAGTTGAAGTTGAGTCGACAGAGATAATAAATTTATTGAACAGTTCATTTTTATTTATATCACTAATTTTTTTAGAAAACGCGGCCGGGTTTCGATGAGTAATCACCGTCATCAGGCATAACTTATGATGTATTTATCTTATTCATCTACATCTACATCTACATAATACCCCGCAAGCCGCCTAAAAGGCGTGTGGCAGGGGGTGTTAGGACACCAGCCGTTTACAGCTATTAAAAAAAAAGAAGTGCTCTAACGAGGTTGGGACAAGCGTTTATTAAAGTCCTTTATTGTTCGGGGGAAAAACGAATTCCCATATCTATCCGTTCGGCAAAAAATCTCTCTTAATTTATCGCTTCTGTCGGACCTGGAAATATAGTGTGGCTCTAAGATTATGTTCTCTGTGTCGCTCTTAAAGATATCCATTCTTAATTGTTCAAGCAATCTAAGCCTAGCGCGCAGCCTCCGAGTCTCCAACGGCTCCCAGCCTAATTCGCTTAACATCTGGGTAACACTATCTGTACGCCCGTAGCGGTTTTTGACGAAACGCGCAGCCTTCCTTTGTATCTTATTCAGTTCGCGGATTAAGTCTTTCTGCACTGGATCCCATACACTCGCTGCATATTCAAGGTATTATTATTGTTACCTATCATCGGCGCAGAAAAGGCAGGACGCTGAGATATAAGCATCTGTATGAAATTCTGCCGAAGCTTCATAGGGTCGTGTTATAAAAAGTTTTACCCATTGTTTATTTTACTAAAATAATGAATCATTAAAAATTGTTTAAACGTAAAAGTTCAGCTGGTACGGTCGAAAGAGTGATGAAAAGCGCGCGAAAAAAAAAACTATGAGAACGGCTAAACGGTCACCTTTTTCTTCTCTTCACGGGAAAAATATTTGATTGGTACATTTCATTATATTATTTTTAAAGAGAAAGCATACTCGCATTATAAATAGCTTTTTAAAATTAAATTTCATTCATTCTTGGATTTTATAAAAGGTCGAAAAGTAGATTTTAATTTTCAAGGTGTAAAAATTAAATGAATATTGACGTTACGTGTGCTATAAGATAAAAATATCTCCAAACTTTTCATGCAAGGAAATATTTATGTTGTTCCTCTTACCACAACAACGAAAATCGCCACGTGGTAATGCTCTACGAAAACGACGATTTTCGTCTTTTTGGTTTATTTTATGTAAGAGGAACAATATAAACATTGCCTTATAGGAAAATTTTAGAAATATTTTTTGTACATAGCAATGTAACTGCAATATTCATTTTATTTTCTACACTTCGGAAATAGAAATCTACCTTTTTGCCATTAAAAAAATCAAAGAATGGGTAAAATTTAATTTTAAAAAGCTATTTGTAATGCAAATATGAGCTAGTGATTTTTCAGTGATGATTAAATCTAATCTTCGACATCTTTCTAGGGCAAACCCTTTAAACCCCGTTCGCGTCAAATCTATTAATCCAACCTCCACCCTTGATCAACTCCACAATTATCCCAACTCGAAATGAAATGGTGGAGTCACTCGCGAAGGCAAGGCATGAAAATGTACGGCGATGCAGAGCTTTCGGGGATGGTTTCCGAAACTGCCTCGCCCTGTGACCGTTCGCTGGGGTCCACGGAAAGATGTAATCTGGAACGGAGAAGTGACTGCTGCGTCGGCCTACACTTCCACTTCAGCTGGACCTCTCTCCTCTCCGTCCAAAAATCCTCATTACGCGGAATCGCGGGTCGGGGAGACCCCGCTGGTTGCTCGGCCGACCGTGGCCGCATTGTCCGACGCGAGAGGGCCTCAAAACGAGAGCGCTGGGAACTGGCGAGGAAATAGAGCGACGAGATATCCTCGTAATTTCTTCTCGCTTACGGGTTCCCGAGTTTTCATCCGAGCAATATCTATGAATTGCATCGACATAACAGACTACATCATTCAAACTTACGAGGACAAACTAACTGGTAGGGAAATAGTGAGGTAACTACAAGCATCGTGAAATTCCTCAGAATAATTTGAGATTATATATAAAATATTCTCATTATTCGCAACCAAGTCCTGCTTTGAGGCAACAAATACACAAATACCAGTGGAAAGAAGCAATGGGGACAATATGCTTTAATCACTTATTTCCATATGCGTGCTCTCGTGTTTTGACGTTATTTTTGT
This sequence comes from Ischnura elegans, assembly GCF_921293095.1. Taxonomy (NCBI): domain Eukaryota; kingdom Metazoa; phylum Arthropoda; class Insecta; order Odonata; family Coenagrionidae; genus Ischnura; species Ischnura elegans. The sequence continues at coordinate 40,052,295 of NC_060256.1, forward strand.
ACAGATTCATGGGTATAAATCAGGAGAAGCTTCTCTCTAAAATATACAAGCATTACTGCCTGCATGGTAGCAACCTATGTGGAGTAAAGCGTTATTCCCCGATCGAAAATTCCATAACTATGCATCATCTATGTAATTATTTTTTTTTTTGAGATTTTACATCAAACCTTTTCACGTTTTTCAAGAAGTTTTAGCTGCAGCATTGTCCTAAGATTCGCTAAAAAGACCTTAGTAACACTGGTAATAGTGGGGCAAAAAGATATATTTTTCGCAAGATGTGCTAGTTTACTCTTATTGGCTTATAGCCCTCGTTCTCCCAAAAGAATCACGTCTTTGGCTGCATCGAAATTGTAGACTACGTCGTAGAAACTAATGTGGAGTATTGACTGCGATATAACCCGGTCGAAAATCCAGGATCTACTTCAATAAAAATCACCATGAAGACTTTAGCTACTATATCAAATGTTCAAGACATTTTTTTAGGATTTATCCTCTTCAAGGATTGAAGTTGTTCCAGTAGCGATCTTTAAAATCTTGGTTAAAGGCAAAGGCCCTTAGCAAAATCGTTGAAGTTTGAATTTATAATCGAAAGTCTAGGATCCAAGACAGCACATGCTGGGCGTGAGCAGAAAGATTATGTAAGATGCCTTATGAATTCCTATTCAAGCTCTCGTTTTGCGAAAAAGAAAACTCATTGATAGGGAGCATGTGAGTGACTTCATTTCCCATATTTTGGTTAGATTATCGAAAGGAATAAAAATGGACACTCATGAACGAATAGAAATTAGAGGATACGTCGTAGACCCCAACACATCCCTTTGCACCGAACAAGTCTTCTTTCAGCTCTCCACACTTCTAACCGAGTTTTGCCTTTTAGCAAAAATAATTGATAACTTTCAATCTGCCTTACCCAACCGCTATGATACTGTCCTCTTCTACATTTAATAATTTTAATTTTTTATTTTACTTAGTCGTTATTCTTACGAACGATTTTTAACTTGCTGTTATACTACTTTATCTTTTTGAAATCCCATTTTCAACATGTTTGCTGAGTAATTAAGGAAAATAGGAACAGAGATAAGAGACCTTTCAAATTTATGTTATACTTACTGTTAGACTGAAATTACTTCCATGCAGAGTAACCGACGCGACGGACTGCTGAACCCAAAATCAAATATAGTGGAATAGTATAAATATCTACATGGATATTAAAAATTCCACAAAAACGCCTAGTGCGACTAAATATATGCTAGTGAGTATTTCTGAGGAAAAAGAAAGTTCTCCCCCCACAAATTTATAGTTAATAGGCATAGACATTGGCCTTTATACATACCACTAGGGATATCCCTTTCAATTTCTTCTCCATTCGATTGCTATCGATTGTATTTTCCCTGGCAGAGCCAAAATGTCTTCTGTTCCCAGAGGTGCTGCAAGACCTCCTTTCCCTTCTCTTATTCTTCCATAAACTACATCCTTCCTCGAATACTTTCTACCGTGCATCATTTCTCTAGGGGAATCTTAGGGAACCTTTTCCCCCTCGTTCTAACAAACTCTTTTCCAATATCCATGAAAGGATATCAACACAAGGATGTTTACTCTTCATGCGAAAAGGATAAAAGAGCGTCATGCATATTGATACTCATGTTACATGGAGGACAATAGATTATGTTTAATACTTGAAGCATCTATATACGATAGATTAACCCAGAGACTTTTTTTAATAAAAAATGGGTGTATGGAATATAATAATCATGTTTAATGTATTTAATACCTAGATGTATTTTAATTTTACATATTCTATTTAAATTCCCCATCAATTTCGACTACAAAATTTACCTAAATGAGGGACTTAATCTTGATTTTGTCATTTCAATAGTTGAAACCGAATAAGAAAACAAAATATGGAGAATTTCACAATAGCTTGCGTACCTGTTAACCATTACTTACGTCCCAAATCCTTAATTCTGATTATTTAAAGAATGTTGAATTCATAAATTTGATCACCAGCAAAATCAATCTTTAAGTACTTCGGAAAAAGTGGCTACATAGAATACATTATGTCTGCAATGAAAGAAGCGCAAGCATAAAATACAAAATAGCGTTGTACCAAAATGAAGTACTGTGGAGATTTTAAGGGGAAAGCCTCCTACGATTGGGCATCCATACTTCTTTTGGAAACATAGAGACTATCTAGTGAAGAATTCAGGTATTAAATATGCGAAACACTAGCTTTCACCCACTAAGTAGGAAGTAGATAAAAATTTAGGCGTTTAAGTATGCCATTACAGTAAATTTAAAAAAAACGTGGTTAACTATTCTGAGAATAACCCTTTCCTCTGAGTCAGACAGTGTAAAATAAAATGAAGATAAAAGAATAACCCAGATGAATTTCGCAAAATAATAAATTGGCGAAAATTAATGGGGAGTTTAATGTAGAATTAAGTGCTAGCTGCAAACTCGGATATGCCCTTGCAAAAATGTTAGAATACGCTTTCACCAAAGCCTCATAATACAAGCTTAACGAGCTGTAATTCGTTTAGAATCATAATCTGAATCACTTTGGTCAGTTTCGGAAATTCGCCGTGAATTAAATTATCGGACACGGCACTGCTTGAAACCGGATGATCGAATTGAGCCCTCTTCTAAAATTCCATCACAGTTAAAACGTGATTCACTTTGCATTCATCGTTGGAATACCCATAATCAGATGCAAGGTAATATATTCCACTGAGGGTCAAGAGCGTCCTAGTTTTCAGCATGGATTAACAACAACGGCCAAGCAGGGATACAAATATGTATGTCACATCAATTCCGATAATGAGTCGAAGTTAAAATTTGGTATCACGGCATGTGCAATGATAGAAGGAAGCTTAAGAAACGACTTCATAAAAATAAAGCTCCGTATTTCAACCTTAGGCTTACTTTACCTTAACTGAGTCACAAACAACGGGGAGAAAATTTTAATAATTTTTAAATCACACTATTTCCCTCAGTGTTTTTCATCAGGAAAAAAGATCTTCTCTAAGAATATACTTGTAGCTGGACAAACGGTCAAAATAAAGTAACGTATGGAATAAAGTGTAAAAATAAAGGGGTAATTGTAATATTCGTTATCGTTTAAAATGCTACAACTCGATGGGAACTTAACAAAATGCAAAAGAAAAAATGGACTCGAATTTACTGAAGAAGTTGCATAATTTCTTCAAAAGTGAACTGAGAACAGCAACTACATTAAATTATAAAATGAATCGCGAAAATTTAATTTAAATTGTGCACAGTGGTAATTCAGCACTGAATTTTAACGACGTTTGCCCTTTTCGTCGGTAGAGGTCGTAACCAATTCTTAACCACAACCCTATGCAACATTTTTTCCAAATACTTTGAATCTGTCACATAAATAAAAGTAACCTTTATTGATTGCAATAGGGTAAATTTGTGGAATCTCCATAATTCATTAGTTAGCAGGATCGCTAATAATTCCATGATATCATGGCTCATCCTCCATAATAATGGTCTGTTAAGGTACCTTCTACTAAGTTACCTGTTGAGAAGTTCAACAAGGTAGATACAGAACTTCTATTGGAGTGATTTACCCAAATTGAGTACACCATGGCAATTTTATCTTACCAAAGTTTATTTTTTTGCCCTTTCGATCAAAACTAGTTAAACTGTACTTCAATAGATCGCTAGAATCCCTACTCTAAGTAAATATAACTCTTTGATTCCACTTTTGGTAGCAGCGCCAATATTTTTAGCGATCAGTCGGGAAGTTCCATTTAAGCCTTGATGTGTTTACTCAAAGGACGTCTGGCTGTAACGTTCGCTTTGTTCGTTTTCCGTCGAACAAATCAACAATTACCGAAACGCTTATTTCCCTTTCACAGTGAATTTAGCTTATATTTTTAAAGCCAAAAGGGTTGGATTTACTGTCACTCAGTAACACAGAGTAGGGTGGGTGAATGAAGGGAAACAAATATATATATTTAGCCAACTGGTTTGACATTACTAATTGACGGATAATAGTTAGGATCAAGCTCAAAAGGACTATTCGTGTAGAAGTTTCTCAAAATCATCCAACGGGTCTAAAAACTAGGGGAATTGTATCGGATTAATTTTTTTATTCGTTTTCTTCTTTAATAGGGTAGTTTCCTACATCAAAGAAATGGAAAGGCATTGATTGCGATGCGTTACCCAGCATTAGTGTATTCTTAATATACTAATTATTTGGTTTTAGAAATACCGGTTTAGACGAATGACAATGGTCAATTTTATCCTCATTTGAAAAAGGCCAGATTGGCGCCCATAAAATGCCACTCCACGTGACGTCACAGGGCCCTAGTTTCTATAAGAGTGGATAGGAGTTTTACATCGTCTGAGATTACCAATGCATGCATGAGGCACAGAGCTCAGGGAAACATGCCTTAATAATCACTTATTAAAACTGGCTAAGGTCGGAAAGTTTTCTTCGTTTGATAAGGTATTAATAATCCTTATTTAAGCCAAGCGCTACCAGCTAGCAGGGTACTCTGCTACCTGTAAGAATCCTGCGTCGTATCAGCGCTCAAAGCCTCGCTCCAAGGTCACCTCACATGCAGTATCGGGAACCAGAACGACGTCACACGGAGTTTTCTCAACATTCATAGTTAGCCGTCGCGTTTTCGCGCGCTTGAAAATTTTCACTTTTCATTTAATCGCGAAAAATAGATATCGTCATTTAAAAATCTAAAAGCATGAAATACGTACTCCAGGAGTAATAATCTTTCGATTTAGGCAATAAAAAATAATAGGAAACTACCCTATTGACGGATAATAATTAGGATCAAGCTCAAAAGGACTAATTGCGTAGAAGTTTCTCCAAATCATCCCGCGGGTCTAAAAACTAGGTGAATTGCATCGGGTTAATTTTTTTTCTTCGTTTTCTTCTTTAATTAGGCAGAGCCCTTCCGGTACATTTCCACTGAGTGAGTGAGACGGCTGGAAATGCCAGTCTACCCCGAGAGACATCTGAGATGACTCGAGCCTGATTTTCCGAGTGTCTCAATTTCCCAGCTCCTCCACGGCAATTTCCTCGATTTCCCATAGGAAGATTTTACTTCAACCGTGCAAATCAATGCAAATCCTGACTTGAACTGAGTTATTTCTCTCCTATAAAAAAGCATGATGTCTTAACTAATTTATTATTAGTGCAACCGATTCAGGCGTGATATGGTGGTATTTCGACATATTGAAATTAAAGGAAGTTGCACTTTTCCACAATACTTGAATGAAAGTGCATCTACTTTTTTTCAGTAAGTTATTCTAGAGCGAAATTAATACGCAAAAGATGCAAAGTTTTCTGCAATAATATGTTAATTCAACTTCAACTATTTTCAGCCATATCCATCATTTTAAGTCCATTTCCTCTGAAATAAAGTTACTATTTTTGTGAAAAAACTCTTCTCGGGATACCGTGTGGGTAAGATTATATGAATACATTTATTATATATTATTATATGATTATAGTTACAATTTTTGTGTTAAATAACGTTTAGTTTGAAACTTGAGTGAAAGAAGTCAAATAGTTGTACCTACAATAGTTATATTCCATGACTTATAAGATGTTTCTTAACAGCAGTTGCATGAAATAAATCTTTGTACATTATTCAGAAAAAGGCATAAACGCCTATCGTAAATGCTAACCAATTTCTCTTTCCCAACATTGGTCTTTAGGTGGTAAGTTCGATAAAATTAAAACTTTTAAGGGAGTTCAGATATTTTTCCCGTGGCTATAATCAATTCGAAAGTTATTTTTACACATTATCCATTTTAATTTGAAGTACTTCTATGTAAACACTTGCAATGATGCAATGAACCTCTCAGCAAAGCATTCCAGAAAAAAGGAATACCCGATTAGAAAATTTTTCCGCCTCGTATTCATGCCTTTGTAAATTCTCTGACTCAATACATCACTTGTCTAGATTTCCTAGCCCCTTCACGGCAATTTCCTCTATTTCCCATAGGAAAATTTTAATTCAATCGTAGGAATCAATGTAAATCCTGAATTTAGCTGAGTTCTTTATGTGCCATTGCCACATGCCTACGTTATTAAAAACTAAATTAAGGTTCAAAACATGCACAATTTTCTGCGATAATAAGTTATTTTATATATTAAGTTGATTCAATTACAACTATTTCCAGCCATATCCACCTGTAGTTGTTGAATTTCAGTCGGAATAATTTCACGTATATTAGTAATATAAGATAATCTCAAGCTCATTCCCTCAAAAATAATGCAACGTATAGTATAACTTGAGTGAAAGAAGTTATCATATTCATGAATTGCTATATTCCATGCAATGCTAAGTTTCTTGTACGAGGTGTATTCAGTAAACAACTGGAATTTTAGTTCTTTGAAAAAATATTTATTTATTCGTCTACATTAATGTTTAGCCCCATTGGATATCATGCACTTGAGCCAGCTTTTATTTCAATCCTCGAAACACTTCTCAAACTCTATCTTTGGGATACCCTTTAGCTTTGACAGTGATTTCATTTCATCTTTAATCATTCATCTAAGCTTAAAGGTCAACGGCCCTATAAGGTTCTTTTTGTTTTTAGAAATAGGAAAAAGACACACTAAGCCTTGTCTGGCGAATATGGAGGCTGGAAAATCGTTAGAGTATTGCTTATGACCAAAAATTCACGAGAAAGCAATGAATTGCGAGCCGAAATTCGCCGAACTCATAAAAACACGTCTAGCCTTAATTCCTGCCACAGAAAAAGTAAACAATGAATAAAAATACAAATGAATACAGTTAAAAAAATAAAAAATGCAGCTACCTCGTTCTCATCATTGGTCTGTAACTATTAAGTTCAATTTGGTGAAAACTCGACAAGGAGATCAGATATTTTTTCCCCAACCCGGAAAGAATCTGGAAGTTTTTGCACAAAAGCCATTTTAACGAAGTACTTAAATGTATACACTCATAATGCAATAAATCGCCCAGCTCAGCATTCTATTAGAAACGAATACCTAATAGGACATCTTTTTTCGACTCGTATTCGTGCCTTTATGATTTTTAGCAATTTATAACTTTACAAGATTTAACTTTTAATGTGACTAAACTCGATCATCAGAATACAAATATACAAACGAAAATGTGATAGAAAATATAATCTTTATATTGAATAAATTTATTAATAAATTTAAAGTGGCCCATTGTCTTTAGGAATAGTTTATAGCGGTTCCTTTGCGATTCGAAAATATAAAAGAATCATTCTAACTTAAAATTGAACTCTCTGCAAACTTTCACTTAATTTTATCCTCATAGATGACCATATTCATCCAATATTAAAGTCATTAGGCCTCTATCGTTGGATTAAACCGGTCGCCTATTGGAGACAATTTTAAGTGATTATTTGTGCAGGAAAATTGGACGGGAATAAAGACTAAGTATGGCCCCGAATTAGCTTCATAGGACAAATTCTTAAGGGGTATTAAAGAGACGAAATGCGTCCATATGAAAATGTTAGCAAGCAGAAGAGTGGAATGGAGAGGTATTCCAAACCTATCATCGGAAAACAAAACAATTAGGCTTGTAACCAGTTACGCGCGGGGTGGAAATTTATGTACTGTAAGAATTACGACCGCGACTCGTCCAGTGGCCAGGAATTTCGTTCGAATGGTGTCCAAAGCCAGGGGGAAAAGTTTTTGAAAAACAGTTCACCAATTAATGGGTTTTAAACTAATATTAACACTTTTCACAATGGAAAAACTTCATTTGTTAAAGAAATATTTTGTAAATTCATGATTTTTCAATATTTTGTTTTTCAAGGAAATTAATTGTGTTTTTATATTTCGGGGGGGGGGGGGGGGAAGGGGGTCCCCGAACCCCTGAACCTTCCCTTGGCTACTCCATTGGACTGGTCCGTCAGAGGAAGTACAGGGAACAGAATTAGGAGGCTGCGCGCTAGGCTTAGATTGCTTGTACAATTAAGAATGGATATCTTTAAGAGCGACACAGAGAACATAATATAAGAGCCACACTTTGTTTTCAGATCCGATAGAAGCGATAAATTAAGAGAGATGTTTTGCTGAACGGATAGATATGGTAATTCGTTTTTTCCCCGAACCATATATGACTTTAATAAACGCTAGTGCCATCCTCGTTAGAGCACTTCATTTGTTTAGCTGTAAACGGCTGGTATCCTAACAACCCCTGCCATACGCATTTTAGGCTGCTTGTAGGGTATTATGTAAATGTAGATATAGAATAAAAATGTGTCGCTGCTAAGAGCATACTTTTATTTATCCCGATTAACTGTTACACACTCTGCAATTCGCGGTCAACTGCCCGCCGTGAAGCCGCTTGCTCTCCCGCTAGCCACTTAGGCGTCCCCTTGTGATCGGCAGTCTCCTCTCCCATTCGCTGACATTGCGGTGGCGTGAGGCTCGTAGGTCGCTGATGTTGCAGTAGCTCAAATCGGAAATCAGAGGAATGTCCAGGTAAGGTGGAAGCAGAGGAAAGAACGTATAGAGCATGGGATGCTTAGGTAGGTGCTTTGGAACATGACGAGGAAGCATCCGGCCTTTTTTTAGGCCCGTTTCACATTGACGCGGACGGTCCGCGCGACGCGCGTGAACAAGGTTCGATGAAATTAATCGAATATCACTCATGGGTGCGGACAGAGACTTTAGCAAGAATCTAGAATCACTAGAGAATCCCTTTTAAGCATTGCCTGTATTAGGATGCCTGAAGAGAAATTAAAATGCATGAAAGTATAACAATTTGTTTTTTAATCTCAACCTGTCGTGCATACAAAATATATTGAATATTGATCGTACTGCTAACAAAAAAAATAAATCTGGATTTTCTACAGTAAGTTTCCCCTTTTTTACTCCTTTTTTTAAATGTTGACCTAGTTGAACATTTGAGACTTAAAAAATAATAATAGTAAATTCATTTATTCGCGGAATCATATTACAAGCATTTTACATTTGAAATTAACTATTACAAATGAACTATTTGAACCTCTTGCGGTACATCTAACAATCTAGGATATAATTTTGTCTCAACACAGATTGCTATTGAATACAGCTAAAATTGGTCTTGGGCAAAATGTACATTGTTGTAGCCCTCTAGTTACAATTAATTCATAGCTCTTCTTTAGGTTAATGACCACCTCTAAGGCAGGACAATTTCAATACTTTTAAATTAAATTATTGAAACTGACGTAATATTACTCACTTGATGTAATAATACCCGATGAAGAACCCGAGAAAGCTTTAATAGTCATGAGATGCATTGGAAGTACACTGGAGTATGAAGCAAGTTATGTAAGTACTTAAATTGGCGAGGGAATCTGAACTCTATCTCTACTTGGCTCCTTCCCTCCCAGCCCGGCGTCCGCCGAGTCCAACTACCCCAGAAAACCTATAAAGATAGTCCGTAAGCGCACTTGCTCAAATTGAAGCTCCGGGATGGAGCTGACTGGCGGACCGACATTTTCTGCATCACCGGCTGCGCTCATAGCGAGTCATTTATTTTGCATCGGCTTCGAGTCTCTTGACGAGCAAGTTTGAAGTGGAATGAAGGCGCTTTTTGGAGGTCCACGGGAAAATGCCACCGTCTCACTATGTTTTTCAATTACACATTCATGCATAGAGGCACATGCATACCCAATCTTCATGTAATTCCCTTTCGGAGCGATGAAAAAAGAAATAAAAATATGTGTCCTCCAACATTAATGGTCTAGACTCTCTCATCGAATATTCATTTTTCCGCAGTACTGTTAGATCAAACCGAGTTACTTTGAAGTTTTGAACTTCGAACGCGGAATGTGATGCATTTCCGCATGACTAAAAAATTTGTTTTATTTTGAGCATCAAACACATCGAATTTAGTAAAACCGGCACAGTTTCAGTAAATTCACTCTATTTTGATCAAAACTATACAATATTAAATTGGTTGCAACGAGTTGTGATCCCACTCTGTGGCTTCGAACAATCAGTATTCAGAGTTACTCAAAAATTCTTCAATTTACGTTAAATGTAAATCAAACAAATTTTCAGAGAGATCGCTGTCAAAACTTTAATTGTCGTTCACGGCATTTTCCGAATTGTTTTCCGCCATATTTTCGACGCAAATACAAAATTTGTTTAAGCACACCGGGACTAGCCACAGTGATAACTTTTGCGGAATCACCCGCAATGCACAAATTATGCGAAAAATCCACAGAGGAAAAATCATTTGCCTTGACCGGGATCATTTCGGAAATCGAGGGATCCGGGTTCGTATCCTGGTCAAGGCGAATGATTTTTCCTCTGTGGGTTTTTCGCGGAAACACAAAAGTTTATCAGAATTTTATCTGGTATATTGCTGATTAATTTGAATATAATATAATTTATATTAATAACAATTTAATATGAATAATAATAAATTATGTTAATATGTTGTAGTTTATGACGCCATCACTTTCGGGTTGCGTACGCGTACGTTGTCGAATATCGAATAGTCCACAAGAGTTTCGCCAGCTATCCTGCTCACAACATTTGTGCATTAATATTCGCTAAGCTCTTGGTGAGCATAATTATGTCGCATACTGGATAAAAAATGAAGTCCGTGTGATAAGATTGCTATGAAAATTTCAAGCAAGAAGGGCAGCGCAGAATTAATACGTAAGTTAAAACATTGTTCGCATTGATGAGAAGATTTTTGAAGAATGTTTTGTGCAGAAAACCGTGAATATCGCAGGTAAAAACCCACCTTTGACAGATCACCCATGCGGTTCAATATTTAAACCCATAAATAAATATGTGAGGCCTATTGACACGAGGGGGAAAGAGAGAGGACGTGGAGAATAGCGAGCCGAATAGATTAAGACCAATGGGAAATTGGATGTAGACAAACTTTCGAACCCGTGGGAGGGAAAGTTCAACTCGCTGGGTAAATTCAAAGGGAAGGAGTTTGGGGAAAAGGCATAGAAGGTAGTAAAGGCCTGGGGAATCGTCCCTATTTGCATACTATTCGGAGGCTGTGTAAAGAATTAAATGAAGAAGAACTAACGGAAGGATCGAAAGAAAATGAAAATAAAAAACCATAAAAATATGTATTTTCTAAAAACAGTAAAACATTAAAAAAAGTTTTCATCTATCGAAGAATAAGGCGTGGGTGCTGATTTGGTTCCTTACAAGTGAGTGAAAATAAAATGTCATTTAAAGACAATTACGCCACAATCGAATCCACGAAGCAGCAAATGTAACCAGGCAAAAAATCTGATTTTATTTATCTATGATAGTTTAAAGAAGCAACTAGCCTTCTCAATAACCAACGTTTACGCAGAGAACAATTCAGATACTCAGATTCAGGAGGTCAAGTGAGATTTTATACCTGAAAAGGCATTTAATAGAAGAGAATAGGAAAGAGAGAGACCTGTGGAGTACCATACGGCAGAGAGGTACCTGATGAAAATGTTATGAAGACCTGATTTATTTTTCCATCAAAAAAAATCTGTCCCTCTGTAGTGAGTGAAATTACTTTAGGAAAGCAAAATATAAAGTAACTGCAATAGCATACAGACAAACAAAATGGAAGATCTTTGGCGAACCTAAATATCATTTAAACGAATAAGATAGCATCTAAAAACCTTGAACTAATGCACAAATGTCTGCAAATTCGTGGTTTTATGAAGAAATATTTCGGGAGACTATAGATAAAAGATGCATAAATATTCACTTATATGTAGATAGGAAAGAGGGAAAAGATGGTGCGGGAACAAGTGGAAACAGGGCTAGTGGAGTTGAGAGAATTCAGTTGCAACTTATACGAGTAAATAATAGTACCAACACAGCAAAGAACTATTCATAATGGAGGGCTGTAAATAACGGAGTCTTGAAAGAAAACACAAAAAATAATAGTTTATCAGTTAGTTTACTGGATGAGAAAATAAAATACTCGTAAAAAGTACTCCGCAGTCATCAACTTGCAATTGATAAAATCTTCACGGGAAATCAGCCGGGTAAGGATGGACATTGCTGCCAACGTTTTAATGGCCTTCTCTGCCATCGTCTTCAGGGCGAAGGCGATGGCAGAGAAGGCTATTGAAACGTTGGCAGTAATGTCCAGCCTTACCCGGCTGATTTTCCGTGAAGATTTTATCAACAGCATTCGCCGGGAAAGCACCAAATCATTCTTCATCAACTTGCAAGTTTAAAAAAAAAGAAACACAAAAGTTTCAACCAAAAGATTTTCAAAATCATTAGCTATCCGTAGAAGTTAACTACTCACTGTCAATGCCCTCTTAATTAAGTCATAGACACATGAGTGAGAAAAGCCATTTATTTAATTAAAAATGGCCTATAAGAAATGTATTGAGAGAAATCGAACAATAAAGAGCGATGAAATAGAAAAGCCAATTATGGCTTTACAGGCGAGGTAGAGCAATGAGCACATTAAGTAAAAGAAAGGTGGAAAAAGCAATTTGAAAGAGTAATTTTTCGACTCGATGTATTCAGAAGCATAGGAATGAAAAATGGCTATAAAATAAAGGTAAATTTAGGGGCATGAAAAATAAGCTCCTAGTCTCTATGCCCTTCGCTTTGGTATCGAACCATACCCGTCCAACTTCTTTGAATGCATTTTCCGCATTCACTAACGACGGAGCAAATTCAAGAAAAGACTTCCAAAGTCGGAAATGCGAACATTCAGAAAGAGCAAAGATTACCCTTAAAGGATTGAGTCTGAGCGAGAAATGAACATTTCGCGCATTCAACTTGAAAATGGGACATTCACTGAAATTCTTAGAGACGGAGGAGGTTTAAGCGGTAAGATTGAAGAAATTCATTTAAAAAATAAAAAATTTAAATTTACTACGCTTTATTGCGCAAAAAACAAACCTATTCTACCTAATCCTAATGTAATGGAACTGAAATCTTCAAATAGAGATTTATCTTCATAAACGGGTACAAATGGGATTCAAAATGCTAACTGTATCAAGTTATGAACTTATCGCAAAAACTGTTTCAATGATCATAACTTCGTTGTACGAGACGAAGGAAAAAACGATTGAAAGGTAGATATAGATATCAGTAAGATTGAAAATATGTAAATATATAATATGGAGGGCCTCCGGTAATAAAATAATATGAATTTCGCGAAGTCTTTGACGAAAGAGGCATCTCTCCTTTTACTTATATCCTGAGAACTGACAGTAAGTTCAATACCTGAGTGATATAAATGGGAGGGTGAGTTTTAAAATAGTTCTGAACAACTTGAGATTTGATTCAGTCAACTGATGTGATTAGCACACACCACAATAAGTACTCATATACCTACCTCTATTACGGTAAAAATAACACTTCTAGCTTAAAGTAGAATAAATTCGACCTTTCTTCACCACTGGCTTCAAATATTTAATTGAGAGCATGATCAAATTAGATACAAGTGTTAGGGATAAATTGAAGCAAATATCCAAGGATTAAGGAATTGAACTGCTAAAATAAGAAAACGTCGCTTTATCAGAGTCGCATAGACCCATTACCTTCCGGTAAGCCCAAAAAAGATTTTATCATAATATCAAAAGGGATCATTTAAAAATTAACAGATTTTAGACGAAAGCTTGTATACGTATCAATTAATTTGAAACGAAATTTTTAAAAATTCACTCGTGGATATCGGAGATATATACCTTATAGATACAGCACGGAGGTTAGATATGCAAATAAAAACACAGATAATTACGGCATCTGTTAATTTTTAAGTTATCTCATATGAGATCACCGGGGGGTAATGGGTTAAAAAGATAAGTCTTAAGACCAGGTCATTCGGTATAAAGTTGGTAGTTATATCCTCCATATTTCATGGAATCATTCTAGGCCAGTGAACAATTCAAAGAGGGCAATGAAATTTCTCTTCCCTTTGCAGAACATTTCCTCAGATTAACTTAATATTGAGGCCCACGCTAAGAATCTTTAATAATAAGCGTGCATTATGTGCAAGAGGGCTGATTTTAAAGAGAGAGATAAAAATGGCATTAAAATTATGTCTCCCAGGAGCAAATTTGAGGGCATATACTAAGAATGATAAACTGTGTATATCTACATGTATATAATACCCTGCGAGCCACCTATAGGGTGTTTGGCAGGGGGTGACCAATCATCAACGTGCAGCAAGAGGACCGCCACATGATCACCGCATGCTCTCAGAAATATTACGCATAATAGAAAAATATACGTGCACATTCATTCAAAGACATAACTTGGCAATGGTTTGTAATTCTTATTTTAAATCCATGCAATGTTAGAACTATGGAAGAAAATAATAAAAAATGTAATGAGTCGTCCTATCGATTGACGCCAATAATTCTATTAATTGAGACACCGTAGCTATATTATAGAAATATATTGAGAAAATACATTCTCCGAATTTACTAAGTAAATTTAGCCTATACTTCGATCTTTACTCCGGTAAAGATTCCTATCCTATCTCGCGTAAAATACTGGAAACGCTGCACTTTTTATCGTACCAATTCACCACAAATCTTGCCGCCCTAGGCTGTACTCCGTTGATTACAGCTATCAGTCTTGCTTCATTAGAGCCCAACACGCTAGCAGCATATTCCAATAGAGGCCTTACTAGAGTCAGGTAGCTTATTTCTGTCACCTTTTCAATATTAGGGAATAGTAAGATATGTTCTCCAGTCAATCCCTCTATCAGAGGATAAATATAGATTTAACTTATGATGAATAAAAAACTAAGTATTTCGATAATTCATTTTTTTATCTCTCTGACTTTGAATTAGATTTCAGATGTTGGCAATAAGGCCAACCCACGAAATATGGTCTCCTATTTACTTTGAATAGCATATTTCTCGTTTAATCCATGAAAAAATATTCTATGATACCTCTAAAATTTATGGCATCCAGTATTTTATGCATTTTTAGCCCCGATGATTATAAATAAATTCACCAAAACGTAGGGCTCACTCAAATGTTAAACTTCATTCCGTCACCAAACTTCCACAAATAATCACGACAACAGTGAAATTAATACTCGTAGTTTGAAAGGTATAGTAAAAGAGAAAAATTAGCAATGAGCGAAAACTTTACCTCATGAGAATAAACTAAAATGGTAACCTTCCACACAATTTTATTTACCAAAGTACCGACCCGGTTTCGAGATCTTGATAATGACACTACGTGTAGAAACCGGTTCGGTACTATAGTAAATAAAATTGTGAGGAAGGTTACCATTTTAGTTTATTCTCATCGACATAAAACATTTCCACCAGATATCGCCGGACACTGTGAATTAACTTTACCTCACTTTAAATATTTTCGTCAAAGTCAAATGATAATTAGCTTCATATTTCCCAAACAACACTCATCTCTTTTGGACGCTTAGGGGTTGGTGCAACGTCCAACGTGAAGTGGTTCCAAGAACGAGTGGAAAAAAAACTTTCTTATGAGAAGGGTCAACAAGAGAATGAGGGACAAGACGATGAGCGAAAGTCGGGGTCAAAAAACGAAAACATACTTAATAATTACAGCGTTTGAGGGCGGTTAGGAGCGTTTTCCTCGACCATTTTGAGTAGGCACGTGTCTCCAAATAAAATTTCAAGCTACTCCAACCTCATCTCGCTCTCGAGTACCGAGTCGCAGAGCTCCGCGAAACTCCAAATGAAAATATAATGAAGAAGGGAAAAAATCGAAACCCTGGCATGGGTAATGTAACTTAAGGTCGATGTGGTAGAAGTGTCCCTTTGTGTACCTACTGTTCGCCGAAACATAGGATTCACTCAAATATAAAACTCCATTCATGCTCCAATCTCCACAAATAGGTAAAATTTAAGGTATATCCAAATAATACAAATCGATTATAACTCAAATATTGAACTTAATTCCGGCACCAAACCTCCAAAAATAAGCAAAATAATAGTAAATTCAAGTGCCTCAATGGTATGTTGTTGTTACTGTTGAATTGCAGTTGCATAAATTGCAATGAGTCAAGTTTTTTTGGTCATTTTTATTAGACGACAGGTTGCAGTGCTTTGTACTATTTACCCTGAACCACACCGTCATTTTTCCGGCAAAATTCTATTGATTATTTCAGGTTCATTCGAACTCCGTACTTTTTACATGCCTCGGTAGATTAAAACGTGCGTTTTCCGTAAATTGCCCAAAACTGCTTTGATCGCAACTGTTTCTATTCCGCAAAATACCCGTAACTCAACCATTCATACCACTACACAATTAATTAATTAATTAAAAAATTAATAAAAAAATTAACAACTGTAATTTAAAAAACGTACCAATAATGTTTAATAATTTTTGGAGCGATTTTATCAGCGTTACATTATCTTCAAAAGATAATTACTGAAATTGAAAATTTTATGGAACAAAACTATTTAAAAGTGACGTATCAGGGACGTATCAAGCTCCGTAACTGAAGTTTTTAAGGAGTCGTAAATTTTATTTTATTGATGCGGTACAGAATTTTAAGCTTCGTTTTCGGAATTTGGAGAAATAATTATTTGTGACACATCTCTTCGCTTCAGAACACCAAAACCTTTAAGTATCATATTCGTCAACCATTCCCCAGCATTGGATTCAGAACACGACCAGTGTTGGATGGGCAAGGGGGCATGATGTAAAGCGTGTGCTCCTTGCCCTGTCCCTCCCCTTGAAATGCTTCACGCTCTCCACTGCCTCGTCTCCCGGTGAGAGGGGACCTTCTGTTGTCCTCTCCTCTCATCCGCAGTGCACGGCAGCAGTCCGTGTTCCTGGATTTCCGAGTGAGGGAGACACGAGGCGGTGTGTGTTTTGCGAGCGGAGAGGGAAGGGTCGGGGCGGGGCAATGCAGACGGGCCAAAAGGTATCCCAGGGGGAAGGGTATGCGGGGTAGGACGAGGATATAGGGTCCGGAAGGAGGGTTGTAGTATGAGGAGGGTGAAGAATTGAGAGGGGAGATTAAGGATGAGTTTGTGTGACAGCATGTGCCTAAATCTTCTCCACCTCGTACAAGTTTTTGCGATATACTGAGAAATGGATCAAAGGTTGTCATTTTTATTATCATTGCATTCAGAAGCACTGGAAACAATTTTAAATAACTTTCCAACCATAATCAACATCAAATAATAAATATTGATCTACCAACTGAAAATATAAAGTATGTTTTGTAAATATGCTAGTATATTAATACTCTGGGTCGTGGCGATTGGTAGATAATGTTCTATTTCTTGTTCTTGTAATGAAGAGATAATTTGAAAAATATGACTATATTTCTCCATATTATGTAATATTTATTGCCAAAACTATTCGTCATATTTAGCGGAATAAAATATCTATTTACCATTAACCAATATCATACCATATATATTAAACTAAAAATGAAGTTATTAATGAGTATTTTGTAAATTTGTTGAAATATAATTGCACTGGTTCATTAACATTAATAATGACACTTTTTATTGTTCTTGTAATGATCAGATGATCTTTTTAAAATAATATTTCTTGACTTTATGAATATTATAGTTGTAATATTCTATTTTTGATCACACAAGCCAGCAGTTTCTTTTTACGCCTTCTTGTCAAGAGAACATCATACGATAGTAACTCCATCTCTGATTGTTTACCACACGAGTGCATATATTCCACCTTAAGTAATTTCTACGGCCAAAATTCTTTGTAGTAATTTAGTGGAATAAATATCTATCCATCATTATTGTTCTTCATATAGAGATTTTCATTGTATTTCAATGCACAAAACGTCAAAAGATGAATATTAAAGAAAAAGTCACAAAGGAATATAGCGGCGGTGCATCATACCAAATTTACGAACCACGGAGTTGTCATCAGGGGTCTATATTCCATGATCATCTTACGTGAATGATATTTTTTCCTTACTCCAAAATTTTCTGACATTCTGGTGGATAACATAGGGTTGCACCGTGGACATACGAACTACTGGAGATCAGCACTACATGCCTATTCTTTATGAAGTATATTTTATTCACACATAAAGCACGATATCATTTTGTCATCGCTACATATCCATTTCAGTGAGATCAGAAGTATCTCACTCACCCTGTAATTCAAGACGAAGATTTGTAAGGAAGGATGAGGGTAGTGCTCACCCCAGGCTTATTAATAAGTGTGTATTTGTTCACACATTCAGTGGAGGTGGACCAGTTCCTTTCCGTGTGTTGCCACGGCCTAAAGACTTCACCGGAGATTTGAACCTGAGTCCCTACAGCCAAAAGACAATAGCGCAACCAAAATCATAACTCATTCTCCAAAATAAATGCGCGTAGTATTCTTGCACTAGACCTCTTATATAATATATTATTCTGGTTAGCGAGATAGGACCTTTAATAAAGTAACTATAAAATTTAACTTGAAGCTTTATTAAATTATACTTGCTCATTGGAATAAAATAAATTCACATATACACAACCTTCAATGATGATAAAGTAAATTTCAATCGACCCTCCATTAAAGCCATTGCAGATCCTTTAATTTGTAGTTTGAGCATTAATAATTGAGCATTTTGGACAATTTTTTCTTACATGAAGGTTCAAACAACTCCAAAAGCTGTCGAAAGAGTCACTAACACATACCCTAGCGAGGTAGAATAAATCCTTCTAAACTTTTCTGCCACCAATGTAGCTTATAAAAGAATGGGGATAAAATATTGGAATGCTTTTGCAACGTAAAAAGAAAGTATATACACCTTACTGAGATTGGAAGAGGAAAGGTTAATTTTTGGATGAAAGGGGTGGTTTTTAAAATACTCGGTATAAACCTATCATAACCGGTACAATACTTAATTAAGAATCACAAATAAGCTTCGACGCATCATAGCATCAAATAGCTCACTGTGCAGCAGGCCGGCATGGCGGCTGGAAGAGGGCGCGCGAGGAGGGGCAAAACTGCAGCAGTGAAGGGTAAGGGCAGACACTGACGCATGCCGGGACGGGGCGGCAGAGGAAAGGAACGCTGCAAGAACACGGAGCGCCGCTTACGCGCAAAATCTATTTGCCGAGAGCCATATGCAATTCCGGACGTTTATGCATGCATGGATTCCCTCGCTTTACGATCTGCTCGCCAGTAACGAGCTTTCGGGGCGGGAAGGAGTCGGAAATGAATAAGGACCATCCCTTCGCCCCACCCATCATCCCCTGCTCCACTGCTCCGGACCGAGAGAGGCGGAAGTCAGTGCGATACTATTGTTCAGCGCCTCTAGTGTAACTGCGTTGAAATGTATACAGCATAACGGATGGGCTATCTCTTCTAGCGGGAATGGCAAAACCACTGCTTATTGCGTGAACAACCCCTTTCGTAAAAAAACTATATATCCCGCATTCTAGCTTAGAAAACTTCTTGGTTTCTTCCTGGGGATAAGGTTGGTATAGTGGCTAGAGTGTTGGCTTCCACCACTTCAAATCCCGTCAATGGTAGAGAATTATCAGAGACTGCCCGGTCCCTGCTTGAATGATGTGTGGAGGACATTTCAAGCGCAACACCCCGTCCCTCGAAAGGGACTTTTAGCTGTGGGCGCCTTTCGTTCAAAGCAGGCTAATGCCGACGCCGGGTTTCTCTCCACCCTTCCTAACCGCACCCTTCAACCGCGCAATTGACCTCAGCTGTCGGTCGCCTCCACCAAATACCATAGCGGTTTCTTCATCAGATGTATTCCTCATTTAAAACTAATGCTTTCGTACGGAAATATTCGCAGAATATACTGGAAGGAGGAAAATTTTGTCACGAAATTTCAACCCCGCATATTTGATGCCACAAGAAATCAAAATAAGCAATGATTTTTCGGTCGAAAACACACCCTTTTTTTAGTACAGAAACTATGAGCCAAGCGCTCCGATTGGCCGCGAGTTTGCCCTGTTGTGTTCAGCTCCTCTGGGGTAACTGCGTTCCAATATATACAGCATAACGGAGAGGCTATCTCCTTTAGCGCGGATAGAAAAACCACTGCTTATCGCGCGAACAACCCCTTTCGCCAAAAAGCGATATTTACCCAAGTCTAGCAAAGAAAACGTCACGTTTTCGTCTGCAGAAGTAATATTCATTTAAAACTCAAGTTTTCATGCGGATAAAATCAGAAGTAAGCGTGATGGAGTGGAATTTTCCTTCTTGAAATAAACACTTCAATTTTTCTCAATACTACAATTAATGGCGAAAATTTTCATGTACTTATTTCAATATTTTCATACGGATATTTTCGCGGTATATAAATAGTGGAGAAAAATTGTCTAATGAAATGTCTAATGTTAACCACATAAAATTAATGCCAGTATGAACCAAAATGACCTATGATGTTTCAATATTTACCTTCCTATGGACAAATATATACTCTAAAAGGCACACACACATGCCGCCTATATTTGCAGAGCCACCAGTTTGTCCTATGTTGGCGGTTTAACATGCGCGTAGCGTATTCACTTTGGGGAGATCCTTTGGGTAAGTAGTCTTCCTTCAGAAGGTGAATTTTGGAAAAGACGACTGCCTACGCTTTCCTGGAGATCGTACGCTCAGCTTGATTATCGCTCCTTGATAGAGAATTCCTTAAGCGAGATTACCTCGGAACGGTCTGCAGAAACCTGATAAAGTGCATTCCTAAGCAGGAAGGAGTCATTGAAGACGCTTGAAGCGTTCTGTTTACGACCGTGTTTTATTTTTGAATAGCAAACCTTATTTGTAAATTCTAAAGGTTCAAGTAACATATTCAGTCAGTATGCAACCATATTGGTGTTGAAAACAAATCGATTATCCACAGATGAAACTGATAATGACTGAAATCATTGATTGAAATTCATATCTCAATACTATAAAACCCACTTCTGACCACTGACTCATATGTTTGAGATGAACACGACGATTGGCGTAGCGAGGGGGGTGTCCGAGGAATCTCGACCCCTCCCCCCTCCTCCCCCCGAAATATAAAAACACAATTGCTTTGCGTCATCATAAAAGGAAACAAAACATTGAAAAAGCATGAATTCATAAAATATTTCTAAGACAAATGGAAGTTTTTTCGATTATGAAAACAGTTAAAATTAGTTTAAAACCTTTTACTTAGTACCATTTTAGTACAGTTTTAACCCCTACCCTCACCCCCCGAATGAAATTCCTGACGAGATGTGACAAAAAGTCATACTATAGCTCCCACTAAAAATCGCCTTAAACCCTGAAAAAAAAATTCTAAGTACAACATTTTCTATATATCCCAGTGTTGCCAAATGCCTCTATGCCTCTACTTTTTGGGAATATTTCGGGATCGAATGATTGATGGTAATGAGGAATTTGAACATCACGGAGAAACTTTGAAAGGGCATCAAAGTAATTGTGGCATCCATTAGCCCACACCTTGTAACAGTCAGAAAGCCTGGAAGGCAAGAGCTGTTTTTGGTAAAACCCACTTTTGACCATTCACTCAATCATACTGAAAGAGATGAGATACGAGAAAAAGTCGATCTCCAACAAAATTACCTGAAATCCAAGGATAAATTGCCAAAACACTAAATATTCTATTTTATATTGATGATAGTGTTGCAAACTGCCTCTGTTTCTTGGGAGCATTTGGGGGTCAAAAAATTGGTATTTCTATAATGCATTTTTTGAACCTAGATGACGTGATTTGTCGAGAAACGTTGAATTTTAAGACCGATCGCAGTACCTACTATTAATTGACGTAGAGGAGAGATATTTACTCAATAAAACAACTTTCCCTCTTATCTTGCTCCTAGTAAAAGCATTTGATTTTAGGCTAATAATTCTCTATAAAAACGTTTATGATGTAACTATTGAATAAATCACCTTGCAAGCAACTGACAGAAAATCAAATATTTGGATCGTTAGCTAAGGGCCGGTTTCAAATGGATTTAATCATTTAAAACATCTAATATATGGAGGAATCAAAACCATTAATATAAGCTTCAAAAGTTAGCTAATATAAATAATACCAGAATGAGCTATCATCTTATTTACAGCCTCGCCTTATCGCGGTCAGCGTCTCCTTTGAAGTAGCGCAATTTCGCATTTTCTTGAATTATTACTTCAACAACGGAGGGAGATACGTTGCTGTGTCGTAGAAAGTGGCGAGGAAAAGCCGCAGGCCTTTGCCACGTGAGGTAGTATGTGTGGACAGAAGAGGAAGAGCGAAAGCGAATCATATCATAGCTTTATACGCACATAGCTTTATTGCATCAAGATAGGTAGCTAGATTACTTGGGAAATTAGTAAGAGATACACATGAATTAACTACGTTCGAACAAACTACGGCCGTTGAACAGTTGAAAAAAAAATAATTCCCCAAGGCCGTACTCTTTGGTGGGCAAAGGTTGTGCCATAATGGGCACTTTCTCAATCCCTCCGAGATCTCAATCCCTCTGAGACTCAATCTCTCTGAGACTCAACCCCTCTGAGACTTGACCCCTCTGAGACTTGACCCCTCTGAGACTTCACCACGAGGAGACGATTCGCGAGCTCCTGAGTACCAATCTCGCGAAGCTCCAGAGTACGTCGTGCCTGCCTGATCCACGCGTGCCGCTGATCCTCGCGTCCTGTGAACTGCTCACAATTTATAGTGAATTCACCAACGGTGTCGGCCTCTTTACGGCATGTGTGAACTTCAATTACTTTCCGCCACCGTTTACCCAATTGTAAGGTGAATCGTCAGCGTGAAACCTGTTTCCCCTCCTCTGCCTACACCTCCCCTCTCACGCCTGCTTCGAGCGCGGCCGCGATCCTGTAAGCCGCCTGGCTCGCTCTCTCAGCTACTGACCTCAGACAAGGAAGGAACTCTCTCTCGTGCCCGGCTTCTTCCCAACGGCAAGAGTACATTATCCTCAGGCAATTTAGTATTTTATGTATTGTGCTCCTAAAGCTTACTTTGGTTATTAAATGTATTATTACTGTTGGAAATCAACCATATTGTTTGTTAATTTTTTACTCCTAACCACCTACTTCTCATCAATTCATTCTCGCGACGTGTGTGCGTTTCAAGGTGGGGGTGGGAAGTTACAAGGCTGACAGTGGGGTTTACACAAGAAATAGACGAAAATATAAAATTAAGAAAAACACGCTCACATTTTATATTTTCGTCTATTTCTTGTCCGTGAGTGGGTCACTGTCGTAAGCGAGAGCTTCACAAATCTGTGGAAGTGAGTGCGTGTGTCCTACGCGGACATTTGTTCCTTGGAGCAAATCCGCGAGGTGCGAGAGTGAGCTGCGCGTTTGTTTTGTTTAATTGTGTTTTAGCTTGTTTGCCGTGTATTACCCCCCTAGTCAGCCTTGTAACTTCTCACCCCCCATTTTGCCTAGCAAAGAGTACGGCCTTGGGGAATTAATTTTCTTTCAATTAACTACGTTCAATCTTATCGCCAGTGGATATAATCCTTTAATTCGACTTCCATGGGATCACATAGAGCAAGCGTTAAATAATTTGGCCAATTCGATATAATATAATAAATATAATATTAGAAAAACTTCGACTTTATTATAAGTATGCTCATCAGTAAGTTTACTCATAAGAAAGAATAATTCCCAGTTTTCATTTCAGTTGACTTCAAGATATGTACGATATAATTAGTATATTGATGGGTAGACATCATCAATGTGTAGAATTCATTCAGACGATTCATTGTGCTGAATGGGGATGAGAAGGGGTTTCGGCCGAGTACAACAATATCATATTGGAAATTTAATCCACCTCTTCATGAAGAAAATGCATGTAAAATTTCAATATTGAACATATAATCTGTTGCGCCAGAAGAACTTCTTTTCTAAAGCGTGGAGGAGAGATATTCATTCACTAAGACACCAGTCCCCATTATCTTGCTCCTAGGAAATGAATTTGTCTTTAGGCATGATCTTCTTAATTCAATCGCATAACATAAATGTATTTTGCATTAAGAGGCAACAACTTTAACGCTGAAGTTTATAATTACTTCACTGCACGAAGCGAGTTCCTTCGCACCATATACCCCATTACGAAGTCTCTACAGCCAAGCAGAATATTGCATAATGTTGCAATATTTACAACATATATATTTTTTATCTAGAAGAACCTCTATAGTACAATTCGCACAGTCAAGTTATTTGGACGAATAATCTTTTCATCTCGAGGATAAAATGCTTACACAAAGCTACGTTGCATATGGCGGCAGAATATGGAAAAATTGAAAGTCAGTTATTTTCAAATTATCACCTGCTGCTACTGATAGAGTGATCAATAGTTGAGGACATAATAGTAATAACTATCCAGTTGAAACTTTCTAACAAATAATAAATCTCCAGTAATGTAGACAGCTTTCACTGTGAGTCTATAATCCACAAGAGGAAAAAGGGGTACTAACATAGTGACTTCGATGTTCTCGTATAAATGATCATTAGTAAATAATACAATTGCCATTTTATTCATATTATTTGCTTCTTATTCTATCTCATTAAAGAACTTACAAATACATGCCCTTTAAAGAGCATGAAATAATTTTTTTAAACCCTCCCTTCGCTCCAAGTCGTTATCTTCCTATGCACAGTATTCTTTGAACTAACACACAAGAAAGGCCCTCAAATGGAGAAGGAAATTTTTCCGTTTTTCCGACACCGTGCTCAGTTTATAATTAAACCAAACAAGGAAGTCTTTTTGATCCAATTTTTCGAAGCAGGAGATCACCCTTTACGGAACCCATCGGTGAAATTTCCTCGTACGATGCCAAATACATTACTCGGTTTTTCCTGCATCTGTACCGAGAGCTTAAGCGCTGAATGCAACAACCCGCCGCTAAGGGGAATTCAAGCAAAAATATCTAATCTTTAACGAAAGAATCCTTTTTCGACACACAGTACTGAAAAACGCTATAGCATAAATGACACTATAAGGTTCACCATGCTGAAAATCAAGGTTAGCATTATTGTTATACATATGTAGTCAAACCTAATAAACCGGGCTGGGAGATTATTTCTCTGTTTTTGTTTTTTGATAATACTGTATACTAATATTATTTTGTTCATTGCTGTCTACTTATTTTACTTTTTGTTAATTGGTTTATTTATTATTATGAGACCTTTGCAATTGGTCTTGGGATGTTTTTGGCCTACATTTATAAAATAAATAAACATAACTTCGATTTTTTCAAAGAATTTCAGCCTTTAAAGCCTTCATCTTCCGGTCTAAAGCCTTTTATAAATATGGAGCGGTTCATGTATCCCAAAACTCTACGTAACTAGTTAGCATTGGCACTTCCTTTGAAAAAAAAACCAACGTATTTTTTTACTTCAACTTGCTTAGCTCATGGATCACTTAACAAAAATGTTGACTAATAAAAATACTAGTACGTTCAAACACGCCTTCACCATCTACCATCAAGCTAGTTGTAGCATGTGCGCGGAATAAATTAGCATGCCATAAGTTAATGCATCACTCCCTCTCGAGTAGCCTATTTTTGTGACGTAGTCTTTGTTTGATAATTATAAATCCGCCTGTAAATTTTCCGGAATTAAAGAGGAGGCAATTTTCAAGCTTTTCCTGTGTCTAAAATATTTTCAGTTTTTTAGGATTTCACTTCAGCGCTCTCTCTGGGGTAATTTGTTATTTTGTTCGCGTAACGGTGAAGGCGTCTCCTATTTTTTTCTGGGGAAATATTTAAACTGATTGATGCAGCAACGACGATATGCTACCGCCTTGCAATTGCTCTCAATAAATGAGGGTACGAAGAAAGAGCTTGCACGGAACGTAGGCTTTCGCAGCGAGATGCATTGATATACAATAGTATATCAATGCATCTCGCATTATTATTCTGCATACCGATGGCTAAGTTCTAACAACACATATCTCAAAAATAGCAACTTTTCGGGAGAGCAAAAGAAACTATTTATATTTTTAATTGTACACTGAAATTAAAAACCAAAAATTCATAAAACTGAAAAAGAAGCATACATTTGCAAACAATGAGTTGTTTTTTTTCTTGAATTTTATTTTTTAAATGTTATTTCACTTTGTGTAAGATACCTGTTACAAACTGGCCAAATTTTGAGATAGACGTTGTTAGAACTTAGCAACCGATACCTTAATGTATGTTTCTGAATTTTCTTGTTATTTCTTACAGCATGTTGTGTATTTTCTAGCTTTATTGACAAAAAATCTTAATGAGTAGTTCGCAAGTTTTGCCTTTCAATGAATGCGGTAGTATAATTGTTTATTATGCGTAACGTTTTTTGTAGCGTGTGGTGTGCATGTGGGAATCCTTCTGCATGCTGGTGATTGATCACCCCCTGCCAAATACCATAGTGGTTTGCAGGGTATTGTGTAGATGTAGATGTAGACAATGTGGAACCATGAGCTATAAAAATGTGCCATGTGGTTACTAATAACAGCCTCAGTTCTGATTACGCACTCTGAAATATTCGCTGCCAAGATGTCAAAGTTGTTGTTACCCCTTGTAGGTGTGTATTAGGGTGGGCCGAAAAAAGTTTTTTTTTCCTGATCAAATTTGCCCTATGCGGGAAAGTTGCGAAATGATATAAGGATCTCGCACACATTTTTTTTTTCAAATCGGATGATATTAACCACTGCTGCCCGAGCTCTAAAGTTTAAAATTTTGCGAAATGCGGTGGTCTATACTCAAATTTTGTTGTTAATTCCTAGACATTGTTTGAACCATAGATTTTGTCAAATAAACTTCAAATTTCATTTTTATAAACTATAAACATGTATCCACTCTTTTATATTATCCATTATTCCATATTTTCATAAAATTCGTCTTCATAGCCGTTTGATTCTGAAATCAGCCTGATTATTCGCAAAATTTTAAACTTTAGAGCTCGGGCGGCAGTGGTTAATATCATCCGATTTGAAAAAAAATTTGTGTGCGAGATCCTTATATCATTTCGCAACTTTACCGCACAGGGCAAATTTGATCAGGAAAAAAAACTTTTTTCGGCCCACCCCAGTGTGTATCCTTACGAGACGGCCAAATCATGCTCGAAACTCATTCAAACAGCCCGCTACCTTGCCCATTCCAAATCGCTGTTGCCATTTTCCGGTGATCTGCAGCCACGTTTTTAGCAAATTTAACAAAATCGTTATTTTTCATCGCAGAAACACGGTTCAAAGACGCACTTCATCGCCCGAATGGTAGGAGTACGATGCAAACAATCCTTTTTTATTATAGGATTGATTGATTGGTTTTCAAATTGCAGTCAGAGTGGTACCTTTTAGGGAGAGAGGCCCCTCGCTGGGAGGGTCGACGACATGGGCCAACGAGGGTGAGTGCGTCGAGGAAATGGTTCCGTATTAGGGACCCTACGGAGGGTGTACCACGCCCATCTTGGGACTACCTGCTCCATGGCCCTAAAAAAAACGCATCTTAACCCCCATTTGATTTGTCAAATTTCCTGAGGTCCCTCAAAACTCTGGCAATCAACTCAATTCTTTGCATGTGCTGAAGATCCAGCCCAAAATTCACCATTAATTCAAATATGAAAAATACCTCAGAAAAAATGCATAGACAATAATTTTAAATCATAAACATAAGTGATTGATGGTATGGCCCTTAATATAGGTGAAATAGCCCATGTTTTCAGCAAGACATTTGTCACGAAGAAAAGACAGAACAAGACCATTGGTGCGGTTGTGATACGTCTTCTTAACGCACGGCCGTTCTCAAAAACGTGCTTCCATGCCATTTCCACGCTACGAGATGTTTATGGCAGTGAGAAGGCAGGGGAAAGAAAGGGCGAATCCATTTTATTACAAACCCTCCCCTCACATGCACTATTACAGTTTAAATCTCGAGGAGATTTACAAAACGGGGGTGGGTCATTCTTCCATCCAATAGCCTCCCTTACTAATGCTTTCCCTCTGGAAAGGATGACTTTATGGGGTGGGTCGTTAAGTTTCAGTGGATTAGAAAAAGGGGCGTTTTAATTCGGGTCGAATCCAGGTCAAGGAGAGTTTTTAATCTAACCCGACAGAGCTGGGGTCGTGGGGGGGAATTACCCCAAGTCCCTTCATCCACGAGCGCTTTGGTTTAGTGCGAACGTTTTTCTTGTCAAATTCAAGGGAGTTTTATGCTAACGATCCCAACAAGGCTTAAAATGCAAATTCGGCAGTAGCTCTTACAGACTTCTCGAATAGAATGATTAATTAATGAACAAAAATTAACCGGAAGGAAGTATATAAAAGTTTTGTATACTTCCTTCCGGTATATACTTGTATTTCAAATCAGTTTGGTACATTATATTTCAAAATAAATGAATTACCAATATCATACGTCGCAGATATACACTTTGGAGAAAAAATTTGTCACGAAATTTTAACCTTGGATAGCTAATACCATAGAAACCAAAATTAACGAAGATGTTTAGGTCTAAAACTCGCCATTCTTAAATTACATAAATTTCAATCCAAGCGCTCCGATTGGCTGCGAGTTTCCCTGCAGGTCTCCTCCGCAGATGTAATATTCATTTAAAACTCAAGTTTTCATACGCACAAAATCAGAAGAACTAAGCGTCATGGAGTGGATTTTTTCCATATTGAAAGAAACACCTCCATTTTTCTTACTACTAAAAATTATCGTGAAAAATTTCATGCGTTTCTTTCAATATTTTCACATGGATATTTTCGCGGTATATACATGGTGGAGAAATGCCCATCGCCTAATGATGCGGCCTGCAATGGACGCGTAAAATTGCACGACAAAGCGCAATCCGCAGCTACTCCCGAAAGCCGTTAACAACAATAAGACCAATGGTTAAATCGAAACTTGAAGCACGAACGTGGTGGAAGGGCCCCATATTAATAACGAAAGACACTTTGTTTCTTCCACGAGTTCATAAAATTTCTATTTTAATACCAGTTTCCGGTGTTACATCATTATCAAATACCATTTGATAATGCACGATTTGTATTTACTACTAATTGCATTTGATAATGGTTTAACAGCCGAAACCGGTAATAAAATAGAAATTTTGTAAACTTGTGGAAGAAAAGAAGTGTCTTTCTTTATTAATATGACCACTGATGTTTAGGTCGAAAGCGCACCATTTTTGAACAACAGAAATAGAAATTCAAGCGCTCCAAACGGCCGCGAGTTTGCCCTGTTCCCAAATGCCTTGGATACATCGCGGTCTCCGGCAGGCAAAGCATTCGATCTCATGAGTCCTCCAAAGCATTCGGCAACGGAAAACTCGCAGCAGTTCGGAGCGCTTGCCTCGAAGTTCCTATAGTTTAAAAACAGCGCGTTTTCGAACCAGGCATCATTGCTAGTAATTTTACTTTCCACTGGCACCAGCTATCCTGGGTTAAAATTTCATTACATAATTTTTCTCCTACCCGTAAAAATATAAGTAATTAATGTGACAATCCAGCAGGGATGGGTCGATCATGAACGATTCGATCAAAAAGATTGAATCACTAGGTGAATCAAATGACTCATGATTCATTTCGTTAAACAAGTCGATCATCAATCATCAATCACTCCGACATCCGGTTTCATATCAATCATCCCGGTTTCCGGTTTATTTCAAAATTTGGAACGATCGATGCTTGATCTCTTTTCGACTGGGCAGAAATAGTTGTGAGAAAATTAAATACTATGTATGGATAACTGAATACTTGTGTAATCTTTTTCTAATATGTTTTCCAGCGGTTATCAGTATTAATAACACCAATACACGTAAAAGAAAAATATTAAAATGACTCTTGTACGAGAACGTTAAGAAGTAGAAGTTGCAGCTGTTAGCATTTTATTGTGCCGTTCATAAAATTGTCCTGCAGATCAGATTCATGCATAGTGTGTGGTGTATTTTGAGTTATATTTTGAGATATGTAGTTAGAAATTATTCTATTAGTGTTAAGAAACTGTGGCAGTTTTACCTTCCCAAATATTTTCATGACACTACTTCCTTCATTTTTGCAATCTAATTTACTCATCTAGGAATTCACAATCAAATTAGTATATGAAATGATAATATGGATGGCAATAAGCGTTACCAATGCTCTTCGCAGATGAGGCAGTATTTATTCGATTGTTCAAAGTGATTTATTACATCCATTGATTGAGTCTTTTCGATCTTGATTTATTTGAGTCTTTTCGATCATAATGATTGAATCAATTGATTGAATCATTTATGTGACTCAATTCAAAATGATTGAATCACTAAAATGATCGACATTTCCCATCACTACAATCCAGTCACTGAAACTACATTCTGAAAAAAACATTCTGAAAAAACGTACAACTGAAAAAACATTCCTAAAGTGTCCAACCCTCGTAGAACGTGAATGGAAATAGCATGACAGCTTTGACAGTTACATAGACTGCGAAGCGAGGAGTTACAGAGAAATAATGGGGTCCATAACTTCCAAAAACAATTAGAACGGCACAATAATTTGTGAAAAAAGGAACAGTGCCTCCGACATTAGAAACAGTTAGACAGAAATTGGTAATCAGTGTGAAACCGTCCAGTCTTCATTCAAAAAATAAGGAAACAAAACTGGGTTTCATGGGAGTGTTTTTATTTTGCCATGGCTACAAACAAAACATTTTAGTCAATTGGTAATGTTTTTGAATTGGCGTATATTCTACGTTGAATCACACGTCAATCCTTTCCTCTCTGTCACTCTGACTCTAATATCATGTATGTTGTCAATTTTTATTGCCCCCCTTCCCATGAAAGGTCACGGATCAAAGGGTCTAACGTTAATCAGAGGTTTCAAAAAAATACTTTCCGTCTTTTCAGTCAGGTCCACTACTGTTTTCTGTTCAAATAGTATCCCCCACAAAAATAAATTTTTCCGACACCCCCTAGACATTAACCTCACTATCAGTTACAATCACATTTGAAAATCCTTGCAATTGAGTAAATTACATTCGGAAAAACTTCCCAACGTCAGTTCTGAAAGCACATCGCGATAAATCAATCCAAACGCCACAAAGCCGAACCTATTTGTCGCACTGAAATTTGACGCCAATGGCGACCCGATTCCCGGAATCAAAGGAATTTAAACCAGCGAGCGTGAAGATTTCCGACAACGGGATACGAGAGCCTGACGCGAATACCACACGCTGCGCGCGAACAAGTTGATTCACGCTGCGGCTTCGTGTTTTCGTCGGCTCTTGCGACCAAAAGCTCCCAATCTACCAAGATTAGCGCACGGATGGATAGCGGTCAGGACGCGTAATTGCGGGAGTGCTACCCAGCGCGCTAGCCGCGATAGAGATATCCATACCCGTGGGGGCCGAAAAGGCACGACAGCATCCCAGACCTAGGCAAACGTGGATTGCAGATAAGCTCGCGGGACGAACTAAACCGACACGCAGCGGGCTGAATTCGAAAAAAAAGGTGAATGAGATTCCAAAATGACGTTTTCCGGGGCAGGGATTTAAAACTGAACAATGATGCCCAAAAATGATTGGAAATCGATGTGAACCAAAAATCAAGAAAAACTACAAAGGGTGGGGCCTTCTTTGTTATTTAAATTATGAACTTCTTAGGGTGTGAGGGTCAACGCATAATATAATACTCGGTAATTTTAAAATATAATATAAATTAAGCCAAAATTCATTACATTTTAAGTTTATTTATTGTTTGAATTTGTCGTTTCAAACAGGTTTTTTACATAATAAATAAATTTCAATATGTGCGTTATTAGTTGCTCGACAAGATAGAAATTATTAAATTAATATCGTATACATTAGCATACTCCTAACGGAAGGCGCAATGGGGACCACGAATAAACGTCCCATCCGACGGACGGAGTGCTGTACTTGATGTAGCGTCCTCATCTCTGCTTGTGTGCCTTAAGGATTCCTCAAGGCAGTCAAGCAGGGATCGGTCAGCTTCTGAAAATGCCACTCTATGCTAACGCTGTATATGGTGAAAGCAGGTAATACGAACTAAATGGTAATTATATTACTTTTATGAGACTGTCGATTTTGAGTTGCGAGTATCCCTTGGCTCTAGGGATACACTTCCAGTCAGGCCACTAACTGACCAATCTATGACATTGAAGTGTAATTTCTAGTCATTCCGATCTATTAACCGCTTTATCCTGCGCACACATTTACGGCCATAATGACAAAAGTTGAATTGAAAAAATTCCAAAGTTGAAAAAAGATATTTTCAGTATTATAACGAAATACTTACAGAAAAAAGCAAGTATTGTTACCTTATTTCGTGAAAAATTACTTATGTTAAAATTATCTTATGAACTTGAAATTTTCAGGCTATTATTAGAGGAACATCCGCGATCTAGACAGCAGCGTACCTTAACATAGTCACCTGGAAGAGATGCCAATGATTACATGCGAAAATGCCATAGGGGAAAAATTATTTGCCTTGGCCGGGATTCAAACCCGAATATCCCGGTGCTTGACTGGAAGAACACCGGGCGAAAATTCTGAGGTTAGAGTTCAAATCCTGGGCAAGGCAAATGGTTTTTCTGTCGTGAAATTTTCGCACTTTGATAATGCACAGACGCAACTTTGCCAACATTTGTCTGCACCTCAAATATTTTACATAAATTTAAGTTTTTCGTCTCAGTGCATACTAAAGTTAAATTTTCCTATTACAGATAAAGCTGATATTGACAAGTGTCCACATTATATACTCTGCATATTGCAAGATAGCAGCACGAGCTTTAAATGAGTAGTGCGTCAAGCGGGAGTAATGCATTTCTTTTTGCGAAGCTGTAAACGTAAGAAAATGTTTGGCTTGAATTTTGGTACCATCTGTTCATAAGGTTATTTTTATTTATTGTGACTTAGTTTCAAAGATTTGATTTTAACTTGGGGATACTTCAGAAACAAAATGGTGGGTGTTAATTTTTGCGATTACTGATACAGATTAATTATTGTTCATATTATTTAAAACATCATTACAGTTCACCCATTCGGTCGGCTGGTGCCATCTCTGGATTTAGCTAGGAAAAATATAAAATTATAATAGAAAAACACGCGTAACTAAGATGAAATTTTTGGACATAAAATTATAATTGTTATTATTATTAAGGTATCTTTAAAAGTCGTCCACTGGGTTGAGTGGTGCAATCAATTACTTAAGCAAGGAAAAACATAAAAATATAATTGAAAAACGCAATATAAGTAAACTGAAAAGATAATTATCGGTATAAACAAATACTGTCATCATTAAAATTGTACTTTCATTATTAATACGAATATTACCATTATTATTACTAAAAACATCTTAATTTATAAAATTACAATATAAAAACACTAACTAAATAGAAATAAAATAAACTTTGCTCAAATTAAAGCAAGCTTACAAAAAGGAAAAATACCCCTACAAGTCAACCTTATTCAATATTATCACGAAAGGATTGCGGGAAGGGTCCAAAAACTACTTTCGGCAGACCGTCCCCAATCCTCCGATACAGGAAAGAATACTTAACTGCGATAGTCATGAAACTAGAGTTTCACGCTTATCTCAGTGGAGTGGCTCATGACGAGGGAATTACCTGCGTCTGTCGCGCTGTTGCATTTAATCGTATCTCCAGACGGGCGGGACGCCATTGCAGGAGTAAATAGTGGGTAAGGGGGGGGGGGATGAATCATTTGAACCCGCATCGTTTGGCAGACAAACCCTCGTTCCAGGATGATCAAACAATTTTTGGTGCGCCCATGGGAAAACTTTAGGCTCGTCTGCATTGGCAACGAGATACGTACGTACAGCTCCGGAATGATTACCCCTGACGGTAGCGCAACGTAATCAGGGCCATCCATCGTAGCTGAGATAGCGAGGATGCGAAAACCACGGAGGGAATACTTCTTCTATTTAAATTTCATTTGAAATCGATCATTTTCGACGGGTTCTAATGCAATGCCCTTAGTCCGGTTACAAATGAATCACGTTTTCCGCATCTCGCTCATTGAAGAATGATTTGTGATCTATTTAAAATGGCATTCAGGATCCATCTCAGCTCTTAAATCAATAACCAACAATTCAACACATGGTACCAACTGAGATGATTCGACCAATATCATCGACTACCTTTAAGTACATGGATTCAACCTGACATGTTATCATTAGTGAAATTCCTTCAATACAGGTGATTACGCAATGGTATCGAAGCTTGGGAATTTATTGGCCATGTTAATGCCATATGGTGGTGAATTAAGGCACTAAAGAATTACCTCAAAATGAGAAATACAGTATCCCTAACATAAAATACAATTTAATGACAACTATCCGAGGATTTAACGAAGCATGCAGCCTTTAAGGGATAGGCAATAAGTAGATCGCGCTCGTCTTCTTTACAGGCAGCAAAAATTCGTACTATTTGGGGGGTTTCTGACACTTTGTCTCTCTTATTTAGATTTATTAAGGGCTATGATCGCACTCAACCATTAAAACTAGAAATATTTAATATAAATTAATACAAAATTTCATTCAGATTCCACCGGTGCCAAACTCAGGTAAAAATAACAGCAATATTGTTCTCTATCTTCTATGAAACAAATTATTGCACCATATAATGTTTTATCAATACATTAATCGAATAAATTTTGCATTAAAATTCTTGAAAAATTCTTTTAAAGGAAGTATTATACATTCATAGCACGCTCAAATAGATTTTTTCCAGTTGCCGCCATTAGACTTCAATTAATCTTGCTTACTTTATGTGTACCCGAGATACTTTTATGTGCAGAAGGCTTACAATTTAAATATTTACATCTGGCTTCCCAAAGTAAACCCTCATCCCTGCAAAGTTATTTGTTCTCACAAATAAAAGCAAAATAGGGGTACACTACTGTTCCATTATCTGTCAATAAAGTGGAAAATAAAACCAGTAATAACTGCATAGTGCCATATCTTGCAGGAAAATTGTAGCTATCAAAACCTCGTGGAGAGCGTGGTGGCCCAGTAGGTAAAGATCTCTGTAACTGATCGAATCGTACCGGGGTCAAATTTTGGGTGCCTTCGAACAACCTGGAACAATATACAGTCGAACTTTGATAAGTGAGTGTTCAAGGGACTGGCATTTCTTCTAGCTTAGAGGTTTCTGACTTACCCAGATTTTCAATTAAAAGGTTTCATAAAGACCTCTCTCACTTAGGTACAAGTAAGGAAGTAGGGGAAGGATACTGCTGGGAAAATCAAAATTATTCTCTTATTATCTATAAAATTACCTACAATACTAAATTGCTTATTGCTTGCTCATTTGCTTTCTTATTATAACATTGCTAATTTAAATAAATCAGTTGTGTCTTTTGAGATTCTCTTGTGGTATTATTAGCACGTTTTTTGATCTCATTTTTTTATCAAAAATAGATTGTTTTTGCTTTGTTACCTTTTTAAAAACGAATGTACAACTGCATGTGTTGATTAAGTGGATTTGAAGATGCAAAAATGTTAATTAATGAAAGTTTCTTCGAAAAGCATCACTGTTTCAATCTTTTAACTTCCGTTAAAATGTGCGATAGGAATTGAGAGAGTCATGAAGAATGTGTTCCATTCAAGTTAACTTAAACTAAAATGTATACAAATCTTAGGTATGAGGGAGATATAGATTTCCCGTCAAATAGTATTGAGTCGGACAGCATACACGCATTTGGCCATCAGAAATCAGCCAAAAAATCTCTCACTTATAGATGTTACTAGATTCTCACTTATAGAGAAGAGAAGCCTCATGAAAACCTTAATAAGAAGACGGAACAACCTTATAGGCCACATCTTGAGACATGATGGCCTGATGAAGGCAATCGTCGAAGGACAGGTGGAAGGCAAGAATGGAAAAGGAAGACCTCGAACAAAATATATGGAACAAGAGAGATGTGAAAGAGAATAAATACGTGGGAGTGAAAAGATTAGCTGATAGGAGAACTGAGTGGAGAGCTGCGTCAAACCAATCCTAAGATTGTTGACCAGTGATGATGAGAGGCTTTTAAGGGTTAAAATGGCGGGACCTGCCGATAAATCTCGCTCATAGAGATTTCTCACTTATCCAGATCTCACTTATACAAGTTTCAATGTAGTTCGTGGAGGCCTAGAAAAAATATCTGACCTCTTGACATGAATTTCAGTTTTACAAATGCCCGTAGCTAACCTTGGGGTGGTCTCTACCCATACAAGCCTTCGAGTTGGAGTAGTAAGGGTAGTAAGTGTGATTTTCCATAAGTTTTGATGCAATTCCTGTGTATCGTTTAAGGTTTCCGGCTTAAGCCTTTCGATGTGATCAATTTTCGACGAATTTAATTTGTGAAAATTTACTATAGCAATATATAAACAGCCGCAGTAATTATGCACGCTTATTTCTAACTCAACCGGTTCCAAATTTTACACGACATTTTCAAGAGCTGTCTCTCGAAAATGACGTGTAAAGTTTGAAACCGGTTTAGTTAATAATTAAGAGTGGAATTACTACAGCTTACCTTTCTATCTTAATATTTCCTGTGGAACCACGTTATGGGGAAATAAAATTCACTTTGTACGTTCACAGATGGTGTTAATAAATATAATAATGCTAATAATAATAATAATTTATTACCCCTACATTTTGTTTTCTACATCCAAATACAATGAAAAAAATAGAGAAGGAGCTTTAGGTGGTCTCCAAGGTCACAGGACCAGAATTGAGCCACCATCAAATAACAAAATGTATGCCAATAAACATAATAATGCAGTAAATGATACATTAGTGTTTTATGTAAATAACATCAAAATAAATTTTCAACTTTTTCATGTGAGAAGAGCCAGTCTTTATCAAGTCTCAACATGACATTTGTGGTTTTATTTTTTTTTTTATTCTAGCGGGCAGTAGATGAAATAATTTTGGCCCCATGTAAATAAAACAGCGTTTAACATATACATATACGTATGTTTATGTAAATTATTTATAATGCCGTCCTGGATAAAGATATAGCACAATTAAAATCATGGTAAGAGTTAATAAATATTCAATTTGGAAAGAACAGAGTGAATGTTATATCCCAATTACTGTACCTCACAGTGTTTTACACTCTATGATCTGTTCAGCAAGCAGCATGAATTTTTTTTAAATATTGGTATAGTCCATTGGTTCAATTCCAGCGGCTCTTTCTCATCCTTTTAGAGGTTATTTCAGTCCACAAAAGCCATAAAGATCCTGAGCAGTGTCCTGAATAACGCATCAATCGATCAAGAAATCCCATAAGAATTTTTACGGATTACTGGCGCCATAGAGGTAAGAGCTTAAAAACCGCAGCCCTTGAAGAGTTTTAGGGCCTCTTGAAACCTAACAACATAGTCATTTTAAATGCAATCCTATTAAGGTGGAATCACTCCCACACACCACAAGGTTGGTTTTGATAGGTGAGGATAGAGCTCACCCTAAACTTAGCCCATGGCGCATATTCAGCGCAGAGGGGGCCAGTCAATCTCCATGGACATTCTCACACCAACAGAGCTTCAGTTTAGTGGTGTCCATCGACTTCGCTTGGGATTTGAACTTGGGAGCCCCCGGTCAGAAGTCAATTTCTCCATCCGTTTACGAGCACCCAGAGGGTATAACAAATATTATAAATTTTCAATATTTAAGGAATACCATTTTCTAGCATTTACCTACATCATTCATTAGATTTCAAATGCCTCCTACGCCAGATATGCTTTAAAGATTTTCCTTAACTAAGGATCTAAAATTTTTTATTCATATTGGTTGGCAAGAGAAAAAATTCCCCAGGACCGTTATCAAACCATAGACCTTTTATAACCGGGCCAATGTGCAGACTACCACGCTCAGGGTTGCCACCCAATCTAAATTATAGAATTCACGGTTTTTTCCAGGTTTTCGCGGTCTTAATGTCTTCAAATTCACGGTTTTTAGATAAACCGTTTTAGGCGGAAATGTTGATCACGTAACAATCATCAGCCGCACGCTAACTACAAATTTAACAAACGCGACAGACACCGAGAATTCAAACGCAGCAATGAAAGTGCTATCTCTCCTGACGTCACATATAGTTTGCAAAATTCAGCTCCGGGTAAAGGTTGTGAGTGGGAAAATAGAGGGAATAGAGGGACCAGGGTGCCAGGGAAGTTAAGAAGTGTCTGAATTTTCACAAGTGTTAATGAACACTTTGGTTACCAGTCTTCCGGCTTTGGTACAGGCTTAAGTTCAATGTGTCATCATGGCACACGGACCAATAATTGCGCTTCAAAAGATGTGTCCAGATAAATCCATGGCCATGTCTGCGCGTGACTGATCTTGAAATATGAACGAAATATCCATTTTTCTTTTAATCTGTCAATCGTAGTTCTAAGATCGTAAAATCAAGATTGAGATATTTTTAAGGTTTCATGGCGAAATTCACGGCTTTATCCAGGTTTTTTTTTCACGGTATACGAAATTCACTTCTTGCTTCTCCCTTTACTAGCAATAACTAGTGACGGGAGAAGCAAGAAAGAAATTATCAGCAGAATAGCCCAGGCGAAGAGAGCATTCCACCAAAAGAGAGACCTGCTTACAGCGGGAAACTTAAATATGGAAGTAAAGAAACAATTTATGAGAACCTACATATGGAGTATGCTCCTATACAGAAGTGAGGCATGGACAATGACCGCAGCGGAGAAAGCAAGGATAGAGGCCTTTGAAATGTGGTGCTACAGAAGAATGATGAAAATCAAATGGATCGACCGAGTTAGTAACTAGGAAGTCCTAAGAAGGGTAGGAGAGAAGAGGAGCCTCATGAAAACCTTAATAAGAAGACGGAACAACCTTATAGGCCACATCTTGAGACATGATGGCCCGATGAAGACAATCGTCGAGGGACAAGTGGAAGGCAAGAATGGAAAAGGAAGACCTCGAACAAAATAAATGGAAGTAAAGAGAGATGTGAAAGAGAAGAAATACGTAGGTGTGAAAAGATTAGCTGATAGGAGAACTGAGTGGAGAGCTGCGTCAAACCAATCCTAGGATTGTTGACCAGTGATGATGATGATGATGACGAAATTCACGGCATATTCACGGTTTTAAGGTTTTCAAGGTAGAGTGGGAACCCTGACGCTATATCGGTGGGAAACTGAAATATTCCTGAAATATTCTAGATTAATTTTCATAATGTAAACACGCCTAAGATTACATCGTGGTCGGTTATTCAGGATTTCCACCGGGTCAGGTTTTCCACCACGGCCGACATTTCACGACCTAATGGCGATGGACAACTCGTTCGTAGAAACGTCGGCCGTGATGGGAAATCTCACCCGGTGTAAATCCCGAATAACATTCCACGATACAAAACGCCGGGGAAGCTTGCATAGGCGGGGGAAGAAAATTTATATGCATACATGTAATTCCCATTGCCGAAATATGCATAAAATACTTGCCCAGAATAGGAAAACCGAGGGTCATGAGCGCACGCACGAACAGGTTTCGCTTGGTTGGTTTGGTCAGCGATGGGAGAATGCATGGGAGTCACATCACCGAGTAGACATATGAGTCAGGAGTTAATGGCGTGGAAGAAAAGTGTGGATCCGTCGGGGGGGTAATGTGGTCGTGGAGACGAGGCGGGCAGTTTTACGGATTCCCGGGAGAGAAAGAGTGTAAATGATATATTGGACGAATTTGGGAAGGCAGGAGATAAGAATGAGAAATAATCTACGAAAGCCGAGAAAAAAAGCCCCAGTTTGGGCCAGCAAAGTCAACTAACCTGTTAAATAGAATTTTCCGAATGTATTCTTTCACAAATCGAGAGGAAAAATGGAATTTTCGGTAGCAACCAAACTCGCAACGTATTGTCACCACATTATAATGATGGCTGGTACCTTATCTCTGGAACCATTGTTTTTAGAAAAATTACTTATTTCTCAAAGGCTGGCCAGCATCTACGGTGTTTCTATGCAACAGGCTAGGCAAAGGGTTCACTCATATGCATACCATGCGGCAAATTACAGAATTATACTAAAAAAACTTAACAACAAATGATACTAGCAAAACAATCATTCTGAGACAAACCTCATTAAAGTCATCAACTGTGCCCATAAAGTTTTCACCCTAGGCCTTTGAAAATAGCACTCGGAAATAACTTATGATTTTTCTGTCACCTAACATTTGAAAATATTTGAATTTACAATTGTATTGTATTAATTTCACGGCAAAAAATTTACAATCTGCACAATCATAAATCCTCTCAAACAGTTCTCATGATTACACTCATATAATTTCATAATTCCTCATCAAATACCTAGTGAAAATTCATCTAGAATATTGCACAAATTTTTTCAAACAAAACAAACAAAAGTATTTCCCACGGTATTCTGTGTTAATGGATTAAAGTGAACTTCATTGCTTAAAATGTATGATTAGTTGCGATGAAAGTTAAGTTAATCCAACTTTCTGAAGCCCTGATGATGGGTAGATTACACACGCAATAAATGATTTGGATGTACGTTTATCTACCCTCACACCCTGCCCTACGAGGAAGTAACCTATGATTTTTTCTGTCGCCCATCATTTGAAAATAATGGGATTTAACTTGTACAACATGGCAATGGAAGACAAAAAAATCTTATTTTTCACACACATCTAAATGACATAATTCTTCATTAAATTTCCTATCTGTGGATTATAGGAACGTTATGTAACTATTTGGAGGGAAGGCCATTAGCATTCATTTCATAGCGTTTGATTAGCAGATCCCGTCTCATCCTTGGAATAATATTACTAAATTAATTACAGTTTAATTACCTCGGACAGTAATAAATAAAGTAAAATTGACCTAATAGACACCGCTGCGATACTTTCTCAATACTAAGTTACCGCATTTCTCTAAAGTTGTCACAATAACTTGAAAATGTATTTTCATGCATGATTTTAATTAGACTGCGAACTTTTTCTGTTGTTAAAATATGAATGAAATAAAGAATAAAGTCCTGCGCAGAGGTGGGATAAAACATTGCTACTCCCAACAGTGGCGTAGCGAGGGGGGAAATCCGGGGGGTTCGGACCCCCATCCACCCGAAATAGAAAAATACAATTTCTTTGTTTCATAAAATAGAACAAACTAGTGAAAATTATGAATTTACAAAATATTTCTTCGACAAATCAAGTTTTTTTATTATAAAAAGTGTTTGAATTAGTTTAAAACCTCTACTTCGCACCCTGTTTTTTTAAATTTTCCCTCCTGGTTTTGCACCCCGCCACCAGAACCAAATGCATGGCTAACCCACAATCTTCCTGATTCTGATGTCTCATGAAGAGATCAGGCATAAATTTTTTTAGGACTTCACGCCACACAGGGAAAATAAATAACTGCAAGAAAACGAATTAAAAAGCACTTTTGCGCTTGAGCAGAAGAGAAAAAAAATCGATCATGAGCTAATTAAATTTAATGCACTGCATCAAAAGTAGTTGACACTGTAGTGCATATTTAGATTATTTGCACGTACCAAGATTGGTTAATATACAATTGAAAATTAAAATTGGTAATGGTATAATTGCGTAGTGTTTGGATGAGGCATTCACTGATTTATGAGCATTAGGATGGTTACGAAAAAAAATCGTAATTTGACTTTTAACAACACATTAATAAACACATAATATACATCTAAAATTAACCTGATATTTGAAATAATAAAAGGGTGTTTCGAAAAACAAATTTTTGTATTAAATTATCATTAATACAGATGGTAACGGGAAAGCCTCCAAATCACATTTAATTTTTACACTTCACACTATTTATGAAAATAATAATTTTTTATTGGTATATTAAATGGTAATATTTTCACTTACCGTCAACAAATACTTCTCAATTTATCAATATCAATCTTCACAACTATTGTACTTGATTCTTACCTGAAAAGTAATAGAGAAAAAATATTCATTAAATTCATTAAAAATATTCATTCACTGAAAATTTGACTTTATGCTAAAAATGCATTTCTATCATAGAATCAAATGAATATTATGGTGCTGGTTTTTCGGGTTTACACTGATTCATGAGCATTCTTTCCAAAATACAAATGAATGAACAAAGTCCGGTTACAAATGAATATTAATTTCAATAATAATCAAATGCTTGTCACAGCTAATACTAATAGATAACTGAAGTCCAATTTGGGAGGGGAGACTGGCCGAGTTAATACGAAGTATACTTTTATTAACTATAAGTTTTAATCACCTTTAAGATACAAAATAATTATTAATGTGTGATTGATAAGAATATAAAATGAACGAAGCACATTTCAAGCACAATCAGAATAAGTTTTAGATCCCTTTTATCACCACTTCACATGACGTTAAGAGCATAAAAATTATTCAGAAATGCATTATATATTATGTAATTTAATTATCC
Organism: Ischnura elegans; assembly: GCF_921293095.1. Classification (NCBI taxonomy): domain Eukaryota; kingdom Metazoa; phylum Arthropoda; class Insecta; order Odonata; family Coenagrionidae; genus Ischnura; species Ischnura elegans. The sequence goes on from NC_060256.1 coordinate 40,094,574, forward strand.
CGCGATATTCGTAGAGAAGGAAAATATATTTATGGATCCGAACTGAGTGTTCATATTGAACTGAATATTCGTAGAAAAGAAAAATCTTTCATTGTGCCGAACTGAATATTTTTACCCTGCTTCAGTCTAATTTACAGCAATTTTTTGAAAGAATACGGCATAGAGTGTAACTTCGTATAACGTTATCCAGCCATTTCATGGTAACTGAAAAGTGCATCGACCAAAATTTAATAGGAAGGAACGCAGTGAGGAAGAACGTAAAAATTTTTCATAAATGTAAAAAGTATTATGTAATTTAATTATTACGCGATATTCATAGAGAAGAAAAATCTTTTATGGAGCCGATCTGAATATTTTTTCCTTCCTTCAGTATAATGTACCGTAATTTTTGGAAAGAATGCGACATGTAGCGACACGCCGCATGACCCAACAGCAATATCACGACGGATTCTCCTCTTCCTCTCCTCACGGGCCTGCGGATGGGGAAACCGGGGGATTTTCGCAGTCCGGTCACGTACCGCGCTTAGCGTGCGAGTCTGCGTAGCGCCATAGAGGAGAGTTCTCCGAAACCCCCTTGAAGGCGAAATGAGAGGGGCGAGTTCGATCACGCATTGCCGCTCCAAACGAATTTGCGTTTCTCCTTTCGCCGAGTGACGAGGTTACAGCAAAACCAGACGCGCACTACACGTGTGTGCACGCACGTGAAACCTCACGCGAGACGGAGACGACCACGACGATTTCGGAAAAGGCTTTGCAGAGAGAGAGAGAAAAATCAAACGATTCGTAAGGCGGCAAAAAATATGAGAATGGGTGAAAATTTTATTTTAGCAGCTCTGTGACGGAAATACGGCAGTATTTTACCTCAAAATCTCTAAAATATGAGCAAAAATATTACTACGGAAAAAATAGGAGTGCCTAAAAATTTTATTTCAGTGAAGGGAAAAGCATAGCAAGTTTGTGACGGAAATTAGACAGTATTTCAAATAAAAACCTCTAAAATATGAGTCACATATCATTTGGCCCACAGATTTTTATAAAATGATGGTATATAAATACCTCATCCCTGACGGAAAAAACATTACTACGGGAAAAATAGGAATGGGTTAAAATTCTATTTTAGCGAAGGAAAAAGTATCGTACGTCTTTGATGGAAATGCTACAGCATTTTATCTCAAAGCCTCTACAATGTGATTCATCTTAATTGGCCAATAGATTTTTATAATAAAATAGTACTTCACTACCTTATTCTTCACGGAAAGAAGAAATGGGAATAAATTTATTTTATTAAAAGAAAAAGTGCATCAAGACTCTGACGGAAATGTGACAGTATTTTTTTCAATGCCTCTTCAATGTGAGTCATCCATTAATTGGCATATATATTGTTATAATAAAATAGTAATTCCTAACCTTATTCTTAACGGAAAGAATATATTAGTAAAAATTAAATTTTATGAAATTAAAAGTATATGACAGAAATACAACAGTATTAAATTTCAAAACCTCTACAATATGAGTCGTCTATCATACAGTCTAAAAATGCTTATAATATAATGATACTCCATTAGTTTAAACTTAAAATTAGCTTAAAAAAGAGAATTATAATGTACATTATAATATTCAGTGACTAATTTGATGTACCAAAAAATTGAAATCATATTTGAAAAGAAAATAATTGTATAATTCGAAGGGCATTAAAAATGAAGTGGTTTAAAATAGCATCATAGGAAAGAAAAATGGATTACGAGGACGGAATATCGAGGACGCTGTGACGAAAATATGGCATTACACAGTAAATAATATCTATATTCTGTACATGTATTGCCTTCCATAATATTATTTTATTTTAGTATTTTTATCATAAATATGAGCTGTTCCACATTTTAATTGTATGTTTTAATTTTACAACGTTACTTATTTAGTACTAATATTATATATATATATTTTTGATCACGCACCTTGCGGGAAAATAACTCTACTATAAACAATCAAATTATTACGCTGGAACTTAATTCTCACTGCTCTTTCCTGAGAGTTCCATTTCTTAGTAGTTAACTGGTTAAATTCTTTGGTTGTACTTTGTTGAAATGAAAATAAAATCTGTATGTGCATATTACTCAATAAAACTCAAGTCCCAACCATGGTCTGAGCAATACGATGCCACAGCCATAGTATATCACCTTCATGAATCCAATCTTCCATCATCTTCATCATCTCAATGCTAGATTACCTCAATAATAATTCAGTATTGTCGAAAATATGATCAGGAAAATTGTCTTAGCGTTAAATGCGTAGAGTAAATCCTCATTTCCTCCAAATAGTTCAATTTGAAAAAGTTTCTTGGATTAATTTGGTTCCTTAATATCTATTACTAATACCTCTTATTTTTTAAATAAATTGAGCAAATTTTCGATAAATAAACACCATCATTAGGCGTAAATTAGTTGTTATTTATCTACTTAATGTAAACTTAGTTACGAAACACAAGTAGAGATGAATTATGATACGGACTCCAGAATAGGGGAAAATAATAGGAAAAGTATTCGTTTATGAGAGTGTTGTCGTGGTATTACATTTTTTAATTTCTAACAGCTCTCTATACTCTAATTCGCGACGGTTTTTTTCAGAGTTATTACATATTCATTTTGGGATTACTCAGAGGAGTTATACATTAAGTCCTTGGCAAAATTACTTTTATCATCTTTGGTGTTTTTAAAAGGACCTAATTATTCTTTCTAAATTCATTTTTTTTTCTTTCAAATGAGCGACTAAACGGAATAAAGTAGCATCTACTCTACGCAGAAACCAATACTTGACTATCAGCTCAAGTTAAAAAAAAGTAGCTACGAAGGATAATCTGCGGATCATTTCAAAAGTTTCGAGGACTTTCCATCACCTATCCAAAGCAGACGGACCTATGCTCATAAATCACAAAGACGAAATTCCCTCCGAACGTCGCATCATCCTTTCGCCGGATATTTACGAAAGGAGAGGAAAAAGCAATCACCTTTGAGGATGGGAAAGGGAGGAGCCAAAAACTTTACGAAACTATAGTCTTTTTCCGGGGAAAAAATGTGTGTGAGCGTGAATTATTGCCGGAGAAAGGCTGCGCGAAATGTGATAACGTCTCTCCTCTTTTTCATCCCAGATCCGATGATTTTCTAATGCGCCCGCTTTTGAGTGGTATTTTCATCGTATATTTCTTTTTTATGGCCACTGCCAACGGGAGTACATAGTGAAGGCCCAATTCCATCATAGAAAAGGCTGATTTCTTTTGCCACTTCGGTCGCATTTTAATCGATTTTCAAAAATGTCTGCGGCGTGGCGATTAGTGCAATGCGATCCACTTTTTACCAATAATTTTCAGTATGATGTTTTCCATTGCGAGGAATATCATTGAAAAGTTATGAATTTGATAAATCAAATCATCGCGTGTATAAATTTCAGTTAAAAACCCAAATTATACCTTATTTCTCCTTGAAAGTTGGATCAATAGGGTAGTTTCCTTCATCAAAGAAAACGAAAGGCATTGATTGCGATTCGTTACCCACCATTAGTGTATTCATAATATACAAATTATTTGGTTTTTGAAATACCGGTTTAGACGAATGGCAAGGGCCAAATTTTATCCTCATTTGAAAAAGGCCGGATTGGCGCCCATGCGATGCCACTCCACGTGACGTCACAGGGACCTAGTTTCTACACGAGAGGATAGGAGTTATACATCGTCTGAGGTTACCAATGCATGCATGAGGCACAGAGCTCAGGGAAACATGTCTTAATAATCACCTATTAAAACTGGCTAAAGTCGGAAAGTTTTCTTCGTTTGATAAGGTATTAATAAACCTTTTTTAAGCCAAGCGCTACCAGCCAGCAAGGTACTCAGCTACCCGCTAGCATCCTGCGTCCTATCAGCGCTCAGAGCCTCGATCAAGGTCACCTCACAAGGCGGGAGGGGGAACCAGAAATGCGTCGCACGGACTTTTTCCCATCATTCCTACTTACGCGTCGCGTTTTCGCGCGCTTGAAATTTTTCACTTTTCATTAAATCGCGAAAAATAGGTATCGTCATTTAAAAATCTAAAAGCGTGAAATACGTACTCTAGGAGTAATAATCTTACGATTTAGGCAATAAAAAAATAATAGGAAACCACCCTATTGTCCATCAAAGACACGAGTGACGACTTCTATAAACCCATTTAAATGCGCAGTAGGCGACAACATATTATGAGGCCGACTTCAAGATCCTCTACTGTAATTATCGTGAAGAAAAAACCTTACACGACCACTGTCTTCTAAGGTTGTATCAACATTGCATTTGCATCACGTCACTAAGTGATGATGAGGCTTAACTCTTATGCATCTTTTAGATTGGAGCAACAAACGAATTGAAATTAAATTCAGAAGAACTAAGCGTGGTGTGTGTGGAATACGTCCAAATTGAAGGAAAGATGTACAATTTTCCAAGATGATAAACTTTTACTCCCGATCACGGTTACAATGGCACTACACCATCTTCTTGGCACAAAATAGTTCAGAAATAGTAACAGTTTGCAATTTGCGACTTTTTCAAACCCATTTAAGTGCGCGGTGGGCGTAACACGTTTAGAGGCGGAATTGAAGATCCTCTTTTGTAATATTCGCATTCTAATGTGTCCGATTATCAGTTTTTTCTCATATATCCCTTTTTTTATAGCCACTGCAATGAGCAAAAGAAGAGGATGATGCAAAAAATTCAAGCCAACTTGACGGTCGGGGGAGGGGAAGGGAAAAAGGCTACAATGAGCGAACGTCAAACGCTACGACATTTGCATTTGAAACGCTTCCATTGTGCACGGAGATAGAGATCAAACAAAAGAAATTCGGGGGAAAATATACCTTCCTTTTTCCGCCGTAAAAGCCAGTTCACAGCGAATTTACGGTTTTCGGAGGTAAATACCTACAGCGTTTATCGAGAACGGAGAGAGGAAAACGCTCTCGCACTCACATCCAATTTCACAGTTTCTCTAAACTAGCCAATCCCACACCGAGTCCCATTTTCTAGAGCACCGATACATTCTCCGTACTGGCATCAACTCTATGACTCTGAATGGAAGCTGGTTGGCTAGTGATAGATTTCCAATTCATTTGTTTTTAAAACTTTTCTCTAGATAATGTATACGATAATTCATTCACTCAAAATACTAAATAATCAAATCAGATTCCTTATTCCGTGTTTTTAACTGCTCATTCACGTTTCAACGGGTGCTGATATAGGTATAAATTTACAACAATAATAATTATTAATAATTATTTTAACCAAGAAGCTATTAAAATTGCTTATATGTGCTACAGCAATGATATTTATAATTCAACAATCCACCTTTCGAGGCATGATGCTATTAGATGAATAAAGGTTTCCAAAAAAACTCAAACTATAAGGTAATAACGAAATTGCTCACCAATTACTTTATTCACAAAAAATATCATATAAGTCTTCATAACTGTCTATTTTACGGAAGTAGAGGATTATCCAGCCAGCATTTTCATCTTTTTCGTAAATATCTCACCAACAAATATTAATAATGTAACGGTATTATACATGGTACTTTTAAAAATTAAGGTACACTTGAATATTAAATATGAAAGTGGCTCTGGGGAATTTATTATGGGAATAATAAACGTCTCATTTTGTACACTTTCTTATTTCTACAGAGATGTAAAATCACTATCATCCAATGGGAACATACACTAGCATACAAATACACTCTCAGAAGCGCTTTCATTTTCCTTCGTTTTACTACCAGTCTTCGAGCTCCGAAATAAACACCATACGCTTCTGTCGAGTAGTATTTATTAAGGTATCAAGTAGTGATGGGTCGGTTCGATTCCTCGATTCTTCGATTCCTCGATTCTCGGCCAAGAACCGGAATCGAAAACGAGTACTTGCCAAGGCGAAAAATCGATTCCGATTCCAGTAGTACTTAAAACAACAAAATAAACGACCGCGTTTCCAACAGTCATTTGAATTTTCGCGCCACGTAATCGTAATAACAAAACACATATCTTCTTGGGATGTGCGAGTACTCGAAAATTCAAGTCGATCGAGTAGTTGGTACTCGACTCGAGCGTTCCGAGTCGCATTACGAATGTCGAGTCGAGTAGTTAAGGTTACAGTGCTTTCGAGGCTAGTAGGTCCAGCAATCTGGCGATAGGAAGCGCTATCATGAAACTCATGTAATAATGCAGTTTTTAAAGCCGATAAGCCATTCTAATGCCTTGGCCTGGTAGTTTCAGCTTGCCGAATACACTATAGTTGTCGACGTGGGCGCCGAATACCTTTACGCCAGCCGCAGCGGCCGATCGTCTTCCTACCCGGCGCACACTAGTCTGAAATCGGAAAAAGCTGGAATAAAGTCCAAAATGACCTTTTTGGGGATAGAGACTTGAAACTCAGCGTAAATACTCATAAATCATTACCAAATATTGCTTTATATGCCATTTCACATAAATACGAACCTTTAGTGAGATACAGAGGCCCAAGCATGACCAATTTTTCAATGCCTCGCGAGATATCGTTTTTCCTCAAAAAATCTTTGAATTTATCCAAGTGGTTTTGCGTTGGTGTGAGTTTTATGGAATATAAAACGCAATATTCCTTTGATCTGGTGCTTTGCCTATACTTTCAATGACTTTCGAAGATTTTGGCTCTCATCTGTCGGGTTTTACAACGCAAAATGGCCGACCCGTTTTTCACGTGAAATTTGACATAAAGTAGACATTATCTTTCGTTTACGAAAAATATAACTCGGAAAATTTGAACCGCAATATAAAGTAGAGATTTCTAAAGAGTAATAATAAGAAATCTTGAAAAAAAAGTTTGCGAAGAAGGAAATAAGAGCGATTTTTCAATCGCGCGTCAAGGCTGAGCTACACGCTGCGGAACTTTAAGGCTCGGTAACAGGCCGATTTTTCAAGTTTTTTAAAACATTAGTCTTGAAAATCGTCATTTAAAGCATAGATAATCGTCTTCATTGACTTAAAACACTAAACTGAGGATGTTAAAAAGGATTATGTATAGATCGACTTGACCATTTAGCGCATTACTCGAGTGAAAATACTAAGGATTGGATATTTTTTGGAACCATCCCACGCATAAGAAATATGCCTCGGGTATTGAAGTAAAGTGAAGAAATTAAGTCAGCATGCTTAAGAGAGTGAAAAAAGAACTATTTCCGTGAAAGGCAACAACCGATACCCTTTTTCCCTTTCCACCTTCGCCGAGGTGAGTCGGGCGGTAGGGGGAGTTTCCACACCACAAGGCTCTTTTAGCCTTCTTTATTACTGCGACCGTCCGATGTGATATTCATTTGTAGCGTTTAGTTTCTTTCTTGAACTTAAAGCAAGAGATTTTAAGGTTGATTAAATGACGTGAGAAGTATAGCATTTTTTTGGCTCTACAAAACTAAAGTTTAGTTCTATAGTTGTTCGCTTCGACCACTTGAATTCCATGAAGATTCAAGATCCAAATAATCGTTGATATAATTTTTAATAAAAATTCCAAAGTTTCCGAAATCTTGCAATTTTGGTGGGAAAGTACATGCCCAATAACACACATGTGTAGCAAAAGCCAATTTTCTGCAGGCAGTAATACTATAACATGGAGACGTCAAAACCTGTTGGCTGAGCATGTAGAATAATTGGTTTTTCTGCTTGAGAATTTGAAAGGGCCAAATATTACATAGATTCATATACGTAGTATGTAATCTTTATTACAGCTATGAAAATTTCTGTACTCAGGTATATTCTGTTTTGAAATTTAGCTATTATATTTTAATTACATAGTAATTATTTGAAAGATGCTTTTGTCAACTGACTCTCTCACAGAGTAATATTTTTAAAAGTGGTTTTCTTGTTGCCTGGAATTAAGTGATATTTTTCTTGGAGCCTATGGCATCAGAATCGATGGAATCGGTATCGGTAGAATCGGAATCGAAATGTCAGAATCGGAATCGGGATCGGAATCGATAAAATTTTGGAATCGACCCATCACTAGTATCAAGTTAATGCAACAATAAGCCATAAAAACGGTAAGAATAATATTAATGGATGCTATATCGGCCTGCCAGAGTAACATTATGCCAAACAAAGGTGCAATACACAATGGACCATTCGTAGGAAGCATAAATTGGCTCTATTTGCGACAGACTTCATACGTTACTTCAAGGTACTTCATGCGTCGTCGGCTGGAAAGGGCCAGTTTAACAAGAATTCAAAAATTAAAAAAGTGACAATGTGCCTAAGATGTACGAGGTGTGCTCGGAAAGCAAAGGGTACGAAATTTTTAAAATTCTCGCAAGTTTGGAGAGCCCGACTGTCACGTTTTTATCATGTTGGTACACATGGCCCCGAAGTATGATAATTTCAGTTACATTCGCTGTTTACTTTCTCCGTTGCAGTTGCTGAGGTGAGACGTGTTTTTAATTATGATCTCTACGATTTTCGGCTTACACTTCATTGCTTTTTCATGAATGTTTCGCCAAAAACAATACTGTAACGATGCTCCAGCCTCCATACTCACCAGACATTAACCTTAACCTTAATGGACCATTATTTTAAAAGCATTATGGCATGAAAAGAAATCGCTGACAAAGCTAAAGGCTATCCAAAAGATCGAGTTTGTGATGTGTTACTAGGATTGAAAGAAGCGCTGGCATAAGTATATAATATCTGATGGGGAATATTTTGAAGGACACAGCATTAATGTGGATGAGCATATCAACATTTTTTTCTACTAGAGAACCCGCTTACAATCTAAAACATATTAGAACCAGCAGTTGTACTAACAAATGGAATCATGAAACTAAACTAAACTCCTTTCTCACGCTTCTCACGTTTAAATTAACCCTGTGTAACCCGGAGCAGCTTCTGGGACTAATCAAATTCCATGAACTCTCATTTTAAAAAATTGAAAATTTTCTACTAAAACTGGATTATTGTGGTAGTTACGTAATTTACCATTAACATTTACAATAAAAAGAACACGTAGTTTAAACCATTCCTGAATAGATCCAAACATTTTTGGTGTTACTTAAAAGAAAAATTGGATTATAATGAATGTTTTAATTGAGAGCAATATATAGTAAATGCAGATATTACGGTAATTTAAGTTATAGTTCTGGATGGATTTAATACTCTTCCAACCTTATCCATGTAAAAATGAAATTGATGGTGAAGTCTGATAGCTTCTGGAATTCCATTGTGGTAATTTCATGATATACTTTTAACTCTTTCCACATATACATGTTATTTACGGACTGAAAATGTTTCACTGTACTAAAGTCTGAGAGCAGTGGGGTAGCGAGGAATTTTGTTCTGGGGGGATCCAAAACCATGGGGGAAATTTGTTGAAAAACAGGATACTAAGTAGAGGGTTTTAAATTAATTTTAACACTGTTCATGATCGAAAAAACTTCATTTTTCAAAAAAATCTTTTGTAAATTCATGAGTTTTCAACATTTTGTTTTCATTTATGAAAGAAATTAATTTTTTTTATAGTTCGGGGGTTCCGGACCCCCCCTCGCTACGCCACTGTCTGAGAGTCCTGAGGATGCTGTGGTATAGTGAAATATGTTGAATAACTTGTAAACAAATTTACATGGGAAATAGTGCTACGTATTTCGGACAATGTATTCATGCAGATTTATTTTGCATAAAATTTTCAGGCAATAAATAAAGTCAAAAATTAGAATGGAACGTAGTCATACTACCAAATGTAAAGTCGAAAGAATGAAATACCACCAATTAAAGATCGTTCATTTTCAAGTTTTCCAAATGGATATATATATATGTATATGTACTATATATCAGGCATCTTTAATGTAATTTGCACCTTTTCCAGCCGACCCTTTTTGCCATAAAAATTCCAATTTGGACCTCTAATCTTCCAAAAATTGTCATGGAAACGCTCTCAAATTTAAAATTCATCCCCATCCCTCAACAAATACATTCTGAGGGCTGCTGCAAAAATTTTTCAACGCGCTTCCTGGCCACATACCAATGTGTCCGAAATGTACCGCATAAACTCATCCCATTCCTCCTTTTCACATTTTACGCTCATAAATGCATATATACTGATTTGAATATATGTATATTTTTTGCGCGGGGATATAAACAAGCAGGGGAATATTCATTTCTGATAACTGCGACATGTTGGCGGGCCGAGGCGCCAGTTCCTATCACGCGACTAAAAAAAACAAAAGAACAACAAAATTTGGCGACCCGCGCTTCCCAATTCGACTGGTGATTCCATAAATTGACGTCGTGTCACCGTAACAAAAACCATAAACACGTCCATACTGGACGACACTCGGTAATTTTTAGTCGAACACAAAAATTCACTCTATGGCGAGGGAGTTATCGGTGTAAAGCCTAGTTTGAAAAAATGTAAACATGCGGATACTATACTTTTTTATTTTAATGTTACGGTCGGGTCCAAATTCCCATTTACTCCCCAAAAATGTTATCCTTTTCCTCTATCGCTTAATTTTAAGAGCACTGAAAATAGAATTATTTACTAGCCAGAATACTAAAATAGGTAAATGTACTTTTAATGTCAGAATGAAAGCCACTATTCGCAATCCGCTAATCATCGGCCTTATTTTATTTCAATCTAAATCTATTCAGTATTTTCCAATTAATATAAATATTACTCTATTTTCTTCCTATATCAGTAAAATAAAATTAACTCAGTATACCATCCCTATGACGACAATCTCTAGGGAAATTCTAAATATGATATCATCTGCTCATGTTCGATATTTAGTGCACCTTTGAATGTTTATTTTTTTATTTTGCTGGGTACATACATTTCCAATGGCGTACTTCGGACGTAAAATCATAATAATAAATGTCTTTTAAATCATAGACGATCAAAAACAATATTCAGTCATACATATTACAGTCATCTGTACCAACTAAAATAAAACCAGTATGTTAATCAGGCCTACTAAACCTCAAAATTTTAAAAAGGGAGCATCCTAAAATTATTTTCATTGGCAAGGAAATATCCTGGCTTCCTATATATTTTATTTTGGGGAAATGAATGATGACGTGATAAAATCAGATGTTACCGGAAATCTAAGAAAATCAATTATTTCTGTCCCCCTCTTTCAACGATCCAATTCCGTGGTTCAGTGTATGAGTATCTAAGCACAGTGCTTCCGCAATCATCCCAAGATTAACTTGCGACGCAAGGAAATGAGGCTGTCTTAGCCACGACAAAACGGCACAGAGAGACTTAGAAAATGATAAGATCACAAGTTTAACCAATTATTGCGCTGACAGCGAATGATGGAGATAATGGGATGCAAATATAATCGCGTTCGGAGAAAAGCGCCCTCACTTGACAAGATGGCGGTTAAAATAAAAAAATCTCGGCGGTGTTTACTTCGTCTCCAGAGCGAGGAGGGTTGCGTCAATTTTTCTCGCGGGAGTGACGTTAATGCACCAAGGAGACACAAGGATGACGCGATGGGGTGAAATAATGGGAATGGAAAGCGTATATCCTCACCCCATGGCCATTTCCTTATCTTCCAGGTGCACAAAATGGTCATATTAAAAGAATATATAGTATACTAGAGAGCCACCCGTCGTTTCTCAGAAGGATTGTACCCAGAGAAGTGGGAAACTTGCTACATAGATTTCATGATCATCTAAGATTTCAATGTTTCCTCTTTGAGAGTGTCATAAGGTGTTCCTACCCGGTAGAATGTCAACCACATAAGTTGCCACGTAATAAACGGTAATGAGAAAACGACGCAAAGGACGCGTGGGACACAATCGTAGGTAGTGAAGGCTATTCGAGTTCTCCACCGGGCAATCTCCTTCATGGCTGCCGACGTTTCGGGGCACGAGTCGTACTCCATCTTCAGGGCTGAGTGTCATATCTCGGAAGGTGTTCGCCTTATATAGATCCTATATCCTCCCATATCCTTCTGAGATGTCGTGACGAGGAGACTATACCTACTTTTGCCCGTGTCCGGGCATCAGGCAGTTACCCGGCTATACAACGAATCCTGAGACGCACAAGCTTACTCCCTCAGTAACGTAACGTGGAAACCCGTATTGTATGAAATCCGATTGGCTAATACCAAGGACCAATCAGGGGGAACCTGATATCCCGGCACGCTATATAAGCCGAACGCCTTCCGAGATATGACACTGAGCCCTGAAGATGGAGTACGGCTCGTACCCCGAAACGTCGGCAGCCATGAAGGAGATTACCCGGTGGAGAACTCGAATAGCCTTCACTACCAGCATACGCCGGGAAATCATCCGATCTTTTTTCACAATCGTAGGTAGTTAGCAGACTTTGGGACTATAAAATGAACCTAAAAACTAAGTTCGGTTGGAATCCGTGGAGCCGTATGGAAATGCAAAGCGGACAGACAAACAGACATCCTCTTTTATACACATAGATTTGTGTGAGATAAGAAACATTTCCCCAGAATTGGGGCATATAACTATATTTAAAAAGTGGATATAACAAAAAACTTGTAAATTAAATTTCATGAATTTATAATCATAACACGACTCGGGTTTTATTCCTTGGAACCATCAACAGGTGAAGACTATGATTACTACCACAACGATCACTATAGACATTTTTTTATTCTGCCCTGCAGCACTCTACTGCAATATTACTCACTCATTCGTTCACTCCAGAGGGTAGTTTAGACGAGGTGGAGCTCACCCCAGAAAAAGGCGCACACACAGGTAAATTATTCAGAAATACCTCCAACTTCACCCCGTCCACTACACAGCAACCAATTTGTTTAATAACCCCTCATGGTGTTGGCCGTGGACAAGGCAAAGGATGTCATACTATAACATGAGTTGTGAGGAATTAAACCGAAGAAATTACACATGCAAAAGGCTATCAAGACCATGAGGGAGTTGAAACAGGCTATAATTCTCTAGAAGATAAACAATCAAACTTGAACTGCTCTTGACCAATTTTGCTCCAGGTAGATGCCATCAAGATGCTCTTACCCAATTTAGGAGTTTTCCCGAAAAATGTCCCTCGTATGCAGTAGGTTATGTTAACTGTAAGACAAAGTTTCTCCTGTAAACTCGCTAACCTTATGACAAAACAGCCTCTCCTTTTGACAAAATCCTATAAATAAAAACCCTATGGTATAAAATAATGAACATTCAACGGCCTGTAAAGACTTGAAAGAAATGAATTCTCCAAGGCCGTATTCTTTTCCTCGGAGCAAATCCGCGAGGAGCGTGAGTGTGCATTTATTAATTTAAATTGCTTTTTGCCCATTGGGTCACTGTCGTAAGCGAAAGATTCGTAGACCTGTGTGTGTGCGTGTGTGTTTCCCACGCAGAAATTTGATACTTATAACTAATCCACGAGGATCGTCAGTGATGATGTGCATGTTTTCATTAAATTTTTTAGCCTATTTTATTTGCGCCTTTTGTTCAAGCGATTGCATCGTAGACGTGATTGGTTGTGTGCTAAAGACTTACGCGGAAATTTGGCCCTTGGAAAATCTGCATGGTGAATGAGTGAATTTGCACGTTCTTGTGCGTTCTTGTGATTTTAGCTAAAATTTTCTTTATTCCACCCCACTGATGTCCTTATTCACTCCCAAAACCTATTACCTATCACCTTCCAGTCCCCCATTTTTTACCAAGTGTATGGCCTAAGGGTTTCAAAATAAATGATTTCTACAAGGCATTTCCTTCAATTTTCTGACTAAAACGCCTACCTGCGACTAAATCAACGCTAAAGAGCTTTATGTCTCCCCTTCCCTGAAGGCTTAATCCAAACCTCATCCTATAACCCCAAAAACCTTCTTCCCTCCAGCATTGTCCCTAACCTCACCCACTTCAACCGATTTCGAGTCTTGTGACATCATTACCACGTCACACCAACGTATTAGCAGCAAAGTGACGCCATTTGCAAGTCAATTACGCAATCAATTCCGGCTCAGATTCTGTCGCCTTGGCGCTCAACTTAGACACACAACGATGCTTAAGTGATACACAAGGAGAACAAGCCCTCAGCTTACCGTAACATCATTGCGACCTTCTCCTGGTCTATTACTCTCCGGGACCTCGTCTCCGCTGACTAAAGGTGCCGCCTACTCCTCTCTTATCTAATTAATTAACCGTCTTCATCACTTTCAACCAAAAGGAGTTTTAGACTTAACTGTGACCAGCGTAGAGACAGCAAGCAGCAGTCGTAGTGGGCGCTAAAAGACAATATTTACCTCTCACTCCTATCACTCACCACTTAAAAGCCATATAAAAGGTGTGTCAGAAGGGATCTGCAATATTTCATGGCAGACTACACTACTGATGAGAGAATACAGGCTATAGGAATAGAAAGCTTTTCGTGCTACCATTCCTGGAAATCACATTCGAACATTCGCATTTTTATCCAGATTCTTGTGGCAATAATGGTATAAGCATAGGCAAAATGTTCAGTATATACAGGGCGTTTCAGGAGTAATCTGTAATATTTCAGTGGGTGGTAGGGAAGATAATTTTAAGCATTTTATTTCCATAAACATTGAATTGCAACTCCTTAGCTAATGAGCTATGGAAACGCAAACATTTTTGGATGCACTTTTCAGTTACCATGACAACGGTTTTTCTCGGATGCCCAGCCATTTCAACATCTTTAATACTCCAGATTCAATAATTAAGGTTCAATGAAAATTTGCAGTTTTAATTGTCTGAAACATTTGATCTTTGAGCTAAAATAAAAAAAGAGCTTGAGTATCTCCAACACGATTGCGCAATCTTACACATTTTGAGATTAATTGTAAGCCGGTTGGAAACCGGAGAACAATTCATTCAAGTTATTTATCGGGTCAAACCCAGATTCTTTAAGAGAAAGTCCAGTTAAATTTCATGAAACATAATTTGTTTAGAAGGAATGATCAAGATATTTTTTCTTTCATCTCTCCGCAAAAATTTCTAGTTTCCCATCCAGAATATTTCGATTCACCATAAAGATACACGGATAAGGGAATATACTTCTGTTTTAGTAAAAAAAAAAATGCGAACACCAAAACAATGTAAGCTTGTGTTGTCGTCAGCATTTTTCCAATACTGACCCATCACTGGGTAGAGCCTGCTGAAAAATTATTATCATGGTCCGGCGTTCAGAAGAGAATTTCTTGCCATACAACAGGACCAAGCGCTAGAAATCATTGCCCTTTTCGGCTCCTCATATCTTTTATTGCCCTTCAAGAGGCCCTGGAACCCTTATTCCCCTCCTCTTCCCATGGCACTATATTTTCCTCTCTATCAGGCTCCCTCAACATTTCTCTGCCTCTAAATAAACCGTCCCTCCACATGGACGGAACTCTTCCATTTTTCCTCATTTATTTCCGAGCTACCCCCATTAAACCTTACATTCTTGTTTACTCGCCACTCTGGTCAGGTTATTCTCAGTTTTTCTCTCCTACTTCTTATATTCACAAATTTTCCTCCATTTCCATTCAGGTTCATACTTGTATAAAAACAATAATCACCCAGCGTTTCTCGGGAATGATAGTGCCCATAGGAGAGGAAACTTGGAGCTGACAATTCATAGTCAAAAAGCGGGTATGGTTATGGTGCATTTATTTATGATAACCACGACCCCTTCCCTAATTTTTCCCACGGTTGGTACAAAATTAAAGTAAGATGGAGAATGGTAGACGATGATCTGTTAACAATCGAAAAAAAGATTTCCATACATCGCGCACGGAATCAGCTTATTCCCCGCACCAAAGTATGGATAATTAGGATGGAGTGACCATACGTCGTTGGCGTAAACGTCGTGTGATGGCATATCCCAGCAAAAAGGTTTGCACCGAGAGTATTAACACGGTAACGCCTGGATTAAAAAGTTTGTTCGATTTTTGTGGTAATCATGTATCTAAATTTCAATGAAATTCTGAGTCATTAGGTGCAAAATTTATTCTTTTACCACTAATAGTAACGCCTAGCGGTACCATATGGTACCACCAAAATGTTTTGCATAACATCCCAAATTTTAGGCTCACATCAAAAAAATATACTTTATTTGAGATATACATGTTATAACCATCATAATTACATAACAAGAATTTTGTATCAAGAGTACATGAGGCGTAAGCAAAGAAAATCGAAATGCCTGCTCTAAAAAATCCGTTTTTTTTTTGGGCTTGTTGATAATTCCCAATTTTCAAACGGCTCTAGATGCTTTAATTACGGCTTTTAAATTGCAAACTTTTCGGAAAAATGGTATTGAAAATATTTCAATTAATTTAAAACTCTCAAACCCCTAATAAATTACGATAAATGACAAAAAAAGTTACGTTTAGCACAGCGCTACCAGCTGGTACCATTTGGTACCGCTATAGTTAAGTGCAGTATCCTTTGAGTTATGTTTATCCTTTGGCATTGTCAAGAAGTATGCCTATTCTGAAGGATGCCCAACCACAGAAGTCATATGACTAGGCGAAACAAACGGTAATGAGAAAACCACGCAAAGGACGCGTCGGAAGCAAAGGTAAGTAGACCTGCGGGCTTTGGAAGCACGAGAGACACCTACGCACTAACTATGGTTTCTATGTGCACAGCCGTATGGAAACGCATGGTGGCAGACAAACAGACGTCTCCTTTTACTTGTACAAAATATAATAAATAATATATCTATGGCTTGAAAACACCCTTTGCATGCTTAAAATTCTGTACACTTGGCTCGTATAGTATTCAAATTGAGGTGGTAACACTATAATGTACCTAACTGCAGTAAGTTTCATAGATTTAAATGATATTTTCATGATAAATATAAGGAATGAATATGGAAATGAAAGAATGAAGAAAAACGAAATTGCGCAGTTGTAACTTGACGCGTGCGCCAACAGTAAACATTCAGTAGCGGTGTCGCGTCGTACGGGCATATTTTTAAGGTGTACTTTAAGTATGAATTCCCTTTGGTGATACCTTGATAAAATAACACGATATTTTTTACCAAAAACATGCGCTGCATACTAAAATTTTCGGGCCAAATAACTTCCTCAGTTTCCATTAGAGAGCTGATAAAGGTAGGGATTATTCTCCGGATGTCTTAACATTTAAGGATAAAATGCAAGGACATTTTTAACTGCCCTGAGAACGTGCTCTAAGGATTAAATCCCTCATTCTCATGCCCCTGGGGGCTGACGTTGGAAAATTAGATAACCAAGATGAGTGCACAATTTTCAACCAAATGCCTGTCTTATCTCCAGAAACAAAGCAAGAGTATTTATCAAAATACGCAGATTACCATTTCCTATCATAAATGTGCCAAAAAATTACTCCTCCGAGCATCTGAGGTCTTTAAAAGAGATAACACGTGCGCGCAACTGAAGTAAAAACAACCTTTCCTAGGCTGCGTCTGAAAACAGTGCCTAACATTCTCGGAACATGAAAATATGACCACAAAATAATGGTTTTTAATTTATTATTATCATGCAATTAACAAACACGGATAGTTCCTTGGAGTGCAATGCTTATAATATGCAAAATACAACCCGACAGGAGCTCCGGGGGTCAGCAAGTAATTATATTTCACGAACAAATCATTGCAAGCAATTTAAATTAATAAAAAGATAGGTAAGGAATAGTACGGTATATTTTAGGCTCTTACCTTCGACAACAACATATATTTACTAAGAAACGAAATATTTGCAGCGCGTAACCATAGGCAACAAAGCAGTAAGTGACGCTTAATCTCTCTGAGTAGAAGTGGCACTGCTTAATTTGTTAAGAAACTTGTGCAAACCACTGTATATACTGTACATTTTGGCATTTAGTTATTGTTGTTGATGTTGTTAGGGAGTTGTTGATGGGAGGAGAAGGAAAAGCAAAAGTTGCTGGTAGTATGGAGGTGAAAAGAAATTGTATCTTAAACAAAATAAAGAGGATATAGAATAAAACAAATGTCTCACGTTACAATACTAATACCGTAATCTGATACTACCGAAGACCCTGAGTATGAACTAGTTGCAGTCTTAAACTAGTTTTTAAAAAACCACGGCCCAACTAAACTTCATAATTTATCATCATTATATATATGTTATTTATATTGCTTCAAATGCGAAAATGTTTTAGGAAGAAGTGTGCATCACTTATTGATTAATTACATGGTGGTGTAAAAGGGAGAGTGTGAAATTGGGTCAATGTTCATTTTTTAGTTGTATTATATTAGAATTAATGTATTTAATGGATTGTTTGAAATTGGTTTATTGGGACAATTTTAAATTCTTAGTTGTATGAGATTAGAATTAGTGTATTACTTTTACCATGGATATCTATTCTGTTTCTAAACTTTGTATTAGATAGATATGAACTTAGTATGTACACATTTGTTATTCATGTATATCTACTGCTGCCACCAGGCAATAGCCTACTTGCAGCAATGTATAATTATAATAATAATAATTATACTGTACTACTTTCTCCCAAAATGGTAGGAGAAAACTTTTAATGGAATTTTAATAAATTGTTAATTAGCTGCCATTTTGAAGGAAGGCAATCCAGCCACTGCAAGATGGAGTCCCTCTCATGTTTCCCCGTCCATAAAAAACACTCGCGCGGAGCAGCAAGCGGAGGTAATGGGTCAGATGAAGAGAGGCGGACCCGGAGACGATTTTAATTTCGACAGGATAAAGCCGCCCCTGCAGACTATATCCACCCCGACTAATCATCAATATGAGACGAGGCTGGGGCTCGCGAGAGGCGACAAGGATCAGGGGAGGGGGTACGAAGGATGAAAGTACCGGTGAGTGGGATGGGGAGAAATGACGGAACACGAGGTTACACGAAGGTACACGAAATTACGCGAATACACAGACCCATATTGTGCGGACGATACGGTGTAGGAGGAACCTTAATAAAGCCTAATTGTAATTCACTAGGGGAGTCCTCAAACCACCTCCTGACACCGTTATGACCCCCGGACAACCTTCCCTCCAGCCTTTTACCGCCTGCATTTCGTTACATACACCCATATATGTACTCGAACCTACTCATCACACGTACAAGAATGGCTTTAGAGGAATAAACTCAGTTAATGAGTCTAGTGCTAGAAAGGAGACCGCCGAAACCTTTAAGCAGCTCGAAACTTAATGATTTCTTCCTTTCTACCCTATCCTTGGGCACTAAGTTCGCTTTCGTTACATCCACACGTTACATAGTCCCCCAAACGTCCACTTAAAACTTTGAATTTCACTTCTATACACTACGCCACCAGTTAACACTGAACTAGAGTGGAAAGGGAACCTCGTCTATCCGTATTGACTTGGACCAGATGTGATCCGGGGAAACAAAAACTCAGATAAGATGGAAGCAAAAAATAAAATAAATGCAATATGAACTGCACTGCAATAGAAAAACTTACCATTTATTTATGATTATATTGACAATAAGCGCTACACACCACACAAAAACAAGATACAAACGAGAAATATATTTAGTTTTTGTTTGAAAAAAATCTCAAACTTCCTTTGTTTTAATGTAGCGTGAAGTTTAACCGCTGCACGATCGGGAAATCGATTGATTACCAAACGCTCAGCTGGTGCAGAGTCAGGATGCCGCTCCAAGAAAGCTTGTTTGAAAGAAATCAGTTGAACTTAAATAATTACGATTGTCAATTCACAATTTCCTTGGCAACGAACCGCAATCATTCGATATGAATTAATAAATATGGTATATTCTGCGCTTTAAAATTTTCAGGGATTAAAGGTATTCTATCGGTTAAAGTATGTAGAACTTATGGACCTCAGGATAAAAATAACTTCCACTGCGATTCAGGTATTGAGCTTTCCGTTTAATTCAGTCAAGAATACAGAAGTATAGCAACAACAACGAACATGTTATTTATAGAAACAGCTCAAGCATTAAATTACAATATCAACACCCATCCCCAATTTAATGACTTTACATTTGAGACTTTCATTTCCGATATTGAATTGCCAACTTAGCCAATCTTTATTCCTTTGCGGTAAGTTCTGAATCTTTCTTTCCATCCACAAATTTTAATAGGTTAACGTAAGATTATTCCACAAAAGATGGTAATTCCAGCTCCTCCAATAGCGTTTCCATCCTAATTTCCGATTGCTGAAGTTTGTTACTTCGAGCATTGGGATCCGATATTTTTCAGCTTCTGTCATCTTCAACATTTAGATTTCTTTTCCGTTTTAAAATAAACCTGGACCCATAACCTGTAGAATTTATGGACTTCCGGATAAAAAAACCTTCCACTGCGATTCAGATATTGAGCTTTCCGTTTTATTCAGTCAAGTAATACAGAAGTATAAGAACAACAATGAACATGTTATTTATAGAAAAAGCTGAAGTATTGAATTGCAATATCAACAAATTAGATTAACATGGAGCATATTCAAATCACCTCTGCCGACCCAATCCACAAACTGAACTTTCCCTTCAGCTTCCAATAAGGCCTTTCAACCGACTTGAACGTCTGAATAGAAAAACGATAATATTCCAAAAACTACAAAAATTGAAAAGATTACCACTTTTTTGTTTGAATCTAGTGCTACTGTTTAAGGGAATAACAGTAACATGTTTTACCTGTCGTTTAAATAATGGTAAAAGATTGCAATGAGTGGAAGACAAATAACATTCCAGGAATGCTACTCTTCTTCCACTCAGACACTGTGCCGTGGTCGCCATGTACTTGTTTATACCACCCAAGGCTCTCACAACTCAGTATTCTATGTTTAATAAAATATGTTGATTAATACCTAGAATTGTTATTTCTCCTGTGAAGTACTAAATAAAATAGTTATGTCACAAAGAAGTAATTAAAGAAGAGGTCATTAATTCATATTTTTTAATGAAAACTATTTTAAGTGGAAGAAAGATAATATTCCAAGACACATTATAGTAAATACATATAAAACGTAAACATTGTATTACCGATTCTGGGACAGTATATAGTGTCCAATTATCGACATATTTTCAAGCAAAGGTTTTCAGTAAACCTTCAAATTTCTTAGTTATGAAGTTATTTTTATTTCCCAAAATATGAGACTTTGAAATAATATTGTTCTTCAGCTCAGAAGTTCATTTGTAGATTTAATTTTCTTCCTTCCTCTTTTATCTGGCAGCATTCCCTTTGACCAGGCCTTCAGCAACCACTTCCCGCTTAGTACTAGCTGCCTCTCTATCTTCTATCTCCTCCGTATCGAACCTAAGAGTTTCCTCTCCTTGCCTAGCACCAGATTGTTTCTCTTCTTTTTGGCCCATTTCACTTTCTCATTTCTCCGACATAACAATAACTCAAACACCTCCATTCTTTTTTCTCCTATTTCTTTGGAGGCCGCGTTTCTTCGCCGCAAAGGGCAACTCCAGATTAAAATTTCAACTAGCCTTTCCTTAACACTCTTACATAACGTTGCACATCTTGCATAAAAACTGGGTGAGTAGAGTTTTTTTATGAATAATTATTCTACAAGTATAAGTAGAAACGACCTTACATGTCATCGAGTTATCTCGGGTTAGCTCTACCCTCACCTATCAGAACAAATTACCCGGACGAAACACTAGTGAAGTAATTTTTTTTAATTAAAGCTGCAAAGAGACGTCCCTGCCGTGTCTAGCATAGAAGCAAATTAGTTCTCTAATAAGCTTCCCTCAAATTGGCCACCCATATCCCGCAACTTAACCTCTTCAAACCTGGGCGGGGGATTTGGCGCATGGGCTGTCCGTCCCCCTTCTCTCAATGCTCCCTGCTCCATTTCCCTCGACCCTGGAGGACTACACACTCCGACAAGCGGGAAAACCCTTATGGACCCCTTTTTAACCCCCCATCCTCTCACCCCCTGCCATCCACCCTTGCTTGAGCCTGCTTAGCCGCTCAAACTCAACCGCTTAACCCCTCCGGAAAACCTCGGCCCACGGCGTTAGCCACACATGTCGGCCCCGCTCACTTGTGAGCCGGAAAAAATGCGCCAGTGGGAGAAAAAAATAATCAAAATAAATTGCCACACCTTTTTCCTGACACACGGAATTTTGGGAAGGGTACGTTTGATATGGATTTTAAAAAAATACATATATAAAGAGGTGGAGAAAAAATTAAGAACAGTCTTTTTTTCCTTCGTTCGTCCAATCCCAGCGAGTATAAGCAATTTTGTAACACTTCACCCTTAGGCCTCAAAACTCTTTTCCCCATTTTTTAATTTGGAAAATTTTATTCAAACCTTCCATAGGGAATTATTTGACAGCCTAAAAAAATAAGGATGTGAAATTTAATTCTGTAGGAGAAACTAAAATTTGCTTCGAAATTATTCCATAAAATGTAGTATCCAAGCAAATACAGGAGAATTTCTATCAATGATCAACGGCAAACCTAAAGTATGTTTGAAAAAGGCCGATTACGAAATCCCAATATGATACAGAAAACATCACTGTACTAAGTGAAAATGAATGATTAATAACAGTAATTATCACCACGACTGAAATAATAATGGGCTAAGAAACAACGTGTTAGCAATCATTTCAGACATAATGTCTAATTTGAATTCAAGTTGACTTCTCGGTTACATGATCAATTAAACATTGATAGTTTAAAAAAATTGAAGCAATAAAACTGTAATCATAATTTTAAAAAATCGGGTACATTTAAATAGATTTTTAAACAATTAAAATATAAGTTATTAATCGAAATTCTAATATAGGGGTGGATAATAACAAGCAACTGACGATAACGCACTCGTGAGAACCTTTCACGCTCCAAATAAAGATGTTTAAATATACGATGTTCTGATGAGATAGATTTTGTTGTTTATGGCATCAATAATATTAAAGAGAGTAACAAATTTGTCAGCCCATAAAACCTAAAACGTTAACATTATTTACATATCGCACTGGTCTTTCTTGGGAATAAGAAAGTCTTAGCTCGAAAATAAGAATAACTCGACTAAATAATAGAGGATAAACCTTTTATTAACTTAGTAAGGGTAAGACATCTTAGTTCACGGTTGAATTATTACAGACGGTACACGAGTCATATTTGGTGAGGTTAAAATGGTCTTCTACAGTTTTCATTTCGGGGAATGTGACCACTCTAAAAGCACATTTCTAACAAGAGTTCAGCATTTCCTGCGTAAGCAGATTCAGTTTAACTATGGGCTCACGTTAAATGGGGAGGATAAACGACGTCCGGCAGGAAAGTTAATCATGAAAATAAGAGCGAAAGATAGACATTCGGAGACGCTGGGTACTATCTAAAATTGGATTGGTTGTTCGTCAATGAATATAGCCATAAATATTATAGATTGACTTATTAAATGGAAGCAGGCAGACGATGAATAAAATAAAGATTCGAAATAGAGGAAACTCCTTCTCTGATATAATGGAGCGCCGAGCTTTATTAAGTGAGTGCAACTGAATGTATACATCAAGGTGAAGTGATTTCATAGGATTTATACAAGGGCGGATCAAATAAGAGTCATAACCACTATCGGAATTTTACTCAAAAAGTTTTATTATTTAAGGGTCTATGATAGTTCCCTATTGGAAATAGAGATGAAAAGAGCGGTGATCAGAGTCAAAGATGGAAAGAAAGGAATCTTTTTAGCACGCTTCGGTAACAAATCGTACTGATTGGTGAAGTATCAATCCAATATTTGTCAGAGACCGAGCAACGAAAGACTTACATTATGATCACTACGCATTAAAAACATCATGAAAACTTTCCAAATATGAACGTTAGACCAAATCTCTCAGGTCACTTTTTTCGTAAGTACGCCTCAGGAGAGATTATTTTTGGAATAATTTTTATGAAAATGATACTCATTTCGCGCAAAACATTTATGTAACTCTGCAGCGAGCGCATCGCTTAGTTCGATATTAGCGGGCAAACGTGGCAAAAAGTGTAGCATTTGGTATTTCATTACTTTTTCTAAAAACATTTAGCAGTTAGCACATTAAAATTTTTTATTATAATGTACATTCCAATAACTACATGTAACATTATATTTGTCTCCAGCATATTGCCTTCTTTTTATCGGCATTTACAACTTCCCCAATAACAAAAACCCTCTCAGTTCACAAAAAAAGTGCTGTCATAGCTACAGAGGATGTAACACTTCCGTTTGATCAGGGGTTTGACTCTATTGACAACAGTTTAAGCTATAACATTGAGCTATGTAATGTTGTACGTACCTATTACCCTTCCCTTTAACCAACCACCCTTTTCAATGTATTCCTGAACTTAAAACAAAAGTTTTACCTCACGAAAAAACTGGAGTTCAATTTTTGTTTTAATTATGAAAATGTGGGTAATGGTATCCTTTGTACAGCCTTAATTTTTTTAAAGATTTTAGCTAAATCATAGAAAAACATAATAAAAAAAAGAAAAAATACGTTGGAAAGAGAAATCGATACGTCTTTTAAGCCGAACATTCATTAAGGACTCAGATGGCATCGGTCAGTGTACCCACGTGCTCCCATAATACTGAACAACCAATGGATGCTTGAATTCACAATCAACACATTGCAAGGGCGAAAAGGCCCATGTCATCGAGGATACAGCCCATAGCCAGAGCATGCATGTCCGAACGAAAATCCTGCCGGGCACTAAATTTTTCGAAAGGTCAACCTGTCGTGACCCGCAGTTTTTCACCCCGTCAACGTTTCCCCCATTTACCTCGCGACCGGGCTGGCGCAAAATATTTTCTCCCCCATACTGTCATTTAACTGATACGGATGAGAAAAAAACTCGAAGTCGATGGTTTGAGAAAATTGCGAACGGACAATAAAACCCGCGTTTCTGTCAAAAATCAACGTCAATGCATCGAATGCCCACCGAGGCGTTCACGGGAAAGCGAATCGCAAACAAATGCTTCCCAGTATTGAATACACGATGAGCCATTGAAGTTCTTAATGCGATCAGACGGCTAGAGCCTAGCCCACTGCATTAATGACAAAGCGATAGCTATCAATTTCGCGCCACGCCGGTTGAGAGAGCTGAAAAAGTGAAATTCATCAAAGTGAGGGGTTTCATTTTATGCAGATGGATTCCATACGGTGCCATTAATGACCTCTCGAATCACGATGAGGCGGGCAAAATGATTTAAACTAGCTATCGGATATGAATTATCGCTTTGCGCTGCTAATTCACGGCAATTTTCATTTGTGGGAGGGTGTTGTCGCATATGGACAAAATACATACTCGGAAATAGGTGACTGATTTCAAAAAATTTAATAATAATGTTAATTCCACATAAAATTACAATTTTTCGTAGTTTATAAGTTGGTAAAATAGGTATTCCATTGGAATTAAGACTTCTTTTTGGGGTTACCGACTCGTTTTACATTTGGAATGTTTTATATGAGTTGCTACATATTCGTAAAAAGTATATCAATGTTGGCTGCTAAAAGAGAAATGTCAGTTGCTCAATCAGTCAACGCTAGTTCATTTCGTAGTTTGCTACGCAGTTTCTGCGATGATCACTACATCTAGTTTTATCTTACTATGAGCAAGGTGGTAGGCTATCAGACTATTCTTCTATATAAATTTTGCTTCCACATCTACACTTACAGGGTTTTATTGCCAATACGCAATTTTCTCAAACCCTTGACTTTCCTTCTCATCTGTATTGATTATATGGCAGTATGGGAAAGAAAATATTTGCACCGTCCTGGTGATAAGGTAAATCGGAGTACAATGAAGAGATGAAAAACTGCGGGTCACGGCAGGTTGTAAATGTACAAGTATCTACTTGGTATATTTTTCCATTATCTTACAGATATATTAGTCCCTGTAAATATACTATTCCTACACTTACACATATAGTATCCCCTGTGGAATGCATTCATGTGCTCATGCTATACTTCGGACCTTACTCTTGGTATAAAAGGGCTTCTTATCATAAAAAGAGTTCTTAATGTCACCAGATTTACAGAAATGCTGGAGAAAAATTATTTTTGCAGCATTTTTTAGTTTCACTTGGATTTTCCAATCATGAATGTGTCAATCAAATTCTTTCTGTCAATTA
Source organism: Ischnura elegans (assembly GCF_921293095.1). NCBI lineage: Eukaryota > Metazoa > Arthropoda > Insecta > Odonata > Coenagrionidae > Ischnura > Ischnura elegans. The sequence goes on from NC_060256.1 coordinate 40,120,610, forward strand.
CAGTTTTAAAATACTAAAATTTAAATCGTTATTGCTGCTATTCTGGATGGAATAGCATTATGCTATTCTCCGATATTGCAACCGATGTTGCTATAATATAGCGTATTGCAACGCCTATGCTATTTGGTATTCAGAACGGTTGCAATTCGTGTTTTTACTACACCGGAAGACGTAATTCTCAGAATAGCATAGGCCCGTAGCAATTCACTATTCTGAACGGCGAATTGCAACCGGTAGGCTTGCTATAATATTACGCGGTCTTCGAGGCCGAGCTATTCGGTATTGCAACCCTGAAAACGTGCGCATTGCGATGTCGAATTGTTTTTCTGAGGTTAAAGTAACATAATCAAGTATTGAAAAATGGAATAATAGCCAAAAATAAAATGATATCTACTTTATTTTAATTAAATAATAGTAGCATAAGTGATGAATATTTAACTAGTTAAGTGAATTGGTTAGAAATTAACATTCGAGCTTAATATATGAAGCACAAGCTTGCTTCATCGACAGTACGAAAACAATAACAATTAATGCAAAGAATTACTACGATTAGCCCAAATTTTCCGTGTTTTATTTATATTTACAACTCATAATTTTATTTCATCACTTGACTTGCTACTAAAAATATCCTCAATGTAGGCTATGAGGTCGATTCTTTAAAAATTTCAAGCTTGTGTTAACACACTAACTCGCCAAATATAATAATAGTTATAGCTTTCAATGAAAACCATATATTACCATAATAATACCATATACTTTGATCAGCCGTTCATTTCCTCAATTGGACAGTATATACAAATACATGCAACGAGTCGAAATTGTTTTCCCCACTATTCGCTACCTTCTACAATTAAAACTAAAAATTTACTAAATTATAACACGGGCAGTCGACTTGAATTACTTGCTTGAAAACAAAGGATTTCTCCGAACACCAATAAAGTTTCCGAACAAATATGATTCACCACAAACGTTTAATGGAATATCCATGCACTACATCATTAATGCAATATATATCATGTGGAATTGAATACAAATTGTTTCCTCTATAGACAAGTAAGTTATTCACACAATTAAGTTTCAGTTTATCGGCACAGTTCAGGGTCTATCAAAAATTTCAGTGAGCACATTAAAATCAGCTGATACGAAAACAATGATAACTGACACAACAGCACTTTCCACACGATTCACTATTGCTAGATTCACTTTTTCACAGCTGTTCCATCCATCCTCAAATTCACCATCACCTCCCTCTGCTTTTTCCAAATATGCAGCTGAAATATCGATACTATTCCATCATAATACACGAAAGCACAGCTGTGACGTTGCCACCTACTTCATTTCCTAAACAGAGAATGAATACTGAAATTAGGGAGCCATATAATATATAGATAACATTAGAAACGAAAGCTTCTAGTTCATACAGTAAAACGATATCGTCACGAGCAATACAATAAAAGTTGATACATATTAATTCTGACATGCAACAAACGGACTTCGAAGCCTAACACATTTACGAAGAAAATCAAACATATTTAGCTTTCAATGATTATTTCGCACAGCATACATCTCACGATAAAGGACCGATCGGATATAGGTAAATCATTGAATATTTATGTCCGACAAATCATCATTATAACAACGAAATTATGACCTAACCCACCGTAACCCACCTGTCTGAAGCCATTGGGAAACCACAACCACAACAAACAGCTGATTTCTTAAATGAGATTTTCAAAGCGTATTATATACTTCCAAGGTTTAATATAATTTTTAAATGTAAATAAAGCAATTATTTATAATTTCAAGTCAATATTCCGTAAAATACAGAAAAATATATAAAATATCTTCTCCCTCATTGGTTACGCAAACTGTTCAGAAAGTTTTTCATACGGGAAGAGGCGGAGCTTCCAAATAGCTCGCGCAAGAAATAGCATGCTGCTATTCCGAACAAATTTATTACTACGCTTCATTTAGAATACGGGGTCGTTGCAATAATGACCCGCAGAATAGCATATGCTATTTTTTGCAACGCTTATCCAGAATAGCAGCCTATACCTGTCATATCAAATAGCAAATCACAATTACCGACTCGTTTTACATTTGGAATGTTTTCATTGATTCTCCAAACCCGCTTTCCAAAACTATCAAAAATTGAATCATGAGATTGCCAAACCTCGTATAGTGAAACGAGCTATTATGTATTCCCCTTCGACCTTCCTCCAAATTAATTCTTTTTCGGCCACACCGAGCACGTATTTTACGATATTTCTCCAAAACTGTGCATGTCGTAGGTAAGTCAAATGAGCGTCGCAAGCGAAAATTAGAATGTAACAAACTCCTCCGTTGTATCACTAGCTCTTTGTAAATTGTGAACTTATAAAATTATTATAGTTAAAATTTGTGTACAATCATTGGCAACCAAGGTTAATTACAAACAAGAGTTTGCAAATAGCATTCTGTGTCATACATGAACAAACTGTTACATACACTCTTCTCTATTTACTTATACCATGTAATGCGATAGAGGATCAGCAAAGGAAATACTACCACAATCCTTGCTACACAATACACCCAATTTATTAGCAAATGGCTATATGATAATCACACCCTATTGAAATTTGGGAAATCCCTTAAACAAATAGTATCATCTGCATCCACCGGATGGAGCGTATCATTCATTCACTAAATTTTTCAAGTTGAATATAAATTCATAATTAGCATTAGCTCCGGAAAAAATGAACTAAATTAGCTATAATTTTGGCGACATTCGTGATGAAAGGACCTATGGCGTTTAATCATCAAAGGCTTTATAAATGTCACTGGCTGTACAGAGACGCTCGAGATAAAATGATTTTTACACCTTTTTTAGTTCAAATCGTATTTTCCACTCATAAATGTTTAATCCTTAGCCCGAAAATGTTAAATAAAATAAGATTCCAGAAATTTTGTTTTAATTTTCCTCTTTTTTGCATTGTCTCATATTTTCATTTTTACATGTGATTGGTTGTAGAAAATTTTTAAATGATCAAAAGTTATCAATGAAACTAGATATTAATGTCTCTACAGCAATCATGTAATATTCCTGAGTGAGAAAAATAGACTGTACAGTTACAGGGATACTCACATGTCCGAATTCGCAACTAATACGAGTTTTCCAAGTACCTAAAAATTATTCTAGTATTACATAAAATTGAAGAACATCATATAATATAAAAAACATTTCGTATAAAATCAATGAGTTTAATGACTCCAAGTGAAGATAAAAAAATTGTAACATTATTAGCTCACGGATCTCAATTTATCTTGATTACTTATATTATCTTATTCTACGGATCTTATATGTAGCGTAGTTTTTTAGCTTACGGATTGGGAAAAGCATTCCGGATCTAGCGGAGGAAACTATTTTATAGTCCTCTCGCTTCCAAGGACGGGCAAAGAAGTCCAAGCAGCATACAATAAAAACCCATAATAAAATGCTATCAAGATGGAGGTGCCTATGGTAAATCTATCATTGGCGTCCCCTACTGGGTATCGTGTTCTCGGTAATACTGATTGACGCTAAAGCGCTGATAACATTCGAGTTATGATTCGGGTCCATTTTTTTTTTCTCCAGGCGTCATCAAGTAATGGCCTGGAGGAGTTGTAAAGCAGCTTCATACATTTGGTAAAATTCGAGGTTTGCCCATAACGTAAGATGCGAATCAAGTTCACATCACGGCTCAGAGCGAAATACATCGGTTTCTCCAACTCACCAATTATATAATGACTTTTCACATCAATATAATCGATTATTTAATAATAAATTTAATTTTTCTCCGACACTTAAGGTTCGTTTATTTAAGCCAATTTTACTTAAAATATCCTAAAATTTACGAACCAGGTAGATGCATTCTGAGGTTTTAAAATAAACAAGATTGCTGGTTACGCTCCATTTCAAAATAAAGCCGTTTAATTTGATTCCTAGTTACTAAGAAATAATACATACATAGCCGTTTGGTTATAAAAAGTTATTCGGGTGGTTCCTCCAAAAAAGAGGCCAGGGACTCGGAAGGATCAGCAAAATATATGTCCATGGAAAGATATCTAATGCTAAATCAACGAGACGATCAGTTGATAAATTGCTTAAGTCATTCGACCAAAAATAACGTATACAGAAACCAACAGCGATATTTCAGATGTCGTCTTCTTTTTATCGACAAGCGAGGTAAACAGAAATTGTGAAATGGGAGGGAGATAGCTTTAACACAAAAAACGAAGAAGACCAGTAAATAACTTTTCATGACAATAACTGACTGCTAAAAAAAAGTGCGCACAATGCCATCATCTTTAACAATAAAAAATAACAATTCATCTGTATTCCCGCAAGGATCACCAATAGGCTTAATTAATATTTTTAAATGATGAAAAATCAAAATTAATTTTATGTATGCCTGATTAGTTAGAAAAGCCAGAAAAGAACTCCATATTACCCTAAATTTTACGATATTTGGTGAGAACACGTTTAAATGGATTTCTAACGAGATTATTTTAAATTTTAAAGGAGTATTTCATTTCACCTAAATTTGTCGAATGAAATTTCATAAATGTTAGACAATATCTTTTTTGATAGGAACTTATTTTACCATCGGAAATCAGGTGGAAAATATTTTTTACACTATTGAGATTACGCGAAAAAGATTAAAACATTTCAGTCGACATCCATAAAGTCGTTCCTAAAATACCATAATTAAGGAATGGCAAATGACTACCATATGATATCTAAGGGAATAACCAAATATATGATATAAATCCCTTGAGATGGTATCACCGGGTCCGGTACACATCGCCTCTAGTAAGAGGCTGCCCCATTTATCCATTGCGTACTAAAAAAACATGGATGTTGAAATGTAACAAAGGAGACTAGTTCAACGTACGATTATTCCATAATCTTAGACTAAAAATAAAAGATGTGTAAAGATATAAATAGGTACATTTTCTATAATTCTATGATAAAAAAATTACACTACTTTCTTTCAAACCCAACACATTAGCGGCATTGACCAAGCAGACGAGAAAACGTGATGATACCGACTCGTTCCGAGTCTGAGCGGAAAGTATAAATCCACCTTAACGCGCAAATGTTATTGCCATTTCGTTGAGCCTACTCACTTACCGAAGCATCCGGTTTAAAAAATAATTAATATTTTGCGCATACGTTTTCATTATCGTTGTTTAGTGTGGTTTTCGTGTAAAACTAAAAAAAAAGAAACTTGTAACAAACATTTTTGACATGGTTTGAACATTGTGCTTTAAATATATAAAATACAGTATTCATTGGATTGTTTCATCGGATTCGTAGGATTATTATTCGAAACTTCGGAAGCCATGTTGTCATTGACCTGGCATAAAACCTAAAAAGCCATTCCATTACAACATGAGCCGTTGGAGCTCACGAGAAAACTTCTGTCAAAATGAACCTTCTTCCAAATATTTTCAATTAAAACAACCCACATAGAATGAAACATCGGGCCTTGATCCATCCTCTCTCGGTTATTTGAAAGTTTCTCCCTGGTTGCGGATCCTGAAACGCTTCATCCATTACCACCTTAGAGTGGGCAAACGAAACAAAAGACGTCCCATAAAAATTCCTCCCGGAAGCACCACTCAAAACTTTTACAGGATCCCGAAGATAAACAGGATCCGACTAATTCCAGAGATTGCTCCAACTGCCGACGCCGGAGTGAGCGGTGGTCCCTTCGCTGGCAAACAGTCGACCTCTCGGAAAGCCCCTGTTATTTGCACCGAACACATTCAACCTCTCTTCATGTCCCACGCATCTAGTCGAGAGGGGTTTTACCTCCGCACTGGGACTCAGAATTGGCTCTTTCATCCACAAAAAGGGTTCGAGCCGTTCGTCCTACGGAGGAGTCCTTTTTTTTTTGTTATCACCCGAGGGCCTATATCCTAAATAGGGCCGCATACGCGTCACTGCCCCCAGGAAAGGTTCGGTCGCCAGTGACGAGGACCAGCAATAGGTGTGAAAATTGCTACCGTGATATCTAGATTTTTCTCATCCAGCAAAGGACTTTGCGACAGTAGGTTCGATTTTTCCTTCAGTAATGCCTGAATAACACGATCATTTTTTTTCATCCCATCTTCAGCAGAGGAACGCTCAAATGATGGCGGAAAAAATGAGCGTTTCACGCGATCATTTTCCGCGATGGCTCAAGGGATGGAAATCCCATCCCTATTTCCACCCCTCGGTAGGTCCCTTTTTCCGTCCCTGAAACCATCGTTGAAACCGTCCTTTAGCCAACCAGTAGGGGCTTTCTCTAACTCGATAGCAAGTCTTATCGACGTTGCTACGTCGTTAGCTTATCGAAAATCTGCTTATGTTGAATCCTTGAATATACACGCTTATTTACACTAATTTCCCCCTTATTTTATTTCGTTCTTCATGGAAATATATTACGACACATCATAAAAACAGTAAATGAATCCCCTACTAAAATGATACTCATCAGTTTTCTCCATCATTTATTATTCTTTTCCAAATCGACCGGTGCGTTCTTTAGCAGCTTCTTGTTTATTTATGGTGACTATTTATCGTTTATTAGTTACCGTAGTTAGGAACTGCTTCTTGATGCTACCGAACGAATAAATCTAGGCATTGTGATTGGTTGAAAATTCTAGCCTCACTCGCAGGCGCCGACGGTGTATTGTTTGCTATCGACGAGCCGTGGTCTTGTTTTGCTACGACGAGCTGTCGTTAAGGTGAGATACAGAAACTCACTTTCGATAAGAGGGTGTCGTTGCAAGAGAGGAATTTCGTTAACAGCCCGTTAACAACAATTCGTTAACGAGTTAGAGAAAGCCCCGACAGAGCGCACAGCCGTTAATACCGATTTTAACGCCACGCTTACATTTCAATTGAAGGACAGTTGTAATTACGAAAAGTGACGGAAAAAGGGACGGTGGAAATGACCGTGTGATTCAGAAAATGATGGTTCGAGCGATCATTTCATTGGTCCCTGAAAAGTTATCATTGGAACTATCACTCTGAGGGACGGAGTGAAAAATGCTCGTGTTATTCAAGCTTTAGTGCGACGAAATAATTGTGGGAACGAGGAATCTGAAACGAAAGTTTTACGATCAGTAGGGTAGCCAGGAAATTCGTTAGGAGTGGATTCAAAACCAGGGGGGAAATATTTTGAAAAACTAAATAGAGGATTTCACACTAATTTTAACACTTTTTATAATCGAAAAAACTTCATATGTCAAAGAAATCTTCTGTAAATTCATGATTTTTCAATATTTTTTTCTTTTATGACGGAAAGTATTCTTGTTTTTATATTTCGGGGAGGATCTAGACTCCCCGAACCTCCCCGCTAGCTACGCTACTGTTTGCCATTCTCCATACATTATCCTACAATTTAAAAAAACTCGTCATATATCACGGCTCTGGATTAATCGCAATACCAAGAATGAGAGAATGGAGGGGGATGGAGTTGTTATGGTGGCTAGAGTGCTATGGAGGCTAGGCTTCCCACCCAGATGGTCCAGGTTAAAATTCCGGCGGTGACAGAGATATTTAGGAGGCTGCCCAATCCCTACAAGAGTGCTTTGTGGAGGGCACTTCAAGTTCAACACTCCGTCCGTCGAATGAGACGTCAAGCTATAACCCCCTTGGCGCCTTTCTTTAAGAGTAGGCTAATGCTGACGCCGTGTTTCTCTCCACCCTTCTCTCATGGCGCAAATGACCTTAGCTGTCAATCAGCTCCTCCAAATACTATACCAGAGAATAATGATACACAAAGATGTCGAACTGTTCACTTAATTTTAATTTCAATGTAGCTCTACGACACTACGACATTTCACCGGGGGGAGAAAAATATCAAAGTAAAATGCACAAGGAAAATAAAAATGGGTTGATAAAGGTGTAAATGAATGTGAACAATCACAACATTTTTATTCCAAAAACGGTAGACTTTGCTATAAAATGATGAAGATTAAAACTTAATGCAGTATCCAATACTCCAGTCACGTAATTTTGCTATAGCATATGAATAAATACCTGCATCAAAAGAATGTAACAGAATGAAAATGAGAAAGGAACTGAGGGTAATTTGAAATAAAGTCTTTTTTCACACGCGGAAGAATTAAAGAGACGACTGCGATAGTTTTGAAGATGCACATAGAATTTAATTCGTCTCAAAACTTTGCTGAATGGAATTACATTGTTTTGTAAATCAAGGCTTCATTTCAAACTTTAAACAATACCAAATGATTGCTATTCCTTCATAAAAATCAAGAGTCATCCCTTCAATCTACAGGCATTCAAATATTGATCCATAGCCGAAAAAACGCACGGAGAGCTCGGGGCGATAGTTGTTGACTTGGCCGTTCCAATTTTCACCCACAACTCGGCATCGTTTTCAAAGTTTGAAAAACGCAAAGCTGCGTTCCAAATAGTCAGTGAGCTCTTTGTTTTTCAAATCATAAAGTGAAAGGAAAGAACACGCTTCGATTAGAGCTGAAGCTACCGAGGCGTGTAGAACATGGTTTACGCTGTTTCTTGTAGTGGAACACGGATTCTGAATGGCATACAACAGGACGAAAACCAAGGATGAGCCGAAAAATCAAATCAACTAATGCACACAAAACATAACGATGGATCATGTTTGCCGAGAGGACGGAAATATTACTCGAGTGATAACAATACAGTAACAAAAATGAAAAATATCAAGCTTGTATTTGCTCTCACAATACAGACAGATCCCAAGCAGCAGATGATATCCATCGGATAAATCTTAATAACGTTGTATATGCAAAACGCGTCGTTATTACACGATGGATATTTGACAACGTTACATAGATATCCTAGTCGATGATTTGTAAAAATAACGTCACGTAGATATCCAAGTTGTAATATCAGTGACATTAAAAAAAATGTTATTCAACACAGTATACATTGGTAGTAGGAGGTTGTAAATATCCGGAGGGGGCACCACTGCTTTCGACAGTGGAGTGAAGTGTGGCCGGAATTGGCGTGCTTGGGTAGGACAAACCACGCCCACTTTGACCAAAACATTGACAATCTCATAAGGGCCCCTATCCCTGCTTGGTGAAATTTTTGGCCAGTATCGTTAATACATTAAAATAACCTATGGAACACTCAATTTAAACCTTTTTTTCTTACTACATTGGTAGGCTTGGCGAAGTTATGACTCAAAAATCTTTCGATGTCAAATTAAGTCAGTTACCTGGAAATCAAGAAGCTACGACAAACACTGGCTTAAAAATAATGAAATTGAATGACTAACATTCCTTCAATCTTATTTCTTTATCTTTAATTCTTATCTTTAATTTTAGCCTCGATGAATGTCGTCTATGATGGCAACACATTTCATAAAAACAGAAGGAATAAGTATCTTTTTTGAATCACGCAATCACAAACCTGTTTACTCCATAAATTTCACTATCCCATTCCATGTTCATGCGAGTACGATTTAACCACTGAAACAAGAGGTGAGAAGGTGAGACGAGGTAAAAATTCACTTAAAACAAAGACACCGCTGACCCCTAGCGACATAATTACCAACTAAACCGAAAGTAAGTTCCGAGAGACTCTCATTATTCTTTCAACGGGTTTTCGCGGGCGTCGTAACTTTTAATTCTACGCGGCTCCAACCCTTCGTCGAGACGCGGAAGGAGAACGAAAAAAAAGAAGTAGAGAGAAAACAGCGCTTCCCTCGCAGTCATTTTTTTGCCCTCTCTGGAGGAAAAATAAAAAAAAGACATGGAAAAGGCAGGGGTGTGGAAACCTACCTTAAAACATTTCGAGGTGGGCTTTAAGAGATTAAATATACGCACGCCATGAGAATAATAGCATAGGGTCCCGATACGCTCGGGCATAGGCACGACATTACCCATTTCCGTCCACCATGTAGCTAAAGCCTACCGGGCTAGGCAAATGAGGCTCTTGATGAAAAACTGTGCAATGTTTTGTTTTGAATTGTTACAAATGTGGTGCTTAATGTTTTGTTGACCTAATCCGTCGATCAGATGATTTTGGTATCTGGTATAAATAAGCCCAATAGTTGAAAGAGACGCATGATAATATCAATTTCAATTGGGAGCCTTACTCGATAGAAATATGTTGCAAGTATAAAATAAACAAAAATAAAATGGCATTGAAAAGATAATTTTAACTTTCCCTCTTGTAAACATATTTTATCCCTGATTCTTTTTGTTTATAGTTCGAAGACGGACGTACAAAGAAAGAATACACGGAGGAATGAGTGCCGAAGAAATTATCTGTGAAACTGCACATTCCTGAAATTTCACGATGACTAAAAATCAACCTAACGTAACGCTAATTTTCCGGTTAATTCTTCGAGCTTTTGGCCCTAGTTTTTTATGTCAGGTTAAAAATCAGAGTAAACAATATAGCAGGAATAGAAGGATCAACAACTTTGCTATTTCCACATAGTAATTTATTGACACCGACCATGGTTTCGTTGCAGAGTAACATTATCAAGGTGTTAATACCTTGATAATGTTACCCTGTAACGAAACCATGGTCGCTGTTAATAAATTACTATGTGTAAATGTACAAGGTGAGAAGACCTTGATAATGTTACTCTGTAACGAAACCATGGCCGGTGTCAATAAATTACTATGTGGAAAAAACAAAGTTGTTGATCCTTCTATTCCTGCGATTATGGATTTCCAACAAGTTACGCCCGCTACTATTAATTATAAACAATATAGGTACGTATAAGTTGTGTTTGGTTATTTATTCATCCGTACAGTTGGTTGTTGCATACAGGACTCTGTAGATACCTCCAGAGGCATTTTCACCACTGCCGTTGTCCATGTTTTCCGCGTTATTTCTCCATCTCATTCCATCTTGATACATTAACTCCATTCATTTTCCATCCACTCAGTTTTTTCCCCTCTTATTCGTTTCCAACTTGCAAAACTTACTCTCCCAAAGAGAAAACTAGAGACGCGAGTAAAATGAGAAAGGTGCCATACTCAGAGAGCAAATTTCAAGTTTTCTCCTCCGCGCTGCAAACAAAAAATAAACGCTGTTGAGGGCGGGAATGGTGCACAAGACGCCCACTGACGGAAGAAAACTCACTCAAAAACTTTTCTGACGCCACTTCAACCAGGAAATATCATCTCTCACGGGTGGTTTACCAGCTCTTGATACAATACCATTCAGATCTGATTTAGTCGTCGTAGATGGGTGTAGCATAGTGGACTATTAAACTGAACGTGAGGGGAAACGCTTGCTCGACAGAAAAAGTAACTGGTGAACGGTTAACGTTAGCAAATTTCTGCTGTTTTTGTATGAATCATGAACAGCACTGCACGAATAACAGAAATGTATAAACGCTAATTTTTATTTTCATCAATATGCCCGTGCAAACATTAAAAACAGTGAAAATTCTAGAAGTTTCCGTAGGTCTTTTCAACACATTGGTTTGAACTCAATATCGAAGTGTTTGCTTAGTGCTTACGTACATGCGACAACAGATGATCGATATTTTTAGCTATTACGTGATACATATTTTATTTCCCTTATTTTTATATTGCCTTAACGTTTACGCGAAAATTCACAGTATATCTTACAGTTTTCAGAATATATTGAAAATTTTAGATTCCTCATCACCAAGGTTATGTAATGAAATGGAACATCAAGATTGTCTACATAGATGACTTTTGCCTGTGTATTAAGCCCCGTATATTATATTGCATTAAGTCCCATTCACAACCGCTGCACTTTACGAAAATTGATTTAATATTCCCAAGATAAATGAATGGAATATTCCTTGAAATACATCAAACGCTGCGAATCAATTGTGAATCAGTTTAAGAGGATTTGGGACTTAAAAAATTCATTTCTAAGAGAGACCGCAAACATTTGCAAAGTTTGAAGCAAATTGGAGATATCCGGGTAGGAAAATGCTTGGGAATACTTTCTTCCGTTGAGATAATGTAAAATGACCCATCATCATAAGTCAACAATCCTAAGATTAGCTTCATGCAGCTATGCTATCCGCTAGCCTTTTCATGGTGACATATTTCTTCTCTATACTTTCCTTTATAACTAGTACAATGTAACTCTTTCGGGGCCGTCCCTTGCCCTTCTTCCCTTCCACCTGCCAATCTACAATTGTTTTTCATCAGATCATCATGCCTCATAACGTAGCCAACTAAGAAACCCTGTCTTATTCTTAACGTTTTTAGAAGAGTTCCTTTAGCATTTCCTCATTGCTTACACGTTCGATCCATTTCATCTTCACCATTCTTCGGATGTACATTTCGAATGCTTCCACTCTTGTGAGATGATCAGCATATAAAATTGAAATAGAACCTTGGTTGGTTTAGGAGTATTTTCCATCATCATCATCATCATCATTGGTCAACAATCCTAGGATTGGTTTGACGCTGCTCTCCACTCTATTCTCCTATCAGCTAATCTTTTCACACCTACGTATTTCTTCTCTTTCACATCCCTCTTTACTTGTTCCATATATTTTGTTCGAGGTCTTCTTTTTCCATTCCTGCCTTCCACTTGTCCTTCGACGATTGTCTTCATCAGGCCATCGTGTCCTAGTTTGCTAGTCCCAACCTCGTTAGAGCCCTTCATTTTTTTATAGCTGTAAACGGCTGGTGTCCTAACACCCCCTGCCATACGCCTTTTAGGCAGCTTGCGGGGTATTATGTAGATGTAGATGTAGATGTCTCAAGATGTGGCCTACAAGGTTGTTCCGTCTTCTTATTAAGGTTTTCATGAGGCTTCTCTTCTCTCCTACTCTTCTTAGGACTTCCTCGTTACTAACTCGGTCGATCCATTTGATTTTCATCATTCTTCTGTAGCACCACATTTCGAAGGCCTCTATCCTTGCTTTCTCCGCTGCGGCCATTGTCCATGCCTCACTTCCGTATAGGAGCATACTCCAGATGTAGGTTCTTATAAATTGCTTCTTTACTTCCATATTTAAGTTTCCCGCTGTAAGCAGGTCTCTCCATATTATTAGTATTTTCCATATCTATCAAATAGATATTTTGAGGCATGACTGAGCCAAATTGCTTCATTTTTAATCAGAAAACTTTGTAGATTTCACATAAATAATTTTAATATCAACCAGTTTCGTCGCTCTGAGACATCGTCAGACATTTTTAACACCGTATGAAGACTATGATGAACGCAATCACAATCGTAACCTAAATAAATCAAGAATTTCATATATGTTTTTACCCTTTATCATTATGTCAAGGTTCTTTTAATGAGTTAAAACTGGTCGACATTAAAATTATTTATGCGAAATATAAAAAGCTATTTTGATTTTCCATATCTATCGCTAAGTCTTTTGCGAAATCCATTTCCATTCGGGGTTTCTGACACACAAATCCTCAACTGCCCGTTGTCGAGTGCACCGCGGAGTGTGAATGGGAAACACGCGCGTAGTTGGAAGTTATGAGATCATTGTGACCCACGATTACCATCCAATCCCCACGCATCCCGCATTTCAGTCCTATTGAATCCTCCAGCCATTAAACTCTTTTTTTGCGTCCTCACTTAGCGGAGGTTCGCATTGTGAATATCCGACCGGAATAAAGGGATACGTTTACTAAAGCCCGTCTGTATTTGGGTTTTAGGCGCCAGCGTGGAAATTTCAAAATGTTCATGCAACATTATCTTCGATACTTCATTGAAATCAAGTTGCTGTAAGGTCTCAACGAGATTTAAGGTAAGATTTATAAAAAGGCATCGAAAAGCTAGATGTAAATACATCTACATAATTCCCCGCCAGCCGCCTAAAAGGCGTGTGGCAGGGGGTGTTAGGATACTAGCCGTTTACAGCTTTAAAAAAATGAAGTGATCTAACGAGGTTGGCACTAGCGTTTATTAAAGTCCTTTATGGTTCGGGGGAAAAACGAATTCCCATATCTATCCGTTCGGAAAAACAACTCTCTTACTTTATTGCTTCTATCGGGCCTGGAAATATAGTATGGCTCTAATATTATGTTCTCTGTGTCGCTCTTAAAGATAATTATTCTCAATTGCTCAAGCAATCTAAGCCTAGCTCGCAGCCTCCGAATACCTGCTGGTATGATATGCTTGCCAAAGATTAGGGATGAGAACTGATTCTTCACTGAATGCATAAGTTGTTGAAAAGTCTTAATGAAAATTATGATAAATCTTGGCGACTGAATGCGCAGCCTCAAGTTCGGTTCACTTCAAAATAACTTGGAGTAATTTAGCTTATTGTTTGTTACACCAACACATGTCTAGGTCCTTGCATCACGGCAATAGATGCATATCAATCGTGAAATCGATTAAATAGGATTCCCCGAGATTTTGATTGTTTTGTAGGGGCAAAACTTCTCCCTACATATCTTGATTACACAGGCCAAAAAAAAATTTTTTTGAAAACCTCTTTTATTTTAATAGCTGATCTTTATAGATTTTGATGTGCCGAATCCAAAACTGGCCTTACTTTTTTTGTATCACCCATAGTTTCCAAGCAATATGTATTTAATAGTTAGTATAATACACCTATACGGTACACAGGGAAATCAATGAGACACTGTGTTACATCATAAATTGTTTGTATTTACCGTTCACTGCATCGTGACAAAATTGTATGTATTTACTACAGCGTGATAATACAGGGTTCACTTGTCAACTGGAATTGGTCTACATTTTCTTTCCCTTTTTTCCTTGAAGCTTCTTGTGTAGCTTTCTCTGCGATGAATCGCTTGCTGAACTTCTCGGTGAAGTACCAACAGTAATCCCCATTATCTTCGTTCATTAAACCTACTTTTTCAATTTTATTATAACTATAAAAAGCTGTTAAATTATAAAAAATATTGCTTGATTTCATAAATTTAACTGTAAAATGTGAATAAATGGTGGGTGATACAACTTTGAAAACATCATATTTGGATTCAGCAACTTTAAAAACATGAGAATAAGGTATTTTCAGTAAAAAAAAGTTTTTTCATTGTTGGCCTGCGTTACTTTCAAGAGAAATTTGAGTCAAGTTTCGGCATTTTCATTTACCCAATACTAGCCAACACACCAGGTCCGTGCTGGGCCGTCGGGACACCGGGAAATATCCCGGTGCGCCCTCTAGCCTGGAAATCTTTGGCGCCCACCTGCTCCGAAACCGACAAATTTTACTGTCAGAATACCAACATTTAAGTTAACATGATTTCAATTCCGTCCTATTTGACCCTTTACAACCCAATGTTGCTTCTAAGCAACATTAAAAATGTTTAAACTTTCAGCTCTATTTAGGAGGTATCTAAACTAAATATTATTTAGTTGTGTAAATTTTAATGACGACATATTTAGCTGCCACGATAATTATCTTTTGGTGTGAAAACTTCAAGTTTTCAGAATGAAAAATCTTGAAATTTGTTTTTCTCCCAGAAACAGCTCTGGGTTAGAAAGGGTTAACAGAGTAATTAACACCGTCCTGTGTGAACAAAATAATAATTTAAATAAACATATTTCAATTTGGTAAAATTCAATTCAAATTCAAGAGGGTAATGACGATAATTTCAAAATATATTTACTATATTCCACACCTTCATACCTCCGACTTGCCGACTTGAGGGTTCTATTTTGAAATATTCGTGCACTCTTATCACATTTAAGCTTCAGACGAAGCGAAATCATTGTTCTGGTCGCACAATTTTACACAGCCCTGCGAGGTTGGGTGGGGGTTATTAAATGCATAAACATACCGGGCGAGAGTGAGAAGGAGTAGTATAAAATGGGGCGAAAAGTTGTCGCGAAGTCGAAAAAGAATGGCGGTTCATAAATCCGCGAGAAATTAAGGCACGCGGTTGGTTACGCGGAGTGGAGGAGAAAATACGAGGTCGGATAAGCGATAAAAAAAAGAACGCTTAGGCGACGTGAATGCATGGGTCGATCCTCGCAAAATGTCACTCCTCCTAAAAATAAACTGGTATGCTCGCCTAACATGTCACCTGTGCCCACGTTACTCGTATCTCTATCACCCAAGCCCAATTGCCATCCAAGCACTTTATCAAATCCTGGACTCCAGCCCTGTAATAGCTAGCGGTTTTAAGCGCAGCCACATCTGCGCATAATTAACCCCTTCCACCTCAATTTATTTTTTGAATATCGTGCTTCGATCCTCTTTATAATTTTTCTGTGATTATTTTAAAATGGATTGGTAGGTAATGAAATGATATTCTGTAGTTTTTAACCAACATAAAAAGTGATGGAAGATAGAAAGTGATAAAAAAGTGATTATTTTTTCATATTGTGAAGTATTTAGTAAAATAAATCGAGAACACAGCTATTCCCAATTGTATAAAATCATTAAATTACTTCCAAAGGATCATATTTCATGAAATATGATATCTTTATGTACACTATGGATTTTATAACATAGTTTAACTTTCAAAATATTTATATTGCTCCCCTAAATCGTGTTAATATATTGTAAATCTGATTACGAGCCACACTCGTCAGTGCGCGATCCGGCAACGTAAGTTCGTGACGAGCTAGACTCGTCATTTCAGCGCAAGGGGTCAAGGAAAAAGCATGCTTTTTTCCGAGTTGAAACATCGTCATTTAAAAAAATCAAATTCACATATATCAGATTAATTTGCATGGAGGAATATTATATAATTTTAATGATAAAAATTCAGCACACCCGTACATCTTATCATTTACGTACTCCATGCGTTTGAACACCTCTTTTCCAAAATCAGTACTGACTGATTAGATCGACGCTCAACACGCCTAATGCATTTTCTGGAAGTATAATAATTGTACTGCCTTGTATAATATTTATTTTTTAATTCCTGCATCCAGAAACGTAACCTAAAAAAGCTTAAAAATTGTAACCGTGATTGGTGAAAATCCCACCCTTAATAAAAAATACTGCCTTTAATAAAAATAAACGTATTTTCCGATTTCATAAGTTTGTCGCAAGATATATCAACAAGTCGGTATCGCACTGTATGATGACGATTATGAAAGCTATCACAAACGTAACAAAAATAAAGTACCAATTTTCCTATATTACATCACCCATCAGCACAATTGGAAGGTTCTTTCAACAAGTTACAAGTACGTTTCTTCTATTTCAAATATATAAATCGCAATATTCATTATCCAAATCGTTTATCACAGGGCCTATTTCCTATTCTCAAGCTCACTATCCCCAAATTTTCTTTGAATAACAAAATCCATTTCCGCAGTGCTAAAGGTCTTTAACGGTTTGCAGACCAATGCTCCCATTTGGGGACAGATTTATAAAAATTCATAAAAATAATATTTCGTAACTGTTATTACTTTTATAGCTTTTATTATGAAAATAAAATATGGAAGTATTTTTTTTAAGTGAATCGCATGACTTGTGTACTCATTGGATGTGAAATATGCCTTTTCAAAATTAGTTACTTTCGTCAACACTTAGTGATCATACGGATTACTCGATATTTTTCTCTACACTTGCTCTCCAGTAACAATTGCTCATTTATTCAAAAGGTCAGTATATATTACATTGTTAAACTTAGTTTATTAGTCAAGTGTACATTTATTTTTCAAGTATAATAACAAAATTTTGTGGTGTGTTCCATTTGGGAACATTTTTGAAAACGCATTTAAACATTTATGTTCGGGTTTCCTTTCATGTCATCTCTTAATTAGAAATTGTAAAATAAATAAGAAATGAAAAAATAATCAAATCACTTTGTATGTTAGTATGGTCTTCAAAGGGTTAAAAGCCTCGATCTCCTTAGAAAATAGTGATAATCTATGACCCGATTTTCCATCAAATTTAACAGTGAAGAGGTTCTATATTTTCACGCGCAACCTTTTGGAAGATCGATATAAAATAATGTTGAAAACAACTATGTTTAAATCCACATTGCATTCGGTGCTACTATATCGAATTAAAAAATCCTTGGATTTAAATATATTAGCTTTAATCAATTGCGAAAAAATACCTTCTTCGGATAAGATGAGCTGTCTGATAAATTCCATGAAATATTCTCCTACGTGTAAGGGCGTCAAAATAAATCGAAACTAAAAGCTAGTTCATGATGTCTGCGATAATTAATTATGAAATCTCAAATCCCACTTCGGTAACTCATCAGGTTTATCACTGTAATCCTAAAAAGCACGTAAAATTGTGCTGAGCTCACCTATTCCGAGTCGAAATTAAATTCACACAGCGGTTTCCCCAGCAACAGGAACTACGTAATGATCACCATCAGAGATCTAGTTAATACATCGCGCAGTTAGCACTGCAGCGCAGCTAATCCCAGCTACGGGAATTCCAATGTCCAAGCTCGCTTATTGTTTGCCGAGCTGAGAGCATCCCTGCTGCCGTAACACTGAGGTCAAATCCCGCGACTGTACGGCCACGTCGCATTGCATTCAAATAATGGTGAAATATGCGAAGCGGAGGAATAGTGGCTTAAGACCGCATTAGCGTTGAACATGCCATCGGGAATACAACGTGGGAATCAATAACAATATGTGCAAACGGAACCAACGCAGATGAGAGTATAGGTATGCTGACTACAGCCCTGCCTTCTTCAAAGTCCAGTACAATAGTTTGTATAAGTATACCGGGACTAGCCACGGTGATAAATGTTTACGGAGTCACCCGCAAGGCACAAATTGTGCGAAAAATCCACAGAGGAAAAATTATTCGCCTTGACCGGGATTCGAACCCGGAGTGAATGTCCAAGTGCTTTAGCCATTTAAGCTACCGAGGCGTCATTCTCCCCTGTGGAACTTTGTGAGCTTTACCGGACAAGTAGGAATGGACTGCTGAGTATATTATGCAAATAGTATAGTATAGTAGTATAGTAGTCCAGTGCAATAGATTCCACTAACTAAACAGCGCAAGTAGCCGCTTATTTGGGTCATGCATCCAAAAATAGAAACCAATTGAAGAATTACCAAGAGTTGTTTTTTTTTCTCAAAATAAAACGATTGTAACCACCACAGTGACATCGTGGGCTTCAACAATATTAACCACACTAGAGGTACAACCTGTTCAAGTCCACACCATTTGAATGTAAGTCTTGCCAGCAGGAGCAAAGACTTTGCTGAGTGCGGGGAGGGGTAGTCTCTAGCAAGTGGTGCGGGACGTACCTCAGCGTCACCGCGATGCGGGGTATCGCCCTGGTGGGTGGTTCGCATTACGACGGATGATATCTCATATACACTTAGAGATAGATCAAAACAAACAGAAATTCGACCCTGAAGAACTTTATTTTCACGTTTTAGGATTAAGATAGTGGTTTTTCGGCCCCAAAAAACGCAATTGAAGGTCCTCAGTACTTAGGGCCTTTGGCGCACGAGTTCACGTCATTTCTAAGTAACCAAATTTTAGCACGTGAATATATACCTAATTTGGATCATTTTATGACTAGAAAAACATAAATTTTCTCAATTCTGAAAAATAAGGCGGTTCGGAAAAATTCGCGAATGAACAGTCATGCGCATGATCATTCAGTAAAAATCAGAGCATGTTCCATTTTGCTAGCATGATCCTGTGAATCATCACGTGATCATTCAGCGTGATCATTCATAAGATCATTCACCATAGCGGTTTTTAGGAACCTATACTCTGAAAAAATCACTGTTATCGCAGCTTTTTCAACGAATTTTAATGATTGCTTCAATATATACGTAAATCTCACCTTTAACACTTTGGGAGCCGGCTGCTAAATTTAAAGCCCTACTGAAAAATCCACCCATTTTTACTATATTCGTAAATTTTTTTAAAACATTAGCATCAAAACTATATTTATATCGATGTGCATTTCAACAAAAATGGAGTTTGCTCTTCTTCCTGAATGAGTTGAATAACATTTATTGCTAATTTTTAAATATATAATTTAACAATGAAAACCTACTGTTTTTGAAAAATAACAAAGTTGCAACATATGATGTACCGCCATAACAGGCATAATTCTTATTTTAATACGCTCAATTTGAGTTATTTAAAGCATGGAAATCATAGAAAAGCATTGTTCCAAGCAAAGCATTAAAATTCCTGGATGACAAAAAGGGTCAATGCACCCTCAACGAACGGCCCAAAGAATTTTCACACTAAGTGGCAAAAGATGAGGATGCCAGTAGCTACGGAGGACTTTTCGTCCTCAAGACATAAAGAGAACTCTTTTTCCATCGAGCGGTTGATTTTTAAAAAAACAGAACCACTAAGCAGTAAACTGGAAAAGTACCACGGGCGAAGTATTACGGCTTCACGCATACAAAGCCAATTAAATGGAAAGACGTAATATTACGTCCATGGCAATCCTCAGAAGGATTAGCAGGACGTAATATTACGTCCATGGCACGCAAAGTGTTAGCGTTAGTAAGCCAGCCAGGAAACACCTCTAGTTTTATCGTCACGAGGGAGGAGATTGAATTATTGAGGGAAAATATATTATACCCTGTTTATTACTTTAGCAATGAGTGCTGAGGAGGGTGAACAAAAATAATGAGAGCACAATATAAATCAAAGATTGTTAATTATTTCATTTATTCTGAAACAAACATTCGGAGAAGCAACCTTTTAAACTTATATTGCATATAGTATACTTGGAATAGACTGAATTTAGGGACAAAGAAGTAGCTACAATAGGGCAACATCATAGAGATCGCAGGGCTGATAGCGAGTGAGATTGGAGGGCAATAATTTGTTTTCCGGTATCTGAGGAAATAAATTTTGATAAATACTTATAAATAAATGGAATGAAAAATATTGTTATAAAAACATATTCATCACTACGTCTTCTTCCATTTCCCGGAACACAATATTTATCAGCCGACGTAAATGATAACATGTCCTCCTTTGTTTACATATGCTGTTGCTTGGAGTCAGAGTTGCGCATAACGACAGTCAATTATCCCACGAAGCGCACCGCTACGTCGATTGTGTCCCTGGAGGGAATCTTCCGTCATGCGTCACTCACGGCATGCTGTTCTCCTCACAGTTTCACTTAGATAGTGTCCCAATCATTAGTGATACAGAAATCTAATGACGTCAATAACTTACGATAAATGGGAAGCACAATTCCCCGTTTTCTTATATTAAACTTGCAAAATTTTTGTATAATGGTGAATTTTCATAAATGATAACTTCAGGCTAAGATGTGTAAACTAATTTAAGTTTCTGTTATCGAAAATAAAAGAAAAAACTTTGTTAAGTTCACTAACACATTTAAAAAGTCACGACCCATGTATAATGACTTATTACCCGAATAAGTACCAAACCATGCTAAAACAAAACCTGGGTTGTGGCTTTTTACATCAGTGAACGACACAAAATTTGACTCTTTGATTTTCCATAGTAGAATATTAATTTCGTCGTAACATATTTTCAAACTAATCATAACCTTTTCAGGAGTTGCCATTATAAAAAAATGAGTCATTATAGCTTCTCAAGCACGACGACTTATTCGCAACAAAAGCCTGACTTTCAATGAACTTTAAAATTAAAAAAGAGCGACTGTTAGTTCAAAAAAATATAAAAATAGGACATTTCGACTAAGTACAATCATTACTTGATAATTTTTCAATTTATTTTTAAATGGTTAAATAGTTCTTGGAGTATAGGTCCAATATATATGTTGCAAAAAATGTTAGCCAACGTTTCAGTTATATTATTGTAAAATAACTATCGTAACATTTATTTATGCAAAAATATTGCATATAATTGTATTTTATATTGTTCTCATTCATAGCCCTGATGATAGTTTAAAATGAACTGAAACGCTGGCTACAATTTTTCCAGACCAGAAGCAGGTGTATTTTTGTCTACTGAAATACATATAACTATCGTAAGTCCTCTAAAATCCATTTCACGACTGATGTGCTGTTTTGAAGGTATATGCAGGATTTCAGGGGGGCGGTAGGATTAACAAGGGAACAAGGGAGCAGAGCCGGTGGTGGTGATGAAGGATGCAAAGATGAGTAACTGCGAATGAAATACTCTCGGTTCTTTCACCAGGTGAATTCAACTCCATGACTGTCAACGATTCGACCTGCAATTCGTAGGTCGTCATCAGGATTAATACGAATAATAATGAAAAATACCAATGAGACTACAATAACGAATTCGTATGACGACCAATGAGTCACTGGACGAAACGTCGAGAGTGATGAATAAAATCGCCCGGTTGAAGACCCGAGAGTATGTCATGAATTCGGCACACTTGGAAAGTACCTTCTTCCTTCCTATAATCCTTCAGACTAATTATAATAAGTATTAATAATAACCGTAATTATGGTTGGTTAAAAAGTTTATCTGATGGAGAATTTAGTGGTAAGCTGCGTCATACCAATCTCGGGATTGTTGGCTACTGATGACGGTGATTATGTTGGTTAAATAATAACACGCATATAAAAAGAATGGAGAAGAGCTGAACACAGTGACTGAGATGGAGCAAGGAGAGAAAGGGAGAAAAAGAGAGAGGTTAAGCGAAAGAGAGAGAGAAAGGAAGAGAAAGAGGCGTGCATTTGAGAGATTGGACCCGAAACACGGCGTGGGTCGCGGCTGTTCTGCGGCGGGCGGGGAAGAGGGAAAGGAAAGCAGACGGGGAGAGGTTGTATGCATGATATCCCGTGATGGAAGGGGAGGATTTTCGCACGGAACAGGCGGGGTGTACGCATCTGGCACCCTCCCCTTCGCACAGGGCGACCTATTTCATGCGGGAGGGGAGATTGCGACTCGGGGTGAGATAGGGGAAGGACGCTGCGGTAGATTCAGGGCGGCTCTGATGGGCTAAGCTGGGGGTCGGTGGGGAAGGATGAGGGGGGGGCGGGAGCTTTGGGATGATTTTTCACGCGTCACGAGTGCGTTAGGAGTCCTGAGATGAACAAACGTCAGGGGAGTGGAGGATCAGAGATATTCCTGGTTTATTTCTTTAATCATTTTTATTATTTTTTAATTTCTTTTCACTCTAAGTGTTGGATGGGTGTGGCTGAGGAAGATGATAATGGTGGAGGGCATGGCGGTTTCAGGTGTTCCGAGAGTCGACGTCCTTTTCGCAGCACAATTACGCATCAGCGAGAGAAGGCATCGCCTCCCCACGCATTACTTTAACAAGGCGTCCGTTCCACGCGTTATGATGATTCCAAGCGACCGACCGCTTGCTGGGCACAGGTGATACCACTGTGGCTTTCCCATGCCACAGAAGGAAGGTAAAATAATGATTTTCGTCATAAAAAGGGGAAAAAACCAACAGGCCACGCTGCGTTGTTGAAAATTCCAGTCTAAATAAAGCTGAAGATGAGAAAATCAAGTATTATGTTTTACTCAAGAAAATAATTAATAACGTGCGTCTCCTTGTTATTAAATGATTACTAAAACAAAAAATCAGGGGTAAATTTAAGCTAGCAATTAGCACAATCTTTGAGAGCTTTGAACGATGTCCTCAGAATTTAGCAAAGACCTTATGAATATATACTGTGTTAAAAATATTCTCCACGATGGATTATGTAATATAGGTATAGGTAATTTCTATTTGACAGACTTGTTGAACTACATCCCATCGACTACTTTTGATTATGGTCATAGATAAGTTTAATCAAATATAGTTAAACTGATATATTAAAGAATACAAAATGTTTTCGCTTAGTATAATTTTATCAAATTTTTCATAAGAAAAGTTGGGGAGTTTAATATTTAACAAGAAGAGGTTTAGCACACGATGAAAGAGTGAAAGATGGAATTTTTAACGAAGTTATCCAAGCTTGTTTGCATGAACTTGTTGGGATACACACAATTAACCAGAAAATATAGGAGGTATCATTCCGTTACCCAAGCTATACAAGAGGTGGGGACAATAATGCCGAAAGCTTGAGGTAATTTTTCATGAAACAATCAGCCTAAGAGCTACACTGAGTAATTAAATATTAATATAATAAAAAAGTGGTATGAATGCCAAGCAAACATTGTACAAGAATGATAGGTCCGCTTTAAAACTAGCAGAAAAAAAAAATACCGAAGTACCGAAGAGTGACGGAGAGACTTCCAGTGCATACCAGATGGATAAAGAGAAATGAAATAATTATTCCCGCTCACATTTTATTAAAAAAATAAAGTAAGGAATAATAGGCTTTTTAGCATTGATAGAACAGACATAATTAGTTTAAATGAGAGATTTGTAACCGCTGAATGTTTCCTATGCTTGAATTTGCTATACAGCACATGATTCCAATGGCATCACGGCATCATGCCATAGACTCCTTCGTAAAATTCACAGTTAGATGAGGCCCGTTATGATTGGAAGAGCAGGTTGTCTGTTGCATTCTGCTTAGTAACAAGCTGAATTTTGAGTTACATCCTTAGTACAAATGCACAGTTACCTCTGCTTAACTTCCCACTTGCGTGACGGTGTTATAGAATGATTATTCCTTCCATAAGTACGAAGTATAAGTAGTTGGATGGCATCATAATAAAAATTGTACTTAAAAACAAACACTACCTACACGCAAGGATTCCGTTTTTTTCTATTATTGTAAATTATTTTTCCGATTTCACCAGCAAAACATGCAGTTTGGGAACGCAAGAAACGATATTTAGTGAAATGTAGCCTCTTTCATATGTGGGTTTCCATGTTCCTAGATCTTCCATAGGCCGAAACTTAGGATTCCCAAAGACCCACATGCACATAGGTTAAAATAACTTCTCTGCCATCTCTACATATATATTGATCTCAAAATTATTCAATGCGTATTTTTTTAAATTATTTTAATTATTTATTTATTATCCACCACCATCCAGTCTTCATCATCCACCACTCACACCCAAACATATCACGTGCTATATTATGCTTTCATGATACCCGTCCTGTTCAAATATGAATTTTTCAGTATATTTAAATCAGTAAAAAAATAACCTTAACTAAACACTAAAGTGCTTTAATAAGAGTGAATCAAAATACTACATTCCCTTTAGTTTTGCGTTTCAACATTCTTTGATTGCGGTCTTCCCTGTATGTACACTGAAGTAAAGAGTCCTTACGTAAAGAGGTAAATATTCTTAACTCGAGCACCTTAGAGGTTATAATAGATTTTAGACGGCCTTCTTTCCCGACTGTGTCTGAACCAATTTCCATCTAGCGCTGGTGGCCTGAATTCTTCTTAGTTTAGGAAAGTATTCTGGAGTACATTATACACTCTCATTTCCCGAGAGGGTATTCTCAGTTTAAGAATAAACGACATCAACGAATAAGCGGAGTTCAGAGTTTTATATTGTGGGGACATCTATCCTGCCGGTGGTTTAGGGGCAATACCCCAAAGTGAAACGGAGAATCCCCTGGACCCTCCTCAGGAAAATTTATTTATATTAGCCTCTCAAAACAGTATTTTCAGTACTATCTAAATTTAAATTTATTTTGACTTTTAATTTTTCTGTTTTCATTGTGCTTCAATGTAAAGGTTTCGTAATTTTTTCGGAATTGAGAGGCCCAGGCACCCCCTTACCCCCTAAAAACTCCACCCATACACCAACTAATTTTAAGATTCTTGATAAATGATTATATTTTCTGGAGATCCTATTGGGAGCGACCAAATATCCTGGTCGCCTCATTGAAAGGGGTCTGTACTCTAAAACCAGGCGAGCAACTCTCGACCAAATGAAATCTTTTTTCCACTGTGTATTATCCATTCTCCGTCCCTTTCTTAATAAATCCCCAGTTTCGCACCCAAAATCCGCGCCTTATCTCTGACAATTTCATTTTTTCTAAATCCCGCTCCGTAATTTCTACAGGATTTCACACTTTAACGGGGCATAAGAACCTCGCCCACACTTGTTTTTATCACTCCTGACACAAAAAAATGAGGTCATCGTCCGAATTCTAGCCCGGATGTTTCGATCGAAGCAGGAATTCATTTTTTTTCGCCGAGGGAACACCTCCAGGTCTGCAGAAAGAACACTTAGCCGCGTATTCTATGTAGGGCAATAAACTCAGAGATGGCGACGCATCCTACTGTCTCCGCAACCCACATTGCACGAATCCTTTCGCGCGGAGGTGAATAACATGACCGAGAGAGAGAATGTGGGAATGTTTTACTTGCTCTCCGAATGATCATAATAGCAAGAGGCGTGGTATGGATTAATGCATGGCGGGAATAATCATGGAAAATGTAGGTCCACGTGATGGACGCTTTATTCAGCATAATCTCTCATGAAAAAATAGAAGATAAATTTTGCGTCGTCAACTTCATTCTTTAACTCCGATTAAATCCCTAACTTATTCTGGAGATTCAAGAAGTCTAAAATCTAAAACATTAAATTTCAGTCGTTGGCGGGTTTGGTTCTTCAGTAATTGTTCATGAGTAGTTTCTGATAGGGAGTTTAAAGTGGTAATCAGACAAAGATGTCAGACACAGAAATCCGTTTTTCTGCTTGCCACCGTCGTTAGAATATTATAATTCTTCTCCGTCACCAAACAAATCCCTTTGGGGTTTGACGGTGAAGCTTAAACATGCACTTGATTCTTTTACATATATTACATTTACTGGCGCAAGTCTCGTGAAACACCATTTTAATTGCAATTTTTTTAACCTAAAACAATGGTTTTGTCCGACGAGTCCTTCGCTTCGTTTTCTTATTGCCATTTTTCACGCCAAGCCATATAACGTGAGTGGTTGAATATCTTTCCGGGTAGGCACACCTCGTCACTCGCTTAAAGGGAAACATAACTGAACTATTAATTCTCTTATCTATTAATCATCTCGGTGCAAACATTTCGCGGCGGTATGAGTTCATTAGACGTTTTTTGCCTACACACGTACGGTTGCACACAGTGATCAATGCTGTGGAGCGGGGTATAAGCTGATCCCGTACCCACTATACGGAAATCGTTTTTTCAACTGTATGCTGTTCAGCGTACCCTAAATTCCTCCTTTTTGATCGTGAATTCCAAGGGCCATATTCCAGAACGTCACTCACTCCGAGTGATCACTCATTCTTATTCGAGTGACCACTCATTCTCAAAATGAGTGTGATTGTTGATCGGTATTCCAAGAACACACTCACACTTCACTCATTTGAGGGTCAGTATCGATACAAGTAACTGGGGATTGCTAGTTACTATGACGTGTTTACACCAAAAAAATGACGATCGATAATAATCAGCGGCAAATCCGATTGTAAATAAAAATGTCCAACAGCGCTAGGTTTTCGTCATTTCTTTGGTTTTCAAATATAAATCAACGTTAGAAAATAATAAAACTGACACGCAAACATCAGTAGCAAAAAAGAAAAGCTGGATGAAGCTATAAGGTACCACTTCTCTGAGTACTATCTTTCCCGAGCAACGCCGGGTGTCCTGCTAGTTCTGTATAATCGACATATATGGGTCATCAATTGATGTGAAACTTCAAATAATTCCAAAGCATAAGCCTACTTCATTACTTCCATTAACTTTCATCCCAAAACTTCAGTACCACATCCGTCCCTACCCTCGAATCATCCTCTCCGGAATTCCAACGATCTCTTTACCCATAAATACCCTTCCCGCTCCCGAACAAGACGGAAGGATATCATAGAGGAAGGGAGAAAGAAAGAAAGTCGGATGAAGGACGAAATCATTATCCCGGCCTCCCCTCGAAGACCCTAAAAGCAACCCCTCTCGGCTTCCTGACCTTATCCTGATCCATTTACCCGCGCACACGCCCACCGCTCCTGCTGCTGCTGCACAATCGTACGAAGGAAGATAAGGCAATATGCATGCTAATGACCGGCAGAGCCACAGGTCCAGGTCCAGCATCCCTCGGCCAGAGAGGGACGCGGAACAAAGACCATAGGCGGGGATCTCTCGTCGGAGTGGACGCGGTCATTTCTGCCATGATGCACGGGGAGGACAACAAAATGGGAGGGAAGAGGGCAAGCGGTCTTTGAGCATGCATTCGAGGGGAATGGCAGAGTTTCAGTGGAAATATTCACAAGAGCAATGATGGACTCGGCTTTCGGTCACTGCGCATGCTGGCTTTTCCTTTAATTACGGGAAATGTTCTCAAACAGTTATTTAATAATAAATACAATTCATTAAAATACAGAAATTACTCCAACAACCTGGGTATTAAAAATAATTTAAATAAAATTTTACAGTTGAAATGACCGTATAAAAACAAGCGCAATCCACATTCATTGCCATGAGAAAAATATTCCCCTGGATCGGGAATCGAACCAAGGACATTTAGCTTTACGGGCCACTGCGCATGCTACTACGCTATCCAGGATCTTAAATGGCGTAAAATTTCCATAGGAACATAATACCGGAAATCCAATCACGAACTTTTAGCTTTAGCTCACTACGTTACCCATTAAATAGTTCCCATGGCAATTTCACAGAATTAAGGAACCTGGATAGCGTAGTGGTCTGCAGTGGCCCTGAAAGCCAAAGGTCTGTGGTTCGATTCACAGTCCAGGGAAATTTTAATTGTGGCAATTAATGTGAATTTCACCACCGTTCAGGTGGTAGACTTGAAATTGCAATAATTGTAGTCCACCTATCTGGCGCATCAAATCCATCACGTGATCTGATGAGTCTAATCGGTGAGTTGCCATTTCAGTCACTATCCCATGCACAGAAGCTGATGAGGGCATTTTGAATTCAGGCTTATTCTAAATGATGGACCCATTCTCAACACTTCGTATTTATTCAAGTACCTATCCAAAGGGAACAAACTTTATACCAACGAAAAGAGGAAGCTTCAAAATTTATTTCGTAGTATGTGATATCAGTTTAATATAAGAAATTTAATATTTTTTTGAATGTAAAGAAAAAACTGGTCCATCATTAAGAGGCTTAGAATAACCCCGTATTTCCTCTGAGTTACCAGGAAGTAGACTGTCCTCGTTCACTCGGACCCAGTGTTGTAATTAATTTAAGGAACTCGTTGATTGAAGTCAAATATCAGTTACGAAGAAAAAATCTTCTTCGCTCAGTCATTTTCTAATACTTTCTCACAAAAGTTAAATAAACAGCCACAAATAGATTTTATTAACACTTAGCGAGGTATGGGCGTAAAATTACGCCGTGGGCAATACTTCCAATTTTGCTACGGGCGTAGTATAACGCCATCTGTACTTTGAAAAATCGTAGTTACCCATTATTTTAAGAAAGTGGTACTAACCTCTAAATCTAGCCTCTAAATAAACAAATGAAAAAAATCAAAATCTAATATTTAAAATGGTACCAAACACACATTCCTCGCATCAAAATTTGTTTGCTAACCCTAAAATCTATGCTAAATCTATGCTAATCCTATTTTTTTAAATTTGTGATTTCGCCACGTGTCGTCAGGGAGGAGAGGAGTCTCAATATGCAAAAAAAAATGCGCTCAGGTAAAAACCTTTGCATATAAGGTAAATAAAAAATGCATTGGGCTGCAGCTGTATCGTGCGCGTGTATTCGTGATTCAGTATTCCGCGCGAGTGCTCCAGGATTAAGAAATAACACAAAAGTATTCAAAATGGCCAAAACTGGGCTACAGATCTAAGTTTGCACGGTAAGTTTTTAAATCATGATACTTTTACATTTTCTTGCGTGTTAAATTGAATGGAAATAAAATTTTGGGTACTATTTTCAAATCGAAATAAACAACATGAAAGCAAACGATATCGTCGCAGTGAGCCAATCATACCATCCCCCTCATCACGTGATCTAGTTTTTTTCACTCGAATAAAATGAAACGAGTGGTATACTCCCAACCACCTCCGCACCAGTGCTAACTGACTTGCACGCTTTGCAATTCAAATTGAACTCGCATCGCCTCTTTCGAGGTATCCATTTGGAATTTCAACCGAGGAAATAAAAATGATAATATGAAAACTAAGCGAAAAGATAAAAAAAAAACGTCATCCGCACGATGAGAGCGGGAGTTAAAATAAAAACGAACAGGTGAATAGGGAAAAACATTTTCGGAGAGAGTCGCTCAGAAATTCCAAGGGAACAGAAATATAAATTGGTTTCCCTTTTGAAACGGAAGAGAAAGGTGCTCAACTTTCCTCTTCCCGTCTCAGTCAACGCAATCAACTCGGGTAACACGAAATGTAAGCTGAACATGTAGTCTAAACTGAATGCCTAAACTAATAGGTCACAGGAAACGCACGTGAAGCTCCTATTCCTAGATGAACGCCTCCCCTCATCCGATGAGCAAATAATTTCAACGAACTCTGCAACGAAATAAAATCTCATTTTCGTAAAGAGAGAAAATATTCTTAATACAGAAATCTAAGAGGTGAATCAAGATTTTATCATATCTCCATATCTGACTGAGTAAGAACTAATGTCATGCAAAATTTGAGGCCTGAAACGTGATGAGTCTAACAAAATTCTCAGCGAAATAGTACACTATCATGTGTTTCAAAATTAATAGTTGAGTATAACGCTTTTTCATAGTTATTGCACTAACCTTGAGCCATATATCATGCATTAATAGCGTAATTTCCTTCATCAAAGAAAACGAAAGACTTTGATTGCGATTCGTTACCCACCATTAGTGTATTCATAATATACAAATTATTTGGTTTTAGAAATACCGGTTTAGACGAATGGCAAGGGTCAAATTTTATCCTCATTTGAAAAAGGCCCGATTGGCGCCCATGCGATGCCACTCCACGTGACCTCACAGGGACCTAGTTTCTATACGAGTAGATAGCAGTTTTACATCGTCTGTGATTACCAATGCATGCATGAGGCACAGGGCTCAGGGAAACATCTCTTAATAATCACCTATTCAAACTACCTAAGGTCGGAAAGTTTCCTTCGTTTGCTAAGGTATTAATAATCCATATTTAAGCCAAACACTACCTGCTACTAGAGCACTCTGCTACCGGCTAGCATCCTGCGTCGTATCAGCGCTCACAGCCTCGCCCCAAGGTCACCTCACTTGCGGGAGGGGGAACCAGAAATACGACGTACGGAGATATTTCCCGGCATTCATACTTACCCGTCGCGTTTTCGTGCGCTTGAAAATTTTCACTTTTCATTTAATCGCGAAAAATAGATATCGTCATTTAAAAATCTAAAAGCGTGAAATACGTACTCCAGGAGTAATAATCTTTCGATTTAGGCAATAAAAAAATAATAGGAAACCACCCTATTGAAAGAGCAACTCGAATAATTTTACAAAAA
This sequence comes from Ischnura elegans, assembly GCF_921293095.1. Lineage (NCBI taxonomy): Eukaryota > Metazoa > Arthropoda > Insecta > Odonata > Coenagrionidae > Ischnura > Ischnura elegans. The sequence goes on from NC_060256.1 coordinate 40,151,771, forward strand.
AGCTGAAAAGTGTTCAATATGAGCACCATTCGTCGCATGGCACACGTCAAGATTATACGCGAGTTCCTACTAAACGTTGATTAGTCTCTCTAGAGATTTTTTGTGACAGCTGCTCCAATGCTGTTTCTTAATTCGAAAAAGCCAGCTGGTAGAGAATGCACGGATATTATTATACACAGAAGGATTTAAGCCGAGTTTAATACAGTAGGCACGCTGCACAGTAACTACAGATTCCGTCAATGAAAACTATAAAACACAAAAAGCTTTCTGTAAAATAGTCGCCATCTTTGCCACTAGTGCTTTCTAACGGATGGCGGCGAAAACATTGGGTGCGCATGCGCATTGTTGCCAGAAAAATACTGTTAAAGTCCCTCTTTCATTTGATGTATCGCGTATAGGTAAGCTGTAAGTTAATTTTAGTAAATACTATGAGCGTTAAAACCCAGCTATTCAATTTGAAACACCCGGTAGTTTTGCAATTACTTGGATCTTGATAAAGATCATACTAGAGCTTATGAATTACTGAATTTTTCTGGATTTAACACCTCCTTCAGAATGACTCATATGTACTCTTTTAATTTTCAAAATGCGTTGCATCATCTATGCTTGGCCACGGCAAACCATGTGTTGCCGAGGTTGCGAGAATATTCATATTTTAAATGCTCTCGATCTATCCTAGTGCGATCCTCTCTTCGATGAAGAAAATATACTGAGAACCTGTTAAAGGGAGAGAGACTTTTTGTACCAAGCCTTTCGATCGATAGGAAATCTTTTTTTCAGTGTGGTAATCACGAGATTTTCCATCGCGATATCATAGGAAGAACGGTAAAATTCATCCCGCGAGTAGGTTCGAAAGCAAAAAATGTAAATTTCTGTCGAAATTTCTTTCAGTTGAAAAATTAAAGGGAAAGAGAATGTTGGGAAAGAGAAGGGAAACGCCTACAATCATGCAACCCACAGCACTACAATACACCTAGCAACGTCCGCGTTCAAGCAACGAAATATAAGGGTCTATGTACCCTTCATTTACCTCATGGAGATTAGCAAAATCAAATCCGCATATTTTGATACACTACACCAAAACAATGTCAGTAATACATATCATATCCCACAATTCAACTGGCAACAAAATTAACCTTAACACAATCGTAATCGAATTTTTTTACACGGGGAGTTTTAAACAAAATTCGGTGATGGATTCATTAAAGGGCATAGCCGGATAAGAAGGTGAAAAGTCCTGGATTTGGGCCATACTTAGGGTATGCGATTTGGGATCAAATAGGACAAACCTCCCCACATTTCCAGCCCGCTAGATGCCCACCAGGGCCGGCTAGATCGAAAATACGAAATTCACTCTTTTTTAAATATCTCGGTCAAGAATGCATATTTTTTAATGCTGTTTGCGGCATTTGAAACCTTATTTAATGGAGCTAATTTCCTATTGTTTTCAAGAACTTTGAGCGGGACAAGAAGATATGGCGTCGATTTGAAAATTTCCAATGCAATGTTTTCATAAAATAGGCTTGAGAGGGCCAAAAAGAAAAAACGTTTTCTGGAGGTGATTTTTATTACCTTTCGGCTATAACCTATAACTTTTAGGTGGTGGAACATCGCGAAAAATGCGATTAAAAATATGAGATTTTGGCCATTTGGCTCTATGCTCTGGCCCTCCATAACACCCCTTTTTATTAATTATAGTATTCCACCGATTAAGGTGCCCACCACAGGGACAGAATTGTATGGATACTCGTGCCGAAATTTGGCTAGTAAAATGTAAATAATGATATTCCAAAATATAAAAACATGACCATATACATATAAAGTCTTACCAAACAAACATTAGCCAAAGAGCCGAGATATAACCACGTGCACAAAGGAGAAATTATCTGTCAAAATTGACGTTTTTGCCTCCCAAGTTCTCTTTTCACAACATCCATTTCATGACTATTTTAAGAGAACGATAATTTTGGTTATACCCTGGCATATTACTTACGAAATGGGTGCTGCTTCGGAGATACCAGCGAGATTTGGAAAAGGGTACTGGAACAGACTCCACTCACCTGAAAGAAAATAAGTTCAATTTAGAGCAATACCGTAAAAACGATAGAGACGTAAAACATTCACCGATGATAATCACATAACAACAGACGATGACATACACATCCTAACTACAATTTATAGCAGCCAAACGGTCTCAAAATGGCACAACCAGGTTGCCCCATAACGTTTTCATATCACTTTTTCCCAACCTATTGAAGTTATGAAGCCGAATCCGCAGTCTGCATTGACCCCGACGGGAATAAAATTACCATGGATAGCTTAATGGCTTGAATTACACTGGAGGAAAAGTGGGTAACGCGTTCGTATCCAGCAATTTCCTTCATTGTGATGCGAACGGAGGACACTTCCAGCGATTGCAGTGTTAAGTTAATGGAAAGCATCCACTCACATTGTTTGACAGAAGCGACAGCTTTTGCGATCGCCCACAATGCGGATCATAATATTTTTCCCTCTGGATGGCTATCATGCGTCCCTTTTCTACTATCTGAGCATCACGGGCTTTCCATATAGAAAAAGCTTGACGCCGAGTCCATCAAACTGAGTATCTATCCATATAGGATCGATAGATTCTATTGTATTTCAGGTATAAAAGCACTCGGCATCCATTCCAATGCGTTGAATGGTAGCTTTGATATCGTACAGATGAATAAAATATATTAAGGGATCCATTACCGTAGATGTCTCGTCTACAACCAATAAATTGATTGACATTCATTTCTGGATTGTATACTCCGTAAAATGTAATGAAATATTTACCCCTAGCTAGTGAACATGCACGAAACTGGATGGCCAGGGACTCTATACTATCCGTATCCCTTTCGCAAACTGAGATAAATTTAACAAATATCAACGTGTTCGATACAAATATTATCTCAGAATAATAGTAAACTATAAAAGAAAAAATAACACAATAATTTCATCAATAGAACTGGTAGCTTATATTCGTCGTCAGAAAATTTTTGCATCGATACTAATAACATAACAACCGACAATGACCTACACTAACGGTCTAGATATGGCAATTCTAATCAACTCCAAATTCGAACCAGCTAATTTCAAGTTAGAAATAAAGGACTTTACTCCGCCGCCATTGAAGCTAGCAAACAAGAAAATAATGAATCAGGACAATGAAACCAGAGGCGAAAAAATGGAGGTCGAAAATAATAAGAAGCAAACATTTTCCGGTTAATCTCCATCTCAAAGTAAAAATGAGTTTGAAGGAAAGTGTAAGGATAATCATCCTCGAGTGATATCACATTCTGAGTCATTAATGATCAAGGGAAATCATGTCTTGCTATACATTTCCCGCCCTTATGACTATAATTTCTACAGAGGCAAACTCGAACTTGCAAATTATTGCACTCTATCGACCTCATAAAGAAGGATAGATGGAAGCAGTAGTGGTTGATTTAGTAGCGTAGAAGTAAAGTGAATGTATCATAGATAATATTGGAATATATGGAAATATATTCAACCAAAGAGGTTTATTATAGAGGATGTATATGAGAAATAGGTACATGCAACGGGGCTCTTCCCAGCTTGATTGCTTTATATGCACACTATGCTGCAAACCACCCCATAGGCTAGTAGCTAGATATTATAACACCATCCGTTCACCAACAAAATAAATATTCTCCAAAGAAACTACGCTTACCATTTATGAAAGTCCTTTATTTTTTGGGGAAAAACGAATTCCCATACCTATCCGTTCGGCAAGATATCTCTCTTAAGTTATCGTTTTTGTTAGACCTGTAAATATAGTGAGGTCCTAATCTGGTGTTCTTCGTGTCGATCTACATTATATCTATTCTCAATTGAGCAAGCGATCTAAGGCTAGCGCGCAGCCTCCTAGTCTCTTGCGGCTCCCAGCCAGGCCCTTGCTCACTGCATACCTAAATTAATGATGATATATGGACGCATTCTCTTAGAGATACTCATCGAATTCCACATTGCTGACCATTTAAAAAAATGTATATAATTATTTTCTAATGCCAGACAAAAGGGGGGATATTACATTGGAACATATTGCGGGAGAAACTTCCTCTAAAAAAATTAATGCAGTGCGATTTGTAACTAAAAATTACAAAAATAAATAGAAGATTCGTAAGGGCGTTTACATGACTTCTGTGGCACATCATTGAGTATCTGGAGCTCAGGCATGACTCCAACCAGAAGTGAAATAAATTTCAGTAGGTCTCTATTCATGCTTGGCTACCATGATGACATCACATCAAAGAGAGCACACTCCACCTACTCATTGTTTTTTGTGATTCTAGGAGATTGACATCTAATACTGAGAACATACGATTGCTCCTTGCATCCACTCCCCAAATCCAAGCTTATTAAAACAACCATCTTAAATACCCTACATGAAAATCGTCATTACTGCTGATTTCTTCAAGCAATTACTAAATCTATGGCCTTAATTCAATGAGATTGATAGTATTTGATCATTGAAATTGTTAATATTTTAACGAAATAATGACTGATTTTAACAATACTGGCTAAAATTGATGTTAAAAAATATATAACGTATATTGTTAAGTCTTAAATAAGGATAATACACATATTTTTTACAAATTCGTAAAATTTGAGACTGGGTTGAAATTTCAGCCAAAGAAAAATTCTAATCCACTGCTCAAAAATAAACCCAAAGGCAGGTTTAATACATAAACGCGTAAATATTTGAACAAGAGAGGGCAATTCACTTATTTATCGACAAATTTTCAAGCAAAGCACCAAAAACATATCAAAAATTCAACATTAGGATCAATCAAGCTGCTAAAAAAAATTAAAAAACATTCCCCTGGAAATTTCTCTGACACCGATTCATTAAACAATTGTGTCGCCGGTTACTGCTCAAGAAATTCCATTTTTAGCCATTACCAGTGAATGCACTCGTGAAAAAGTTTTTTTCCTATTAGGAGAACACTGATTATTGAGGCTCAACACGAAAAATCTCGAGGAGCAAATGACAATTGAACGTCAGCATGCTCTCTAGCAAAGGTTTTTAATGGCCACTGGAGTTCGTGGCCTAACTGGGATTCTCACTCGTGGAGAAAAAAAAATAAACATGTTTCAATTTTCCACCCAATCGCAATTTGCGAGGCAAGTAACGTTGCTGGCGACGGGTTTCACCGAAACAAATGAACGCGAACTGGTTGTGTGTGCTGCCCCCACGTGTTTCAGTGATTCGAACGTGTCTTCGTGCAGGGCACGTGGAACACGATAAATGCAGCGCGCTTCTCACGGTGCGAAAAGCCAGGGCCTAGAAGCGAAAAGTTTAGTAGGGTACCCAAACGTGTCACGCCAATATTTTTGTATCCACTCTCGACTAAGTACTAGAAACGAGTTTTAGATCCAACCTCGGGTATGAATATCGAAAAATAAACGATTTTTTTTCTAAAATATATCTTTCCAGAACATTATCGTCCTGAAAGACACATATTTCATGCGCTGACGTTCATTCAATCATGATTCTACTCATGTTCCTTTAAAATACTCAAAGATTCATAAGCATAATGAACAAAACTTCAGCGTGACAGCTCTTCACAGCCCATTTTTTTAGGAATTGCATTAGAAACACGAGAGATCTTAGAGTTTAATACTTATACATACATACCAATATTATAAAATTTCTATATTCAATTCATGAAAACTTCTTACCCTAATATCACTAGTGAAATTGAAAAACAAAAATTCATAGGAAAATTAGGAGTTCAGTAGTTGGTAAATTTACGCTAATATTAATCTTCAACGCTAAACAAACTAAAGAAACATATCTATACTTTTTGAAGTACCTATTTTAATTAATCCGTCTGAAAGTTAGCACCAAAGAAACTTAGCTCTATAGTATGATATAAATTCCATATATTTTCACCTTTAAATATATCCAATTCTAACCCGTTACAAAACCTTTTACATATGATTTTTACAAATATCAATCACTTTGAGAACCTGAATAATTAGGGTTGCCGACATGGGAATCTAATATTGATACCTTAAAGTTTATTTCTAACTTAGAAAATAGTACATAAGTACGCGTTTCTCTACAGGAGCCAAAAACACTCATTTTTGGCTCCATCATTCGAGTCAAAAACCAAAAAAAAATCTCGGAGAGGGTAGCCATTAATATTCAATAAATTATTGAGGTTTCTGCACTTGAATGGAAAAACCTTTATCATTGAAATCTCTGGCCCACATTTACATACAATTAAACTTTACTAATTTCCTAGTCAAGCTTTTTACTATTTCCATTATACGCATGAACCTTCTCTTTGATTTTCATAGCTTCCCTCAACGACAAAAAAATATAAAAATTGAAGCATTTCATTCATATTAGAAAAAGAGCAGAGCAATAGTTAATGAGTGAAAGAAAAAAATGAACGTTCAAAAGGAAAGGTGAAATACTTTCTTATTCTATAAAATATATATAACTATAGAAATCCACTTCTAACGGTAAAATTCATGTAATTATAACATAAATTTATTAGGTCAAGTTCCATCACCTTTAACCAAAAAATAAACCATAAAATGCTTAAATATTACTTAATTAAAAGAAAAATGCAAAACAGGCATAAGAACCGATGAGACCTCATTCGACTTCAGAGAAATACCAAGTTTGTATGCATATAAATACTTGAGACCTGAATCATCATTTTCTAGCCCAACCTGAATTCAGTGCACAACTGTCTGGAAGTTTCCAACATTTTTTTCACGCGAGGAGAAAGATTTGAACAACGTTTCCCTCCTCCAAGGATTTTTACCACTGCATAAAAGCTCTGATGCGTGATAAGACTGTTAGCTATGTGCAAAACGCCACTCTACATAAACATAGTCGGATCCAATTCTAAGACGGGCAGACACTCCCTAGTAATGATAAAAAAGAGGATTTATGGAAGAGGCTAAAATAAATAATTATCCCTTAAATTAAACAATATCCATATTTCACATAACAATACTAATCGTTAATGAATTAAAAACCTATTCGCTCTGGTGGCTCAATTTTTGCGGCGTCCACAATCGTTCTTTCGTGGCTTATAAAAACAAATTAGCTTCGTGTATTCTCTTCATTTTCAAACGTCATTACTCTTCCAATTAAAAGCCGAAAATTGTTTGCATGAAAGATAAAAAAAAGATTTTTGTTAACTTTAATGGCTCCAATAGTGTTCATAGACTTGTGAATTAATGATTTTTGCATAATGCAGGAGATAAAAACTAGCACTCGGTGTACAGATACGTCGCCATAGAATTTGTTTCCACGAGCAACTCTTGTTTTATGTAGTAATCATCCCGTGTAATGAAGAAAAATTATGAAATTAAGAATACAAAAGAGTTGGGATAAAAATTGGGCAAATTTCTATTCAGCTAAAGCTGTGGGGATTAGTGACTACCCATAATCTATATAATTCCCCAATCTCCACTAATTCATCCATCCTCATCACAACAGTTGAAAAATAAAAATATTAACCAAACGTGCTTATCCCTAATTAATTCCATGAATTATCTCACCCCCTGAACTTTTATATGAAATGTGGGGATTGTATATGCATGCAGAACAAGGTAATAGCCCCGAAAAATCTACTTTATGATTCACTCACCGTCATTTAAGTTTTTTGTGCTAATGCAAATTACACTGGGATGATAATCTTCGATACTCTACCATAACCTTCATTTGGGGACAGAGTTGCGCTGCACCCAAAGTAATATCTAATACTATAAAAGCCCTAATACTGTTTCGCGGCGTTTATTTAGAAGAGTAGATAGTATTCTCATTTTAATTTCATGATGACAGAAATTTTATCTTAGTGTTAGTTTTTATCTGGTACTTCTCGATAAAATATTAACGGGTATTAATAGTCCACGAGGGGTCTAAATATTCGACGGAATAACACTTTCAACGTAATAGGAATATAACCTTTTCAAAGTGCTGCGCCGTTTACTGACCTTTGGTATTGATAGTCAATAGACCTATACCCGTTAATGAGTGCAACTTGAAGCTGCCCATAACCCTGTATACAATTTTGGAGCTCTGAATGAGTTCCAAAATATTATAACAGTGTTATCATAAATGAATGGTGCTGTTTTGAGCATGGTTTAAAAGAAAACAGAATTATTTACAGTTTATGTTTTTTTATTTATGGAATTAGTCGCGTCAAACAGTTTTTTATCTAATTAATAGATTTAAATACATATGCATTCTAATGGCTGCATTTGGAACTTCCTGCATCAACAAGCACACCACACTTCAATTGTGACCACCGGTACAGTGACAAGTCAGGGTTGAGGATATTAAGAAAAGATACGACTCTTCTGATATTTTATTCGTCTTTTCAAAAGAATATTATGAACAAATAATTTGTATTTACATAGTTTTAGCTGCATATCATATTTTTGAAGTCTATTGTGTTTCATTTAGTGCTATTATCACGTGTTTAGGTAGTGGAAATGATTTCGTATAAAATGGCGGTCGCCCCCAAATCGCACCACGCTCTCTATACCCGTGAGATGTAAGAAGTCTTAAAAATGATGCCGTGAAAAGACTATTCCAAAGTATAAACACTTCTAAAAAAGATTTGTATTTTTTTTAGATCATTGCAGATTTTTTATCAAGCAAAAAACAACATCTATTATTAATGTCAAAGATATGACTTATTTAACTTTTTTCGTTCCTTATGCTACGGGTATTTTATTACACATGTTTACTCTGTTAAGGAATCTAAAAAATAACCTTAATTAACTTGCCTCTCTGCCTCTCATTGTCGTTGAAACATCATTTTCTAATTTTGGCCTCCAGTGGTGCGATTTGGTAAACCGGTTGCCCAAATCGCACCTCTTGCAAGTGTTTGAAATTAAATTTTTATACATTTGTTCAACTTGAAACCGATATCCCCTAAATTTGTGAGAGAAGTAGACATTATTCCTCATATTAAGCAGAATTAAAAACTTATGTTGCGTCACTTATTTTTGAGTTTATTCGTTTTTTTCCAACATTCGTGCGATTTAGGCAACCTTCCCGTATCAGTTCCTTCTGGAATCAGCTATATGGGGTTAAACTTTCGTGATATAATTATACTCCACCCTGTATTTTCATAAAGATACTAGTATAATTACTAAAATTCATTTCATGAGTGATACGTGACAGTTGTTTCCTCTATTATTATATCTTATTGCAAGCTGGTATATGTATTTTTCGAGTTTTCAGTAAAATTCCGTAAATAACGATTGTTTACCATCTATCCTTATCCTTTTGCCTCTATCATCGGGTGTTATGATACAGATTGGGGACCCAAGAAACAGAGATAAAAATTACATTAAAGGATACTTTGAGCGAAGCTTACTTTTTTACTATGGTCATTTATTATCGGTGGAAAAATAATTTTTGGATTTATGTGTTGGATGAGTTATATCCCTTACATTATCGTTTGCGTCGTGCCTAGAAATATGGTGCGGTCCCAAAACTATATCCTCTCTATCAAACTAAATGGCGCTAGTTCTAAATTGCTCCGTAATTGGAGCATGGCGCGTAGCCTCCGAGCCCCAAGCGGTTTCCAACCTAATCCCTCTAAAAGCTTTGCAACACTCTCTGCTCGTTTCTAGCCATTTTTTACGAATCGGGCCGCATTCATTTGTAGAGTTTATTAACTTCTCACGTAAAATATCTATGATCAATATCTCGAATGGTCGTAGTGTATGCGAAGTATAGTCTAACTAGAGCAAAGCAGTGTCTCTCTTTCAGTTTTTTAGGACCTTCTGACCATGATTTTTGATAATTCTTAGACTCATTTACTAAGTTATTTCACCAATTAAGGTAGGTTTGCATGTGGCATTTAACCCTTAGTACCACAGAGGTGATTCTGGGAGAAATTGAATTTTAAGGACTTCTAATTTTAAAAAGTGAAACATTTCTACTCGATCATAATTATTATGTCAGATATATATTTCACCATTAAACTTTACAGCACAAAAGAGCACGTAGTTTAAATATTCCCTGAATAGAGCTGAGATGTATACACATTTTTTATTTTACTTCAAAGCAACATTGGGTTACTATAGATTAAGAAGTATTCCGGCGGTCCTCCCTTTATGGACTCCCCTCTTTAATTCACAGCAAGGCCTGACCGCTTACCTAAAACGAGCCTACATTCTTCCTTCCTCTTTTTTCCACTACTATCCTCGATTTTTACGTGAACTCGAAAGCAGGTTAACTTTGCTGCTAGTTCTTTCGAAAACGGCCATAATCACCAATGACCATAGCAACAGTAACTATACTTATATTGGATTCCCGAATAACCATACTAATATTGGATTTCTATAACAATATGACAACAATAAATATACTAATATTGGAACTTCGATTAACCCTACCAATAAAATCAACTGATTTGGGCGTTACTTGGTGGAACGATGAAATGTTCATGGTGAAACAAAACCCATTACTATTCCACAAACTTTTATTTTAGCTGTCCCTAAATAGGCCCAGCTAAAATAAAAGTTTGTGGAATAGTACTGGGTTTTCTTTCACCATGGAATCCTACCCATATTGGTTTCCACAACACCATGACAATAATAACTAACTAATATTGGAATTTCGATGGTCATTTTTTTCCAGTGCGGAGATGAGCGTCAGATGCCATATCCGTTGTTATCTGTTCGAAAGGTGTCATATGGGATGACTATCCTTAATTTTTTCGTGAACTAAGTTTAGTTTGATTTTGACGCTTCCAAAAACGAACAATATCACCAACGACCATGGCAACAGTTGGTGGCAACAATAACCATACTAAAATTGGAAAGTCGAATAACTATTGGGGAATCCGTGGAGAGACAGGGTGGCGGAGCGGAACGGGGTAAGCGATTTTTAAGTGCGCAAAAAGCTGCAATAACTATAACTTGTCCAGTTTGGTGTTGTGTAACTTATAAGCAACACCAATCTGGGCTATATATAGTTATTGCCGCTTTCGCAGCACCTTTTTTCGCATTTAAAAAGATCGCTAACCCCGCTCCGCCCCGGGTTCCCCTACTAACATTGGAATTGCGAATAAATATACTAACATTGGTTTCTATAACAACATGGCAACAATAACTTAGTAATGTTGGAATATCGATGGTATGTTTTCCGATGCGGAGGTGAACGTTATCCGTTTTAGGCTTCTTGAAACGTTTCATATGCGATGACTATCCTCTATTTACACGTGAATTCGAAATCAAGTGAAGTTGGATGCTGGCTCTTTCGAACACGACCATAATCAACAATGACCATGGCAACGACTTGATTGAATACGCTGACGAAAGAGGGAGAGAGGGGTATGGGCATTAGCAAACCATCCACTTTGCACTTTAGGGCGTGGAATCAAATCCCCGACGAGCGGGGTCTCTTCATTCGACCCCTGCGGGAGGCGGAGCCGTTGCTGCCGCGGGTGCAGGTGGAGCGGAAGGGGGCATAATTGGGGTTCGCCACCAAAAGCTATCGGAGGCGGCGATCGGGGGATTAATGCCCGGTCATAATTCAGAGCGACGACGCTGAAAGCGATCCTGGGGATCAGAAATCATAGCGGTCCGCATGCGAACGATTTCGAGGCCCCGCTGATGACCGGGGCCTGATGGCTATCTCAAAGGTCACGGGTTCGAGGCACCGCTCCACTGTGAATACTCCAGGGGTCGGGATAAAGGGGCGAGCTCGATTATCAGGGCAAGGGATGGTCGCGTTTCACGGATATAAACGGCAAAGAAAAATTAGGTCACGAAATTTTAAGTTTTCCCGGATATATAAGATTTTACACTTTCCCGGCGAATAACATGTAAAAACTCTTCTTGGGATACCGCGCGGGTAAGATTATATGAGAGCGCTGACGTTTCGGGTACCGACTCGCTACCCATTCTCACGGCGGCATATCCTGGATATACATAATTACTTATACCATTTATTTTTATATCAGAGCGCGACCCGGGTTTCAATGAATTATCTTCACCTTCAGGCGCAAATTATGATTTGTTTATCTTATTATTGTTACCTAGTTACTTGATGAATTGGCGTCCGTTTTAAAATTCATCAAGTAACTAGGTAACAATAATAAGATAAACAATTCAGTTTGCGCCGGAAGATGATGATAATTCATTGAAACCCGGGTTGCGCTCTGATATAATAATAAGTGGTTTAAGTAATTGTCTGATATCCAGGAAAACTTATAATGGAATACCACAAAGTAAAGCAAGAGTCAGTGATTTTTGTACGAAATTTTAAACCTGGATAGCTGATGCCAACCGGAAACAAAATAACTGATAATTTTAAGGTCAAAAACGCACTATTTTTAAACTACAGAAACTTTGAGCGAGTGACCCCTGTTGCCAGATGCTCTGAGTCAAGGCGAAGGCAAATGCAGGCAAAACATTCAAACTAATAAGTTCTCATTTTTGTTCCGAACATTTTCAGTAATTTCGGGTACTACTGACATCATCTATACAGGGTTAAGTTTTCGAGAGACAATACTTTTCCCTCTTTATAGGGAAGCATCATATGCATAGGCGGATCCAGGGGGGGGGCACGGGGGCACGTGCCCCCCCCCCCCCTGGATCCGCCCCGAGACCCTCAAAAATATGCATGATACGGTCCCATTATCATTGCATTCGTTTAGTATTACGAGGTATCCTTGTGCCCCCCCCCCCCCTGAACAAAATCCTGGATACGGCCTTGCTTGTGCCCCTCCCAGAAAAAAATCCTGGATCCGCCCCTGATCATATGGACGTAATTTTATAGTTTCTGCTAGTGGTTGACGTAAAAGACATTCGGTATACCGATGTAAAAATCACGTGATTCAATGAAATAGAGTTTGGATCAAATAAAATCGCAAGGGTAACAATTTTATGCGAGATCTACATAGCTATGGATACCTCAGGGCAAAATTTGATATTTTACCTAGATTAATTAAAAAGAATTTCCATGCGGCACAATTTTATGTTTTTCGTGGTAGCTATTTTTTTGCTTCACGTGGAACGCAAAAAATTGCAACGTAGAAAGAGAATAAGGCCATTTGCTCTTGTGCCCAGCACTCATTAATAAAATGAGAGCTACAATTTCACCGGATTTAATTAATCATAGCCCTCATAGTTTTTACGGATGGAAATGAAAATACTGTGTTAGTTTAACCCACCATCCCAACCTACTGATCATCGCGTATATTTTATCATATGTATTTTTTAATCTCATTACGATTCCCGTTCGACTAATTTGTAGTTGCATAAATTTTAAATCGTAATAGCTTTTACGGTATATCCTCCAATTAAATGTAATGATTACTATTTTATAGTAAGCGGTTTAAAATCCAATGTGAACTTTGAAAACTAACGGAAACCTAATGTCTACTACCTCTCACCCAAATCATAAACCAATCTCTCCGTAATTATTGAGTTTAAAGCCAAAATCGGCGATATTCCATTTCACGTAATGAATCGCTCGATGGGGTATTAACCTTTTAAAAATACCTACACAAACTTGGGTATCTCGGGTGGCCAAAACGCAGCAAAAAAGCTGGATATTCTTCATTAATAATGAGACTTTTTCTGGCGACCTGATTTTTATCCTCGCAAATTTATGTATTTTTTTGCCTCACCCTGGAAACAATAAGGCGTATATAATGAATCTTCGCCGTTGATAGAGAATAACGCCGCTCGTTCTTGTAATCCAACACCCATTCACAGCGTGAGAACAAAGAGTTATGGCCGCAAGAGTGAAACACATTTGCATCGATCGGACCAAGGATGCTTTTATTCTCCCGGGAAACCAACGGGACAAATGAAACGCCAATGGTCCCACTCCAACGAACACGCCTCTGAGCAGAACACTCAAACCGTTCCCGGTGAATAGCTACAAATAACCGTGTCGACGGCAGCAGGAGTGTATTGACAGGCGAGAATATCTATCCCATAAATAATAATTCTTTCCGCGTAAAAAAATAAGTCGTTCGTAAAATAAAAGAGAAATATCCAGGGGTCGATATCCGCGAGGATAGAATTAGTATGTGACGATTTGTTGATGACTCCGCAGCTATGGCAGACAGAGAGATTTATATTTTTTTCTATAGCCTAGCCTTCATCATTAAATATTCCTCCCTCATTTAGCTAAACATTTCTTTTTGGTAAGAGGTCGTATTCGAACACACAGTATACATAGATATCCAATTTCACATATATTCTCCACCTCTCTACCTCTGGATTTGATAAAGACTATAATAAATATATAAGGACAAATGGCAGATATCAGTTCATCATCATCATCATTAGTCAACAATCCTAAGATTGGTTTGACGCAGCTCTCCATTTCTCTCTCCTATCCGCCTATATTTTCATAGCTACATATTTCTTCTCTTTTACATCCTTTATAACCTGTCCTATATAACTCATTCGGGGCCGTCCCTTGCCCTTCTTTCCTTCCACTAGTCCTTCAACGATTGTCTTCATCAGACCATCGTGCCTCAAAATGTGGCCAACTAAGTTGTCCCTTCTTCTGCATAAGGTTTTTAGGAGGTTTCTCTTTTCTCCCACTCTTCTTAGCACTTCCTCGTTACTCACGCGGTCAATCCATTTTATCGTCATCATTCTTCGGTAGCACCACATTTCGATTTCAGCTAAAGATCTATAAATAGGGATCTAAGATAATAGCATGCACCGAAAGAAGAGATTCAAAGATAAGCATCAAACCAAGAAAAGAAAAACTTGAAGAAGTGATATCGTTTTATAAAAAAAAAAACTAGGGCGCCCAGAATTAGACATAAGATGTAAATGCTGAGTTATGCTCAAGCTAATTTTCCTCGCCATGTCTTCCTCCATAATTCATGGTCTGATCTAACAGAACACGGATGAAAAAGATATGAAAAACAACAGACACGACACTGCACGCTCCAAAGTTTCACGATAATTTTCCCAATGTTTCAAAATCTAAGAAACCCCATACTAAATTTCCCCTAAATTTATTCGGATTATGCACAAATATTTACCATGAACGCAGTCATAGACATATGAGTGTTAAAACCTCACACTAAGTGCTCTCTACGGATAATTTAATATTTTTCTGTAGACGAAAATTCCTCTTATAATTAAAATTCCCATCAATGAGCATTCTTCTCATATTTAGCTAAACATAAACGTAAATGGCCTGTTTACGTATTGTGTATATTATGTTTAGCTTCGATGTGCTGTAAATTCTGTATCAATATTCATTTTACAGTCACAACAGTTCTGAAATTTCTTTACGCACGCAATCCCTCCAATGTTTTTCTTAAGGTAATGAGTATTTTTGGTTTCATGTTTTTTCATTGCCGCATTTATGGATTTTGAAGTTGGCCTAATTACAAGTTCATTGCCTTATGTTGCGCCTTACTTCCCTAATGTTTTATGCAATTAATTCTATTCTGTACTTTTATTTTTTGGAGTAATAAACAATTATTATTATTATTATTAATGGAAATAATTACCTTTATATAGATATGCATGGAAGAAAAAATAAATTACTATGTTACATACCTTTAAGGTGTGAAGTCGCATTCGAACACAAAGTATAAAAAATATCCCATTCCACTGATATTTCCTGACACTACGATCTTCTCCTTTCTAACATTAGATAAACTGTGATTGTTTCTTGAAATAAAAGGTAGTTGCACTTTTCCAAAATATTTTAATGCGTACGATGCGTTTTGGATCACAGGGCCATCATCAGGTACAAATTATCACATTACATGTAAGAATTACATTAATACGCTTGAGGAAGAGGTGGGGGAGTATTTGACAAGTTTTGGGAAGGGGTATAGCGGGGAGACAGTGAGAAAACAGAACACTAAAGAGATACGAAAACTCCCGGGGTAGAAGGAGGACTACAGTAATAATTAATAATAACAATAATAATAATAATTCGTCTTCATTGGGATATATTGGGAATAGAAAGTCCCATTCTCCATCAAACCCTTTAAACTACTAACTTACGCTAACTACGACTAAATTTCAAAACATAGATAGCAATTTAACGATTATTTATGAAGGATATCGAGAGATAACGCTTTTAGAGGCGACAGTATACGAATAGACATCGTCAGTAAGCGTTATATATACCTTAAGACTATGAAAGAAGAAATAAAGATGCACTGAATTGTTGAGGCCTTTACTTTGTAGAATTCCATATTTAATGTTTGGAAGGAAATTTCTTAGCTTTTCTACAAAAACACACACTTTATTGCCGACTAGTTTCGGTTACACTGTACCATTTTCAAGACTAGTGATACACATCAGAATTTGCCGGTTTATATACTCTGTGGTCGGGTGATTGGAGGGGAAGGGGAGAGGGGAGAGGTAAGTGACGGGAATGGTGAAGGAGGGAAGGGATAGGGGAAAAACCAGAGGTAGTTACAAAGAAGAGCGTGGGTTGGCGTCACAAGGATTTTTTGGGGTGTAACAGTGGAATGTCTAGGAGGGGGGAGTGGAAAGGGAAAAGGTGGTCATTAGCAATGGGTTCTTTCCTCTTTACAATTTTTAAAATTTCCAATCAGAGAACAGTTGGAAATTTTAAAAATTGTAAAGAGGAAAGAACCCATTGCTAATGACCACCTTTTCCCTTTCCACTCCCCCCTCCTAGACATTCCACTATTACACCCCAAAAAATCCTTGTGACGCCAACCCACGCTCTTCTTTGTAACTACCTCTGGTTTTTCCCCTATCCCTTCCCTCCTTCACCATTCCCGTCACTTACCTCTCCCCTCTCCCCTTCCCCTCCAATCACCCGACCACAGAGTATATAAACCGGCAAATTCTGATGTGTATCACTAGTCTTGAAAATGGTACAGTGTAACCGAAACTAGTCGGCAATAAAGTGTGTGTTTTTGTAGAAAAGCTAAGAAATTTCCTTCCAAACATTAAGAAATAAAGAAATTATACCACCTCCCATTAGTGATAGATGCACAAGAAAGACATTGGGAAAAGTGCAACTATAAATTTTATGTCAATACTTTGAACTTTCATCATATCAAGCCTGGATCGGTTGAATTTGTGTGATTGCTTTATCACATTGAAGGGGTAGAGTACGTTTTAATGACGTCATATTTGAAGACAATAAGGGCGCAATCGCTTGAAAAGCTCCCAATCAGCTTGGAAGCAACAGCTGCGAAATTGGGTCGATAACAGCTCGTTTTTCTTCAGTGGCGTAGAGAGAGAGAAGACATATTAAGGCCACGCTTCGATGAAAACACCACCGATGCGTCTGACAAAGTAGAAATTGGAGTGCTCTTATACTTCAAAGTGCCATTTCCCATAAGTGCTTGCGATGAAAAGACGTTTGATATAGATTTCGGGGCGCGAGTTTCTTTATCTTTCGGAGGCAAAGAGGAGGAGAGTAAATGTAGACGTTTAAAGTTTGATGGAAAGATGGCGGAAACTGAGTCGAAGGTGATGAAATTGGAAAAACGTACATAAAGGTTGAGTGTGGCCTACAATGTGCTGGCTTTAAACAGATTTAAAGCCATTTTTAACCCATTTTAAGTTTACCGGGACTTGCTACGATTATAACTTTACGGAGTCACCCGCAATGCACACATTGTGCGAAAAACCCACAGAAAAAAATCATCTTAAGCTACCGCGGCGTCATTCACATTTCCACAGAGGAGAATGACGCATCGGTAATTTTGCTGGCTAAAGCACTAGACCGAAAATCGTGGGATCCGGGTTCGAATCCCGGTCAAGACGAATAATTTTTTCCTCTGCTGATTTTTCGCATATTTGATCCGTTTTCGAGGGTTGAAAGGCATTTGATATTAATCATTTAAGTGAAATGGCTAGACATAAAATAAAATTTGGCCAGGGAAAATATACCATGCTAAATAAGTTTTCAGTATTGATAGACACTTCAGATGGAAAAATTAAAATACACAAAATTGACGTCAACAATAAAACTTATGAAAAAATAACAATCTTGGATTGCTATAATCAGTGCACATCCAGTGGGTGAGATATTAAAAAGGAAAACGTAGCAATAAAGTAAATGATTTAATTTTTTCACTGCATACGGATACGGTAAAAATATCCTGGCTTTTTAGATCATAAGGATCTAAAAATGAACCTCAATCAGGAAATCTAAGAGACAACTTTTTGGAAGCATTAAAACGGAAAAATTCAAAACCCTGTGCCTCAATTCTTTAGCATAGATTAAAAGTCATCACTAACTCAAAAAAAAACAATATGGAAGCAGCAATCACAGAATTCATATGTGGAATGGAAAATGGAACAATTGGCCCGAACGAATAATTCTTGTTCGATAGATTTTCAGGGAATATTCACGGAATCACATTCAAATAGGTACCTCTACCGATTATTCCGAGCTTTTACAAAACTCAAATTTGCTCGGGGAAAGAAGGCAATGAGACAATTAGAGGGATTTTCAATTCCATGGAAATATGACTGATCCAAGAACTATTTGCAAAGGGAGCCAGTCCTCGTCCCGGGACCAGCCATATGCCACTTCATCGATTTCCACTCCAAGTGATGTATCGTAATTGAGGCTTCCGCGATACACGCAGGCTTGCTCATTGAGATCGGAGCTGCGAGACAACGAGCTCGTTTCCAGACGAGAACAAACAGCGATCCTCTGTGTGGTGTACGGAATAATTGCCAAACCAGAAACTATTCGCTGGGCTCATGTCTATCACAACCGAAACCCATTGTGCCTGCTATGGATGAGAGTGGAGAACAATTATTAGAGTGATGACGATACAAGAACTGTTATTGGGCCTTGCTAATTTTAAGTGTAGACAATCGTAAATAATTCCATACATTCATTATGATAACTCAGCCGGCGAAAATCTGAATTCCAAGAATAAATAAACATATTAAAAGTATCTCATTCGACCTTCATTGCTGATCTACTATCCATACCACGCAAAGGAAGCTCACAGTCATGGAAAGGAACCCTACACATTGACATCGTTTGGTCAAACTATGACTTAACAAAAAAAGGTAACATGTGAAAGTATATGCCCGAGAATAAACAAGAAAATTGCGTAACGATCCAACTTGTGCGAAAACTTGAGCAAAAATCAGAACCTGTAGTAATATGGTCCATGCATTCGTACATGTTCCGTTCTGGTCCACCAAAATCATTCATACAGTCAAACATTAATTCGTCTGGGTTGATGTTTTGTGTTAAGGGGCTTTAAGAAAGTAAAAACATAAGTATTTACCACCAACATTCTCCCTATAAGACCTCCTTGACTTTCAGATACTTAAATCAATAACTTCAAGTGTCCACAAAAAATTCACATTGCCGACCCCATTTTAACATTATTATCATCACCTTATTAATGAATTCACATACTTCCCAAATGCTGAACAAATGGAGAACAAATCTTATGCTTTAATATATCTTTTTCTGAATTCAATGTTATATGGCTCTCGTAGCTCTGTGAGTATCAAACTCTACTATGATAAATGATTTTATTCCTATGAATGTCTTCGTAAATGAATAATAAAATAAGTTTTGAAAACAGTCGTAACTCGCGTTTTTCAAGTATACACGTTGAGTGAGTATGATGAATATTCTTTTCAGCTCAATATCGCCATCATCTTTCAATACGAGCAACTATATATTATCCAGTGGCAATCAGAATCAACCTGTCGCGAAGTAGAATAGAGAATCGCCATCTCATGTTAAGAGAGAATCATTGTCGAGTTCATAAAAAAGTTAAAAGCTCTATGACTCCATGCGAACTGAAGTAGTCACTTCTCAGAGACCATCAACCTCGCCGCTGACAATGAATATTTATAAAAGCAGCTAATTTTTATCCCTCCACTACAAACGTTGGGCTAGCTGACGAGTTCATTAAGCCGAAAACACCACGAGAGGTTAAAGTTCAGAGCCTCAGACCGACGAGAGAATTTTTTTCTCCAACTATGAATAAAATTATATCCAGGGCAAGATAAATTCGGAGGATCCAAGGGCAGCGATGCTTTTGGAATTAGAGAATGCGACCAAGTCATAATCCTCACAAGTCAAAAACATCAGGTCCATTTTGGCGCACAACCGTCTTGCATGGGTTTATTAATTCACTCATAAATGTATCTAAAAAAAATTACATAGCTTTGGGCAGCAGTTCTATTTGTCCTTTAAAAGTCTTGCTCAGCAGTTCTGCGATTCATTCTTGTCTTAGTAACTGAAAACTTCAGGTTCTTATTAATTAGAATACGAGAATTTTTTTCTCGTATTCAGCAGCTTTACTTTTTAAAAAATTCTCGTATTTCACTTTCTAA
Organism: Ischnura elegans; assembly: GCF_921293095.1. Classification (NCBI taxonomy): domain Eukaryota; kingdom Metazoa; phylum Arthropoda; class Insecta; order Odonata; family Coenagrionidae; genus Ischnura; species Ischnura elegans. The sequence goes on from NC_060256.1 coordinate 40,172,111, forward strand.
TCTTTTCTTTGCCAGCACAGAAAGTCCCAGTCAACGTGCTACCCCGCAAGCCGCTACGATAGGCGTGTTGAGGAAGGTGTTCGGACAGAGGCCGTTAATCCGTTAAGGGAGTGCTAAAATAATTAGGTGCACATTGTGTAAGATTCCATCTCCCGAGTTCAACCTATTATTTACTCAGGCACTTTATTTGTATTTACGTTCCATTCCCTTGCACCTTTTTTTTGAAACTTCAATTGCGAAAGTCTTTTTAAGAATATAGGCCCATTTTGTTATCCATGGTCTTCTTTTCAATTTGTGACGAAAAATTGATCCTTTCGCAGCCGAGTTGATGACGTCACGCCCTCCTGCCGAGCAGGTCCCAGCTTCTCACCTCCCCTCCTCCTTGCATCATCTTTATGTGGATCGTTGTATTTTACACTCATGCAATTTCACAATTGTGAGCTGCTCTGTCAGAAGATTTAATTTTGTATCCATGAGAATAAAATTAAATGGTAAATTTCCACACAATTTTATTTACAAAATACCGACCCGGTTTCGACACAATTTTATTTACAAAATACCGACACTACGTGTCGAAACCAGGTCGGTATTTTGTAAATAAAATTGTGTGGAAATTTACCATTTTATTTTATTCTCATGGATATAAAACATTTCCACCAGATATCGCCGGACACTATGAATTATATTTAATTTTGTTTTTGGGTAATTTTTAGATCACGAAAAGCACGTGGGCATTTTCTTTGTGCAAAAAACTGTACATAGTAAAAAATTCACCATTCAAATTCCATTTTCGACATAAAATCTGAATATTTCCAGTACAAAATATAGTCTAAAATAGTGTTACTTCGGAATTTCATCAGAATCCCCCTGCTGTAAATCGTTTACTCTGTTGAACTCTTCGCTTTGGTACTTTGTGATGATTGCTTGCACCGCAAGCGTTACATTGAACGCTAATACTGATATCTCATGAGTCGTACAGATAGATTTGATGCAAAGAAAGCCTTACATAAGTCAATAGGATTGCTGTCCAGCAGTTAATTGAAAAACTCTTCTGGTACTATTGGGAGTATATTACCTTGCATAAATGCCGCGTTTGAATCAGGATGAGAATCTAAATCAGAAGGGTGGTATAATCACAATAAAATGAATGAGCTCATCACACCCATTGCTTAAAACGTTTACTTAATATTTAATTTCGTAAAAATATACATTAATGCTGACACCTCATGAGTCGTAGATATAGATTTGATTTTTTTTTAAGTCTTACCTAAGTCCAAGGGGGGCTCAGTAGGGGGTAACCTCCCAGCAGTTGTGGGGGTCCGAACAAAAATACCATTCTCTGAAGTTTAAATTGGATATCCAATTGGGGGGGGGGCTTCAGCCCTCTTAATCCCCCCACCAGAGATTCGTCACTGCCTATTAGCAATTTTTTAACATGCGAACTTCGTGAAATTCTTAATTTCTTGCACGAGGTCCACATTTTTGCACTTAACTCATTTTCGTAAATAATTTTCTTTGAGCACGTCAGGAAACAAAAATCCAATACTAACTGCGAGAATTAACGTTCGGAACTTCAAAGCATTATTTGAGGTGAAATTTGTTTGATTTGACACTAGGAAAGGACGCAAAATTTGATTTCAAACGTCTGGCGACGACAGTCAGCTTGGGCGCAAAAACATTGATTATGAGGTGACCAAATAAGACTTCCTTTGATGTTTGCCACCACTAGAGCGTGTTGTCTAGGGACTTGAAAACCAGCAGAGGGTTGGATCTGTGTGCACTTCTGTCAAGTATTTCGCAGATGCGAGTGCCTCCTTCAGCGGGAAATACGCTTAGCCATCTCACTCACAAAGAGCGACAACTAGAGTATACAAGTCAACGTGATATGGGGAATAGGATCGCTTAGCAGAATCACACACGACGTGTAACACCGGTGATTGCATTCGCATGTATGACGGAAAACGAGTGAAGTAACGAACGTATTTACATATGTACTTGTTATTTAAACAGTATGAGACAGATATGCCTACGTGGATTTTAAAAGCTATGCGATAGGATAATTTCACCAATTGAATTTATGAACGCTGAATACTGAATGGTTTTTCTACGACATAACAGGGTAGCTGGTATATAAACAGGTATTGAAAAAGAGGAATGAATTCTATATTAACAGAACTAATTTATTGAAATTAATATCATACACACTGTTTTATAAAATAATCTTGGTGCGTACTTTAAAATTCTATGTAAACGCCTGTGGCATCGACCTAGCGTCTCCAGCGGCCGGGTATACATTTTATAATACCTACAGATAAATTCACAGGTGAGGAAAGAAAGGGATAGGAACATATCATAGAAAAATGACGAGGGCAACGGTGTTGTGGTAGATGGAAAAGGCCGGAAATCAGATGGTAAAAATGCGGCCTGACTGGAACTCGAAGCCATAAACCGGGCCGGGCGGGTGCTCTACCAATCAGCGCTATCAGGGCGCTTAAATTCACCATGATATCGGCGGGGGTTCATGCAAGGAAAACCCCCTTTGCTTTGGCCCACAAGAGTAACCAATAGATGGCACTGAGGCAGCTCACCACTCACCAACAGAGGAAATGGACATGGACACAAGAATGAAAGGAAAGGAGAAGGAACATGAGTTTTTATATTAACTTATTATATACCAGCCATCCAGTGTATCTTCTCTAGTCAATGCGATATTCCTCCATTGTACAAGATTAAATTGGAAGGAAAGACATTAGAGTATGCATATACAAATGAAGAGACGATTAGGTACCAGGACAAGAGGAGGAGGATACGAGAAAGATGTACCGATGGGTAAAGAAATTTGCAGCAAATGCAAAATGCGATCGATCGGTTATAATGTGTTACATCACCTTTAGGTAATGTTGCATTTGGTTTATTGAAATTGAGTAATTCAATACATTCATGTAAAAATTTTCATTTCAATCTCTTTTCGGTAATATTCCGCCATGTGAAGACTCATCAGTGATTCAACCCGCAGTTGATTGGGATTGGTGAGGGTAAAGCCAAAATCTCCAATAAAAGCTGTGTTGGCTGTACCTCCTATGTTAAAGGAGATGTCATATGTAAGATTTTATGCATTGGAGAGGGAGTATAAAAATGAGACTGAAACTACTATTTTAAAAGAACCGTAGTGCATGAAAGGAAGTGGCATTGATAACAAGAAACAGATTGATCCCGTAAATCAATCCTAGGATTTTAATACTATGGATGCAATAAAAAATTTATAAATTCGGGGAGTAAAATTTTTCGACACCTCTTATTAGAATGAGAGTATCGGAACCTCTAATTTACTCATCAAGTGTTCCTTCAGAATGCAACGTTACACTTCGGTAGAGTAGCTAAAAATACTGTCTTCAATCTACACCACGTTTCTATCCTAATTTCCTGAATTTTGTAAGGTTTTGATTCCTGAAAATCAATGTTTTGTAAAATGATCTCCATAATCATAGCAATTTAATCATGCCTGAAAATATATTTAAGATTTTACTAGCATGAAATGAGTTTTAAATTGCTTTCTCGACGCCTAATGAGTATGAATTTTATCTCTCGATATGAAATGTAAAATGCAGAAGACATGTTTACCAATTCCATTCTTGGGATTTGTATGGACTACTGCTGCGAGGTTTTCTGTGATTTTCCTTTTCTCGACTATCATAAATAACTTCCGCTATGCATTCCCTTGATCAAATGGTACGCATGAACTGATCGCACACTTGTAAAAAAAATTGGAGCATATCCAATTTCCTGAAGAGGAATAATATCCATAGAAATGTACCCCATTTAACTCGCTAAGGCTACCTGTCACAGTGAGACTTGGAGAACTCTGGTAGTTTCTATCATCAGATTAGAACATTTAGCGTGAACTTTTTTTTAGTTGGTTACTTTTCGAGCTAAATATTTGAAATTTTATCCCATAGATATAAAACAGCAATCCAATAATCTAATGGTTTATACCCTAGCTGGCGTAAATTGGTATCAAACATTTCTCACGTATGTTACGTGAGCATATTAGAAATACTATTAATTGTTCACCCTGCCACTCAATGGTAATAGCTGAGCCAAATGCAAATGCACGTGCTGAGTTTGAGGTGGTCGCCATGACAATGGAATAAAGGGAAAATTTTTGTGACCGTTTTTTGCCTCTGAGACATCGAAATACGAGATAACGATAGATTGAACGGATATCAAGAGGTTTTTTCGTGTGTGCATTCGATATAATACCATTCCGGATATTGCAAAAGACTATTTGAAGTACCCTTACCATTAATTTTTTTACATACGCAACGCTGAATTATAACTCCAAAGTGCATATCCAAACTTATATCAATAGCAAATTAAATGATACACTTTAATAGTTGCTAATAACTAATTGAGCAAATAATCTTGCATCCTATTCATGCAGGGAGAAGCAATATTAAAAAGCCATTTTAACTTCTAAGCATAGTGTCTGGATTTTGGATGGTATGATTTGCGGTAGAACGTTTGATTAAATATTTCATTCTTCAGTTGGTGAAACCCGAGGGAATCACCAGATACTGGAAAAATATGGCTCCCATTCAAGCCCCAAGATAATGGATTCGTTGGATGTAATCTCCCACGATTGTCACAAATCCATTTGATGCGAATCGATTTCATTTGTTCGGGCCTCTTCCTATTGTTCCCGTAATCTTGGAGTATATCAAAAAGCTTTGTGGCATTGAGAATCAAGATGGAGACTTTATCGAACAGGAAATTTTCATGTTTAGGAAATGACACAAACAGTAGGATGTATTTAATTCTTGATATTTATATCCAAACATTGGTACTCCATGGATGAAGTTCGCCATGGAAAAATATTCAGCTTGGCCGAAATATCAAACATTTTTTCAAATATCTCTTGTGAAATTACTCGTCATATACATATTAACGTTTACAGTGAACCTCATCCTTGGTGTATTTTATCTTTCACCCGTGCGCGTGACTACGTACAACGTCACCTGATTCATGCAGTGCTCCAAGCATTGAGGCATACTTTACGGCAATAAACAAACCTACATCGGTGTTAACTTATACCAAACATTTCGCGAGGCAACAAAAATAAATTACTTGATGAATCGTGTAACAAATTCTTCACTTCACAACAACTATCACAGAAAAACCACTCGGATATATCTTTGATAAATAAAATAATTACGAAGTTTCAGATGGCAAATTTTTTATACCAAACAGATAGATCACAAAATATGTTATCACGACTCAACGAAAAAGTTATAACAGCCAAGATGCATTCGAAGCCAACGGGTTGGAAATGGTAAATAGTACATATTAAGGACCAATCAGAAGTGAATGAGTAAAAACTTTATTATTAGGTACTGTTCCATTGAAATTTTCTTCCAATCTCACTTATTTTTTGTGCATAAGAGAAACAATGCTATAATAACAATGCTATAACGTACTTAAGGATAAAACACGGTGGCGAAATCATAGTGTATTTTTATTAAATTGTGAGTCATTAAACCAAGTATTATTAATTTGAGCGAAAAAGTATTTGCTAAAAAATTGTACGAATTAGAAGCGCGCCTCGTTCCTAGATATGGACCACAATTTACGTGCAAGAACACTGAGGTCAGAGAGCCGAACTCCTATTGCAGCGCGCCACTGTCGTGGAGAAATTCGCGGAGGATGCAGGAACGTTTTGGGGGAATTTTTCCGCAAAACTTACGACGCCTGACTCTCCCCATAACTTTTGGCCTCCCTTCCCTGAAAGGATCCCTCCTAAACTGCCGCTAGATATTTCAATCGCCCCCTATGGGGTCCCGGGCGAACTAGGCCCGGGCCTGCATTCCACTCCTAGGTGTCGGCAAACAGGTTGAATGACACCGTTCAGGCGTCGACACGGGTCCAAATGCGATCCCAGCCGGGAACTCCGGCACAATCGTCCCCGCCCAAAAACCTTTGGGATGGCCCAATAACGCATTCCTGCACACAGTGGACAACATCCCATCTCTCCCACACACACCTAGTGGCGCCCCATGCATTATACGACCTGCCGGATCGTTAAAAAGTCGAAGCGATCGTTTTTTGCCCCATTTAACGGTCGAATAATACCGCTCTCCCAACCTCGCCAGCGCCATTATTTTCGCAGCTTTCACGAAGGCAATACGGGAATTCAGTCGGCCGGATTCCCACTATCTCTCGGCCTCCGCTACAGCTTATATTTATGCTCCACAACGCGGAGCGCTGCGAACCAGCCGACTATTTCGTTATTTTTCCCCGACGAAGCAAAACTCATATCTAAACGTCAAGCGCGAACGGAGTTTAGATAAGTCACGGGTTGATGCAGTCACACCACTGTTCAAATTTTCCATTTTTTTGCACCCATAAGTTACCCATTAAGAGTCATGAGCTTTTTTCCCGCACAGATTTCCCGGTGAACCTATAAATTAATAAAATAGCTTAGATCAATATTTACGACTAATGGAGTTCGCTACAATTCCTCGAGGAAGAATTTTTGTTCACATTATCTGAATGGTTTCCTCGCTACGAAAAGTATTTGGCAGGCAAGCTGATAAGAGAAAACTGAGTTCCATCCACCACACCAGGCACTTCATAGTGATCCCATCAGATAACCATTGTTTTTATATTTATTTATGCTCATACCCATGCTCGGTGAGGTGGGGAATGACCGTAAATCCATTTTCAGATTTTAAGCTGCATATCGGGGCTTAAACCTGGTTGCAAGCAGTGGGACTTCAACGGTGCCATTTGAAAATTTATTCTCTTTTAATAACCTCTCGTCAGTGGTGCTTCCCACTTCATAACATAGCAAATGCATGTATCTACCGAAAAAAAAGAGGTTAAAGCAGATATACAGCAAGCCATACAGACCAAAAATCACATGCATTCTAACTTAAAAAATAACAAAATGGCACAGAAAATTAGGAACCATAATAACATATTTAGGAACCTTTTATTATAGGAACCATAACACAGACACCAATTTCAAAAAATAAGAGTAACTCATGTTATTGCCATATTAAAGAATCTATTAATGACGACCATTGATAGAACTGGTGATGGGAAGTAGTGCCAGCACCAGAAACACCAATTTTGATTTTGATTCTTTTGATGATTTGATGATTTTCGCATAAAACTGCAGGTTGGTTTGATATTTGAAGGTTGAGCTCATGAAGGGCAGCTACAGGCGTGTAGATTTCATGCATTCGGGGTCGGAGGAACGGTTCCTCTCCTTGGAGCACCACATATTTAGAGGATTTTTTCTGGGAGTGTTCGAAGGCTTCACCCAGGATTTGAAGCCACCTCGATAGGCACCGCTGACTACCATACTCCCTTATATCGGGTCGACCTTCGTTATTATACTGTGCGGTGCGATAACAATTACTGAAGAGCCAAAAGGCCAGCGCCGGCTGGTCAGGGCGAGCTGGCGAAAATCCCTGCCGGGGTCCCTGACGGTCTTGAGGACGTATTTCAGCCTCGGGACTCAATTTATCGTAAACATTACACCAAGTGTTTACATTGCACATTTCACCTAAAATATTCTTTTTCTACTTGACTTCAACTAAAATACTCTTTTTTGCAATGTATTTATTCTAGGACCTAAAAATATACTCTTTTAAGAACCTCTCTTTCATGGTGTAACTACAAGTATAAGGCTTCACTCAAGTTTTACCTTTTAAATTTTAAATCACACATTTCATTCGCACAATGTAATCTGGACTCTAAGTGATAACTTCTCAGGTTGACTGCAATGCGGGAGTCACATGCCTATAGCTTAGTCCTTGATGAACTCCTCCTCCAAATATCTAAACCAATCCGCAGGATTTATCCTTAAAACATATCACCAACGTTGTCATTGGTGTTGCTACTACTGGCCCTATTTTCCATCATTAGGTTGATCAATGGTCCTCATGAATAGCTTTTTTAGACATTTTCCCAGGTTATATATTTAAATCCTAGCAATCATAACCAGTATTAAACATTTTTGTAAGAGTGTTTCCTGAAGTAAAAGTGATTAATTTCATATTGCGCAGCATTTTTACTCGAGAAAATTCTGAGCCTCTGGCTTTTATGAGACTCTAAAGAAGCTGACAAAAATTAAACCTTATGCATTTTCACTGAAGCAGACAAAAATTAAATTTCATGCTTGTTCACTCATTGTCAGACATCAGGGAATTGAAAAGACTAGCTTTATAGTTTGCGAACTGGGCCATTTAGTTCGATACTGAAAAAAACTTGTTCCAAATAAAATAAGTTCTCTTACTATTTTGTGGAAGGAGTGACCGTTGAGGCCCTTAGAAAACATCCCCTATGAGGACCTTCACGACTCAATCCGCAACCTCAGAAATGTACGGGGTAGCTCTCAGCTCAGGGAAAACTATGAAACATTATAGTCACGACAAAGGTCTATCCAATAACTTATTAAGTTTTCGACAAATTGTAGGCATCAGGGAATTGAAAAGACTTCCGCTTTAAAATATGCAAAATATTTAAGAAATTTGCAACAAGAAAGAATATTTTTTTAAATTATTACCAGATATATTTTTTTTAATCAAATATTTGAATTTATTTGATAAATGTCATAATGTTTTATAAATCTTGCAAAAATTCAATTGTTTTCATTTTCGTTTTCACACAAATATCACATTACTCTAATGACGATACACAGGAGTATGTGCTTAATATGCTTTATTGAACTATTGCATATGTGTTGATACGAACTGTATTAATATGATTTTGTGAACTGGCTGGTTGGGGTGAGTTTTGGATCAGTGGCACAGCTCCTGAAACGCGTCTCGTGACAATTGTGAATTGGACCATTTCGTTAACCTCTAAAAAACTTGTTCAAAACAAAATGTACTCTCCTCCTATTTTGTGGGAGGAGAAGTGGGTACGACCGTTGCGGTATTTTGATCACGTCCACTCCGGGTCCTTATGCAGTTTATTACAACCTTTACTCAATCCGTCGTTCATCCCAGCTCAGAGTAAACAGTAAAACAATATAGGTAGTCACGACAAAGGTCTATCCAAATATATAATATACCCAGGCCGACGACTGAAATATATAGACAGTCATATCAATACTTGGGGCCAAAATTATATAGTATGTCGCCAAAAAATGTGGCAAATAAGCAGAAGAGATGGGGTTTTACATCCGCAGTTAAAAAATGGCTTACGCAGTATGAGGAAGTAGAGTTTCTGCTAAGAAAGGTGGTATAAAACATTTTCAAATAAAGGTATGCTGTATGTAATTCTTATGCGTTATGTGAGAAAGTTAGTTATCCATGTGTAAATTACTGTAAATTCACAATTGAATGAAATTGTTAAGAAAACAAGCCACTAAATTAAGCGAAATAAATATATTTTTTATGCATGTTAGCACCATTCATGTTCTAAACAGTGTATGGTGGTAGCCCCTAAACTATTCCATAAAGGGGTACCTATATATTCCACAGTTATTACAGGGTTTTTTTTCGATGCAATGTATTTGAATGTGAGCGGAATAAAATTATATTATTATTATATTATCATTATATTTCATAAGTTTTCGATCGATCAAGTTGACGCTCTTCTGGATGAGTATGAGACCCGGCCAAATCTCCTCAAAGAGAACTCCCTTATTCCATTCCGACGTCATCGTCTCGGTTTGGATCCCCAGCAGCGCGAAATAAACGAATATGGACCCTCCACTATGGCCGGAATTGGCGGAGGAAATTCGGTTTCCCGCGGCGTTCCACAAGATTCCTACAATATATAGAATCACGCAGTGCAATAGTGGTATGCTTTTGTGTGACGTCGCATAATATACAAAAAGGAAATGTAATATTTTTAAATTCTACCCATTCATTTTTATTATGTTCCCCTAATTTTAATCCAGAATAACGAAAAGTACTCTAATTATTTCGACGGTTAATAAAAATAAATTCCTTTACAATTGCTTAACTCGGTGTTTTACCATTTACAATAGTTTTAGATAAAATCAGGATGTTCCAGCCGCTTACATTAAGCCTACATATAAGCCCATTCGCTATCTGTTCTTTGTCAATATCCTCTTTCCTCTGCTTATTCATCGTCATCTCTCCTCTCTTCCATCTAAAAATAAAGTAATTTATAAGTAATCGTAAATGAGGTTAAAACAACCAACAGAATTTTTTCTCGAATAAATCCTTTCTTAGCCCGCTCGTATATGACACAAGGAATATAATTTAGATAAGTTAATGGTTCTTTCTAAATTGTTTTTGGCTTTACGTTGAATTATGAATTAATGCCTCTGCCAAACAGTCAGTCAGTCCCTCCACTAGTCCAATACACTTCTATGTCAAATGCTAAATTTGACACAGAAGTGTATTTCGCGTAAATTATAGCTTTGACTCTTTTAATGAAAGATGATTCAGCACAGCCAGAGTTAGTACTCAAGTTTTAGGTCTAAATTCAGCATTTTAGTACTAATTAAGAAATACCATGAAAACCGGTATTTTTAAACACTGTAATAAATGATAAATTTGTTACACAAATAGATTAAAAGAGAAGGTAAAACCTTCATACACTAAACAGGCGTGTCTAGCGTGGTTCAGACAATGACACATTTAGGAATCCAATACATTGGCCAAAAAAAAAGGTACGAATAACAAATGGTCTCTTTTAACACGCGAGGTTAAGCCCAGAGACATAGGCCAAGAAAATAAACATCCAACTTCCGTCAAACGGCATCAAAGGGTGCAGCGATAAATTTTGTGGGAACGCGGATGACGAGCTCTATCGACTCTCTGGGTCAAATCCAGAAAGGGCACTGAACGCTGAGTTTCCGGTAGCAGAGACCGCCGGGACAGAGAGACAGATGAAAACAACGCGACGACAGCGCCAAACAGAAAACGTCGCCGGGATGCACTTTGTTGACGTGTTGTTCAAAGGATGCGAGCGAAACATACTGCTGCGTACGTGGAGAGACACCATAACAGTCTGCAAAATATCGTCTGTGGCTGGCATCAAGGGGACTGCATAGAGGTGGCCCAATTTCATCCCTTGGAAGGCTGATTTCTGTAACCGCTTCGGTCGCAATTTAGTCGGTTTTCAAAAATGTCCACGGGACGGTGGTGAGTGCAATGCGATCGACTTTTATCAAATAATTTGCAAAACTCTGTTAGTAATTTCGAGGAATTGAAGAGTAAGTAACATCATCAATCACAACATCATGTATGTTTATTTCGGTAGACATCCCCCGTGCTGTAGTTGGGAAAAAAATAGGCGGTACTCACCGAAATTTGCCAACAGCTGAACATGTATTATACATCCGGCCACGATTGAAATTTCAAACTCCAGCTCTTAAGGCCGTTTTACACGGGGCACGGAATTGCGCAGGTTAGAGCTGCATTAATTTCTAAAATGGCGTGGAATTGCGCAAATGCATGAACGAAATTAGGACAGGGGCTATTTTGCCGTCCCGCATCCACGCATTCTCGCATGTGTTCTAGCAATCCACCGCTTTACACGACGCAATTTTGATTGCACCTTCGCACGTACGTCAGATTGCGCAATTTCGTGTACCGTGTAAAACGGCCTTCGTATTATTCCAAGTTGTGCCACGAGATAACTTTGAACAAGTAAATAATCATTTCCGATTTTTCTCTCTGAAATCCATTAGACAATTTTCAGTAGGGCATTTTTTACAGATTTAAAAAGGTAGTTTAATCGGTGAGCTTATAACGAGTTCGGATTTTAGGGGGTACACCGTACAAGCCCAACTACAGCACTGGACATCCCTGATTGTACCATATTTTCCCGAGAAACTCGGATCAGGTCGTCCGTCAGCGACGCGAGCGACAACTTTTGTAAACCCATTCAAATGCGCGGTGGATGACAACAGATTTATTTTTCGTGGGGACTGCATATATGAGGCCCAACTCCATCCCATAGAAGACTGATTTCTGTTGCCAATTCGATCGCATTTAAATGGGTTGTCTAAAATATCCGCGGCGCGGAGATCAGTGCAATGGGATCCACTTTTTTCCAATATTTTGCGGTAGAATGTTTGTAATTGCAATGAGATTTTATGAATTTGATAGATCACATTATCATTCACATCAATTGCGGTTGACACCCATAATTATGCCTTAGGTCCCCGACTAACTCGGATCACTTATTCCGTCAGCGACGGTAGTTGCAACTTTTGTAAACTCATTTAATTGCGCGATGGTTGACAACAAATTTAGAGACCGACTTGAGGATCCTCTTTTGTAATTTTCATGGCTGGGATTACCCGCTGATAAACTGGAACGTGCATTTTAACTGAATTTCTGTCACTACTATTTGGCTACATGAGTCATATCGAACTCTGGAGTAACTTCACTTTTCATTCAATCGTAATTATTGATGACCCTCTTGGCGCTGACTCTTGACCTCTCACATTATGGTAAAGTTTGTCTCACCAAAAAAATAATATTTGAAGCGTTGAGGGAAAATCGATAGGGCAACTAAATGACTAAAATGGCTGTTTTCTATGACCTAACACTAATGTGCATTGTTGAAGCTAATTTAACTTGCCACTCATTTAGGTAGAATCAAAATGTCCTTTTGTGATCCGTTTCTTTACGTCTTGGGCTACAGTATTCATAGGTAAAACTCCAAACGGTACTTCACGTTCCTTAGCCAAACATCTCGAGAGAAGAGCTTTTCGCGCTTCGTACTTTGCGTGAAAACAAATTGATTACGGTTTTACCTGCGGATAAAGGGAACGCCACTGTTCTTATGAAAACTTCGGAATATCAGCAAAAAATTGGAGATATCCTTAATGATCGGGCGTACCGAGAGTTGAATGGTGATCCCACGGACTCAATTACGAGGAAGACCATAACTTTAATTAAAAAGTCAGGCATTTCTGAAGAAGTGGCCAAAAGTATTTATCCTCATGCTCCGGCACCTCCCAGACTGTATGGACTACCGAAAATACACAAGGAAGGTGTTCATTTAAGACCTACTGTGAGTGCTATTGGATCTCCCACGTATAATTTGGCTAAATACCTTACCGGTATTTTGTCTCCGTTTGTAGGTGTTTGTGAACACCACATAAAAAACTCTTCGCAGTTTGTGGGGATCTTGGAAAACCTTACTTTGGAGAAGACAGACATCATGGTCAGCTTGGATGTTGTTTGCTTGTTTACGCGGGTACATATAATTTGGGTAGCGAGTCGGTACCCGAAACGTCGGCGCTGTGTTATAATCTTACCCGCGCGGTATCCCGAGAAGATTTTTCAAAAGTTGTTCGCCGGGAAAGTTTTAAATCATATATGGTACTTCATGTGTATTACAAAACAGGTTTCTCCAGTCGCGCACTACAAATATGCCGTCAAATGAAATCAAACCGAGCGAATAATTGGATTCACAAAAGTAGCCAATCGCAGCACCAACGTTAGAGCAATGCGAATTTCATGGGGAACTAAGCTAGTAGGTATAGGGCAGTTGAAATTAACATTCGTGACGAAGTAATTTACCGAAAACCTAACTTTTCCATCTTACTCCCAACGAAAAGAAATACTCATCTGCAAACATCTACTTACTACCCCGCAAGCCAACTCAATAGGCGTGAGGTGGGGGGGGGGGTGTCAGGACACCAGCAGTAAGTGGCGCAGCCAAGAGAGTCCAAGCCCCCCGGAGAAAGTATAAATACACAATTATTCTCTTCACAAAACAAAACAAAATATTGCAAAAAATCATGAAATAACAAAATATTTCTTTCACAGATGAAGCTTTTTCGATTATGAAAAGTGTTAAAATTAGTTTAAAACCTTCTAGTAATACCCTGTTTTTTTATTTCCCCTCTGGTTTTGGACCCCCCACCAACGATATTCCTGGCTAGCCCACTGCCAGCAGTTTATATAAAAAAAGGAAATACTCGAACAAAATTACGCCAAACTTTTTTATAGTCATTAACCGTGTGGGGAAGAAACGAATTTCCATATCTATCCGTTCGGCAAAATAACTCTCTTAATTTATTATTTCTATCGGACCTGAAATGTAGCGGGGATCTAATATGATTATCTCTGTCATCATCATTAGTCAACAATCCTAAGATTGGTTTGACGCAGCTCTCCATTTCTCTCTCCTATCCGCTAATCTTTTCATAGCTACATATTTCTTCTCTTTTACATCCTTTATAACTTGTCCTATATAACTCATTCGGGGCCGTCCCTTGCCCTTTTTCCCTTCCACTTGTCCTTCAACGATTGTCTTCATCAAACCATCGTGCCTCAAAATGTGGCCAACTAAGTTGTCCCTTCTTCTGCTTAAGGTTTTTAGGAGGCTTCTCTTTTCTCCCACTCTCCTTAGCAATTCCTGGTTACTCACACGGTCAATCCATTTTATCTTCTTATCAGTCAATCCATTTTATCACATTATCTCTGTGTCGCTGTGAAATACATCCATTCTCATTTTCTCAAACAATGTAAGCCTAGCGCGCAGTCTACGAGTCTCCAACGGCTCCCAGCCTAATTCGCTTAACATCTGGTTAACGCTGTGTGTACACCCGTAGCGGTTTATTACGAATCGCGCAGCCTTCCTTTGTATTTTGTTCAGTTCGCGGATTAAGTCTTTGGATTATGTGTGTGAATCACGAACCGCCTCTGGCCATTGCTTGGTGGGCATAGTATTTTATGTTATTCCTTTATCATGTTTTGCAACTCAGGAACCGGTGCCCGGTTGGGCAGATGTGGGAGAACTTCTGAGCGTCCGGGGATCCGGGAAAAGTTTGGAAAAATAATATGCCTAGAAATACATTTTACATAATTTTAAAACTTAAAATTTGGATTTCATTAAAAATTTAGGTTAAAATTTATCATGGGCCAAAACTAAACGATAGTTTTAATTTTTTTATTGCTGTGAGACATTGGGGAGATCTATACCCTAATCCCCCCATAGTTACGCCGCTGTTCTGCGCCCAATTTTGCGCTGATAACACTTTTTAAAAACTGATTGAAATGCGCCCAATACTGGCAGCACAAATCAAACTTCGGATGTAAAAATCAAAGCGGACATAGACCTCCTCTATCCCTTCAGTACCCACTAAAGCGATTTGAGAGCGGTGAATAAATATCCGCGGGCACCAATCATGTTTCCCCACATCTGCTCATACGTCCCAGTTTCAGAGCCTGATGTTCCCTTAACCAGGAAGGCATGCACCCGGGGAAACAGCCCCTCGCGGAGAGATAGGGTGTCACTCGACCAGGGTTTTCCAGTCCACCGAAGCGATCACGTTCGACTGGCGTGCCTTACCGGACGCACATCACCCAGACGGGAAAGCGATAACACGACGCGCGGCTCGTATATACCCATCTGAACGTCGCACTTGGAATGGTGGTGCGGTAGGAATGCACTCAGAAAGGTAATTTCCACGTCTACGTATCGGTTGGATTGCTCGGCGTGCGCTGAAACTGCCGCTTTCAAAATTGAAACGCTCCGTACTCGACCCAGTCAAATATTCCTGCGTTGCGGCATTGCGAATTTCGGCATTCCGCGCATCGTGAGGGTCCATCGATTCTCAATGTTTATGCGAGACTTTATACAGATATTATCGGCATAAGACCAGATGCCAGCGACAGTAATGTGAATACGGTGATCCTGCGGAACGAAGATACGAAGTATTGGGATAGTTACCTTAGAAAAGAGTTGGTGAAGGTGACAATTGTAAATGAATATGCATGTGCATGGACGAAGCTAGGAATTAAGGCTGGGGGGGTTTAGGTGCAACTAATACCGGGGTGTGTGGGGGTATTGAATACCTACCAGGATAAGCGGTATGCGCGAGATTAATACATTACAGAATATTAAGATAAATGGTTCAAAATGGTGAGTTTTACAGCTTTCTGAGGAATAGTTTATTAATTTCTTACTCTATTCTATTAGTAATATCAATCCAATTAAGTAAAATGAATTAAACTTAAAAATTTCTCTGAGCTCTGGAGGCGTTTTATCCCCCAAACTTCCCCCACCCCCTCGCTGCGCCACTGTGCATGTGTTACTTGACAAAAAATGGAAATAAAAAACGATAAATAAATGGATAAAAATAGATTTGAAAAAAAAACTATTTAAAAAATTGCAGATTAGGTTTGTAAAAAATTAGTGTAGAAGATGTGTGAGTAAGGGTTGGCACCCACGGTATATGATTAATGAAGAGCTTAGTTTTTCTATTAAACACAATCCAAAAAAGCCTGTTTTTATCATTTTTATTATTATTTTCTTCTTTTTAGTAACAATTTTGAAAAGAATTTTGAATTGCTTTAAAATATTTTTTAATATTATCATTGCATTTTTAAGTGAGGCCGATAAATCTACCAAACACTTCCTCCAGGAAATATCGCTTAGACCTTAGAAAATATTTACTGCTATCTCAAATTGAAAATTTAACCTAAGCACTTTCGCAGAAGCAATACTTAAATATATGAGATAGGTTCAGGCAAATATCGAAATATATCGATCCAACTTCGGTCCATCTCCGAAACCGGCCCACATGTACCGCCAAGGTTACCATAACATTGCTCAAGCCCGAGCATTTTCGGTATGGACATGTTTGAGTATGGGTGCGTGATATCTCAACCGAAACAACCTTAGCGAGGCACCTCCAACTCTCGCAAAGTTTCCTTTGAGTTGGGTGAGTGCTTGTGAAGTGTTTCCGGTTGAGAGACTGTCGTTGGTCACTGCTGCAAATACTGCCGTTTCAACAAATCAACACAGTATTTTGTCTCGTACCTGCGACGTAATCCCTACTTTACGGCTATTGGAGACAATTTTCTGTCTCTCCATTTTCTATACCTTAATGATTTCCATTTGATAGCTTAGATGTTAGAGGCAAAGAAAGCCAAAATAGATCGAGCGCAGGTACGTCATGGTAAAATTAGCAGTGCCGGAACGAACTTTCCTTTACCCTTTTTAGAAGTGAAATATTACCCTGTGAGTTTTATTAATTTCAAGTTATTGTTTACATTTTATTACAATTTTTTTGTTTTGGCTACGAATGTATCTAATAGAAATTATGAAGAAAAACACAATTATAAAGTTATTATTTGACCATTATGCCTTTTGTTAACCACTGCCGGAACGGCGTTTTTGCAACGTTACACCACTGGTCGAGCGGGGTCTTACTTAAAAAATCATTTAATAAAAAAATAACACTCATTCATAGGGTTTTCCCTAACCAAGCACGTAGTATTCACACTGCTATAAAAAGGGAAGCTATTAATGCACTCCGCATAATCATTTTCGCAGAGAAACCAATTGTAATATATTTTGGACTAACTTCAGGGTCACTACATGCGTACTGTGAAAAATTCATGATAGAAAAAGTTAGCCGCAAAGAAATTCAAAACAGGTCGAGCAGGATCTTACTGCAAAAATTATTTAATAAACAATAACACTAATTGATAGGGTTTGCTCCAACCAAAAACATACTATTCATACTGCTAAAAAAAATAAGGGAATCTACAAACTACTTGTACTAATGCACTCCGCACTTTGGGTCACTAGATGCGTAATGCGAAAATTTCATGATAGAAAAACGTTCCCAAGAGATGAGAGGCTGAATAATTAGTCCATGCATGAGAATAATCCGGGGAATGTGCGAAAAATTGGAGTTGAGAGAAAAAATTCTCATTCCAGGGAGCCGCAAGAGTAAACGGATGAGGAGTCCAGTCCCATATACGGGCCCCTTGCGGCGAACCCTCTGGGCTAATGCCTCACAAGAATGCTGACGATGGAAAAAATAGTAGGACTCAGGAAAAAAAATTAACGCAGGTTAATTTTTACCCCCAGACGGCTAATTTACTCTCCGGTTAAATGAACTATTCGTTTTTCAAGAAAGGAATGGCCATTTATCTCCCTAAGACCACTCATAAATTAAATTTTATTCTAACACCGAATTAATGATGGAAAAATGTCGGTCGAAATACATTTTATGAGTAATCGATTTTTAATCAAAATAAAAATAAAAAAAAAATCGAGATACTGAGCTAAAAAAAATCGATTCATTGAAAAAAATAAACAGTTCCTTTTTTAGTTTGTAACATAACATGTTTTTATTCATTCCAAAAAAAAACTCAAAATACACATTTGAGTAGGTAGCAGAAAAAAATCTACCCATAATGCATGCTTGAATTATAATTATTAGAAGAAAAAATTTACAAATATGCGCATATAAATGTTTTGGGATCACTGCTCAGCACCATTCGGCTTCTCTGAATAATTTGTGAAAAATATCTCAACTTATATCTATACACATCAACTTATTGAGATGTTTTCTTGATGATCGAGAGCATGCCTTTCCAATCTAACCGACGTTAGAGATAAGTCTTTGAAATGGGACGGATGGCGTTATCATAGGTCGGTAGTGACACGATGAGATCAAACGAAATGGTCATGGTCGAAATAGAAAAAAAGAGTTTGAATCGGAACTCGAAAAAGATGGTTTGATCTCGATTTCCTTGATAATTGACAGTGAAAAGTCGATTTTCGATTTTAATCGTAATAGATTTTTCCATCACTACACCAATTTCCTTTCTAATCCCCTCAAATACCTTCCCTATGTCAATGAATGTCGGTAACTGCTGGGACAAAACTTCGAGGAAAGTTCTAGTTACTACCATCAAATCAACTTGTTACATTACCACCTCTGGTCATAGATGGGGTAATTTTCCGTAATTATAGCAACAGCGAAGATTGACTTACAGTAATAATATACGGAAGATCTATTTTAAATCAAAACCAAGGTAGTACTAGATTGACAATGGTTTAAATGATGTACATACAATACCTCTTTGACCTTTGACCCCAATCATGAACTTCGGAGGTCAAAAATTAACAATATTGATCTGTACAACTGACTGGGGCACCCTTTAAAACCTATGGTTCGACACGTTTGCTTTTTCTTTTTACCAGGCCTTGCTGGGTCAACGGTTAAATTTTTGTAATGAAAAGTAGTTTCTTAGTCGAGTTTTTTCGAGAATAGATCTTAACTCTGAAGGAAACATTTAAAATAAAGACTATCCAAGTCCATGGTAATAATAAAAAATATCAATGAAATGATGACAGCGGTGCGAAATTTATGTGACATGAGTGATTTTGAATAATTCTCCATAAAAACTCGTTTTCCTCGATCAAACCTCCATTTCGTAAAATTTCCATTTCAAACTCATAAACCAAGCTCGAAGTCGAAAAACTTGCAGCAGCATTTGAATATCATCCTGGTACATACGCTTTTCTATACATCCGTACGATTAGATTAGGTTTTGGTTTAAAAGTAAACATTTTTTGGGTAAAACAAAGACTGGCCAGTTAGGAAAATTTGTTCCTTAATTCTTTTTATGAGTGCAACTGAAGCTAGATTTATATAATGCATGGTTTCGATAATTTCTTGAAATTAAATTTATCAACTATGTATCAATAATTGCTGTTGAAAGTTATCGGTAAAAGATTAATGCATGGAACATAATAATCTATTCTACTGTATCTGAGGTAGGAATATAAATTTCGAACACAAGTTTCGTCTATGTAAACTTCTGCAAGTCATCTAAATTCATTGTGCTCTACAAACTTAATAAAAATGAGCTGTTTCGATTATATTTTCAAGTTAAAAATCTTTTTTTCTTTATTTATTAGATTTTTATATTATGGTTCCATCAAATTTTCGAAAACCACTCCCACCAAATACCAATCAAGGTAATCGAATTCTAGCAGAGAAATCAAACAGCTCTCTGATCGAGTACTTTTGGCACACTCCGAGCATACCTTTCCTGAGTGTTGGTGAGAAAAAAAGGAGACTTGATAATTATTACGGCGTCTAGAGCACCTAAAAAAATTCACACAGTGCCCTACCGCGACGGCTTCCGTACTTCAAAAAAAAAAAACCCTTCAGGCTTCACAAAAGACGAGGGCGAGTGCTTCAGGAATGTCGACTGGTCGACTCCCTCCGACGCCGCGTCGGCATCCGCTAATTGCGATAAAAAATTTAATTTTGGCCGCGTCTCACGCCCTCACGGCTGCTCTGCGACGAAAAAGAAGGAAAACGTTCGTTCCTATTTAACATTTTTAACGAATCGAGACTGGGAAGAGTGGATCCCATCGATCGAGTGGAGATAATGAGCCGCTTGAGGGAGGAAAAAAATGAAGTTTCCATTAACTTGCTCTCATGAAAACGCGTGGTATGTGCCAACTTTGATCAATAGTGACCCACCATTGAGTTTCTTCAGACCTTTTTACGCGTTGTGACATTTTTCAAGTACTCCCACCCACCGAATTTTTTTAAGTATCCCAGAAATTTTCCTCTGGACCCCCCTCCGGGCTTACTGCAGTACTTTTACGCCAAGATCTTTTGCGATTTTCGCACAAAGGCTAAAGAGACTCCAAAAATCGGGTATCTAATGTCTCGGATTCCTAATGTCTAGCCACAGCGTTCGAGTTAAATAAAGCTGAAAATGACAAGAATTCAGTCATATAAAGAGGACTCTCTTTCCTTATCTGGGGGGTCATACCCCCCCTAGAAAAGACCAGCGGCTTTATTTGGATACACTGCCAGTTCTTAAAATTTTTTGTCTGACGTTTGTACTCTAAAAGCCTATGTATGATTTAACACTTTCCCGGCGAATAGAATGAACAAATTTTTCCTTGATTTCCACGCGGGTAAGACGTTCTAAAGGTGCGTTTACACTGTGTAACATTTTATATAAAACAAGTTACGTATAACACGTTTTACGAAAAATTTACAAATCCGTGTAACATTGTGTTATAAAACAAAATATCGTGTTATACAACAAGTTTATTACAAACCTAATTGATGTAAGCACGAAGTTTTGTTTTGTAACACAATGTTACACGTAATATGTTGCATGGACATGTAAATTTTCCTCAAAACAATTCATATGTAATTTGTTTTATATAACATGCTAAGGCCGCTATACACGGCGAATGATTTCATTCGCAAGATCGTGCACATGATCATTCACCGAGTACAACGGAACAATTCGCGAATGAACCTTCATGGGCCTGATCATTCAGTGAAAATTAGGACATGTTCTATTTTGCTCGCATGATCCTGTGAATTATCACGTGATCATTCAGCATGATCATTCGCATGATCATTCACCGTGTACAGCGGCCTTTATACAGTGTAAACGTACGCGGCAGCAGCCGACGCGACGTTTCGGTTTCCGTCTCGTTACCGATTCTCTAGGCAACTTATTAAAAAATTAATGACTTAAAGACTATTGATTAACGGTCACTTCAATTTTTTAATCAGTAGATTTGAGAATGTACTTTGTGCTTTCCTTGTACGCCACGGGTGTCGGTTTCTCTCGCCGATCAAAAAATAAATTAGCTGCAATACGTCGAAAACTCGCACTATAGACAGTCGAAGTACATTGTAAGAATACACGAGGCCACTCTAGACCAGAATATACGTACAATGTTGAAATACTTGGTTGACGAAAATCGGCGCCCGCTCGAGGGTTAAAGAGTAATGAATTTGATAGGTCACATCATCACAAATATAACTTTCGGTTAACAACCATTAGTCAACGATCATTTTGCCGAGAAATTCGGATCGCCCTGTACGAGAACGATGCGAGTGTTGAATATTTTACACCGATTTAACCCATTAATCCCCAGCGTTGCGTTAACGCAACATTATTGAATCCTAATTCTCAGCACAAGTTTCTACTTCAAAATAATTTTTTCTTCGGTTAAATGACTTTTTAAAAGTATCTCTAGTTCTCATTTTTTCACTTTCACCAATATTATCATTTATGCAATTGTATTTTTATGACTGATGGCGTTTTGCATATAAATCGATGCGCACATACGAGACACCCTAGGAAAAATGACACACCCCAGCATGTCCGTCAAGGCAGAATGGGGAATTCCCTCCAACGGAATACTGATAACTCCCGGCGAAGATGTCTAGTGTGCAAATCAGGATAAAAAATAATAGATGTAACCTAAGTTTTGGAAATTACATTTTTTGTATTTATTCACCGGAGTTTTCCCAGTGTTGCGTATACGCAGCATAGTGAAAATCATAGCATTTGATGAAAAAAATTTTATTCCAAAAATTCATCTTAATTAGGCCAAAATAAATCGGTAAATGAGAAACAACGGAAGTTAAAAGCCCTGAATACAGGTTGGGGAATAATGGGTAAAATGTGCGGTGGTTGACGTCATATCTAGAGGCCGACAGAAAAATCTTCCGTTGTAAATTCGTGGTTGTAGCTACGCACCACTGGTATTCAACTTGAGCCACCATTTTGAAATTCTCATGGTATACAGGATGGACCTATTCAATGCTTTCCTTCACCTCAAATATAAAATTTTACAAAGAATGAAGGCCGATGGAATTGAGTCCTGAAAGAATTTTGGGCCCAACAACACCTGTCTTTCTCCCGCTACTGGCCTTACGTTTTCTTTTGGCGACGCTTTTCTCCTTTTAAAACTTTTGCTATCGTGATGAAGAAATCAGTTTGTGCAAAACAAAACTTTTTCCATAACGTAGATAACACAAGTTGAGAGGGTTAAAAGCATTCTCTTAATACGGTAAGGCTGATTATCTAATGATGAAGTATAATGCTTAAGAGCGTCACAGTGCTGAATAGCCTTTAGCTTTCCTATTCGGCTGGTTTTATGCAGTTGCGTGGATGTTTATCCTCTTATGAATTTATAGTTTTTGCATGTTTGCAGTGAGCTTATATGGAACAATGCATGCTCCGTAAGAGCTTGCAACGTCTGCAGACAAGTATTATGGCCTATGTTTTCGATGACTACGAAAACGTAGCGTATTGCATACCGTAACGTGGTGTAAAGTCACCCCATGCCAAATAACATCGATATAATTTAGTATCAGTGGCAAAAATGCTTTGGAGGGGATGTGATGGGCTGGGGTGACGACCCCCGCCCCGGAAAATTATTTAAAAATGATATGCCTGGAAATACATTTTTCATAATTTTGGCACTAAAAATTTAACTTTAAGCAGAGCAGTTATTAAAAGTCAAAACTAGACAATAGTTTTAAATATTTTCTTTATTTCTCTGAGGCTTTGAGGGGGATCTATCCCCTCATCCACTCCCATAGTTGCGCCACGGTATTATGTAGCCACTTCATCTGAAATGAATGGGTATCTTATGGATTAAAATGTATTGTTACCTGACATCCATTCTATGAATAAGCATTCCCATCTATGAATAACTCTATGGTAAATTTCCACCAACCCAACTACTTCTGCTTCATAAAGCCAATAGAGCCAATTTTTAAGGCAATAACTTCCCGTTCGTTTGATCAGCTCTCGAATTTTAAACAACGGCCTCTTGTTGGAGTTATAAGTTTATGGCGAAGTGACCTCTGAAAATCTCCTGGACCAAAATATTCGACTAAAAGAAAAAAAATCACTTAAACAGCGCTCCCCGGTTTTTTTTATTTATTTTTTCTCCTAGCTGGGGAAATACTTTGATCTCCGAAACATAATCCCTGCTTTTTCGCTTGCTTTGTATATGTATCCCGCCTATTCACCCCGCCCCTTGCCAGAAAAATGGTGTACCTGCTACTGAAAGCTAATATTGTTCGAATTTTTATCTGAAGTGGCTCAATCTTGCGCAATTCCTAGCAATATATTTTGACCTGAGGCTATACGCTCACTCCGAGCAAGCAGAGCGATCTAGTCATTCCTTTATAAATCGAAAAAGGTTCTTTCCAAAGCGTTACTCTATTGGATCTGATCCAGTATCGGAGGTCTTTAAAAGTTTTCTCCTTGTCTTTTTAACTTTTCGGCATGAAACTGAACGACTTTTCGTGTTTTTTTTCTTCCCCGAAAAGTTTCTGATATTTTCTTTTTTCTATTGAAAATGTGTTAAGGAGTAATACACGAAAATTTGTCACAAAGTACGCAACTGCGAAAGATGGTCCGTGACATTAAGTCTATAGAATAAACAACCAAGGGCATTTTTATCATAATAAACAATGTATTTATTAGCGTATTTTTACATAATAGTAGCACTTAATTTGCTTTCATGCAGAGGCGCAGCTAGGAATTAAGGCTTTGGGGGATTTTAGGCGCAACTAATACTGGGGGGGCCCTTCGAGGTGCGGGGGCCCTTAGCCAGATAATTTTTAAGATAATTGGTTCAATATGGTGAATTTTATGGCTCTCTGAGGGATATTTTATTTCTCCTTACACTCGACCATAAGTAACATTAATCCAAATAAGTAAATTAGATCAAACTTTAAAAAATCTCTGAGCTCGGGGGGGGGGAGGGTTTTATCCCCCAAAATTCCCCCTCGCTGCGATACTGATTTCATGTACTATGAACAAGATAAGGTCGAAATCGTTCCATTCTTATGAGCGAATTTTTCAGCACAATAAAATGAAGGCTGCACCGATTCATGTGAAAAATAATTTGTTGGTCTTTTGAGAAGACCGTTAACATTTTCGAAGAAAGGTGTTTTTTTAAAACGAAAGTATGGTATGAGAATAAAAGCAGAGAATCAACGAAACAATGCATGAAATGCTACATACGGGGCATGATTCTCTATGGAAGCGAGCCTTGGACGTTGACAGCAGCAGAGAAGTAAATAGAAGGCGCATTGGAAACATGGTGCTGCCGAAGATAGATGAAAATAAAACGTCTCCATTGTGTAAATAACGAGGAAGAACTAAGAAGAGTGGGAGAAAAGAGAAGTCTTCTGAAAACCTCAAGGAAAAAACGGGACGACTTGGTTGGCCACATTGTGAATCAAGATGGCCTCATGAAAACAATCGTAGAAGGACAGGTGGAAGGGAAGAAGGGCAAGCGACTGCTTCGAATGAATTTTGGAAAGGACAGGTTATGAAGGATGTAAAAGATAAGAAATACGTCGCTATGTCAAGGCTAGCAGATAGGAGAGAAGAATGAAGAGCTGCGTTAAGCATATCTTAGGATTGTTGGCTAATGGCGATGATAACTTCATACTTTTATTGCAGATGATCATTTAACCGAGGTGTTTTTCTTACTTTCGCCTTTCAATTTTGTGGTTTTATATTTTCCATTGCTGTATATTTTCATTTGTAAATTATGTTTCAATTTATTTCTATACTTAGACACTTAGACCTAAGCTGTAATAAATATAGTAACTTTGTTCCTGGGATGAGACAGGATGTAAAAAGCAAATTTAATGAGTATCATTCTTAAATGGAAAATATTGGTCCTTTCATTTCATTTTTTTCAATTTATTACTATGTTATTACTATACATTAAAGTGATTGCTGGGCTGTAAACTATTCATAGAAAATGTTCAAATCGGATGTAACAATCTATAAAAAATACATTATATTATTATTAAATTGATCGTGATTCTGGAGAACCTTTCCCCGAAGAACTGAGTAAATGAATATGGTTCCCTTTCATTTCCTACCCTATATCCAACCAGGATTTGGCGATTTACAGTTTCCTTTGGCTGGAACCCTTTCGCGGTTAATCTTAGCGGTTTCCAGAGTGTACAAAGGCTAGCCAACGTGGAGATCTCCGAGATTACCATGGGGCAAGGCGAATTAAGTTTGCTTGCTCTCGGGCCATTATCGTTAGGTCTTTAAGTATCAGAGTCTTTCGAATGAGTTTTAAACGAGTGAAGTGACCAGTGAGTGATTCGTGACCAAAGCGTGATGAGTAAGTCGTTATCTAAAAATACCAGTCGATCCTTTCAGTCGTTGATATTTTAGTATTTTGTCCTTCTTCGTGAATAATCACTCGTTACAAAGTTACGTTATTACCTTTAAAGTATCTGGTTTTTTAGAGTAAAGGACTTCCAACTTCTATCTCAAAATAAAATTTGAGTGAGATTGAAATTGAGATTTTAATGTGCTAAAATTTTCAAAATATGACTAATAAATTTTTTAATTCTTATCCTAAATTATTTAATTCTTTTCAAATAATTGAATAAAAGAATAAAACTTTTTTAGGTTCACTTTCATACTAAAATAGCCTCACCATGGGTTTCATAACATGGTTACACCGTTTACGCACAGTCTTACATACCTCTCAACCATCTTAAGCAACCCGAGTCGAGCCTATTTAAATATACACGTCAACCCAAAATTTTATTCTCTTATTCCTAATAAAAATTTCAAATTAGATTAACTGGTAGATATTGATAAATAATAATAATAAATAAAAATGATAACATGAGTTTCAAATGAGAAATCCGCAGCGAAAAAACAGACGTGAGCAAAAGATTTGCTAAAGCTTCGTCGTCCCTTGCGCAGGGGTCAAAAATCGCTCTTGTCAAACAATATGTTTACTCTGAGCTGTAAACCTAAACTGTGAAGTGTAGCCCTTAAAACTCGACATCTCTTCCGATTCCGAATGTACGAATTCCTCCAAATCAGTGAATAGCAATTATCCCTTAATTTCCACCATTAAACCTTATTGATTCCATCGCTTCCTATTATTTTCACTTCACATTCCCATCTGCGCCTTTTGTAATAACCAGCAACCTAAATCCCGTCTTCCTTTCTCTACGCGAATACTTTTTTTAGAGACTTCCTACCTTTTTCAGCACCAATTCATCTACCTACCATTCTCTATATCTCTTAACGCCCAATGCGGAACTTTCAAGAAGCAGCTTTAAGAAGTCGTTTTCTCCTGAATTTTTAATGAAGATAATACTTCCTTGGACGCGTTACGTAGCTATAGCAAAATTATTCTCTTCTATCTATTAAAATTATTCCCTCAGTAGGGGGCTGTGAACCCCCCCGGCCTTTCTGATCGCCCAGCCACTTTATACAATTATTGTTGAGCCACAAGACACATCAGTTATTGAAATGATAATTCACGAAATTGCACGATTTGGCCAAAATTAAAGGTGCTCCGATCGGTTTGAAAATTGGTTTCTCGACGTATCACGTGATCTACATAAAAAATTATATTTAAAAAAAATCGATTATTGAACCCCAAAAATAGAGGCATAGTTGGCAACACTACAATAGACAGAAAATTTAGTGTTTTCCGACATTTATTCATAGGTTTTAAGACGATTTTGAAGGTTGTCGATTCTATGAATTTTTGTGGTATCCCGTCTCGTTTGCCCTAAACATGTCCCCAAAAATGAGAGCCATCGAGGCAGTTGGTAACACTGCAATAGATAGAAAATGTAGTGTTCCCACCATTTTTTCTAGTGTTTCTGACGATTTTGTAAGGGGTCGATTCTAGGAATTTTTTTGTTACTCGTCTCGTTCACCCCAAGTATTTGTATGAATCAGTCACTCGGTCAGAGATCGGATGAGGGTTTTATAGTACCCTTCGAGGGCCGTTTTTTCAAGCTCCGATGGAACATGAACAGAATAAAAAATGATTCTTTAAAAATTATTTCATGACTAAATGTGCATTGCACACTGGTGGTGTCCTTTCGACATGATCGCCTCGGCGATAGAGGAATTGGTCGTGCCTGTGGACAAGTTTTACTATACCTTCTTCATAGAATGTTACCGTTATGACCTCCAATGAATGTTGCCATTGTCCTGAAGCTCATCGCCCGTTTGAAAATGCTTTCCTCCAAGCCACATCTTCATTTCAGGGTAAAGATGGAAGTCCCCCGGTACTAGGTCGGCATCGCACGGTGGGTGATCCATAATATCCCATTGAAATTGCTCAAGGAGTAGTTGGGCTGCATTAGCGCTAAGATGACGGTCGTTGTCATCGATCAGAGCACTTACAGAAGTCAGCATTGTCTCTTCTTTTCTTTTGAATGGACGTAATTTTTCACACTCTAGCTACAGTGTATTAAAAAAGTTCTTATTTACCGGCAAAAGAAGAAGGCATATATAGGCTGAAGCCATTCGACGAGTTTTCAGGCTACCGCTCTGCAGTGCACACTTTGCAGAAGAATCAATTGAAGCAGTGTAGTTAATGAGATTGCTACTAACCTAAAACTAACAAATTGCGGTCAGAAATGACTTGAGCGTGCGGTGCGGAGGACGTGCGGTTGCCTTATCCGCGCAGTGCCCGCCTGTCGCTTGTATGGCGTTTTTGCTGAGCTAAAAGGGGCTGGAAAAACGGCCCTCCTATGTTAAAAATATAAAAAAAACATGGTTTGCAAATGCTATGATCCGCCACATCGTCACGCGTTCTCTATCATTACTCTCGTACTAAGTAAAAAGCATATACGTAAATGGAGAGAGGAGAAACGCCTTGAATAAGACGAAACAATGAATGACAAAAAATTGAGTTCGAGTTTTCAAAAACCTAGGTCTTAAAATGCTACGCGTAGTTATTTCTATTTGCAAACGTATTTTTTTTATTAAATTGAAATGAATGAAAGTTATAAATTGCAAATCATCATAATTATCACAACAATCCTAAGATTGGTAAGACGCAGCTCTCCACTCAATTCTCTTATTAGCTAATCTTTTCACACCTACGTATTTCTTCTCTTTCACATCTCTCTTTAATTGTTCCATATATTTTGTTCGAGGTCTTCCTTTTCCATTCTTGCCTTCCACTTGTCCTTCGACGATTGTCTTCATCAGGCCATCATGTCTCAAGATGTGGCCTATAAGGCTTTTCCGTTTTCTTATTAAGGCTTTCATAAGGCTTCTCATCTCTCCTACTCTTCTTAGGACTTCCTCATTGGCTACTCGGTCGATCCATTTGATTTTCATCATTCTTCTGTAGAACCACAAATTCGTAAGCCTCTACCCTTAAATTGCAAATAATAAATAAAATAATTTTCAAAACGGAATTCTATTGCAATTTATTAAATGGGGAAACAATTCATACGTAAAGTAAATCTTTGACTATCTACGCCAAATAATTGTCAACTTCCATCCGTCAGTCCCCAAGAAAAAATATTTTTTAATGTTTTTGCATTTTTTATAGTTGATATTTATTGAAGCTGCCAGTGAATTTTTATATTCAACGTGGAGTTCATACAGGGCATTTTTGAATTATTTAATGAATGTATAAACAATCAATAAATAAATATCACCTTCCTACCTTAGACAACCTACCTCAAACATCAAAAGTCATCGGCATTTCCTTTTGAACTCGCTTATTCCACAATTTCTACTCCCCCTTCATCTCATATGGTAATAGGGTAGTTTCCTTCATCAAAGAAAACGAAAGGCATTGATAGCGATTCGTTACCCACCATTAGTGTATTCATAATATACAAATTATTTCGTTTTAGAAATACCGGTTTAGACGAATGGCAAGGGCCAAATTTTATCCTAATTTGAAAAAGGCCAGATTGGCGCCCATGCGATTCCACTCCACGTGACGTCACAGGGACCTAGTTTCTACACGAGAGGATAGGAGTTATACATCATCTGAGGTTACCAATGCATGTAAGAGGCACAGAGCTCAGGGAAACATGTCTTAATAATAACCTATTGAAACTGGCTAAGGTCGGAAAGTTTTCTTCGTTTGATAAGGTATTAATAAACCTTTTTTAAGCCAAGCGCCACCAGCCAGCAGGGTACTCAGCTACCCGCTAGCAGCCTGCGTCGTATCAGCGCTAAGCCTCGCCTCAAGGTCACCTCACAGGGCGGCAGCGGGAACCAGAAATACGTCGTACGGAGAGATTTCCCGGCATTCATACTTGAGCGTCGCGTTTTCGCGCTTGAAAATGTTCACTTTTCATTTAATCACCAAAAATAGATATCGCCATTTAAAAATCTTAAAGTGCGAAATACGTACTCCAGGAGTAATAATCTTTCGATTCAGGCAATAAAAAAATAATAGGAAACCACCCCATTCCTCTCCTCGCTTGCGATGGCGAACCCTTGTTTTCTTTTTTCTCTCCATCTCCACTCATTTACCCTCCTCCGACTCTCCCACTTAAATGCCTCGAGTCCGCGAGCTTTCGGAGGTATCGACAGGAAGTCAATAGCCAAATACTCCACAAGATTCAATGTAATTTGGGCAAAAGAGTAAAATCCAAGCTTCAAAAGGCGATCGGAGAGATGTTTTCGTGAATCCTACCCGAACCGTTTCCTTCGTTTCACTATTTTTGGCTGTGTTCCCTTCTTCGCGCGTATTTTTAAGGTTATTTCATGAAGCGCTTTATTTAAGAAACCTCAAATGAGTTAAGTTCGCAACAGAGTACATAAAAAATGTTTCTCAAATATGTAATAAAAAAATGATTGGCCATTGTAAAAAACTGGACGTTCAAGAACTCATGGCAAAATTTAACCTGAAATGATCTAAAACTTTCAAATTTGAGAAGCAGGAAAATTTTGATAAGGGGGTACTCTACATAACTCGAACATTTATAGGTGATAATTTCAGTTTCAAATTAGAAATTCGTAAGAAACTTTTATGACTATAAACGACTTAGTGATGCAGAGACTGCGAATAATTTTATGCTCGTATACATTTATAATTAAATACATTTTCCAGTTACTCTTCCTGACTGTAGCATGACTTATATGTAACTAATATGACTTGATTACAATTACATCACTCATTTGAGAAATTAGGCCGGTGACGACCAAGATTTAAATCAATATTTAGCGTATGCGTAAGAGTATATTTTGTAGGGTAATTGTTGCATGTAATCCCAAATATGAAAAGGCCGTTTCCCAATCAGACCCTGGTGCTTTCACCCCCCCCCCCCCCCCCCCCAGAGTTAAATCCTGGATTCGCCCTTGTCCTCCTCTATTTTAAATGGACGTGGTGGAATGATTCCATCAACTACTGGTGAATGAAATTTTACCGTTTTTTACATATTTAATGATACCACCAGTTTTCAAATACTGTATCAAACAGTCTTGGAAATGTTATAAAAAAAATAGTCTCCTATCATAGTTTAAAAAAGTGGAAAATTTCTGATCTATTCACGATTAGATAAGCCAAGAGAAAGAAAGAGTCGAGAATCAGAACGTAGGGCGTTTCACGAGCGCGTGAGAACTTGCTTAAAAAAGTAATTTTTCAGCTAAGGTCCCAGCTAAAGTACAATACTTTCGCGCACGAATTCCTAAACATTTCCTCCTCGGTTCGATAAACAGAATCCCAGGCTTATGAACACCAAAATTCACTCTTAGATAGCGAATGCGGCGGAAATATCACCTGCATTACACCAAATTTATGCTAATGCATTCCTCTAACCTTGCGGACGATTTTGGGAGATCTTGTCCTCGTTTCCACTAATTCTGAAGAGAACTTGCGTACTTACTCTCTAACTCTTCATCATGTGGGACACGATGAATAAGAAGAGCAAGCCAAGCATAATCTCCACCGCACTCGAGAGATACACAAAGGACTGACTGTATATGCACTCTGGAATCTGCCGCGCGAGCTTAAACTAGACCGTCCCACGGAGATCTGCCCTGGGAGAATACATGCACTGCACCAATTTTGACCGTCTTAGTGGAGCATGGAATAACACCTACAGGCACACAGTACACCTCGATTAGGCCACTTGCTTCCACCCTACTAAGTCACCGAACAGTTCGTGTCTGTTAATATAGTGCCGCACCCTTCCATGCGACAATGAACCGTTGGCTAAAGGCATTGTAACCTTGAATGAAGAAGCGAATACAATGGAACAACAAGAGAGCATAAAATTTAGTAATATATAAACATTTTTGCAGAGGAATTGATATCAATAATTATTTTAGAATGTAATTGAAATAAAAAATGAAACAAAATATCAACAAATTTACCTTTAACATCAAAGCCTGGCAGAGATTGGTCTATCTACGTTTATTTATGGAGATAAGTCAGAATACTTCTTAAATACTCTTCGGAAACCTATCGTAATCGTTAGAGTATTTTTTAAGCAATTATAATAATAATTAAATATATAATAGTTTTGAAGAGACATCTCTCATATATTGATGGAAACTACACACGTATAATTCTACCAGCGTGTTTGTAAAACTATCACGTCATTCAGTACATGCAAATATAACACGAGCAAAATGAAATATGATTTGACGCTTTCCCGGCGAATGATGTTGGTAAACTCTTCTCGGCATTCCCACCTGTTTAATTTTTCCATAATGGCCGACGTTTCAAGCTCCGACTCGGGGCTCATCCTCATCCATTACGGAAAAATTAACCCGGTGGGAATCCCGAGAAGAGTTTACCCGCGAGCAAATGTTTTATGGAGCGATAGAAGAATTCATTACCATTTACCTCATTTTAGCACAACTGGAAAGCCTAAGTGACAATATTTTATTATCCCAATAATAAGCCATTTTCATTAAAGTTGGCAATATTTCATATTTTATCCAGAGGAAGCGGTGATAATAACTTTCATGGAAAACCAAACTGCTACACTTTATACATCACACTCACATCAGCATCCAACAGGAATTCAATTTTACTCTTAATGGCAACATTTTCTAGCCACTTAACGTGAAGTCACTTGCGATAAATTTTATACTGTTTTATTTTTATCACCTAAAATGAGTTCATTTTAAAATCCACTAGTCCTTCACTCAGCCAATATCACGCACAATTTTACAATAAATTAGATTGAAGAGTATATGAGCTTTTGAATATATTCCGTATATAAAATCTATATAAGTGTATAAAAACCGAAGTATTAAATAATTTCGTTCCTTGGCTGGAAGTTTATTTATGAGTATGTAAAATGCGAGCAACTCTGTGTCCTCAGATAAAATTAATATTAAAAAAACAGACATTGACATTGATTGAATTGGTTTTTATTAATGTAAATTTAAAGGAATAATACCTAATACCTACGCAAATTCTTCGAATTAATTGGTTGGCATGGCTTTTCTGCAATGGAAATTTAATTCCACGAATACCAACAATATCTAAGCTTTTAATAGTATTCCATGGAATCGGACTATTAGAGTTGGAGGAAATATTAAGTTACTCATCCACAGAACTAGTTAAAAGAGATGTTTCCCTCATCTTTATTATTAGAAATCCGATATGCTTTGCCAAAATGAGGGACACAAGCAAAATTAATCATTTACATATTTCAATTACAGTCATCCGTCCCATCAAAAGGGGAATTTGGAAAGGTGATAATCGCTCCATTGCTTTATGGCGAAATTATTCCGAAGCATAAAATTCAAATTTGGAATTGCGTTAACATAAAATTTGACTGACTACCAGCGATGAAAGCACACAAAATTCCATTTACGATGGATGATTTGTTGGCTTCACCGATTAATAAGGCTATTTCCACTCTGTACCTATATCATTCTTTCACTGAATATTACCTGTTTTTGGCAATGAAACCTCGATATCTGTTTAATCTCGCTGCATGATGCGATAAAAGAATGGTTAGGTACATGATGATTCAGATACAAACGATTGAATGTTGTCCACTCGCTATATCTAGCATGTACGTACCAATACTATTCTTTTAGATTTTATAATCACGTCTTCAGAATTTGAATTACTATATTTGGAATAAGGGCAGTAATGGATAACTCGTTTTCAAAACTCGCAAACCTTCATTTTTTTCAAGAGATGTTTTTTTTTATTTTCAAATCTTGATTTTTCTTGATGAAAAAATAAGTCCATTCTCTTCCGCTAGAAGCTGAAATCGTTCAACTGAATCTTTAAAATTTTCCCCGTACAAACGGAGGGTATTTCTAAATAGAATGAGAGCCAATATACAGAGAATATAAGAGAAATAGGGATAGAGAATAATAGAGAAATTTAAGAGAATAATAGAGAATATATACAGAATCAGTATTTGAAATCATAACATTCCTCACAACGAAATAATCACTGTAGCTCAAGCCGATAAACACCACACATGTGCCTTTAGAATTAAACGTAGCAATCGATACGGAAGGCGTTTACTAAAGAAAAGTGACTGAATGGAAATTCAAGTTAAAAATTGAATGAGATGTCGATTTAAAAATCCCTTTTAATTCAGAATATGAAATAAAGTAATGAGTAATCTATTGGGGTGCCTCGCATTACATCATCTTCTAAGATCGAAATGAAATAATTCGAAACGGTGGTTGATATTCAAAAAAGCAACCTAGACTAAGCTTTCCTCTGATGATAGAAATGAAAAAGTTGTTAAACTAATTTCAAATAACTAGCACTCCCCCGGGATTCCACTCTGATTTGGGCCGTAGGTAGTCACGTATTTTCTAGGAAATGGCTCTCAACAGTCGAAACCATGGTTAGTAAACCCTATTTAAATTTATCCTTCTGGAATCGAAAGAAGTTGATTTTCGTTCGTGTTATAACGAACTTCAACAAAGCTTCAAAAAATATTTAAGTATTCATTTTAATAGCGGGTGTAGGGTACGAAATATTCGAAAGAAAGAAAAGTTTTCAGGGATTTCCAGTCGAAACGGAAGAATGAGTTTTTATTTTCTGCTCTACGTTTTCTCATTAATAATTCCAAAATATCATATTATATGATATATATAATGATCTTATTATACATACCCAGCCAATAAAAAAATTTCCAATATCTAGTCAGAGCAATAATTCAATTTTTCTACGAACGTATACAGGTACCACGTAATGATAAAATTGTACCAGTACTCAATAAAATGTGGAAAATATTATTTTTGACATAAAACATTTAAAGCGTGTTCGAGCAAGAATTTATAGTCAGCCACTCGGTTCAAAAACGAATATGTACCTTTAGCACGGTCGCTAATATTTTTTTTTAATTTTTCAAAAGGCTGACCGCTTCAACATATATTCCACGGGTCATGACCTTATTGACTTCTTGGATGAGGATGCGTTACAGATGAGTGCAGCAGGAATAATTTATGAAAACTAAAACATCAAAAATAATTCATTCCATAAAGAGCCTACGGTTATTTACGACGGCCATATGTAAATTTAACAGCTTATATTTCATCTCGTATCTATTTCCACGTATATAACAGTAAACTCGGCTTCTTTGCTGCAATCCTTCATATTATATGGCTAAGTGTTCAGCAGCAGTTATGCAACCTGAAACAATTAGAACGAAATTAAATATAAACAGATGAAATACAGCTCAACTTTACTAAGCCACAGTTGAGTAAAATTTACCAAGAAATGGTAATAGGGTATTTCTTTACTTGGTTCACCTCGAAATACGAGAATAGAACTATGGGTTTTTCAAATAATTCACTTTAGATTTGAACCAGAGCCCGTCCGACCAGCAGCCATATATTTTCCCCCCTAGGCCAACCCAAATCTTACAAACCCACAAAAATCATACTGGAGGAATTAAAATTGCAATGATTCTAATTTCCAAAATAGCTGGTACACATTAAAACGAAAATTTTAAACGTTGCATAGTTTATTATAATAACGGAAAAATATTAAAATTACCGCTTTACATTAAAACCTGAATTATTCTCTATGGGTAGAAAAACTACAAAGGGTAAAAAAATCTAAAAATATCCTGGAACCACAATATTTCCCTAGTTAACATTATATTTATCTATATTCCCGATATAGATTTAAATGGTGATATTTGGAAAAAAAAATGTTAAAGTTTTTTTTTTCCTTTTTCCTCAACGATGAAAATATTTCCCTTGATATTCGAAGCCCACCCTTATCTACATCATCAATGCATTCCGGGTGACATCCAATACCAGGCACGTACAAAAAGGTATTCGCACGTCCCTGGTGGGGATAATCCACGACACAGACACAATGAATAGCCATCCACAGATAAATGCGAGGTGTCGATAGGCCTGCGGGTATAAGGGGAGGAGCCGATATGGAATAAGAAAAAAAGTCGAGAGAAAAATGAGGTACTACAGTCAAGGGGCGGAGACGAAAGATATATATACACTCTCCCACAGCCGGGGAAACTCAATTTTCTCCGCCGCTCCCGTTAGTACACTTGTTTTCAGATAACGCCCCGTGCTATCATTTTTTTCGCATTGACGGAGGACGCGGCCGGATAGCAGCACATAACCATAAAAAGGCTGCCAAGATTATCTCATTCCACCCCTCACTGAAAATTTCCTCAAACCCTCTGAAGCTCTTCATGACCCTCTGAGTTGAATTATTATTAAAGTATTCTACCGATTTAGTTAGGTTTCCATGGAATATTTAAGGAAGCATTCTGGCAGTATCCTTCCTCTGACATATTTGGCATAAAATTAACTTCAATTCCATTCCAATAATGTTGGGAACAGAGCAAGAATTATATGTAAGGACGAAATTTTTCTCTGGTTATTATTAAAGTACTCCAACGATTAAGGCAGGTTTGCATGAAGTATTTAAGGAGTATTCTGGCTGTATCCCCTTCCGTAATGGACTTACCTCTCTAATTCATAATAAGGCCTATTGTCTTTCATTCTATCTAAATAAACCTATTATCTTCCTTCCTTTCCCTCGTTTACCCAACATTCTACCCTCTAACACCGTTTTCAATATCCCCTCCCAGCTAAGTACTCGCCCCATACATACCTTCTGTCTGTTCTGTCTCTCATCTAGAAACTGCCTCTCCTCACCCACCATGTCCAGCACTTCGTCGTTCTTCTCTACACCCATATCTCGAATGCATTCGGAATCTTAATAATAATAGTAATAATAATAATAGAATTTTATTCCACTCATATTCAATACATTACATCGAGATGAATAAACCCTGTAATAATTGTGGAATATATAGGTACCCCTTTGTGCAAAGGTTTTGGGGCTACCATAATACACTATTGAGAACAGGACTGGTGCTAACATACATAAAAAATACATTTATTTCGCTTAATTGAGTTATTTCTTTTCTTGACAATTGCATTCGATTGTAATTCTTAATTCGATTGTGATTGTGATTAATAAAATCTTAGGGGATTAATTACGTGCTTGTCATGAAATAAAATCCTATCCCCTGCATTTACTGCGGAAAACAGAATATTATTGCACTATCAAAGAGGGTATGAAGTGAATTACTTAAACAGTTTACAACGATTAAATTTTAGCTGAACAGTGTTACGCCTTGCCTATACTGGCAATTTAAAGGACTTCCTAGATGATAATAATAATGGGAAGAGATCAAGCCGCGAAATCTTGCGAATGGGGAAGAGTTAAGAGAAAAAAGAATTCCAAAAAGCGTTGCGTTGGATATCTATACCTTTACAAATTCCGAGTTAATAGTGTATTCAAATCACCTAACAAGGAGCAAGTAAATAAAAATAACTTTAATACACTTATCCGTGAAATAGCTGATTATTTGCATTTAATCGCATAATCTCTTCATTGACTACCAAAAACGCGTACCGATGTAGCATTGGAAACCAGAGGCAATTCGTAAATCCAATTCGTGACTGTGTGAAAGGATACCATTACTTAAATCCCCAGGTTAATTCAACAGAGATGTCCTCATAGGCTAAATGCAAAAAAGAATATAGGCATCACAAATTATAAATATTTTTGGAAAACCTCTGGAAAAAGGCTTTTCGGTGAATAAATGAAGTCAATTATGAGATTGGGGCACGCGCTATATGGCGTGACTGTAAAATAAATATCACTGATACGCATAACCTTAGGCCTAAAATTATAACAAAAATTGAATTGAAACAAATATCAATGATGATATGGCAACGGGAAATTTTATACAGCAAAGGAATCTAATTAATTAAATTTTAAAACGAGAAAATAGTTTCAGAAAAGCATTTCGCGTTAAAAATTATTTATCTTAATATAAATTCATCCATTACATTTCCAGGATAAAAGGTATACGACCAACAAACGCAGACCAAATATTAGCCATTGGAAATGCTAATTCAAAAGCAGCGCTTTGAACTCGCAACAATCGTGTTTCTACACATACTGAAATTTCAAGTATTTCAAAACTATGATCATAAATAACCGTTTACATCTCTTACAACGAAATGGTTTTAAATTTACATGGACCATGGATATATTTCATGCAGTGAAAAATAGTTACTTTCAATAAAAAAACTTTGGTTTGGAAACATGCATATTATTTGCTCAAAGTTTTTTAGATGAAGGCTGTTTTTTGTGGAATTGAACCACAGGTAATGAGTTATATAGGACAGGTTATAAAGGGTGTAAAAGAGAATAAATATGTAGCTATGAAGAGATTAGCGGATAGGAGAGAGAAATGGAGAGCTGCGTCAAACCAATCTTAGGATTGTTGACTAATGATGATGGTGATGATGATGAACCACAGGATAAAATAAATCGGAAACATTATGCACACTTAATTTGAGAGTATTTACTAATGCAAAGTTTCAACTACCTAGCACAAGAAAATCGTTTTTTTAGATTTTTTCTAGCTTTTAACGATTTCAGCTGACTGTGCGATGGGTTAGTTTTCGAAAGAGCTGGGTTTCGCAAAAGCTGCTAAGCTCATATTCGGTTGTATACGAGAATACGATGAGCAAAATCTTCCTTTTATATTATTTTCCGCTCACCGGATGGCCGAACGCGTTCCTTTTATGGCCGAGAATCCAAACACAAGGCTTAGACTCCGTCCCTGTCGTGATATCCCTCGACATTCAACTCAGGTGGCGAGCGTTTTAAGCCCATTTGTATTCGCTCTAGCACTTTCGCCTTCCCGGCGTTCCCACCATCGTAATTGACGAGGGAAGAGTTGAAAGCATAAATAAAGCGATTCAATTACTCAAATATCAATCTCATCTTCGATAAATTGCATCGTAAAACTCGCGTGAAGCAAATCGAATCATCCATTCAAGCTATATTAGACCATGAGTTAGAAATTCCAGCGAAAAAAATTAAAATGATATTCATTTGACAGCACGACGGAAACAAGTAGATATACCGTGGGAATGGAGTGCACTGAGAGATAAAAGCATATTTATAAGTATCTTCCGTATTTTAAATATGAAAATAATGAAGAAATAACCATTGGAGCGTGGATTTTTTCACTCAAATGAATTGGATAGAGTAAAAATGAATTCCTCTATCTATCCTTTCGGTAAAATAACTATCCCACTATATGGAATTTGTCGGAACTAGACAAGTGTAAGTTTTTAAGATGCTGTACGTAATGTTGCTTTCAAAGGTATCTGTGCCTAACTGCTCAGGCAATGTATTCCTGCTTATGCATTCCGACTTTCATTATCTGAACCATGGAGTTTAAGGTAGGAGAAAATGCCTATTCACAACAACTTAGTGCGCATAATTCACTTTTTCGAAGTCATTCATTAATAAAATATCGAATATCACTTGAAAATAGACAGTACCAAGGTCGATAGTTATACATATAGATAATCATACAATCCATCATTCTCTAAAATCAATTGAACTTTTCATGCGTGGCCTTGTCTTTGGTTGGTGGAATATTAAACTAACTAATGACAGTTAAAAAAAAGTCTAGTTACACCAAGTTAAAACAACTCTGTTATCTTAAAATTCAGATCAGCATTGAGGAAGATGGAGCATATTGTGGCCTCATCTGGGCCAGGTAAAAGAAATAAATCAAATCATCGACATAGTTGATGGGAAAGAAGGCTTCGGCGGAGTGGTACCTGATGAATGGCTGTTTTCAGGTTCTCTCCCGCGTCTGTTCAGGCGACGACATGTTTCGCAAACGTTGCTGTTTGCTTCTTCAGGTCCGAAGTGTGGGATTACCAACTGCATCCTACACTTCGGCCCTGAAGAAGCAAACTGCAACGTATTTCCACGATCAATATATGTTTGGGGGTGCGTAAGTCAGTGTAGGAACCTATATGTCCATGTGTTGGAGAACGGACGTAAAATTATAACATCAACCATTTCTAAAGCCATTAGAAGCATATCTCAACATGCATTTTCGTCTCAACAAGTGCCATTTATTGTGAGTTGTAATTCTTGATAGCAAGGATAATAAGCATACAAAGTTGCACTCTCTGGTAAAACCTAAATTAACATACAAATAATAAATATTGATGGCCCGGTTGGAATTAAAAAATCTATTATGATCACGTTAAAATAAACTAGTCAGGTCGCATTTTTACCCCCCGATTCCTGGCTTTTTCTATCACATCTACCACAGCACCGTTATCCTCGTCCTTTTTCTTTTATATGTTCCTATCCCTTTCTTTCCTTACCTCTGAATTTATTTGAATGTTTACACATAAGGCGTCGCGTGAATGAATGAATTAGTATACAAATATATATTTTTGTACGGTATATGTGTTCATTGTTAACTGTAAACGTAAGAGACCATATTTGAGCTGTTTTTATGGGCAAAGTGATAATAAAAAAATTTTAATTGTAAATTTAAGTAAAATAACTGAGTAAATTTAATTGAAACTAGGTTTACTACAAAATCAACGATTAAACAATAAAAAATTACCAACTAAGTATTTAGTTTTACGCAAACGCCCGTGGCCTTCAGCATCTGCTTAGTAAGCCCGGCTTTTGAGAAATAAAATCTCGCTCGGATCATCGAACTGGTTCAAATTCCCATTCTTCCCTATCTCCCCCCGAATTCAAAAAGAATCTTTCCGGGCCTCCGGGCCAGGGTAAATCTTTTCCTCCGCACCGCAGTCACCCGTGAAATATGAAAGCGTCCCGAGAGACTGCTACCTCCCTTCCGAGAATGGAGAGGTTTTCGATCCCCACCGCGATTCCAGCGGTCGGTCACAAGACTCGAGACCCCTTCAAAATGTCGTCCGGAAGTCGCCCCTGCAATTTAAATTACGCCATCGGTCGAATAGACTACTAAAATCCTCCCGTTTCTTCTTTTTCTCTCGAAAAAGCAGTCCGTCCGCAGCTCCGACCGACAGCAGGGCTCCATTCTATGGTGAAGAAATCCATACTTTCCCCCAGCGAAGTTCACCGAGCCGTGGTTATCGCATTCCCGATTTCGATGATAAGATGAGGAAATTGAATTCTCAATGAAGTAGGTAGTGCATCAAGAGTCACTATTTTCATTATAAAGGAACCAAAATCGGGGAAATGGCTTTCCAAAACGGAAACATTGGTATCCAGCCATCCTATGGTACATACGAAAAATATATATTTCCACACCTATTACCTATTGAACCCAACCGACGACGGGTTAGAAATGTGAACATTTAATTTTTAAGGCATAGAACTTTCCAATACTGAAATCCACCACTGAAATGTCACTGTATCATTTTCGTGTATCACTGTATCTTTTTCCACAAAATAACGTTTGATCGTTGGCGGATTTAGGGGGTTGTCACAGGGGTCATAACTACCCTCCCCCCAAATTTTAACGAAGCATTAAAAAATTAAAAAATATTCCAATACTCTCTCCCGTTTTTATAGTTGACGTTTTAAAAAAATTGTATTTATTTTATTTTATTTTTATTTACTTTTTTAAACCCTTGACAACAATGTACCAGTATTCCAACGGTACGAGAGAAAAATATTTACATCTGCAGTCTCCCGACGACGTTCCCACAAAGAGGAATGAAACGTCGAGTTTTAAATATTAAGCACGCTTAAGTACACCCGAAAATGAATTGTAATAGTGCGTTTATCAATCAATTTATTTTTATTTTATTAGCTTAATGGTTTTTTTACCCTTTTAAAGGAATAATGGGAGTGCATATAAAAATCCATGGCCACCATTCCCAAGCGTATATACCTTCGACCTACCTATTGAACCCAAACGACGAAGGTTTAAAAATATGAATATTTAATTTTTTATGGCATAGAAATTTCCTATACTCCACCACTAAAATGTTGCCACCATCATTTTCATGTGGATATCAAGTTTTCCCACAAAATACAGCTTGATCATTGGCGGATTTAGAGGGGGTGTCACAGGGGTCATAGCTATCCCCCAAATTTTATCAGAGCATTTTTATTTTTATTTGTTAAGCAGTTTTTTTACTCTTGTAAAGGAATAAAGGGAGTGCATCTACAAATGCATGGCTACCATTCCCAAGCGTAGAGTTGTGTTTATCGTAGATCCCTGCTGCAAAAACGCCCCTCTCTCTCGGGGGTATTCCATACTCCCCGGACTCAGATCATGACCACACCCCCCAATTTTCATGCTGAATCCAATGAATACTTTGAGTTAACTTCATGAACAACTGCCAGCTGGAAGCTGAAACCCTGAGCGTGATACCGTTTTATATCTATAATCTGGTTCATTTTGTCAGGCGAATATTGTGTTTAATAATACAACAGTAAGTTTGACTTTGAACCAGACTTCAACCTCTCCATAAAAAATAAAGGTTGTACGCTTTATGGGGTGGAGTACTTTGAAATTTTTAAAATTTCCCGTTGTGGTGAAATACTGCATAGGAATTTGTCTATTCCTACCACTTCCTTACACCTTCGACCATCGGACATTTCCTTTTTTCATGATTTCCATTGGAATATTGGAATACATCCCAATTCAGGATATCCTCTTTTGGGATGATCCTTTCCTCGTACTCTACCATATACTCACCCTAGTCACAAATGCACCCAGCTATACTCACTCTTATTACTCATATCGACCGATCGATATCTCACACTCCCTTACCATTCCATCAGCTTCACCCTATTTTTGAGCCATTTCATAGTTGCGCAGTTCTTTAAAACATCTCGAGAAAGAAATGTGAGGTTCAAGATAAAAGTAGCTTGTCTCAAAATTGAGCGGCGTGATCATTTTTCATTCAACTATTTGAGCATCATATGAGAGGAAAAAGGACACAGCAGTAATGGCATCAGGAAGGGAGTTGCGTAAATGAATATAAAAGCGCTCATGAATTTGAAAACGTCTATGAGAAGAGCGTTACATATTGATTAAAATATTTGGCTACTTTTGAGACTGATCGGAGTGTAGCGATTTACGGTGCGAAAAGGTGGACGAGGAGATATGAGCTAAGTTTAGAGCATTTTATGTGGGGGCCAGCAATCCTGCCGGGGGTTTGGGCGTTATGGAATACCCATCCAGTGAAAAAGAGGGTTCCCGCGGCCCTCCCCTGGAAAATTTGTTTCAGTTAGAGCAGGGATTCCCAAAATTTTTTTGTACCACGCCCCCCCCCCCCGCCCCCCCCCCGCTACACATATCAGCTTTCCATTTTGCAATACCCTATTTCCACTGCTATGGAGGGGGACGGTTTTGAGAACCTTGAACTCTTGTGTGTTTTGTAGTTTTAAAAACTGTAACCTTCTTTGATAAAGTTTACAACTTTACAAAAACATCTATGAAAAATTAGAAAGACTTTATTTCAAAGATCTGAGGAAATTATTTTTGTAATTTTTTTATTTCATTTGGGTGTCACGCCCCCCCTGGACTTTCTCCACGCCCCCCAGTTTGGGAACCCCTGAGTTAGAGCATGAAAACAGCATTTTAAGAACTAAGACTAAAATTACCTAATTAAAACTTTTGACTTTTTATTTTCATCGTACTTGAATT
Source organism: Ischnura elegans (assembly GCF_921293095.1). Classification (NCBI taxonomy): domain Eukaryota; kingdom Metazoa; phylum Arthropoda; class Insecta; order Odonata; family Coenagrionidae; genus Ischnura; species Ischnura elegans. The sequence goes on from NC_060256.1 coordinate 40,215,396, forward strand.
TACAGGCTTTGTATTTTTTCCGAATAAATTACCTTTTAAGTTGTGGGGACACGCTACCCCTGTCCCGCCAAAACTCCACCCATGCGTAATAGAAGTAGGACAAGAAATGAGTGGAAGCGTTCAAAAATTTGGGGAAGTATAGATGAGAATGGAGAATTGAACGGAGAGGAAGGTCCAGCAGGGTAATTAGCAAATGATCCACGTAGCCCTACCTCAATTAAGATAATTCGATAAAATTATTTATAGTAAGAAAGTCTTCTTCAGTTGTACGTGATGATGACTTAAAAATTCGAAAGCGGTTGAAAAAACATTTAAGCGGAAAAACAAAATATTCCCTTTCATTACTTAAAATTTTACGCAATTTTAAAATTCATAGCGGTAGCTTAGCAGCCCTCTCAATTTAATTTTTGCTTCGACAAAAAAAATCAAAAAATATTTTCTATATTTACGAGGCAGATGGCGTAAACTTCACTTAAGCAATCATTTTCGACGGGGAAATGGTTGCCTTTGATGATTATCAGTAAATTCGCAGCAGCCATCGAGCAAATCGATACTATTTATAAATAATAAATCATTAATTTGTGTATACATTAGCAATTACTTACTATTAATGGATAATAAGTGATCTACTGCCAATGACTTATCAAAATTCTGTACCAAAGAGCGAGGCTGGATACTATACCTCTCACCCCATTCCTTTCCTCTCTATTCAGCTTGGAATAAATATCGTTTATAATCAACTATGTGATCAAAACATGCAGAGAAAATAGTTGTTTATCCAATAAAATTTTCAATTTACTATTAACATAATGTGAAAAGACCTATTGAATGTACATCTACAAAATAACATTTCTTAACTTTATTATGTCCCAGTAAAATTAAGACTGAAATGCTTTGAACGAGGTCACTTTGTATATAATAGGCTCTAAATGGCCGGCTCATTTGCCTACGTGACTTTTCTTTCGAATAATTCCCATAATGGCATCCGGATAAAATTGTGTAATAATGCAAACCCGCTTATTTTTAACTCAAACAAGGATATTAATATTAGATAAACCATCACAGTGAGGTCTATAAGGTGAGTATATTACGATTTTAAAATGCGTGAATGCGCTATCTGTCGTTCGTCCTTAATTGAAACATTTGTATGAAAAAATAAAAATAGAAGTGTTATATTGGTAGGCATAATCAATCAACCATAAACATACTTACGTAATAAACAGAAAACTTTTCTCTTTAAATCGTTAAAAAAATATTTCCCCTTTAAACTCTATATTTAGAATTTCTCTCGATGATAAAATGTCATTAAAATATAATTACTCCACGATCAAAACTATCAAAGCAGCAAATCTACCCATGTAAAGTAATACTTTTATTTCTCTATAATAGAGTAAATAATCAAAAAGCCTTTTTAATGACCAACGTCTATATAGAGATTAAAAAGATATAACGCCCTTTCGAAACGTAAGATAACGATGAGAATTCTTGTGTGAAAATAAATAAAGATTTCGCAGGCAAAATTCACTATGTGACACGTCGGAAATAATTAAGTTATTCGAAATGAATACTAAAGACTTGAGTTTGAATTCTAGCATATAATAAGAGTTCTTGAAAAAAACATTTATCATTTCCGTTGTAAACACACTCATATCTACAGGAGAGAGAGGGAATCCCACTGGGCTCGCATTATAACAAGCTCCATGCCATGTAAAGTGAAGGGAAAAATACTCATGGGATTCCTTCATTGCCCCGATGGAAATGTTTTGAAAAAAAAGCGAGGAAATGTGAAGCACGTACTGAGGGGGGATGAGGGAAAGCCATGATGACGCAAACCGATGCGGAGAAGGCTTATTTGATTGAAAAGATGCGGTCCAGTGTTAAGTCTGGGTTTTTACGGTTTCCATCGATTAAATTCCCCCGCGTCCGGTGGACGAAAAAAAAAATAAATGAAATTGACTGACCGCTGGCTCAATCGTATTAATTATTGGGAATATACACCGCACGACGTAAAGGACGACCTAATTATCGCAAAGGAAACACAAGCACACACATATATTATACCAGAGAAAAACAATTTATCATACTTATTACCCGGGATTCATCGGATTGATTTGCACGTTCTAAGAACGGTCTTGAAGGACCAATGTTGGAATTTCAGTGAGCTTCCAATGTAAATAGTCACAATATTTCTTTTCGAATAATTTCGACAAAATTATCTTTCTTACAGGGTATTTATCTCTCAGTCGTACTCATAAGGACAGAATTTCATTTGTAATACTAATGAGAGAATAATTACATTCTCCACATGCTCTATTTGTGCATACCGTATATTCTCATACTTCCCTAAACCTATATTCACATAATTTTTTCACCTAGCTCATCAATTTTAACGAAATAAACGGTGCAGGTGTTACTTGGTAGAATTTATGCGTGGTAACACAGATAAGTGACTACATGTCTTCCTCATGGCTTTCAGTGCGCAGCGTATAACCAGTATCGAAAAATTATGGCACTACTAAGTTTCTGATAATACCGAAGTTTACCCTATGATGCCATAACTTAGCGAAAAACGTGTGCGCTCTCAATATAAAATAACCCTGGGTATGAATGATTGCTGTAATCTTCAACGGTAGGTAACTTTATTTTTGGCATAACTATAAAATCGGATGTAAGGAGCCTTCAATTTATCATAGCGTTTCGATGGAAATTCATATGATCGTCAGAAATATTCTCACGCAAATCCGTAGCATAAAAGCTCCATTCCAAGTACTCCAAACTTATTCCCTCATTCCTTATAGTTTTATGTTTTCTGCGACTAATATAATTATTATATTTATTTATTATAATATTAATATTTTTTATAAATGTATTCATTGTTAAATATTGAAATAAATTATAACAATATAAAATGATCAACAACTCATCCTTCTTTCGTATAAATTATATAACGTCCCCTACCGACCTAGTCAATTTTACACTAATCTATTTTTCACTTATTTAAAACATATAAGGTAAAAGCCTTGACTTGACTTAACCACATTGCGATGAAAGTTCATGACTTAGTTAGAGGTAATCTGACTTAGACTCACTGCATTGAAGTTTCATTTCCTTCAAATAAATTTTTTAACCCTTTTCTATTCCCTCTTAGAGTTAATTTGTCTACAGCCACCGGACTCATCCTTCTTTTCAAAGTCTGCCGTTAGGAAAAACCGTCCCTCCACAAATCATTACTCAGTTCAAAAATTCTTTCTATTCTTATCCCATACCGCAACTACCTCAGGAAAATAGTATTATTCACTGTTTAATTCAACGGAATACTGCGTATTCAACACAATTTCAACGGTTATTTCAACGGCTTCATTTTTATAGGAATAAATATTAATTAAGTATATTCAGCTTATTAAAACAACTTGTCTGTTTCCACACTATTTTATTTTCACCGACCAACCAACTGGTTTATGCAACATGTGCCATTTTCAAGGTGTTTCGGAACAAGGTGCCGAAACCATGGTCGGTGAAAATAAAATAGTGTGGAAACAGACAAGTTGTTTTAATGAGCTGAATATCAAAGATTTCCACCGCATCACGCCGGACACTGTATCTTTTATTAATTAAGCATAAATAACTATTATAAAATGGAATTTGATGAAGAAATTTATTTCACATGATTTTGAAGATTTTTTTTTTTCAATTTGACTAGGTGAGTGTATACGTTGTACGGGCTTGAAGTAAACTTATCCCAAAAAAGGACGCGGTACCATTAATATCAATTAGATCATACATGTAAAATAAAAAAGTGTAGAGGTTTAGGAAGTATGGTTATTATAGTATTAATAGTTAAATAATTGGATAGTTTACAGATAAAAGATAACAGATAGCATCATGCATTCGTTTTGACGTCAATGATCATTATGAAGAAAATTTTTCATCTTGTTTCAGTTGACCTAAAACATACCTTTCCATATTTCGGCTTCAGCAGGGATTCCTTTTGATTTCATGCCCCTTTGATTCATCACGTATGAAACAATAATATTAGGTGTCATCATGCATAGAACCTTTATATCACTCGTGCGGGACTTGAAGAGAATAAAACCGATAAATTTATCGCAAATCTCTTTAACCACCCCAAGACAAACATCGAATGGCTTTGAGTCACCCGGTTCGCCGAGAAATATGAGAATTGAGATGGTTATGCTACAAAAAAAGACGTCGTCTCCAGAATTTTTCTCCGGGAAGATCCGATGTGACGTTTTTGGCGATCATGCGGACCCGTTTGTCAGAAGCAGGCGTCCGGATCGCCATAGAGATCCCAAGTCTCATATCATACGTGTGGTTTGTGTTCCAACTGATGGCAGTGTGCGTTGGCACCGCCGAGTAGGAATCGTCTTCGGCAGGCCTCCATTCTCCTTGGGAAAATTCTGGCACCGGGATAAAAGGCGAAGATAAAAGGAAGTCTTGAGAACGCCAAATACATTTTGGGCCGGATTATTTCATGAGACCATTGGTGCTCTATGAAAACCCTAAAATATCCTAAATTTGTTAACCCTAAAGTAAACATAATTCGCAGTGTCCGGCGATATCTGGTGGCAATGTTTTATATCCATGTGAATAAACTAAAATGGTAACCTTCCTTTTATTTGCTGAAGTACCAGTACTTTAGTAAATAAAATTGTGTGGAAGGTTACCATTTAAGTTTATTCACATGGACCTAAAGTAAACAGCGATTTGATATAAACTTTCAAGAATTTGCTAATGATTTTTTAAGCTTCTGCTACGATTCTAATATTTTCGATTCTGTAAGGCGTTAAAAAGCGAATTCTTCCCCTTGAAGCTTCATAAATTATTTTATAACCCTAAAATAAATTTTAATCCGATATTGACCTACATAAATCAAAAAAAATCATAGATGTATGGACTTCTATTAATTAATAAATCTGTTTTAACACTCTATTCTCAAAATTAAATTGTACTCCGGTAAGTTAATCGAAAGATCGCCTCGACTATATCGTTACATGTCCTGCTTCAGGTTCAGAAATTTGCACATGTAACTCCTTAAATTTCTGTGGATATATATCTTTTACTGTGCGCCAAAAACAGTGTATAGACAGCAACCTCTCCGCTATAATCAAATGACCTTATTGGCATATGCAGCACATGTAATATCGTTGTTCTGACTTAAGGCATTATTTTCTTATAAGACGAAAATGTGGAATAAATATATTTTGGAAGGACGTAACTTTCTTCATCCACATTTTATGCACCTAAATCATTTCTCCTGAAGGTATCTAAGTTAACGTTTATTATTTTCACCGTTTACTAACCATAGGTTCCGTAATAACAAGGGAGGATATTGGAAAAATTAGTCTCGTTCTAATTATTAATTTCACCACGTTTGCTGTTAAAGAGTTTGTTTTGCGATTTCGCTCATCACAACAAATCATTTTCACATCAGTGATAAGATAATTTTTGTCATCATCGATTTCACTAAACGAGGTTTTAAAGCAAAATAATACTAAGGATAATGTGGATAATTTATTCCATTAATTGTAATTATCCCAGCTATTTGGGACGATTGTAGCGCCGTTTCCATGCAAAAAAATGCCATTGTTTGACTTCAATCTCAGCAGTCATATGCCAATAACTGAAAAAGAAGTCCTGTAAGGATCATAAGTATTATTTTCTCATTATTCTCGAGGTATAATTAACATCATATCAGCCTTCGGTTGATTCGATACGTACAACGCGGGATTAACTAACATTTTTCGCTTGCCTTGACAAGTGTTATCGCAAGAACCTTAAAAAATTTAAAATTTCTTCCAAAATTTCCGTTAACATTTTGAGCTTAAGGCGATGTTGTACACATACAGCAGATAAAATCTATTTCTCATTGCGGACTGTCTATAAGATATGCTTGGAGGAGAATATATTGAAATTTTCATGAAAGTTACACATACCTCGTTACACGAAACAACCTCTCTAAATCTACTTACACTATGAGATTATCTTTGATCATAATTTAAGCGTAAGATGATTTCATCTTCGCCATTTATTACACCCCAACAGTCTTCAAAAATTATGATTCCTCGTGCGACTACCACGGAATTTCTCCCTCGTTAGTCCGCATGGATAACGTGAGTATCCAGGGTTCATCTCAGTAGAGTTAATACTGCTGCGGATCGGCCCGACCATCACATTCATGTCACTGTTTTACTCTTCAAGAGATTGATTCCCGATTGCGCTCATCACAACGAATCTTATTCGCATGAGTGATAATAATATATAGTTTTTCCATCATCGATTACATCCACCGAGGTTAAAAACCAAAATTAGAGTGAAGATAATTTGATTACAGTAATTCTAGTTTAACACTTTTCCCAGCTATTAGAGACTATCGTAGCGCCCTTTTGATGTTAAAGAAACGTTATTTGACTTCAATCTCATCATTCATTGGCCAATCATTCAAAGTAAACAAAATATTTTTACAATTATTCTCAAGATATACCGAATATTATTTCAGCGTATTGCCGATTCTATATGTATGGCGTAGCACTAACTAAATTTTTTCGTACACCTTGATGTACACCTTGACACCTTGATACAAATGTCGCCGCAATAACATGAATAAAAATTTAAATTTCCTATGGCGATATCGTAAAAATATTGCAGAGACAGCCTATTTCTCATTTCCGGTTGTCAATGAGGTATAGTTTGTAGAGAATATATTCTCGGAGCAGCCTCTTTTAATCTACTCGAACCATTGGATCACCCTCGGTAATAATTTAAGCGTAAGATGGTTTCATATATGGTATGGTATTTGAAGGAGGCGACCGACAGCTGAGGTCATTTGCACAATGAGGTTAGGGTATGGAAGGAAGGGTGGAGAGAAACCCGGCGTCGGCATTAGCCTACTCTTAACGAAAGGCGCCAAGGGGACCACGGCTTAACGTCCCATCCGACGGACGGAGTGTTGCGCTTGAAATGTCCCCCACACAACACTCAAGCAGGGATCGGGCAGTCTTCGAAAATGCTCTGCCACTGCCGGGATTTGAACCCGAGCCCGCCGGGTGGGAAGCCAACACTCTAGCCACCACACCAACCCGATCCCCAGATGGTTGTCCTCGCCATTCATTACACCCCACAGGTCTTCAAAAATTATAATTTCTCGTGCGACTACCACGGAATTTCGTCCTCGTTATTCCCTGCGGATAATAACGAGGGAATCTCACGGTTCACCTCAGAAGAGACAATACTGCTAGGGATCAGCCCGACCATCGTATTCATCCTCGAACAGACTCCTTCCCTAATGACGCGAAAATTAATTCCTCGCGCTGGAGAAGGAAAGAGCAGATGAAAAAGAGGAATTTCGAAAAAAAAATTCCACCCCGTCACGGATCGTCTACGTATTGATTTTATGTTTTTCCACTCCTTCGAATTATCGGTATTCTCATGGTCGATCGAGCTAAAATGGATCGCGAGATTTCTTTCGAAATAAAAAAAAACTCAATCCGAAAGAATCGACACTAAAAATTTTAATTTGAAAACGGGGCTTAAACGTCTGACCTCGGGGAAAAAAATATGTTAAAGTTCTCATTTGCTTCTCCCCAAGAAGCAGCATATTCTTCTCGGTATTCGTTATGCTTAGTTCAAAGGCCAGATGGCCAAATTAAAGAAAATGATATAATTTGGAAGAATCAATTTCCATTTTCAACGTGCTTGCACCTGGTATTTTACGATAGAAATTTATCAGCATACTTATTAAGAATAAAATCAGGTGTTTATGAGTATTTTTTCAATTGATTGATTAACATTCGACTATAACGAAATATTAAGCTCAGCATCAATTTCGGCGCCAATTACGAACTTTGATTACGATCCAGCTACATGAAATCGGATGATGACTTTTTGAGATAGCTGATTCTCTGACACTTTATCTTTTAACAGCATACATATTTCTGATAGCCACCTCATCATCACTATTATTAAACAAACCCATGGGTGTCCTATACGAAAAGGAAGATGTATTTCGCTTTATCTTATATTGATTTTTCTAATAAAATAATTGTATTCTTGCTAACTCCCATCAACATTATACTAACAAGAAAATCAAGAAAAATCTATAATTTTCTAAATTAATGGTTAACGGCAGGCATAATCTAAATACTATGTTCTAAAACTTATTTTGCTATTATGAAGACTGTAACTTTTAAAAAAGTACAATTGATGCCTGGTAAATAATATAAAAGCAATAAATATTTGTTTAAAACACGACATTGACCGTCTTAGATGAAATGCCATTTCTAACAAATAGCAATCATATTTTTTAACAATCAATAATAAGCATGAACTACGTATGCTGTATAAAAAAATTGGTGTATAACAATTATACCGACTTATTGGCAAACTCACGACATTATTTTGGGAAGTTTTTTATTCTAAATTATAGCTATAATTTTCCATTGAAAAACTGCTTATGTAATTTATTTTTCCCCTTCAAAAGAAGGAATAATTAAGCCAGCTCAAATAAATAAATCAACATGAATATATTCGTTAGCACGGTTCATTAACATGTTTCCGGAACATTTGCCCTAATATCAAATGAAACATTATAATTTCATTAATATGTATGTTCATAAATGTTATTGAAAGTGATATTTGTTTGTTAATGGGTACACATTTAACCAGTTAAGTTACGACCTCTCCATCAATAACAATCTTCCCCTCGATAACACCTGTACCAAATATCATCATTATATCTGTCTTGGCAAGTATAAAATGAGATGAATTTTAAAAATAGTTACGTCACACTTTACAATGAAGTCTATGCTTCCTTAGTAAATCATTAACCACAGGATGAACCACAGACATTTTCCAAGCCCATTGGTAAACTTTTCTTCCATTCTACTTAAATTAAAATAATATGATACCAATCAGCAATCCGCAGATGTCGGCAAATCACCGTCCAAATTTACGATTTCAATTATTCCACACGAATCCAATGAAAATAATTATAAAATTCATCAAATTTTCGTATATTCTGGATATAAGCTCTAAAATAAGCAAGACACGTGAGGGATATTATACAATGAAAAATATGGACATATATAAAAATTATGAACGTACTACGGCATTGATACCCTTGACTGCATTTACTCATCTACAGATTCGATGGAAATAATTTAAGAAGTAGATTCAAGTTCATATCTTATAAGGTACTTACCATGATGCGGTGGAAGTTCGTAACATTAGTTAAATAAAACATTGCCATGTTTCCATAGAATTTATTCTAAACGACGCGTTTCGTTGTTACAACGGCATCGTCAAGTGTTTGATGGTGTCGTCATAGCAACGGCTATTGATAATACTGTTGTAGCAACGAATTGCGTAGAATTCAATCCCGTGGAAATATTGCAACGTCACATTTAATTTATTCATGTTCATATATTATTGAAAATGAGTTTTAAAATATAATTCTGAAACATGAAGAGGGATATTAGCCGCTAAAAATATATGTATAGAGCATAAAAAAATTTGGCAGGTTTGTGGCAACGTTAACTTCGATTGCACCAGTAAACTCGGCTCAGCGAGGTGAATTAGGATGGAGAGAAATGCATTTTCCGATGTGCACCCGGCAGAGCGGCTGCGAGTAAATTGAGTCACGACGCCAGACAGCCAGACCTGCATTGCAAACCAGCCATATGGTGTGACAGCCAGCATTCACAACGGAAAACTAATTACGCCGGGTAAATAAAAAGATTGGCGGCAGATGCAAACCCGCTTGAGTATTCATCTAAATCGACCCACAGGCATCACGGAGCGCCGCACCATACCAATATGCCACCCGAGTGAGAATTGCCTGACGACTCATCTTCACCCGATATCAAATACTTTCATATTCATCCTCAACTGTCTGGAATTCATATCTACATTATCTAATTATGATTCAATTTACTACAGCTATGCAACACACATCCGATATTGTAATTTGATACCGGATGGAGGTACATTTTAGAACCCTAAGGTATATAGTAATACCAACTTTGACTTGAGTTGAAAATAAAAAATGATGATTTCAAAAATTGCTGTTTTCAAAGCTAATGTGGTTGCGTTGGCCAAAATTGTCCCATTTCCCATATTTAAAATATATCTTGGCCAATTATCTGGAATTCATACCTATATTATGTAATTATTATTCAATTTACTACAGTATTTGCGGCACACATCGGAAAATGTAATTTGATACCGGATGGAGGTACATTTTAGAACCGTGAGGAATCTAATTAGACCAAATTTGACTTGAGTTGAAAATAAAAATGATGCATTCAAAATTATTGTTTTCACAGCTAATGTTGCTGCATTGACCTAAATTTTACAATTTTCCTATGTTAAAATCTTGTAAGCTACACTGTGCCAGCGATTGTCAAATTTTAACAACAAATTAATATATTCGTTATGCATTATGATTGAATTTACTATAGTATTTTAGACACATATCAATAAGTGCAAGTAAAACAAAACACAATATGATATTGGCTTTTTCAGATTGGAGGTGAGCGAAACGTTCTATAATAATAAGGAATAACATTGTCTTCTAGGTTTATTATTAATTTTTTGTTCTTACTCGAGCTCTTGATTTTATACGGAAGTCATCAATTTATCACTTTATTTACTTAACAGCCATCATTGTTGTAGTTACATAACAACCTTTTAAAACATTTTTTTTTATTTATACTCAAACATTGTCATTAGGCCAAATTAACAATAGATAATGTCAATGAGAAAAATAATGCAAGAATAAATATTTCAATTGAATCCATACCGAAAAACTCAACCATTACTCATAAACACCATAATTAAATTGATGCAACATCGTTGCCTTCGATAAACATCGAACTTATTTCATTGTGTTGTTTTTGTTGCACACATCAATCATTGATGTGTGCAACGAAAAACAAAACACAATGTGAAATTGACTTTTCTAGATGACAGTTGATGGCACCGTTTTACAATAATAATAATAAATTCTATGGTCATTAGTCCAAATTATCATAAGTTATGTCAATAAAAACATTAATTCAAAAATAAATAAATGCTTTGACTGAATCCATACAAAAAAATCCAGAAACATATATATACGACACCCTAGTTGCATAGATGCAACATCTTTGCATTTCAAAACCTCTGCAAGATTACAAAATCTACCATACCATCAACCATAATATCTTGTTCCAACATTAATGAAAAACATTTTGCAAGCTATACTTTATTATTCACTGCTATTACTATTTATTCACTGCACTACAATAAGCGTTTTGATGCTTTTAAAGACGCTTGAAAATGATATAAAAGCATCGAAACGCGTAATGTAGAGTACTTAATAGTTTTTAAGCGGAATTTCTTTCATTTATAACAAAATTCATCACCATTTCGTCGTTAAAATTTGGCAATTACAAAGCAAAGTGAAAATCACAAGGTTTTAGCAATGGCAAATTTGACATTTTCGGTCAATCCAAAACAATGATTTTGAAATCATCAATTTGTATTTTAAGCCAATTCAAATTTGTTATAGCTAGATTCCTCGCCATTCCGTAATTCACCTCCATCCATGTATCAAAATACCAATATCCGTCGCCAATTCGATACGAATTCATATTCAACGAATCTAATGACTTTTTTACTTTTATGGCAAACATCATGAAAAATACAAAAATATATCCTTAAAAAAATATCCTTATTAAAAAATTAAAAAATCCTTATTTACGATTGGTTATTAACAAGTACGCATACAACAATGACTACTGGAGCCAGGGGCGCAGCTAGGAATTAAGGCTAGGGGGGGTTTTAGGCACAACTATTACTGGGGAGTTAGGGGGTATGCAATACCCGCCAGGGGAACCTGGAGGTGCGGGGCCCTCCCTCAGAAAATTTTTAAGATAAATGGTTCAAAATGGTGAGTTTTACGGCCTTCTGACGGATATTTTTATAATATCCTTACATTATTCTATAAGTAATATTAATCTAATTAATCAAAATGGATAAAACTTAAAAATTTCTCTGAGCTCCGGGGGGGGTTTTATCCCCCAAAACCCCCCCTCGCCGCGCCACTGATTGGAGCAACGTACCTAAATATCCTCACAAACGCAAGTTTCAAGTTTTCTACGCGGAATTGGGTTGAGTTTTACCACATGACGTCATCATCGACTAAAATGCCAGCTCAAAACCTTGTCAAGCCAATGCAGCGAGCGATCTCTCCACATTTTAAGGATGGTTCGAGACCCTTCCTGCTTCAACTCGAGAACGGCACGAATTATAGGGGGCGTTCCACTTCCCCGGCGTCGTTCGCCGAGCACTTGAATCCTGGAAGAACACACACAAGTGATGGAGATGGGGTTTCTAGCACGGCGCGTGGGGAGGGAGGGGTTGGGAAGTAGAGTTTAAGCAAGCGCCGAGGCAGCTGGCTAATGCAGGCGCCGGGATACTATTCCTACCTCGCCTCTTCGCACCGCTCCCTTATCTTGCCCCAATTACCCAGCCGGGAATGTGTGACGTCAGCTGGCACACACTATGCCTACGTACACGACAAGTTCGGTTGGCCCATGCAGAGGGTGGATCTGTCCCCCAAACGTCGCTGGAAGCAACGCTTCCGGGAGGATATTCCAACTGGTCGGGATTTCGCTATAAAAACCAATTTCTTTCCAGAGCGGTTATAAGGCATTGCCGTTTAGTTTTTACGATGCATGGTCGAATCTCAGGTATTTTTTTCAATCTTTCCCATTTTCTTTCTCGGATATAGTTAATGGAGAAATCGAACGAGTACTCTGTTTTTTTAAGTCATAGGGAAGAAAGGAACGTTTGATAGAAACCTGGCGTGGGCTTTCCTAAATCCTTCTGTGACTGTGCGGGGTAACTCAGTTACCCCAAATTATGTTAATGTTGTGTAATTTTTTTCATTTTTTCAATTTGATATTTTTTGTATTTGAGCTCAACTACTTTGTCGTTAATCAGGCGAAAAATGATTCTTTTTTAACATTTTAATTGTTTTTGAAAACTTCAATAATTTTTGGTGGAGTAACTGAGTTACTCCGCACAGCTGTTGACGTAAAGAAAAAAACTTGTTTTTTACATGAGCGCAGGGATAAAAGTTGAATGCAATAAATTTTATTATAATTTCAATTATGCCAAATATCTACATGATGGCACCTTTTGTGCTTGTTTTTTCATAGCATATTAGTCAATGTATATTTAGAATAGCAAAATAGGAAACATTCGTGCCATGTCGCACAAAATCAATGTAAAATCCTAAATGTAGCGTACAATATATTTATAACTTATACAAAACAAGATATATCATTATAAAAATAGCCATGGCGTTGACTTTCAGGAAATACTAAAATACAACATGTAATGTATGAATTATGAATGGGGTACCTGAGATATCCCATACGGTCGTTCGCGTAAGTTTTCCAGGCACATAATTTTAAGTATATCGGGACTAGCCACGGTGATAACATTTACGGGAGTAACCCGCAATGCACAGGCACAGATACGGAAGGGTTAATGCTATATCCATGATTAAAACACAAATTAAACTATGTTTTCAACATTGGTGTCGAAATTCAAAGTATCGAAAACATGGTCGGTCGTTAATTGTTAAATAGAATAGTGTGGAAATTACCATTTGTGTTTTAATCATGGATATAGCAATGCTCCACAAAATTAAGCCTGAAACGATTTTATACGATCAATGCTACCTAAGTTTAAAATCCCAATACCCAACGAATCCATTTTTTCGCTTGGATAATTGATAAAAGCACCCAAAGGCAATTTTGGGGGGTTTAGTCTGTATTAACATGAAATTCCTTTCGGTACTGTCTACAGGCGTAGGTAGATGACATGGTATTGGGATGAGGCGAATGACAACTGAGGTCATTTGCGTCATGAGGGAAGGCAACGGAAGGAAGGGTGGAGAAAAACCCAGCGTTGGCATCATCCTGCTCTAAACGAAAGGGGTCAAGGGGACCATGAATTTACGTATCATCCGGTGGACGCAAGGGCTGAGCTTGAAAAGGCCCCCACAACGCACTCAATAAGGAATGGGGTATCCCATGAAAAATGTCCGACACTTCTGGCACATCGACCTGGGTCCACAGGTTGGTAAGACAATACTCAAGTCACCACACCAACCCAAGTCCCCCCTATAACTTCGGTAGTTCCATGTAGTGTTCCCTCGAAGAATAATACCGGTTACCAGAAGGGCGACACCATGAGGCATTATGACGTAATAAAAACAATAGTCGGACTAGTGGAAGGGAAGAAAGGAAAAGGAAGGCCTATAATGAGAAAATTTTTCATTGATTAACACCAGAACGTCCAGGAGGATCAATTCGATCCTTTTGCGTTGTGAGATGAATGCCATTTGAAAAAGGTGGGTCTTACAGTTATATTATTTCGTCTTATTCATTTTGTAGTCCATGCAAGGGCCTAAAAGTGGAATCGTCAATTCTTACTTCTTTGCGTGCTAATATCAGGTTTAACTCAAACGGCAGCGGTGACGAAATTAATCCCTCTGCAGCGAAGATTGTACTTTGGAGAACGGAAGGTTCAGACACATTGCGTAATGTCGGCTACAATAATTCCTAGGCTCTGCTTCGTGGAATTTTAACACAGGAAAAGATAGGCTACTTATAACGTTTTCAATGCATGTAAATGTAGCTAACTTTCAGGAGACCGAATTTATAACTTCGGCTGTTTGAAAAAGGTTTGCGTTCTGGTGTTAAAGAGCGAAGACACACGAAAATACGAGAACCTTAGCGGATAAGAGAGCTAACGAGAAAACTGCGTCAACTCAATCTCCCGATTGTCAACGAGCGATGATAATTCAGTCACAGCCTTATCAAAATGATGAGCATAATGGCACTCGAGTTGAGCTTAATTTAAAGGTCTCGATTAGTAAAGCTTAGTCATCACAGAAGAAAAAAAAGAAATCAGTGCCAAGAATCGCATTAAAATTATTCAAGCCTGAATCGGATTAATCGAGTCGAATATGAGTTATAGGTCAATCAAATCAGAGTTATTGATTAATGGTTTATTATAAATTAAAACTAATATTCATGACTCTGACTAACTATATGTCTTAATTGATGATTAATGAGATTAATAGGTAATAATAATTTATCTAATACTCTCGAAAGAACAATATTCAGGTCATCAAATGCCCACAGAATCCGAAAAAGAGGCTTGGTAATGTTATAGAAGATTTTTTTTTATTTAAAATAGATGGAAACTTATGGAAAAACACAAAAATTCAACCCACTCAATATAATCCCAAATTATTTAGTTTCAACAAATTTCAGCCCGAAGGATGGTGTGGATAGGCAGTTTTACTCAATAGCATCAAAAGACAGCCTCTGAATCTCATAACTTTTTCATTCACATCAAGGAAAATACCACCTTGTAGACCAACGATAGTGCTAAAATATGCAATATAGTAATTAATTCTATAGTTTTTTGAGCTTTTCTAAAATAAGTAATCATATTATTACTGGCAATTTTTCACAACTAAGTTTTTACAACATATATGAATAACAACAATATAACACATTGTCTCGTCTCAAGGCACAAAAATGCACATTTATTCAAGGCTCATATAAGAGAAAAGATCTAAGGTTTTAAGGACCAATAGTACTGGCTATATGGATATTTTATTTCACCCGGTGAGCGGTGTACGCCTCCGGACAGAAGAAACAAATTCTAATCACACCATGAAGCATGAGCTGGCCGGCTAATAAACAGCGGAACGTATCCAGCCATGTGCCTATATCTAGGTCAATAGGGCAAAGGACTACCTACGTTGTACCCAAGGCGGGCAAAAAAAACTACAACAAAGAGAAAATGAAAAACTGAAAAGATAGTACTGCAGCCTATCGAGATTAAAGGCGAGACGTTTTTCATTAAAAAGGAGGATTATAATCTCCAAGTTCAGCTTTATTAGCCTTAATATTTTTTACAGCGAAGGGTTTTAATTAATATCACAAAAAAATAGAGTAAAGATAGTATTTTCAGGCTAAAAAGAGGGTGTGGGCGAATGAGTACAAAGTTCGCCATACTTTACTATCTACATTGAAAGACGGCAAAGAAAGAGTTTTCTTTCCCCAGTGAATAATATGTAAGTGTAATCAGCGGTGCATGTACGGCTTTAAGATGTACTTTGGAGGAAAACTGGGGAATGAAAGTAAAAAATAATGAAATTGGTACAATAATTAGAATGACACTTAAAAATTATAACACAGTCTCGCAACCATATAATTTTCCTACTATATTCTTTATTTTTTGACGCTCTGGAAATAGCGTCGAGAAAAGAAAATACAATTTAAGAAGAGGTTACGAGAAAGCTTGGAGAAAACAGAATAAAAAGTACCTAATAGTCTTAATTAAAACTTGGAGGGAAAATACTCAAGTGCTTAAGTTAGCAGGAAAGAAATTAAAGAAAGAAATACTATTCTACACTATTTACTTCCATAACTCCAGAGAAGTTAGCAGGTCATATTCTTGGAGACACGAACCTCTTTTAAAAATGTTTTCATGGTTAGGGTAAAAATTATTATAACTCTCTGCGGAAGGAGAAATTATTCAGCTGAACATAGGCATAAGCTCCTTCATACAAACAGTAGTCCATGTATGTCTCGCAATGCAGCACGGCATTTGTTTTTTTCGCTCCATTCTCCCAGAACACTGATCATCACAATATCCTGCTCGCTGAAAATGCTCGTGATGAGTCAACGAAAGGCTTGCGGAATGCATTTGCTGAGCTTTAATCATAATACA